>NW_022631097.1:4375650-5575650 GCF_010015895.1 Lontra canadensis | reverse complement strand
TTCTCTCAGCACTAGAAAAGTCAATAGAACTATTTGCACTAGACAATTAAGCACCTGAAGCTAATTTACTAAAAATGTTCTGACTGTAATTGTGGCTGGAAAAATAATGGCTCTGCCAATGACATCCATGCTCTGATACCTGGACCCTGCCTGTAAATATATTATTTTATGTGATAAATGGGGTTTTGCCTATGTGATTAAATTAAGGATATGACTGGGGCACCTGGATGGCTCAGTCAGTTGAGGGTCTGACTCTTGGTTTTGGCTCCGGTCATGATTTCAGCATCCCAGGATGAAACCCTATGTCAGGCTCCACGCTCAGCATGGGGTTTGCTTGTCCCTCTCCCTCTGCTTCTCCCACCCCCACCACATTTTCTCTCACTTATTAAAAAAAAAATTAAATTTTAAAAAATTAAGGATATGACTTGAGGAAATTTTCTTGGATTATGCAAGTAGGTCCAATTTAACCACACGGGCCCTTAAAAACAGAAAATGAAGAGATCCTTTCCTAGCTACAGTCAGAGGGAAATGTGACCACACAAGAAGAGTCCAAGAAATGCAACATTGCCAGCTTTGACAATGGAAAAGGGGGTCACAAGTCAAGAAATTTGGGTAGTGCTAGAAGCTGGAAAAGGCAAGGAACAGATTCCCCTCTAGAACCTCCTTAAAGTTTCTAGAAAGGAATGCTGCCCTGCAGGCGTCATGACATAGATAGGACCATATCAGACTTCTGACCTACACAACTGTAACATGACAACTTTGTGTTATTTTAAGCTACTAAATTTGTGTAATTTGTTATGGCAGCAATAGGAAACTGATACAGTAACCCAGAAGATGGTAATAATCCATTCCTGGAGGTGAGCAGGGCCTAGATTAGATCAGAAACCAGAAAGTAGATAGGGGCAGATGGACACAGGAGCGTTAGTCTACAGGTCTCTCTCCATGAGTCACAAGCTTGGTCTCTACTAGCAACATCGATTTACAAAAATCAGGTGATATGAAAGCTTGAAAGGCATTAAATGGCCATAAAAATGGTGCCTTGTGCAAAACTTCAGTCAGCATTCTTCACTATTCTCATCTCATCTGATCATTAAAGGAGCTAGGATGAAAAGGTCTCCAAAAATAAGAATATGAATAAAGCCACAACATAAAAATAAAATCAAATGAAAACAGAGAGCAATTCATCCCTAAATTCCCTAGAGAAGCTCATACAACAACATCACACAAATACTACGATCATGGCCTGGTTTTCTGCAGGGGTGGAGAGGTGGGAACTCAGTTTATTGGCAGTTTTGAAATGTTTCAGTATTTAAGAACTACAGCAACATCTTTCTTTATATTCTCTTTTCTCCCTTTCACTTCAGGTCTCTGAATTATTTGTCCTTTACAGATTTAAAAAAAAAAGTCCTTTAAATTTCTAAATGGAAATCTATTAGTGAAGGCTGACCCATAGATCAAATCCCACCCTCAGGTAGCTGGGGAAAACGTATCACCTCAGGTCTTACAGAAGAGGCCAACAGACTAGTTCCAAGACTGTCTACCCCAATCTTTTTAAAACTCCTGATCTTATTATTTTTAACAAACATTCATTGGAGTACAGGGAGAAAAAAAATTTGCAATAAGCATCATTTCTAGGACTCCGATAGTTCACTGGCTTCTGATCTTTTCCAGTGGTTCAGTCATGGCAGTCGACAGGGTAGGAAAAAATATCTTTCATCCAATATAAGTGCCCAAAACCTCATCACACACACTTTGTGGAAAGTCAAGCTCTGCCTACTCACTCCCATTCTCTGAACATTTCAACTCTCAATGAGGAGCTTGTAATGTTAAATTCTGACTAGCATTTTAAATTCTTCCATAAAATTCTTAGAAAATACTGCTGCTTTTGAGTAATGGAGTTCTTGATAGAAATAAGCATCTTTCAATTAAATCTTTTGTGAAGATGTTAGAGATTATGTGAATCTATACACATGTTAAAACACATAGAATTGTACAGCAAAAAAGTTATGTTTATGGTTTGTTAATTCAACAAAATTTAAATAGTAATAAAATAATAAAAACTTGAACTAAGTGGCTATATATAATTCCAGAACCATCTCTATTAGTCATTTAGTTTTCTTAGAATGTTTTGCTATTAAAAAAAAAAAAAAACTAGGAAACTAGTGCTAATAAATATATTTAATAAAAATTTTACTTATAGTAGTTACAAATAAAAACCAAAATGTCAAAGTTTGAAAACATTTACAATTGACCTGAATTTAAACACTTTCTGCCCTCCTAAGAAAGTAGTCCATAGAGTAACTAGTGAGAACACGGACTCAGGAGCCAAACTGCCTAGGTTTGAATCCTAAATCTCTCTCTTTCTGAGTGGGTGTGTAACTTTGGTAACTACGTAGACACTGGGTCTCATTGTCCTCATCTAGAAAATGGGCTCAATAATAGTATCTTCCTCAAAGGGCCATTATGAGGAATAAATGAGTTAATACATGCAAATCGCTTAGAATAATCCGTGTTGGCACTAAGTATTTGCTGTAATTAAAGTGACAATACCTCTTTCCCTTCAACCAATAGAAACAATAATATTGAAAATATTTCCGCATGTAACTGTACTGAACTTGAAACAAGGAAACTCTGAAGGGAAGACACTGAGGTATGAGTTTACAGAACAAACAAAAAAGTAGAAGAACCCTAAAGCAATTGTGCTTCCCCTCTGTGGTCAAGCAGCACAAGCCCAGACAAAAAATGTTATTTCACAAACAAGATGACTTCCAGCTATAAGTGTTATATTACATTCCTCTTGAAAGCTCATTATTTTTACTTGTTATTTCAGTCCTAAAGGCACAGCAAGTCTAGTGCAGATGTTTCTGGGTCTTTCCATCATTCTGTACTAGAATAGTCAACACATAATAAGCCTTGCACAGGCCTATCACACGTAGGTACAAGGAGAAGTGCCTATCTCACTCACAAGAGCAAACATCATGAGGCAGCTTTGTGCACACCTTGCTAACTGAAAAGATGATGGGATCATTTTGGGGTATCACTTGATTACCTCTTACAGCTTAGCTACAAAGCTGTACTAACAATGTCACCCTGAAAAAAACAACTGGTATACCAGGAATCTTGGAGAGTGGTTAAATTTATAATATGCACAATCTAAAAACAGGTGTTGGCACCCCACCTAAATTTGGGCTTCCTGAAGTCTTTGTCATCTCTGTCTCTTCATCATAAAAGCAGAAGTGATCTGCGGTTAGTAGAGCTCCAAGTGTTGGGTGTGGCTGCTGGGACTGGACTAGGAAGTCAGAGGATACTTATTAGGTGGTAGAGCACTAAACCATTCATCAAGGTAAAGTCTCCACATACAGGCTGCCTTGGAATCTGAAGCCAACAGTACTTCTGACGCTTTCTGCCTCTAATGCCATGTTAAAACACTCACTCGGGAAGCTCATGCCATTTGGCTACCTTGCCTTCTGCCTCTTGCTCAACAAACCCACTAACCTCTCAGCCACGTCCCTCACTCTCTAAAAAGGTGAGTGATTGGCTTATGGTATCCATCTTGGCCCCAGCCCTGCCGTTATCATGACTTTAAAAATCAGAGCACGGAACACCAGATGTACTATCTCTCAGTCCTCAAATGGCCTCCCACAGCTTTACCATTAGCTCCCTACTCCTATGGCTCACTCCCTGGTCTCTCCACCCCAGAAACTCCAAGACAAGTGCCCTACACACTGATCAGCAAGTTGAGCCTCTGAAGCCTTCTTAGTTCATCGTCTCCCCCACTCCCTGCCACCCCATCTCCATTGTATCTCCCAGCTGGGGTAGACATAGGGTCTATCACCTCATCTGTTCTAATCAACATTTAACGCTCTCCTCCTCCATCACCTGACCTCAAACAGTGGACCAACACGAGAGCCCCGCCCCCCCAACTCTCCCCAACTAAAATGGGTTTCTTGTATCTAGTCAAACAATGGCTCCAATCCTGGGTTGCCTGGCCTTTCTGTAGACACCCAAGGCCCTTTGTGATGACACAAACTGCAGCTATTCTCATTCTACCCGGTAATTCCATCTTACTCCTTAGTCTGTGCGGCTTCCAGAGAGTGAGCTTGGCATTTCACTATTGTGTCCACACGGCCTACTTCAAGACTTGGTGCATGGTGGTCACTAAATAGTTTTGAACTAAGAAATACAGTCAAACACATGCTTTGGAAGTGATACAAAAGAGCAGACAAGCTGAAAAACTGATTCTCGTGAACAGCAACCATTAGCAAAATAAGATCCAAAAGATATTAAAGAAATAGAAGAAATGACACATTGGGACACTGATTTATACAGAATTTCAAAAGCTGTCTGGCCAAATACATCATAATACAAATGTGGGCAGCTGTAAATTCACAAATATTTTGAAAATCATTAACAGGGTGGAAGAGCAAAATCATATTAACTTAATTTTTTGGTGTATGAAGAATAAATATTAGTACAAACATAACTGATTTTAAATTCAATTAGGATTCAATTAAAAGGACAATTTACTATTAAATCCTAATTTGTGGGGTGAGGAAGAGAAGTAGAGAAGTTAGAATGAATCTCTGCTTAAGTCCAGAAGATAAAATAAGTTAGAATTGACTGTCCCCCTAAATCCGGTAAAAACAAAGACCATTGGTATTTCAAGTAAGAAGTCACAAATATCTGATAGCATAATGGAAATCCCAGAAAAAGTACCCAAGGAACAAGAAATAAAATGTACTTCCTTTTTAAATTTAGGTTCACAGACATATTTGAGCCCCCTAAATGCAACATCTGCATTTGCACTCTCTACTTCGTAAAAATGGACAGAAAAAGCAAAGACTGAAATCAGCATTGTTTTTCAGCATAGAAATGTTTTACCTGCATGAGTTTGGTGTCGTGTCCAGTATAAACAACTATGCCAAAGACCCACTGAGTATTTCTAAGCTGTGTACCTCTTAATAAGATCTGGTCAGGCCCAAGGGGAACAGGGCTAAAAATAAGAAACAACATTTATATTTAATGATGGTTTGACAAATGAGCATGAGCTTTCCCCCTTAAACATAAACCCACAATTAATTAACTAATTCAGTAGTTTTTTTAGTCAGATTTGAACTATTTCACTGAGACAGAGGGGCAATAAAGGTTACCACTCCATCTACAAAAAAAAAAAAAAAAAGAAAGAAAGAAAGAAAGAAAGAAAGAAAAGAAAAAGACCCACAAAATGTTTCATCCTATTCATTCATCACTACAAGAGAAAAAAATATATATATACACATACCTGCATATGTATGTATATGTATGTGGGGGTGTGTATATATATTTATATATAATTTTTCTTATAAAATGTTAGAGGGAATTGTGTTCTCTTAAAACCCGGGTATAAAACTCCACACCCAAAAAGAAAATTGCTAAAATAACCATAATATTCATGAGGAAACCCAGTTTATTTTATAGACTCTAAATCTAGAATATCAAAGTTTGTCAAGGATGACTTAATGGTTAAATAAAAGGCTGAGTGATAATGTAGAAATTCAAAATGGTGAGCCTACTGAATGGCTCTGCATGCTAAAGGAAAACCAAGAAAGCAATTGCAGCTGTCATAGTTATTTTGGGTTGATTCCCACGGTTAGGTCCTGCCCTTTGCGTCTGTTCAAAATACAAAGATGGGAAGCATCCGTAAGGAGCATGCAGATTAAAGACGGGTAGAAGGGAGAACTGCACCCCAACAGAATGACAAAAATGACTCTCCAACACTCAAACAAATGCCAAGAGGACAAAGACAATGGAATATAGACAACAGGGCAGTGAATATTCCAAAGGAAGAGTAATTACTGATTCTTCCATTCAACTTTATAAAAAACAAATGCTACTTAGAAGAATGTTAGTCAAAAAAAAAAAAAGATGTTTCTCTAATAAATAGATTAGATCTCCTACACCTGATATGCTTCTCTTATGCTTTTCTGGACAATTTTATGCAACCCAAACCACCTCTACTTCCTAGTAGGTAAGACACACAGAAAAACAGCCAGTGCCTTTAATCTCATTTCAGACCCTGGGGCTGTTTTCTTCACAAAAATAAGTTCTTTCCTTAAATTTAAGGGAAGGAAGGTTTATATTGACTGAAATTGTGCTTCAGGAAAATCTCAGTCTCTCATATCTAAACTAAATGTAAGAAATCTCACAGTTTTAAAGTATTTTGAAGCCAAAAAACCAAGCTAATATTTTACCAATTGCAGTAATTCTTAGTCCCACTTAAGAACAAAAAAATAAAATAAAAACTAAGAAAAGCAAAAGTGATACCTTTTCCCATCTATGTGCAAGTTTCCAGTGAAGTCATAGAGATGGCGGTTGGGTCCCTCACATTCTATAGTTCCAGATAACTTCATCAATACTTCCCTTGTTTGCATGTCGGCAGTGTGACTCAGACCCTAAAATGTTAAACCAAAAGAGGAAACTGAATACAATCTTCCAGGTTTGGGGACAACATTCAGCATCCCCATTGTTAATCCAAAGGAAATAATGGATCTTCTAAAACAGAGTTGGTGGGGAGGCTAACGAATCAAGCTACCAGCCCTTCAAGATGGACTTCCAGGCAGACTGTGTCATAGCAACCTAATGCAAAAGTTTCCAAAGAATAAAGTGAAGTGCAAAGTTAAGATTCTCCCATCGTGGGGAGCCTGGGTGGCTCAGTGGGTTAAAGCCTCTGCTTTCAGCTCAGGTCATGGTCTCGGGGTCCTGGGATGGAGCCCCGCATGGGGCTTCTCTGCTCAGCAGGGAGCCTGCTTCCTCCTCCTCTCTCTCTCTGCCTGCCTCTCTGACTACTTGTGATCTGTTTGTCAAATAAATAAATAAATAAATATGACATTCTTTAAAAAAAAAAAAAAAAGATTCTCCCATCATGCTAGGAAAATCCATGTTCAAGAAACCACGTACTCAAGCCCCTTGCAGACAACGCTTCATTAACTCTCCTTTAATACAAGTCATAAAAACAGAATAAGGCATTCTTTTAATATAATGTTATAGTAGTATTACATCTAGTACTCAGCAACTCTTCTTTAAAAGCAAAAGACAAAAACAAAAACCCCACCAAAATCAAACATCTATGGTAGAAAAGAAAGACAGGTAGACAGAATTAATCAAATTCAACTTCATGCAACAGAAAATTTGAGCGTCAAATGCTTAAAATTTGTATTACAGTAAAGACCATTTTTCATTCTAGAATTAAAATATATGATAAGGGGGTGCCTGGGTAGCTCAGTGGGTTAAGCCTCTGCCTTCAGCTCAGATCATGATCTCAGGGTCCTGGGAGCAAGTCCCATATCAGGCTCTCTGCTCAGGGGGGAGCCTGCTTCCCCTACCTCCTGCCTACCTCTCTGTCTACTTGTGATCTCTCTCTGTCAAATAAATAAATAAAATCTTTAAATAAAATGTATGTAAAAACAGCTTTAAGGCATAAAAGTTTTGCATCTAATATATTACTTTCTAGAATTAAAGTCTCAGTTAAAACTACCATGTAAAGTAAGGTACCCAGAGCTTGTCTATTGTGTCTCTCCATATAGATGACGCCCTTTCCACCACACAGCTCAACCTCAAGCTCAACCTCAGCTGACAGGATCTCTTTCCACCTACACTAACAGACATAGAGCTCAGACATAAATTAAGGCAAGATACCTTTCATGACCCATACTTGGATGAAGCTCACTTTTTCTAACGCTGCTATCTCTGACAAGGGCCTCCCTTCATTATAAAAAGCCATGTTCTTCCCATGAGTTCCATTAGGGTTAAGGCAGAACCCTTTCGAGCAGGGCATTTTTCTCTAGAAAATATACTGAATAGTACAGTGGACCAAATTTGCAATTTGGGTATCCTTAACAACACAGGTCATAAAAGATTACTTTACCTGACGTATTTTAAGGTTTGTCTCCCCATCTAGATTAGCTGTTTCGACGTAACACATTGCCTGAGGTTCACTACGGAGAGAGAAATTTAAAAAGCCAAAGTTTAGTGAGATGCCCTCCACAAATTCACAGCTCATAAAGTCTGTACCATGGAAACAGTGTCTGCTGACTGGCCCTTCAACCACTCTAGTAGTAATTGTCCAGAAAGACACTCCTCCTTGAGGCTCAACACCAACACAAAGTTGTTTGCCCAATGATCCACCCTTATGGGCCCCACATAATGGATGATTTACCTTAAGTAGCAGAGATAACTGAAGAAGAATGAGAAGAGGACTGGTGGGTTAAGGGAAACACAACATGTTCCAGCGAAGACCCCACCACTGTGCTTGGATGACTCAAGTCTGAGACTCGGCCTGCTCCTGACCAAAAGACACACCCTAGACACAGCCAGTACAAACACATCTGTGGAAGAGCATCACAACTAGAATTCAGCAATCAAGACACAGGCTTGGCAAGCCTTTCCTTCCCTGTACCTTTTGCTATGTCAACAGGAAACTTTTTAATCAAAACACCCAGTTTTAAGGACAGAACACTTGAAGAATAACAATAAGCATGGCAGGGGCGCCTGGGAGGCCCAGTGGGTTAAGTGTCTGCCTTCAGGTCAGGTCATGATTCCAGAGTCCTGGGATGGAGTCTTATGTCAGGATCCCTGGTCAGCAGGGAACCTGCTTCTCCCTCTCCCTCTGCCCCTCCTCCTGATTATGCTTTCTCTTTCTCCCTTAAATAAATAAATAAAATCTTAAAAAGAAAAAACAATAAGCCTGGCAGATACTGTGTTCCTATTTCTATTCACAATTAGTGGGTCAAAAGAATGGAGTCTGCGACCCACTGGCTAAGTTAAAATCTCCTACTGCTCCCCTTGTGGGCTGTGTGGACTTGGAAGTTGTTTCATCCGTTTCTGTTTTCTCATGCATAAAGAAGCAGGGATACCAAGGGTTTGAGGAAAGATTAAATGGGATAAGGTACTCAGTTATAAATTAGCAGAATGTACAGACTCAAACAATAATGAGCACCCTAGAAACATGTCAGCTCAGACAAACCATCTCATATTAAAACCATGTTTTCTGAGGGTTACAGTGAAAACGCATACCCCAAACCATCAAGTGATCCACATTTCACTATTTCTCTTGTTACCAATCAATAGGGACAAACACGAGTCCTGCCCTATGCATATGGTGCTCTTCCTTCTCTATGGGCCCAGGATCCCATTATTAAGCCTTTTATCTTGAGCAGAAAATTCAATGCTAATGCTTAGAATCCAATGTATGATCAAATCCAATAAAACAAACACTGTCTGCATTCAAAGAAAATGCCAACAATGCGAGCATCTAGGATTCCCTGCAGCACATAAACATAGGAAGTTTGAGTCTTATCATAGAATTAAACTTGAAACACAAGAAAAGAAGTTTATTCATATCCTAATTGTAGCACTCCATCTTTGATGTATACATTCATGTATCAAGCCAAGGAAAAGTCAAGGACTGCATCGTCCATTATTCATGTCAGTTAGTGATTAGTGATACACTGCCAGCGTGGGACTGCCTGGAGAGCATGGCCATGCACTTGGGCAGAAAGAGGACACAGCGTGGATGGATAAGGGGCAACACCAACCACAGGTCCTGTCTCTGCTGTGAACATGGCCTGGATCTCTGAGCAGCTCGTAAAGGAGGCCCTGGCCCCAGGGGAAGATCCTGGCTAGACCCACAGGAGACTGGTTCTCAAGCCTTATAGTCTGCGTGTTACTGACGGAATCACTCCACTGCTCTGGAGCGCCTCCTATGAATACGGAATAGCCCAGAACGGCTATGACAGTAAAATGAATCGATACACCTAAAAGACTTCTACAGAAGTACAAGGGGATGAATAGGAGAAAGGAAATTTAGGATTAAAGTAGGAACAAAAGAAGGAAAATAACAAGTAACTGAAGAAGAGACCAAAGAGAAAAGGCTAGTGCCTCCAGGGGTGGAAGGGAAAGGCTGGCTTGTGATTCCTGTAGTCACCACTTAATGTTTTATTGTTCACGTTTATTTGAAACGATGTGCCCGCTCGCACACCTGACCTGGAGGACAGCAGGGCCATGTCTGCTGGGAGGTACTGCCCATTGACGACCTTCACAATGTCTCCCACCGCCACCTAGAAAACCAGGGACAAGGACAGAGAAGCATGAAAGACAGGAAAGCACAAACAGTCTTTAAGTTGGTTAAATATTTGAAGGAAAAATTACTATATAATTAGTTATGCCAGAAAACTTAAGACAGAACCCAAATTATTTTCCTTGACAAGAACAGAACAAAAATTTTTCAATACAAATGGTAATACTGCCTTTCTGCAGTGACGATGAATGAAAAAGAAAAAAACAAAAACAGAAAAGGACAGTAAGAGAAGAGAAGAGTTAGAACATCTATCAAGATCTCATTTTCTTACAATTATTCCTTCCACTTGTCAATCGCACTCTTGAACTCTGGGACGATCCTCCAGCTGTACACAGTAGGGGAGCATGGTTAAGTGCACAGCTCCAGAGCCAGCCTGAATGCAGGGCTCAAATCCCCAGGCTGGACTTCTTACTAGCCCTGAGTAACCCGGAGCAAGTTATGGAAACTCTTTGTGCATCAGTCTTCTCATCCATATATATAAAATGAGGTTGAGAGCACATATTTCATGGGGTTATTACAAGAATCAATGAGTTAACACACATAAATTTTCTCCATTTTACAAATGGGGAAACTGAGGCTCAAAGAGAAATAACTGGATCAAGTCACACAGTCAGTGATTGTTAGACCCAAGATTCAAAACCAAGTAACTGGCCAGTGGTCTGATTACAAGGCAATACTGAATTCACTGCAAACAGTGCATCTACAGGTCCCCTGGAAACATACCACTTAAAACAAAGATTTGTATAGCCTCAAGAACTTCAACAAGAAAAAGAGTCACAGCCAAATTCAGAGACCACGTAGGATAACAGACTTACCAGACACAAGACCCCAAGCTAAGGTTAAAGGCCTTAGTCTGGCACCACGGCCACAGGCTTATAAATCCTTTATATGACGTCACAGAAGCACCCAGCTAGGAGAATATGGGCTTTCAAGCCAGGCAGGCTGAGGATCAGATCTGAGCTTCCCAGACACACTAGCCTGGGATCTGGGGAAGTTCTTCACCTCTGTGAGCTCTAGGGAGGGTCCTCACTTATAAAATGGAGAAAGATTAACACTCACCTTGTAGGGCTGATGCAATGATTAACAAAGTATATGCAAGCACCTGCCTGAAATAGGCATTATGCTAAGTGCTAGTCTCTATCAGCAGGAGTACAATCGATGGACATTATGAGTGTGAAAGTCAGACAGGTTACGATTTTCAGACAGTATAAGAACAAAGGCTGTTCTCAGCACACGTAAGTTCAAAACTCAAAATGGGCTCTATGCCTTACTTCTTATTCTAATGCATGTTACTATTCTCCTAGAAATCAAGAATTTCAAACTGAATACTTCTGAAATACTTATGAAACTAATATTCATGAAAGACTCCTGGATCTTGTAAGCTAAGAGAATGGCACTGGCAGGAGCCTATAGTTAACTCTTCATTAGGAAAAAAGAGAGTTTTCTAAAAACATATCCTAGTGTTTTGAATAGAACCACTACGAAGCATATGGGGAAGTAAGGAACCAGGCTCAATGTACAGAGGGGGGTTAAAAGTTAAATTCCAGAACCACTATAAATTTGAAGCTAGTATCAACTTAAAGGCAAAAAAGTCATAGGCCTTTAAGTATATTCCATATTTCACAATAAAGACAATATTAAAGAATAGGTGTCACAGAACTATTTTAACAGCCAGCAGTACAACATCAAGGAATGCTTATGAAAATTAAAAATGTTTCTAAATGTAAAAAGTATTTTACATGAATAGTTTAATTACATGGAAAAAATCAGAAGAAACTATTAGTTAAAAACTAGAAAGGAAAATCAGTCGTGTTTTCAAAAAAAACAAAAGGCAGTGAATTTTTCTCTTAATTCAGTGGGAGGACAAGGGAAATTATAGCTTTCTCTCATCTTAGTTAATTAACTAAAGAAATAGTCATATCCCAGGGGCGCCTGGGTGGCTCAGTGGGTTAGGCCGCTGCCTTCGGCTCAGGTCATGATCCCAGGGTTCTGGGATCGAGCCCCACATCAGGCTCTCTGCTCCGCGGGGAGCCTGCTTCCTCCTCTCTCTCTCTGCCTGCCTCTCTGCCTACTTGTGATGTCTGTCTGTCAAATAAATAAATAAAAGCTTTAAAAAAAAAAAAAGAAATATTCATATCCCAGTAACAGAGTACTAAGAAATTCCATGCACATGAAAAACTACTTGGTTGGAAATGTGTTTGAAAATCGTTTTCTATTTTGTGTTCTTATGCATGGTTGTCCCTTGACTGTGTGAAGTTTCCCAAATGAGAATTCTTAAGGTGAGAAAAAGCCCCTCTAGGTGCCTGAATCCACTCTAGCCTCAAAGGATTTCTTAAGCTTCTTAATTTTGAAGAACAAGCTCAAAGGCCTTCTCAAAGTCATCCAAAGCTATCAAGTTGCCCTGAAGAGCTGTCTCCCAGCCTTCTATTCTGCTACAGCCCAGGGGATGGCCAACGCAAACTCAGCATTTCAGATGAGCGCTGTTATTGCTTTGGAAAACTTATAGTCACGTCCACCTTGGCTGACAGCTCTGGGGCTTGGTACTTCTTATTGCCTGTCTTCTCCCATATTCTCATCCCTGTTCTGAGCTGCTCTGCAGAGGTGCCTGGTTTTCCTCAGACTTTCACCCGGTTCCCTCTGTCTTGAACAGAATTTCCCTCCTAAAATAGTTATCTCTCATTCATCCTTCAGAAGAACATCGGAATATCACAGGAGAGAAGCCTTTGCTCATCTGAACTGATGGGTCTAGACTTGCCCACCATCCCAGATGTTCCAGAAGCATGCCCCATTCAGAGCTCAGCACCCACACTGCATTCCCCCAGCTACCTGCCACTCCCACAACACCAGTGGTTTGGGGGACAGCAGTGTCAGCCTCACCTGGGAACTTGTTACAAATGCAAATTCCGGGGCCAGTGGAACACCCCAATCAGAAATTCTGAGTACGGCCAGCACAGCAATCAGTGTTAGACCTGCCGGTCAAGCGACTTGGACGCCCACTGAAGGCTGAGAACCACGGTGGGCTGCTCCCTAATGGCAGGGGCCATGCTTTACTCTTACTTGCATCACCAGTGCCTAAAACCACCTTGGGGACATACTAAGAGCTCCACCGAGACAAACAAAAAGCATTTTAATTGAAATAAAAACATTTGTGGCAAAGCATGTAACAGGTATTTGGTTTGGGATTTTTTTAACTTTGAATGTGTATAGGAAATGGTAACAAGCTTTAGGGGTCTGTGAGGCCATCAACTCCTGGATCCAGAATTCAGAGATCATCACTCCATTCTCTACTGTTTCAAGTAGTGCAAACATCCCGAATCCAAATGATTCTTCACTCCCGTTACAGTTCGCACCTTTCTGGGGGGTGGGGAGGGGCGTAGTGTCAGGAAGCACTTGGAGAAACAGAGGCCATTCCTAAGTGCAGTGGGAGTCCCTGAACCCCCATAACACTCGGAGCATTTCTAACCTCTATGAGGTCAAGAATTTCCAACCACTTGGCCAAGAATCACAGACTTCCAATAAGAGAGAGGTCGATTAGTACTGACATTACAGGACTCCTAGATTACTACAAAGGTTGAGGTGTTATCACGAAACAATATAAAGAGATTTCATTGTTCTCTTACAATAAAGTAAACGAAACACAAACTAAACTGAGGGCTGTGGTTACTATATCACAGGGATTTTGTGGAGTAAAAAAAGATCAGAGAAGCATTTTTAAACCCTGCTTATTAAATGGTTAGCAGGAGAAACTGTGGTTAAGAGGATCTTCTAAAAAGCAGTTTTCTCTTGAAATCATAATAATGAGCTTCAAATCCTGAGGTCATGAGAGTCACCCCCTGCAAAAACCACCTCGTGACCATTAAGAAGTTCCAGGTAAAACAGAGGCTCACTTAAAAAGCTAACTTTATCAGATGCAAGACACCCAGATGGTACAGCATATTTCTTCTACATTTTCTATTCATCACTATAAACAACCCAAAACCCTCACCACCCCCAAGCCCTCCCAGTCTCGTGTTTCCAGTAACGTGGAGACAAACCCTTTTCACTACCATCAAGTTAAGAGCAGTCACTACTCGTCATGATAACCAAGTTCAGAATAGAAACAGGCTGGCCTCCAACCCCATTCCACCCCTGTTTACATTTCACTGTAAAATCTTAAATCCAAAACTCTTCCCACCAAAAACATTAGAAATGAGATTCTCCAAAGTTAGAAAAATCTTAAAAAACAAACAAAACAAAACTGGATTTAGTTAAGAAAAGAAGGACAGGGAAAAGGTTTCTTGGATTGGAGTTGGAAACTAGAGAATGCTTTGATATTTCAGAAGTATCCTTCAGGAGCAACAAATTTCACAACTATGAACAGACACAGTGAGCATTTTCCAGAAAAAGCAGGGAACCAAGTCATCGGGCAGCAGTTCTAAGTAAACCTGAGGGAAACTCCACGACATAAAACTTACATGAGAGATGAGTGATGTCTTAAGCCAAATTTTATCTACTGCAAGCAATACTAGTAATTAATTATAAGTCCCCAAACCAGTACTTTCTGGCAGATCTTTAAAATTAGGATTTTTTAAATGTTTTATTTAAATTCAATTAGCCAAAATAT
The DNA here is from genome assembly GCF_010015895.1 of Lontra canadensis. Taxonomy (NCBI): domain Eukaryota; kingdom Metazoa; phylum Chordata; class Mammalia; order Carnivora; family Mustelidae; genus Lontra; species Lontra canadensis. The sequence goes on along the minus strand of NW_022631097.1, from coordinate 5,560,933 downwards.
AGTACATCATTAGTTTCAGATGTAGTGTTCAATAATTTATCAGTTGTATATCACACCCAGTGCTCATCACAGCACATGTCCTCCTTAATGCCCATCACCCAATTACCCATCCCCCACCCTCTCCCCTCCAGCAACCCTCAATTTGTTTCCTATAGTTTTTACCTCTTTCCACATAATGGTATGCCACATACCATTTCTTAACACTGAAAAGGAAAAAAACAATGTGCCAGTTAATATTGGTGATAATCGAAATAAAATGAGCTTTATAAAATCTAAGAGGTTCCTTTCAAAATTCCACTTAATTCCAACATACCATATCTTTAGACATAAAGGCATACCACATCACTCCTCAAAATGGAGTCCCAACCCACATACCATATATATATTAATAAACACACATATAGAGATACATGCATGTAAGTTAAAACTAGCCATATTTATCCAAGGAGAAAAATATCACCCTGTTATTATGAGATTAAACACACACATACACACATACACAATACAGACCTAATGTTCTAGAAATCAATACAACAAAAAATAGAGCAGTAGGGAGCAATTATAAACCAAGGATGTGAATGCTTGGACTTTTTACAGACCTAAAGTATGTCTAAGCTCCTGAAAATTACCACCTTTTCTAAATTTCTAAAACAGACAAATTCCTTTCAAATCTTAGAGCCAGGACTCATATTTTGTTGGACTAGTTTGTAATTTTGCTATTTCTTTAAAATATTTCATAGATCATTTCCCTCCACTTATCTCAATACCATTAGCTACTTATTTTAAATGCCTTAAATGTGGGTCTGAAGCTTTCTAGCAGGAAAAGGGACTCAGCCTGGTGTCTTACCTATTGTTTTCTTTTTGTTCACTGCATTGTCTGCCTTATGCCGCTTCTGTTACCAGAAAGAAAAGGAAGTTCTTAGATTCAAAAGTTCCCAATGCATCAGTGAAACAGCAACAATAGATCAGGAAAGAAATAGGGTTCCAGGAAACAGACCAGCAGCAATGCGAACCCTGCGAAACTCAGCTCAGAAGTTTGTGACCCGGCCTCACTCCCTAAATTCAGTAGACAAATGTCCCAAACGTGGATGCAATCTCCTCTGGTGTCAGCTATGACATTTTGGCTCCAACAAGGAATAAGCACTCTGAAGTATGAGACTTCTCACACCTCGTTTCTTTTAGATCAGATTAAAAGAAGTATTCAGTATGATAAATTCAGCAACTGAATTCATTCTACTGATAAAGAACTTTGTGAGCAAGGTACCTCTGATTTGTATTCCATTTATTTGTTTACCTATTCCCAGGAAAATGTACATAATGTGTATGAGTGTATGTGCGAGAGTGTGAAAAGGAGACACAGAGGTAGAGGAGGGAGGGAGGGAGCGGTAAAGAGGAAGAGAAAGACTCTGGAGGCAAGACCACTTATGGAGAAAAGGGGAGAAAGCATGAATATGGCTGTAGCCATTGAACCTGGAGATACACCAAGATAAGTCTGAGGAGAGAGAAAATTCATAAAATTACCTCAGGCACAGCCAGCCCAATGCTGCTATACTAGGCAGCAATACCATCCTTCGGATACCTGAATTAGCAAGCTCTAAAGATGGATAGGAACATCAGTGATAAAAATCAAAGAGGGTTTACAGAGCTAACATTAGAAAACACAGTTTGAACTACTTCTGTGTCCCTGTATAGATATTTAAGACACTGTGTGTATGCGTTCCTTCCCCAAAAATACCATCATGAGCCTTGAGAGACTGGTTAAGTTATTGATAATTTCCTATCTTTGACAAAGAAAAACAGATCAACAAATAAATTACAAGTTATATCCAATAGAAGGTTTTAATTCTATGAAAGCAAAGACTTACAAAATCTTCTACAATCTCTTTGATGCCTGCAATTGTTAAAATAATGATCAATGGCACCAGGGTGGTATATCTTCCTGTTGGAGATACGTCTGGAATTTGCTGTAAGACAAGAGACCAAAAGAGGAAGTTGACAAATTAAAATTTTGAAGTCAAAACCCTCTATACAAAAAGGAAAATATGACACTCACCACTCGCTCTTTTGAAGTTCTGTTCCATTTCTGTTATACAAAAGGGATTACCTTCTTTTAAAAACTAGCTATGTGTTTTACATTTTAAAAATCTTATCTAACATTGCTATGTTGTTTAGGACTGAAAGGGGTCAAAAGTATGGCTTTTGGGACACTTTTCAGTGCCTCTTTTAGTAACTGCCATTATCCTTATGGCAACATCTAAAGAAGTCTGCCTTCATGCAGGGATCATGTCTGTGCATGAAAACGATGACTGGATGAAAGGGTAAATTACATTCAAGTATGACGACACTTTCAGTTAAGCGACCTTTTAGCAAAATCCCATTTTGCATGTAACTAACATTATGAATTTTAAATCACTTTTTAAAAAGCATTACCTGTAATAAGGCAATGAAGAGGAAGAAGGCATTAGCAGCTCTTCTAATCTGCTCATACAAGAATCGAGGTAGAAACGTCAACACGCTGTACTTGGCCGTACTAGAAGCACAAAGAAAAATGCTACTGTCAGCCACAGATGCAAAATCTACAGAGAAAATGGAAAGTTGTGAGAACTTTACAAGTGGTTTTAAAAATAAAATAGCTCAGAATTTAGGAAAAGAAAATTGTTGTGCTTGCCCTGTCCCATAAAGATTTTGTAAAAGGATGCACCTGACAAGAAAATCTTCTAATGTGATCTTTGTTCTCTGACTTAGATGTATTTACTATTCACACAGTGTAAGCAGAGAGATTTACCTGCCTTCTAGGAGCTACAGTAAACACATCAAGAGTATTCCCCAGGACACCTGGGTGGCTCGGTTGGTTGAGCATCCAACTCTTGGTTTTGGCTCAGGTCATGATCTCATGGGTTGTGAGATCGAGCTCTGCATGGGGCCCTATGATCAGCAGGGAGTCTGCTTGAGATCCTCTCTCTCCCTGTTCCCACCCTTTCTCTCTCTAAATAAATAATTTAAAAAAAAAAGAATATTTGCTAAAGGAAGATATGTTTCAAAGATCCCAAATACCACAAAAAACAAGAACACTGAAATAAAGAGTGAGATAGAAACACCAATTGAGCGATTCACACAAGCTAGTAGAATTATTCCAGGGTTTGTGACATGAAACGATTCTTAATATAAAGCCACTGATTTGAGGTAGCAAGTCAAGTCCATAAAGGAAGTTCTGGGTCTCAGGCATGTGCATAACAGGTCAATGAGTCCCTCTAGATACGTACCATGGGTGTTTTTTTGTTCAACCACAGTGGAATAAACTCCATTCTCATCACACCCTTCATTTAGCCACCTTTGCTTATGCCTATTTGGAATTTGTTTCCAGTTTTATTGAGAAATAATTGACATACATCACTGCATCACTTCAGACATACAGCAGGATGTTCTCATTTACATACATAGTGAAATGGTTACCACAGCAGGTTCCGTGAACACCCATCTTCTCATATGGGTACAAGAAAAAAGGGGAAAAATGAACTTTCATAAATACCATACAGCAGTGGTAGCTAGTGCATCCTATTGTATATTACGCTCCTTATATGCATTTATCTTACAACTGGAGGTTATACCTTGGCACCACCTTCTCTAATTCCTCCCCCCCGCCCCAAATTCTGGTAATCACAAGTCTTATCTTTTTCTATGAGTTTAGATTTGTTTTGTTTCTTTAGATTCCATGTGTGTGAGATCATATAACAGGTCTTTCTTTTCTTATTTACTTAGCATGCCTTCAAGGTCTATCCATGTCACAAACGGTAGGATTCCTTCATTTTCTACGGCTGAGTAATATTCCACTTTATGTATATACTACAACCTCTTCATCCATCAGCGGACACTTGGGCTATTTCCATGTCTTGGTGGTTGTAAACACTGCTGCTATGAACATGGTGGTGGAGATATCCTTTTAAGTTAGTGTTTTTATTTCCTTTGGATATAGTCCCAAAAGTTGAACTGCTGAATCATAGGGTAGTTCTATTTAATTTTTTGAGGAAACTCCACACCTGTTCCCATAGTGCCTGCACCAGTTTAGAGTCCCACCAAGAGGGTTCCCTTTTCTATCAATGCCAGCTTTTGTTATCTCTTACCTTTTTGATGATGACTATCCAAACCAGGTGTGACATGATAGGACCTTATGGTTTTAATTTGCATTTCTCTAATGACCAGTGATGTTGGGCATCTTTGCATGTACCTGTTGGTTTTTCATGTATCTTCTTTGGATAAATGTCTATTCATGTATTTTGCCCATTTTTTAATTGGGTTATTTTTTTTGTTGTTGCCATTGAGCTATATAAGTTCTTTATATAGATTACATATTAGCCCCCTATCAGATATATGGCTTGCAAATATTTTTCCCATTCCAAAGGTTCTCTTTGCACTTTATTTGGTGGTTTCTTTTGCTGGGCAGAAGCTTTTTAGTTGGATATAGTCTCCCTTTTTATTTTGTTGCTCTTGCTTTAGATGTTACATCCAAAAAATCATCACCAAAACCCATGTCAAGGAGCTTTGTCCCTATGTTTTCTTCCAGGAGTTCCATGGCTTCGAGTCTTATGTTTCAGTCTTTAATCTATTTCAAATTAATTTTTGTAAGTGGTATAAAAAGAGGGGTCCAGTTTCATTTTTTTACATATGAAAATCCAATTGCCCCAGCACCACTTATTGAAGAGACTGTCTTTTCTCCCTTGAGGATTTAATTTGTGTTGAATCTATAGATGCTCACATTGTTGCTTCCGCCTGGGACATCCTCTCTCATCCACATGGTCTCTCTATAACTAAATGGCCCTTCCCATCTTATTCTCCCATTCAAACTTATATCTTCTATTAAGTTTGGTCAAATCACAAAGATTCCTCTTCCTCCAAGGCCACAGGCTGGTGTTTACAACCACCTTATACAGTCTCTGCTTTGTTTTGTATTTTATTTATCTATTCCCAGAATAGATTCTGGGAACATTAAGAATGCTCACTTAAACTTTGCATGTTCCCACCACATAGCAGATAATCAATGAACAATGAAATAATCCAAAGGTATAAATTGAGAAGCTGAAGGGGCAAAATGAACCATTTGCCTTTTGGCTGCTTGAAGATTTATCCATAAGAGTAAACCTGCTTGACTTCTTACTTGCCTTCTGAAAGCAACTCTTAAATATATTGTAGCAAAGTTATCTAGCAGGTTTCAAATACACAAATTAGAAGCACCAAAATAGAAGAGCCAAGGGTCTTCTTTTGCATATTAAATATACATATTTAAAAAGTATATGAAAACCATTTTTAAGACAGTCCAAACTTAAAAGATTCTGACCTTTGAAGGGATATCTGCTAGAGCCTGCTAGAAAATGTGCTTGCATGGAGCCCCTACTCACTTATGTAGCACTTTGAGGTATAGGATATCACTGTGAAATTTTGCCAGACAGAAGAAACTAGCTCAAATCAAGCTTATTAAAGTGTAGGGTATGACTGACAAATTGAGACCAATTAAATGTAATAAAGAAATGAACACTACAATGTTTATATGCAAACTGTTAAATTTGAGTACAGGCAGAACATGTGAGTAAACTGAGAGTGAGTAAAGGTCACTACTAAAATTTATGTTAGATTTATTTTAAATTAACATAGGAAAACTATCACTTTATGGCCCATAAAAAGAAATTTTGCCTATATTTGATGTATATCTGTAATGTTATTAATTTCATAGTTAAAATTTCAAAAACAGAAAAAAAAAGTGTAGGGTATAGAAAATATACCATACTCATGCACATGAAAAGCTCATGGTACAAAGTTCTTTTCATTGCAATTTAGAGGACAAATTCAAACAGAACACCATGCATTCCTTTATGGTGCACTGACCATTGAAATAAAGCAAACAACATTATCATAAAGGAAACATGAAAATCATATACTCTAAGACTAGAAAGCATCTTATAATGTAGTCTGACTAAAACATTTGAACCCCAGATTCTATCTGTATGAAACAGACACACATACACTGTTGGCAGATGACCTGATCTTTGTGTGAACATTTCCCACTTGAGTCCATTACTAAGTATACTTAAGGGGAGCCACATGTCTCTGAAATACCATAAAAGTAGATGGTTGGAGCAGAAAGAGATCCCATTTATATGAGAAAACCAAATATAAGACGGGGAAGGAAAGTATACTAACTTTTATTCTAGTCGAAATAGAAAAGTGAGTCTAAAATATTTTCAGACTCAAATAGAATGAGCATAGTCAATAATAGTCAATAATTCAGAGAAACTGACATTCACCTAAGAGATGGCTACTGTGTAGTAGTAAAATAATTATCTTGATATACAACCTGATGTGTCCTGTTACAGATGTTAACACATAAAAGTACAATCAGCTAAAAGCAGCACCCATCAAAATCATCCTACTGGAAGAGTTTAGGGTAGAACTTCTCCAACTTAAGGATGCATACAAATCACCTGGGGGGGGTCTTGTTAAAATATATTAGTCAGGGTCTCCAGAGAAACAGAACCAACAGGAATGTATATACAGAGAGAAAGAATCATTTTAAGGAATTGATTTACACATTTGTGGAGTCTTGCCAAGTCTAAAATCTGCAGAGTGGGCTGGCCGACTGGAGACCCAGGAGATCTCATGTTGTCCTTCGAGTCTGAAGGCTATCAGATGGCAGAATTCCTTCTTGTCCAGGAAGGTCAGACTTTGTTCTATTCAGGCTTTTAACTGACTGAATGAGGCCCACCCACAGGAGAGGGTCATCTGCTGCATCCAAACTCTACCAATTTAAACATTCATCTCATTCAAAAATACCTTCACAGAAACACCTACAATAATGTTTGACCAAACATCTGGGCCCTATGGCCCAGTCAGGTTGCACATGAAATTAAGCAGTATGTGCCTATTCTGATTCAGTGGGTCTAGAGTGGGCCTGAGATTTTTATTCAATTTCTAAAGAGTTCCAAGTGAGATCAATGCTGCTGATCCAAGGACCACAGTCTGACCAGCAACACCCTTGAACAGGTAGATTTGTTCAAATCTCCTACATGAAGTCAATCCAGCTGAACACAGTAAGACATAAAAAGGAAAGAAACATTTACCATCCACTGTAGCAGGGGAAAGAACAATCCACAGGGTGAAATGGGTCAGTGAAGGGGCTTCCCAACAGAAGAGTTTGTTCACCCAGGTGAAGGAGTCACCCCCAAAAGATTCCCACTCAGACCACATGTGTCAGCACTCTTGCCAGAAAGGCTGTTCACAGCAAGGACAGGACCTGGCTGCAAGTGGTTCTAGGTATTTAGCGCATCTTAGAACCTAGTGGATAAGGACAAATGACCAGGAGAAAAACAAGGGTTTCCTGTGGTTTACTCAGATTCTGTCTAAACATGTTAGACTGATGTTTCCTGAAATAGGGTGGCATGAATAAGGAGTTTGTCAAAAATCCAACAAGCCTTCCTTCAACAGATATTTGCTGAGCCCCATCTATGTACCAGGCACTGTGCCAGGCACCGCAGGGAGCCAACTGGTCAAGGATGCAGACTCTCAAGGGAATTACATTCTAGAGGAAAAATCAGTCTGAAAAAAATATACAACAGGATACATGTGATAAATAATGTGGAGGCAAATCAATCAGGGAAGGAGGATGCAGAGGGGGACATGGATGGAAGGCAGGGGAAGGGGGCATGATTCTCAGTGGCGTGATCAGGGAATGTTTCACTGAGAAGGTGATGGGTGTGCTGAGCCCTGGAGGAGATGAATTGGCAAGAACGTCTGCTCGGGGACACAGGGAAAGAGAGTGAGAGAACAGCAACCACAAATTGCTGCATGGAGAGCTTGTGTTGTTCCTTGGGAGGGGCAGGAAGGGGCCAATATGGATGGAGCCACGTGGAGAAGCATGAAGAGACCAGCATGACCACATGCTGGCCTTTTTTTCTCAGGAACAGGAAACCTCTGGATTCTAAGACAACAAGATCTGACAACAGCAGCAACCCAGGAACCCCATCCCCTGGGGAAATGTGGCTGGGGGGGAGTAGAACTCAGTTATGTGTATGGTGGGCGCGGTCCTCTTAGACACTCTTAGGATATGGCGAATATGGGAAACAGCTCATACAGAAAATAGGGCCTGGCAGAAATGTGGGTCTGGGGCTACACCTGCCACAAATCACAAAGCACTGTGCAAATCTGATCTCCAGAACGCAGCACAAACCAAGAACATGGACATGAAGCTCCAGTACGATTTTCTGGCTGCGAGAAAAACCCGAGCTAACAACTGTTCTCCAAAGGCACACCTAAAATGCAGTAAGGGTTCAAAGTGCAACTTCCCCTATAACAAGCCTCCAGCGCACCCGGGTGGCTCCGTTGGTTAGGTGACTGCCTTCGGCTCAGGTCATGATCCCAGAGTCCTGGGATCGAGTCCCACATCGGGCTCCCAGTTCCATGGGGAGTCTGCTTCTCCTTCTAACCTTCTCCTCTCTCATGCTCTCTCTCTCTCTCTTTCTCTCTCTCTCTCTCTCTCTCAAATAAATAAATAAAATCTTTAAAAAAATAAAATAAAATAAGCCTCCAGAAACCCAGAAATTAAACTAGCTTAACCCTCATCTTTGAAATGAAAAACAACAAATCCACCTGAGGTACACATACAGCCAAAAGCAAGCATTGTTTCTAGTCTCCTGCATTACACGGACATTACATTCTCTTGATGTGTCCCATGCACAGTAAATGCTCAATACTGACTGAAAGAGAAGAGGGTCATTTTAAAGAAGTCCACAGGAGGCTGACTGAGCTAAACCAGTGCTCCATGATCATGTTCTGGAAACTTTCCATTCCACCCAGGTCTTATAAGATGCCATTCACCTTCCTCCTCCCAAAATACTCCCTCAGCAAGGAGCTCTAGATTATTGGAGGTAGATGACAAGAAAACACAGAGTCCTAGGAAAGTTGTTCATATCTACATCAACAGATTAATTCCTTTATCATTTAGTGTATTAAACTAACTCCCAGAAAAGATCAAGAGTGAGTGAGACACTAAATGCAAAGGCCAGCAGACCCCCTGCCATTTCTGTTGACGATGGACAACAGGGCACAGCTGGGAGTCACCCCAGAGGACATGCCAATGGACAGCAAAGCCTACGGCCCTCTACGGGGAGCACGGACTCCTGGTGCTTTGCCAACCAACCCTCCCAAATTATATTCTGGGAATCCTCTCCAATATAGAAACTCCTGCAGATAAACAGGACAGGATCCCTTCACTAGAAATTATCACTTCGTTTGCCTGAACTACTGCAATTTAGCCAGTTACCATCAAAGGTTAAGAAGCTCACTTGACAACAATGATATTTTTATTTTCAACACTTTTCCTATTTCTTAGTCTACAGCTGGGGAAAAATACTGCCCCCCTTATAGCTTATTCCCAGAACGCAGTAACTGGACCTGAACCTGTGCTATTAGTAATCTACTTCTTCATAGCACTTTATTATGGTTTACATAGACCTCTTTAGCATATTCTTTATAATACACATCTAATGAGAAAAATGAGCTGAGCTCTAATCAATCAACTTATAAATACACATGTGAACATAACTGCACCAATGAGAGATTCCCTTTAATTCCTACTAAATCATGTAAGTGTCCTATTCCTATCATATTTTCAAATCTGTTCTAGTATACATAATGCATTATTCAATAAATAGCTCTGGACACAAAGCATTTATTTCAATACTTCTATGGAAACGTGGACAGGGAAGAAAAGAACAGAGAGACAATAACATTTTGAGCACAAAGCATGCCACCAGAGAAACCTTCCACCTCTTAGACAAGCAGTTCTAAAATGCAAGACACACTGGGTGTTTATGGCTACTATCTTTAAATGTGGCACCTCTGAAAAGCAGGTTTTGTTCAAATGCTTTATAAGAAAACCTGTGAACTTCAGGATATAAAAATCAACTGAAAAGGTATTGTGAGACTCTCATTCAAAGCAAAGCAAAAAAAGGAGCATTTCCAAATGAGATTCTGTCTTCAGTAAAAAGAAACAACCAATATTATGAGGATGCCTGACCTAAAGGCCAGCAGGTACCAAAGTCACAAGTGCAGCCCAATCCTACCACTGCCCTGGAAACGGAAAAAGCAAAACAGGTCAAAGTCTGTTGCATTTAATTATACCTTTGGACCTTTACTCAGAATTCAATATATGCTTTCTGAACACAGGGAAATAAACCCAGTCAAAAGGTTTAAGGCTGTCCTGGGGACTGACACACTACAAGTCAAACAAGGTGTGACAGGACTTGGAAACAGAGTCATCAAAATCTCATTCTCCAGGGTGGCTGCCCTCAAAGGAGGCAGAGGTACTGCTGGCTGCAAAGGCAGCTTGAAATTCATCAAAAAACCTCACTTCCCAAGCAGACAGAGCCAGGAATTCCATTAATAAGCCAGATCTACATGGGGTGCTAGCTGAAGCAGACAACATGGGAAACTAGTAGGAGGTGCAGTCTTCACTAGGATGGAATGCACACCAACAAAATCCATTTAGATCTGGATATAAAGCAAAATCTATGAGTCTCCTGTGCTACAGAGTCCAAGAAGTTTATGGATATCAAAACCCCAGGTGAGAGGTATCATTTTTATAATCGCACATAACTGCTAAACCTTATTCAAATGTTTAATTTTCATTCAAGTTTTTCTGCTAGGGTTTCTGTCCCCCCCCCCCGGTATGCATGAGGAACAAAGTATACAGCCCAACTTTTCATAAACTGAACACACCTGTGTAGTTATCTACTTGAAATTTCACATAGAGACATGAGGAACATAAGATTTTATCTATGGGGCTCTAATAGCAATAAAGGCCCAATATAAAAAGTACTGCCCTCTGACTCACAACTGTAAAATGGACACAAACATTTATCATCCTCATATGCTCAGGAACCATAAATTAGTAAAGAAAAAGGTAAAAACATATAGCCATAGTTTGAAAAATGAGGAATGGAATCATCAGCCAAAGAGATTTGTTTTCCCCCTATTTTAGGGGGAACGTGTCTCTAAGGCACCTTCTGTATAGGATCTGCAGCAAGAGAAAATCTCCAGAGAGGACCATCACCTGTGTGAAAGGCCCTGAGCTGAGGGAGAAGATCAGGTCTACTCTCACAACTGTTTTCTGAGAAGATAAGTCAATCCATTTTTTAAGAGAGTAATTCAGTTCTGGTAAGAAGATCACTGCATTTGTCAAGACTCTCCAGAGAAAGAGAACCAATAGAATGTGGATGTGGAGAGAAAGTGAGATTATAAATTGTTCATACAATTATAGATTCTGACAAGTCCCAAGATCTGCAGTCAGCAAGGGAGGGGACCGCATGGTTGTTCCAGTCAAAAGTCAGGAAAAAGCATGCTATCCCAGTTCAAAGTCTGTCAGGCAGGAGAGGTTCCCTCTTACTCATCCTTTTTGCTCTATGCAGGCCTTTGACTGGATGAAAACCACTCACATTGCAGAGGGCTATCTGCTTTACTCTAGGATTCATATGTTAATACAGCCCAAAAGCATCCTCACAGAAACACCAGAATAATGTTTGACCAAATATCTGGGCCCTCCATGTCATATACATAAAATGAATGATCACCATCACTTATCAGACAGGGCAGAGGCAGGCACATGCCGGTGTGTCAGAGGGTACTGATGACAGGAAGAGAGATGCATTAGCCTACAGAACAGAGGCAGCTCAGGAGGTGGAGACATCAATGATGGAAAAAGAACAGATGCCAGGAGAGAAAACAAGGGGACCCAAGCCAGGAGATCAGGGTTAAGAGTATGGAGAAACTTCAGGAGATAAAATATAAACTGCTAAAAGCAGAGGATTAAGGAAAGCAGCACTAAGGGACCTGGGTGGCTCAGTCATTAAGCATCTGCCTTCAGCTCAGGTCATGATCCCCCGGGTCCCTGCTAGGCCGGAAGCCTACTTCTTCCTCTCCCACTCCCCCTGCTTGTGTTCCTGCTCTAGCTGTCTCTCTCTCTCTCTCTCTCTGTCAAATAAATAAATTAAATCTTTTTTTTTTTAAAGAAAGAAAAGAAAAGCAACACTATTTTTCTCTCACAAGCCCCTTTCTTCTGGCTGCACAGAAACCTCACACAGCCAGACTACCTATACCCATGGCCAGAGAGCCAAAAACCAGGCCCTGGGCAAACACTGAAATCTCAAGGAAGACAGACAAAAATCCTCTACATACTCATATTCAAAGTCCTTCACCTAAAGTCAAGCTTGCTATCTGATCCATGCTCACAGAGCTCCCCTCAGTCTTCTGTGCTCTTTGGAAAATTACCAGATATGTGCAGAAAGTTCCCATTATGAAAAAGAGATTCAAAAATGAAAATGGGGGGGGAAGACTAGGGGAAACACAGTGCAGCAAACTTTAAAAAGAATATTTTTTTAAAATGCTCACATCCTCAGAGTTATCAGAGGATAATACATTCATATAAAACCAGGGTAAGATGCTTTTTTTCTAAAAAAGATTTTATTTATTTATCTGACACTGAGAGACACAGAAAGAGAGGGAACACAAGCAGGGGGAGGGGGAGAGGGAGAAGCAGACTCTCCTCTGAGCAGAGAGCCTGATGTGGGGCTCAATCTCAGGACCCGGGATCATGACCTAAGTGGAAGTCAGACACTTAATGACTGAGCCAACTAGGCACCCCTAAGGTGCTATTTTTAAAATCCAATAGAATAAAAGAGCTAATAGGAATTAGAAGTACAACAATCTAAGATAATCCAATCATCAAAGTAAAAAGTAAAAGTAAACCTCCCCAAAAAGTAGAACAACAACAACAATAACAATAGATGAAAAGTAGAAACCTAACAATACTGATATGAGAGTCAATATCCAACCATTAAGAACTCTACAAAAGTTAGGGAAAGAAAGTACTTCCTAAAAATATACAAGAATATTCATCAGAATTCTAAGAAGTTTTCTCATTGAAAGGCTTCACCAAGTACAAAACAACAAGAGACTTACACCAAAATTTAAAATTATAGAATATCAAGTATTTTTTTAAAAAATTGCAATATTAAAAGAACTTATTCATAAAGGGAAAAAAATATCAATGTTGAACTTAACAAACAGCTAAAGCAGTACTTCAGATTTCTATACCTAGCCAAACTATCAGATCATCAAATTTACTTTTCATGTAGGCTTTCTTAGGAAACTGCTTACTGCAAGAAGGCTTCAACAATACTAGACGTTAATCAATAAATAAAACACACACAGTATACCCCCCCCCCAAAAAAAACCAAAAAAATGAAAAACAGGGACTTCAACTCTACAAAAGAGCAAGACAGTTCTAGCATGATCGCTTTATAACACATCCACACAACAGCCACTTTACCTTGGAAGGTTGTCTTTAGGGCAAAAAAATAGAACTGAGACACTATTTTGAGAGATTTCTTTTAAATAGAGAGAGGTTGATAACAGGTGTGATCTGAGGGGAAAAACAAGGATATGAGAAAAAATGTTCTGGTAGAAAAATGAGGCAGAAAAAGCAAGTTACACTAGGAAAGAAACAAACATGATATACCATGTCAGTACCTGGCACCAAAGTCAAGAAATTGAATCTTCATCTATAAGAGAATTCAGAAAGATCATTTCTAAACCTAATTTAGAAATATGATAGAAACCACAAAAGAATTAAACACAGAATGAGTTCAAAGTGGTGAAAATGGGAAAGATGGGGAGGGAGGCTACTGATTTTCATGGCAAACTTCCATACTATTTCAACTTTAAACAACTCACATGAATTACTTCAATAATAACTTAATATTTTAAATTAAAATTAGTAAGATCCAGATGTAACTGTCAAGGGACCACCAGTTCTTTTATTTTTAGCTAATTTCAGGAATTGACATACATAAGGAGCTGTTTATTAGAACATGAAATTAGGCTAAAGACCTAATTTATTCTTACACTGCTTCCCACCACAAATGTTGTAGTAACCACTCATATCTGATATTAATCCCTACAGTCACTTCCTTCTGCCAGCAATAACTGGGCGTAATGTTAAAACAAGGAAATTCTAATCAACCCAACTTGAATTTAATCAGAAACAAACATCAGTATGACACTCAAGGTATAATACTTCTACAAAGTTGTTTCTTTGGGAAGAGCAATCTGGCTTTCAGCACAAGAGTCTTTACCCTGTAACTCGGCCCACGGGAAAAATGAGAGTAAAGTTCCTTCCCCTTAAATAGAAATCACTTTATGGTGAAGAGTATTAGCTTTTTAAGTTCTCTTGCTTCCTTTAATCCCCTGCCAAATTCCTAGAACATCTTTCTTTCCCCTTTTCATCAAACCACATCCTTTTCCACTTCTGAGCCAAAAGCTCAAGGAGTCATCTTCTCTAGCAAGCTTTTCCCTAATATGTCTACCCAATGCACAATCTGTATATGGGGGGGGGGGGCAAGCAGAAAGAAAAAGCCATTTCTTCTCCTCTTACACACATAGGCACAGAGCTCTGGAGCCACATCAAATATTCATTCTCTTAACCACCTCTACGAGGCTTGCAGACAGAGCTCACCAGGTACCTAGACTAACATCATGGTACCCCCTGCTGGCCGGGCAGCATAGCAATGTTTTCTGCAATGAAAATACTGGAGTGACACCTCGGGGCCAGAAGAAAAGTTCTTCAGTAATTTTCTAAGGCAAATCATCGGAGAAGCAATGTTTAAGAAGAATTTTAAAGCTGTATTTAATTTTAACATTCGTTCTGGTATATTCACTTGTGGACATTTAATGTGAAAACACAATGCACATAGTGGTGCCTGGTGGCTCAGGTTGAGTAGCTGGCTCTTGATTTCAGACCATGATCTCATGGGTCATGGGATTGAGCCCTGAGCCAGCTCTGCGCTCAGTGGGGAGTCAGCTTGAAGATTCTTTTCCCCAACCTCAAATAAATAAATACATCTTTAACACACACACACACACACACACACACACACACACACACACGCACACACACACTACACTATAGTTCATTACTAAGTAATCATAAAACATTTTCTTGTCTTTTCATTTGGGTTTACTCATTATATATCCACAGTTAGATCCAGGCTTCGTGGGGCCTGGATATGATTTGTATACAACATGCATACAATTTGAGGATCACATCTTAAGAAAAATATGAAAACAAAATAGAATACTTATTTAGAATGAGGGGAGAAATCACAACATAATTCATAAAACCTGAAATACACTACATTGCAACTTCCAGAAAACACAATATTTTTATTATCTACCTGATATTCTACAATGCTCTCTCCCTTGTATTTCTTTATTTCATTTTCTTAGACCACCTTGCTTACAGGACAATTTTGTAATAGTTTTTATAGAAAGATAATTCATTTCTTCCCGTATGGTTGAGAAGTTATTTTTTACTGATCCTTTGATAATGTTTCTTTCCACTTCACTATTTGTGAACAGCAATAATGTCACAAAATGTTTATGATTGTTGTCAAATTCAGAGAAACTTTACCAAATTTCATTTATGAATGAAACTTAAAATCTGGAAAATTTTTCTACAGACTAGATTCTGGTCCCAAACATTTCAAACATTGTTCCTGCAAGATGACCCACACACTTTGGTGTAATTCTGATCCTTCTAATTCTACACTGTCCTCCCACAACCCCAGGTGAGGTGGTGGCAGTAAGAGCATTTCTGATACTTACTCCTATGTGGGGACATTAAATAATTCATTCACAAAAGTGACTGCACACCACTTAAATCTATCTCTAAACCAACCAAAATGTTATTTCCTACTTTTCTTTCCCCAGATCCCTATAATTCCACTCCAATGCCATCTAATGAAAGAGGAAATGTCATAAAGGGTAAAGTCTGACTGAAAAGAGACAGTGGTCTTACCTTATCAGAGTTCAAATCTATTTCTTATACAAAAATCACTGGCCATGTAAACATATGGTTGCCTCCCTCTCTGGGCCTGGGAATGTCCTGAAGCTTAAGCTCCATTAGCTTCAAATAAATCTGACTCTGTGGATATATACATAACCCAATACAAACATGTAAGCAATCTACACATGGTTATTTAAATAACAACCTATATACCCTTCCATAATTTTCTCCAAGTTTATAAACTCCTACACAGACATGCATTATATCCACACATATACAGTTGCCCATGTTCCACAAAAATGGGACAAGATGCTGTTTTCTGAATTTTGCTTTTCTCAACACTGAAAAATCCCTGCAAGTCAAGGATACGGCTCTAATTTTTTTTTTAAGATTTTATTTATTTATTTGACAGAGACAGAGAGATCACAAGTAGTCAGAGAGGCAGGCAGAGAAAGAGGAGGAAGCAGGCTCCCTGCTGAGCAGAGAGCCCAATGTGGGGCTCCATCCCAGGACCCTGAGATCATGACCTGAGCTGAAGGCAGAGGCTTTAACCCACTGAGCCACCCAGGTGCCCCACCCTTTTTTTTTAGTTTATTTATTTATTTGAGAGAGTGAGAGATTATGGGGCGGTGGAGGGGCAGAGGGAGAGAGAGAGAGAATCCCAGGCTGACTCTGTGTGGAGTCTGGAGCCAGACACAGAGCTTGAGCCCACAACCTGAGACCACAACTGGAGCCAAAACCAAGAGTCAGGTACTTAACCAACTGAACCACCCAGGCATCCTGGCTCTGATTCATTTGTAATGACTATATAATATTCTTCAATTTACTTAATCATTCTATGATGAGCATTTACTTTATTTCCCAGCTTTCATGCCCTAAAATATGTCATGGCAAATAGCCATGTTCACATACCCATGATTATTGCTGAGTTTACTACTATAAGATTACCTTAAGTGAGATTAAGAATCTAAGGATCACATAGCTTTTAAAATTATTAACCAAAGTCCACACTTAAGATTTCCTAAGTTGCTACCTAATCCGCTTTTTCTGTTCCAAGAGGATCATAAATTTTCAATTTTAATAGATAACAAATTCTTTCCCAAAAGCATTTTAAAAGTTCACATCTCTATCAGCAATATACAGGAATATTCTTTATCTTCATATCCCTGCCAATAACAGGTATCAACAGTCAATTTTACAGCATTCAGACTTCTGTCAAGTAACCTATCACTGTTAGATTTATGTGCATTTCCTCAAATTATAACAAAGTTGAATATATTTTCATACATTTGTGGGCCACGTGGCTTTGGTCCATTATCACTTCCTTAAATACTTGATCGATTTTCCTACTCATTTGGTGATCTTTTCAGTGCACACTTGTAATAATCCTTGGTATAAATTAACTCTCATTTTCATAAAATAGATTTCTAGACCACTCATTTTTATAGTGAGTTATTTTAATGGTATTTCTGACTCACAAAGAAGTACTAGACAATGCAAATGTTTGTAAAAATTTATAGCCCTTGGTTTAGTATTAAGAAATTCTTCCAGGAAAAAAGAAAAAGAAAGAAATCCTTCCTCATCCTTCCACTGCATACATGTAGTCTCCAAGATTCTCTTTATAGTTTTAATATCAGCCTTTAATTTTTGCAATCAGAATTTATTTTTCCATATGATGCAGGCAGGAGCTCACTATTGTTTTTATCCTGACAGACAGGCATATTATTCAATAAATGACACCAGCACAATTATTCATGCCATCTAATGGAAATAGCACTTTGTGCTACATTGGCGTGTATTTAGTTCCAGGGGTCTCTTTATCAGTTCCCATGCCAGTACCATTTTGATTCACAGTAGTCTTGTATATGTTCTGACATTTTCAAAGGTAACTCCTCCCCTGATATTCTTCTTCTCCAAAACTGTCCTTTTCTCCAGGGGAAACTAACACCACAAACAGAAATGCATTAGGAAAGATGCAAAAGGAAAAGCATTAGTTTTCCTATCTGTTTTTAAAAATGGTTATTGCAGATTTGAACATGATCACTTGATGACGAAATACAGAGAAAGTGGCTCCATCTTAAGTGCCTCTAATGATTTTTTTCAAGTTATACACGTACGTGCTTTATGCTAGAGCACAAATTCCCAGATGCAGATTTGGTTTCCTGA
Organism: Lontra canadensis; assembly: GCF_010015895.1. Classification (NCBI taxonomy): domain Eukaryota; kingdom Metazoa; phylum Chordata; class Mammalia; order Carnivora; family Mustelidae; genus Lontra; species Lontra canadensis. The sequence goes on along the minus strand of NW_022631097.1, from coordinate 5,542,881 downwards.
TCTGTTTAAGTCATCATTTTAGGAATTTATACCTGTATTTTTCCAGAATTTTCTTGCATGATTAACAATTCCAATTAGTAGTAATATTTTGGGAGATGGACATTATTATGAGCGAGTGGCAAAAGAGTCACATGATTGTCGTAATAAAACAAAAAGTCAGTCTAAGACTGAGCCACAATATTTATACAATATTATGGCCAATTTCTGAGTCTTGCTAATTTTCAAGTGTAAAGCACATTATATGCCATTACTAAGAGAATCCTTTTTATTGAAAGCCAAGGAGATTGTAAGGACAACTACCAAAAGGTTTGAAAGACAAACATGAATGCATGTGAATTCTCAGAAAAGGAACAGATACTTTAGTTGGAATAAAAAACATTCTTAGTTAGAAACTGAATTCTGCTCCTTGTAGGAAAATTCATCTAAAGCAACCTAAAGCACCTGAGGGAGAGGGGGTGTTTTCCTCTTGGAACAGAAATTCCAGAGGTAGGCAATCCAGTGCTGATGCAGAGCTCCACAAGTGTCAACATCCTGGGTGTGCTCTTACATTGTGAAACACAATCGTCACAGAACAGCTGCTCACCCTTCAGGTTCACAGTTGTCTTCCACACAGGAGAAAGGCTCTGCCCCTTTGTTGAGGAGTGGAATGTCCCCGGATCCCCTCAGCCCATGGCTCATTGGCCAGAGACGCATCTCATGACCATTCCCACTTCCAAGTATTTATACACACCTGGAATAAAACTGGTGGGTGCTATCCATCTTAATACCATTTTCTGAGGTAAGCAAATGTCTGAGATATTTCGTGGCCTCTTAGGTTTATGAACGGTAAGTTGGCCACGTGGCACAGGCCCCCAGTCCATGCTCAATAAGGAAGTCAGCAGGGACTGAGATTTGGAATTGAACTGACACTATTCAATACATTGATCAGATTAGGAAAGAGTAGACATGTTAGTGGTTTGTGTTTGGGGCATGCCAAAAATCATATGCCCATTAAATTATCCATACAATGAACTCAGGGGTGAAAAAACATGTCAGATCCCCTCAAATGAGCATGGAACTAGAAAAATAACCAGTTTTCAGTGATGAAAGCAAGAAAAGCTCCAGACATCATAATTAGGTATTATCTACAATAAACACAAAATCAGGGTTTAAAAAAAGCTAAATGCCATTGTCCTTCATATTGAAAAGTCAGCAGGCATTTTTTGGATCTTGTTTCCTCTGAACACTAAAGGAGAAAAAGGCCCAGGCAGGGAGGATGAAAAGCTGATTTCCAATCCCAGCTCCAGCTAGTAGAAGGCACCTGACTTTTCTACACCTGTGAGACTACTTCTTCTCCTTTCTATGTGCCAGGTCTTAGAATTATAAACTAGCCATACCTTTCTAAGAAAAGAAAGAACACCTCTGGAGGAGAAGAGAAAGAAAAATAAGAGTATGTCTGATATTAATAACAATACCTTACTATTATATAATATGGTGTTGTATATAGTATATAGAATAATAATATCAAGACCTGAGGGAAGCCAGCTGGCACCAGCTCTGAAAAGGACATAAATGGACAGGCTCTCATCATGAATAAGGCTTATCAGACCTAAGGAGCTAAGAGCCAGAAAATCACATACTGCACACAAAGTATCGCTAGATTAGATATACTGAAAGCAAGAAATATAAAGAACTGAGAATTAACTAAAGGGGTAAGATATTCACAGTAGGTTGTATTTTAAGAACTCTGAGGTACAATCACATGTGTGAGAGTGTCTTTGACACACATCACCGCTGTACTATGCAAAGTGGTTTTACTATTCAGACTTTATAACTCACCCCAGACATTAAGGTTATGTACTGGAAACCAAGGAGGGAAACAAGAATCTTATGAGGGAAAATAAATCAAGGCAGCGTATGTGGCTTTGACAAAAGAAACTGAAAGAAAGAAGAAAAGGTGTATGACAATAGGTCTCAAAACAGATAAGATACAGACAGCCATTTCCAGTGATGAGAAAATAATGGTGATCCAGAAAAAGGAGAAAAATTTTGGTTAATACACCTATAGAAAATGAGTCTTATCACCTACAAGTTTGAGAACAGGGGCCAAAGCAGACAGTCTCAGACACATTCAATCCAATCATCCTAAAACTGACACACACTGTTCTTGGCAAAGTGACGGCCACCAGATATTACCCCATAGAGGGGAAGAGAGAGAAGCGTCTATAATAACTAACCAGCAATCCTCATTCACAGTGCCATTCTGAGAACACAGGCCAAGGTTAATAGCTTTGGATGGCCTCACGGCTGCCAACCCACACAAAGATCTTACAAGTCATGACAATAGCTGAATTTCTGAGCATGTACTTACTAAAAAGAGGTCATAAATTATATGTGGTCTTTCCCATCACATTACAAAGTGACAGTCTGATTATCACATATTTTTTTAAAAAGGAAAACAAAATTTGCTCTTAATGAATAATACCCCATAACTACAACTTCAAAAAAAAAAAAAAGAAAGAAAGAAAAGAAAACCCTATGGAATAGATACCAGTTGAAGAATTTTTTGAAAAAGATTTTATTTATTTATTTGATGGAAAGAGAGAGCACACACGCACAAGCTGGGGGAGTGGCAGAGGGAGAGGGAGAAGCAGGCTCCCTACAAGCAAGATGCGGGGTTCGATCCCAGGACCCTGGGATCATGACCTAAGCTGAAGGCAGATGCTTAATCAACTGAGCCACCCAGGTGCCCCAAAGAAGAATTTTAAAAGAATGTATTAAAATAAAAATAAAATAAAAGAATTTAAAAGATCACCAATTCAGTCTTGCCCTTTCAAAATCCTACACAAATCTTTGAAAAATTCTATACCAAGAATGCATCCTCATACCTTTCATATACACGATACTGAATAATGACAATATTCAGTCCAAAACTGACTGGGGGAGGTGGTTAGACACACAAAAAGTACCACTGAACAACATTCCATTGGCATGAAGCAGAGGAAAGTGACCACAGATCCCCAAGAGAAGCTTCTAGCATGCTTTCCAGTATAGAGGATACCTATGTGCACTATGGAGTCATCTGCTCTTAAAGCGTAACAAATCAGGATCTCAATATCTTATCTGAGAAAATTTTCTTAAAAGATCTACACACCTTGTTTGGCCTTGAGCTAGCCTACTGTGCCCAGCATGCACACACCTGCTCATCTTCATGCCGATGTTTGCTGAACGCTTGCAATAGACTCATGGCTACACGGCACCCTAAAACTAGTTAAGTATTCAGACTCCATTCTTGTGGGCTTGTTTTTTTAATCTGAGGTCTTTAACTTCCTTCAAAATGTACTGTATGGCTACCCACTTCAGCATTATAAGGTGAGTGGCAAACATTCAGATGCAGAAAGATTCACAAAACAAGGTATCAAGAGTGTTTCTTTATTTTTCTGACATCTTACTACTTCTAAGAGGAAGTTACTTCTTTCCACTGAGCAAACGAGGCCTTGTCTGGCCCTGCGTGGAAACAGATACTTAGTTCTTATGGATTTTGGTCCGACTGTCTAAAGATAGAATCAATGCTGAGTATTTTATCCAAAAAGCCAACGTCCACTTCAGCACGACTCTTAGAGCTAGAAAGCTCTTCCTGAATACTCTGTCATAGTTCATTTGTTATCACCATGCTGACCTCCTTCTCCAACCCTACAGCTGGGAAGATTATTTCCCTTTTTCTTCAGTTTCCTAGCAGGCCACCCCATTGGGATATATCCACCAATTTGACCTCAACCAGTACTGAGTCCGGGAGACCCTTCACGGAGCAACCAGGCAAGGTCTGGTTGAACTGTCACTCAGCCATCCACACCAGTTTGGGGAAGTATCTTAATCACACAATCTCTGTTTCAACTACAAAGCAAGGTGGGGGTGGAGCTAGACGGCACCTTACATCTCTCTAGCTCTGATACCAGAAAGCGGCTTCTACCCGGACAGAACACAAACCTACATGTGTCGTCCTCGACATGCGAGCCCTGCCTGGACACCTCTGGGATGGTACATCCACCTGCCAAAGCAGCCCAGGTCTCACCTCCAAACGCTGAGTCAAATGTTCCTTGAGTGGTCTCTTCCCCAAACTAGTAAACTTAAACCTCACCACTCAGGTTCCTTAACAATGCCTCTTTATGTGGAATGGCCAAAGAGTATCCATGAAACCCTAGGTCTACACCATCAGACTTAACATAGAACTGGTCTAGAGAGTGGCAGATAGATGGTCACACAGGCAATGATAGTACCATGGCCACGATAACCGTCTAACACAACACGGTCACAGAGAGAGGGACACTTGAGCCCAGAGGACACACTGGAGTGAGTTAGTCAGTGTTTCGGGCAGAGGAAGGAGCTATCACCACCTCTTGGGGCTGACTACCTTCTGAATATTAGAAGAGTTACTACTGGCAGCTTAAGGTTAATTTGTCCTTTATCACCACCACCCCCAAAAATGGCAGAGGAAGGAGTCAAACACAGATCTGCCCAACCCCAGACTCTGAATTATTTTTGTTGGATTGTAACCCCCTTCAGGAATTGGATGACAGTAACAGAACTCCCTCAGCAGAAAATGAGCATATGCCCCTTTGCAGCATTTAAGACTTAAGTGTTTGACAGTAAGTTCACTTTGCCAATTACATTACGAGGATATTACGATGAAGCTCAAAGCCTAAGGTCTTTTCTGGATAAATTAATATAGCCAAATGTCTCCCATCATTTTCTTTTTTCACTCCCAAGCCATGATAGCCTACAGGAAGCCCTCATCATCTCACACCTGCTAACCAATGCTCCAGAATGTATCCCATACAAGGATACCTGACTGCTTTCTGGCATACCACATGTCATATCCCAAAACACCCCATGGTCCAAATAACCACCAGTATTTGAAAGCTATTAAAGGGCTTTGCTTTTGAGCAGTAGGGTCTGGAAGCCATGTCAGGGGCATGAGGTCTAGGCTTGCACTGCTGACAAACTCATAATGCTCCCCAGCTGAGAACTAAAAGGAGCCAACATCCTGTGTCCAGGTAGGTCTTTCTACATTATCTCTCTCCATTGAGAGACCCTGCTTCAGACATGCTTCTCACCCCTTTCTCCTGAACTCACCGTGCTCATTTCTCTTCTCCTTCCATCATGCTTTCCTCTGAAAGCCTTGGCTCTTCTACCCATCCTTCAGGATGACTCCTCAGAGCCCAGGGGGAAAATGACCCCTTCTTTCAAGTCTGAGGAAGTCCGGCTCACCCTTTCAGCCCTAGACCTTATGCTTTGCTCCGTTACAAGTTATTCACCTCCGTGGGCCCTGTCTCAGTTTGATTATAGATAACTAAAGGCTTCCCATCATGTATCAACTATATTTTCTTATTTCTGTGTCCCTCATGCTCTGGCATGTGAGACATCACTGGTCATAGAAGACTTCCCCTCTCAGAGTTATCTAATTCCTAGAGATAGCAACAGATTCTCCAGGACCATGTCCTGAATAAGCAAACCAACCCACTGAAAGCCCCTCCCCGGAAACTACTTGCTTTACTGAACTGCCACACACAGAGACGGGCCTGGTATCCTCCCAGAGTCAGCTATCAGGCAACCAGGGTCCACCGGCCACGTCCCAGGGCCTACTGAGATCATTCCAGCTACCCCATCCTACAGCTGCTTACTGTGCCTTGTCTTGCCTTACCACAGTAAAAGCTATTGACCACACTTTCCCCTCACCTCTTCTGATGCACAAAAAATATTAGTGTCTCCCTATGTGGCCTTGCATGGCACACCTGGTCTCCTGCTTCCTGGAAACTGAGTACAAACTTCTTCTTTCCAACACCATTTCTGTGTCTCCCTGTCTCACTGTATCTGACTAAAACACATAAATATTGTCACTTTTAGGACTCTCCCCTCCTCCCCAAACACACAACTGAAAGTATCAGAGTAGGAGTAAATAATGTCAAAGGAACACAAACATGGATCCAAGGCAAAAAGACTTGAAGGTTTAAGTTTTCAGATGTGAAAAATACCTAAAGCATACAAATCAAAGACAGCAATGTGGGATGTATTTATGCCTCAGAAGAATCAAAATATCAAGATTCCAAGCCAATATTTTATATTGGGCCTCACATATCATGTGTTACTCTCATGTCTCTTTCCACTTGATTTGCACTTTAGTTTGTTTCTTTAGAGCTTCATGAAGCCTCCACAGAAACAATCTCACAGAGCTGATCTGCACACAGTGCAACACCAAGGACTTTTTTGAGTTTGACTAAGCCATTTACATCTCTTTGGCAAGTTTAAAGGTGTTTTTTAAATGAGATAGAGATTCTAGGCAAATCCTCTCATATTACACCTAAGTATTTCAATTACCCCTTCAGAAAAACTCTATCAAAATATAATTGAGTTCACTTGGCTTCTCTACAGGAACAAGGGGCTCAGAAGCTCTAGAAAATTTGTAATGACTCATGTTGCATCTCATTCATTCTACGGTGCCTTCTTTTCAAGTTCAAGGAAAAGGGAATCTTATTTTTACCATACTGCAAAGTAATACATCATTAAGCAGTGCATTTTTGGAGGGCACCTTGATATCTTTATAAGGAAGGGTCTGTAAGGAAATAATTTACTCTTCCCCTCTATGATGCATACACCTTGGTGAATTGAGGGAGTGTCACCCTATGGAGTCCTGGCTATCCTGCCCTAGGACCGTGCGCCTGAGAACACATTGTTGTGAACAGCGGGGGTAACCCTGAAGGTGAAGGTGGCTCCCCAACTCCCTGCCCTTCGCCTGCCCTCACCAGGCACAGCTGCTCCATTTTCTGCTCCTATTCTCTATTCAGTATCCTCCCCACTGCTCTTCTCTAGGTGGTTGGTCCTCTCTCTTCCCCATATCTTGACACACATATCACACATATCCTGACTGATCTTCCCCCACCCCACCTTGACTGTTCCTTATGTCCCCTCATTTTTCTGATAGCCTCTGTTACAATCTGAAGTTTACCATTTACTGTATCTTTCCTAACTAAATTAGACACTTAAGTAGTCAACAAATATTAAAGAATACAATGGAGAGGAGAATGGGTACCTTTTCTGGCAGAGTGAGAAAATAGCTATATAATTCCTGAATGATAGCAGATAGGGCTCATATGAGGAATTGTTGCCCTCCAATTTAGTAATTAACATATGCCAAGCAATTAACCTTTGGAAAAAATCTGTTCACTGGGCACTAATTTATAAAGATGGAAACACTCTCAAAGAAGGCATTGGACTTGCCTAGGATCACATAGCTAGTCGACAGCTAAGCCAAGAGTCAAACCAGGTACATCTAGTTCCAAATCTCATATCCTGAAACAATACACAGACATGGTTAAGAACTAGGAACTGCAGGAGCCCGTGGGTGGCTCAGGCTGTTGAGCATCCAACTCTTGGTTTCAGCTTAGGTCATGATCTCGTGGGTCATGGGACTGAGCCCTGCAATGGGCTCTGCACTCAGCAGGGAGTCTGCTTGAAATCCTCTCTCCCTCCCCATCACTCATGCTCTCCCCCCTCCAACACCGAGAAAATAAATAAATTTTTTTAATTAAAAAAAAAAAAAGAACTAAGAACTACATCTATAGTAGGGTCAAAAACCTATGCTTTCATAAGCCACAGCCAAGGTCCATATTCCTTTGTTGTTGTTGTTTCTTCCCCTTATTGGAATACACTAGCCTTTGCACCAAGACTTCCTTAAACATTATGGAAGCAATTGAGGGATGCAGTACTGTCTTATTCCATCCAGACTGCTGTAACAAAAATACCACAGACCAGGTGACTTATAAACAGCAGATATTTCTCAGTTTTGGAAGCTCACAGATTCATTGTCTGATGAGAGCCAGGTTCCTAGTTCATAGACAGCTATCTTCTAGCTGTATTCACACAGGACACAAGGGGTGAGAGAGCTCTCTGGGGTCACTTTCATAAGGGCACTAATCTCTGAAGTCCTCATGACCTCCCAAAGTTCCCTACCCCCAAGTACCATCACATTGGGGATTAGGTTTCAACACAGAAATTTTAAGGAAATGAGCATTTAATCTATGGCAGTTATTATATAACAGGCTCTGGTGTCCCTAGCTGGCCTGATTACTCAGGCCACCTACTTAGGCCAAACAGAAGGGCAACAGTTAGCATGGGGATGGGCAACGGGGAATGGATCCTGGGGGACATTTATCCTCTTCCATGTGATGCTATTATTTTATTGTCAGAAGTAAGGAATCTCGGTCCAATTTTCCTTAGGCAAAATGTCCATGTTCTCATGTTCTAATCGGAACAAAATGTCAGCATTACCTGCATATGAATTATCTCTGGAGATAGGACTCAGTATCATTCCAGTAATGGATGTGGCATGTGGCTAAAGCATGAGCTCTGGAGCCAGACATCTGGGTTTACTATGAAGGAAAGCAGAATACATATCCCCAAAATATGCCATTTGGGCATATAGATTATTTTGAGTTGAAGACAATCAAGAAAAATCTTTCTCTCTTCCTTAACTACCTAAAAGAATTTAGATAGGGGCCAGGCTCAGAGAAAGAACTATGACTAGAGATAAATTTTATCTGAATGACGTATTTGTATGACAGGGCAAACATCAAATTACCAAAGATCTGCCCTTATTATCCTATGGATTACCCTCCTCTCCTTTGAAGTCCCAAGCCCTATCCCATCCCTCAGCTCAGGATGGTATATAAGCTTCAACGGCCTGATTTACCTTGAGCACCATATTTTTATGGGTATCACATAAGTACAAAATTAAATTTGTTTTCTTTCCTGTTAATCTAATTACGTCATTTTAATTAGACCAGCCAAAGAACCTAGAAGAGTAGAAGGAAAATTTTTCCTTCCCAACACTAAAAGAACTCTGAGCTGATTATTTTATCACTCTGTGCTTCAGTTTCATCATCTACAAAGTAGCAGAGTTAAATATCGAGTCAATAGAAATCGTGTTTGGCATGCAGTAAGTTCAACAAATGTTAGCTTACTACTACTACTGTTCTCCAAAACCTCTACTTTCAAATTTTTACTCCAACACACCTGCAGGGAAAGAAAAAACCTTCTGAATCTAGCTTCATCCACCTAACATTATCTTCTGAACTTAGCAAAGGTATTTTATTAAAAAAGCCAGCATTATCCACATCAGCCAATCCTATAACCAAAAAGGAAAGTTTTATTCAGAAGCTTAATTGTGAAGCACATCATCGGTACAAGAAAAAAGCAAAGCTCATGTCTGAGAGAGTGAATCTGTAGTATCATTTGAGAATTTGTGATTACCAGAAACACTCACATACAGAAAAAGAACACTTTGTAAGAAGGATGATTAGTGAAGGAGTAGAGTCATTTTACAAATTACAAAGCTTACTGATTTCTATGATGAGAAATTTTAAAGATAAAATTTCAAATTCTTTTAATGGACATCTGCCATCTAAAATTCCAGTCAGGCACACAAATATCACTGCTATATTTGCTGACCACCTACTGATACTCTTCTCATAAATATCCATCACACCATAGCTGAAGCATCTGCTTCTCTCTCCTGCCATGCCAGTCCCAACCTATTAAACTTTGGCTCTCCAAAACGGAGCATGATGCCTGGCCACAGTGGGCACCCAACATTCAGTGTGCATATCCATATGTGTGGGTATACAGCTCATGAGTAGGTAAAATAGGCAAAAATTATGATGAACAAGTACCAGAGAGTGAAAGTCTTATTTTTATGTAACTATCTTCAAGAGGGAAAGTAGATGAGGAAAAAATAATGTTCCAAATTATAGTTATTAGCTTTCATTGGCTTAACATACCCATAAACTTTCCCATTAAAGGAAAAAAATAATAAAATCAAAAATATTCCTAGGAATTTATCTGAAAAGAAAATTTTATTTTCCCCTTAAATCTGAATAAACTTTTGTCTAAGAAAGGGTGTTACATTGAAATGTGAAGCTTGTAATTTTTACAAAAAATAAAAGCTCATTCAGTCTCTATAATCACACACAATATTCCCTCCATCTTTTTCTGATATTAACGACCTGCCTTGGTCAAAGAATTTCTCAAAGCAGGTGATTAATCTGTGTTGACTTATCTCCAAAATCTAATAAAAGCTGATCTTCCCGTTTTCTCTTCAGAATTGCCTATGTTTTCATCCATAGTTTGCTTGTCCTGAATTACAATTTCTCTGTTATTCCTAAATAAGCTAATTTTGCTAATAAAATAACTATTTTGTTTTTAAGGTTGACAGAAATATTTCTCAAAGATGGAATTCTGTTCAAAGGGCTACTAGTGGTCCTAACATATGACAATCACTAACTCCCATCACCTCCCATTTTACCAATAACAACAAAGACAGCATTGACCGAAAATCCCAAGTGTCCCAGGCACTATCCCCAGGCACATATGTGTGTGGGGGGTGGAGGAAGTTGCATCATGCATTTAGTCTTTAAGAATCCCTTCACAGGTAAGATCGACTTCATTTTCTTTAGTGAGGAAGTTGAGGCCAATTTACATTAAGTTGCCTTTATTTTTTTTTTCAAATTTCTTTTTTTTTTAATTTTATTTATTTATTTGACAGAAAGAGAGAGAGAGATCACAAGTAGGCAGAGAGGCAGGCAGAGAGAGGTGGAAGCAGGCTCACCGCTGAGCAGAGAGCCCGATGCGAGGCTCGATCCCAGGACCCTGAGATCATGACCTGAGCCGAAGGCAGAGGCTTAACCAACTGAGCCACCCAGGTGCCCCTCAAATTTCTTTAACTAAAAACTGTTCTGTCTAAAAACACAGAATATTTCTCCCTTTTAATACAGATTTCATGCAGGGTTTTTAAATAAGTCAGAATCAATAGAGAAACTATCCATACATCTAATAATCAAGAGGGAGATGGCAAAGAATTGGCAGGTCCAGAGAAACAGAAGTCAACTAGACTGCACAACTTATTCAACTGGCCCCATTTTCGAAAATGTTCTTTTTCCCCACACATAGTCTCCTCTTCAACAGCTATCTATTTGGAGGACACCATGCAACTGCATTAAGTCTTTAATTGTAGAATTAGCCTTTTACAATAAAACTTAAAATAGTCTAGTTAAAAAAAAAAAAGCTAACACTCTTTTACTGCAGCATTATTTACAATAGCCGAGATATGGAGAAGGCCAAGTGTTTATTGATAAATGAATGGATAAAGATGTGGTGTGTACACACACACACATGCACACACACACACACACACACACACACACACACAGGAGTATTATTCAGCCACAAAAAAGGAAACCCTGCCATTTGTAACAATATAGATGAACCTAGAGGGTATTATGCTAAGTGAAATAAGTCAGAGAAAGACAAATACCATATGGTTTCACTTCTGTATGGAATCTAAAAATAAAACAAAATAAGTCTCAGATACAGGGAATGAATTGGTGGTTGCCATGGGGGTTAAGAGATTGGCAAAATAGAAGAAAGGAATCAAGAAGTACAAACTTCCATTTATAAAACAATTAAGTCATGTACATGGGGATGCCATGTACAGCATGGAGACTATAGACAATAATATTCCATTAACCTATAAGTCCATATAGGTGTTAGGTGTGGGAGAGAGTTAGCTCAAGAGAAATCTGAGGAAACACCTAACTCACTCTGTGCATGGGAACAGCAAACAGATAGGAGAGGTGAAGCTCTGAGAAGAAAGAAGACTGACATCAGGGATGCTAATTAACAAAGACCACTAGGGGACTGGAAGAACATGGTGGCACTTATATGCTAAACCCATAGGTCCGCGTGTTTGCTGACATTACTGCTAAAAATCATCAGAGTCACCCTTAGCACTGCTGGAAGGATTCAGACAGAAGGTGTCCAAGAAAATAAGTAGGAAGATAAAGTTAACTGTGCTTAAGAACAATTATAAAAATATCAGAAACTTCACATCAATTGAAGCCTTATGTTTTCAGTTTTTTAAACATAGATGAAGGTCCAGTGAGTCCTAGAACAACTATTCTAAAAACCAGAAGATACCAAGCCTCCCTGCCTCTTCAAACAAAACAGAAAAATATAAAAACAAAACAAAAAAATAACCAGTTATGTTCCCCACATTCTCTCCCTCTTATCATAAATCCTTCCTGCATTTATCTCTGCCAAACAAGCTTTTATATCCTTTGCAGCATGATTTTGCTCCTAGGAAACCTAGTAAAATATTTATAAATGATTCAATATTGGCAGCAAGAATCCTCTACAATGGCAGAAAGGTCAAAGCTTTCACACACATCCCAATATACACAAAGCCCCCACTTGGAAATTATACCTACAATACACAAAAAAGCAATAGACTCAAACTGATGCCATGTGGTATTTCCCCCCAAACAAAAGATTAAAAAACCAAACTGTTGAATAATATACATTCAACAAAGCAAAATTAAGTGGGTCCCTTCACATAAAGTAACTTATATGTGTTTTCCAATGTCACCTAAGTTCTCTGTGCCACCGAGACTAGAAGCTCCCTCTCCCAAGCACTACTAGCTGATCCAACAATTCCATCTCCTCAAACTCTCTACCCTACCCCAAACCCTCACTTTAAGGTCATGCCCCCCCATGTCTGGGGTACACTGAAGCTGCCAATTGGATTTGATTCACCTTGCTCCCCATAGCACGCAACCTGCCTGCACATACACCCTTAGCCATTTCGATCCTATCTTTGTTTTTTTTATTTAAAGATTTTGTTTATTTTAGAGAGAGAACACAAGTGGGGAGAGGGGCAGAGGGAAAGAATCTCAAGCAGACTCCGCGCCAAGGACAGAGCTTGACATGGGGCTTGAATCTCATGACCCATGAGATCATGACCTGAACCGAAACCAGGAGTCAGACACTCAACCAACTAAGCTCCCCAGGAACACCTCACACCCACCCCCATCCTATCTTTGAAAGGGAACAAGTCCACCTCTGCACCTGAGCTCAGGATCTGATATTGCAGGCCCAACATTCATAGTCTATCCTGCCTCCCTTTTCCACGACTTTTCACAAGACGGTTCTTAAAATCCCTCCCCTTTCCCTCTTCTTTCCACCTTTCCTCATTTCTCTTCACTGCCAACTTCATTCAAGAAGACAATTCTACCCTGCCATCCTCCCCACCTCCCATTTAGCCTTTAACCTACCCCTACCTGGCCTCTGACACTCTCTTTAACAGAAATTGCTCAGTGACCTGTCAGAGTGGAGGGATTCTTGTCCAGATCTGACACCGTTACTTCCCTCCTTGTGGAGCCATCCTGGGCTTCGGCAGCCCTCCTTTTCCAGTTACCACCTCCATCCCAGATGGCTCCTTTTCTTTCACTGCTGGATCCTTAAACAGAGATCTTCCCTAAGGTTCTGTCTGCCCTTGACCTTATTCAACATCACATCTTTTCCACTTCTACAGTTCAAATTACCACCACTGTGCCCGTGGTCACCAAATCCACCTCCAGCCCCAACCTCTACCCCAGCACTCTCTGGACACACTTGCCTAACGATCCCACAGAATCTGCAAAGTCAATGTGGCCAAAATGGATGGCTCTGCCCCATATTTTTCCATTTGTTTAGTAATCCCACTATGAATTTCATCAACCAAATCAAGGAAAAGGTAAGCAAACAAAAATAACAAAATGATCAACAAGTTCTAAAAATAGGTCAAGCGCCCATACTGAATAGGAAAAAGGATCTCTGAGAGGATCTGTTATTCAACACAGAAAAATTTATGAGCAAAACCATACAACACAAACATGAACAAGAAAGCAAAGGCTGTAATATTAACATACAATCAAGTTTAAGATCAAAATAGCAAACAAAGGCTAAAATACTAATTACAGCTATATTACACCCAGTGGGACAAATCCTATGTTTTAAATAATGCAGCTGGAAAAAGACATAAAACAAAAATAATAAGCAAATTGATCAAAAACTTTGTAACAGGAGACTAATGCTATTACCAGACTAATTGGATAGACTAAGAATATAGACTTGAAAAATGTAATTAAGAAGTCTCAACAAATGAACTTTGGATCCTACAGAGAATATACATCTTCCTTACAAGTGCAGACGGAAACCTAGAATAATCCCCTCACTCCTAGTCTCAGGGACTAAAGCAGCAGTGAACAAATAACCATATCCACGGATGAACTTGAACTTTTGCCAACAGGCAAGAGAAAATGGCTCCCACAGCACTGGGCCCGGGAGACCAGAAGGGCCAACAGGTCAACCGAAACATTGCTCTGCCTGTGCCTGGTGCCCAGCTTAGGTTTTCACAACTGGAAGAGACCTTGAAAAGACCTGGAAGAAACAGCCTTGGAAGATAGGGAGCTACACCTACATACATGGGCACAGGGGCAGGAGGAACTGCAGCTCCATGGTCAGGGACAGAGTCCAGAGCTAGATCAGGGCTGGCTTGCCATGATGCCAGCTGCAGGGGGTGATCCACTTACCCAGTGTGTGTGACACCTACAGGAGAGTGGTTTGGTGTGGTTTTAAAACAGTACCCTCCTTAATTTACAAAATTACTTTCAATAACAATCATGAAATAAAAACAAAACTGACCAGGAAAGAAAGACCCAACAGCAAACACTGATTTTATTAAATTTTATGTAATCATGTTGATAAATTTTTATTATAACACCAAAAAGCACCACTATTTATTCAAACATTTTTATACCATAACACTTTGAACTTTAATCCTTTGGTCATAAGCTGCTAAGATATTTATGTCAAGAACTGTCAAGAAACTAGCTAGTGATATTTAACAAAACCAAAATGTCTACAAAAGGTGTAAAACTTAGACAACTACTAAATAAAACCACCAGTGTTACATTTCATTGCCCTCATTGAGTCTTTGATTTTAAAACCATGAAGAAGGGCACCTGGGTGGCTCAGTCAGTTAAGCGTCCGACTCTTGATTTCAGCTCTGGTCATGATCCTAGGGTAATAAACCTGAGCCCCACATCAAGGTCCACACTGAGCATGGAGCCTGCTTGAGATTCTCTCTCTCTCTCTCTCTCTCTCTCTGTCTCTCAGGCCCCTCTATCTCCTCTAAAAAAATAAATAAATAAAACAAAAATAAAACCATGAATAATTACTAAAAACAAAGTCAATTTTAAGATTTTTTAAAAATATTTTATTTATTTGAGAGACAGAACATAAGGAAGGAGTGTGGGGAAGGGCACAGGGAGAAGCAGACTCCCAGCTGAGCAGGGAGCCCAATGAGGGACTCAATCACATGACCCTGGGACCATGACCTGAGCTAAAGGCAGATGCCTAAGAAAGTGACTGAGCCCACCCAGATGCCCCAATTTTAAGATTATTATTAAATCTAGCCTATGTACACCAGGGACAAGAGGGTTATCTGGATATGCTAAATGTCTTCTATCTTCTTATTTTATTTAAAATAAAAATATGTTCATTTGAAGCATACATATGTATATAGTATATATACACATATAAAATCTTTCAGATTAAATAGTAACCCAGCAATTGTTTAGAACTTAGTTCAACTGGAGACTTTTTGAGGGGGAGTACCTTTATTGCCAACATCGCTTGCAGTTGCTTGTGCATAAGGATAATAAGAGCCAGGCTGACTTCCAGGAAGTATCATTGCTTGCATGTCAGGCAGGTCACTCCTGGGTCCTGGGCAGCCTGTGGGATCTTGGGCAAGTCATGCAAGCTTTTCTTGTTAGTTTCCTCAACTGGGAGGTAAGAACACCAGCAGGCAGCAGTAGCTCTGCCTGGCCCACACGTCACTTCTGACCTCTCCTTAGGGATGCAGATACAGATGTGGGAGCCCTGGCTCTCTAGCCTGGAAGCTATTTGCACCCCAAAGTGAGCCTAAAAGGAAGTACCATGGAAACGAAAGTATAAATGGGGAAACCCCTTGAGGGATGGCACACACCCCCCCCCCCACAGCTGGGGAGAACATGCCTGAATGTTGCTCTCTCTCCTGTAGCTCCCCCCGCCTTTTTTTTTTTTTTTTTAGAATTTATGTATTTATTTGAGAGAGAGAGAGAAAGCGTGCACACAACGCAAGAGAGAACATGAGGAGGTATGAGTGGCAGAGGTAGAGGGAGAAGCAGGCTCTTCGCTAAGCAGAGAGCCTGATGCAGGACTCAGGGGTCACGACCTGGGCCAAAGGCAGATGCCAAACCAATGGAGCCACCCAGGTCCCCCGTAGCTCCCCTTTTAAGAGGCTGAGGACCTGGGCCCAAAAGCAGACAGACTACACCTCTGTTCTCTCAGTTTTTTTTTCTCAAACCTACCCAAAAAGCTAAAGAAAACTATGGGGAAAGAGAAGAAAAAAATAGTAACAAAGGAATTAGAATCACAAATGCAGCTGCCTTGCTTTCCCACCACCACATCCCCAGCACCAAGCACAATGACTGGTGTGTACTAGGTACTAAAAATAAATTTGATGAATGAACAAATTTTAAACTTCAACTGATATAAATGACTAAAGATGCCAGCAATCACATTAAGTCCCAAAGGCACCCATATTTGAGGGCAGACATCAATCTGTTAAATCTAAAGAATTGACATTAAAAGCATTTAACTCAGCAGCCCCTTTGCAAGGGTACATTGTATATATAAAAGCACATCAAAACCACACAATACATCAATTTTTGAGGCTGAAGTAACTGCTTTGGGGGTTCTGTTTTGTTCAATAAGCAATTAAGTGTGAAGGCAAATCTTAGAACAACACATTAAGCCAAGTCCTATTTTCTGTGCAGTTCTGACCTTCACCTATAGGGCAAAGTCATTCAGCCAAGATTTTCCATTTCCTATTGACCAGAACTGTGCTCAGTGCTCAGTACATAAAACAGACAGACTTTGCCATCAAGGATGATACAGCAGAGCTGGAGAGTCAGAGACACAAAAATAGACACGATGCACCATGCTAAGTTCTACAACAGAAGCGTCTGTGCAAAGCTGGGGCACAGGCAGGGGCAGCTCAACTGGTAAAGGGTGGGGATACAGGACAGAGGAGAACAAGCTGAAGAGGTGGGAGACCTGAGCCTTAAGAGACAGAGCTGACGAGATGGGAAATCTCCTGCAGAAAAAGAGCGCTCTAAGGAAAGTACTGAGACTCAAGGCCCGGGAGTACTCCCTGCCACCAGAATGCAGGATGAGCAGGGATGAGGGGAGCCGGGACAGTCAACCTGGGACAGAAGGAGGACAGGCTTGTGTGTCTTACCAAAGACAAAACAGAAGTAGCAATGGTCACTGAACAGGGACTAGCATAGCAACTTGATTGTTGGTGGACCCATAACCTCCAACAATCTGGATGGGACGGAAATGGTGTGGAGGCCAGTGGTCATGGTAGAAGTGAAGAAGGCAGAGCCCAAAGCAGTGTCATAGAAAACATCTACTTGACAAAGCAGATCCAGCTTGAAAACCCCAGGCCAATCCCCCTACGTTCCCTCCTCAGCCCCCTGGTTCTCCATCCTGGTCCCAGAATACCACCTTTCCCAGGATCATCAGAGAAGGAAGGGCATGATAAAGTGCAGAAGTGGGGAAGAAAAAGAATCATGTGAATTTCCTTCTGAACTTTAGATCTATTTTTTAATAGGGTTCACTGTGATATACTGCAAGCCGGGAGATAAATCGAACAAGAATTAAAGGATACAAACTGACCGCTTGACAGAGAACCGGAACTCCCCATAGTGGAAGCAAATTGCAATCTCAAGGAGCAATTGGACTATTGCATGAGGTAGGCCATACACAGAGTAACCAGGTTCACAGAGACCAAAAGGAGAATAATAGTCATCATTGGGCCGGGGAAGTAGAGGAATGGGGAGTTGTTTCATGGACATTAAGTCTTACTCTGGAAAGATGAAAAAGGTTCTGGAGATTGATAACACAACAACGTGAATGTATTTAACACTCCTGAGCTCTACACTCAAAAATGGTTAAGATGGTAACTTTTATAAAAGTTATGGGTATTTACCACCATTAAAAAGGTGACAGGTTATGGAAAATGTTATATACAATATCCATGGTGCATTACATTCTAGACATTTTCACATTTATAAACTCATTTAGCTACATGACAAGTAGTCAAGGAAAGTATGTTCCCATCCAACAAGTGAAGAAACACAGGCTCAGAGAAGAAGTTACAGGTGAAAATTTATTCCACTAGTCACTGGTGGAGCCAAGACTTCTAGGCTAATTTTTCTTAGCCCATTTACTTGACCTAATTATCTTCCCTCTCTGATAAGTCAACAAACAAACAAACCCCATAGTTTATACTGCTAGTTTTTCCATTACTATTTTTCTGGTAAATACTTAGTAATTTAAAATTACCCATAATAACCTCAGGCAAATACTAAATTTAATCTTATTCAGGTTGCTGCAAAAAGAAAATGTTTGTTTTTGCTTGTTCCTTAAATACACTCATCCTACTCAATGTGCACATTATTTTTTAATCCCCCTGAATACAATTCAAAACCTGGTTGTTTCTAACTGAAGTGGTATGTAACAAGTTTGGTGGGAGAGTTATTGCCAAACATATAATCTAAAATGCAAATGACAGTAACATCAAAATCCATAAAGCACCCAGTCAGGCACTGTTTAAAGTGCTTTATACATATTAACTCACTTAACTAATGAATCTTCACAATAATTCCTATGATATATGCGGGATATGTAGGATAGGGATGACCATAAATGAGGACCACTTTCAAGAAAATCCTGTCAAGTGTTAGTTTCAAACAGAAATCATCCTTGCCTCAGACCAAATAAACCTAGATTTTTCTTATGTGATGTAAGATTTAGAAAAAGTGGGCTATGGATGGGTTCTCACCAACAAAGTGACCTTTTAAAAAAAAAAAAAGATTTTATTTATCTATTTGAGATAGAGCGAGAGAGAGAGAGAGCACAAGCAGGGGGAGCAGCAGGCAGAGGGAGAAGCAGGCTCTCCACTGAGCAGGGAACCCGACGTGAGGCTTGATCCAAGGACTCTGGGATCATGACCCGGGTGGAAGCCAGACACTTAACTGACTGAGCCACCCAGCCATCCATCCCCCAATTGAGATTTATGCACATGCAACAGGAAGGGAGAATCTCGGCACAGCCTGTGTCGTGCAAACATGATAAGAATGATAAATATAATATAATATAATATAATATAATATAATAATGATAAAGTAAATATCAGCACAGATAGTATTTCATGCCGATTCCACAAAAAATGCACTGGATAGTTTTTAGGCACATAAACCTTGGCAGAAAGATTTTAAGACAATTCACTTTTTAGTCAGAGACTATCTTTAGTCTCACCGAGCAGAGTAGAAGTTACTACATAGTTACTGCACCCCTGTAGAACTCAACCACAGCTCTCTTCTCTTATAAACATTATTCCATGGATGTGTATTTTGTTTTTTTAAATACTGAATTATTTTCAGAAAATAAATAGTGTAAGAGTTTGTTTTAAAGTTTAGATATTATATATTTTTAAAGATTTTATTTTTAAGTAATCTCTACACCGAACATGGGGTTCAAACTTACAACCCTGAGATCAAGAGTCACATGCCGCACTGACTGAGCCAGCCAGGCACCCAAGTTATTATATATTTTCTAATGATAATATCTCAAAATATTAAAATTCATGAGGTCCCTTAGTACAATAGTTCAAAAAACAATTTATTTTCACTGTTATGTGAGAAAAACATCTGACTGTGAAGAATGTTAAATCAATATTTTCCAACTATTTACAGAAATATTAGGATTTAAAATCAAAATCTGCTCTCTGATAAAGTAGTCTACTATTCCAAAATCCTTAAATATAATGGATAGATTTCTGTAAGACACTTTACTCTCCAGCAAATGCCACACTGTATTCAAAACAGCTTATGTAATTAAGTGTATGACTTATGATAAAGGATTTTTTTCAAAACATGGTGGTGTACCCATATGCCATCCAAAGAAAATACTAGCAAATGGACCATGAAACTAGAAATATATGATCCCAAGACATTTGAAGAAAAATGCACAAAAATATTGTTGGTTGCTGACGGACCGCCTCCAGCCATCTCAGTATTTTCTCAAAATTTGTACGATACTAAAAACCTTATCTCTACAGATGAGTCTGTGACTATTACAGTAAACATTAAGGACACTATTAAATGCATGACAGTTCATCAATACTAATTCAAATGTTATATCAGAGTATTTTGTTATAGTGACTAAAACTACTTACAGCTGCCTAAGGGCCAGTTGCTGCTCTTTCTATGTGGGAATCACAAGAAGCCTCAGTGTAAAAGGAAGAACTTCCCCATCAAGTAAGCATGCCCTGGCCTGGTTTACCATGGGAATTAATGAGTTCCCAACATAGACACATATTCATGTGTAGGACAAATGAATTATAAGCATTATGTAAGAATTTCAGGGTGTGCATATGTGTGAATATATTTACACCAAGTGGTGGAGGAAAACTGGTCAAGGCATCAGTAGGAATCTCCCATTAGGCTATTTTTTGCTCTGGAGCTCCATGACTTTATAATCTCCACCATGCTTGGCTTACAATTATGGTTAACCCACATCAAGACTTCCACACAGAGAATACCAGTGGTACGGTACACACACTCACTCCCTCCTGCATTTAAAATTGTTTCTCTTGTAATGTCTAAGCTTACGTAGTGAACAAAACTTTATAAAAATACAAGTGACAATGAAACCAATGACTGGCAGCAGGCAAAACAGTAATACTGAAAAAAGTGAATGTCTCTGTCTTCCCTTGGCATAGTCATTACATGAAATAATTAAATTCAGTGATAAATCAACATTAGAATGATTAAGGAAATCTAATTTGTAAAAGTAACATTAAAAATTAATATGAGGCAGTTTTAACAAAGATGGAGTACTAGGGAAGTAATTACGATACGATTCAGCAAATAAACTTACTATCTCAAAATAAAGAGCTCTATTTTTAAACTGTCAGGGCTTTGTAACACATTTCATATACTAGATAGTAGTACTCTCAAGACATCCACCCTTTCCAGGAATACAAACAAAGAAGTAATATTTTTGATTAAGAATACTCCTTTATATGACTGAATCTACAATGAAGCATTCAAATTAAATACTCAGAATCCAAACAGCTGAAAAGCTGACCATCCAGAATAAGGAAGGAAAGAGGGAAGGGAGAGGGGAAAGAGGGGAAAGGAGAGGGAGAGAGAGAAGATACAGACCAGACTCTACATTCACAACTTGGTTAACGTTCTAGTTCTCCATTTGGACCAAGGATAAGGTTTTCACCATTCTGTGGTCAAGAATCCTCACTGGTGTTTGGTTGCAGGGGGAGGTCTCAGTGAGTTTGGTGTGAACTTACACTTGACTCTGTTCTCTCCACATAGCCAAAAGCAGCCATCTTTCTTGATGTAATGATGACATAGATGCACACCCTTGAACACATCTTAGCCCTATCTAATGCTCAGGACAGCATGCTTGTCTATACAAGTTGCAGACTAGAAAAAATATACAAAAGCCCCTAACACCCCAAATCTACCTTGTTATTCTTTAACCTGCATGTTCACTCCTCAGTTACTCTCCATTCCTTGCACCGAGTAGTACTCAAGTACACTTTCTTTACCCACCTCCCTGTCCCCCCGCTCCCATTATAGCTTATCAACCAAATGTTGTAGCTCCCGAATAATTGGATAGTGAGCAACATGAGTTGCATAAAGAACATTACTGATAACTGGGGTAGACTTTCAGCTACATTATATGTAATACCACACCTTGGGTTATATACATGTTCTCACCAAATTCCTACCAGTCTATGAGGTACAGTACTATAGTTTCTGATTACTGAGTCAAATATCTTGGAATCAAACATTATCTCAAGGTAGAGAAAGATCTGTTAGAAGTTGGGGTGACTCTCTGGCAGAGCTCATGCTGCTCCCACCTTGCTGGAAGAGGGAGACAAAAAACTCCACACCTTCACTACTCAGCCAACAGAAGTCAATTCATATACTTCTGATCCGCTGGGGAAGGGCAGTACTGACGTAGGGGGAAGTTTGTGGTATCTTGAGGTCAATGACCTTGCCCTAACTCACTGTTGAGTAGAATTTAAAAAAAAAAATCCCCAGGAATATGAGAAAGAGTGTCCCCCCACCTCTCTGCCCCCAAAACTGGCCCCTAAGGACCATGCTTTTCTACTCCTCCACCCACTCACCACTTCCCACCTAACCACCCCTAGTGACTCGTGCTTCTGTAACACAACAACTAAACTGCACAGGGTGCTGGAACGTCCTCAGACACAAATACGATACTGTTACTTGTGCTTTACAAAGCTTCTCCTGGCTACACCTAACCGTCTCTAGTCACCTGACTTCTCACAGTATATCATCCATCATCCCTTCTTTCCTTCCAGGAAAGAGACACACCGAGATTTTCTACTCCTCTGCACCTCCCCAAGTGCCTTTCCCTATGCCAAGGATACCCTCCCCACATGAACCACATGAAGCACACCTGTTGTTCAGGCTGACCTCTACCTCCTCTTCCAACCCAGCTCACTGATCACTCACTTTTAAGCTTCCCCCCAGCCCCTTCTGGTTGCCTCACCCTGCAGCAGAGCCAAGCATCCAGCCCCAATTCAGCAGGCTTGATAAAAGGGGACAGAAGAGCAGTTCTAGTCTATATCAAACACAGGGTTAAAGGTGGTGCTAAGTCCCATTGCTGTGATCAGTGCTGCTGAGGTCTGAAGTCAAAACCAGAATGGGTCAGACCAGATAGACTCTCTTTTCTGGAGAAAACCTAAAGCTCGTGCCTGCAAAGTAGAAGGCTGGAAGAGGTCATCCGCTTCTATGCACATGCACCTCCAAGCAAGTAAGAAGATTTAATAACCTTTATTGAATGGATTGACCCTGGTGCTCCCACGTGGTCCTATGTAATATGGCTTGAGGAAAAGCTTCCTAAGGAGGAGAGAGGGAGTTGGGGGTGCAATGAACTAAATGGTATCCCCTGAAAATGGATATGTGGAAGCCCAGCTCTGCAGTGTGATGGTACTTGGAGACGGGGTCTCTATGAGGTGATGAAGTGCAGATGAGGTCATGAGCGTGAGGCCCCATGATGGGCTTCGTGCCCATATCAGGAGGGACACCAGAGATCTAGGTCTCTCACTTCTCCGTGTGAGTACAGAGCAAGGCAGCAGCTGTTGCAAACCAGAGAGAGAGCACACACCAGAACTGACCATGCTATTGCTAATGGTCTTGTACTTCCAGTGTCTAGAACTACAGGAAAAATTGTGTTTATTATAGTGACAGAATGTTGTTTAAGCCACCTATGCTATTTTTATTCATGGTGGCCTAAGAGGACAAACGAGGGAGTGACAGCGGTACCCTCTCCTGCCTATTCGCTCTGCTTATTACTACATATTTCCATTTCTGAGTCCAATTAGGTGCATTGATGGAGTAACTTAGCTAATTTCAGCTCAACTAACCATCCCAAGAACAAGTGGCTTGAGAATCATGCAATGAAACCAACCACAGATTTAAAATAAGCAAATGAAAAAAATAAATAAATAAAAAATAAATTTAAAAAATTAGCAAATGACAAGCAAAAACACTGAACTGATTCTTCTCTTCTTAATAAAAGCTCTTCAAATCCACTTTACTAGGTTAAACATTAGGGTAATTAAATCAGATTAAGTCACCCAAAAGTAGTCAAAACAATCAAAATTATTAACATGAGTTGACATCCAATTGTTAACTGAGAACCTTAGTAAATACATGTTGAGTGTTGACATAAAACTAATGATAGTAATATATATACAGATACTTAATATACATATTAAAGTTTCATGGTAAAGTGTTTTACTAATGGGACATGCAATCATGTCTGGAGATATAAATGGACATAAATCTAGAACTGCTGTGAGAGCACTGAACCCACTCTCAAGTGCATGTCTTCTGTCAGGCAGTCCTGAAACTGAAACCAGCCAATGTTCCTTTGGAGCGACTGTTATGTGTCAAATACCAAAGATATATAGAATAATTCTCAGAATGACCAACAATGTCCCAAATTCAACTCCAAATCCTTTTTTAACTGTATCTAATATAAAACAACAGGGGCGCCTAGAAACCTGTAATTCAAGTTTTGAAGAGCTGGCTTTAAGGGAAAAGGGTAGATCAGCATTTAAATGATCATACCCAACCTCATGGATTTCAGGAAATTTCTTTGTAAAACATCCCTGCGTGTCTGACACCAACAACCAGTCAGACCTTTCCTTTTGTTCTCTGTAAGCATTGTCTCTCTTGAAAGGGATGCTGATTAGCATTTCTGAGTAAGCTCTTGCTGTCTGCTGAGTGATTGGACCATGAGTGGACTAAACACTTAGATGCTACTTTCTAGAGAAATAAACAAAAGCTCACATGACTAAACTCTGACCACAGAATTTTCTGCATTCTCTTTGCTACCTACTTTTCAACTTTTGTACAAGTAGGTCAGGTGCTATGCAAAACAGACTCTCAGTGTAGCCATCTAAGGGAATGTTGCCTGACACCCAAGAAGTAAGCATTCTCCCATCTAATTAGCACCACAAACATGTCAAGAGATGGGCCCAGTTTCCTCCCACCATTATCCCTTCCCTGTCTGTCTCCAATAAAGGACCTGAACATTTCCCAAAGCACCAACACAAAAACGGGAGTGTAGTATTCGGTTCCTGTTCTCCCAGACAATTCTAGTTGGTTTTTCAAATATTTTGAGGTAAGTTTGTCCTTACAGAAAAGTCGCAAAAAATAGTACAAAGAATCACCATATGCCCTTCACCCAGTTTCCCCACAATGTTAATATGACTATAGCATAAGGATCAAAACCAATAACACTGGATGTTACTTACCTCAAAAAAATCACTAAAGCAAACACGAAAATAACACTGACACAATACTAATCTAGCTACATCATTTATTCAAAGTTCAGTCTTTCCACTTTGTACTTTTTCTGTTCCAAGATCTGATTCAAGAACTCACACTACATTTAGTTGTCCTAGGTCCTTAGCCTTCTCTTATTCTTGTTCAATTTTGTTTTTCACAAATCCTCATACTCAATTCTTTTTATTCAGTAAGAATCAGAAATGCTCACAAGCTCACAGAAGACAGTAAGACTTAATAAAATTTGGGAGTAGGGGACAAGGGAAATAAGTTACTAACTAAAACTCTCAAGCCAAATGCCTTTGCCTATTTTCATCAATGAGAAGGGCACAGACGTGTCTTTGATCGAGTACAGGGTACGTTCCATATCCACCTGTATAAGGGCCAAATTGTTAAAGAAATTACCATGTGAATCTGTTCTCCTAGATATTTGCTGTTTCCGTAGAAACATCGAATACAAAACTGGCCCAAGACTGACACGATTTTTTCTGTCTCTAAAAATACACTTCAGGAAAGCTCATGCTTTCAATGGTTACCAGAAATATAGTGCTAAAGGTCCCCCAATTTGAGTATTTTTATCTGTACCAGGCCTCAAAAGCCTCATCCAAGAGTGTAAACCTGACAGCGTTCTAATTACAAGAATCTTCTATTGCATTAGTTGCTGCTGGTATGTGCCAATTAAGAACTCCCAACATGCAGTGTCGTTCATGTGCAGAAAATACAGAGCCTAGTTTGGAGATTAACCTAGTGTATCTACCTCTAAACTAAAACATGAAGAAATGAATGAAGGAATGGTCACTAAGTGAGGAGAGGAGATTAGCTTAACTAATCATTTCACTGTGTATACACACATCAAATCAAGTTGTACATCTTCAATATACACAAATTAAAATATATAAATAGATCAATAAAAGCAGCATAAATAAAACATCCTGAAGCAGTTTTGAGGTAGGTAACAGGAATGCGTTCAACAGAAATTACTCTCTTTTTTAAATGATTTTCTTTATTTATTTGAGAGAGAGATAGTAAAAGAGAGCACAAGAGTGTAAGTGGGGAGCAAGGAGGGAGAGGAAGAGGGAGAAGCAGACTAACCGCCAAGCAGGGAGCCCAATGAGGGGCTCAATCCCAGGATCCTGAGATCATGACCTGAGCCAAAGGCAGACACTGAACTGACTGAGCCACTCAGGTGCCCCAGAAATTACTCTTGATGAGGATTTTTATGTATTTTACCTTTGCCAACCTTGACAGAAATAGCTGTCTCAGATATGTAAACTTTGGTTGTTCAAACCATCACCCATCAAAGGGACATTATGATTCTTACCAGGACCTTGGTATTCTTTATTGAGTTTTAAGCAGCCTATGTACTACAACCAGATGCTACCTAAATTCCTCAGACTTTGGAAGAGAATCATGCATCCTTTCAGCATTCAGTAATATTAGACCTAGAACAATATATGTCATCTACCACCACTATTCATGCACAAGCTGGCATCTGAAGATTTTGTGCCCTTCATTCCTTAAGACAAACGTGCCCCCTCAGTCATTAGGATCCCAGCACAATACTGCAAAACTTCAAAACTGTCAAACCTACCATACAGTGCTCAATTTCTTTTTCTAGAAAGGTAAAAATTCTATTTAAAACTTATCTTAGCAAAAACAATATTAAACAATTTTCCTTTAAAACAAACCCAGAAGAAATGCAATAGCTTGACAAAGCCCAAGTTATTGGTTTAATGAAGATTTTTGTTAGCTAGAACTCCCATCTGAAATGACTCATTCAAAACAGTATCTGCAAACTTTCCCAACTTGCTTTGAAGACCTCATTTCAAACTGCCTCATAGCCTTGAAACTCACTATTCCAAATGGCATACTGATAATCACATAAAAAGATTGCATACACCTGATCTTGATTGAATCCATTTGTTCATGCTTTGATCAGTAAATTTCAAGATATTTTCTGGAAAAAAAAATTTTTGACTTTAAACATTTTTTTAAATTTAGATGTAAAAATTAAAGATTCACCACCAGGTTGCTCTAAATAGCAAGCTTTCCACAAGCATTTAATATTTAAGTTAAAACACTAAAGAGGAAATGATATCATTCATATGAAATGTCCGGAACAGGGAAATCTATAGAGATAGGAAGGAAACGAGTGGTTGCTCAGGGCTGGAGGAAGAAGAGGTAGGAAGAGGGCAGCTAAAGGGTATGGGATTTCTTCTGGAAGTGATTAGAATGTTCTAAAATTGACTGTGGTGATGGTTGTACAATTCTGAATATTCTAAAAAACGTTAAATTGTATACTTTAGGTAGATGGATTATCCAGTATATAAAGTATATCTCAATAAAACTATTAAAAATATTTAAGAGGAGATTGTACACCACAAAAAAGATCCCCACCAGTTAGGTGGACATATACCCAATACTACATATATATACATATGTACATTATAATATTCCATTAATAACTTCTTATTTCTAGAGGATGAAGAAGGGGGTGATTGTCTTCATAATTAAGGCCCTAGAAAAACCAGTGCTTAAGAGAAAAAGACCATGTCTATTTCTTTATGATTACAATAACCCAAATTCACTGGCTTCAATAATGTTCTAAAATTGACTTACACCTACCACAGCTTCAAATCAATCACTGGTGTTATTTTCAGTGTCGAGAACAAGAGCAAGGTTTAGAGAGACAGCTACTGACATGGGGCAGACCCTCCTAGAATTTCAAGGAATTGCTTGAGATTTGGAATTATGATGGCTGGCATTCCCCCAAGGGTGCCAAGGCCACCGTCAACTCCAGCAGCAACTTACTCCTACTCACCAGGCCCAGCCTCTTTATTGGATACATTAGTTGAAACATTAACCCTAGCCTTTCAATGCCTGTATTGAATTGTACCATTCAACCCCTCACCAACCTTCCGTAGTACCTGACAACCACGTCCCTCCTTAGCAAACTTTAATCCCTTTTCTGAAGTCAAAATGCCAGGTACCCATAAAGGCAGTCACTGTGCAATGACCATGATCGAAGGCTCCGAGCCAGAGAGGGCCTAGCGTGGGGAAGGCAGTAAGAACACCAGCTTCCTGAGGTGTACAGCAGCAACAAAATCAGTACCCTTGACCCCTGGATCTGTCCCAGTTAGTCTCTTCTTTTCAAAAATTGATTTAGAAGCAAACGCTCTGGGATAAATACTCCATACCCCTGCTTCAGAAAAAAAAAAAAAAAGAAAGAAAGAAAGAAAGAACTAACCCTTTTTCAAGAAAAATTAAGAAAAAAATAATTTTAATCTACCCCCTTTTATGAAAATATTCCCTTGAATAGTTTTATCAACTTTCAGCAAATTTTCATGGCCAAAAAAAAAAGTGTTATTAAAAGAATTAATATTTTTATAAGACTTGACTTCAGCAATATTAAAGTACAAAAATAATGTGGCTCAACATTTTGTAAAATGCTTAAGCTTTAATACCTAAGAAGTTTTATAATCAGTTCCTTAATGAACTAGAAGTCACGTTACCACTAGTAATTCTCCCAAATATAGAATGGAGATGAAACAAATACTCAGAAGTCATTTTATAAAATAGCAAGGGCCACATTTTAATTTCTTAGACCCTATTCAGTGTATTCTGAAACTCATGTTCATAGTATATGCCATGAACTCAGAAACTATATGAATATTTAATATTATATATTTCAACTAATACAATTATATTCTTATACAAGACTTTAAATACAATTGTTGGTAGCTACCTACTCTATTCCTAGCCAACCCCACTGTATATTTGCATACTTATTCCTCCCCCCATTCCAAAAATGTACAAATGGAAATATACAACAGGTAGCCACTTGAAAAATCAGATAATAAAATCAGCCTCAAAAGTCAGCTTTGCACCTGGATTGCAGAACAAATAATGAAGCCACATTATCAGGCTCTTAAAAATCTTCACCTTCCATATAATAGAAAATGTAAACAAAACAAAGACCCTTATTTTCCCAACTTTAAGCATGCTTAAATGGATACTAAAGTCAAAGAAATTAAGAGGAATTAAGTAAAAATACTACTCAAAAACATCTTAAAATTTAAAAAAAATTCTTCAAAAGAAAAAAAAATTCAATTCTACATTCTTATATTGTGTGTGTGTATAGCCTAACACATTTACTATTCAAAGACCATCATATAGTGAAATATATAGCATAGTACTGTATTTATAAATTTCCTAAATCCCAAAATCAAGCAAAGAAAAAAGAGACAGGATATAATCTTTTATAAAGTAACCTTTCCATGTTTTTAAAAGCAATTGAATAGAAATAGATATAAGGAATGAAGAAATGAAACTGTATCAGCAATAAAGGATTCCAGACAGTTTTAAGTATGTTCACAGAGTTGAGCAATCATCACCTCAAAATGAAACCCCACATACATAAGCCGTCACTCCCATTTCTCAACCTTTTCCCACTTCCCTAGCCCTAACAGTCACTCATCTAGGTCTCAATGGATTTGCCTCTTGTAGACATTTCCTGTAAGCAGAAGGAGGCCTTCTGTGCCTGGCTTCTTTCATTTAGCACAATGTTTAGGTCTCACCCCTATTGTAGCATGTATCTCCATTCTGGCCCTTGTTACGGCCGGTAGTATTCCATCGTATGGACAGACCACATGGTATTAGGTTGTTCCACTTCGTGGCTATCGTGAATAATGCTGCTCTGATCATTTGTGTAACTGTGTTTGTGTGCACACAGGTTTTCTCTGATCTTGGGTAGACATAGCTAGGAGGATAGGTAGGTCTTGTGGTAATTACACATTTACCCTTTGGGGAACTGCCAAACTGTGTTCCAAAGCAGCTGCACCGTTATTCGTTCCCATCATCAACGTATACAGAGGGCTTCCATTTCTCCACATGCTCGCCAACACCTAATGCCTGTTATCTATTTGATTAGAGCCATGTGAGTGTGTGAAGTAATAATTCATTGTGGCACATGCTCGGTATTTTAAACCAAGCCCACTCTTTCTTGAATGGGCCCTCAGCTACTCTTGTAGGCTACACTTTGAGGTGAAGAACATGTCCCAACGGTCATTCTTAAAACCAAAAATAAAGCCAGGATAATCTAACACTCCCTTAATAAGTGACGGTATCACCTCCATTTAAATGCATCACTCTTCTACCACAAGCTCTATAGAGCTATAATCATGCCCAACAGCCAAACCTTTTCAATACAGATGTCAGGCTGAGCATCCCACGTAAGTGCCAATGCTGTAATGGAATACTTAAACATGCAATGAAGATTTAACCAGAGCTTTCCAGAAACACTGGATTGAATTCAAGCTTGTCAATAATCCATGTGTAACCAGATCATTTAACTTAACTACATCCTCTGAAGTCACTCACGTAAATTTGTCTAAGTCTGAAAGTTTAATGAAATTTGAAAAAGTACCAACGCCCATGCCTAAAGATCTAGCCTTGCGCAGCAGAAAGAATCTGAGCTATAGTCGTCAGAGAAGGTGGGTGCTCCTTGCAGCTCTGTTATTCAGTAGCTATATCACCACAGGTACATTATTTAGTATCTTTCTATCTCCGTTTCCTGATGTGAAGGTAATGCCTTCAAGAGGTTACGAGGATTCCCTGATCTAGTACAGATAAAGCATCTAACACAGTAGCCAGCCAAAAAGTAGACACTTAAATATTAGCGGAGAGATGGATGAAAGCTAACTCTAGGCAAAGTTTCCCAGCAAATAAAGACCTCATAACCAATGTTGGGGACCAGGTAGGGCTGAATGCGAGTCCTTGTGACCTATGGGATTCCTTTATAAAGCACTTCCCCACATTATGGTCTGCAAATTGATAAGGTGAGCTGTCATTTGGCTTAGAACAGGACTAGGAGGAATTCTTGGAAGGGAGCCCAGGGACGAAAAGATAAGAGACCTCATTTTTGTCAGGGACACAAGAATAAAAACTTCCTCAGGTCTCACTGAAAGCCTGAGCCTAGAACAGATCCCACGGGGAGAAAGATAAAGGCTGTATTCACATGACCCCATTGGAAGCGCAGGTAGAGACCGCCAGGCTCTAAGGGGACGTGGAGGGGGTGGGGAAAGGAAGGGGTTGGAGGAAGAGAGAGGGGTGGGGGCTAACTAGGTGTGTGGAAAAGCTGCCAAGAGGAAGACGAACCCCATCCCAGCTGTGAATTAAATGTCCTTGCGTCTCTCCGCCTCCTTCCCCTACCTGATCTGGTTGTCACGGAATTTGTTGAGATGCGGTTGGTTGAGGTAAATGGTGCGGGCTGGTGCCTCCAGCTGGTCTCCAACAGACGTGGCCCGGGACATCTCATCCTCTGCCTTCTTGTAGCCCGAAGAAGGACGAACAGGTCCTGCAGAGACGGGGCGCGGGCAGAAAACAAAACACAAAGAAGTCACGCCAGGCGAGAGGCAGCGAACGCGGGCTGCGGGCTGGAGGGCGGGGACCGGCTGGAAAGGATGCTCTGGGCCCTACTGGGCCTGCCTATGTACCTTGGCTCCCCCTGGAGACCTGCCGCCGCGGCTGCTCCCGGCTCCGCCCCGCCCCCTCCCGCGCCTCACCCCCGCCCTGGTCCCCGGGGCGCCGAGGAGGGAGCCTCTGCCGCCACCAACTCCGCCCCGCCCCTCCCGCGCGGCTGCAGCGTGAGGCCGGGCTGGCAGGGGCACCGCGGCGGGCTGCAGGGGCAGGGAGGGGCCGCGGGGACCGCGGGGCTGGGGCCTCCCCCCTCTCCCCCGGTGAGCTCCCTCTGCGGGCCCAGGGACTGCGCTCCGGAACTCGGTTTCCTGGGCTGCTTTGATTGTGCTTGGGACAAAGACACCGGCAAAGGGGATGTGCCCTGCATTCAGTCACCGCATAAAAGGATGGTGAAAGCACATCTCCATGCCCTACAAACGATATTCCCAACCCTCCGGGTGATGGGCTTGGCTCCACCGAGATCCTGAATGCACCAGCTGCTTTTCTCCCCAGAAACGCCCGGCAGCCTGAGGGATGCACGATCTTTCATTTCATTGCTCGGGTTAGGTGTCTGTGGTTAAGACACAAGCAGGTCTGTCTCCTTCTTAAGAGTTGATTTCGGTCCTACAGTCAAGCTTCTCTGCGAGCTCAACCTCCCCCATAACCTTTAGGCAGGGAGGTGTTGGCTTGGAAAATAATGATGTGCCCATGACTCACATGGCTACACCTGAGCGCACACACAGCTGATCAACCCCATCTCCAACAAGAGGTATTCGGCATCACAAGGGGCAACCCACCTCAAGAAGGGATCTTCAGGGAGGGGTGTCTGAAGCAAAGGATCACAGAGAAAGAAATGCCTATACAGCCTCCTCTCCTTTTCCTTACACTGTTTCCACTCTAGTATCTGCCACATTTTCCACCTATCAAAGAGATGAATGATGTCTCCTGTTTGGGAAACGGACATCTCATTTCAGTCACCGTCTGCTTCACAGCTACAACAAATATTCACTGACAGGGAAAAATCTTGAAATAGAAAATTTTGGCTATTGAAGTGTGTCATCTTTTTTCAGTGATTATAATCCTATTATAATTTTTATCACAAGAGGGGACAACCAAAACGTGTAATCAGTTGAGAGCTGACATACTACCCCAGAGAGTATTCGTAGCTGGGTGCCCTGGTCACACCAACCTGGTTATTCCCCATTAAGGGACTGTATCCTCAGATCCTCACCCTCCTCCAGGCTCCAACCTCCCGGGTTCCTCTGGCTTCTGGGGTTGGGGAGTGAGGGGAACTACTCTAACCTCAATTTATGGACAGGGGCAGCAGAGAGCAAAAGTCCCTACTTCAAGCCTATCTGGCGTGAGAGCTCAGGCTCTCAAACCTCGGTCAGAGAAGGCTGGGTTTTTGTTTTTGTTTTTTTAATTTTTATTGTGTTATGTTAGTCACCATAAAATACATCATTAGTTTTTGATGCAGTGTTCCAATATCCACTGTTTATGTACAACACAGAGTGCTCCATGCAATCCGTGCCCTCCTTAATATCCACCACCAGGCTCACCCTTCCTCCCACCCCACCTCCCCTCTAAAACCCTCGGTTTGTTTCTTGGGCTGTGTTTTAAAGCATTTGCTGATTTGGAGCACCTAGGTGGCTCAGCAGTTAAACGTCTGTCTTCGGTCCAGGTCATGATCCCAGAGTTCTGGGATCCAACCCCATGTTGGGCTCCTTGCTTGGTGGGGAATCTGCTTCTCCCTCTGCCCCTGGCCCTGCTTGTGCTCTCTCATTCTTGCTCTGCACACTCTCTCTCTCAAATAAATAAATAAATAAATAAAGCATTTGCTGATTTGAGGCACATAGGTTAGTTTCAAAAATATTCCTTTTTCAAAAATACTGCTTTTCTCTTGGCCCACTTATTATGCTTTGTCTCCAGCATTTATCATCATTACCTGACATTATTCATCTAGTCTAGCTTCCCATGGCCAAGGGCAGACGCTCCAGGACAACAGGACATGTTTTGTGCACTACAGTGATCTCGACACCTACAACAGTGCCTGGCACATAATGGGCATTCATATTTGCTAATCGAATAAATCATTTTCTTACAAAGCATTGCTTTGAATTCTCCAGGCAGAGATGCAGTGATATGCACAGAGGGCTCAAAGGCCATATACTCATACGGGTCAGAATAGTTCATTGCGGGGAGCCTGGGTGGCTCAGTCATTAAGTATCTGCCTTCAGCTCAGGTCATGATCCCAGGATGTGGGATCAAGCCCTGCATGGGTCTCCCTGCTCAGCGAGAATCCTGCTTCTCCCTCTCCCACTCCCCCTGCTTGTGTTCCCTCTCTCACCGTCTCTCTCTGTCAAATAAATAAATAAAATCTTTAAAAAATTAATAGTTCATTGCTTACACTGTGTTCACTCAGTGGCTCTCCACCCTTGCTGCATGGTGCCACCACCAGTGGAGCTCCCACAATTAACTAAATCCTGGGCCCGACCTCACAGTTTCTGCCTTGTTTTACTATGCTTTAAAGTAACATAAAAGGCGGGGGGGAGGGGTTTGCATGGCTCAATCAGTTAGGCACTGACTGTCAATCTCAACTCAGGTCTTGATCTCAGGGTTGTGAGTTCAAGCCCCATGTTGGACTCCATGCTGGGTGTGGAGCCTACTTAAATAATAATAATAATAATGTAACTTAAGATAGGCAGCCACAGTTGAGAATCACTTGTTTATATGCTGCTGGGAACACACACACACACAAAAAAAAGATCTGGCTCCTGCTCTCAAAAATTTTAACCAGTTTAAGGCTAAGGTATAACCATGGTTACCAATAAGCCATAGTTCATGACAAGTGACTAAGAGTGGGATTGAAGGTACCAAGGAAGATCAGGAGTCAGCAGCCTGTTCGCACTTGAGGAGAGCTGGTAAGAACAGAGTTTGAGGACAGAGATGAAAGCCTTAAAGTATGGGTAAGGTTTCTATTAGGAAAGAGAAGGACAAGGATAGTTGAGGGAAGAAGAAAGAGCTTAAGCTCTTTCTTCTTCCAAGTAGACAAGATGTATATGAAACCAATTGAACCAAACAAACAAAAATGAGCAGTGAGGGTTTGGTGGGGGGGAGGGCAGTGGGGTGGGGGGTTGAAAAACTGGGATGGATTTAAATGCAGGCAAAGAAGCTTCAACTACATCCTGAAGGTCAAATGAAGTCACAGATGGTTTCTAAGCAGAGGAAAAATACAATTGGCAGTGATAGACAAGTAGGAGCAGAAAGAGGGGAGACTTTGTAGATAAGGAGATCAGGTAGGAAATTAATTCTACAACTAGAAGCAAGATGTTAAAAAGCAAAAATTAAATGGAGAATGGGTAAAAAACATGGACAGAAGAACCACCTCAGAAGAGAGCCCTGTAAGACCTTTTTGGACTGAGTGTGTGGGCCAGGAAATAAAAAAGAACATTGGGTAATTGGGATTTGAAGAAGAGATGATTGGGACAAAAAAAAGCACTAGTGATAGAAATAAGAACGGAAACTGTTTTCCCAAACAAGAATGTAAGTGTTGAATAATAAATATTGGGGTGCAAAACAGTTACACCATTAGTAATAGAATTACATGAAATAGTGTCTCTCAAGCATCTACCATACACGAGGCCGGCTCACCCTTCTATATTACAACAGGGCCAGACCTAGAATGTTATTCTAGGTAGCAATCATGATAGTTCCCTCCTACCTAAGACTCTGGTGACTTTCTTCTACCTCAGTGGCCTCATCTTGACCCAATCCTGCTTTGGAGAAAAACATTAATCTTTTCAAAATATCACACATCTGTTGAAAATGTATTGCCTAAAGAAAACACTATACCATATATAGTGAAGCACATTATGACTAAGGTTTCAAATTCAGACTCATGAGATGAATCCTGAGCTAATGCATTTTGAAAATACCACCAGGCAAAATTAGAGTAGATGCTTACCACTCCCCCATACAAACAAGCACAGTGTCAGCAGACAGTGGGAGTTCAATAAATATCTGTTGAGAAAGAAACCAAAGTAAAAAGGATAAAGAGAAACAAGAGTAAGCAAATGGACAAGCACTAAGCTTCCCTACTACAAAATGGAAATGCAAACAAGATAGAGGACGGCCAAGGGCACGAGGGCGGGGACTTCGTCTTGCTCATGGCTCTAGCACCATTATCCCAAATAATGCCAAACCAGTAGGCAGTCTGTAAATACAGACAAATAAAGGGCTAATGTAGCAGGTCCTTTTTGAGGATGCTTACCCAGCTACAGAAGCTCAGACTCCCTTATCTGGTAACTGAACCCTTCCCCTCCCACATATAGGCCAGGGAGCCCCCAGACAGGTCTATAAAATGCAGTCCCCTTCATCCATCACAGCTCTCTGTCCTGAGGACACTTACTTGGTCTAAGCTGGACAATTAGGAGTCTTCTGGAAATTGACAGGGGACCTAAAGAGGATGGTTTCTGCATATGGCTGCTCTATGAACATACACTCTCTGGGTCTCGTAGCATCTTCTACCCCTGCGGTAGGCCGGGGAGTAAAGGGTTTCTTTTGGAATAAAGATGAAGCTGTTTCATGGAAAGCAACAGAAACGGTCCCAACAACTTTGTGGATTCTGGGTAAAGTCCCCTCCTAGATGCTAGCTATATTAGGGTCTTTGGGTCCATGACCCACCCTGAATAACCAGAAATGCTAACTAATACTGTAAGGGAGCACACAGAGAACCTACTTTTCCCTTTAAGATAGATGAGCAAGTAAGGCTAACAAGAAGGGAGAAATATCTATTCACATATAGATCACCCTGGTGGGCGGCAAGGGGGTGGTCGTTGGAGGTAAGGTTTTAGTTGCTTCTGACACAGGAGCCCTGAAATGCCACAACCCACACCCAGGGAAGCCAGATCTGACAGAGGAAACTCTGCATGGTAACATTTAGGTTGCCTGGTTTGGATAAAGCCCAGAAAGAGCTGGAAGGTGATCAGCTAAATAAAGAAGCCCCTCTTCCTTTGAGACTTTCTGCCAGATTAGGAGAAAGAATTCTAAGAAACAGAGATGGATGATAAGCACAGTCTCCTGGTGGAGGGCATTCTCTACAAGGATAGAGGAAGACTCGGGAAGGGGCAGAGGAAAGCAGGCTAGTTCTCATGCACGTGCCACTGACACCCATTACTCTTCCACGGGCCCCAAGCCACACTGCAGCTCTAGCTTGCCTGTGAATCTCCTCTGACTCACTTTGTTCATGTCCTGGCTCAAATTTCTCATTCCACTCACACAGCCTGTCTGTGGCAACAGGGAGGTGAAGTCACTAGCTAGGAAGCAGGGACAGTGCTAGACTTCCCACTGGCAGGTGAGCAGATAGAAGTAAAGGACAATGCCTCGTGTCTCCTCATTACATAAATTAATTCCATGGAGATTGTTCTGTGAAGAGAATGAAAAATCTTAACAGGTTTCAGAAATTTGTCCCTATCTAATTAAGTATATATTATTTTATGACTATTTATATAACATACATATTAGCATGAATAAAATTGGTCCAGGGAGTTAAGAACCTCAAAGAGTTAAACACAAAAGGGGAGTTATTGTCAGGCCAATTTTTTCTAAGTATTTCATTGCCTTAAGCAACACAGAAATAAACCCTTCATTCTGAACTGCAGCATTTTTCTCTAACTCAGAACTCCAGAAGATGCTGGTAAATTATCTAGTCCACATCCCTTGCAAAGAAGTCTTACTGTCTCACAGTAGAAATTCTTGGGAAAGAAATACTCTAGTCTTGCTAAGTCAGAAACCTATTAAAGTGGTGAACCTTTTCCCAGAACCTCTGCAACTAGCTCTGTGGGTAGTCAGAATTTGGTTAGACACTGTTGTAAGACAGAGAATTTGGCTGGTCTCTGTCCTGGCTTTCTGGGTAAGCTTCTAACCCCTTGGAACCATCCCAGTGACTGGAGTGTCTTTGTTATTCATGGTGGGCCCCGGGGACCACACCCAGTTTTATGCTTATGAGGTGACCCTGGTGGGCCCCTAGACCATTTTAGAATGGGGGTTGACCATGCCATAAAAACCAACCATGTGATTAGAGGGTTGGGGTCTGACCTCCCAACTCTGGAGAGGAAGGGGGACCAGAGACTGGAATGCAAACATGTGACCAATGATCTGATTAATAATGCATATGTAATGAAACCCCAATAAAAACTATGGACACCAAAGTTCAGTGACAGGCCCTAAGGACATGGAAACTTCATATGTGGGACGCTCCCAGACCTCTCCCTGTGAGTCTTTCTCCATTTAGCTGGTCCTGATTTGTATCCTTTAGGATAAAACCTATAATTCTGAGTATAATGATTTTCTGAGTTCTCAGTTTTTCTAATTTATTATTAAAACCAAAGAGGTAACGGGAATCCTTGAATTTGTAACTATTTGGTCAGAAGTACAAGTGGTCAAGTTATCCCAGAGATTGCAGCTGCTGTCTGAAGTAAAGAAGGTCTCCTAGAAAATTGTGCCCTTAACCTATAAGGTCTGAGCTAGCTCTGGCCTCACAATTGCAGACATTACTCTGTGAACTCTAGAATGATAGAACCAAAAGGGAGACTTTACAAACAATCACAGAAGTATACTAGGTCAGACCCAAGGTAGGATGAGAAGCCAGATCTGCAGAAACTTGAATCCACGGCTCCGTCCATTAGGACAGGCTGCCTCTATGAGCTTCGGCAAGTCAGGACAGCATTTGAGCCCTGATTTCTTCATCCGCAAAACAGAAATCAATGGTCTAAATCTAGGATTGGCAAACTCTCTGTAAAGGGTCAGACAGTAAATGTTTTAGGCTTTGATCTACATATGACCTCTATTTTTTAAACATAAAAATCTTAAAAAGGTGACAATTCTTCTCTCATGGGCCAGATTTGACCCACAAGCCATAGTTTGCTAACTCTTCATAAAAACGAAGTTCTTTCACAGCTAACAAAATGATTACATGCCAACTTCCATTTCAAGGAAATATTAAATACCTTCCATATCAACAAAACAGAACATAAAATTCCGAGTAAACAGGTTCTTTGGGCTTTTGTTACTGGAGTTAAGTTAACTTTGTATTTTCTCCTAATTTTTTACGTACTTTAAAAGTATGTGAAAAATGGTTCTCTCTGCCTCTAGAAAAATTTCCAGGAAAACAGGACAATCATCGTAGAGCTTCATAACAAGACGCATGTGTGTGTGTGTGTCCCCTCCGCTTCCCAAAAGTGTTTCAAGCTCAACTCTGGCCTCTACTCTACATTTACGAAGATGTTTCATAATCCTTCAGAACACAGACAGAAAGCAGTCCTGCAGCTGGGGAAGCACTTGAGCTGGTTATTCCTCCTAATCAAACACACGCAATGAAAATGCAGTGCAAATGCGCGATGTGATTATTCCAGCCCTGGCGGACACATTTTGGAGGTCTTTTCTAGACCCCACTTGGCACAAACCGCGTTTCTCCAAATATAGCAACTGTATTCCATTTCCACCCGAGGATTAAAAAGAAACACAAAGAGAGAGGGACACTCTTTGCTGCCAATACTTATTGGCTTCTCTTGTCTCTTTTTCAGGGATAGAGAAGGTGAGAGGGGAAGTAACTGGCCCTGGACTATTTAGGATTTGAAATACTGTTGGGTGCTGAATTTATTTAAGCACAGATTGGGCCCTTCCTAGATCTAAGGCATTTTGCCAGGTAGAGGGAGGGAAAGGTATGCAGTTTAAGCCCCGAACTTAAGCTTTAGTAGCAACAACAGAAATAAATGAGACCAAGAAAAAGGAGAACCCAGAGGACAGAGAAGACTGCCAGTCTCATCTAGGGCCAAAGAGCCAGGCAACTTCATGGGGGAAGCATTTGAACCAGACTTCCAAAAACAAGTATGGCAGTCTAATTGGGTTGTGTGGGAAAAGAGTGTCCCAGGAACCGTGGCGTGTGAGCAATGGCACGTGCCAGTGATCATTTATTTACAATCTCGTTGGCTCTGGCACCATGGGTGAAAGTGGAGCCACGGTAATTTGAGGCTTTCTTTCCAGTAAGTGCAGCAATACCAATCAGCCTTCTTTTCCTCGAAACCTGTTTTTACACCTTGGATCATTTAACTAATTCAAATACAAGAAAAGGCAAATGTGTTTTCAAGGAAATATCTTTGATATGTAAAAGCTCAATCAACCAAAAAGAAATGTTAGATTTTACAATACTCAGTTCAGAGGATCATGCTATACGGACTGGATTGGCTGAGGCTTGAAACACAAGTCCCGTGGCTTCTCTGTAACAACACATTGTGTTGCTAGGAGAGATACTCATTACTCCTGGGGCCAGGAAACTGGGCGCAAGTTAAGGACACCAACCTTAAAAATCGTGATTCAGTACGCATGAATGCAGTCTCTGAACAGTGACTCCTAGGAGAGGTGCAGTTTTCTCCCAAGGTGTTTTGCCTGTCCTCAGCATTTGGAAGACACACAACACCTTGGCCAGCGGTTGGGGGGAGGGGGTAGATTCACTACATGTTGACTGACAGCCAACCCACCTGTCCAGTGTCATTAGTGACCAATACCTCTCTTGCTCATGGTCATCAGCCCCCTTTCAGCAGCCGTGCCAGGATCAGCCCCTGGAAGACCCACTAGCTTTTAAATCTGCTCCCAGACCACATGAAAAGTATAGGTGGGCAAGTCAGGAAAATGAGACTTCGCCTTACTCAGTTTTATCCTCAGGTATATCACATGTCTCCCCTTTGATTGGGGAAACTGCCCCCAGAGAGGAAAAAAATTAAGATGTTTCTTTTCAGATCAATTTCTTTTCTTACCACCTCTCTCCCTTCCACCTCCTGAAGAGCAAAAGGACAGGTAAGCTCCTTCATGTACGTCCCTGACATCATTCTCTTTCTGGATCCCAAACAACCCTTTACAAACCCACTGAGGTAGCTCTTCTTCAACACAGAACATGCTAACAAGCCCTCTAAGTCTGTTGTAATCTACAAAATCTCCTCATAAACAAAAGGCTAGCTTGCCTATCACTGCTATTTTTGAGAGGGATAAGGTGAAGAAGACACCTTGATAGTTCTCTGTGCAGATCTTCTAAACTTTCCCAGGGAGGTGGAGGCATGGAAATCAAAAGTCAGGTACAAGAGAAAGGCACATTCATTTGCTCCAACTATAGTCCCATAGCACATGTAAAATCTGCCCGTCAGGTTTGCTTTTTACCACTGGTCATGTGACCCTAACACCCTTTATTTCTATCAACGGTCTTAATGTCACCTCCAAAATTACACGCTATCAGACTTGAAAGAGTCAACCAGGAGGCCAATTTTATTCCCGATTGCACTGATACAACACATTCTTTTCCAGTGTGATGGCTTTTCCTGACTTTCTTGTTGATGTGACATTTTGTGTATCACGTTTCTTCTCAGACACAGAAGTGAGAAAGTTCCAAATGTGGAAAAATCTTTGAGAAGGAGGAGCGAAGCCAAAGAGATGCAGATGGAGTCCGTTAACTCCCCAGCATCCTCCACCCACAGGCATCGCCAAACCAATTAGCTGCCTTCACCATGTCACTGAGAGGTCATAAATAGTTACAGTAAGAAGCACAACAATCTTTTGTTGAGCCTGGTGTAATACACACTCCATGTATATTAACCCATTTAATTCTCAAAACAATCACAAGGACCATGCCCACTTTGGAAATAACGAGAATGGAGTAATTTACCAACTAGCTCAGTAACTACAAGTTGAATTTTATTCC
This sequence comes from Lontra canadensis, assembly GCF_010015895.1. Taxonomy (NCBI): domain Eukaryota; kingdom Metazoa; phylum Chordata; class Mammalia; order Carnivora; family Mustelidae; genus Lontra; species Lontra canadensis. The sequence continues at coordinate 5,501,811 of NW_022631097.1, read as the reverse complement.
TCACTATACAAGTCATTTATAGGACCTACATCATAAATAATTGGGGGGAGGGGCTTCCAGCAGTTTCCTAAAATAGACAAATATTTGTTGACCGTCTTTTACCCTTATTAGGTTTCGGTTTATTTTTTTCTTTAACTAAAAGCATATCACCAGAGTCTATACATAAAAGTAAAAAAAAACCTCCCCCAAATACCAGGATCACCGGCAGCATGGCGGTGGCAGTAATGATTGTGGGATTGGATACTTAATCTAGGAAAGCCAAGTCTCTAGAGATTCAAGTGCCCCGAAGGCAGGAACATGTAGAAGAAACCAGTAGGTCAAGCAGGCAAGCAAAAAGATTGAGGCAGACAGAAGTCATTCATATATCCAAGGTTCAGAATATTCTGTGTGCACAATGCCAAAGTAAAAACTTTCTCCTGCATTCAGAGAGCTTGTAAACTAGTGAGGAAACAAATCAGTGCAGAATAATACAGCACAGAATGTGCACGGTTTCCTTTCACCTGGATTTTCTTCCTTTAAGGGTGTTCTCCACCCACCAACAACTCATTCTTAAGCAATAGCCCAGGTTATCTCTCCTCTGAGAAGTCTTCACTCATCATACTCCCCCAGGTAGAGGTAGAGGCCCATCTCCTAATTACAGGACCGTTAGATATAATCAGGCAGGAAATTCCTCCAGGGGGCATTTTTCTCAGTCTTACACAACCTATATCGCCATATACAACTGTCCAGTGTGTGCATTTTCTGTATCATAATTACTGTTTATTTGTCTTTCTGATTGAAAATGTCTCCAGTTGGGAAAGTATGAACTGTACCTTGTTTATCTTACTATCGTCAGCATCTGTGGGAGAGGATGAAGGGACAGTGAACGTTGTGGGTATGTGCGGTCTAAGAGAAAGATTAGTGCTTCCAGCTGAGTAGCAAAAGGGGTGGTACTGGTTGGAGAGATTGAGGAGATCTCTCACTGTAAAGCCAGTAACTGAACTCTACGTGAAGGGCTCTAAAGGGCAAAGATCAGGAGGGACATCCACAGAGTAAGACAAAGCCATGCGATGTGAGCTGCTTTCATGCAGCCTTCTAGGATGTCCTCTGAGGACTGTGCTCCACCAGCCTCCACACCCAGGCAGGTACACAAGAATGACAAAAGCTCCTAGCTTTGCATCCCTACACAACACTGCCTCTGAAGGCCACAGCAAAGAGCAGGGAATGGAAAGACCGTTTTGATTGACAAGGTACAAGAAGCTAGATGACTGAGGGGTGAAAACATGTACAAAATTACACAGGTGTAGAGTAAGAAATGCTGTGATAGAGCTACATATCAGGGAAAATGCTCAGGCAAAGGAAGAGTCTCTAGCTGTAGGTTGGAGAGCTGTGGGCACCAGAAGGACAGCAGCTGATTTTAGAAGCAGATCAAAGGAATTAATGAACAAAGCCTAGGAGTTGAAGGGCTGACAGGGAGGGGAAAGACCAGAGGCTTTCCATTTTCTGATGCTCTTCCTTTACCCATGGATTTCTGATCATTTAAGCAATTAGTTCCCCCTTGAATGAAAGGATTTTCACAATGGACTATGAAATTGTAAAGTTAATACAATCAAATACACTATCTGTGTAGTAGATATCCTTATGCCCAAAAATTCTATAAAGAGGAGGGAATTTGAGGCCCAAATAATAAAAGCATTACATACTCCTCTGGGACAAGAATTCAATCTACCAAAGACACTACTTTAATGGACTGAGTATTACGAAGACCTGCCAGAATTGTCCCAAGCTCTCAGTAATGTCTGACATACAATCCTGGCTCATAACTAAGTTTCTGTGTCATATGCCACACTGCAAATCCTTTGCTGATGCACTAGCAGCAAGTGTGGTCACAACCAGAGTCCTAAATTGTTTCCAGAGCTTCCTTTTAATACCTTTTACTCTGCTGACAATCCAGCTCAGTTCTACATATCTGTGCTTGAAAATGCTGGGGTAGAGGGAGAGAGCACTCATCAAGGAACTACACCACTACAGAATTTAGGGACCCCCTCCGAAATGGACCTCCTTGCAAGGAGATAAATGGACTTATAAAATGGAAAGAAAAACACACACACACACACACACACACACACACACACAAACAGCTACTCCAGAAGATCAGTAAATGTGATGTTACTATGACCAAGGTAGCACTTAAAGTTCTGTGATTAGTCCAAGCCATTAAGATGGTGACAGGCCCGCAGGCTGGAACTTGCCAAGCCTGGTTCTAGAGGTTCCCACTGGGCCATGATCTCAGCCCAAAGCTCTGCCAGCCCAGCTCTGCTGCCTTCCTTCTCTTCCGTGACAGGCAACAGATCAGCACTGCTGTAAGAAGCCTCTCTTGGCTCAGTCCCACAGCACGGTACCCCCACCTGCATCTTTCAAAGGCATCACCCCTAAGAAAACTCTCCTACTCTTAACCCCATCTCAGTATCCGTGGTCCCTAGATCTAGTGTATCCTGATTGCAACGTCTATTTTCCCATCCATAGAAAGAACAGTTTCTGCTTTAATTTGAATAATCACAGTAATGGCTGAACTGCTATATTACGGGTTGACTGACGTACCAACAAAAAAATGAGGCACACAACAATTGCAAAGAGACCCCCAACCAACAAAGGATCAGGCACCAGAAATAAAAAGGCCACCCATTTACCCCAGAGAGACACAATCCATAGGATCCAGAAATGGAAGGATAAACCAGCAGTGAAGCTCTCCGAAGTGCTTAATGAGACCAATATCAGAAGTACACATTTCATGAGGAAATAATTCCATTTCCATCTTCAGCCCTTACACATGTGGAAGGCTGTCATATTCGCTTCAAACACCAATGCTGGTTGGCAGAGTGAGAGAGTAGGTTATCTGAACTTATTTTTTTAAGACACATTTCTCTTTTTTTTATTTATTTAAATTCAACTAGCCAACATGTAGTACATCATTAGTTCCAGATGTAGTGTTCAGTAATTCATCAGTTGCATCTAATACCCAGTGCTCATCACATCACGTGCCTTCCTTAGTGCCCATCACCCAGTTACACCATCCTGCCACTTACCTTCCCTCCAGCAACCCTCAGTTTGTTTCCTATATTTAAGAGTCTCATGGTTTTTCTCTCTGATGACTTACCATTCAGTTTTCCCTTCCTTCCCCTATGATCCTCTGCGCTATTTCTTATATTCCACATATGAGCGAAACCATGTGATAATTGTCTTTCTTTGACTGACTTATTTTGCCCCGCGTAATACCCTCCAGTTCCATCCATGTCCATGTAAATGGTAGGTATTCGTCCTTTCTGATGGCTGAGTAATAGTCCACTGAATATATGAACCACATCTTCTTTATCCATTCTTCTCTCAAAGGACATCTCAGTTCCTTCCACGGTTTGGCTATTGTGGACATTGCTGCTATGAACATTGGGTTGCAGGTTCCCCTTCCTTTCACTACATCTGTATCTTTGGAGTAAATACCCAGTAATGCAATTGCTGGATCATAAGGTAGCTCTATTTTTAACCTCATGAGGAACCTCCATACTGTTTGCCAGAGTGGCTATACCAGCTTACATTCCTGCCAATAGTGTAGGAGGGTTTCCCTGTCTCCTCATCCTCACCAACATCTGTTGTTTCCTACCTTGTTAATTTTAGCCATTCTGACTGGCGTGTGGTGGTTTCTTACTGTTGTTTTAATTTATATTTCCCTGATGCCAAGTAATGTAGAGCATTTTTCCACATATCTGTTGGCCATTTGTATATCTTCTTTGGAGAAATGTCTGTTCATGTCATCTGACTAGATTATTTGTTTTGGGGATGTTGAGTTTGATATGTTCTTTATAGATCCTGAATACTAACCCTTTATCTCATATGTCATTTGCAAATATCTTCTCCCATTCTGTTGGTTGCTTTTTAGTTTTGTTGACTATTCCCTTTGCTACACAGAAGCTATTCATCTTGATGAAGTCCCTATTTCTTAAGAAAAATGCAAATAAACTACAAATGTTTTTCAAGAGCATGGTTTGAAATGTGTTACCTAGAGATGCTTTATTTAAAACCCATTTACCCAGAATATATCCAGTGTTGCTAAGATTCAAACATCTCTTCGTTCAGCCTCATCTCTTACCGCCTGGTCATAGCTCAAACTTGAGACATCTTGGACCACTTGCAGCACCTGAAAGAACTCAGTTCTCTTTCTCACAGTGAGACGCCTGTGGCTCCTACTACTTTCTTCACTGGGAAGTGACAGATAGGAGACAGCACACACACAGAACGTGCTGGGACATGGCCTCCCCACATTTCCACAGCTCCTGCACTCATGAGCGTGCCTTTCCATGCATGCTTTCCTTTTCCACTTTTGTTTCTCTTCCTCATGGATCACATTAACCTCTCAACAGATTGCTAGGTCCACCTGGATCTGTACTTTCAGAAGACAGACAAATCTGGACCCCAGCACTTCAGGCATTGAGGCAGAGCACACAGAGGAGGTCAGGGAGCCTAGCGGGTGACTGGAAGCATTACCCTGACCACAGCATATATACTGAAATTCTATGATGGCTGGTAATGCCTTTCTCCCTATGAAAACCCATTTTAGGGCAATCTTGGCCTACACAGTTCAGACCTAAGCTGGAAGCAAGGCAGGAGCCTCAGCACAGGAGCAGCTGGATACCAAAACTGTCTACTCAGGCACTGAATAAAAAACAAACTTGATCTTTTTATTCCTGACTAGATTTTATCACTTTCTGCTGAAACAATATAGTTTGAAATCTAAGGGGGAAAGCCTGATTTACTTTAAATAGTGTAAACTTTATTGATGTGGAAAATATTTTTCAACTTTAATTTTCTGGAACATTATTTATGTAAATGCCTTCTTTTTGCATATTTCATAAGACATGCATCTCTAGGCTTTATCATTGCCAAGGTGTACAGAGAATAAAAATATAAGTTTATGAGTGTAAAAAAGAAGCCACATAATTCAAATAGGATGACTAAGATGACAAAAAGTAAGTTTATTCTTCACTCCATGGGGGAACTCATTCATAAAAGCCAAAGGCGCCCACCATGCTTCCTATTTGTACCTCCCCCTGGATACTTTCTCTGCCAGAACTTTCTCCTCTGTCGACTTTAATTTTCTCCTCCTCTCAGAGAATAACTTGAGCTTTCCAAAAGTCCTGTTTTGGGGTCCTTGAAATCAAGGACTATCTCATTTCCCTAGAATCTCTAGCATTTAACAGGCACTCAAAGTGAATAAGTGGATTGTCTTTATACTGTGGAGGGCACGGAATCCCTCCAGGAAGGACTGACCTGAATTAGAAATAGTGCAGCATCCTCCCTTGCAATTACCTCCCAAATATTTTGATTGATCTTTCCATCCCACATCTAGTCTGTCAGGAAATACCATCAGTTCTACCCTGCTCCTAACATGAACAGATCCCGAATCAAACTACTTCTCTCCCCGACGGCTGCTATTACCCCAGATCATCCCATCACCAGTCCTCACTTGGATATCACAGGAACTTCCTAATCCATCCTTCTCCTACCTTCCCCACAAGATGCAGTCATATTTTTTTTCCATGTGTGCAATTGTACTCAAAATGCCTTAATTAAAATCTTCGGCTAATGGAAGTGGTGGTGGTTGGCGGTGGGGGGGAGGGAGCAAAGCCCTAAACTACAGGTGGGTGACGCAACTTAAGATGTCAGGACTGTTTAAACGAAGGCTTTATTGTAGCTATTCAAATATAGAAGGGTGGTGTGAGAACAAAGTCAGCATATAACAAAGGGCCATGTAAAAAAGTCCAGAAGAGAATTCTTGATTTCCTTAACCTCCCTTTTTGAGTCTCCCCCACCATCCAAAACATTGCTCAGGCCAAAGACTTAGGGATACTTCATTACTCACTTTTTTTAATCTTGTATATCCTATCTACCGACATGTCTTATCATCTCCTCTGGCTCCCCATTGCTACAACCCTAGTTAAGACCAGCATCTCTCTCTTGGGCTACTGCAATAAAACTCATTCTTATTGATTGTTTTTCTTATTTCCATACTTGTCCACTTACGATCCACTCTCTGTACAATACTCAAAGTGACGTTTTAAAAGTATAATATCATGATGGCTTTCTGTGGAACCTAAAATAAAATCAATCACCCTTTTTAGGACTTCCGGGCTTATAATAGGTTGAATTGTATCACCCAAAAAAACATGTCCACTTGGAACCTCATAACATGACCTATTTGGAATAAAGATCTTTGCCAGTATAGTTAAGGGAAAGTTCAAGATGAAATCATCCTGGATTGGGGTGAACCCTAAGCCAGTGACCGATATCTTCGTAAGAAAAGGGGAAGATAGGGACACCTGGGTGGCTCAGTTGGTTGAGCATCTGACTCTTGGTTTCAGCTCAGGGCATGATCTCAGGGTCATGAGATTAAGCCCTAAGTTGGGCAGAGTCATATTTTTAAACGTAATGCCAGATCTAGTGGATCAGTTTTCCACTACGCTTTGAATAGAGAGCAAACTTCCCACCAGGGGCTAACAAGGCTCTATTCCAGACACACTGGCCTTTTCTTCTGTCCCTCATACATGTCCAGCTCATCCCCACCTCAACTCCTTAGCTCTTACTATATTCGGAGTCATTCAGAGCTGGAACTCCCTTCATTTCTCTGGTTTCTTATTTCTTGGGTCTCTGCTCAAATGTCCCATCTTCAAAGAGTTCTCCTTTAACTGTGCTATCCACAGTTGTTCTTCCCTTTGGTCATTTGTTATCCAGGCTTTCTTTTCTTTAGAGCAGTGATAACTCTTTTTTTTTTTTTTTTAAGATTTTTATTTATTTATTTGACAGACAGAGATCACAAGTAGGCAGAGAGGCAGGCAGAGAAAGAGGAAGGGAAGCAGGCTTCCCACTGAGCAGAGAGCCCGATGTGGGGCTCGATCCCAGGACCCTGGGATCATGACCCGAGCTGAAGGCAGAGGCCTTAACCCACTGAGCCACCCAGGGACCCCTAGAGCACTGATAACTCTTCCAAATATCATTTATCCACATGTCATCTGTATACCCCTCTAGAATGTAAGCTGTGTTGAGCTGAGATTTTCCTGTTCTCTGATCTCTCTCTGGTGCCTGGTGCCTGTGTTTGGTACTTGCCTTTTGAATGATTCCATGAATTCAATCTACTTTAATAAGTTTTAGCAAATAATCTACCCAACTCTGTTGCTAAGGTTCATTAATCACCGGGCATATATCAACATTACCCATGTCATCACTTCTTTTCACTATCACCATTAAGTACACATTTTGTCCTTTGGTAGGCCAGGCTGTGAGCCTCAATTTACTCATTTCTCAAACCCACAATGTATTATTACCTATAATTTAAAGCTTACCTATGAGATTTGACCTCTTTGTCTGAGTGATGAAGATAATACCTACTTTGCCTAATAATTTTACAATGCTAAAACCGAGACCTTGGGCTTGAAAAAGTAAGCAAACTACAATGTTCTATATTAAAGTAATGAGGTTATTGTAAAATCACAGAATACAGTCATTAGTGACTGTATGCTAATAATTAAACTTCCATTTCCTAAGACCTGCCCACCACTACCAGAAGCTGTCCATACAAACTCACATTTAATTCAGAATCACCCTGTGAGAGTTATCAACACCCTTTAACAGATGAGAAAATTTAAGGACTTGTGAGGTTAAAGCAAGGTCACTTAACTCATAGGTGATAATATATAAAGTTTAGATTTAGGTCTGTCTGGTTTCATTGATCAGGCTTTGAAATTAGACAATATTGGTGTGTGTGTGTGTGTGTATTATGTTAGTCACCATAAAATATTTTTTTATAAAGATGTTCCATGGGACGCCTGGGTAATTCAGTTGGTTAAGCACATGCCTTCGGCTCAGGTCATGATCCCAGGGTCCTGGGATGGAGCCCCACATCAGGGTCCTTGCTCAGAAGGGAGACTGCTTCTCCCTCTGCCTGCTGCTCTTTCTTTCTCTCTCTCTCTCTCTGACAAATAAATAAATAAAATCTTAAGAAAAAAAAAATGTTCTGTAATAGTAAGAAGTCATCCAAGAGTCTATATAATAGTATTGACATGAGCAAATGGAAGAATTTTTTATGTAAAAACAATGACATAGTGAGAGAGTGTTCAAATCACAGAAGGCAGCCAGGGGAGTTCTTCTGGTGTTCTGTGTAGTACCATGGTACCCCCTGCATTTCTGGAACAGGCAGAAGCCCATGCATTACCCGTCAAAGCCATGAAGGCCACAAAATGAATACCTGTGTCCAAATGTGGTCCAAATCTAAAAATACAGGCAACCAAAAGTTCTGGCAACACGAAGAAGTACGCTGAATAAGAAGATAAGCTTTGAAAAAACAGCCACATTGAGGCAAGGCTGCACATGTTTCAACCTACTTGGCTAGCTAGGTCGAACAAACAACTTACCCTCAGAGATTTTAAAAACATAATATCTGAAAATAAATGTGCTAGAACGGTGCTTATTGGCATCTTAGTTGGCCTAAGTACCTTTCAAAATGAGACCTATTTACTTCCCAGTTTGAATTTTATGACCACCTTAACAACTTGAAATCAGAGATTTGCAAAAGCATTAAGCAAATATTCACAAGTGAAAAGCTAATGATCTAATAAGCAACCGAGCCTGCTTTATAGGAAGATAAAAATTACTAAAACCAATCCCCCAAAAAAGAATTCCTTGAAGGTGATATAAAACGTAACTACTTGAAACATACAATAACTCATCATCATAAGGGCCTTGCTCCACATCACGTGCTTGCCCGACTGGGCACTCTCACCATCCCCACTACCATGCGAAGCACATATCTGCCAAGTGGCTGCTCTCCTAGGCTAGTAACTCAGTCTTAAAGCTACTCAGCTCTATGGAAGGCCCACACACCTGACATTGACATTGTTAATACCATGATCTCATTACAACAGCCGCACCAGGTGTTACTCAAGTCTAATCCAAAGTCCTAAATCCACCTCCAACTTGACAAAACCAAGGAACAGATCTCTCCATCTTCCCAACCCCAAACACTCGTACGCTCTCCTGATAAGTGCTGGATACAAGTACCAAAGAGAATTTTGTAAGGACAAGGTTTTTAATTAAAGAGTCTATTAACTGATATGGCTGTAGTCATCAAACAGAAATGTCACATGAGAGCACTTGCTAAATACCTGAATATCAGCCCCCATCATGCCTCAAAGCCCATGTAACTCCCTTTCTGTCAAGAGTCATTATTCCCAAGAACTTCTCTATATTTATTTAGTTTATATCTCAACCAGGAATTCTTCTAAGGTGGCCCACTTAGAGGCTTCACTTTGTGTTTCAGATCCCAAAGGCAATCCCCATGTCCACCCTTCCCTTCCAACAATATTACTCCTGTACCTTAGAGTTCTAGTTAAATCCCATATTTTCCTTGTCCCAAAAAATCACTTGCACCTTAACCCGATAAAGTCTTCTTTTCCTTCTGTACTTTTCACAGCTCTTGTTGAAATCTTTACTATGTTTAAGGTTGTCCTGAAGTTTTTTTTATCATTGAGGCACTGCATTGTAGAGATCCTTTGTTAATTACTCCAGCAGGTATAAACGTCCCGATGAGAGTACTGAGAAACATAATTATGAGTAACCAAAAGACCAAAGATTATTTCATTATGGCTATCCAAAGTGTATTAAATATGGCTATTTCTGAACACTTTGCTTATACTGCAATCTGTGTGTACATGTATAAATTTTGAACAATAAGAACAATGTTGATCAGATAACAATCAGAGACTAACACTTCTGACCAGTAAGTTAGCCACTAGCCTGTAAGGACCTATTTAGCCAGAGAGACTCCATCTTGGGTAAACAGCCATTTTGTTGTTTGTGCAGTAAACTTAAATTGACTCTCCCCACCCAAGAGAAACTTACTTAGAAACAAGTCTGGGAAACCAGTAAAATGTAGGCGGCTAGTTCCTGATAACAGAGCCCAGAATACAAGGACAACTCGGGCCAGATAGAGACATCTAATCAGTACGAAGTACTGTTTGTAACAGTGAGAAGGTTTTGCCCAAACCTAAATGACTCCATCTTGGGAAGGACGACGATCTTATTATTCACACTGAATATGTTAACTGACTAAGCCTTCCCAGAAAGTACTGTTTGTTTGTAACGGTTCCTAGTTTGGTGTAATCTTGAATAACACGTCACCAGACCAGATGGAACTAGCCAATCAACAAAAGACACACAAACCCGGTGGGTTGAGATACCAAGATATGGGTTGCAGTTTCACCCAATAAAAGGTAGCCTGTAAGATTGGGAGGGGTGGCTCTCTTCAGAGACATCCCTGACGGGTCAGTCTGACTTCTAATTCTTAGCATAGAATAGAGATTTGCATAACTGTAACTTTGTTTCAGTCTCGTTCCCCTGGCCGATCAGTCTGATATCTAATACTTGGCATAAAATAAAGCTTTAAATAACTTTCACTTTGTCTCAGTCTCGTTCCGTTTAATAACGAACCTAAAATAGCCCATGTGACTACTGAGTACTTGAAATATTGCTAGTCAGAACTGAGATATGCTGGGGTGCCTGGGTGGCTCGGTAGGTTAAGCTTCTGCCTTCAGCTCAGGTCATGATCCCAGGACCCTGGGATTGAGCCCTGCATCAGGCTCTCTGCTTTGCAGGGAGTCTGCCTCCCCGCCCCCCTGCCTGCCTCTCTGCCTGCTTGTGATCTCTGTCAAATAAATTTTTAAAAATCTTAAAAAATATATATATACAGTAATGTACCTTAAAGACATCTGTGTCTGTAAATACATTTATAGTCAGTGAATTACTATATACTTAATACAAACTTAAATAGCATATCAATCTTTAACACCCCTTATCTTTAATAATCAGTAATTGTTTTTTAATTATTTAATGATTAACACCTTTAATGCCTCAAGCATACTATATTGATATTTGATTTATACAAAAATGTCATAGCCAAGCTGACATAAAAACCAGTCATAAGATTATAAGGGAAGAAAAGCACCTAAATAGAATTTAGTAGAAGAAAATCAAGATGATATTCTGTGGTACACAAAGAATAGAATATACCATTCTCTTTCTGCTCTCAACAGGGAAGGCGCCAGAGGTAAGTGTATAGCTGTCCCCTACTTTCCACATCTCATATCACAGCAGTCACTTGTGTGACTATCACTTGAACAAGGCTGTGAGCTTCCACTACATTCTCCAACTAAAAACTATAGATATCTTAAACTCATGAAGATGTATTTCCTTACAGAAGAGGATAGTTCTTCCCTTTTTAAACTCTACATTGAGATTTTTAAAATTGAACCCAGCACGATGTCTGTGTGTTTGGTCGGGTGTGACTTCCCACTACTGTAAGAACAACCCAAGTGAGAGGATCTCCAAGCAACTGGCTCCCACCAACTATACCACGGTAAGCCCAGGAAGTCTAAACTAATTTAGAAGACAAAATGCATGCATCAACAACCAAATATAAATTAAATGAGATTTTATCTCACAAACTGATAGTTTAAAATACCCAACTGGAATTTCTGTTTCTGACCATGAGGAGTATAAGGAGGTCCAGACTAGTACCTTTCCACTAAATTATTAGAAAACTAGAGAAAATATAGGAAACAAGTATTTTCTGATATTGAGCAACAGATGGTATAAGCAATCCTTGAGAGAAGAGAAACAAACAAGGGGAGCCCTTTGATCATAACTTTTTATCTGAAAATAATTTCTGGACGAAAAGTGAAGAGAACCCAAACAAAAACCTCACAAAAGCCTCCTCACCAAATTGAGGCGACAAAGATCTCAGTGTGAGGAGGCCAAAATGCTGAGAATTTACAGGACAGAGAATGGAGAAGGGGAGAGCGATGCAAAACAGAAACTCCAGAAATTTGCATAAAGTTCACCTTGAACCTTTGGCTAAATTCCAATCTGTACATGCGTATGGCAAAACTCCTCTAGGCCAGGGAAGAATAATTACCAAGGAACTGTCAGAGGAACAATTTCCAGAGTTCACACAAAGCAATGAAATTGTTAGAGGTGCCATGAACCACAGTAGAGAGGCTTCATCGACTACATTGGGAATCATGTCTGAGCTGTGAGACTAGCATAGACCTATAAGAAAAGCCACTCTAGGCCTTCTGTAATAGCTTGAAAACTAGCCTAAATACAATCAGATTAATCTACAAATAACTGAGCAAAACAAAGTTCAAGACTCCTCATGGGAATTAAAATCTAGCACTCAGTTCACTATGTATGGTATTCAATAAAAAATTACTAGTCATGCAAAAAAAAAAAAAAAAAAAAAAAAAACCTGTGTGAAACAAATGCTCCATAAGCAGCAGATAATTCCATAATGGAAACAGGCCCATAAGTGAGAACAATGTGGAATTACCATACAAAGATGATGAAATAACTAGTATGAGTAGATGCAATTTGTTCAAGGATTTAGAGGGGGAAAAAAAGAATATAATAAGAGATGATATAACAAATGGAACTTCTAGAGATGAGAACTATAATATCTGAGATGAAAATGATGCTGGGTGGAGTTAAAATCCAAGCAGGCACTACAGAGGAAAGAGTTCATGAATTCGAGGAGAGAGCCGCAGAGCTATCCCAGCTGAAGCACTGAGAAAAACATATCAACAGAGCACTGGTGACCTGTGAGGCAGTGTCAGGGGTCTACGTATATAGAGTTAGAGTCCCAGGCACAAAAAGGGGCGAGGAGGGGGAGGCAAGGAGGGAAAAGACAAAAATAGTTGAAGACATAATTTGGAAAAATATTTCAGATTTACTGAAAACTATGAACCCAAAAGGTCCAGAAGCTCTATGAACCCCAAGCAGGATAAATAAAAACACATCAAGGCATATCACATCCATATGACAAAACCAGGAAAAAAGAAAAATATCTTTAGCTGGGAAAGACATAGTACATATTGAAGAACAAACCTAAGAACTTTCTCAGACTTCTCATTGGAAACTATAAAAGTCTAAAGAAAACAGAACGTCTTTGAGATTTTTTTAAATGTTAATTTTGAATTCTTTATCAATCAATAATATCTTTCAATAATGAAGGTGAAGTAAAGATTTTTTTTTTATACAAGCAAAAGCTGACAGAACTTAGATACTACAAGTTAAAGGAAGTGTTGTAGGCTAAAGAAGACTATCAGAGAGAAACTGATCCCATACAAAAGAAGGAAGGCCTAATGTTGGAACTATATGGTAAGTGAAATATTTCCTTTACAAATTCCTAAAAATTATTTGATGGTATAATAGTGTATTGTGGGAATTATACTTAGAACTCAAATGGATAGTGCAACAGATAAAAGGGGAGTGAATAGGGGCGCCTGGGTGGCTCAGTCGATTAAGCCTCTGCCTTCAGCTCAGGTCAAGATCTCAGGGTCCTGGGATCAAGCCCCGAATCGGGGCTCTCTGCTCAGCAGAGAGCCTACTTCTCCCTCTCTGATTGCCTGCCTCTCTGCCTACTTGTCTCTCGCTGTCAAATAAATGAATAAATAAAATCTTTTTTAAAAAAGGGGGGAGCAAATAAGAATGTACTATAATAAGGCTCTCATATTAGACGTAAAACACATTTGATAGAAAGCAACAAGTGAAAAGATGCACATAGGAAATCCTGGAGCAACCACTAAAAATATAAAACAAAGAGCTAGTTAATAAGCCTAGAGTGGAGATAGAATAGAATACCTATTATACTTTTTTAAAAAGCAATAGAATAGGAAAGTAAAGGGCAATGAAGAGACTGGACAAGTAGAAAGCAAGCAGCAAGATGAGAGACTTAAATCTAATCACAATGATACCTACATTAATTATAAATTGTCCACATACTCCAATTTATTCAGTTGTCGGATTGAATAAAAAAGATCCAACTATAGGCAAACTGCAAGAAATCCACCTTAAATATAAAACACAGATAGGTTAAATGGGAAATGGAAAAAGTTACCATGCAGACCATCGAAGGAAAGCTACAGCGTCATGGCATCAGACAAAACAGATTTTTTAGAACAAGAGTATTACCAAGGTAAAAATGCACAATTGATAATGATAAAAATGGCAACTCACCAAGAGGACTTAATCCTAAACATTCATGCATCTAATAACAGATCTATGAAGCAAAACCAGTAGATCTGCAAGGAGAAATAGACGAAGCCACAACTATTTTGGAGACTACAATACTTCTCAGTAATTGATACAAGAAAGAAAGAAAATAAACAATGAAATACAAGGTGCGAACAAACTATCCAGCAACTGACAACACTCTGAGAACACTCCACCCGACAAACGAGAAACACGGGCCACTCAGAAAGATGGACTATGGCCTATACAAGTCTCAACACATGAAAAAGAGCATTTGAAATTATATAAAATCCATTCTGAGCACAATTAGAAATAATGGAGAGCTCTTTGAAAATTACCTAAATGTCTGAAAATAAAACACCCTCCTGAACTGTAAGTAAAAGAAGAAATTAAAAGAAAAATCAGGAAATACGTTGAACTAAATAAAAGTAAGGCTCTACTTAGGGGCCAGGAGGCAGGGCAGCAGCCTGAGCAGTGGACACATGAAAATATTTACGACTACCTCCCTCACTTTTCTTGGGATTATTTAAGAGGAAGATAAGTGAGACATATAAAATACGTTCCGTGTTGCATTGCGAGCACCAAGAATGCCTTCAATCGTACAGCTTGGCCCTCTGTGCGTGCTCAGGAGAAGACGAGGCAGCCGTGGACGTGTAGAAAAGGGAGGAAACAGGCAGAGGAGGCAGTCCAGCAAGAACAGGAATGAAACCAAAGCGTCGGTAACACCAGCCCGGGCATCTGGAGCCCATACTGTGTTTTATATTCATGTCATCTCACCTATAGCAACTCCAGGAGGCAGACATTAACTTCATTTTCTATATAGGAATCTTGTAAGCTGGTTCACTTGTTAAAGTTCACAATAGATGTTAGAGCTGAGGAAGAAGTCATGATCCAAGTGCCTCATCGCTACCTACTTGAGAACCCACAGGTGGTTTCTCGGTGAGTGGACATCTCCAGGCATCCCACAGTCTTGTCCCATCAAGTTCACTTGGCCATCCACTGATCCACAAGCCACATGTGTGCTTTTGCTGCTCCTCTGCCCAAATGCTTTTCCCCCACACCCCGCCTCCAGCCAATCGCTGCATGAGATTTCCTCACTGGGACCAAAGAGTCTTCCTCTACAACCTTTTCATGGCCCATTGAGAATTTAAGTTGTCTTTCTCTTATATAGTCTCTATTTAAGGAGCACAGTGAGAGTTTATACCAATATGTGAAGATGTATATTTTAGGTAAAAGAAACTTTGTAAATATTTGACTAAAGTCAAATAGCTCAATTCCATCAAAATAACTCGTAACCACTTGTGCTCAGAGCAATGTGGTGCACTCAGGACAAAGAGAAGAAGACAGACCCTGCCCTTCATGGGTCCCCCAGGTCAGGGGTAAAGGAACCCTGTATACAAGTAATTTCCAAAGAGAATATCAAGTGCTACAAGGAGCTCAGATACCAGGGTCGGCGGAAGCATGTCAGGTGACCTCCTAACCAAGTCAAAGGAGGATAATACAAGGGTTCTCAAAGGGGGTAAATGCTAGGCCCATATTTAAAGACAAATAATAAACAGACAGGCTGCAACAAGGCATTCTGGATAAAAGTCATATATGTAATTCCTCCAAGGGAATAACAAATATGCAACATTATGTTCTGGAGGCTGCAAGATGACACATGTGGCTAAAACACAAGGCATGCATCATGAACTGAAGGAAGAGAGAGCAATAA
This sequence comes from Lontra canadensis, assembly GCF_010015895.1. NCBI lineage: Eukaryota > Metazoa > Chordata > Mammalia > Carnivora > Mustelidae > Lontra > Lontra canadensis. The sequence goes on along the minus strand of NW_022631097.1, from coordinate 5,485,988 downwards.
GAAGAAACCCAAATCTGGGGGGCCTTGAAAGCTATGAGAGGTTATCGAGATGCTGTAAGCCGACTAAAAGGTAATCATTGGAGAGCGGGGAGAAAAGGTGTGATCAGGCATGTCAGCACTGAGCAATGTCACCCTGCTCGGGTCAGAGGGGGGGGAGAGGGAAGCCGGGAAAGGACCTGAGAGGCAGGTTAAATCACCGTGTTGACCAACCGTGGAAGGGACAGTGGCCCCGAAGAAGGCTGTGGTAGATCTGAAAGAAGCAGAGAATTTTGGAAAATCACTAAGTCACTGGACTCAATAGAGTGACCACCTGAGAGAGGAAAGCAAGGCCATGAAGGACACTGGTTTGTGTAATAAGCAATCAACAGGGAGACCATCAACCACAGGGGAGAGAATGATGTCAAGATATCTGAATGGGTGAAAGGGACACATAGGGAAGAAAACATGAAGGAGACAGAAGAGGGAGTTTGTTGCCGGGATTTTTTTGCTTTTAGACGTGTTAAGTTTGGGACCGCTGTGAAACCTCCAAGGGAGGTATTTGGTATACACTTAGGCATTTGCGTGTAGAGGCTGAAGTCAGTCTGGATAGAGATGAAGGTGTCATGAGCGTGGACAAAGGGTCTGAAGACCGGAGGCGGCCGTGGCTACACTAGAAGGAGAAATTGCTAAATGAGAAAAACAAGACCAGCGTTGGTTGCATAGTGTGTTGTGGTTTGGAAGGAATGTAAGCTTCAAACACTGATAGGAAAAAAGAAGAAAAGTCCAAAAAAAAAAATGAGCTAAGTTTTTATTCTCAGAAGCTAGAAAGAGAAAATTAAACACAAAGTAGAGAAATAGAGAAGAGGGGGGGAAATAAATGAAATAGAAAGTAAACCATAACAAAGACCAACAAAAGATCTGTAACATACATCCAAGAATGTGGATGGATGACAGAAAAAATGCCTACAAAGCAATGGCAAGAAGAAAATGTTTACAACTGGGCACTTGTTTCTGAGAACAAAAATCTTTGCTTATACCTGAACACAAGAAAGACAAAAGCAAATATAACCTAGGAAAATAGAAAACTTTCCCCAGTCTCCCCTTCAAAAAGACATTATACCAGGAAATGCACTTGAAAACACACCCCAAGCAGAAATACAGCCTCTAGAAAGAGCAATGCTGTGGCTGCAAGGTGACTTCCCAGCCTGACCGCATTTTAAGAAAAGCCCCAACACTAGGAAAGCTTGGGAACAATGTCAATTGAACTCCAGCCTATAGCAACCTCACATTTTACAGGTCATTAACTGGGCACAGCAGGGGCCTTACACCCTGATGGGCTCCGGCATGAAGACCACAGCCCCTGCCTCCTTCAGCTGCTGGGTTAACACATTAGAAAGACAAAATGATAAAAGCTTATAAGAAAGTTCATGAAGGGGGGCACCTGGGTGGCTCAGTGGGTTAAAGCCTCTGCCTTCGGCTCAGGTCATGATCTCAGGGTCCTGGGATCGAGCCCCACATCGGGCTCTCTGCTCAGCAGGGAGCCTGCTTCCCCCTCTCTCTGTCTCTGCCTGCCTCTCTGCCTACTTGTGATCTCTGTCTGTGAAATAAATAAATAAAATCTTTAAAAAAAAAAAAAGAAAAAAAAAAAAAAAAGAAAGTTCATGAAGGAAAGTGAAGGGCAAACAGGAAATCTATGCCCAAAATTTGTGAAGGAGAGAGAAGACAAAGGTTCCATGTCCAAGTTCAACAATCTCAAATCACTGTCCCCCTTATTGTAGCCAATAGGTCATATTCTCTTAACATTAGGCAAAACAAATTTAAAATTAATTTAAATTTAAATTTTTTTAAATTTAAAAAATTTTTTAATTTTAATTTTTTTAAATTTTAATTTAAATTTAATTTAAACCTCAAAATTGTTTAAAAATTATTTAAATTTATTTATTATTAAACATTTATTATTATTAAACATTTACTAAGACAAATTTTTTTAAAAGTCTGTGTGTGAGAAATATGTATAAAATGAGGCCTTGTGTCTTGGTCTTATCCTTAAGAAAGATGTTTGGATTCTGTACTTGTGTTAAATTAATTCTTCGCCCGTTTCAAATCAGAGTCTAATTTGAGCTCATTTTATTGTGCTAACTGCATTAATGGCTTTAAAATCATTCCAGATAGGCAACAATTTTTTTAAACAGAACACAAACAATAATCTTTGAAGTAACCCTGAACAATTTGACTCCTTCAAAATTAAGAACTTTGATTCCTTAAAAGATATTAGGAAACGGAAGAGGCAAGACAGAGACTGGAAAAGGATATTTGCAATATGTGTATCTGACAAGAGACTTATGCCCCAGATAAGGAATACACACAAAACAGCAAGATATAAAGACAAGATGAGCTAAAGACTTGAACAGGTATTTCACAGAGAATCCTCAAATGGCCAATAAACACATGAGCCCATGCTCAAACTCACTCATTAGAAGAACTCAAATTAAAACCACAGAGGAGGGGCACCTGGGTGGCTCAGTGGGTTAAGCCTCTGCCTTCAGCTCAGGTCATGATCCCAGGGTCCTGGGATCGAGTCCCGCATCGGGCTCTCTGCTGAGCAGGGAGCCTGCTTCCCTCTCTCTCTCTGCCTGCCTCTCTGCCTACTTGTGATTTCTGTCTGTCAAATAAATAAAATCTTAAAAAATAAAATAAAATAAAACCACAGAGGAGGAGGCACTAGACACCCTCAAGAGCATCAGGGGCATCTGGGGGCTCAGTCGATTAAGCATCTGACTGTTGATTTCAGCTCAGGTTGTGGTCTCATGGGTTGTGAGATCCAGCCCGATGTCAGGCTTTGTGTGGAGTCTGCTGGAGATTCTCTCTCCCTCTCCCTCTGCCCCTCATGCTTTCTCATGCTCTCTCTCTCTCTCTCTCAAATAAATAAATAAAATCTTTAAAAAGAGAGAGGCACTCGTCATGTTCATTGGAATGGGGATCAATTGTTGTGAGAATGTAAATCACTTCCACCACTCTAGAAAACCATTTGACAGTTTCTAAAGTATACATCTATCCTATGAGTTACTCCTATGTATTTTAGCCAAAATACAAGTTATGTCCACAGAAAATACATACAAGAATTCTATTCACAGAAGCAAAAACAAAAAACAAACAAACAACAAAAAAAAAAAAGCATAAAGCCCTCAGATGTCCATCAGCAAGGGAGTGGATAAACAAATATTAATCTATCATATGGTACAACACTCAAAAGGCTAAATATCACTGACATGCTGGCTGAAGGAAGCCAGATGAAAGAGTATATCCTATAAAATTCAATTTAACTGAAGTTCAAAGGCAAATAAATCTGTGGGTGATAGAAATTAAAATAGTGATTGCATCTGGCAGGGAGGGGACTCCCTGGAAGGGGACACAAGGGATCTTCTAAGGTGGAAACTGTCTACATTTTTATTTGGGTATTGGCCACAGATATATAGATACATAAATATTCACAGAGTCATATACTCCAGTTTTGTAAGCTTTATGTTAAATCTCCAGAAAACATTAAGATAAAATATCCCACATGCAATATCCCTTGCATTTGTCCTTCAAGTGACTTATTTTACTTACAACATTTTATCACTTCACAGACTTTCGCTGATCACCTACTATGTGCCAGGCACCCTTCCTGGCTAAGAGCTACAGCAAAGAATAAAACAGACACAAGTCTGTGCCTCCGTGGAGCTTATACTCTAGAGGGAAAATGGACAATGAAGAAAACAAGTTGTTACAGTATTCATAAAAAGGTAAGATAGCCAAAAAATATATAAAAGGGGATGAGGATAGGGTACGGGGGAGCAGATTACAAGCTAGGCACTGACTTCATTAAACTACTGTTTAAATCAAATCATAGGGACACCTGGGTGGCTCAGGTCATGATCCCAGCCAGAGTCCTGGGATGGAGCCTGGCATCGGGCTCCCTGCTCAGCAGGGAGTCTGCTTCTTCCTCTCCCTCTGCCAGCTGCTCAACCTCATTAAATGACTGTTTAAATCAAATCATGACGGACAGGCACATATAATAAATTACATGTACTGTTTTCTAGTTGCAGGAAAACATGTATCTTAACCATTTGTAAGTGTACAGTTAGTAACATTAAGGACATTCACATTGTTGAACAGCCATCTTGCAAAACTGGAACTTTGTCCCCGTTAAACACTAAGTCCCAGTCCCCTCCCCCCAGCCCCTGGCCACCACCCTTCTACTTTCCGTCTCTATGACTTTGAGGACTCCAAGCACCTCCTAGAAACAGAATCCTATAGTCCTTGCCTTTTGTGACCATCTCTTTCACTTACTACAACATCCTCAAGGCTCATCCAGGCTGCAGCCTGTTAGAATCCCCTTCCTTTATGAGGCTGAATAACACCCCCTGCATGAAAATACCACATTTGTTTATTCACGGATGGAAACATTGGTGCTTCCACAATTTGGCTATTAAGAATGTGTGTGCAAGTGTCTCTTCAAAATGTGCTTAATTCTTTGGGGTCTACACCTGGAAGCAGAATTGCTGGATCATGTGGTAATTTCACATTTAAAACTGTGCTGAGGAAGCTCAGCCTGCTTTCCACACGGCAGCACCCTTTTACGATCCCACCGACAGCGAACGTGGGCTCCAATTTCTCCACATCCTTGCCAACACTTGTGATTTTCTTTTTTTTTGTTTGTTTTGTTTTAGTATGTTATAATAACCATCTTAAAGGATGAAAGAGCTTTGTTTTTTTTAACTGCATTTCCACATCGTTGGTGTCACTTGGGTTCCTGGAAATGGCAGTGGTCTGTCCTCCCAAGTTAGCTTACCTGAAATTTACTAATCCTCTTGCTTTTGTGAGTTTCAGTTGTCTGCAAAGGCCTCAAGGGGAGGAAAAAATCCAATAAATTCCATTTGCCCTTCAACAGATCTCAAGGAAATGACAGCATTTCAGCCTATGAGACTTTAAATGTTAAAATAAATTTCCATCTGCACTTAAGATTAATCATGGTCTTTATAGCTTGAAATTCTTAATTTCTATTCAGTAGGCTTCATTTGTTACACATAATCATACAAGAAAAATAGCTACCTCAGAGTAGAAAAATAAATCTAGTCTAATCATTGAAAAAACTACACATAAGGACTTTTTTAGTGTTGAGTATTTGTTGACTTTGGTAATTCCCCATCATTCAACACTACTCATATAAAGTAAGTAGGAGGAACACCTGGGTGGCTCAGATGGTTAAGCCTCTGCCTTCGGCTCAGGTCATGATCCCAGGGTCCAGGAACAGAGCCCCACATTGGGCTCCCTGCTCAGCAGGGAGCTGCTTCTCCCTCTGTCTCTGCCCCTCCCCTCCTGCTCATGCATGCGCACACTCCTGCTCTCAAATAAACAAAATCTTTAATTAATTAATTAATCAATTAATTAAAATAAACTAAAGTAAGTAGGAGAGGATCGTAATTTGTGCCTAAGTTGCAAAAACCTGAGTCCCACGTCGTAGCCAGGATGAAAACATGAACGAGGAGACGGGCCATGAGAAGACCAGACAAGTGACGCAGAACAGCTCCCAGAATACTTCACAGCACAGCCCGCACAGACTTCCTCATCACACACACTTGGCATCAAGATGTCATTCTGTACCCCAGGCCCTACCGCTGCTGTTCCGATCGTCAGGTGGGGACAAAACCAGTCAACTGCCAAAAGCAACAGATCTTGACAAACGATGCTTTAGATTCTTCTCCCTACTACAGTTTTCAGCTGCTGCAACTTTCACCAGTTAAAAGAAGTCGTCTAGAAAGTCAGAATCCAATTCGTGTTCTTTGAATTTGTATATTTTAGTAGCCATTACATCATTGTTCTAAAGTTGCAAAAGCAATGTTAAATACCTGACAATTCGAGATGGTATTTAAACTCCTGGTCTAAAACCAAATTCAGAAAAAGTAATTTTCAAATAAAGTGAATATCATGACTCTCAGTCAGGAGCTTATAGTTTTGAGCTCACGGCTTTCCTTTTTGGTGCCCACGGAGGTAAACAACCTATTCTATTCTAAGTCAGAATATTATTAGACCGTTTTCATGTGTAACTTCTGGGTTTCTGGCTTCCTATATACCATCTAATTCATCTTAAGTTTCCACCTAAATATTTTTATTGCAAAAAAACTATTTTAAGGCTCTGAACATCTTTAAAATATATTTGGCTAACATTTACAAAAAAAAAAAAAAAAAGAATTCCCTGAATCACCGAGGCTGTTTTTGCTTCTTTGTAAGCTATAGGACGAATAATCCTTATCTCCAAGGCAGAGGATTGAAGGAATGCTAGCTACAGGCTAAGTATCTGCTCAGAGCACAGCTGCTCTTCTCGCTGTCCTCTGTCAGCCGTGCGATGGGTAGGCTGCACCTGCAGGAGGACGGCATTGTAGATGGAGTGTGTTACCTGTGGCGTAGCATCTCCTCCAGCCGCAGGTCAGAGACATGGTGCTCCGTCCCTTACACGGGGTGCATGAAGACAAAAGCAGCCGTAACCGTTTGGAGATGTTTAGGTATTAAGACCTCAAAGCTGATCCCCAAGATAATCTGAGAGAATTATATAGTGCCTTGAAACTGTCTTGTCCTGGCATGAAACATCGCTCTTGAGTACAAGAAATTTGGGATGGATAGCAGAAAGTTAGAGAAGTGAGAGTAATTTTTAATGAAAAAAAAATTTAACTTTTTACCTAACAAATTAGCAAGGGAAAATATTGAAGAATACTCATTGGTCTATCTTGCCAGATGGCAGTAAAATTTCTTGATGAATAGAAGCTTCTTGGCTTGCTTTAATTGCAAGTCACATCTGAGGATTCATCTTTGAGCCCGTGTGCAAGGCATAAGAAGAACCACAACTGAGACTTCAGTTGCCCCAGCACCCACGCTGGCCACTCCCTCCCATTCACTGCATCTCCACACAGAACTCAGCTACACCAAGTCAAGCATCAAATGGGTGACACAAGCAGCCCACAGAACTTCTTCCTGCTTAACCTCTGCTCGTAAAATGGCTCTTGGATTTTAATCCTGAAACTCCAGACAACAAATATTTCTCAACATGATGGCTTTTGTTGGATATTTATGTGGAAGAAAACGTATGTAAGACCCAAAACTCAGTACACTTAAAACCCTATGCAGGATAGTTAAAAGCCAAGAGCAGGTGGGGAGAAAAAATCAGTCATGTGACTGTATGTATATAGGTATGTATTTTAGAATTACAAGACATTTTAAAAGCCCACCAAGTAGCAAAGGATGTGCAGAGGCAATGGCAAGGTTATCCTTAAATGGATGGCAAAGAAGACTTTCTTCTACAGAACGGCCTGAGGGATTCTACAGCCCCACGTGAAAAACATTTACAGAAGTCATTAAGATGGTGAGTGGAGTCCCATTGTGTAATTTTTTCCATCCTGAAGCACCTCCCATCTCCTTGGAAGATTTAATGCTGTTTTCGCATTAGGGAGACCCTGCAGCAGCCCCCAACCTGCTAACAGTGCCCAGACCATTTTCCAGAATCGCCCCTGCCCCATCCTGGCACGAAGCATGTTCTGGGAGAGCTCACAACTGACGGGTACAATTTCCAATTGTGACATGCCATACCACGTTGATATGTGGGATAAATAATTCTTCCATAAAAGAGCTAATGAAATATAATCAGCAACAATGAAATAAAAGCCCCGCATAAATGAGGCCGAGTTTGCTAGCAAACTTGGTTCAAAATGGGGAGATTATATTTTCTAATTCATCTCTTATGGTCTTTGATTATTTATAAAAGATAAAAATCCCTCTATAGAAGTCATTCAAAAAGTTGGAAACACCTTTAAAAGCTCTTTTAAAAATGATTTTTTAGAGATGGGCATCCTTCCTAAAGATGTACTGAAGTTCGCTAGATTGCAAATCTCCTACCCAGAACCTCCTTTATTTCTCATCTGTCCTCAGAGTTTAACTGTCCCACACGTAAAAATCCACTAAGTATCACAGAGTCCCTTAGAGATATTCACGGATCTAAGATTTTAAAATTGTGACTCTGAAAAATAATAAATATAACAAACGGGGAAGAGAATTAAGACTCTTCATATTTCCTAAAAGGATACACACCAAAATGGTACTAGTTCTCTTCTTTGGACTTTAAGAATATAAAGGACTTGTCTCTTCTTTATTCATCGTTTGTCTTTTTTTTTTTTTTTTAAATAGGCTCCAAACTCGGTGTGGAGCCCAACATGGGGCTTGAACTCACAACCCTGAGATCAAGACCTGGGCTGAGATCAGGAGTCAGATGCTTAACTGACTGAGCCACCCAGGCTCAGTTTATTCCTGTTCTTATTCTCATTTTCTAAAATGAGAACAATTTATAATCAGAAAAAGATTAAAATAGGAATCTATTTTATTTCTATTTGTTTTCCTTACCATTTTCTTATTTTTTTAAAGCTGTCTTCTTAACAGTGGATTAATAAATTAAGACTGCCTTATCTTATCGACATATAGTATTTCATATCTAAACTTGAGGTTGCCCAAAGGCAAAGAATCCTTTTGGGAATTATGAAGATCCCTGAGCACCCACCTGTTTAAAATTTGCCTCAGTTTCCCTCTAAAGCAGAGTATACTCCCCTTCAACCTCCTCTCCCTTACCTATTCTTTTAGACTTCAAATAAAGTAGAAGCTTCCTTCATGTATTGTCTTCAAAATCCATTTGTAATCCTGACTAAAAAATACATAGCTCTCTAATCCTGTTTAATGGTGAGGTTTTTACAATCAAGAAACTGTTAGAAATGTTAAATACAAATCCCTAGCAATACCAGGAAAAGCTTTATTTTAAAATGAGTGGTATTGATTTTATTTACACTATTTCCCAAAATACCACAGCTTGAAAAGCTTTGAGCACTAACTTTATAGGGCTTTGATCTGCTGAAAAGCCATCAGATTTCTTAGCATAAACATATCCCTGGGAGGAAAAAAAGTAAAATATGTAAACATCTGAGTTTTTAAATTAAAGTCAAAGCAAGTTATTAGCAACGAGGTCTAGATGATCAAAATATTGTTCTGAATCCAAATGACTAATTCTGATCCTAATTGGAAGGCAAAACTTTTCACAAAATCAGTTTAGCCTGCAATTTAAGATAAAATTAGGAGAAGAATAAATAAGATTCTGGCCAAATGGTACTTCCAAAAATTAATAGTTTACATTTTATTTTCCATTTCTAATGCATGAGTGTTCTGTGTGCAACTGAGCACTGCAGCCAAAACTCAAGAATCAAACGTGTGCACTTGACTGGTCAAGGAACACTTTAAGAACAGGCTAGAAACAATGTGAACCACAGGACACACCTGAGGTTGTCAGGGGAAGCCCACACCACTCCTTCCTCCTCTCCCTACCCACATACACCCAAGTTGAGGAATAAACATATTACAAGATGTTTTTCCCATGAAATCACAGAAAGGTGTTGGGGCCAAAGCTTAGGAACTCAGACCTTGCAACAACTCATAGCTTAAAAACAAAAGGATAAGAGTTAGAAGTCATTCTCTAGACTGGTTTAGCTTTCTCCTGAACTGAAGGAGTACACGAGGAGCCTCACTAAGGCTGACACTCCCCACCCCACAGAGAGCCAAGACAATCCAATGTTTGCGTGTACCTCTTTACCTAACATGACCACTGGAGGACTTGGATCATAAACTGTCTGGGTCATTTACTGAGAAGGAAAATGTGTATATTTAGGGAAAAAAATTTAATATCAAGAGTGTTAGCTCTATGAAAGAACATTTACCCACCTGAGAACACAAAAATACCTAGAAGCCCACTTAGTTATGAATCTTAAAGGGATTTTTCTGGGAGTGCTCCCTTTTGAGAAATGTAAACACGGTCACGTCATCCACAGAAAAAGCGGACAGGAAGCAAATGAGCAGGCTAGACTGCTTGTGTGAACCGCAGGGACATGACCTTTGTTGGCAGGAGCCCGGCTCCTAGCTAGGGTGTCCCTGGCCAGGAGGCTTCATCATGCCTCCGAGATCAGCTCATACACATGTAACCAAATGCAGCCCCAAGATTTTGCTAGGAACCATCAAAGCTCCCAAACTAGTCACTATTCATGCCAGTGGCAGGAGAGGGAGGGGGGTTCACTGCATGTTTATGGAAATCTAAGGATCCCCAATAATGAAAGTCAACCGACCTTTTGCATGGGGTTTCTGCTCCATCCCAGGGGCCCCAGAAACACCTTAGCCCAGAATCCACTGCAGAAAACACCTAGCTGTCCTGAGGCTGGGAGCAGCTAAGCTTGCAGATGCACAAGGGCCTCCGGGGTCAATCAGCAAAGGAACGTCAAGTGCCAAGTGCTGTGGGCTAAGTGATAGCACAGCTTCTGCGCGGGCTCCTATGTGGTCCTTCACGCACAGAGCAAGCCCAAAGCTTTAAAACTTAAGACATTAAAAATCAGTCACAGGCATGGGTAAATAGAATGTGGTATATCCATATGATGGAATATTATTTGACCATAAGTAAATAACAGTCCAATTCATGCTACAACATGGATGATCTTTGAAGACATCATGCCAAGTAAAAGAAGTCAGACACAAAACACCACACATTAGAAGATTCCATTTATAGGAAATTTCCACAATAGGCAAAACCATAGAGACAGAAAATCGGTTGGTGATTGCTAAGGGCTCTGGAAAAGAGAGAAATGGGGAGTGACTGCTGATGGGTATGGAGGTACTTCGGGAGCAGGGGGTAAAAATGTCCTGTTACTAGATAGTGGGGGTAGCTGCTTTGGGAAGGTATTAAAAATCCACTGAAGTGTAAATTTTAAAGGAGTTAATTTGATATATGATTGATAGCCCAGTAAAAAACAATCACGCACTTTTCAGTATGTAGGTTATAAAGAGTGAAGAATTAAACTTAAAAAATGCTACAAGTTCACATTTCACTAAGAAGCCCCTCATATTAAAGCAAGATAATTACTTAATTAGAAGAAATCAAGTTAATATGAAAAACTGGATCTCAGATAACCTCAGGTGGTTCTCTAGAGCTGGGGGAATTGTCGGCGGGAGGGTAGAATCAATTCCCATTTCACATAACTACATGGGATTTCTCTGCACTGAAGTTAAAAAAAAAAGCACATAAAATTAAGTTTGAGGCTTTCCAGTCCATTCACAGGATTTTCTTAAATCAAAATAGTCAGGGGGCACCTGGGTGGCTCAGTGGATTAGGGCCTCTGCCTTTGGCTCAGGTCATGATCTTAGGGTTCTGGGATCAAGCCCCATATCGGGCTCTCTGCTCAGCGGGGAGCCTGCTTCCCTTCCTCTCTCTCTCTCTCTCTCTGCCTGCCTCTCTGTCTACTTGTGATCTCTGTCAAATAAATTAAAAAATCTTTAAAAAAGAAAATCAAAATAGTCAGGAGACAGGTTATAGATATACGTGTACATCACATGTGTAATTTATATGTTATAGATGTATACATATGTATTGTATATGTGTTACACATACAATGAATGCCTACTTTATAAAATATATTTTAGGAAGGAGTATACACTTATACAAGGAGACACAATACCAACTATTCCATTCCTGTAAAACATGCTCAATTTTGTACCATAACTTTCTACCTTATTCATCTCTCAGAACATCTCAAACAATCCTCATTTCTAACCACCATTCCTCAACCCACTTCATGGCCTCCTGCTACCATCTTCTGGAATCATTCTTCTAAGATCAAGAGCAACCCCTTACCTACCAAATCCAGCTGTCCACATGCTCTATCCCACAAACCCCTCTGCAGCGTTCAGCCTTAGAAATCACTCCCCACCCCCCACCCCCCGCCCACCATGTTGCAACAATCCCCATTTGGGTTCTAGGAATCTGTGTGCCCAGCTTTCCTTACAGTTGTTGTTTTCTTCTCTTTCCACACAGGTGCCCCCCTGACGACTCTCCACCTGTGAGGTTCCCCCCAGTACTGTATGCAACTCCCTCCCCCGTTGCACACTTACCCGAGGTTATGGCCTCCTCTTCCAAGCCGGACTGGGTGCTAGACCGTTCCCACAGACATGAGCCCATATTTCCAGCTGCTTACCAGACATCTCCACCCAGAGATCCCACATACTTCTCCAGCTCTTTAAAACCAAACTGAATAAGCTTTCCTCATTCAATGTGCTGTTTATCTAAGCTCTCCAACCACAAATGTCAGAGCCATCACTGACTTCCTGCCTCAGAGGCGACTCACTGTTTTCATCTCTACAAGCCCAGGCCCTCCCCCACAATCTCCATAGCCATCCTCTCCAGGGTCTCATCCTCCCATTCCAGATCATCACACACCTGCTGACACCTGCCCAGACTACCTCCTTCGGCCCCAACACCCAACATATCACTCCAGGCCTGTGACAGCATCTCCCGCCTCCCCGAGCCCTCCTGGCCTACAGAGGGGACCTGAACATCTGCCGCGAAACACACATGGCAATGTGACTTCTCCTGCCTCAGCTGCCATCCCACCGAAGCACGTGAGCAGTGAGTAAACCCCCGAATGCACCAAGTTCCTGCATAACCCCAACTTTTCACACATTTCATTGGACAATCTGTTACATTTACCAATTTCTTGAATAATTAATACACTTAAAATTGAAACACCCACAGAGTACAAATGGCTATAGCACAAAGAAGAGCTCATCCATTCAGCTGCCTGGTTTCCCTCCTTGCCAGCGACAACCAGATCTGGAGGAATCCTTTCAAAGAATGAATGCACTTGATGTTTTCTTTAGATTCTAACTGCCTACTTCTGCTGGAATATAAAGAAATTATAGAAATACTAGATGTCCCAGTAATTCCACTTCTGGACATTTACCCAAAGAAAATGAAAGCACCAATTTGAAAAGACATATGCCCCCCACCATGTTTATTGTAGCATTATTTACAAGAGCTATGACATGGAAGTGACCAAGTATCCACCGATAGATGCGTGGATAGTGAAGAGATCACATACACACACACACACACACACACACACTCACACACGCACGCACACACACACACACTGGATTATGTAGCCATGAGAAAGAAGGAAATGTTGCCATTCACGACAACATGGATGGACCTAGAAGGTAATTATATAAGTAAATAAGTCACAGAAAAAGAAATCCCATATGATTTTGCTTATATGCATAATGTAATTTTTTAAAAAAACTGACTCCAATACAGAGAACAAACTGGTGGTTGCCAGTACCAACTCAAATGTCCCAAATTTTATTGAACATTTGCTTTCCAAGAAAATCTGAAGACTTAAATTCTCACTAACATGTCCAATAAGAAGAAGGACCCTTGAGGGTCAAGAAAGAAAGATGAAAAAGGAATTATACCTATACACCTAATTCTTTAGAGAGTCAAATTATATCCTCCGCACACACCCCAAATTTAAGACACATAGGATATTTAATAGAAAAGGATTAAAAAGAACAAGAGATCCATTTTATTTTATATTCAGGTTCAACAGTAAAGCTCAGATAGGGTGGAGGTACAATAACAAAATACTATCAACTCTGATTTCAGTCCCAGGAGTCTGTCCAGCTTCTCCCCCCTATTAAACCACATCTCAATTGATCGCAGCAAGAAAGCACTCTGTGTCCTCCACAGACTTTTTTTTTTCTTTTTTTTTTGGTGGGAGGGGGAAGTTTCTAGCTTTAAAACAGAAAGATTGATCTTGGGCAATATTGGGAGGAAAGGCAAATGGGAAAAATGTATATTCAAAATACAGCAATAATGGAACACAGACACAAACGCGCTAACGGTAACGAAGGAAAGAGAAGCCCATTTGCAGACTTTCCCAGAGCTGTGTGCTTTAGTCAGGCCCTCAGTTTAAGAGATGTGTTGTGTTTCGAACTATAATAAACACCCATAGCTAGAAAACAAGATGAGGGGCAACGATCATCGCTGGAATGAACAAGGTCTATGAGGAAAGAACTCAGGATGCATTTTTAAACACAAAAGCCACTCAATGAAATGACTTGGTTTAAGTGAACTTGTTTCCAAAAAAGAGCTTTCACTGAGTATTTTACAATGAAGTTTCAAAGAAATCCTGTGAGCACTTTAATCTGTTTTGCCATACACTTCATATTAAGAGCAACAGAAACCTAAATGTGTGCATATGACTGGAACATTCTGGCCAGAAGTTCCTGCAGGAAGCCAGCAGCAGGGCACTGGGGACAGAAGAAAATAATGACCAATCAAGTCCCTCCTAAACTGGAAAGTTGTTAAAATCCAAAACCACCTTGTTTGATGACGTGGTTCTAGAGACTGCTTTTAGAACCATCAGCTCTAGAAGAAATGCCACATGGGTAGGAAGAATGAATGTCAGGTGAGGCTGAAGTTTCTTAAGCTCTAAATCCCAAGCACCTACTAGTCCTTAGGACATGGACTTTCAATTATCTTGTTGAAAGCAAAGCTCGATGCCAAACAACTAATCTCCCACCAATGAGCTGAGCAATGAGCAGAGAGATGGTCAACAGTCAGAATACGCAACTGGTAATGAGAATGCATCTGACAGCCTTTAGAGTGACACAACCTTAAAAAATGGTGGATAGTCCACATTCCCAGGGCTAAGTGGAAAACTGTCATCTCCTAGCTGGTCAGAAATATGGACTGGGATGGCCTTTAGACAAAGAGCATGGAAGTATACAACAAAATCCAAAACTCAAGCCCACCTTTATGATTCCGTAATACAAAAATATTGTAAGATGTACACAAATATACGTAACACCAAGGATTGCTCACCGTGCTTTGTAAAAGCTAGATAGCCTAAAAGTTTATCAGTGGGGGGGGGGGGGTAATCATTGAGTTACGGTGGCCCACATGTACCACAGCCTATAACACACCATTAAAAAATAGACTAGATGTACAAATAAGGGAAGATATCAAGGATAAATTAAGCTGCAAATATGTAGAGCCTGACCCAATTGATGTTTAAAAAAAAAAAAAAAGCTGGGTATTTGCGGAAAGGCATAGAAAAGCCCTGAAAGCAAAACTCAGCAAACCCTAGGCACCCACCACTACCCC
Source organism: Lontra canadensis (assembly GCF_010015895.1). NCBI lineage: Eukaryota > Metazoa > Chordata > Mammalia > Carnivora > Mustelidae > Lontra > Lontra canadensis. Next base: position 5,470,957 of record NW_022631097.1, on the reverse strand, counting down.
AAACCAGACTGTGGAAGTCCTCAGACATCAGCCCTCACGGTGGGGACAGAGGTGAAGAAAGAAGTGTGAGGGTCAGTTTCACAATTTTATTAATAATAGGACTACTAATGGGACTTGCTATGATATGTATTTAAAGATCTTTTGTTATTTTTTTTTAAGTGGCAAAAGAGGGAAGGCAGAGGCGTTTACTGACAGAAGTCTGCAATGACAAGGAGGATTCTGAGTCCTGGGTCTTAAGGGACAAATGTCTAGGTAGAGTGGACAGCCGACCTCACCTGTGCGCTCCCAAACCTCAGCTCTGCCCTCAAGTGAGGCACGAAAGACAAGTCAGTGCTTTCCAGATGAGCATCTCAGTCTGCAGACGAAATGCTTTTGTCAAATATGCAGATAAAGAGTACACGCCTTCAAAGGGCTTTTGTAGGTATTCACTAAGTCCTTAAGGAAATCTTCTTATTGCTCTTGATTCAGAAGGGTTTTGTCTATTTAATACTACGCTTAAGGAAAAAAGCTAGAAAATGACAGTTACATGGCTTCGTCCTTCCTAAGGTCCAGAAAGCAAAGTCTGAGCCCTTTGGGCCCGAGCACTTGTGGGCCTGTTTCAATCACTTTCCAATAATTGCTCGTTATCCCCATTTTATAACTGGTGTGAATGTGCAGAGGGACGCAACAAGAGGACTGCCACTCAACCCAGCGAGGGCCCTGCTGTGCTAACCCTCCTCCTAGTAATTCTCTAGTGGTTCTTTACAAACTGTTCTAAAAACAAAACAAAAATAAATAAATTACACAAAGAAAGGGATGGCTCTGAAAGGAAAAGGATGAGTCCCATCCGGCCCTCTCCCCACCCTGAAAATGATGTGAAATTCTGAGATGTTCCCAAAGCTTTGGTTTAAAGGCTGTTCCTGTGACCAGGTTTTCCAGAGACCCTTTCATAAAAAAAGCTAAGAACGTGGAGATGATGTAATTTACTCAACCGACGCATCTGTACACATGCACGCACACGCACACTCTCACGCATGCACCTGTCCATGAGTAATCTGGCGTCATCCTTTCTAGTCCCCTCTAGAACTTTTTGGAACTAGTTACACGCCTGCCTTAGTTCTTTGCTCCCATCAATCGGCAGTAGAGTCATAACCAAGATGGCCCATTATCTGGATTGTTAAGAAGTCTGCACAGGGAGCCAGGACCCTTTCCTGACCACCTACAGCATTCATCCTTTATCGACCCTCCTTCACAGCACTGGATCTTCCTTTACTCTTGCAGTATTTCCTACTTGTTAAGCTTATATTTCCAATTAAATATAATAAATATAAGTTCCCTAAAACAAGGGGTCGTGTTTTAACAGTTCTTTAGAGGTCTGCACAAGATCGAGGCTTATTCTAAATATACTGTAGCTGGTGGGGAAAAAACAAACTTACTTACGGTTACCATTACTATTCTTTATTTGAATCCCAGCACTTCCTCTATTAAAAACTCTATTAAAAAACAAACTCAGAGAGCGTACTGAAAGAGCACCTGGGTGTTGGTTAAACCTTCTGGTAGTTGTGTGACTTGGACAAAGTCGGGTCCTTCTTTTAGCCCCTACTCCTTGACGGTTGAGGATAAAGTCATTGGACCCAGGACAAGGGCAGCAGAATGCCAGCAAACTCACCTTTGGAGAGCACCTGCTAAGTGCCAGGTACTTTACATGTCATTCCATTTAAACTCTACAAGTTCCTAAGAGGTAAGAACTGTCATCTCTGTTTGAAGGAGGAGACTTCTGGGGCTCAGAGAAGTGCAGCAATCTGTCCAGTTCCACACCACTAGGAAGCAGAGCTAGAAGGATCTGCCTCTAGACCTTTGTGCTGTCTGCTCTCAGTAGTGAATGACCAAAACCAACAGCAAGGACTGGAGAATAACCCACAAACGCTTCAATATGCGTTATCTGAGCTGATCCTCAAACAAACATCCAACAGGCACATCATTAGTTTCCCACATCTTAGATGAAGGTATCTAAATGATGGGTCCAAAGCCCCCAAGGGGTGGCAAGTAGTTCACTGGGACTAGAATTTGGGTCTCTAGGGACAGGCCACGAGTCATTGCTTTGATGGCAAAGAATGAATGGGGACCTAAAGTGTTAAAGCAGTCCCATACATCAACAAGGCAGCACTTTCCCAAAACACACACACACAGCTCTATAGGTGACTCTGATACAGCCCTCCCCCACCTGCATTCTCCTCCTTCCCGTCCCCACTACCAAGTCAACTACCTGAAGGACCCCTCCTTTCATTAGCTACCTTGCTCCTGTTTTAATACAAGGGCTTATGTGAAGAGAAATCTCAGAGCAGCCCAATGTAGCATAAATTGTTCAACATAAGTGCATAAAGCCAAAGTAGGCACAATTTGTGCTTCGATAGAAAACTATGAATTGTTGAGCTCATGTCCTTCCAGGGTATTTGATTTTCCCTTTTCACTGTCTTCCAGTTCTGTGAATTGTAGATCACTGAAGGCAATTCTAAGTAAATCTTGTCTGCGAACACAGAAATGCTGCCAGGTGGCAGACAGTTCAATCTACCCCCCCCCATTTCTGTAGAAAATTCTAATTTTGCCTCTATATGCACATATATTTCAATATCCCTGATCACATTCTTTGAAGTATGCTTTGAATGGATTGTAATGTAACATCTTCCTGGTTCTCTAACACTATTGTATGAGAGTCATGGTTTAACTTAAGGACAAACAAAACTCCTTTAACAGGGTGAAAGTGACAGGGAGGAGGCAGGCAGAGCAGCCTGGTCCCAAGGAGATCAGAGCTCCTGCGTGGGGGTCGGAGGCTGCGAGGCTGAAATCCTGTTCATTAACTCCTGTAGAGTTGCCCTTTCTGCAGAGGCTTTTAAAGGACGGCGAGAAAGCCTGTGCTGACCCATCCATGACACAGAGCTTCCCTTGATTCTATGCAAACATTAGAAAGATTACTCCAGAAGGATTGGGATCCATTTATACAGTTCCCATTCCTTCACATTGGAGGGTCTGTATTCATATGCTGCAGGCAGGGAGATACCGGTGGCTTCCCACACCAGGCCATGGAAGGAAAAAGAGTGTTAGAAGAGGCTGTTAGTTAACAAGGGAAAAGATAATTTATTAGCAGTGTGAGTGGTACAAGAGGTGTGCAAGGTAAAATCTGAAAGCTTCAGGCACTGGAAGGGAGACCCAGGAGGACAGCACACAGACCACCAGTTAATATTACTTTCAGACACTTGAAGGGCCCCTAATTGGCTCCACAGTAGAGCTGAGTTTCCCATTCCATCAGTGGTTAGGCTGTCACCTGTTTATCTACCCTTGAAAGTTGTCTTTCTATTGTGGCTGGTTATTTCTGACCATTGTGTTGACCGTAGATTGAGCCAATAAACACTCGATGAACCTCTATGCTGTGCTTCTCAAAGTGCAGTCCGCAGACCCCTGATCAGAACTGCCATCATCCCTTGTTGGAAACGAAGATTTTTGGGGTTCCCCCCCAACAACAGTCAGAAGTCTCCACTTTGAACAAACTTATTTATACACACTGAAGTTTGAGAATCACTGACACAGAATAATTACACGAACTAGTTGAAGCTGAACAGTTGTAACCACAGGATCATTGTTGATTCGAACCTCGGGAACTTCCCAGATGGAATCTAAAACTGGCCCCCATACCCAGAAGGCAAAGAGAGACAGAAGAAAGAGGCAGACCCTCCAGCTTGGTAGGCAGCAGGTTTCATGAGCAAAAGAGCTTGTCTTAGGCAGCCACAAGACAAGTTGGTCCCTACACCTACCCATCAAATCTTCAGTTCCTATCGAAGCCTTGATGGGGTTCAGCCAGTATACAGTACAGCTGTTCTCTATCTCAAGCCTAGATCCTTCGGGCACCTTCTGGGAGCAGGGAAGGCATGTGGAAGCAAAGGACAAGGGAGGAGCAAGGAGTCTCCGAGTGCCCAGGCCCATCTCATAGGCCAACCAGTGGTCAGGTCCTCCTGATGACCCTTACACAACAACTGAGGGCCTTTTATCCCATCTGTACCACAGAGCTCTATTACCTGCCTCACAGGACTATGATGATAATCAAATGGGTAATAAATGTGAAGGTGCTTTGTATGCTGTGAAAGCAAATATATTACTCAGCTTCCTTCAATTCTTTCTGAAACAAGTGAGAATGTCAATAAATAAATGAATCCATCAATAAAAAGTTACCCAGTATTTGAGAAGAAGATAAATAGTTGTTGATAAATGAATTCACCTTCAGATGGTCTAATATTGTCTCATAGATGAAGAAACTGAGTACCAAAATGTCAAAGTAACTTGGCCAAGATCGCAGAGTTGGACCATGACAAAATCCTGCATAGACTGAAAAGACAGGCTACAGGGGCCATGCATCTGGAGAAATGGAAGAAAACACAATAAAATAAAGGTTATTGTGTAGTTAGGGCACAGCTTCACAGAAGGTGGAGACCCCATTACACCAACAGGCTGAAGATGGAAGGAAATGCCTGGTGCAACCTAAACTGGAAAAAACGAAATCACACCTGCCTTTAGAAATAGCTGAAAATTTATGGAACACTGGGGACAAAAGAAGGTCCCAGGGGACAAAGACATGCTTTCAGACAAGTGGAAATAAACTAAATATCCTAACACTTCATAATTAAAGTACCGATAAATGGCATCACTTAATCTGGAATCCAGTTCCCTACGCTGCCCCCGATGGTGGCCCAAGTTCTAAGCCACACGGCAATCCCAAGCAGCCAAGATGCTCAAGGCCTAGCATCACACTTCCGGGACCCAGTGTGGACACACTACGCATGTGGCTATTTGTTTCACTCAAAAGCCTTTAATTCGTGTATGCCTCAATCTTGACAAGCTGAAAATAAAGAAAGAAAATCTAAAAGAAGCCATTCAGAGATTCAGTATTAAGTAATAATAAAATAAGTCATTCTGGAAGAATTACTGACAATTTGTGCTTCTCCTTGGCAGTTGATTAAGGCTTGTGATACAACAAACTAACCAAGTAATGACAGTAATGGTCTACAGTTAACGCTCCTTGAGAGGTTTCAAATCTGTTCAACTTGAAAGGAGCTGGGGAGACTGAGGAGACTGAGGACTCTACAGCATCTGTGAAGGCGGTAGCCACATGGACATCAAAGATGCCCGGAATCCACGTGCCCTATCTAGGATGGATCCGATGGATGCTAGAACACAAGGAAACACCCCCTGGGTTCTCACCTTCTGACTTGTGCCAGGTCTTCCAGGAGACTTTCATATAAAATCCAGAGAGAAACTCTCATAAAATGGGGGTGGGAGTGGGGTATGACAGCAGCACCAACAAACCCAATGACAATGAGAAAAAACAACAACAACACAAAAACCCTAGTATTTTACCATTTTCGTGTTGCCAGTGCCCTTTCAGCTCCAATAAGCAGCAAGGCAAGTCGGAATTTTAATAATTGCAATATAGTTCTCAGAGAATCTCAATTGTTTATTTAACAAATAATTATATTCTGAAAAAAAAAAAAAACAGTGAATAAAACCCAAAGCCTATCTCACAGAGCCTGCAATTTATTCGGGGGGGTGGGGGCAGATAAACAAATGGATATATAATACGTGCCATAAAGCAAAATAAAAGGTAAGAGCAGAGACAGTGAACGAGGAGTTCAATTTCAGCCATAGGAAATGAGAAGCCGGGTAAGAGCAACGCACCCACGATGGAGAGAGGAGCAAGTGCAAAGGCCTGAGACAAGGACATGTTTCCTGCATTTGAAAAACAGCAGGGAAGGCAGGACACCTGGAGTGCAGGACAAGAAGGGGAGGCTGCCAGGAGGAGGCCTAGGGCTTGGCCATGAGGACCTCTCCTATTGTACATTTCTCACTGTAATCCAGTGGAACTCCACTTTACTATTTGAGTGGGAACATGTCATTTATGATTCAACCATAAAAGGATCAGTCTGGCTGTGAGCCAGAGAATACATGGTTGGGAAAGGGAATGAGTTAGGAGACCACTGCAGACTCCACTCGAATGATGCTGCCTCAGATGGGAGCCTTAGCTGCGGAGGTGGTGAGAAGTGGCTCTATTTGGGACAATTATTTCTTAAGTAGAATCTACAGGACTTGAGAATGGGTTCAAAGTGGGGTGGGAGGGAGAGCAGTCAAGGATCACTCCAAGAATTTGTGCTCCATAACTAAATGAATGGCGGTGCCATTTGTCAAGGAGAGCACATGCAGAAGTGGGGCGTGTTCAATTTAATACACACATGAGACTTCTGATGAGTTCAGGTTCGCAGGCAAACATGACCGTGAATAACACTCTGTGCTACAGGATCTATGATGGTGGAAGTGGAATCTAATGGAAAAGCTTATAAGCTATTAAAGCTGTCGTATTTTGTTTGTTTAGAGTGTCAGTTCTCCCAGAAACCATCCATCTCTAGCCATCTCCCTGATCTGCAGAAGCACCATGCTGTTTGGCTCTCCCCTAGCAAATTTACAAGTATGTTCACTCTCCTGGTTAATTATTCACACAGTACCTGCTTGACAGGACCCTATGCCACCAGAAACCGACAAAAGAACAAAGGAAGAGATAGAAGAACAGCTGGGTAGTGGCCAGGGCACAAAAGGAGGGACTAGACAAAAAGGAACCAGGAGCAACGCTCAGAACAAAATGTACATTAGGTAATTAACCATAAATCAGGCAATGAAATTCAACACCATGTGTGGTTCTGAGGCACGGAATTAATATTACAACTAGGGTTATTAATATGTAGGAAGCCTCAATGAGATAGACAGAAGCACTCAATTTATGGAAAAGAGGCACACAGAAGATGATGCAGGGACTGGTAAGGACGTTTCACATTATGTCCTTGGCCAAAGACCAGACAGCTTGATCTCCTAAAACGTATTCTATCTCCTCTAGAGTTTAATACAATTCAGACTTCTGTTTAGAAACATAGTCCTTGTAATAAAAGACCTACAGAGTCAAGGGTCTCAGGCGCCAGAGACAGCTCTGATTTTTGACAAGCTATTTGGTCTTTATGGGTCTCTGTTTCCCACCATGAAAGTAAAAGTAAGTCGGGTACAGTGTTTACCAAAGCTCCTCTGCCTCTAACCGTGGTCGTTTCCGCCATCGTTGTGATCACCCCACATGGCCAACCCTGGCCCATCCTCCCGCTCCCATCACTGTACTGACAAACAAGAAAGAGCCAATGACTTTCAAAAAGAAATGATAATGATAAACCTCATCAGTAATCAAAGAGACACCCATTAAAACAGGGAGTTATTGAGGAATAAAAACAGAGCAGCCTTCTGGGAAATGAAGAGGCTTTCCTCTGCAATGGTGACCAGTTCTTTGATTAGTAAAGGAGGAGGAAGATAGCACCGGGTGAGTTCTTTGCTCCAGTCCTATCAGCCTCCACACCACTGCTGACTTTGGGCCAGCCAGAGAACACTCTGGCCTCCATTTTTTTTAATTTAAAAACAGTGTGCTGAACTCAATGACACATTTTAGGTTAAATCAGAATCAGAAATCATAACCAGACTCACTTAAGTTTTATCTTAGATTATCACATTACCAAATCAGGTTGTAAATCTTTTGAAAAAGAAGTCTGACTGCAGGTATAAAATAAGCTCACAATAGCTACGTGATTGATTTACTAGAGCACTTCACATAAAAGCAAGCACAAAGTTAAAGTTTATGTTTGCTTACTGAATTAACAAATAGATCTGCTGGGCATTATGAGGGTACACCCATGTGGGTCCTGCCCAAACACTGTGGGCTCCAAGAGAGGAGGCCGGTGGGGGTCCCCTGGGGGTCTAGGGTCCTCCTCCTCCAGGCCTCTGGCTCCTTCTTGCTGGTATAACAAGACCCATGACACCTGAAGTGGACCATCTCCGTCTCTTGCTCAAGAAGCCATGCGTGCTGCACTCATGCGCCTCCAGCTGCCACCTGGCCAGCAGTGGCTTTTGATAGTAAGAAGCTGGGAATTCCGCTTCCCTTAAGTGGATCACTTTGGCACCTAATACATTTTGAGCTCAGCCAGTGGCTGTGGAAGGCAGATCGTCTCTAAACAATCAAATCATGTCTCCATGTGAAATAAAGACATTGTTTGACAGGTAGATCCTTTTAGCTACCAGTCCCCAAATATTGTGGCTTAAGCTGTAGTTTTTGTAGCATAAACAATTCCTTCATTTTCAGCATAGCTTTATGCATACTGACTGTCCTGCAGGAGCCCTTAGATAGACTACTGCCCGTCATGAAACAGCCCGGGAACTAGGGCCCTAAAGCACTCAGGAAGGAGCTGTCCTTCCTCCTGTTTCAAGCAGCTCCACCTGACCCACTCCTGTACTTGTCCGTCGGGGCCAGCCACCTGCCTGTGGGAGGTGCACCCCTCCCACCCACCCCCCGACCCCAGCCTGCTAATACCCACTTGCAGTTTCCAAAGTAGCCTCTATTTTAAGTGGCCCAACATTCCCTGCAAACTTTGCTATAAAGAAACCTGTACGGTGTGTTGGCCTAATGCAAGAAGAGTAAGAATAGCAGACTAAAAGCAGTTTATTCATATAACATGAGGAGGACAAGAGTTTGGGTGGGCAGATCTATAGTCCTTTGTTTAACTTGTTTTAAATGCTGCAAAAGAGAAGGAAGAGGTCACCAAGAATCCCAGCATTTTGCAGAAATGTTGGTATATGAAATGATACCAACCTCCATTCTCACACCACATTCTCAGCTCTCCATACCCCCTTGCAGGGCCGGCCCCACTCTCTGTATGTGTGTATACATGCGTGTATACAAATACACACAGACTTCTTTACGTACACTAGAACTACAGTTTGACAACACACCTTGAGCATCTTTGCAGAGCTACAACTTGGCACCCTACTACACGGATACACAGCATTTGTTAAACTTGTTTCCTCCCCATCTCCTAACAAAGGCAGAAGACGTTTTTGTTGGCAGATACATGGCGCTTTCTGAGGGAGACAAGGATGATCAGCCAGGCTTTATGTGTAAGAAAACTAAGGCTGAGGAGGCTAAGTGACTTGTCAGAAGTCACATGGCTGCTAAGTGGGGAGCAGGACACAGACAGGAGAGTCTCCCTGTGAACCCCGGCCTCCTCCTGGCCCCTCTCTACTAAACACTCACTGCATGGAAACACGCATCTGACATTCTCCTTTGACCGACTCGGACTCAGCGCGACCTGCCCCCCGGAAAAACCTCAGTCTTTGCCAAAGCAGTCTCCCTCCTTAGAATTGAGGTATAAACTTTTGTAGCAACATGGACGGGACTGGAAGAGATAATGCTGAGTGAAATAAGTCAAGCAGAGAGAGTCAATTATCATATGGTTTCACTTATTTGTGGAGCATAACAAATAGCATGGAGGACATGGGGAGTTAGGAGAAGGGAGTTGAGGGAAATTGGAAGGGGAGGTGAACCATGAGAGACTCTGGACTCTGAAAAACCATCTGAGGGGTTTGAAGGGGCGGGGGTGGGAGGTTGGGGGAACCAGGTGGTGGGTATTAGAGACGGCACGGATTGCATGGAGCACTGGGTGTGGTACAAAAACAATGAATACTGTTATGCTGAAAATAAATTTAAAAAAATGATTGTAAAAAAAAAGAATTGAGGTGTAGTATGAGACTAGTAAGAGGTTTTTGTTTGTTTGTTTTTTATAACATTGACAACATTATAAATAAGACCCTGGCCTTGGCTGATATTGTCCTAATGGGCAGCGTTGAAGACAAAGGATAAGGGAAGAATCTGGGCTAGGAGATTGAGGGCCCAGTGACTCGGAACACAGTCAGTAGATGAATCAGGGATGTTAAGAACAGAGCAGACCCGGATGAAGCTAGCAGGATTGGATAAATGAGAGTTGTTAATAGCAAGAACAAAGGAAAATGACCAAAGGGAGTGGTCATGAAAACTTGGAAGCGAGCTGCAGGTCCAGAAGGAAGCTGAAGCCAGTTCAGGGAAATTTCCCAAAGTGGAATCACTGGGCTGACATTAGCTCAGGGGATTGCCACGGGCAAGGGCCTACAGTACTGTCCATCAGTACAGCCCAATCTTTCCTGCAAGGCTGAGCAGAGCACGTAACCCTCACACAGTGCCTTACTCACAAGGGGTATTAAAAATCCATGTGTTATTTAAGAAATACACAGGGAAGGATTTAGGAGTAAAGGAACATTATGTATGCTACCGCCTCTCAAATTGTTTAGAAAAATGTGTATATATATATATATATATATATATATATGTACATATGCATACATCTATGCCTATAATATTTACATATACAGACACAGAGAATGAGAAAATGAACACACAAACTGTTAAAAGTTGGTGAACATGAATGAAGTATTCTGAGTTTCCTGCACCATTCTTGCAAAAAAAAATACATATATATATATGTGTGTGTGTGTGTGTGTGTGTATATATGTATGTATTGATTTAATGTGATCTGCTAAACCTGGGTAATAATCCTTCACTTTGTTTAAAACTAACTTATATCTCCAGCAAATACTGTCTGAGGGCCCACCAGGTGTCACACAACTGTGTGAAGTGCTGAGGATTCAAGTAAGAATTAGACATAATCTTTGAGTTCAAATAAGCTAAAATCCAAAGGGAGAGACAGGTGTATAAGTGAAAATATATGACAGTGAATTTGACTTCTATGTAGAAACAGACAACAGGGCAGCAGAACTTTTAGGAAAACCCACCATAAGCACCATCTGGATAAATTCACTCACCCTTGTAAGCGCCACGGCTGACATGAGAAGCTAGGGGCGTTTGTGTTGTGAACCAAACCACTGCAGCAGGAACCACCCAGAAGACCAACTGCACCTCGTATTTCATTAATTTTGGAAAAACACGCTGCTGATGGGGTCAGCCTTTTTGGCCATTTGGAGTCAGAAAATGCCCTAACCTCTGTGACTTGCTATAAAAAATAACCAGGTGTCGGGTGCCTGGGTGGCTCAGTCAGTTAAGTGTCTGCCTTTGGCCTAGGTCCTAATCCCAGAGTCCTGGGATCAAGCCCGATGGAGCCTGCTTCTCCCTCTGCCTCTGTCTCTTTCTGTCTCTCATGAATAAAATTTTAAAAATAATAATAACCAGGTGTCGGAGCAATATGAGAATTCTGTTACTTATACTGGCAAAACTGAGAGCCCTAAATGTTCTCCTGATGGTCAGGACAGTCAGGTCATCCTGTTTCATGGCTGTACGTTTGCGTGTTTCTTTTGCTTTTCCATCTTTTTCTCTAGTCAAAGGTGGTTTCATGTTTGACCCGAGCTTCATGGCTCCTGGCTCAGAGTTTCCTGTCTCTTTGAAGGTCGTGATGCATCCTTACAAGAATCTGAAATAAAACACGATCATTCTCTTGAATCACTTTTTCCATGTGCTCTTCCAGGTTATCGATTTTACCATCTCTTTCCTATTTCAGCTTAGGTATTTGCTATGGTATTTGGGTTTTTTAATCTTAGATTTTGAGCCCCAGATGTCCGAGATCTTATCTTTTTGTTTTACATTCATCATGCTTCATAAAGATCATGCTGAGAGTGATATACAAGTGTCCATAACCACCTCCTTCCTTCCCAAAAGGAAATGAAGCCCCGGCAAATTCCTTTTCTGTAAATAGACACAATAGACATTATTACTGAGCCTGCAGACTTTAAGTCAATACTTCAGTAGACAGAGAGTGTCATGACAGAGAGGGGATGAAAGCCATTCTGCTGGTCTAGCTGGTAGTGATGTTTCCAGAAACTATTTTCAGAAACAGAGAGCTTTACAGGAAAATCAAAATAGAAAAGAGCATATAGGCAGGGAACCAGTACAGGCAGGGAACAGAAAAGTAAAGAAGAAAGAGTTCTGATTAACAATTCCATGAGACGGTATATGAATTACAAACTATAACTAATGGTATTAAAATCAAGCATCACAATGATGCTTTATTTCTCTGAGTGGTATAATAATTCTTTGCATATTTGCAGAAAGCACATTATTTCTATATTTGAACTGCTTCTTCTGCAACAGTCCAAGAGAATCATAGTATCATTCTTCATCTATAATCAGAAATTAAAATTATTAGATATAAAATTAGTTTCTTTGAACTAGCCAATCAAGGAACCATGAGGGCTGTCCCAAAGCATAAGAGATAGGAGGATTCCCTAATTAAACAGTCTTTTAAAATAAGGCCAAAATTATTTTGGGAGAGATAGGAGTTCGAGGTAGTGGCTTAGTCTAATAACCCATAAATAGAACTCATTAATAAGACACTCATAATATACTTTAAATTTTTTATTTAAATTCAGTTTAATTAACATATACGTATTATTAGGTTCAGAGGCAGAATTTAGTGATTCATCAGTTGCATATAACACCCAGTGTTCATTACATCACATGCCCTCCTTAATGCCCATCACCCAGCTGTCCCATCCCCCCACCCACATCCCATCCAGCAACTCTGTTTGTTTCCTATAGTTAAGAATCTCTTATGCTTTGCCTCCCTCTCTGTTTTCATCTTATTTTATTTTTCCTTCTCTTCCTCTATGTTCATCTGTCTTGTTTCTTAAATTCCTGCATAAGAAAGGAAACAGTCAACAAAACTGAAAGGCAACCTACGGAGTGGAAGAAGATATTTGCAAATATCTTACCAGATAAAGGGCCAGTATCCAAAATCTATAAAGAACTTCTCAAATTCAACACCCAAAACCCAAAAAATCCAGTCAAGAAATGGGCAGAAGACATGAACAACCACTTCTCCAAACAAGACATACAAATGGCCAACAGACACATGAAAAAATGCTCCACATCACTCAGCATCAGGAAAATACAGATCAAACCACAGTGAGATACCACCTCACACTGGGAAGAATGGTTAATATAAACAACTCAAGACACTAATAGTATACTTTGAGAATTTTTACTTTGCTGTTCTACAAACCTAGTCATCAAGTAAATATCCACTGACTATAGACTGAGAAAAAATGTCCCGTAACAAGATTAGTACACCAATGCCAGTGTGGTGATCCCAACACGAGGAACAGGAGCTCCATGACGGGAGTCTCTATAGTCCCCTATCCTGTCCCACCAGCACCCCAGAGGGCAGGGCCAACTTATTCTGGGAACCTGATCAAACGTTTTAACACCAGGGGAAAGAGGGCTGTCTCTGACTCCAGTGGGAGTGTTATCTTTGCCCACAAGAGACACCAGCTCCACATCAGTCAAAGTAGATCACACAATAGCGGGACAGCAAAATCTGCATCCAGACCAGCTCATCTCCTGGAATGGAGGCTACGAGGTATGGTATCCAACAGCCACAGCCACTACAGGAGGACCTTAGCAGCCAACACAGAAAGGAGGGCTAGGGAGGGAGGAGTCTGAAAGAGGAGGTAAAAGTGGGAATGAATTCCAGTCATTCTGCTCATGGGCATTCAGAGCCTAAAACCAGGGAGAACTGTGCCAGTGCTACAAAGGCAGGACAATAGGGTCCTACAATTAACAAGGAATTCATCTATCCATTTAAAGAGGATTCGAAAAATTCAAAAATGTCATAATGGGTGGAGCTTAAAAGGGATGAAGCTTCTCTCCAGGAGTGGCTATGAAGTTCCAGGTCTAGAAGACACTGATCCTTTAGATATCCCTATCTCCTTTACTTCTGCCTCTGTACCTCAAGACATATTGAGGCTGCTCAGAAGGGTCTGAAAGAGACTGGGATATTATTTAGCACTAAAAAGAAATGGGCTATCGGGCCATGAAAAGACATGGAGGAAACTTTCATGCATATCACTAAATGAAAGAAGCCAATCTGGGGGCTCCAAGATGGCAGAGGAGCAGGAGACCTAAATTTTGTTGCGTCCCAGGAATTCAGCTAGATAGTTATCAAACCATTCTGAATACCTGCAAACTCAACAGGAGGTAGAAGAAAAGAATAGCTGCAACTCTATGAACAGAAAAGCAACCACTTTCTGGAAGGTAGGACATATGGAGAAGTGAATCTGAGGCGATATACAGGGAGATAGACCAAAGGGGAAGGAAGCCTCCATTAGCTGAGTACAGGTAAGTGAGAAAGCAGGGGAGCTCGAAATCAGAACTATTAGAAGCCTGCTCTGATGAGGGACATCACTCCAGAGGCTAAGTGGGGGTGGAATCCTTGCTGAGTTAGTGTGGTCTCCGGATCCTCGGGGTCACAGAAAGACCAGGGGTGCCTGAGTGCGGCAGAGCTCCCAGGTATCAGAGTGGGGAAGCCAGCTGAAAAGACGGAGTCTAGCAGTGGGCTCTCAGCTCAGGGTTGTCACAAACCATGATCTGAAGCATGGTCAGGCCACTACTCTTTGAACAGGGACCCCATAAGTGGCAGATCCAGGGAGACCCCCCCCTTCCTCCACAAGGAGGAGTGGCATAGGAATGCAATTCAGGAATCTGCTGGGATTGGAGACTCCAAATGGGGTCGTGTCCCAGATTTAGGAATGCTTGGTCACAGGCCGGGTAAGCACAGAGTGCGGCTGGACACCAGGGAGACAGGAGTGGTCGATTGCTCTTCTCTGAGGGTGCACTGAGGAGTGGGGCCCTGAGCTCTCGGCTCCTATGGGGCCAGAGGTTGGGAGGCCACTATTTTCATTCTCATGGAAAGCCTTCAGGGAACAAAAGCTACTGAGAGCAAATCCGAGCAGATTCCTTGACCTGGCCCCTGGCAAGGGTGGTGCAGTTCCTTCTAGGGCAACGACATTTGACAATCACTGCAACAGGCCCCTCCCCCAGAAGATAAGCAAGAACATCCAGCCAAGACTCAAGTTTAATGATCAATGAGAACTACAAAACACCACACTGGGGGAATGCAGCACATAGAACTCATGGATTTTTCCCCATGACTCCTTGGTCTTTCAAAGTTAATTTTTAAAATTTTCTCTATTTTTTCTCTTTCTTTTTTTAAATTTTTCTTCGTTCCTTTTTCAACCACTTTTTATTAATTCATTTTTTAATTTTCATTTTTACAGTCATATTCCATTCCTTCATTGTATTTACACTTATTTTTGTATATATACAAGTTTTTCTTTCTTTAAAATTTTAGGAGGCAGTTTCTTCTAACAGACTAAGATACACCCAAAATCTAGGGTGTGGCTCTGTTCGATTCACCAGCCTGATCATATTCTTTTATTTTTCTTTCTCCCCTCAAACTGCCCATTTCAGTTCTCTTCTGATTTGTTTAGTGTATATTTTTCTGGGGTCATTGCTACCCTTTTAGCATTTTGTACTTTTGTTCATCTATTCTTCTCCAGACAAAATGACAAAACAGAAAAACTCACCTCAGAAAAAAGAACAAGATGCAGTACCGACTACCAGGGAGCTAATCAACATGGACAATAGTAAAATGTCAGAACTAGAGTTCAGAATGACTATTATAAAGACACTAGCTGGGCTAGAAAAAAGCATAGAAGATGCTAGAGAATCTCTTTCTGGTGAAATAAAATCTAACCAAGTCGAAATAAAAAAAGCTATTAATGAGGTGCAATAAAAATGGAGGCTCTAACTGCTAGGATAAATGAGGCAGAAGAGAAAATTAGTGATACAGAAGTCCAAATGATGGAGAATAAAGAAGCAGAGAAAAAGAGAGACAAACAACTACTGGACCACGATGGGAGAATTCAAGAGCTAAGTGATGCCATAAAGTCAAACAATATTAGAATAACTAGGATCACAGAAGAAGAAAGCGGGGGTGGGGTGGGGAGAAGATATATTGGACCAAATTATAGTGGATAACTTCCCTAATTTGGGGAAGGAAACAGGCCTCAAAATCCAGGAGGCACAGAGAACCCCCTTCAAAATCAATACAAATAGGTCAACACCCTGACATCTAATGGTAAAACTTACAAATCTCAGAGACAAAGAGAAAGTCCTGAAAGCAGCTCAGGAAAAGAGATTTGTAAAATATAATGACAGAAATATCAGATTGGCAGCAGACCTATCCACAGAGACCCGGCAGGCCAGAAAGGACTGGCATGATATATTCAGAGCACTAAACGAGAAAAATATGCAGCCAAGAATACTATATCCAGCTAAGCTGTCATTAAAAATAAAAGAAGAAATAAAAAGCTTCCAGGACAAACAGAAACTAAAAGAATTTGCAAACACCAAACAAACCAGCCATACAAGAATTATTGAAGGGGTCCTCTACGCAAAAACAGAGTCTAAAAGTAACACAGACCAGGAAGGAACAGAGACAAAATATGGTAACAGTCACCTTACAAGCAATACAATGGCAATAAATTTATATCTTTCAATAGTTACCCTGAATGTAAATGGACTAAATGCCCCAACCAAAAGACACAGGGTATCAGACTGGATAAAAAAACAAGATCCATTGATATGCTGTCTGCAAGAGACTCAGTTCAGACCCAAAGACACCTCCAGATTTAAAGTGAGAGTGTGGAAAACCATTTACCATGCTAATGGACATCAAGAGAAAGCTGGGGTGGCAATCATTATATCAGACAAGTTAGATTTTTTTTTAAGATATTATTTATTTATTTGACAGACAGAAACCACAAGTAGACAGAGAGGCAGGCTCCCCGCCAAGCAGAAAACCCGATGTGGGGCTCGATCCCAGGAGCCTAGGATCATGACCTGAGCTAAAGGCAGAGGTGTTAACCCACTGAGCCACCCAGGCGCCCGACAAATTAGATTTTAAATCAAAGACTGTAATAAGAGATGAGGAAGGACCTTATATCATATTTAAATGATCTATCCTTTAGAAGGATAAGATCTAGATAAAAGATCTAACAATTGTAAAAATTTATGCCCCTAACATGGAAGCAGTCAATTATATAAACCAATTAATAACAAAATCAAAGAAACACATCGACAACAATACAATAGTACAACCCCCCTCAGTGAAAAGGACAGATCATCTAAGCAAAAGATCAATAAGGAAATAAGGGCTTTAAATGACACACTGGACCAAATGGACTTCACAGATACATTCAGAACATTCCATCCCAGAGCAACAGAATACACATTCTTCTCTAGTGCACATGAAACATTCTCTAGTAAAGATCATATCCGGGGTCACAAATCAGGTCTCATCTGTTACCAAAAGACTGGGAGGATTCCCTGCATATTTTCAGACCACAATGCTTTGGAACTCGAACTTAATCAAAAGAGGAAAATCGGAAAACACTCAAATACATAGAGGCTAAAGAGCATCATACTAAAGAATGAATGGGTCAACCAGGAAATTAAAGAAGAATTTTAAAAATTCATGGAAACAAATGAAAATAAGAACACAACTGTTCAAAATCTTTGGGATGCAGCAAAGGCGGTCCTAAGAGGAAAGTATATAGCAATACAAGCCTTCCTCAAGAAACAAGAAAGGTCTCGAATACACAACCTAACCCTCTACATAAAGGATCTGGAAAAAGAACAGCAAATAAAGCCTAAACCCAGCAGGAGAAGAGAAATAATAAAAATCAGAGCAGAAATCAATAAAATAGAAACCAAAAGAACAGTAGAACCAATCAATGAAAGTAGGAGCTGGTTCTTTGAAAGAATTAATAAGACTGATAAACCTCTGGCCAGACTTATCAAAAAGAAAAGAGAAAGCACCCAATTAATAAAATCATGAATGAAAGAGGAGAGATCACAACCAACACCAAAGAAATACAAACAATTATAAAAACATATTATGAGCAACTATATGTCAACATCTAATTCTTAGATTATTATGCAGCCATCAAAAAAATGAAATCTTGCCATTTACAACAACAGGGATAGAACTAGAGGGTATTATGCTAAGTGAAATAAATCAATCAGAGAAAGACAATTGTCATATGATCTCACTGATATGTGGAATTTGAGAAACAAGGCAGAGGATCGTGAGGGAATAAAGTAAAAAATGAAACAAGATGAAACCAGAGAGGGAGACAAGTCATAAGAGACTCTTAATCTCAGGAAACAAACTGAGGGTTGCTAAAGTTGAGGGGGGTAGGAGGGATGGGGTGGTTGGGTGATGGACATTGTGGAGGGTATGTGCTTATGGTAAGTGCTGTGAATTGTGTAAGACTGATGAATCACAGAGCAGTATTCCTGAAACAAATAATATGTTATATGTTAATGAAAGAAAGAAAGAAAGAGAAAGAGAGAAAGAGAAAGGAAGGAAGGGAAGAGAAGAGAAAAGAAGGGAAGAGAAGAGATGAGAAGAGAAGAGAAGAGAAGAGAAGAGAAAAGAAGAGAAGAGAAGAGAAAAAGCCAATCTGAAAAGGTTGCATACCATGTGATTCCAACTATATGACATTCTGGAAAAGGTAAAATTGAAGAGAATAAAAAGACTGGTAGGTTCCAGGGTTAGGGGGGTGGGAGGGATGAATCAACAGCATACAGAGGAATTTTAGGGCAGGGACAGTGTTTCTATGTGACATCATAATGGTAGATACATGTCACTGCACATTTGTCAAAACCCACAGAATGAACAACACCAAGACAGAGCCCTACTGTAACCTAGGGACTTTGCCCATACTGAGGTGTCAGTGCTGGTTCATTGACTGTCAAAGGCGTACCACTCCGGTGTAGGAGGTTCATGGTGGGAGTGGCTGGACAGGGGGCGGGGGTAAGGAACTCTAGACTTTCGACCCATTTTATTGTGAACTTGAAAAATAAAATCTATTGAGAGAGAGAGAGAGAGAAGTGTGATCGGGGCCAGATCCAGAGCCCAGAATATGCAGGAAAAGGTTAAGGAAATAGTTGGAGAAAAGGAGACCGGTGCAGTCAATGTCAGCTGGGCCAATTTCAAACTGTGGAGTGTTCCTTGCCACATTGATTTTTGAAAACTGTTTTATATGAGAGTAATCTCTTCCCTCCACTGAATGGCTTTGAGAGATGATAGCAGTCAATGACCCTCAACTCAAGTCGTTCCACACGGCGCCCTTTTGTGGTTCCCATAGGTCAGAGACCCTGGCTAGAGTCACCCCACAGCACTGGTGTGATGCCTGCCACCAAATACATATTCCCATTAGTCACAGAAGGAGGACTGCCATCTTTGTGGGAAACCCACCTGGAGCCTCCCAGTGTAACACAGGCAGGAAGCCTTCCCTAATGGCAAACATCCTCTCTGATTTCAATCCGCTTTCTTCTAGGCTTTTTGGTTGTTTCCCTACTGTGAAATTTCTTCAGATCTGCTTACCACTTTCCACGTAACGCCCTTGTCTAATCCTCTTCTAAATCAAATCATCCCTACTTTCCAATCCCACACCCATCTCCCTAGACCTCAATATGCGCTGGAGGTGAAGGTGAAGATGACTTTTCTCTCACTCCTCACTAACCTCACTGGATGTTTGGGAGCACAAGCTTCTGACTTAGATGGCATTTTGGCATTACCATCACTAATTCTAATTGCATCTTCTCAAACACACAAACTTGAAAGAGTTTGGCTTCTTAAATTTGCTTCTTCATTAGGTGGATTTTAACTTAATAATGAGGGTCTTCATAGGGAGCACCAAAGTCAACTAGCCTTCTCCCTCAAGTGTCCAGGCACAGGGTGGGAAAGAAGCAAAGCCATGAGGCTCACTTGTCTCTCTGGCCTGCCCCAGACAGCACAGTTTCCCTCCTTCCCTGCAAGCCCACATGCTCTCAGCTCCTCATTCCCCCCACCTTCCTCTCAACTGATCTCTGCGAAATGGGGATTGATGCTTTCCAGGTGTTTACATTTCACAAGGGACCTTAGATCTAAAAGAATGATGAGATGAACCATAGTCTCTCCTCTACCCACACCTATCACCTGATCCTGACATCAGCCTTGTCTGGACATCAGAGATCCCCAAAGCTCCTTGGGAAGGAGAATGGTACCTCCTTACACAGGGACCAGTTCCTAAACCACAAGGGTGCAACCAGGCAAATAAAGCCTGCCAGAAAGAGCTAGAATTGCATCTGGAAGTGAAGAGAAAGATATCGTGGATTTCTCAACACAGGGTGTCCTGCAATTACTTGAGGATGTACAATTTCCAGAGTTCCAGGTAGTGAAGTTAATGAAGTCCCCCATAAAGACAGAGTTGACCAAGTCTAAGATGAGAAGAGTTAGAAACCACCAGCAGCTACTCTGTTTATTGACTGTACTTCTGTAGGTACTAACTGGAGAGCGGGTCCCCAGCCTTAATTCAAAGGCAGAAAATTGCTATGATTATAGTAAGCTTCAATTTTCAGGACAGCCTGACTACTAAAATCAGAGGGAAACTCCTTTCATGCATTCTCTCATTATTTAACAAAGGTTTACCGAGAGCCTGCTATATCCAAGAATGTGTAGGCTTACACATTATCCTTTGCAAAATTTGGTTTCCCGTGAGACTAATTTGTCAGAAATACAGTCTAGAAACAAAACCTTACATCAAAATTCAGACATTCTTCCTTTTATCTGAAGAAGACCTCTCAGAAAGAATGCCTACATTTTGTTTTCCCTATCAATTACTCTTAAATTATCTCATCAAGGGGTGCCTGGGTGGCTCAGTCGGTTAAGCGTCTGACTCATGGTTTCAGCTCAGCTCAAGATCTTGGGGTTGTGAGATAGAGCTCCGTGTCAGGCTCCATGTTAGTTGTGGAGCCTGCTAAGGTTTCTCTCTCTCTCTCTCTCTCTCTGCCTCTGCCCCTCCACCCCACTTGTGCACACTCTCTCTCTCCCTCTCTAAAAAATAAAAATAAAAATAAATAATTTCACCAAAAAGCACTCTATCTCTCTAAGAAAATATAAATTAAAATAAATAATCACACCAAAAAAAATCATACAGTTAGGATTATAGGGCCTCAATTATCTTCTAAGGTTTTCAATTTCCCAGCTGAATTAGATTTAAATAGATTTTATTTATTTATTTGAGAGATCACAAGTAGGCAGAGAGAGAGACGAGGAGGAACCAGGCTCCCTGCTAAGCAGAGAGCTTGATTCAGGACTCAATCCCAGGACCCTGAGATCATGACCTGAGCCAAAGGCAGAGGCTTAACCCACTGAGCCACCCAGGAGCCCTTGAATTAGATTTAATGATAGAAGCTTCTCTATAGTGAAACTCTATATTGACATTGGGAATATTAGTGTAACACCTGAGACACTTCGTGGTTCTGAATTCAACCCAGTCATAGTGTTCACCTTCATCTTTGAATTCTTAGTGCCAATCACAGCCAGGGACATAGATCCTCAGAATACTTTTGTTGAAGGAGAGAATGAATGAATGAGACATGACCCAACAGGCCAGGAGCCAGTTGAGAAAAGCTAGAGGGAGGGGTAGGGTGGCTGAAGGGAAGGAGTGAAGACCTATGGTAACTCACCTTTTCCAGTTTCCCCAGAACCTTCTCCACCCAGAATGTGCGTTTGGAAGTACAAGTAACTACCCAACCTAAAAAACACAACAAAATAGTGCAGTAACTCTATCCTGAGTTTGTTTCAATATATGATGCTTAGGATTCCATCTGTTTATTCAAAACTCATATTCCAGAAGGCGAGGTCCTGCACCAGCCTTGTCTGTTGGTCTGCCAGGCTCTCGGGGAGAAAGCACCATGGTGTCATGCCTGGGCAGGGCCTCAGTGTATAGGGTCTCACTCAGATCCAAAGGGGCCCAGGGCACCAGCCCGGAAGCACAGCGTGCAAGGATGGGAAACAGAGGCTATAGGCTGCTGGAGGTCTGAGCTTAGGGCACCATGTGGAAGAAAGCTCAGAACTGAGCTGAAGGAGAGTGAATGAGATAGATGGGTTTTACTGCTAAGGTGTGTATATTCTAACTTTAACTTGGCCCACAAGGGCATGACCAGTCCTTATGTGGTAGATAGCATTCCTCTTTCAGCCTCCATTTTCTGTACTTTCACTCATTTTTCAATAGCTTCTTCCCAACCCTCCCTTGCAGATGAGTTTTCCTTGCCCATTGGCTTCTCTGTCCCATTAGTGCCGCTCTGCATCTTCTGTCCCCGGCCTCCACACAGCTGTTCCCTTCAGGGTCTCCCCAGGCTTGTGTTGCACAATAAACCTTCAGAGCCCTTGCCTTACTTGGGCCCTGGCAGCATTCAGCCCTGCTGACTGCTCTCCATCTGGCGAACTCCTATCCCAGTGCCTCTGGGCGACCACACTCCCAGGTTTCCTCCAGCTTCCCTGCTCCCTTCTCCACGGCATTCATAGCTTTCTCCTCCCCTGCCTGCTCCTTCCACGCCAATGTTCGGAAAAGTTCTCTTCAAGACAAATTTCTGTCATCTCCCCTCAGCTCCTCATCATTCACTGAAGCATCGGGTCCCCAGAGCACCAGTCAATGACTTGCTTCTCTCACGTCACAGGGCCACGCCCTTAGGTCCAACTACCACTAGACACCTGCTCTTGATGGTCTCAAAGCCACTTCAAACCAGCATGGCCACAAATTAAAGCAATTACGTCTCTCTCTCCTCCTCCCACATTCCTCATCCACCAGTTTCCCCAACAAGGAGGTTGAGCAGCACGCTGGCCTTTCTCCCTTAGCCCCACCTTCCACAAGTCTCACCTGAGAGATCCGCCTCCCTCCTCCCTGACGGCCACCCTCCCCGGCTTCGCCCCATTCCTCTCCTTTGATGCTTCCTTGCTTCTTCGGCATAGTCACTCTCATCTCCACGCCACTCTCCTCAGTGAAGCCAGAGTCAAAGTGCTCTAGGGCCGATCACTGCGGCACTTCAAAATCCTTCAGAGGACTCTCCCCCACCTCGACCTGAAGTTCAAATTGCTTAGCGAGGCCAGGCTTTCCAGTCGATTCTGTCTCCCCTCTCCAGTGCCAGCCAGACTGGTATACCCCCAGCCCTCCTCACAGCTTCAGCACTCTCCTGGCTTCTGCCCACACTGTCCCCTTGCCCTGAACACTCCTGACGCACCCACCCCCCACCCTTCAATGCCTGACTCAGTCTTCATTCAGTCTCAGACATGGTTCCTCCAGGAAGCCTTCTCTGACCACCAGGACTGGGGATGGGGGAGGGCAGGGTGGGGGGGCAGGGAGCACATTTTGCATGTGTCTCCTCTACCTTCCCTGCTGTTGTCCTTCCCCACCACTCTGGAAAGGCCTGTCTACCTGTCTATGTCTTCCCCTGGGCTAGAAGTTCACATCGTGCTCATCAGCATGTCCCCGGCACCTAACTCAAATCCACACCCTGCAGACAGCCGACCAACACTCAAACAGATCGGCGAATAAACAGATTCCTTTCAGCAGCCCCTCCACTCGCCATCCCTAGTACTTCTAGGATTTGTCTTCCCTGTGACGAATAAAGTGCACTGATAAATTTCATGCAGATGAGAGTAATGACACCACGGCGTTTTCTCGGACCTCTCAACTTTGAGGTCTCCACTCTTCTCAACCCCCAAACATCAAAGTGTCATGGCTGCAACTAGCAACCAAATGAACCAAATCAGTAGAGCATGTTCAATCAAAAAGAAATAGAGGTCAGGAAAAAATGATTTCCAGACCACGTGCTCCTATTGGGTTCTGGGAACATGCGGTGCCACACACACATACAGAGGTAGCTCCCCAACCTCCCTGAGCAGGAAAGGCTGGCTCGGAGTGAAAACCTGGATGTGGATATGTTGAAAACTTATTCAAGATCACCCAGTGAGTTCCTGGCAAAGGTAGAGATAGAATTGACAAGTCAGACTGAATTCTGTTTAGAGGTTTTTCCCCATATATTCTCGGGCACAGCTGGATTCAAGCAGTGTCTTCCAAACTCAGTATCACCAGCCGAGATGGACCTGTCCACAGAACAAGACCATCTCACCAAGGAAGCCCCTCTCCAGGCCTTTTAACTGGTTTCCAGCCTGATTCAGCTATACCCTTCTGAAAGGCAGAGGAAAAAAAGGAGATTAGAGATTACGAGAAATGAGATTAGACCATAAATCACATGCTTGCTGGGACACAGACCCAGGACCCAGCCCTATGGCAAACCAGCACAAAAGAAAAGCTATTTTGAAAGGGTGCCTTTAAATCAATCCTTTCCTGGGGCACCTGGCTGGCTCAGTTGGAAGAGCATGCAACTCTTGGACTCAGGGTCATGAGTTCAAGACCTACATTGGGTGTAGAGATTACTTAAATAAATAAAACGTAAATATATATATATATCCTGTCCTTTTGCCCATGCAGAAAGACACAATGACCCTCACAGATGGAGGACCAATGACCAGTGGCCATGAAGCCAGTTTGTGGCTGATACACCTTAGCCTCATACCCACTGTCAGCCAAAAAGCACATACCTTTGTCACTCACAATCTCACCTAAACTGTATGCACTGCAAAATAAAGAACAGCTGGAAGCAAGAGAATAGCAATGAAAAATGATTATTTTGGGAGAATAAAGCTTTTGCCTGCTACTTAAAGAAAACAAGAGCCTCCTCTTTCCATCCTGAGCAAAGGTTTATTAATAATATCGCTGCTAGCCCTTCTTTTCAGATTCAGTTTATAACTTGATAGAGAAGAGCATTCACTATAGGATACCAGGCTGAAACTATCTGAGAAAATGCCACTTCAATGACAGCATCAAGCCACTGTCTGAAGATCCTATTTCTAACACTTGACGGTTAAAAAAAAAAAAAATCCCTTTCGTTTGTCTAACATGTAACCACTTTAAAGACCTTTTGCAGGGCTCTCAGGTGGCTCCATCAGTTAAGCATCTGACTCTCCATTTCCACTCCAGTCATGATCTCAGAGTCATGATCAAGCCCCACATGAGGCTCCAGCAGGGAGTCTGCTTGAGATCCTCTCTCCCTCTCCTGCTGCCCCTCCCCATGCTCTCACACTCTCTCTCTCTAAATAAATCAACCTTTAAAAGAAAAGAGAGAGAGTTTTTGCATACTTTTCCATTTTATCCTCACTACTCTGCAATATCAGAAGGGCAAGAATGCCCTCAAATTTTCCCAAGAAAATACTGAGTCTCAGAAAAGTAAAGGACCCGGAGTAATTTCTAGGCTGAGCAGCAGCTCACTGAATGCCTGATTGTCTGAACCCAAGTGCTTGGCAGTTGTTCAACGAGTGAATCCAAGTCAACAATGAATGATGGCTAAGGACTTGCTAATAAGAAGAAAACACTAAATGATAAAACCCGCCCAGTATTGAACTGGGCAGTCACAGAACTCGTATGTGTTCAGGGCTGATATGTGTAGTGCAACCCTACTGTCGTTAAAATACGGAAACGTTCCCATACCAACTGGTAAAACGCCACCATCCCAAGCTCCCAAGCAGCCCTCTGCAGCTGGCCTCCTCTGACCCTGTCTTGGGTACCCCGGGACCGCCCCCCCCATGAGCCAGGGACTGCTAGGTTAGGACCTGCCAAAATGCAGGCTTCCGGGCCCTGTCTTCATTGGAGGACAGGACCCTGGGCTGACCGGACTGGCCACTGCTGCTTGGTGTTCGCCAGTTCAAATATCAGCCCCTTGCATGACTCCACAGAGCCGTGATGGATGTTCCTTAGGACAATCCTGAGTCATCAAGATAGGGTCCAAGGGTATTCAGAAACTTCTCATTAAGAAAGTAAAGAAATGCACTATTCATTTTAGCAAGTGTTCTCTTAACATGATTTAAAGAAACCAAGGTCTGGCATTGGGAGAGAGAGGTTTTCCTCACCTGGGCCAGGGATCCACGTGGGATACCCTGTTTCTCAGAAAAGCCAAGAAATCAGGGGTGATCTATCTTACCCACCAGTGATTCTCAAAGTTTGGTCACAGACCAGCAGCAGCAGGAGCAACAGCATCACCTGGGACGTGCTAGAAACACAACTTCTCGGCCCCACTGCACACCTGCTGGGTCAGAACTGATGAGGGTGGGGGGCCCAGCCGTGCACATTTCAACCAACCTCCAGAGACTCTGGCGCATGCGTTCACTTTGAGCATCACTACCCTACGCCAGCGGCCCCCATGCTGGGCGGTATCAATCCCCCAGCAGGTTAGAAGTGCAGATCAGGTGCCCAGCTTCCCTCTCCCGGGACCCAGCCAGTGCACAAACTGGCATTGCTATACACCACAGCAAACTGTTCAAGCAGAGGTGAAGCCTCCTCATGGTGATGACATCTTATTATACACATTTATACAAATGCACAAAGCCCAGTGTTTATAACGTCTATCCCCTGCCTAATTTCTTTTGGCATTCATTACTTCAGTGATATAAGGACTTGATAATAGCATCGCTTTCTCTTGTGAAGTTTTCTTGATCTCTCCCACCCCAGGCAGAATGCACACTCTTCCCTGTCTGCCTCTCAAAATCACACATGTCTGTTAGTAAAATTTATCACATCAGATGGAAAATATTCTATAAGGATCTTCCTCTTCTCCTGAGTTCCTCGAGAACAAGAACCAGGTCACATTCCAATCTGTTTTTCCAGGACTTGCAGCATGGGGCATTTGGTCAACAACGTTTAGTAAGCATCAGCTAATACCAGGCACCAGGGACACAACAGTGAGGCCGAGGAGATGGGGACTGTCCTCATGCATGAGTGGCCTACTGTGGCATGGGGGCCAAGGTAAAATCCCACCCAGGAGAAAAGAATGGCTAATTATAAAGGAAAATTCCAGGAGGTTATAAAAAAGATTCCAGATTATTATGAACTGAAATGTTTGTGTCTCCCCACCCTACCCCCAATATTCAGATCCTGAAGCCCCACCCTCCATTACAACGATATTTGGAAGTTTTAGGGAAGTGATAAGCATGGTGCCTTTGTGATGGAATTAGTATCCTTTTAATTAGTATCCTTTTAAGAAGAGGAAGAGAGGGAGTGAGGCCAGGCTGGGAATTAAAAAAAAAAAAAAAAAAGGAGGAGGAAGAGAGACCAGATCACTCACTCTTCATCATGTATAGACACAGCAAGAAGACAGCTCTCTGCAAGTCAGGAAGCAGGCCCCCTACTGGGGAACCTAATCAGTCAGTACCTTGATCTTGGACTTCTCAGCTCCCAGAACTGAGAGAAATACAGGTCTGTTGTTTAATCCACCCAATCTATGGTAGTTTGTTACAATAGTCCAAGCTGACGAATGAACACTAATGTAGAGAGAAACGGATTCCCAGAAGTGGAATATTATAACTTGCGAGTCCTAGGGGAGCCTGGGTGGTGCAGTCAGTTGAGCGTCTGACTCCTGGTTTCAGCTCAGGTTGTGATCTTGGGGTCATGAGATGGAGCAGTGTGTTGGCTCCACACCCAGCAGGGAATCTGATGGAGATGCATGCTCTCCCTCTGCTCCTATCCCTGCACATGTGCAATCTCTCTCCCCCTCTCTCTCTCTCTCTTAAATAAATCTTTAAAAAAAAAAAAAAAGTTGCCAGTCCTAAAGTGTGAAACCTGAGCTGAGTCAAGGTGGACAAGGAGCAGTGAGGACCACCCCCAACCATGTCCAATTAGGAGATTGCAATCATCTTCAATGACAGCAAAGCAAGCAGGTTGAAATGAAAGGTTTCTGCCCATCTCTGGGTTTCTTCCACTTGTCCATAGAAACTGGCGCTTTAGGACGTCAAAAAAAATATCAGGATGTCGGTGGTATTGGTGTCCTCTAGTGGACTTCAGTAAGGTCCTAGAAGAAACAGACAAGCTTTTTTGTCAGTTGCCTGGTCTGAACGTAGAAAGGAAAGGAAAGGCAGCCTTGCTAGAGAAGCAGGCTTTCCAACTACAGCTCAAGATCAGTGTTAAAAACACCAAGATAAGGCTAGTGCTGTTAGGAGTTAGGTGGATAGTTAGGTAGTCAGGGCCAGGGTCCCCAACAAGAAAATATGGAGTTGGGACAGCTAAGATGGACCAGCACTAATGACCTGTTTTGCAACTTAGACTAGGACCATGCTAGCCTTCTGTTTTGCAGACTTTGCAGAAATAAGTTCTGCAAAACATCCTAAAATAAAACAATTAATGCAGAGCATTTGTCACTCATACGAGCTAGGGGCAATTAAGACAGAAGCCCCCAGATGTCAGCCCAAAAAGACTATCAGCACATAGACATTAACATAATAGGTAGACACATGCATGATCAAAGCCCTGATTGTCACGACTCAGCACATCCTGGTTGCTTAAGATCTTTCTGTAAAAGAGCTCATAAAAACCCCTAAATTTAGAGACTCCAATGGCATCTCTCTCGGGTTCCCTCCCTCTTCGGGAGCTTCATACTCCTGCTCAGTAAACTTTGCTTTGCTGCCCACCACTCCTCCTCTGGTCTACCTCTTCATTCTCCAAAGCAACGTGATCAAGAACCATAGGCACTAAAGGAGGAGAAATCTGCAACAGTAGGAATGTGAAGATATTAATGCATCCAAGAGCATCCTCATGGTCATGGGCCATCTGAGGTCAACAACACATGAGCTCACCGTACTGGATGCCCAGGCCCAGACAGAAGCCACAGAGCCAAGGGCGAGGATGACAAGTGGAGCCCCGTGGCCTTCCTCTAAAAGAGAGACTCCCTCATGCTGGAGACCAGACCTCTGGCTTTGGTAACTAGCTTCCAGAGTGGACAGACTGTGGAGGGACCAGGGGTCTACGGAGAGGTGGCCCAAAGAACTGTGGAGCCTGCGAAGTCTGGATCTTACTTGTGTCATCAACCTGGCCAGCAATGGGTCTCTGCAACCTCCCGTTTTCTTCTTCCCTGCCTGTTCTGACTTGGTCTCCCCTTCAGGCTGGTGGGGGGAGGCATGTGGGGGGGGAGCACAAGGTAAGCCTGCTGCATGCTCTTTGGGCTTGCAGTCTTCTTTTGTCTTGATTTTTGGTCTTCTTCTTCTGCTTCTGCTGCTGCTGCTGCTTCTTCTTCTTCTTCTTCTTCTTCTTCTTCTTCTTCTTCTTCTTCTTCTTCTTCTTCTTCTTTTGGCTTTTGTTTCCTATTGTAACATAAAACACAGATACCAAAGACCACACAAAGCAAATGGATGGCTTAACGGCTTATCTGAAAGCAACACCCTTGTTGATGTCTGCCTGAGGCTAACTTCCCTGTGTCATCACTAATTTCTAATGAGCATAGAGCATGGAGCTCCCCTCTCCCCTGGACTTAGCCTCCCTGTTCTCATCACAACTACAGAGGAAGGGCCCACCTATCTGAGGCCGTGGAGAAGACCTAGAAAATCAAAACCATCCACTGGAATCTTTCCAGCCCCTTAGAGATGTACTTACAGGTGATTGCTCACTCAACTATTTGATAACAACCACAACAATAAAAGCGGCTATTTATGCGGTAACTACCAAAAGCCAGGCGCTGTCTGTAGAGTCTAGTTGCTCTCAATGATCAGGAGATAGTAGTCACATGTTTTAAGCTTGTGGCCCGAGTCTGAAAAGTTTCATAGCTTTCCCAAAATCTTGGGACCAGACTCTGGGGTTTTGACCTCAGTCTGCCAGACGTGGAAGCCGAGACTCTTCCCAGTTCACCCCACTGCCTCGTTAGTGAAAGGTAGCAGAAGACACCACCGCAAAATATGCCTCTTTGGCATGAGAATTATTTTGAGTTGATTATTTTGAGAAACTACAGACACGGAAAAAGCTCTGAAAACAAGAGCAGTGACCCTTTTGGAAGGGAAACTTACATTAGAAGTGGGGCCATACCAGGAAGAGAGCTATTGCCAGAAATAACTTCATCACCTGAGGGGTAACCTTTGTTTGCCAAATATTTCCTCTCCTTGCCTTCCTGTGAGTCACTGCCCCTCTATGAAGCCCCAGACCTTTCTTAGTTCAGGAACTAGTCATGGGGCTGCCTTCTGAGCCTCCTATCTTTGTGGGGTTCCTGTGTGTATGTACACATGTAATAAAAATTCATTGTTTACTTCTGTTAATTGATCTTTTATTTCAAGGAGAGGGGACTCAGTCAAGAGTCTAAAAGGGTAAAGGGAAAATTATTTTCTTTTAGATGAGATTTATTTTTTTTTAAGATTTATTTATCTGAGAGACAGAGAGCGAGTATAAGCAAGGGAAGCAGCAGAGAGAGAGGGAGAGAAACAGACTCCACATTGAGCAGGGAGTCCGATGCAGGGCTCAGTCTCACAATCCTGAGAACATGACCTGAGCCAAAATCGAGAGTCAGACACTCAACCAATGGAGCCACCTAGGTGCTCCTTAATAAGATTTTCAAAAATTGTGTACTAAGCATCTATTGAAATCAAGGCCCATACAGAATGTAACGAATCCCAGATGAACCCCATCAAGATGATGAAGTCAAGTAGCAGGCTCAAAAGAGATCAGAGAGAGAAACAAATACCATATGATTTCACTTACATGTGGAATCTAAAACACAAACAAACAAAACAAAAACAGAAACAGACTTATAAATGCAGAGAATAAACTCGTGGTTTCCAGAGGGTAGGGGATGGGTGAAATAGATGAAGGGGGTTAGGAGGTACAAACTTCCAGTTACAAAATAAGGAAGTCACAGAGAGGGAAAGTACGGCTTGGGGAATAGAGACCACAGTATTGCAATAACGTTGTATGGTGACAGATGGTGATGACATTTACCGTGGCTTGCACTGAGTAACATACAGAATTGTCGAATCAATGTGTTGTACACGTGAAACTAATATATGTCATCTGTACTCCAATTTAAAAAAACAAATGACCCCATTTTAAAATGGGCAAAAGATCTGAAAAGACACCCCAGTAAATTATATGGATGACAAATAAGCCTATGAAAAGATGGTCAACATCATCTGTCATCAGAAAAATGCGAATTAAAGTCACAAGGAGGTACCACTGCTCACCCACTGGAATGGCCAAATTCCACAACAAAACCAAACGCAACAGGGACTGTCACCACTGGTGGAAATGCACACTGCTGATACCTGTCCCTTCGGAAGACAGCTTGCAATTTCTAATTGTGGGAAAATACCAGACAAACCCAGACTGAAGGACATTGTATAGAATAATTGATTAGTAGTACTCTTCAAACCTGCTACGTTCATAAAAAATAAATAAGGAAAGACAGAAATTGTCACAGATGAAAGAGCCATGACAACTAAACACAATGTGGGATCCTGTGCGTGATCCTGGGGCAGAAATATGGCATTCGGGGTGAAAATAAATGGTGAAATCTGAAGAAAATGTGTAGTTTCGTTAATTACTATTTTGACTAATGCACCCCAGTTATGTCAGATATTAAAATAAGGGAAGCTGGGTGAAGAATACAGCTGTGTGCTCAAACCGCAGTAAGTGCCTGAGGTCAGCCTCCTGAGACCCTCTCGAGTGACCACAAACAGAAACAAACAACAGCAAGATCCAGAAAACCAGTTGAGGGCAGCCATGCAGGCAGTATTTCTGAACAATCAGATACAAAGGAAACGGAATGTGTTAAGAAGACCTACAGGTCTTTCCCGTGTCTATGCAGAAATCAGCAAGCCTTAATTTTTACAAGCAAGCAAACCCTGGGACATCAACTATGCTTTGAGGACTTCAGGTGAGCCCACACACCCCTTCTGCTTCTTGCATGCAGTCCCCTGTGAGCTGACCAGCTCTGGAGCACTTCTTTCAGAAATATCTGAGATACCTACCTGGGCAATCCTCCTTGGTTAAGATAGCGGATAAAACATTTACTAACCTACTTTGAGGTTGGCTTTTTTTTTTTCCCAGCGGACATACCAAAACCCTGTATTATCTTTGCAACTTTTCTTCAATTCTAAAATTATTCCAAAGTAAGTAATTTATTAAGAAAAGAAAGCCCGGGGACTCCTGGAGGGCTCAGTCAGTAGAGCATATGACTCGATCTCGGGGTTGAAAATTCGAGCCCCACATCAGTTATAGAGATTACTTAAAAATTTTTAAAAAGGGGCTGGGGGTGCCTGGGTGGCTCAGTGGGTTAAGCCTCTGCCTTCGGCTCCGGTCGTCATCTCAGGGTCCTGGGATCGAGTCCCACATCAGGCTCTGCTCAGCAGGGAGCCTGTTTCCCCTTCTCTTTCTGCCTGCCTCTCTGCCTACTTGTGATCTCTCTCTCTCTCTGTGTCAAATAAATAAATAAAATATTATTTTTTAAAAACTTTAAAATAAGGAACCACGTAGTAAGAAACACACCTGTGAAAGTATCTAATGTGAAAAAAATTTTTGTAGTATGTAAATAATTCTGAGAAGGTTAAAAATATATATATATAAGAATTCAAAAGTGGTGAGCATGAAATGCCAGGGTGGCTCAGGGAAAGAAAAGCTCATTCATCTTAATCAGCCATGAAGGGCTCCATGGAAGAGGGGACATTTGGGTCTGGACCTGCACAGATGTACAAAGGAAAGTCACAGTATGTAGAAAAGCAACAGAATTTTTTCTGACTGGAGTGTCAGACACTTGCCAGTGTGGGACTCACCATCAGTCAATGGTGTCACACCAACTTCCACCAACTTACTCCTGGCTACACCTCACACCGCCTGGGCTTAGTGTAACGCAAGTGAACCCAAGGACATCCTGGGTTGCCTTTGTCCATCCACCTCCATGCAGTGGAATTTGATGTTTGTTTTTTGTTTTTTTTTTAATTCATGGAATTAACTATTGTATATTACAACAGACTGTCTCATTGGCCTTTTTCAAACTATTTTCTTTTTTTTTTTTAAGATTTTATTTATTTATTTGAAAGAGAGGCAGTGAGAGAGAGCATGAGCGAGGAGAAGGTCAGAGGGAGAAGCAGACTCCCCGTGGAGCTGGGAGCCCGATGCGGGACTCGATCCCGGGACTCCGAGACCATGACCTGAGCTGAAAGCAGTCGTCCAACCAACTGAGCCACCCAGGCGTCCCTCAAACTATTTTCTTGACCACAAATAGGTACCAAGTAAAATGTTAACTGCTGTCAGCCGTGACTTTTCCCCTGAGCCCCACACCTGCTAAAATAGCCTACTCAGGGTCCCCGTCTTGGCCAGTTTCTTCTGTCTGGCCTCCTACAAGGGCAAAGACATGAGCATCAAAACAAATAGGTTTCATCTCTTCCCAAAGACCAAAACTAATCTAAAAGGCTTCAACTATCTTTTTATACTTGTTGCTCTCAGGATATTCAAGGCACCGAAATGGAGGATAAGGTGATCTTCCTGCCCTAAAGGACGCACATCGAAAGTTAAATAACAATTCAAATCATTATATAAGTGTTTCTGCTAATTGTTGATGTTTCTGTTATGTTCTCCACTAACCTAAGAACTTCTAGGGGGCAGGGATTATGATTTTTAATTTGTTTAACCTGATTATATAATGTGTTTAAATTATATAATTTCTTTAACCTGATTATAACTCAGTTCCTGATGCTTCGAAGGCTGAGTAATGAATGAACAGAATAAATAAATAGGAGATGGAAGAATGGATGGATAAATGATGGATGGGTAAATGAATGGATACGCGGACAGATAGTCAGATGAACAAAGAATGGACAGAATAATGGAAGTCCAGGATAGGGAGAAATTACTGCTGGTTGGTTACAAAGGGAGAGGAAAGGCTTAAGCTGGACTTACCGATAATAAAAATGCAGATAAGGCCTCATCTTCAGGATGCTGCCTCTCTGATTTACTGGTTCTACCCAGATGCAGGATGTATCTCAGAAACTCATTCTATTCTAACTCATGCCACTCTACTTCTGAGCCACCCTGTTTCCTCCCCACCACCACCTCCATCTAGATCTTCCCATCCTTTGAAACCTAACTCAAGGAAATGAGTGAAAGTATACACAAATTGTGGGACATCCATACAATAAAATGCTAGTCAGCCATACAAAGGACATGGGTGAAGCTCAAAAGCAGAACCCAAAAGAAGTCAAACACAAAAGAATGCAACATATATGATTCCATTTGTCTGACATTCTGGAAGAGGCAAAACTACGGGAACAGAAAACGGGCCAGTGGTCATCAGGTGCTGGGAGAGGGTAGGGAACTGGCCACAAAAGGACAGGGGAGAACCTCGGGGGTGACGAAAATGGTCTGTGTCGAGATGGCATGCAGCTGTATGCATTTCTCAAAATCGTCAAGCCAGTCTGCACACCGAAAAAGGGTGAATTTCACTGTATAGAAATTATACCTTAATTACCGTGACTTTTAAAAAAGCCAAAAAATGAAAAATCTCACTCAAGTCCTGCTCTGAAAAGCACACTGGGCTCTGCTTCAAGTGTCCATTTATCATCCTTGTAACTCAGCAATTAATCGTGCCTTGTGGGCACCTTTTCTATTATTGTCTTGAAATATCATTTATTTTTATTACCTCCTTTTTACATGTCCAGGTCTTATCTCCCCAAACAGATGATAAATTCCTTGGAAACAGGAACTATGTATCATGGCTCCTTTAGCCACAAAGCATCCAGGTCACTGCTGGACACATTATATACAAGAAAGGTTCAGTAATTGTTTGTTGACTTCCAGTGAAAAGCAGCTAGGTGAAGTGATTTTGGGGACTTCTTCAATCCAAACCTGAGTACTGTAAGGGCCTGCCCCTCCCAGAGTAACTAGCTTGTGGACCCCCGGAAGTAGGGGCGGGGCAGTCCGGGTGAAGACGTCCAATCGGTGTGGCATGGGTATATCCACTGGGTGAATGAGGATTCAATTGGCTACCTGTGTAGGGGGCGGGGCTCAACCACCCCCATAAAGGTTGGTGGGAGAGAGTGGAAGGAGAGCTGTCAGAAGAAGAAGAAGAAGGAAGAAGCAGCAGAGAAGAGTCGGCAGGAGCAGAAGAAGGAGAGTCGGCAGGAGCAGAAGAAAGAGAGCTGTGACAGCTCTTGTAAGAGCTATAGGAGCTGTCGCAGCTCTCATTAAGGGCTGTAAGAGCTGTAAGAGCTCTTGTAAGAGCTGTGAGAGTGTGACAGCTCTTGTCGGAGCCAGACCGGCCATTGCACTGGAGCCGCCCGTGGACCCGAGCCGCCGGCAGCAAGGAGCCAGACACTGGGCTCGATCCTTGGACTCCAGAATCATGACCTGAGCAGAAGGCAGAGGTTTAACCAACTGAGCCACCCATGCACCTCTGCCCTCACTCTTAATTGGTTTCCTCTCAGATTTCTCTTGGCCACCTGGGTGAATCTATTTTCCATCAAACAGGTAGAGCGACATTTCCTTTTAAGCACCCTTGCCACACACACCTGTCCTCCTGCATTTTCCCTTCCACCCATCCCTGCCATGTATTTGCTCCCACCCCCACGTCCCCCACCCCACACACCACCAAGAGTCCTTGACCTACCCTCCGCCAAGCTTTCCACCTTTTCACTGAGGCAGGAAGGATCCTTTCTGCCCACCTGTCTTCCTCCTTTCCTTTCTTCCTTTCTTCATTCTCACACTGAGAAAGATATCACAACAACGTCTCTACCAGAACAACTGTGACCGCAAAAATCTTTAATAATATTAATAAAGAGTAAAAATGTTTAATATAGAGAAACATTTACTTTCACTTGATACATAAAAATGCTTTCAGGTTAAAGAAGAGAAACACTATTATATATTTTTCTCATTTACAAAAACTTTTTCTTTTTTTTTTAAGATTCTATTTATTTATTTGACAGAAAGAGAGCACAAGGAGGAGGGCAGCAGGCAGAGGGAGAGGGAGAAGCAGACACCCCGCACCCCCCCCCACCAGCTGAACAGGGAACCCAAAGCAGGACTTGATCCCAGGACCCTGGGATCATGACCTGAGCCAAAGGCAGATGCTCAACTGACTGAGCCACCCAGGTGCTCCACAAAAACTCTTATAACTACAAAATTACCATTAGAGTTTTAGGAAATTAATAGCTCTAAGTGATATTTCAGGTACTTCAATAGTAACTTGGTGAAAAGGTTTTTATTTATACCCATTTTAGAGAAGAGTGGCATACCAAGGCCATGAAGTTGTGCATAGACACCCAATGCCCACCTGAAGCATGGACTCCAGGAGGTGAACAGCTCCAGGGCTTGGCCCAATGTCTCTCTCTCCACCTGCTCAGGGCTTCACCTCCCAGAGCAGAAAAGTGCTAAAGCCAAAGTACAACGTGCATATGACCCACAGCCCACCTCAGGGTAACCTACAAAACCAGAGGCAAGTGTTTAGAAATGAATACACAGAAACAGAAAAGGGAAAAGAAGTTTCAGATATGGAAACAACACATTCATTGAGACCCTGCCACGCAGAACAATCTGCACGATTTTAATTCCTGCTAAAACACACAGCTGGAGGTTCATGGCTGCTCATGCTGCCCTGAGAAATTCTCAATGGCTCTTGTGGCTCTGACTGCCGTGGCAGTGTTTTCTTGAGATACTCAGTGCCTTAGTTCCAAGCACAGAATGAGCCTGCTTTCTTTATTTCCGATGTTAAAGGAGTGGGAACATTTTCCCCCTTTCCCCTGAGGGTCCAGAGAAACAGTGATTTGATCCTGTATTTACAAGATCAGCTGAGAAGCCAGAAGGTCCCTGAAAGATGTACTCTGTGGTGGAAATCAAAATGGAAAAAAAAAGAGAGACGTTATTAAATTGTTTCCGAATCTGGAGTATGTGAGGTGGTCACACTCCCATGTTGAGTGATGAGAGGAAATGATAATTTGGATTCCAAGAGGAAAAACATCATCCTTATTAGCACTCAAACTACTCACCTTAGCATAGTTTCAGTTAAGAAGTACAAGTGTGCAATGGTGCCAACTTGGCATGCCCCATCCCTTCCAGGGGCCAATGTGGGTGCAAGGAGGCTGGGTAGCAGGGCTCTGCTTGCTCACTACTCCTCTGTTTACCAAAGCGCCCTCATCAGGCAGAAGACTGGCTTGTTTCACATGAAGAGACAAATTCTCCATTGCACTTGTCAATAAGAGAATTTTGTAACGCTCTTTAAAAATTAAGTCCACTACATGGGCACCTGGGTGGCTCAGCTGGTTAGGCATCCACCTCTTGATTTCACTCAGGTCATGCTCTCCAGTCAGGAGACTGAGCCCTGCATCAGCCTCCCCACTCAGCAGAGTCTGCTTGAGACACTCTTCCTCTCCCTCTGACCCTCCTCCTGCTCATGCTCTCTCATCATCTCTCTTTTCTAAAATAAATAAATCTTAAAAAGAAAAAAATTAAGCCCACTGCAACTGTCATCTGACTTTCCAGACAAAGACTCTGGTATCCATACAGAGTTCATATTAACTGGGGAAAAGTTAACAATCTATATATGGACAAAATAAAATGGGAGAGGGTCAGAGCCCTATATCCCTAGCATATTACTCTAAAATAATTACAGTAGCATTTATGTCATTGTTTTTAATTATTAATTTTATAGTAATGACTGAGTCACATTAAGTTTTGGTTCGTGGCAGGTGCTCCCTATGTTAGCCTGTTCAAGGTCTCAGTAATCAGCGTGGTGGGTATTATGATAGCCTGCATTTTATGAATGAGGAAAGAGGGCTGATGGAGTCAGGTGACTAACTTCCCCAAGGACCCCCAGTGAGGATGTGTCAGGGTCCAAACTCAGAAGCAGGTTGGAATGGACTCATCTGGGCTGGATCCCTGCCTGAAGTCAGGACTGTGTTCAGCCTAAGCTACAGCACGGATCAAATGAAAAGAGAGCACTATGGTGGCTTCCCCTCTGCAGCCAGCAGACCCACCGGCCAGCAAAAGAAAGAGCAGGATAAACAATTCACATGGCTTCTGTGGTCCTGTAGGATGGCTGGCAAGAGTTAAACCACAGACACACAGGCCCTTCAGAAACTGACCAACACTTTTCCTTTGGAGACAGTTTCCCCTGTTCATGGGACACAGAGCTGTTCATGCAGAAGGAATGAGGAGCAAAGAGGCTCAGCAGACCATCTGTGGAGGCAGCCCCACCTGCAGCACGTGCACACATGCATGTGTGCATGTGTGTGTGTGTGTGTGTGTGTCCCTGCACTCACTGAAGACAGTGTAGACACCCCCTGCAGCTCCACTTTGCCCCCTTCAGGGACCCTCAACTGAAAAAAAAAAAAAATGGGCTCTGGAATCACAAGGTACTTAAGGTGCATGAACAACATGAAAAGGAGAAAACAAACAGAACTCATGCTCATATGATAAAGCCATCAGAAAAAGACATGCGTAATTCACATCCTCCAAGAGAGTGTTCAATACCATACGGGATACTAGACTCTTCTGAAAAAAGAATCAGTTAGTGACCATGAAAGAAATCACATAGCAGTTGAAGTAAAAAGTCAACAGACATCTAAAACTAAGGAGAAAAAAAGGAAAAGAAAGCCAAAGTCGAAGTGTGCGTTAATGAACTGAAAGGTTAACACCAAGCAATGATCAAAATGGGGCATTAGGGGGAAACGAGTATAAAACCAACAAAGAAAACTGCAGAGAAGAGACCGACATGTGGAAGAAGTTGCAGATAGGAAGGGGGAGCGCAGGGGGGGTAGGGACACAGCTGGTGACTGACAGCGCCAGATGGAAATTTCCCCCCAAAAGAAAGCCAGCCTTCTCAGGTTGAACGGGCCTTCCGGCACTGAGCATTTGATGGGGAAAAGAAAATACTTAGACCATCACCTTGAAACTTGAGAACATCAAGGACACATACATCATTAAAAGCCAATCAAAAAGGCAAACAGCTTTGCGGCAAAGGAATGAGAATCAGATGGATGTAGATTCTCATCAGCAAATCTGGCTACAGGAAGATAACAGAACGATCTCCTTAAAGTCCTGAAGGAACAGAGTTTTGAGTCTAGAACCCTGTATTCAGCAAAACTATCGCTTAATGGGGAGGATGACATAAAAGCATTTTCGGGGGCAGGAAGAATCAGTTTACACTCACAGATGGTCACTGGGAGCTCCTAAGGGATCTACTCCAACATGAGGAATGGCCCACAAGGAAGACTGCTCAACAAACAAAACAGTGACTACCACCGGTTAACCCTACTCTGACGCCAACTGAGGGGATTTGGGCAGAGAAGGGAGTGGGGGAAGGAATCAACCTACCCAGGTTTTTGTCTTCTTTTTGTCTGCGGGGCTCAGTGTGGAAAGGACTAGGACACATGTACTGATTAAGTCTCGCCTTAAGGAAAAAAAATAGTATGTGTAATTCACAATTTAAAAGTGCCCTCCAGAAAAATAAGTTTACACATAGTAAGTTTCAAATACCTAAGGAAAACTATGGAGAGAAAACTTGAAACAGCAAGAGCATAATCTATGAAAGTAAATATTGATACGCTGGATTTTATTTTTTTAATTAAAAACGTGCTCTGGGAAAGAAACTTAAAGAATGAAAATGTAAGGGCCTGGTTGGCCAGAGGGAGTCATTTTGTGTTTATGTAGTGAACTTAGATTGACCCTATGCAGTAAACTTAGATTAACCCCGCCCCTCCCAGAGGAACTTACTTGCAAAGCCTAGATACAAGGGCGGGTCAGGCCTGTGTGTGGCAGATTAAGCATGACTGTTCAGTGTTCTCTGTGTATTGCAATCTCATTGGCTACCTGTGTATAGTACGGCTAAACTACCTCTATAAAAGTTAGTCTGTGAGGCTGGGAGGGGTCGCCTCTTTGCAAGAGACGGCCCTGACTGGTCAGTATGATTCTCGATGCTTGGCGCTAAATAAAGCTTTGCTTGACCTTCACTTTGTATCAGTCTCGCTCCTTTGATTACGGACCCTAACAAAAAGACAAGCCACAAACTGGGAGAAGATCTTCACAAAACACATCTGATAAAGGGCTTGTATCTAAAATATATATAAAGATCTCTTCAAACTCAACAATAAGAAGACACATAACCGAAAGAAAGAAAGAAAGAAAGAAAGAAAGAAAGAAAAAGAAAGAAAGAAAGAAAACACACAACCTGAGTTACAAATGGGGAAAAGATGGTGCTTCACTGAAGAAGATATACAGATAGTCAGATAAGCCTATGGAAAGATGCTCCACATCTTTCCCACATCTAAGTTTCACATCTAAGGAACTGCAAATTAAAACAACTATGAGAATGGATAAAATCCAAAACACTGAGGACAACAAACGCTGGTGAGAATGTGGAGAACAGGAATTCTTCCTCACTGCTGATGAGAATGTAAAATGTGACCGCCACTCTGGAAAACAGTTGGGCAGTTTCTTACAAAATCAAATATACTCTCATTATAGGATCCTGTTTACCCAAAGAGGTTGAAAATGTATGCCCACACGCAAACCTGCACACAGATGTTTACAGCAGGCTTATTCATACTTGCCAAAACTTGGAAGCAACCAAGATGTCCTTCAGTAGCTTAATGCATAAATAAACTATGGTACATCCAGACAACAGAACATTCCTCAGGGATTAAAAAAAAATAACAATCAAGCCATGAAAAGGCATGGATAAATCTTACATGCGTATCACTAAGTGAAAGAAGCCAATCTGAGAAGGCTACATCCTCTAGGATTCCAACCAACTGATGTTCTGGAAAAGGCAGAACTATGCAGACAGTAAAAAGATCAGCAGTACCAGGGTTGGAGTCAGGGGAAGAGGAGATTGTAAGGCATGACAATACTGTGTGATACTGTGATGGTGGCTGCATGTCATTATGCATTTGTCACAGTGCCAACCTCACAGTGTGATGCCACAGCACTGAGTTCAGATTTGGCAGAGACGTCACCACATCCAAGATGTCTCTCCCCTGCCTCAGTACGATACGGCTGGCATTGCCTTGGAATATCCTGCCAATGTTATCATTCTGCATAAAAGAGCCTGGACAGCAGACATGGAACTACAGACTCCCTCTCCTGCCCTGAGTATCTTCAGTCATACACTACAGCCATGCTCATGAAGCCAAGACTTCTACTGAAATACATCAGAGACAACAGACAACAGAGCTCTCCATTATACAGACACGAAGACTGAGTCAAATCATACCCCTAGGGGTGCCAGGGTGGCTCAGTCAGTTAAGCATCTGCCTTCAGCTCAGGTCATGATCCCAGGGTCCTGGGATCGGGCCCCGCATCAGGCTCCCCGTTCAGGAAGGAGCCTGCTTCCTCCTCTCCCTCTGCCTGTTGTTCCCTCTACGTGTGCGCTCTCTCTCTCTCTCTCTCTGTCAAATAAATAAATAAAAATCTTTTTTAAAAAATCATACCCCTAAAGCAAAACAACTACACGCCACTTGTACAAGATATCAGACTGCTAACAACAACGAAAGTATCGTCTCAGTTACCCAGGCTGTATTTACTATCACAGTCCATAATTTCATCAGTATTAAAAGAAATTCCTAAAAACTCAGAGTACAAGAACAATCTAAAAAGCCCAGCTTCATCCCTTGGTAATAAAACCTACTTTGTCTTCTCAACAAGACCCAGCACCACTGACAGCCTAATGGTGTTTGAACACAGCCCTCGGATTATTTTTCTTCTGTGTTTACTTTCTCCATTTCTGGGGGACACACTAAGAGGGAAACATTTTTAGAATGTGTTTCTTTAAACAACTCCATTCCAGTTACTGATCAGCCTCTGGGAAGAGGAGATCTACACCAAGATGCCCACTGGTTGTAAAGGAGGCTGTCATCTGGGCAGATGAGATCTGCCGGCTGCTCACGGCTGTGATTAAAGTTCATTTAATCATAAACTGAAAGTGCATCATAGTTGAAGTTCCTCTCTGCAAATATCGCCTAATGATCTCAGACAACAAACACTCAAGCAAGTTCGTTTTATTAGATGTTAGGTTCAAAGAAATACAATAGAACTTTGCAGTACAGTAACCCACCCCTTATCCACAAAGACACGTTCCAACACTCCCAGTGGACGCCTGAAACTGTGGATAATACTGAGCCCTATGTATACTATGTTTTTCCTATATACACATACATATTTGTGATAAAGTTAAATGTACAAATTAGGCGCAATAAGAGACGAATTACTAATAAACGGACCCAGGTAACAACGATATACTATAGTAAAAATGATGTGAATGTGGCCTTTCCCTCAAAATCTCCCCCTTCTTCTTGTGAATATGTGGGATGACAAAACGCCCACGTGGTGAGACAAAGTGAGGTCAGTGACGCAGGCATGGTGACATAGTGCTGGGCTACTACCCACCCTCCGCCGATTGCCAGAAGGAGGATCATCTGTTTCCAGATGGCATTTCGACAGCTGGTGAATGAAACTGCCAAAAGGAAAACTGAAGACATGGTGGTGGTGATGGTGGGGCGGGCCCCACTGTACCATGAGCCAGTTAATTTTCAGAATAAACTTAAGGTGGATCTCCTAGATTGGGC
The DNA here is from genome assembly GCF_010015895.1 of Lontra canadensis. NCBI lineage: Eukaryota > Metazoa > Chordata > Mammalia > Carnivora > Mustelidae > Lontra > Lontra canadensis. Next base: position 5,428,943 of record NW_022631097.1, on the reverse strand, counting down.
CCAAGAGAGATTTTTCACCCAGTGTAAAAGAAAGACAAAATAACCCTGAAAAGAATACTGGAAGGGTGGAAAGACACAGGCTCTGGGCTGTCACTGCCACTGGAACGCTGGGCAAGTTCCAGAATGTAACCCTCCACAGCCTTGGTTTCTTCCCCTAGGAAGGAGGGTGTTGGGCTCCCAGACAATTTTATTTTGGGAAAGTCTACAACTCCATGAACAGTCAATCACAAATGTTTGAACAAGATCGTCTACGTAGAGCTGTCCAAGATATATATATACACCATCTTACATTTTCTAGTAGCCACACTAAGAAAAAAAAAAAAAAGAAACAGAAAATAACTGGAATAACATATTTTATTTAACTTGACCTATCCAAAATATTATTTCAATCTATAATAAACATAAAACATTACTAATGAGATGGCTTGGATTCTTTTCCATGGTAAGTCTTCAAACTCTGGTGTGCTTCCTACACATCACACACAGTTTGGTCTGACTCCCTCCTCAAGTACTCAGGAGCCATTTGTGGCTAGTGGCCACCATCTGGGACCACACTGGTCTAGAAAGTCACCTTCGACTTCGAGAATGTCTGACTCTCTGCGTATTGCTGACACTCGGCCCAGTATCTGGGCTCTCAAAGGACAAATAATGGGCAGGCAAAGATGGACAGACTTCTCTAGCGCGTGGTTGCATCTCTACACCTTGTCAGTTCCAACTCGGCTGTGCTTCCCACAGTCACTCCTTCTTTGCATCTCTGGTGTTGCCCTGGCCCAGGCCCTCATTACTTCTCACCTAGATCACTGTAATAGCCCCTGACCGTGTACTGCATTTGTGATCTTCCCTGATCCCTGGGGTTTACACCCAGCCCAATTTATTGTTAAATTGAGGCCCCCTCAATTGCCGGCCCACACGGGTGCCTTCCCTTCCAGAACACTGGCCCACACCCAAACATCTGAAAACCAGAGAGCAGCAGAGTTAAACGGAGTTGAATAGATGCATTTCCAAGCATCAGGAATGGTCAACACAGACATGAATGAGGAGAGGATCAGAGAGCATTTTTCTAATATTCTCACCAGCAGCAAGGCAGAGCAAGAGTAACATGGGGAAGGGACTGGGGGGAAGGGGACACAACAGAAACACCCACACCACCTTACACCCTTAGCAAAACGGTCAGTGAAACTCAACTGCTGAGATGCCAGAGGACAAGGGGTCATTTCGTTTGTCTGCTACATAAACAGTAGCTACCTCTTTGCAGGTCCAAAGATAAAAAATTCTCTAGTGGTAAAATCAAAATTCTGTTTCCCCAGTGGCTTAGAATAAAGAAAACACAAAGAAAATAGGAGAGTCTTAAATAAGGATAATCGTTATGCAGCTAAAAATAGTTCATAAGAGGCTGATCCCACGGAGCCCGAAGCCGAGCAGCTCAGCGGCAGTCCCCAGATTTCTCCCTCCGAATGTGAATGAGCTCCTCCGTGACATGCAGGCATCACTGAAGGCCAGCGAAGAAAGCCATGCTCCCTGAACTTAGGATCTGGAAGCAGATTCCAAATGTCCGAGTACAGAGGTCCTTCCTCCATGTAGCATTTGCTAACCCTTGCTTCCCATATAACCCGTCTCAGTAATGTACTTAAAATATTTACAGTAATCCTGGAGCCTCAGTGCAGACGGCAGCTAACACAGTATCTCCAGAGATAGAAGAGGGAGAAGCAGCCCCCAGACACTTCACCGAAATGTGTGAGATGTGACATTTGCTTATCATCTGGCATCGAGTGCCAAAGCCTGGAAAACTTGCTTGCAAATGTAAACCCTCTAAATGCAAGTTAATCGGGATTAGATCACTTTTTAGGGTGAAATGTGATGTTGTATCAGATTCTGGTTCTTACAGATGGTGAGCAAAGAATGAGATGAACTGTCAGAGCAAGAGACACACATCAACAGTACGGGCACGTACACATACAAACCATCTGCGGCCGTGTGTGACACAGTGAGCCCTCCCCAGTCACTGCTGATGAATGAACAATATTATTCGCACACTCTTATGGGCATGTCTGTGCAGGTAGACGCAGGTGTCCGTGTGTGACTGAGTCCCCATGGGCTGTCTGCGTATTTTGCGTGAGCCACTAACAATCTCCGCTTCCTTAGGGTTCTATCCCGGCAAGGGCTCTCTCTCAGGTCTTGTTCCTGCATTTGCCCTTAATGATGGGAAAAAACTCGCAGGGCATAGATATGAGATCACTTCTATGTTTAGACTTTCTTAATGGGTGTTAACATTTGCCCTGAGCGCTTTTACTGGCCTAAATGGATGTAAATAATATCTTGTATCCAGTGTTGTATTGACCAGGGGTTATATTTAGTAAATGTAAAGATCTAAGGAAGAAAGGCAGAAACTCATCTTTAAAGGTGCTCTATACACATCCTCCCATAACTGTTTGGAAAACATTTTACAAGAATAATTTCAATTTAACCCTTTGTTCTAGCCAGCATCTCTGTCAGAGAAGGGTTTAAGATAAAACATCTACTGTAAAAGGAAAATCAATTATTAAGCAACCGAAGCCATCAACTGAGGTTCTTACTGGTCACCTGTAGGGTAAAAAATGGCCTTGAGGGGCACCTGGATGGCTCAGTGGGTTAAGCCTCTGCCTTCAGCTCAGGCCATGATCTCAGGGTCCTGGGATCAAGCCTGGCATCGGACTCTCTGCTCAGCAAGGAGCCTGCTTCCTCCTCTCCCTCTGCCTGCTTCTATGCCTACTTGTGATCTCAATCTGTCAAATAAATAAATAAAATCTTTAAAAAAACATGGCCTTGAAGGCAGGGCCAATGAATAGAAGGTGAGAGCCTCTGGAGACACAGGGGGATGAATTCTCTATCATCCGAGTGCTTGGTGTGTGATCATATACGCCTGGATAATGACACGCGAAGAATGCTCTAATGCTCCGATAATGACTCCCAGTTAAGCCTCCATCATGAGATTTAGAGGGGGCAATAATGACAGGTGACATTCTTGCCCATATGGCTGGCCTGCAGGTAAGAATCTGGGTGCAGGAGTTTACCTTGAATGATGATGGGCAGCATGAGAAAGATCTGACATATTGTCAATATGAGCTTGATTCATCACATGGTTCTCTTAACGTATCAAATAATTAATGCACGCACTTCTGTATTATACACATTACTCACTAATCACAACCACCCCATGAGGTACAAAATGTATTTTCATCTGCCTCTGTAATAGAAATAAAGGAAGCTTTCCAATGTCATACAGAACTGGATCCAGTTCTCTCAATCCCAAAGCTAGGGGTTTCAACCCTGATGTATGCTACCATAAAGAAACTTCCAATAGTCTAGGCCATTAGACCAAGTTCAAAGGTTAATTCATGACAGAGCTCAGTGAGAGCTTTATTTATTGAGTACCCACAGGATAGATGGTACAGAAAACAGAAGCAGGGGAAATTAGGCCCAGCTCTTTATGTATTTCCATTGAGGAACAGAAGACAAAAACAGAACCTGTTCCATTCAACTTGGGTATGATATTGAACCAGGTGCATTGGAGGGGGACGAAAGCACCCTGGGCTTGGGGATTAGCTGGTCCTGCTGGAAACGAACCAGCAAGCAAGGAATATCTCTGACTTGTTTTTCTCTGTGAAAGTGGAGGATAAAGCCATTTCTGAGATGTGGTCCAGCCCTTTGTGATGACAAACAACGTTTATGTTTCTCAGCAGCTGCCTAGGTATTTTACGATGTGACAACCCGACTCATACCTGGGGTCCGGGTGTGTAGAGATGGACTTGAGCTTAGGAGTGCACCATCTGTCCCCACTTTGCTTGTCCCAAGGCGCCTTTTGAAACAACCACTTAGAGTTAAGGTCGGAAAAAGCTAGTGCCCTCCACCCTGACCACCTCTGACGTAATAGAGGTGTTTGCTACCCTGCTCTCTGTCTCCTGTTCACTTGTGACCTGGGATAGAGGGCTGCCCTTCCCCCAGCTCACTGCACCCCAACCCCACTTCTGGGATTTTAAAGTGATAGATCTTGTGACTTCCTTAAGGGAACCGAAACCACATCTTCGATTGAAACGACCCTGAGGGTTTGCACTTTCCCAAAGCGGGCGCTGGAGTGTTGAAGGAGCTGCCTGCCAACCTCGGGCAAGCGGCTTCTGCCTCCTCACTCAGCAGATCATGAGCTGCACATTCTGAGTTCAACACACCAGCTCTGGCTTCCAACACACCCTCACATTCTAATATTAGAGCTCTTTCTACTTTAACGCCCCTCAGTTTCCTACTTCTGCCCTTAAAACTTAGGGCAGGTTGTTATGGGAAAACTGAGTCCGTGTAGGGATGCTTTTTAAACAAAACACAATGAAAAAAACCTTTGCTGACCAGCACAGAGGACAGAGGAGATGGACAGGCCCAACGTGGAATTGGAGGAGGACATTAGGGACCATTTCTGAAAGATGTGTACTCCTCCAGGTTCTGCATTTGGTCTGCATGCTTACTGCCCACCAGCTCTTCATTGCTAATCTTGTTTCCTTTAAGCCAAATCCCTAAATTTAATAAGACAGGGAGTAAGATCCTTCCCGAGATCCTGCTGACAACATAGTCTATAAAAACAACTTCCCTTCCTTTCGGTCCTCACTGCTCACCTCCACCCCCCGCACACCCATACACACACAGACACACACACACACACACTTCACTATTCATCTGTGCACACTGTCCATGAGTGTCACTGTCCATGAGTGTCAAAGCGAGTCAGGATAAGAGAGTTGAGAACACTGACCCCATGGGTTGTAACCAACCACGAGACCACAAGCTCCATGAGAGCACACCTGCTCTGCTCGCCGCTCCATCTCCAGCCCCAGGAGTAGTGCCTGGCACACTGAAGGCACTCCACATAGATTTGTTACAATCAACAACTCCAGTTTCCACTCTGCCTCCTTTACTGGACTGAAAGGCTCGATCTTGAGCCAACCGTAAACTCTGTACAGGCAGGGGACTCACGCCTTTGCATTTCCACCACCTGGTAAAATGTCTGGGACACTAACACAAGATATATATTTGGAGAAAGGTAGCATTTGCAAAAGTACCACTGAACATCCAGATTAAGGAAGGAGTCAAAGATATCTCATAAGCAACAAATAATAATCCCAGAATTATTTTCCTAAATAGTACACAGCTGAGCACATAATCTTGAAACAGATGGTGGTCTTTGATCCTTTCCCTATGAGTTCATAAAAAAATGAGAATAATTTTAGGAGAGTGCACCAAGGTCTGAGTTCACCCCTGCCCCAGGCCCTACCGAGAATGTCAAACAGCAGCTAATGGGCCAAGCACAAAGCTTCTCAAACCCAGAGGTTCTGCTGTGTCACAGAAACAGGTGGTAAACAATTTAATTACCCTGAGGGAACAGCCTAGCAATGAAATTCTAATACTATCACTCAAATGTGTTGAACTAAGAGTACATTACCAGACCTGAAATATGATGACTATTTTCTTTTAATTAAAATTACTATGGTTCACCTTTTCTTTTTTCCACTAAACTTTTTATTTCGAGATCATTTTAGATCCACATGCAGTTGTAAGAAAAATAAAGAGATTTTGTGTCCCCTTTACCCAGCTTCCCCCCATGGAAACCTCTTACAAAATTATAGCACAATATCACAACCTGGATACTGAAATTGGGTAAGTCGGGATACAGAACTTTTTTTTTTTTTAATTTCTTTTCAGCGTAACAGTATTCATTGTTTTTGCACCACATCCAGTGCTCCATGCAATCCGTGCCCTCTCTAATACCCACCACTTGGTTCCCCCAACCTCCCACCCCCCGTCCCTTCAAAACCCTCAGATCGTTTTTCAGAGTCCATAGTCTCTCATGGTTCACCTCCCCTTCCAATTTCCCTCAACATTTCTATCACCACAAGGATCCCTCGTGTGGCTCTTTTATTCTTCCCATCCCAACACCTTCCTTCACTCCTGGCAACCACTAATCTGCTCTCCATTTCTATAGTTCTGCTATTTCATGACTGTTGCATAAATAGGATAAAATGACATGTAGATTTTGGGATTGGACTTGGACTTTCTTTCTACTCAGCACAACTCCCTGGAGACCCACCCAAGTTGTCGTGTGGGCCAGTATTTGGTTCATATTTATTTCTGATTAGTATTCCACGGTGTGGATGTAGCACAGCTTGCTTATCCTTTCAACATCCTGCTGAGGACACATTTCTTATCAGAACACCCCCTCTCTTTTTCTGAGGGCCCGGAAGAAACAAGCAGGGAATCTTACTTGAAGTTAAAGTTTCAATTGTTTCCACAGGGCAGCCCCTGTGGAAAAAAGTACAGACGGCCCTCAAAAAATTAAAAATAGAAATACTATATGGGTATTTACATATACACTACTGGGTATTTACCCAAAGAAAACAAAAACACTAATTCAAAAAGGTATAAGCGCCCCTGGGGTCACTGCAGCATTATTCACAGTGGTCAAGACATGGATACAACCTAATTGTCCATTGATAATTGTGCCCTGATCACTGAAATGGATAAAGATGTGGTCTATATACACAGTGGAATATACAGCCATAAAACGAATGGAACCTTGCTATCCGCTATGACATTGACCGACCTAGAGGGTATTATGCCCAGTGAAAGCAGTCAGACAAAGACAAATACCATATTATTTTACTTATATGTGGAATTACAAAACAAAACAGAACAAAAAAGCAGAAACAGATCCATAAATCCAGAGAACAAACTGGTGGTTGCCAGAGGAGAGGGGAGTGAGAGATGGACAAAGCAGGTGAGGCAGAGGCTTCCAGTTATGGAATGAGTAAGTCACGGAGGCGAAAGGTACAGCATAGGGAATAGCGTGCATAGCACTGAATGTTGACAGCTGGTAGCCACACTTGCGGTGAGCATAGCATGACAGATACATATGGCCAAACACTATGCTGCACACCTGAAACTAATGTAACACCGTGTGTCAACATTAATTAATTAATTAATTAAGGAAAAAAGGAAGAAAGACTGTCAAACATTCTTCCTGAGTGGTTGTGCCGTTTTACATTCCCAGCAGCCACGCAGGAGTTTCCAGTTTTCTGCATCCTTGAAAGCATTTGTTGACGTCACTAGTTTTTATTAGGGCCAGTCTGATGTGTTTGCTGCAATTCACTTTTAATCGTATATACGAAGATCCAGACAGGAGAGGGAAAGACCTGACGGCCACCCAGGTATCTTTAAGTATTTTGCTGGTTCCTTATAATTATCTTAATGTGCGCGATAAACCCGGCTCTGTCCTAAATGAAGCACTGGGTAGGAAAGGTAGAGCGCTTCCACAGAGTAATAAAGAGCAGCTACCAACTCCAACAGCAAATATTAGCCTGCACATGAAATTCTGGAAGCATTCCCTTTAATGTTCTAAGAGCAAAGCAAGAACAGCACTTCTGGTCAAACTTTTCATTGGGAGTAATAGCAAATATCATCAAATAAGAAAAATATTATGAGGCATAACAATCAAAAGGAAGAAGTGAAATTATTATTTGCAGATAATGTGGATGTCTACAAAAAATATTTAAAAGAATCCTAAACTTTGAAAAGTTATGACAGTGCACTAGGTTGTGGACACACAACATAAAAATTCAACAGCTTCCCTAGACATCAGCAGCAACCCAACTAAAAATGTAATTTTTTTTAAAGATTTTATTTATTTATTAGACAGAGATCACAAGTAGGCAGAGAGGCAGGCAGAGAGAGAGAGAGGAGGAAGCAGGTTCCCCGCTAAGCAGAGAGCCCGATGTGGGGCTCGATCCCAGGACCCTGGGATCATGACCTGAGCTGAAAGTAGAGGCTTTAACCCACAGAGCCACCCAGGTGCCCCTAAAAATGTAATTTTTTAAGAACCCCATTTATTCTAGTAACAGAAGTATCTAGGAATAAGCCTTTTAAAATCTATGGAGAAAATTATACCACTTTAATAAAAGACCTAAAAGAAGACACAGAAATGATGAGAAATATCCACATTTCTGGTTAAAAGGACATTTTTTGAAATTTCTACTTTTTCCAGACTAATCTATAAATTTAATGCAAATGTAACCAAAAATACTAAAAGAATGTTGTTTTGTCTCATTTTAAAACAGGTTCTTTTAAAAATATGCGTGGAGAAGTAAAGGACCAAAAGGAGTGAAGATATTTTGCAGAACGTTTGACCATGGTACCCAAAGCTTTGAGTGCAGGTTGTGCTGATGGAAACGTCTCACTCATGCGGGCACTGGAAAGAAGTGGTTTCAGAGCTCAGGACACTCCTAGGCCATCTCTCCAGCACTGACCAGCCCTCCCCTTGCCATTCCCCCAACCCCAGCACTTCTAAACTCAGCCTATCAGGCCCTCTATCCTCATTCACAGGAGCGTCCCCCTTCTTCCTCACACCATATGCAAATTCTTCACAGAAACTCCGCCTTTTAGAACCTTCCTGTCTTCTAGAACTTGCAGCCTTTCATCAGCAAATGCCCTATCTCCCCCACCTCTGGACTTCTTGCCTTCACTGCTCCACTTTGATGACCCTGTTCCTCACTGTTGATCTCAGATCACCGTCCCCCCTTTCTCCCTAAAAACCCCTTACTTTGACACTTACACCATCAACTGTATGACTATAATACTTGCCTTAAAATAAAACCACCTCTCTGGAACTCACATCTTCCCCTCCAGCTATCACTCAATTTGCTCTCTCCCCCTTTCTACAAAAGTCACCCAAAAGAGTTTTCTGGACTTGCTGTTTCCAATATCCTCTCATCCATCTCTCTCTCTCTCTCAAGCTGTTCTATAGACATTCTTGCCCATGCTTACACAAAAACAGACTGCAAGGTCACCTGTGCCCTCCATGATGGACTCTTCTCAGGTCTCGCCTTTCCTGAGCTCCCAGCAGCACTGGGCACAGCTGAGCACCCCTGCCTTCAGGACGGTGGGCTCACTGAGCTTCAGAGCACCGCTCTGGACTTTTCTTCGGACCTCGTTGGCCATCCTCTGAGCCCCATGGCTATTGCCTTAACCTCCCTGACCTTGAAATGTCCATCTACCCAGTCCTCTGTCCAAGGACCTTTCTCTTCTGGGCCACTTCTCTACACTCTGGTTACATACATCACTGGCAGGTCCCACTGCAAAATGACAATGCAGGGCCCTCATTCGAAAATCATTGAGGCCTCTAAGACAGCAACAGCACAGCATTAGAGCAAACGCAGGACTTGGCCAAGAGTGGGGCTCTGTCACACAGCTACAGAAACGGGTCCTGCTGAGGATACCTGAATTTACGTCTCTGCTCTAGACCACTTTCCTGAACTCAGGGCTGATAAATGTAAACATCTCCAATCCATGCTCCCCCAGGCACTTCAAAATCAAATTCCTAACCCCCGCCCCTCCCACAAACAAATAAGAGCCCTGTTCTTCCTGCAGTTTTCCCCATCTCCACGAGTGGCAGGTTTTTCAACTTTCTTTTTCCTCCTAGCGACCCTCTGATTCTCCTTTTACTGAAACCTCACGTCCAAATCACAACCAAATCTGTTGGCTCACCTTCAGATATATGGAGGACATGCCCACTCTCCCCGCCTCCCCCCTAGCCTTGCCACAGGTACCATCTGGCACCTGGATTACCGCTGTCCCCTCCCAGCTGGTCTCCCGGCTTCTGTCCACAGGCCCCACAGTCTAGCCTTAGCCCTCAGCCCGCGATCCTTTCACACTGGGACTGTCCTCAGGTGGATCTGAAGGTGCCCTGACGTTACTCAGAAACACTGGTCCAAAGGACTGATAGCTCTTTCCATGTCACGTGATTCAACTACAGAAACAGGAAAGTCGTTTATTTTCATATGCCTATTTTCTCCAAACAAAAACCTCACAAAGATGACAAGTGCCCCATCCCCAAATTGCAAACCCTGTCCCTTCCTCCCACCGAGGATCGACCTACAAACTTGCCGGCAGTCCTGAAATGGTAAGAAAGCGGATGGTTCCTGAAGTTCCCTTTCCATTTTTCATTACCTAAGGGTCTAGGTAACCCGACGCGGATCATAATCGCCAAACATCCCGCTTGACATGATTTGGGTTTCTACATACGTTCTCTACGAAACAAAATGCAAGTGTCTAGACGTGAGGGGCCGCGGTGCTGCGTCTGAAGCACCCGGGTGTGGGGGTGGCTTTAGAGGTCTGGCGTCCGCGCGCGGGCCCTTGAATGCGGGGGGGGGGGGCTGTGCAGGTGGTCGGGAGCGAGTGCGTCGTCACCGTGTGCGCTCGAGGCCCGCGGGCCCAGGTTGCGACAAACGTTCTTGTGACCCTTTGGCTCCCTAGGGCTCTGCTACAAACACCACGCCGGGACAGGGCACACGCCAGACTGTCTCTGCGCCCACCGAGCGGGGCACCAGGTATCCCCGCGTGGGGGTGGACGGGCATGCGCGCCGCGGCTCGCACGCACGCGCACACGCACCGCGGCCCCGCGAGCGCGCCGGGGTCTCGGACACCCCGGCCCCCTCCTGCGGCGCAGGTGTTGGGCCGCCCCGCCCCCCAGGTGCGGGCGGCCACCGACAGGCCCCAGCGGAGGGAGGCGGGCGGAGGGCGGAGGGCGGGGCGGTGGCTCCCCTCCGCGCGCCGGCGCCCCCGCCCCGCCGACCCTCCCCGCCGCGCGCCCCTCCCCTCTCACCAACGGACGAGCGGATCCTCGACCTTCGGGGCAGGGACATCTTAAGAGCTCTGTCCAGGCCGGAGGCGTTCGGCATCGCGCCCCAGTCGGGGGCTACGCTGGCCCTGGGCGAGCGGCGGTGGCGGCGGCTGCGCTCGGGGCTGGGCGCAGGGGTGGCGGCCCGAGGGCCATGGGTGGGCGCGCTCCTGGGCCGGACTGCGGGGCCGCCGGGAGCGCCGGCGCCTGTGCCGCGGCCGCCGCCGGAGGAGGCTGCGTCGTTCGTGCCGCAGCCGCCGGCCAATGCGGCAGCGCCCGCGAACGCCACCGCTGCGGGCCCCGCTGGCCCGGCGGCGGCAGCGGCGGGGGAGGGGTCCGGCCCTTCCGTGGGGAGCCGGGCGGGAGGAGGAGCGGGCGGGAAGAGTCTGGACCGTTAAGCGGGACAGGGGGCTTTTAGGTGGCGGAGACGGCGGTGGGCGGGGGGCATGGATCGGTGTCCTAGGGGACTCTTCTAGGAGGCGGTCACGTCTTGGGGTACTCTTCTCTGCCTGTGCCAATCTGCTACCTATTTTACCTGTCACTTGTCACGCGGCGCAAGTGTCCCGTGCGAACCGTTCAGAAACTCTCCTTTTCTCTGTTTCTGTTCTATTTTGTTGGGATCTGTATAGGTTCTTCAAGGAACAAGTATTTCTAAGGTGTAGGGCCTGGAACGAAGAGAAATCCTGGGTCTCCAGACTCCTAACCCCCAGCCCTCCTAGAATTCCGATTAGTGGCATGTTAGAACTGTAAGAAGCCCCTGGGAATATTTAGCTCGCGACACACACACACACACACACACACACACACACACACCTTCCGTAGGAAACAAAAATCAATGAGAGGTGAGGTGACTTGTCCAAGGTCACTTGATCCATTTTTTTATTGTTTTTACTCATCAGTGTTTAAACCGGGCTTGGTTCTTCTGGGCACAGTTCCATTAAAAAGAAAGGGAAAAAAAGCTGAATCTGTTTAATATTTGATAAAATTCTGACCTCAGAATGAAGAGAAAAATGATTCAAGAAGAGTCTGACCTTACACTTATGATGTGATCATTATGCTAAATTTAACATAAATATCAGGGGCTGAGGAGAACAGAGTTCAGCAGAAGGAATTGGTGCCCCAGGAGAAATTACCATGCAGCCTCTCAAGCTCCTACTGGCTAGCCTCTGCTCCAGAATTTCTTAGGAAAAATGCAGTAGGGATGGACAGTAGACTGGCAGCTTTAACTTCAAGTAGGATTCCCTGCCTGTTTCTTCTGGGCCCTCAAAAAAGGGGAGGGGGGATTCTGATAAGAAATTGAGTCCTCATCAGGATGTTGAGGAAGAAGAAAATTTTCCAAATTGTTGAGTGGAGCTTCAGGGTGGGAGATGTTTTCTCAGCGGGTCTTCACAGCTGCTGAGGGTGTACTCAGCAGCTAAAGCCACTTCATCCTAGCAGTGAATTTATCAAAAACTTTGTCACTAATGATTCAATTTTTAAATCAATGACAACCCCTTGAAGGCTTAGCAGAACTGAAAAGGACTTGCGTGAAAAAATACAATTTTTAACTCCAAATTTTAAGATGAAAAATGTTTCCATCATAACCAGGTGGGAAAAGGGTAGATAGACATTATTTTTAATTTTTAAGAAGCTGAGTATGGTAAATATAGAGCATTGCCTTGCCTGCCCTAAGCTGACCCTGTGCCTTATCTGATTTTGTGCATCCTTGTCATGAAACTGAGGAGGGGGGGGGACACGGACTTATGTTTCTGTATTTATCTTCTGATAACCAAAACTGTCCTAGCAACTTGGTACAGTGTTGAGATTCAGGGTCCCCTCTTTGAAGACGTGCAGGGAGCAATAGATGGGTGACCCATTCGAACTTGTGTTCTCTCATTGAGTGCCATGGCTAATTTCCCTGATCTGACTGGCTGTTATCTCTCTTGGGAAGTTAAAGATGGCCTTTGAGCACAGAATTCAGACCTAAATACTATCTTTGAGGTCTTCTAAAGATATACATGCACAAAGAATAAAAACTAGCCGATGGGCATTATTTACTGTTAGTCTTAGAATCCAAATGCCAGTATGGCTCCTTCAATAACCTGTACTTGACCTCGCAAATGCTTTCACCCTTGCCAGAAGCAACATAGGCCAGAACCAAAGGAGACCCAAGAAGGCTGTAGAAAGAAAAGCCAATGTAAAATGAGAGCAACAGGGATAGTCAGAGAAATGTATTTTGTCTCTACTCTACAGAAGCAAGAACTTAACCAGGAAAGAGCTTCTGCCTCAGTTCTCTAGAGCCACCAGCCCAAGCACTCAGAAGTCAGGTTACAGAAGCAGCCCGCGGAAGAAAAAGAAATCCCTCAAACGACAGGCGGAGCAGGATACACCAAGCCTTTAGCACTGGGGGTTGATAAATACCATTGAGTTAAGAGTAGGCCTTTTTGTCCTAAGGGATAATGTAGAAGAAAAAAGGATTAGAGTTTTCTTTCCCTGAAAGCCAGCTGTCTCCATCTTCTGTATTCTGTATACATCCTCCCTGGGCAGTGAGATCGGCCAGGACAGACCCAGTTTCCCGGAGAGAGAACCTACCCCCTCGTGGTGTGACTGCAGAAAGGTCGGCCATGTTTTCTCTCAAGACTTCCAAGGAGGGAAAACTGCACAACTTCTCTTGGCAGCACATTTCAATGCTCAAGAACGAGGGTTTTCAAGCAGTTCTTCTCTATGACCATCTTAAGGTCTATTTTGACTTACACCCATTCTTATTTAATCTTCATGGTTCTACAGAACAACCAGCTTGCATCCTTCTCAAGAAGTTCTTTCATACAAATGAAGAGTTTGAGCCATTTCTTAAGCCCCTTTCTTCAAACTAAAACCTCATTTTCTCTTAAAGTGTTTATACATGAAAAAATGTTCATGCATGTATACATATATATGTGTATCTCTTATATGTGTACATGTCTATACAGAGGTAGACATTTTTTAAAAGGAAATGGCATATATACACCATATAAAAATGTATAAATATGCATAAAGTATTAATCCGTGTACCTACTCCCCAGCTTAGGGAATAATATAGACAGAATGGAAGCCACTACCAATCACTAACACCTTTCCTTTCTGTTTGTCCCCAGATCAATTTATTTTTAGGCTTTCTTCTAGGGCCTCCTTCCTCTTTTCCTGATATTTACAAATAAGCTAAAAGGCAACCCTGAGAGTATTGAAAAAGAATCCAGGAAGGAAAACTAGGTAATAGAAAACTTCATTCTTCTATGTCTCATGCAGCGTTCTGTAAATGCATTCTGATGACTTCAAATTCCTCTCATTTTTAGACATGTTACACAGTGTTCCAAATTGGACACAGAAGAAAAAATCATCAGTAGAATGGCCAATATCTATCTTCCTAGTGACCGAAGAGGCAGGTGCCCCAAACCTCTGGCCCTTGATTACTCATTAGCACTCGCGTCTAACATGTGATGCTGGCTGCAGTCAGAATCTTAGCAGGGGCTGTCATCTGTATACTTCCTCTTGTCTTCTCTAGGTAGCCTGGGCTTCCTTACATCATGGGGGCTGGCTTCCAAGAGTCCCAGGAGTCAGAGCCCGGCAGAGGCTATGCACCTTTTCTAACCTGGCTTCCAGAATCATGCAGTATCACTCCCATCACAATCTGTTAGGGCAGTCACAAAGACCCAGTCAGTTCAAGAGTACAGGAAGTAGACTCCAGCTCTTGCTAGACTCTGCCAGAATGTAAGGATTGGAAACACTGTTGCAGCCATTTTTGAAAATATATCAAAACTGGCAACAAATTTTCATTTTAATAAAACATAATTGCACCCAAATCATAAAATATTTATGGAAAAATTAATGAAAGACATGCAAGATGTTCACATTAAAAATAAGGGACCCAAAGAACAAAATGGAAGGACATGCATTACCTGATGTCAAATCTTACTGTAGTATGAATGCTCTTCAAGACAGTGTAGTGTAGACACATGAATACACAGATCAATTAAACAGAGTGAAGAAATAGGTCCATGTATATAAAATAATTTTGACAAAGGCTATTTAACCATATATATGCATGGTTACATATACATCAAGACAACTCAATAGGGAAAATACAATCTTTTCAATAAATATCACTATAACAGGGGTGCCTGGGTGGCTCAGTCAGCCTCCAGTCATGATCCCAGGGTCCCGGGATAGAGCCCCACATTGGACTCCCTGCTGAGCAGGGAGTCTGTTTCTCCTTCTCCCTCTGCCCCTGCCCTTGCTAGCGCTTGCTCTCTGTCTTTCTGTCTCTCTCTCTCTCTGTCTCTCAAATGAATAAAATCTTTTAAAAAAATACCAACAACTTGATGTTCATGTGGAAAAAAAATTAAATAAACCTTGACCCCTTAACCAAACATAATAACTCAAAATGGATCATAAACTTAAAGGATAAAAAAGTAACCATATAAGGCATCTAGAAGAAAACACAGAAGAAAATATTTCTTACACAAAACAGAAAACACTAACCATAAAAGAAAAAATGTACAAACTGGACATCATCAAAAAGAAAACTTCCGTTCATCAAAAAACACCACCAAGAGAAGAAATAGATAAGCCACAGACCAGGAGAAAATATTCCAATGCATACATTTGACAAAGAACCTGTTTCTAGAATATATAAGTAACTCCTACAACCCAATACTAAAAGGACAAGTCTAATTTGTTAATGATCAGAAAAATGCACACTAAAACACAACGACTTTCCAGTACCCACCAGGATCTGAAATCAAGATTAACAACTCCAAATACTATAGAAAATGGTGAACAACTTGAACTCCTACTTGCCGGTGGGAGTGTGAAATGTTAGAACCACTTTGAAAAACTTGTAATTTTCTGTACAGTTAAATGTATACCTTCCCTATGACCCAGAAATTCTACTTCTAGGTATTCACCCAAGAGAAATGTACACATATTTACAAACAGACTTTAAAAAATAATATTAATAGCGGCTTTATTCATAATAGCCTCAAACTGGAAACAACCCAAATATTCATCGACAGGTAAATGGGTCAACAAATTGTACGTTTTCATATAATGGACTATGACTCAGGAATAAAAAGGAATAAATTACCCATGTATACAGCAACATAGATGAATCTTAAACACTGTACTGAGTAAAAGCAAGACATAAAAGAGTAGAGACGGTATAAGCCCATTAAAGTAACCAGATTAGGTCCAACTTGAAGTTCCTAGTGCAAAGCCCCACGTAAGCAAACCAAAACATAAGTTTCTATGGTCTGTGCTTGGCTCCCCCAGAAAAGAAAGGCCTAGGCCAGCCAATCAACACTCATCTGTCCAGCACAAATTACCTAACATGGTTCCAAAATGTCCCTTTGCTTCATATAAGGAAAGCAAACCTGCTTTAACCAGTCAGCAAATGCCCAGTACAACTTCCTTGTTCCTGCTCACTTTGCTCCATAAAAATGTCTTCCCAGGTGTTCAACATCACTAATGATCAGGGAAATGCAAATCAAAACCACAGTGAGATAACA
The DNA here is from genome assembly GCF_010015895.1 of Lontra canadensis. NCBI lineage: Eukaryota > Metazoa > Chordata > Mammalia > Carnivora > Mustelidae > Lontra > Lontra canadensis. Next base: position 5,412,734 of record NW_022631097.1, on the reverse strand, counting down.
TCTCCCACCTCTTAGAATGGCTATTATCAAAAAAGACAAGGAACAACAAGTGTTGGTGAGGATGTGGAGAAAAGGGAACCCTCGTGCCCTATTGCTGGGCATGTAAATTGGTTCAACTACTATAGAAAATAGTATGGAGGTTCCTCAAAAAGTTGAAAACATACCAGAGGCAAGTGGGTGGCTCTGTAGGTTAATTGTCCAACTCTTCATTTCAGTTCAGGTCATGATCACAAGGTTGTGAGATGAGCCCCGTTGGCGGCCCATGCTCAGTGGGGAGTTCGCTTGTCCCTTTCCCTGTGCTCCTCCCCCCACTTGTGCTCACACGCGCTCGCTCTCTGTGTCAAATAAATATTTTTTTTTTTAAATAGAAATACCATATGATCCAGCAATTCCACTTCTGGGTATTCATCTGGAAGAAACAAAAATGCTTACTCAAAAAGAGATCTATACCAAGTTTATTGCAGCATTATTTACAATAGCCAAGATGGGGAAACAACCATTGTAATGGAGTATTACCAAGCCATAAAATAGAAGGAAATCGCCATTTATGACATGGATGGACCTTGATGGCATTATGCTAAGTGAAATAAGTCAGACCAAGAAATACTGTATGAGCTCAGTCATACAGGCATACATCAGAGATATTGCAGATTTGGTTCCAGACTGCTTCAACAAAGCAAATATCAAAATAAAGTGAGTCAAATGAAATTGTAGGTTCCCCAACACATATAAAAGTTACGTTTACACTATACTGTAGTCTGTTAAGTGTGCAATAGCATTATGTCTACAAAAATATGCATACCTTAATTAGAAAACTTTATTGCTAAAAAATGCAAACCATCATCTGAGATTTAAGCAAATAGTAGTCGTTGATCACAGATCACTGTAACAAATGTAAATGAAAACAAAATTTTTAATTAAAAAAATTAACAAAAAAGTTCTGAAATATTGCAAGAATTAGCAAATGGGACCCAGAGACTGAAGAGAGCAAAAGTTGCTGGGAAAATGGGGTCAGTGGACTTGTTCCACTTGTAAGAAATATGATTATCTGTGAAGGACACAGTAAAGGACAACAGAACAAGGTATACATGTATATCGGGGCATGGAGTGGGGAGCAGAAAGGGTGAAGGTGGTCAAAAGGCACAAACTTCTAGTTATAAAATAAATAAGTCATTGGGATGTCATGTGCAACCTGGTGACTATAGTTAACAATACTGTAACTGTATATTTGTAACTTGCTAAAAGAGTAGCTCTTAAAAGATCTTATCAAAGAAAAACATATGTTAACTGTGTGGTAACAGATGTTAATTAGATTTCTCATGATCATTTCACAATGTATACAAATATTGATTCATCATGTTGTACACCTGAAACTAATATAATGTTATCTACCAATCATACCTCAATGAAAAACAATCTCTTGCCTTTACAGCTCTTTAAAGCTGCTTTCTAACTTTCTAGACTGAATGTTCCTTGACTCATGAATTGCTGGACAAAAGCCTACTTGATCTACTAAACGGATCTACAAATCATCTGTGGGAAACTTTCTTTTAACAATTCCATTTAAATTAAGTTTAAGAAAAGGCAAAAAAAAAAAAATTCTAGGGGTCAGGTTGTGGAGATTCACTGAAAAGGGTCTCGAGGGAACTTCCTGGGGTGATAGAAGTTTCTCCCCACCTGCCCCCCCACAAAAGAGTAGATATTGGGTGTGTGCATTTTTCAAAATTCATCAAACCTGTACGGTTAAGTTCTACATGTTTCACCGTAAACTATACCTCAAATTTTACAATACCTATAAAGGAAGTGAGTTTTTTTTTTATTATGTTCGCTTAGCCCATACAGTACATCATTAGTTTTTAAAGGAAGTGAGTTTTTAAATGCTTGCACTAAGATACTCATAATAGTGTCTTTTATAAAGGCAAAAACTTGGAGAACAGGCCCAATAACAAAAGAATGAGGAGGTAAGTTAAAATTCCTAAAAATAAAATAAATAATTCTCCTTAAAAATAAAATTTTCAAAAAAATGTAATAGCTTGAGAAATTATAATATAATGTTAAATGAACAAAGGGGAAATGCAAAGTGCAAAACTGTATATACGTAGTGATTTTTTTTAAAGATTATTTATTTATTTATTTGACAGAGACACAGCAAGAGAGGGAACACAAACAGGGGGAGTGGAAGAGGGAGAAGCAGTCTTCCCGTCAAGCAGGGAGCCTGATGAGGGGCTTTAACCCAGGACCCTGGGATCATGACCTGAGCCAAAGGCAGATGCTTAATGACTGAGCCACCTAGGTGCCCCATGATCTATTTTTAATATGTAATATTATATTAAAATATTAAATATTATATTAAAATTATATATTAAATATATATGTAAATATATATAATGATATGTATTATATTAAAATTGTGTGTGTATTTGTGTGTGTGTGTGTGTATATATCCCTATCTAGAGAGAGAAGTGTTAAATGTTAACTGTAATTGTCTCTGGATGATGATTTTTATTTCCATCTTCTGCTCTTGCAAATGTTTTGCAATCATTCTCCTTAAATGAAGTATAGAAATACAGTGAGTTTATCAGCCTACAGTTGTTGCTTTGCTACAATTCCCGTTGGCTGAACATGTGCAAAGTATGGATGTCAGAGTGAGCAAAGCATGTGTTGGTTGCCAAGCTGAACTGGGGGACCAGAAGGGATGTCAGAAAAACATTCTTCGGGAAATGCAACACAGCTGCAGAGTATTGGGGAATTCAACAGCCAACATAGAGACTTGATGACAAATGAACAAGTCTAAAAGCAGATGAACTAGTTTTATAATAATGATAAAAATAGCTAGCATTGGGGCCACAGTCACCAAACTGTGGAAGGAGCCAAGATGCCCTTCAACAGACAAATGGATAAAGAAGATGTGGTCCATATATACAGTGGAATATTATGCCTCCATCAGAGAGGATGAATACCCAACTTTTGTATCAGCATGGACAGGACTGGAGGAGGTTATGCTGAGTGAAATAAGTCAAGCAGAGAGAGTCAATTATCATATGTTTTCACTTACTTGTGGATCATAAGGAATAACCATGACCGACTGTGGACTCTGAGAAACAAACTGAGGGTTTTGGAGGGGGAGGGGGTTGGAGGGTTGGGAGGTTGGGTGAGCCTGGTGGTGGGTATTAAGGAGGGCACGTATTACATGGAGCATTGGGTATGGTGCATAAACAATGAATCTTGGAACACTGAAAAAATAAAATTAAATTAAAAAGAAATAGCTAGCATTAGGGCACCTGGATGGCTCAGTCTGTTAAGCCTGTGCCTTCAGCTCAGGTCATGATCCCAGGGTCCTAGGATCGAGCCCTACCTACATCATGCTCCTTGCTCAGTGGGGAGCCTGCTTCTCCCTCTCCCTCTGCCTGTTGCTCCCTTCCTTGTTTGTCCTCTCTCTGTCTCTCCCTCTCTCTCTGTGTCAAATAAATAAAATCTTAAAAAAATATATCTAGCATTTTTCAGTGCTTACTCTGCACTAGGCAATAAGCTAAATTCTTGACTTGCATTTTCTCACATAATTTTCAAAACAATACAAAGAGATAAGTACATGATTCTCCCCCATTTCGTGGATGAGAAAACTCGGGGTTAGAAAAGTGCAATAATTCCCCCAAGATCACCCGGTCAGTAGCAAGTAAAGCCAGAAGGTGCTGTCTAATGGCCTCATTCATAATTATGCTATCCTCCAAAAAGTTCTTTCAACAGAGGAGTATAAGTTTAAAAAAAAGAAAGAAAGAAAGAAAAAACCGACGTTTTTCTAGACAGTCATAATAACACAAACTCAAAGCGTATTTTTCTATAAACAGAATGAAAGGCTTTAATTGAGTTATCTATTTTTTTCCCACCAAAGGTAATTACAGCTTTGAACAGATGCCCTCTCATATACAATATGAGTAAAAACTCATGTTTTACCTAATTCTGGAGTTCATCAGATGAACATCTGTTTCTTTGTTGTCCTATATGACCTGCTGTCTCTCCACAAGTGATTCAGAAGGAGAGGGCTAACAATATCACAGCCCACCCCTGCTACCACTGGCTGGAGGAATCATTGCTGACCAATCAGACTAAGTCTACCTGGGAACCATGTTTTATCTCCAGGTGAAAAGGTGATTCCGAGTAGGAAAGACCAGAAGTCTATCCCCTTTAGCAGCTCCTTAAAAAGGTAAACACAAATTTACCCAATAATCCTCACAATTTCGCCCCTAGGAATCCACCAAGAAAACTGAAAACATCCATCCACACAAAAACTTGTATACACATGATTATAGTAGCATTTTATTCATTATGGTCTCCTATCAGAAATAACTGAAATGTCCATCGACGGCTGAACAGATAAATGTGATGAGTCCATACCTGGAATATCATTCAGCAATGAAAAGGAAATAAGTACATTTTTAAAAGATTTTATTTACTTATTTGAGAGAGAGCATGTCCAAGTGGGGGGGAGGGGTTGGAGAGGGAGAGGGAGAAGCAGACTCACCATTGAGCCCCACGAGTGGCTCCATGGAGGGCTGGATCCCAGAACCCTGAGATCAGGACCTGCACCGAAGGCAGATACTTCACCCACTGAGCCACACAGGTGCCCAGAAAAGGAAATAAGTATTAATACGTGCTACCATATGGCTGAGCCTCACTGACATCATCAGAGTCCAAAAACATCCTCTTGGCAAACTGGCTCCAGAACATTGGAGAATTACTTGCCTGGGTGTAACTTGAAGACAATGATTTGAGCAGTTACTATTTAATATTTGATTTGCTACCTGCTTTATCACCTCTATGGGCTGCAGATACTTTGGAAACATTAATGCTCACATCACATTAAACACTTTTCCCTCACTGTTTGCTACTTTGTTGCTCTGCATTTCACAGGAGCTGCAAAGACGGATGAACGCTTTCTGAATTATTTAATAACCAGGATGCTTTAGGTTGCATTTTGGCAGAGCAACAAAAGCACACTCAGGTCACTCCATGTCACCGAGCTGTCAAGGAGAGGAGCCTGCTCTCTGCAGGTGTGCTCCAGGTAAGAGGCAGGTGGAAAAGCTGGGATGGAGAGACCAACCCCTTGGCAGTCTGGAAGGTCAGGAGTGGCAGGTGACCTCCTCTGGAGGTGTTTGGAGATCTCCCCACTGCGCTGCAGCCCAGCTGCGCCCCACTCCTGTGATGATCAAGGAGCAATGTTTACACCACAGATGGGGTATTCGCCAGTGTGCATCCTAGGACAACAGCAAGATAGACCAGTTCCTTTATGACTGACCTTGGAAAAACAAGTCTATCAAATATGCCGAGCAAATTCCCCCGCCCTCCCCCTGCCCAGGTTATGGAGAATGAGGTGCATGTTTTATGAGCAGAATGTAGAATCCACCCCTAAATGTTGTGACCATCTGGGCGCCAATTCCCCTCATGCACAGGCGTTTGGCCAGAAACGGTGTTCACGAAGGTGACCTGGCCTAGAGTCCCACGCATGTCCTGAGCCAGGAGAGGAAATGAGCACAGACAGGGTATATGTGGGGTGGGGGTGGAGGAAAGAGAAACATGACAGGAGTTAGGGCAAAGGGAGCAGATCCTTTCCCTTCCTCCCACCCTGCCTCCCTGCTGAGCCCTCGATGTTGCCTCCAGCCCAGAGCCCCTGTCTCTCTGGGGACCTCCTCCACCACAGGTGGGACTCTCTACTCTCACATGGGAACGCTCTGGACACATCCTCACCCTTCTCCTTGCGCACAGACACATGCACATGGACAGACGCACACCCTCATCCCCGGGGGTCATCACTTCCACTTGCCAGCCCCCTGTCTGCCCCTGCTGCCTGCATTGTCCTGGGGCTCTCTTTTCCCTTCCTGGGACCCTTCCTTCTTGTCTGCTCCCAACCACCACCGCCTCCAGTCCCAGGCAGCTCTTACCCCTTCCTTACCCAGGGCACCCCAGCCCTGCTGGCAACTATTACAGAGGCGGACCCTGGTAAATCTCCAAGGAGCTGTGTGAAGGGCATCAGGTGGAGGATGCAGTTCTAGAAGGTGGACTGGCCTGTATACGGGCAGGCTGAGATGGAAGGAACCCAGTGGAAGGGTCTAGTGGTGGGTCCAGTGGTGGGTCCTGGCTGACTGAGTGCCCAGAGCAGATGTGCAGAGATCCTCTGCTTAGCTTTGCTCCACAACGTTCCCCACCTGAGGCTAGACGGGGTCTTGCAGACCTCCTCCCTATAGTTCATCACAGCTTAGAGACCAGAGGAAAGTACGCAGCCAGTCAATGGACAAGGCGTTGGAAAACAGAACCAAACACCCAGAAAGGAAAGGAAATAGAGATTTGAACTTCAGAAAAGATTTCCTTGAAAGGTATCAGCTGTGCCTTGGAAAATACAGCCTGTGGTTTACTCTGCCAATCCAATTAGATTAGGAAAATCTAATAGATGTTAAATAGTTGATTTTTTTTAAGTTTGCATAGCTTTGCTTATTAGAAAGAATAAACATCTTCTTATGTATTTATTGGTAGTATTTTCTTTTTGTGAAATGGCCATTAATGCTCTTTGTTTACTTATCTATCATGGCACATTTATTCCTACTGTAATTATTTTCCCATTTTATTACTTTTTTCAACTGGTTTAACATGTCTTATGGGAGGAGGGGAGCAGAGTGAGGCAGGGGATGTTTTCCCCCAATCCAGATCTCCATTTGTAAGAGTACAAGCCATAAACACTGACTCAGGCTAACTTAAACAGAAATAGAATTCATAAAAGGACAAGATCCCTCATAGAACCACAGGCAAACTGGTACACCAGAACCTTGGGAAGGGCACACCACTGGTGATCTGAGGTACAAGTGCTAGATGGCCACTTTCAGACCCTGTGGACCCTGGCTCCAGATTCACAATTCTCAGACAGAGTCTAAGTGGCCCGGACACGGTGAGCAGCCCAGACTGGGAGGACAAGCAGTAAAGGGAGTGTGGGTGGAAGGGGCCCACACAGGACAGCCGCAGGACCTCTAGCATCCAAGGAGGGAATGGATGGTGGGAAGCAAGGCTGAGCAACCCCAAGAAACAATGTTCAGGTAATCAACTTCCTTATCATTTTTGCCCTTCAGCTTCCTGGATTTCAGGACATTTTTAAAAAGCATTCTTTGTCTCCAGATTAAACTTAAAAAAAAAAATCCATTCATTTTTTTTCTTTTTTTTAAGATTTCATTTATTTACCAGGAAGAGAGAACAAGCGGGGTGAGGGGCAGAGGCACAACACAGATACAAACCCCAACACAGACTCTACACACATACAGACACATCTGCCTACTTGACACACAGAACACCTACCAGGTGTTTAGAGCAATAAGACTGAAAGGATAGAGAATTAGAAAATTAATGATTACTAATAGAGGTTCGAGAAAAAGAATTCTGAGAAAATTAATAGATGGAAAATGGTTTCTTGTATATTTTTAAAGAAATATTTCTAGAGCTGTGTTCCACTCTTTTCTAATTTAAAAGACCAATAAAGGACTTCCAAGAAAGATGGCAGAGTAAGAGGACTTACTCTGCTCACCTATCCCATGAACACAACTAGATAATACCCACATTAGTGTAAATAACCCAGACAATAACCCAAAGACTGGCAGAACAGACTATCTACAGCCAAATGTAGAGAAGAGGCCACATGAAAGAGAGTAGGAAGGGAGGAGATGTGGTCCGGAGTGAAACGGACCCAGGTGACTGTCCCTGGGATGGAGGGATGCCAAGCACCCTGAAAGAGGAAAGAAACAGACCCTCACATTGGGCAAAACAGACACATAGAACCTGCACAGGGAAGACAGATCCCCATAACATTTGGCTCTGAAAACCAGAGCAGCATAATTTCATAAGTTCTTCCTGTCAATAGGGCTTAATACCTGGAATTTTGAAGATCAGCCTGTTTGGCTCTAGGGGTGAGGGAAGACTGAGTCCCTAGCCTTAAAGAGACAACAAACAACCACATGGAGACTCAGCATAGAAGTGGCATTTTGAAAAATGCCTGGAGTACATGGGAGGGACATTTGTTCACTAAGCTCAGAGTGCATGCTGGAGAGGCAGGGATCACTGGAAGACTTCTCCAAGAATAAAATTGCTGGCAAGTGCCATGTCCCTCTGCCACCCCTCAACCTAGACCCAGGGTCACATGCAGGAACCATTGCAGTGCCAACACCACCTAATTTTGCTAACAGCATACCCCTCCCCCATGTTCTGTCAACATGTCCCCTCCACCCAGGCCTTGGGTCCAGGTCCTCTTCCACAACAGCCATACCCAAACATTGATAACATGGCACCCTTCCTCCACATTCTGCAGACCTGCCCCCTCTGCAAGGCCCTTGACAGGAGTCCACCCAAAGCAGTGCCATAAGCCTGCCAGTGTGCAGGCAGTCCAACAGGGATCAACACAACCCCAACGTGACTCTTACCCCAGGGGGAGAGGAAGATAACCACAAACACCAGTCTGGCTGCAGCCCCAGCAGTGGGCTGGGAGCAGACATCTGGTCTGACTACAGGACTTGCCCATAATCAAAGGCTTCTTAGAGGACAACACAGGGAAAGTGCCCTGTGGCTCAGGGCTACCCCATCTCTAGCAAACGCCTGGTCTGACTCAACTCAAGTGCCAGACAGCCCCAGACTGACTTACTTAACAACACAGGGACCAAACTCTGTCCACAGGCAAACTCTGCCACAGGCAAAGAGAGCCACTACGGATGACTGGACTGAAGGCAAATGCAACTCAGTCACAATGGTAGGGTGAACACAACAAACATAAGAGACACCCCTGAAACACCAGGGCACTACACAGCCTCTTCTTCTTAAGTCCACTACTTTCAAGAGCAAGAGAAGTAGCTGACTTTCCTAACACAGAATGAGACACAGAGAGTTAGACAAAATGAGGAGATAGAAGAAGATGTCCCAAATGAAAAAGCAGGACAAAATCACAGCAAGAAAGCTAAATAACAGAGTTAAGTCATATGTCTGATAAAGAATTAAACTAATGCCCATAAAGATACTCATGGGACTTAAGAAAAGAGTGGAAGACCTCAGTGAGGTCCTTAAGAAAGAGATAGAAAACATAAAAAAGAACCAATCAGAGATGAAGAACTCAATAAATGAAATTGAAATACACTAGATGGAATGAATAGTAGATTAGAGGAAGCAGAAGAATGGATCAGCAGTCTGGAAAACAGAGTAATGGAAATTCATCATGCTGAACAGGAGATTTAAAAAAATAATAATAAATGAAAATAGACCCAGGGAACTCAGCAACACTATCAAGTGTAGTAACATTTGCTTTATAGGGATCCCAGAAGGAGAAGAGAGAGAAAGGGGGAGGGGACAGAATATTTATTTGAAGAAATAATAGCTGAAAACATCCTGAACTGGGGGAAGGAAACAGAAATCCAGATCCGGGAGTCACAGAGAGCCCCCAATAAAATCAACCCAAGGAGCTCCACACCTAGACACATAGCAATTAAAATGGCAAAAAGTGGTTATTGAGAGAGAATTTTAAAAGCAGCAAGAGAAAAGAAAACAGCTATATACAAGGGAAACCTCATGAGCCTATTAGTGGACTTTACAGCAGAAACACTGCAAGACAAAAGGAAGGGCCATGATATATTCAAAGTACTAAAAGAAATAAAACCTCAGCCAAGAATGCTCTATCCATCAAAGCTACCATTCAGAATAGAAGGGAAAAATAAAGAGTTTCCCAAACAAACAAAAGTTAAAGGAATTCATGACCACTAAACAAGCCCTATAAGAAATGTTAATGGGGATTTTTGTATGGAAAGGAAAGACCAAAGGAGGAGTAAGAAAGTTAGGAAGCACAAAAGCAGTAATATTAGGTACATCTATAAGAATCAGTCAAGGGACTCACAAAATAAAGCTATAAAGTATGACACCAGATACTTAAAATACGGTGGAGAGAGGAGTAAAGAATGAGTTCAAACTTAAGCAACCATCAACTTAATATAGACTGGTAAATACATAACATATTATATATAAGCTTAATAGCAACTACATATCAAAAAATCTGGTAACAGATATGCAAAAAATAGTGAGGAATCCAGGTATATCACTGAAGAAAGCCAGCAAACCATGAGAAGAGAGCAAGAAAAGAAACAGAGAACAACAAAAACAACAATAAACAAGTAACAAAATGGCAAGAAGTACATATCTATCAGTAATTACATTGAATATAAACACACCAAACATTCCAATGAAAAAACAAAGGGTGATGGAATTGTTAAAATAAAAAAAAAAAGTAAGACCTCATGTATATGTGCCTTACAAGAGACTTATTTCAAACCTTAAGACACCTACACATTGAAAGTGAGGGGATAGAGAAACATCTATCATGTAAATGGAAGTAAAAGGAAAGCCAGGGTAGCAATACTTATATCAGACAAAATAGACTTTAAAGCAAAGATTGTAACAAGAGACAAAGGATACTATATAATTTATAAGGAACAATCCAACAAGAAGATATAAAATTGTAAATATTTATGCGCCCAACATGGGAACACTCAAATATGTAAAACAGTTAATAACAAACATAAAAGAAGTAATTGATATTAAAACAATAAAACTAGGGGACTTTAACAGCCCAGTTACATCAATGGATAGATTATCTAAACAGAAAATCAACAAGGAAATAATGGTTTGAATGACACATTGGTCCCAATGGATCTAGCAGATATATTCAGAACACTCTATCCTAAAACAACAGAATACACATTCAAGTGCACACAAAATATTCTCCAGAATAGATCACATATTAGGCCACAAAACAAATCTCAACAAACACGGTATGATTGAAGTCATATCATGCATCTTTTCTGACTACAATGCCATGAAACTCGAAATCAATCACAAGAAAAAATCTGGAAAGAACACAAATACATGGAGGTTAAATAACATGCTACTAAACAATGAATGGTCAACTAAGAAATCAAAGAGGAAATTAAAAAATACATGGAGACAAGTGAAAATGAAAACATGACAGTCCAAAATATTTGGGGATGCAACAAAAGCTATCCTAAGATGGAAGTTAATAGCAATACACTCCTACATCAAGAAGCAGAAAAAAAAATCTCAAATAAATAACCTAACTTTGCACCTAAAGGAGCTAGAAAAAGAAAAATTAAGAAAACCCAAATCCAGTAGAAGGAAGAAAATAATAAAGATTAGAGCAGAAGTAGAAACTAAAAAACAAAACAAAACAAAACAAAACAAAAAAACAGATCAATGAAGCCAGGAGCTGGATCTTTGAAACGATCAATAAAATGGATAAAATTTCGCCAGACTCATCAAGAGAGAGAGACAGAGAGAGAACTCAAATAAATAAAATCAAAAATGAAAGAAGAGAAATAACAACTAACAACACAGAAATGCAAAAGACAATAAGAGAATATTATGAAAAATTATACACCAACAAATTGGATAAACTAGAAGAAATGAATGAATTCCTAGAAACATGTAACTTCCCAAATCTGAATCAGGAAGAAATAGAAAATTTGAACAGACTGATTACTAGCAATGAAATTGAATCAGTAATCAAAAAACTCTCAACAAACAAAACTCCAGGACCAGATATTTTCAAAGATGAATCCTACCAAACATTTAAAGCATTAATATCTATTCTTCTCAAACTATTCCAAAAAATAGAAGAGGAAGAAAAACCTCCAAACTCATTCTATGAAGCCATCATTACCTAGATACCCAAACCACATAAGAACACTACAAAGAAAAAGTGGACTGTAGGACAATCTGATGATAGCGCTGATGAACATAGATGCAAAAATCATGAACAAAATATAAGCAAATCAAATCCAACAATACATTAAAAAGATCATTCACCATGATCAAGTGGGAATTATTCCTGGGTTGCAAGTGTAGTTCAATATTTGCAAATCAATCAATGTGATATGCTATATAAACAAGAGAAAGGATTAAAAACATGATCATTTCAGTAGATGCAGAAAAAGCATCTAACAAAATACGACATCCATACGTGATAAAAAGTCTCAACAAAGTAAATTTAGAGAGAACATACCTCAATATAATAAAAGCCATATATGAAAAAACCACAGCTAACATCATACTCAATGGTGAAACACTGAGAGCTTTTCCTCTAATGTCAGGAATAGGACTAGAATGTCCAGTCCTTACCACCTTTATTTAACATAGTACTAGAAGTCCTAGTCACAGAAATCAGACAAGAAAAAGAAATAAGTCATCCAAATTGGTAAGTAAGAAGTAAAACTTTCACTATTTGCAGAAGACATGATACTATATATAGAAGACTCCACCAAAAACTACTAGAACTGACAAATTCCATAAGGTCACAGTTACAAAATCAATATGTAGAAATCTGTTGCATTTCTATACACTAATAATGAAGTAACAGAAAGGGAAACTAAGAAAAAAATCTCATTTGTAATAGCACCAAAAAGAATAAAATACCTAGGAATAAACCAAGGAGGTGAAAATACTGACTCCCCCCAAAACTATAAGTCATTAATGAGAAAAATTGAAGATGACACAAATAGAAAGATATTACAAGTTCATGGATTGAAAGAACAAATATTGTTAAAATGTCTATGCTACTCAAAGCAGTCTACACATTTAATGCATTCCCTTCAAGATACCAAGACATTTCTCAGAGAACTAGAACAAATAATACTAAAATTTGTATGGAACAACAACAACAACAAAACCAACAGCCAAAGCAATCTTAAGAAGAAGAAAACTAGAAGTATCCCCATATTTCAAAATATACTACAAAGCTATAGTAATCAAAATGCTATGGTACTGGCACAAAAATAGACACAGAGATCCTGGAACAGAATAGAAAGCCCAGAAATAAACCCAAGATTATATGGTCAATGAATCTTTTACAAAGCAGGAAAACATATCCAATGGGAAAAAGACAGTATCTTCAACAAATGGTGCTGGGAAAACTGGACAGCAGCATGCAAAAGAATGAAACTGGACCTCCTTCTTACACCATATACAAAAATAAACTCAAAATAGATTAAGGACCTAAATATGAGACCTGAAACCATAAAAATCCTAGAAGAGAGTACAGGCAGTAATTTCTCTGAGGTTAGTCATAGCAACATTTCTAGCAACATATGTCTCCTGAGGCAAGGAAAACAAAAGCAAAAATAAATTGTTGAGACTACATCAAAATAAAAAGCTTCCACACAGCAAAAGAAACACTAAACAAAACTAAAAGAAAACCTACTGAATGGGAGAAGATATTTGCAAATGACATATCTGATAATAGATTAGTATCCAAAATATATAAGGAACTTACACAACTCAACACCAGAAAAACCACTAATCCAATAAAAAAATGGATAAAAGACAAGAACAGATATTTTTCCAAAGAAGACATACAGATGGCAGCAGACACATGAATAGATGCTTAACATCAGTAATGATCAGAGAAATGCAAATTAAAACACAATGAGATAGCACCTTACACCTGTCAGAATGGCTAAAATCCCAAAACACAAGAAACCACAAGCATTGGTGAGGATGTGGAGAAAAAGGACTTGTGTACCGTTGGTGGGAATGTAAACTGGTGCAGCTACAGTGGAAAACAGTATAGAGGTTCCTCAAAAATTTAAAAATAGAATTACTGGATGATCCAATAATTCCACTACTAGGTATTTACCCAAGGAATATGAAAACTCTACTTCCAGAAGATATGTGCACCCCTATGTTTATTGCAGCATTATTTGCAATAGCCAAAGTATGGAAGCAACCCAAATATACAGCAATAGATGCATGGATAAAAAGATATGGTGTATATATACAATAGAATATTACTTAGCCATAAAAAAGAATGACATCTTGCCTTTTACAGCATGAATGGATGCGAGGGTATAACACTAAATGAAATAAGTCATTCAGAGAAAGACAAATACCATATGATTTCACTCATACGTGGAATTTAAGAAACAGAACAAATGAACAAAGGGAAAAAAAAAGACAAAACAGACTCAAGCTCAGAGAAGAATCTCATGGTTATTAGAGGGGAGGTAGGTTGAGGGATGGGTGAAATAGGTGAAGGGGATTAAGGATGTGCTTATCAAGATAAACACTAAGTAATGTATAGAATTGTTGGATCACTATATTGTATACCTGAAACTAATGTAACAATGTCAATTATCCTAGAATTTAAAATTTTTTTTAATAATTATTTTTTTAGAAAGTCCAGTCAGGTGCCCAATATGGGGGTAAAAAACAACAACTCTACATCTGGACAAAATACTGTGATATTTCAAGATACCAAGGAAAAAAGGGAAGATGTTACAGGCTCCTAGAGAGAAATAAACCAATTACTCTGAAAGAAATGAGACTCAGGCAGAGATAACTTTCCTCTTCACTAATGCAATGCCGGAAAGGAAACCAATGAGGACTTCAAATTTCTAAGGCCAACTATTTTTATCCTAAAACTTATGCCCAACCAAATCTCTAAGTAAGTATAAATGAAGATATAATAATTAAGAGTGTTTTTAATTTGTATCTCTCTTATTCTTTCCCTTTGCTTGTCTGTTTTGTTTCTTAATTCAACATCTGAGTAAAATCACATTGTATTTGTCTTTCAAACTGATGGTTATGGCAGGAATGGGGGGAGACAGGTGAAATAGGTGATAGGGATTAAGGAGGGCAGTTGTGATGAGCACAAAGTGATGTATAGAAGTGTTGAACGGTTATATTGTACCTTGAAACTAATAGAACACCGTCTGTCAACTAACTGAAATTAAAACAAAAACAAATAAAAAGAAGATGTGAAATACATATACAATAAAATATTACTCAGCCATTAAAAAAAATGAAATTTTGCCATTTGCACAACATGAATAGAGTTAGAATGTATAATGTTAAGCAAAATAAATCAGAGAAAGACCTATAGAGTATCTTGGGAAAAAATCCTAAAGATGAAATCCAACCAACCAATAGAGGGATTAAAATGGAATTCACAGCACTAGATTGGTGAAGTTCAAATGATTATAGAACTACGGATCAATAAGTATGGAAACACTGTACTTGGAAAGTAAGTGATATAAGCCATATCAACAGAAAAATAACAGTAGGACTATTGGAATATAAAAACTGGGACTAGAAAGAAAGTGAGAGAAATGATATGAAGTTACCTGTTTTCTAACACTGCTCAAATCAGGAAGTTAATACTTATTGTTTAAAATTATAGCATGAAGCTAAATATGTATTTAAAGACTGTAGCCTCTCATATTTTCCTAGATATTATTTCCTCATCTTTAAGAACTTGTTTAGAAAGCAATGGTTCCTCTGTGAAGAAATATTTATTTGAGTTTCAGTATTTCTATTAGTTCCAATTTGGTTAGGTTTTTATCCCTATAAAACTGGAGGGGAGGGGCGCCTGGGTGGCTCAGTGGGTTAAGCCTCTGCCTTCGGCTCAGGTCATGATCCCAGGGTGCTGGGATCGAGCCCCGCATCGGGCTCTCTGCTCAGCGGGGAGCCTGCTTCCTCCTCTCTCTCTGCCTGCCTCTTCTCTGCCTACTTGTGATCTCTCTCTCTGTCCAATAAATAAAAATAAAATCTTAAAAAAAAAAAAAAACTTGAGGGGAAAATTAAATGGTTTTCTTTTTTAAAAGTATGCATTGTATGGCCTTATTTGTATAAAAACTATTCTACCCAACGATTTTTTCTACCTACCTATTTATATGTTAAAGAGATCTGTTTGGAATTATGTATGACCAACATTAATGATGATTATTTATAGTAGGAGTGCGAGTAGGTTTCAACTTGTATCTTTGTAATTCCCCATATTTAAAAAAAAATAGTAACTATGTGTTGTTCTTATAAAACAATAGCCATTAAAACAAAGTAAGAATGCTAACAAAAGGGAATCAGTTTCATGTGAAATTGAATTCTAAGACACACTATATTAAGTTGGACAAACAACTACTACTTTCTACTGCTGAAAGTTTACAATCCTCTGAAAAGAGAGAACAGTAACCATTATGTAGATAATAGCATATGTTTTGTTTATTTTTCAGCTAATGTAAGGAAGTAGGATGACCTGTATTTTAATAACACATTAAAAATTTTAATCTGTGATATTTTATGTGATATTCACCAAAGGGGTTACCTCTAGAAAGGGGAAGGAATTAGGAATGAGAAGGAGCAGAGAAACACAAGTTTTCTTTTTTTTTTAAAGATTTTATTTATTTATTTGACAGAGAGAGAGAGAGCAGAAGTAAGCAGAGCAGCAGCAGGAGCGAGAGAAGCAGGCTCTCTGCTAAGCAAGGAGCCCGATGCAGGGCTCGATCCCAGGACCCTGGAATCATGACCTGAGCCAAAGGCAGCCACTTAACCAACTGAGCCACCCATGCACCCCACAAGTTTTCATTTTTATTCCACGTATTGTATTTTCATATTAAATTTTGCCCTCTAGAATGTTTTCCTATATTATTTGAATAATTTTTAAATAAGCAATGTCATTTATATTTTTGCCCCTTTGACTTCTGAGTGTGGTAAGGTTTTTAAATAGGTTTCCTAATAATGAGTAATCCTCATCTTCTTGTAATAGTTCCATCTGCTCAGGTTGTACTATTTATTAATGTTCTACTAAATTCTATTTGCTAATATTTTACTAGAATTTTTGCATTAATATCATGGTCAAGATTGTCCCATGGTTTTCTTTTTGTGTACTGCTTTTACTAGACATTTAGATATTTTACTAGATATTGATGTCTTTAAACAATAATCAGACAAGTTTCATCTTTCACTGTGATCTGGAATAGTTTAGGTAGCAGGGTGATGCGGTGGGATAGCATAGTGATAAGTGCAGAATTTGGAGGCAGGCTGCCTGGATTTCCATCCCAGATCTTCATTTCCTAGTGGTGCAACATTGGGCAAAGTAATCATTTTGTGCCACGATGTCCTCATCTATAAAATAGGGGTGAGGATGATATGATTTCATAGTGTTATTTTGAAGATTCATGAAAGCACATAGTAAACTTTCATAAGTTCCTTAAGTGTTTGTAAAAATTCATTCATGAACTTGTCTGAGCCAAGTCCTTTTGGGGTGTCTATCTCTTTGTAACATTTCTATTTAGACACAGGGATAAGATAGATTGAACTGCTATCAAATATTACATGAATATAGCACTACTATATCCATTTCTACTGATAGCCATTTAGACTGTTTCTAGATTTCACTACTACAGACAATGCTACATATACATATATATATACACTTCCCTACACATATAATGAGCATTTTTCTAGGGTCTATACCCAGGAGCTAAATTGCTTGGCTTAGCATATGTGGATCATCAACTTTAGCAAGTATTTCCAAATTCTTCTCAAAGTGTTACTTCTGTTCTCTTCTATTGTTTAATTCTCTACATATGGTTTTGCCTGTATTAAAACTTTCCTCCTGTTTTTACTCTGTCATTTGTATTTTTGACTTCTAGAATTTAATGTTTACGATTACATTTCAAAACACATGCCTGTTCAATGTGATGATTATTCATACTTTATGTCTCAGTTGATTGGATTATGTCTACCAGTAGAGTTTTCAAGAAGAGAGCCTGGGCAATATACTTCTCTCAACTCCCAAGACCTGTAGGCCACATTCCTGAGTTGAAGCAACAGCTGACTGTATCCCCTTCAGAGTTCTGAGCACCAATTTGGCGGGTCTCCCTTTCAAATTTCTATGTTTTCTATCCCTTCTTTTATTTCCTCAATCTGGGCATGGTAGTTCCTTCTTGGAGATTTTACTGTCTTTGGTTTTTGCTCTTTTAGCCTCCAGCACCCATGTAACCCTTTCCTCATATTAAATCCCTTCTGCTGATACACCTGTGTTGTTATGTGTTTTCTAACTTTACTGTGGTCATGAGCTGAAGAAACATTGGTTGGATCCATGTCTTCTTCCAATACGACCAAATTACATTTTGTCTGACTTACATTCTTTGGAATTGATAGCATGAATTTGAAGACTTTAATATACATTTTCCTTTCTATTTCTGTTTCTTTCTGAAATATGTTTTAGCAAGTGAAGTTCCTTCTACAGAGAAAAGAATGAAAGAAAGTATGCTGAAATTTTAAACAATATTATCTCTGAGGGATGGGCTTTTTTGTGTGTTTTAAAATTGTTCACAATAGGCATGTATTACCTCTATAATCAGGAGCTAAGATATGTTAATTTTTTTGCATAATTTTTGGTAAAAGCTATCCCCAAAATAATGATGGCGGTGCCTGTGTGGCTCAGTTGTTTAAAAAACCAATTCTTTTTTTTTTTTAAAGACTGTATTTATTTGTTTGATAGAGAGAGAGAGAGAGATCACAAGCAGGCAGAGAGAGAGAGAGGGGAGGAAAGAGGCTCCCTGCTGAGCAAAGAATCCAATGCTGGGCTCGATTCCAGGACCCTGAGATCATGACCTGAGCCGAAGGCAGAGGCTTAACCCACTGAGCCACCCAGGAGTCCCTAAACAGCCAATTCTTGATTTCACCTCAGGTCATGATCTCAGAGTCATGGGATTGCGCTCCATATCAGGCTCCCTGCTCAGCAGACTGGAGATTTTCTCTCTTTCTTTCCCTTCATCTCTCCCCCCTCAAATAAATAAATAAATCTTTAAAAAAATAAAAATAATGATGTATATTCTGGATGTTGATCACTTAATGTATATTTTATAAGTCAATTTCCTTCATGTATTCACTTAATCCATTGGCAAGGAAAAAAAAATTGTCTCTTTCTCACATGGGTGTTGGGTGTACTAAATAAGGCAAAAAAAAAAAAAAAAAGTTAACACATTCCTGGAAATGTTATGAACTCTGCAAGAGAAATGTGATAGTATTTTTTATTTTTATTTTTATTTATTTTTTATTTAAGATTTTATTTGTTTATTTGACAGAGATCACAAGCAGGCAGAGAGAGAGAGAGGAGGAAGCAGGCTCCCCGCAGAGCAGAGAGCCCAATGTGGGGCTTGATCCCAGGACCCTGGGATCATGACCTGAGCCAAAGGCAGAGGCTTTAACCCACTGAGCCACCCAGGTGCCCCAAAATGTGATAGTATTTTTTAAAGATTTTATTTATTTGAGAGAGAGAGAGAGAGAAAGAGAGTGAGAGAAAAGGGACAAAGGGAGAGTGAGAGAAAAAAGCTCAAGCAGACTGTGCTAAGCATGAAGCCTGACTCCAGGCTTGATCTCACAACCCTGAGATCGTGATCTGAGCCAAAATCAAGATTTGGGTGCTCAACTGACTAAGCCACCCGGATGACCCAGTGTTGGTTTTATAAAGTGGAAACAAAAGGGCCATTCTTGGTATTTTAAAGATTTGGTCCTTAAATAACATCTTATTTGCAGAGTAATTATGGAGCCACAAAATTAACACAAGGGCAGGTTTCTTCAGAATGTAAAATACTCAACCACTAAAAAGAGCTCATTGAAAAGTCAAGTCTTTGTCTAAAGCTTGGGAACACAACCACCACTGTCAGCCATTATCTTGTCTTCTGGAAACTGGGCTGTTTGTTTGGCATTTTCAGTGTCCGATGTGTCTGGACTTTTTGGAAAACAATCTAGCATAGACGGCCCTGCTCTTCGTTTTTCAGTGTTAAAACAAGATTGAAGAGACATCCTCAACAAGGCAGCTGCCACCGCCAAGTGAATTATAGCAACTTCCTCCACATGGAGTGCTATTTCTACAAGATAGCACTCCTCTGGCTGGCGATCTCCCAAGCAGAGAAGGCAGGCAGCATTGATCAAATGTTGGCCTGGGGGCCATATGCATGAAAATGCACAAAAGGCAGCTTAAAGCTTCCAATTCTGCATTTTCAGTCACCCTGTTTGTTTCTTTTCTGGGACCATCCCTATGGTACATAATCTGTTTTGTATTTTTCAAGATTCTCTCCCTTCTTCCCCCACAGAAAGGATATTTTGCACATCTTCAGCATCATTCTAAAGACATAGATCATCCAGCTTACCTTCAGTGAAAGATCTTTAGGGAAAAGCAGATTTATGTAAAAATGGCTCTTCCCCAACCCATCCAAAGCATTTCTCTAATTTTTCCAGTGTAGCCATGCAATGAGCAAAACTATTAAAGAAGTATTGTCAGAGATTTGAATGGCAGTGCTATATCCCAGCTTGTGAACTGGGACAAGTAACAAATTTCTCCTTCTCTCAGCACAGGACATTAGTCATCCTGTCTTGAAGGGAAATGGAAGTTTCAAATTATGAATATAATATCAAGTATAAAAGTTGATGTAAATTATAGCAACAAATGTGTAAAATTGGAAAACAAGCATTAGGTCAACCCTACATAAGACAAAATAACTCCCACAGTGATTTGGAAATGGAGAGTAGGTAAGATAGATAAGATAGGTAGATAAGGTTAGATAGGTAGATAAGGTAAGATAAGTAAGATAGGTAGATAGGTAAGACTGAAAGCTTATAAATTTAACTCAGCAAAATGCCTACAACCCAAAGAACAGGCTCTTAGGACCTCATGTGAGGCTCAAAGAAAGAATTTAAAACATCCTCCCTTATGGGTCAAAACCATAAAAGACACAAACATTGCTAGGTAGAAATTATAAATAGATCATGAGCCTGTATATTTGTCATCAACCTTATTTATTGGGAAAACAAATGAACATATTAAGGAAAATTCTTCCTTATTCCCAAATGGGATCCTGGTGTAAAAATTAATTAAGTTTTGCTGCCACTTTCTCAGAGACATCCCATGAATAATCATATTCTAGATTAACTTCCAACCCTTAGTCTAG
Source organism: Lontra canadensis (assembly GCF_010015895.1). NCBI lineage: Eukaryota > Metazoa > Chordata > Mammalia > Carnivora > Mustelidae > Lontra > Lontra canadensis. The sequence goes on along the minus strand of NW_022631097.1, from coordinate 5,391,924 downwards.
TCTCCCTCATGTCATGGGTAATATTCACATAAACACTCATACAGCTAAAGTCTATTACAGTTGACTGTGCCTTTTTTCTACTTCAAGTGCTTCTATGTTTTCCAGTCAATTCATTTTGCTCTATCTTTTTGATCTATCCATCTAGCAAAATCTATCATTTTGCTCTTAGTATCTTTTTGTAGCCAGGTTAGAGAAGGTGGAATTTCTTGGTGATAAAAGAAGCAATGAAAGATAAATAATGAGAACTTTAGGACCTTTGGCTAGAAACATGTAGACACTGCCATCATCACACCTTTTAAAGCATTACTGAGTTCACAAGGAAGCATCAAAGGCTATCAAAAAAGGTGGAATTAGGGGAAGGCTAGGGGTGGAAAAAAGGATAGAGAGCTGAAATGAGAATAGTAGGCGACAAGATAGGATTTGTAGTAGGATTGTAAGATAGGATTTGACCTGGAAGCAGCCTTGTCTCCTGAAGCCCACCACACACTGGAAGAATTGAACCTTGAACTCCCCTTGTTAGCTGAGGCCTTCAGAGGGAAAAATTAAACTTGGACCTGAAATGACAACTTAAGCTGAGAAAAAGAATTAATGGACAAATTTTTTTTTTAATTTTTTAAAATTTTTTAAAAGATTGTATTTATTTATTTGACAGAGATCACAAGTAGACAGAGAGGCAGGCAGAGAGAAAGAGGAGGGGAAGCAGGCTCCCTGCTGAACAGAGAGCCCAATGTGGGGCTTGATCCTGGGACCCTGGGATCATGACCTGAGCTGAAGGCAGAGGCTTTAACCCACTGAGCCACCCAGGTGCCCCATGGACAAATTTTTAAAAATTGTCCAGAATTACAGCATGAAGACCAAGGAGATGGAACAAACTAGTCGTTAAGAAACACAGCAAGAGCAGACTTCCGGGGCACTGGGGTCATGGGGATCATCAACACTGAATGTCCCCACACATCCTCCAGTGACATATACAGCACAAGGACAAAGTAGGCCGAATCCCGTGCTATCAGCATAACTAGAAGACAGAGATAACAAACTCAAGATTATTTGTGTGTGGAAAATAAACTATGGTTTCCAGAAAGATATACCTCAAATTCCTAGCACAAGATTTTGTGGAGAGCTTTGGAGGTCCCCACAAAAGAGAAAATAAAGGAACAAAGGACTTAGTATTTACCTAAAAGCTCCCAAAGACACAGAAACTCCACTTCAAGAATGAAAATATTGAAAAACTGTCCTAGCACATCAGAGCATTGACTTAAAGTACTGACAGGACTTAAAAGTAGATTGCTCTAGGCGGCAGTACATAAAAGCATCACTTCTGAGGGAAAAAATACTCAAAAAGATAAGCAAGGCCCCTTTGGAGACCTAATGGTGAAGGAAAAAAATAAACTAGAGGGGAAATTTTAGGTTCCTCAAAGATAAAAGTGAAACAACAGTTGAGGGACACACACACCCAGACTCCTTTTTTCTTCAAAGAAAAAAAAAATCCATTAAAAAACAATAGTAGCTTACCTATCCAGTTTGCTACACAGATAGAAGAGGGTTCTCTTGGAATTAGTGATTTTGTGTAGAAATTATTCACAAGAGTGATACAACAATTCTTCTTATTCACCAGCACGTGCTCTTTGCAATGGGATTTAGCACTCTATTTCCCCTGTGCCTTGTATCTGGGCTAAGCTAATGATTTGCTTTGACTAGTAGGATGCAATGGAAATGACACTGGGTGGTGGCTGAGCCCAGACCCAGAGAATCCTTGCAGCTCCCATGTTTACCCTCTTAGAACACTGCCTTTGGGATGAAAGACTCAGGAACAGAGTCCCAGCAGTCCACCCCAGCTAAGCCCACCCCAGCCAGCCCATCAGCTAAATGTGATTGCCTGAATGAGCCCAGGTGAGACAAATGAAGAACCACCAGTAGCCAATACACACTTCAAACCACTAAAAGTACTGTTTTGGGTCCATAAGTTTTACAGTGCTTTGTTGTACAGCAAAAGACATCTGATAACACATCATAAACAAACAACCTTGCACCTAAAATGCATAGATTAAAGCAGTCTTCCTTTACACATAAATACCGTAAAAGGAAAAAATATTCAAAAGTAAGAATCAAAACATTCAACTGATGAACACAATGAAATGCTTTTCCTTGTCAAAAGCAAACAGCAGAGGGAAAGTGTAACACAATACTCCAGACAAAATTAAATCATCTCAAAGAAACATTTGGGAAAATGAAAAAAATACCTTTAATGAGGAATTTTTATTTAACAAAGAAAGAAATGGATCCAAAAACCAAAAGAAATAAAATGAAATTTGATTAAAATGAGGGAAGAAATGAAAGCAAAAAACAAGATTGTATCAGAAATGAAGAATAAATTGCAAAGTTTCTGAAAGAGAATAGACTCAAATGAAAGTTTACTAAGGTGCATTGAAGAGATGTAAAAAATGAAAAAAAAATGAGGTGAGATTTTTAAAGGAGAAAATGGTTGACACACAATATGGGAAAAGAAGATCTAACTTGGATGTACGTAGATGCCCTCACAGAGGAAAATAGGAAGAATAAACACTGGAGGACAAGGAGGAACAGAAAGGGGACATGTGGGAGTAAAGGGGACAAAGAAGAAGGGAAAGGGGTTGGTGGAGGAGGGACAAGGAAGAAGAAAAGTAGGAGAGCACTCTAACAGAACTCATCCATAAGCTGTACTCCAGGAGAATGCTCATGAAGTAAAAGAAAAGCTAAAGACACTTATTGAGAGGATCAATAAGCTATCTGGGAAAATTAAGATAGCCTGGTAAAACTGTTAGAACTTTAAAGATAAAGAGAAAAAAAATCTTCAGGGCCTCTGGGCAAAAACTCAAATAACTTATTAAGGGCAAACAAATTCTACTACTAGCTAAAAGCAGCATACATGGGGACACTGCAGGGGCACAGGCAAAGAATGAAAGTGGACCACTTTCTTACAACATATACAAAATTGAACTCACAATGGATGAAAGACCTAAATATGAGACCTGAAACTATAAAACTCCTAAAAACAAAATAAAACAAGACCATAGACAGCAATCTCTTGGACACTGGCCTCAGCAACATTTTTTCTAGATATGTCTCCAGGGGTAAGGGAAACAAACACAAAAAGAAACTATTATCTGGGCTCTCTACTCTGTTCCACTGGTCTATGTGTCTGTTTTTATGCCAGTACCATGCTGTCTTGGTGATCACAGCTTTGTAGTAAAGCTTGAAATCAGGTAACATGATGCCCCCAGTTTTATTTTTGTTTTTCAACATTTCCTTAGTGATTCGGGGTCTCTTCTGGTTCCATACAAATTTTTGGATTATTTGCTCCAGCTCTTTGAAGAATACCAGTGGAATTTTGATTTGAATGGCATTAAAAGTATAGATTGCTCTAGGCAGTATAGACATTTTATTCTTCTGATCCAAGAGCATGGAATGGTCTTCCATCTTTTTGTGTCTTCTTCAATTTCTTTCATGAGTGTTCTGTAGTTCCTTGAGTACAGATCCTTTGCCTCTTTGGTTAGGTTTATTCCCAGGTATCTTATGGTTCTTGGTGCTATAGTAAATGGAATCAATTCTCTAATTTCCCTTTCTGTATTTTCATTGTTAGTGTATAAGAAAGCCACTGATTTCTGTACAATGACTTTGTATCCTGGACCCTCAACTCTATGGTCAGTTAATCTTCGACAAAACAGGAAAAAATATACAGTGGGAAAAAGGCAGTCTTTTCAATAAATGGTGCTGGGAAAACTGGACAGCTATATGTAGAAGAATGAAACTCGACCATTCTCTTACACCGTACACAAAGATAAACTCAAAATGGATAAAAGACCTCAATGTGAGACAGGAATCCATCAGAATCCTAGAGGAGAACATAGGCAGTAATCTCTTCGATATCAGCCACAGCAACTTCTTTCAAGATATGTCTCCAAAGGCAAAGGAAACAAAAACCAAAATAAACTTTTGGGACTTCATCAAAATCAAAAGCTTCTGCACAGCAAAGGAAACAGTCAACAAAACAAAGAGGCAACCCACGGAATGGGAGAAGATATTTGCAAATGACAGTACAGACAAAAGATTGATATCCAGGATCTATAAAGAACTCCTCAAACTCAACACACACAAAACAGATAATCATATCAAAAAAATGGGCAGAAGATATGAACGGACACTTCTCCAATGAAGACATACAAATGGCTATCAGACACATGAAAAAATGTTCATCATCACTAGCCATCAGGGAGATTCAAATTAAAACCACATTGAGATATCACCTTACACCAGTTAGAAGGGCCAAAATTAGCAAGACAGGAAACAACATGTGTTGGAGGGGATGTGGAGAAAGGGGAACCCTCTTACACTGTTGGTGGGAATGCAAGTTGGTGCAGCCTCTTTGGAGAACAGTGTGGAGATTCCTCAAGAAATTAAAAATAGAACTTCCCTATGACCCTGCAATTGCACTACTGGGTATTTGCCCCAAAGATACAGATGTAGTGAAAAGAAGGGCCATCTGTACCCCAATGTTTATAGCAGCAATGGCCACGGTTGCCAAACTGTGGAAAGAACCAAGATGCCCTTCAACAGACGAGTGGAAAAGGAAGATGTGGTCCATATACACTATGGAGTGTTATGTCTCCATCAGAAAGGATGAATACCCAACTTTTGTAGCAACATGGACGGGACTGGAAGAGATTATGCTGAGTGAAATAAGTCAAGCAGAGAGAGTCAAGTATCATATGGTTTCACTTATTTGTGGAGCATAACAAATAGCATGGAGGACATAGGGAGTTAGGGAGTTGGGGGAAATTGGAAGGGGAGGTGAACAATGAGAGACTATGGACTCTGAAAAACAATCTGAAGGGTTTGAAGAGGTGGGGGGGGTGGGAGGTGGGGGAACCAGGTCGTGGGTATTAGAGAGGGCACGGATTGCATGGAGCACTGGGTGTGGTACAAAAACAATGAATACTGTTATGCTGAAAATAAATTTAAAAAAATGATTAAAAAAAAAGAAGAAGAAAGAAACTATTAGGACTACACCAAAATACAAAGCTTCTGCACAGCAAAGGAAAGCATAACAAAACAAAAAGGCAATCTACTGAATGGAAGAAGATATTTGCAAATGACATATTTGATAAGGGTTAATACCCAAAATATATAAAGAACTAAGACAACTATGACACCAAAAAAATAAACAACATAACTTAGGGTAGAGGACCTGAATAGAGATTTTTCTAAACAAGACATAGAGATGGCCAAAGGACACATGAAAAGATGTTCAATGTCGCTCATCATCAGGGAAATGAAAATCAAAACCACGAGGGGATACCACCTCACATCCGTCAGAGTGGCTGGTGAGGATGTGGGCAAAAGGAAACCCTCAAGGGAAATCACATGGTATTTGTCTTTCTCTGATTGACTTATTTTGCTTAGCATTACACCTTCTAGATCCATCCATCTTATTGCAAAGGATAAGATCTCATCCTTTTATATGGTTGAGTAATATTCCATTGTATGTATATATCACATCTTCTTTATCCATTCAGCTGTCAATGGACACTTGGGCTGCTTCCATATCTTGGCTTTTGTAAATAATGTTGCAACAAATATAGGGGTGCATGTATCCCTCTGAATTAGTGTTTTCATTTTCTTTGAGTCTATGTCCAGTAATGGCATTACTAGATCATATGGTAATTCTATTTTTAATTTTTTGAGGAACCTTCATACTCTTTTCCACATGGCTGTACCAATTTGCATTCTTACCAATGGTGCAGAAGGGTCCCTTTTTCTCCACATTCTCACCAACACTTATTGTTTTTTGTGTTTCTGATTTTAGCCATTCTGATAGGTATAAGGTGGTATCTCATGGAAGCAACATTTTAAAGAAATACAAGGAAAAACACCATGAATCAAAGTATATAAAGAAAATGTGAGCCAATAATGACCTAGCCAAACTCTTTCAAGCTAAAGGCTTACAGAAAAGTAATTTTAAACATGCAAAATACAGGAGATACAAGAAACAATAGATATGAACACATTAATAATAAGAGAGTTTAAGATACCACTCTTACTACAAGTTAGGTTAAGTGGACAAAAAATGAAAATAATGAAGACCTAAACAATATAACCAATAAAGTGGGACTTCTGGTATTTATATAGAACTTCACATACTAATACTAGAGAGTGTATCCTTATCTCAATTGCACATGGAACATTCACAAAAATTTACTTATGTTAGGTAATAAAGAAACATCAATAACTTCCATAAAACACAAATAACATAATCAATGTTCTCATCACAGTGTAATAAAACTGTTAATTAGTAACAAGCTTTTTTTTAGAAATATCACCATTTAATTGTGATACGAAATATGGATATGAAAGCTAAAATATACAAACAATCTTTTTTATTATTCAATACACTAAATGCACAGAGGTTAAGAGCATAAGCTCTGTCATTTATCAGCTCAGTGAGCTTAAGCAATTGTCCAACTATGATAACCTTCCTTTTCTTCATCTGTAACAGAATTAAAGAGAATGAAATTAAGTATATCACTGAGTTCACTGCCTGCATACTGTGAGTACTCAGCAATTAACTGTAAGCGCTAGCTATTATTAAGGGTTGATAGTGGTCTGTACATCTCAATAATTGAAAATTATAGATTTGAGGGGTGTCTGGATGGGTCAGTTGTTAAGTGTCTGCCTTTGGCTCAGGTCATGGTCCCGGGGTCCTGGAATCAAGTCCCACATTGGACTCCCTGCTCTGTGGGGAGCCTGCTTCTCCCTCTCCTGCTGCCACTCTTCCCCTGCTCTTGCTCTTTCTCTCTCTCAGGTAAATAAAGAAAATCTTTAAAAAAAAAAAAAGAAGGAAAAGTATAGATTTGCTAGAAGCAGGACTTAAAAAAATCTTTATAAGGGAAAACTCTTTTCCCTTTATAAGGGAAATTGTACTCTGAAAAACAGAACTCAGTCTAAAGTCCAAGAAGTTTAGCATTTACATTGTGGCTAGCAGAGTTCTACTTCATAGTGAAAAATGGATGAGCCCCCAGGGAAACTCAAAACTACCATGAGATATCACCTTACACCTGTCAGAAGGCTAAAGTCAAAAACACAAGCAACAAAGTGAAATAACTCAATTAGAGAAAGACAATTATCATATAATCTCTCTGATGTGAGGAATTTGAGAGGCGGGGTCGGGGAAGGAAAAAAATGAAACAAGATGGGATTGGGAGGAAGACAAACCATAAGAGACTCTTAACCTCATGAAACAAACTGTGGGTTGCTGGGGAGTTGGGGGGTAGGGAGAGGGTGACTGGGTTATGGACATTGGGGAGGGTATGTGCTATGGTGAGTGTTGTGAAATGTGTAAGCCTGATAATTCACAGACCAGTACCCCTGGGGCAAATAATACATCATATGTTAATAAAAAAAAATTTTTTTAAAGCCTACAAGCAACAACACACATTGGCGAGAACGTGGAGAAGAAGGAATCCTCATGCACTGTTGGTGGGAATGCAAATTGGTGCAGCCACTCTGGAAGAGAGTATGGAGTTTCCTCAAAAAAGTAAATATAGAATTACTTTATGATCCAGTAATTCCATTAGTGGATATTTACCCAAAGAATACAAAAACACCAATTTGAAGGGATACATGCACCCTTATGTTTACTGCAGCATTATTTACAATAGCCAAATTATGGAAGTTGCCCAAGTGTCCATTGACTGATGAATAGATAAGATACACACACACACACACACACACACACACACACACACGAATATTATACAACCATAAAAAAGAGTGAAATCTTGTGATTTGCAATGACATGGATGGAACTAGAGAGTATAATAATGCTAAGCAAAATAAGCCAGTCAGAAAAAGTCGAATACAGTATGATCTCATTCATATGAAGAATTTAAGAAACAAAACAAATGAGCAAAGGAAAAAAAAAGTGGGGGAAGAGAGGGAGGCAAACCAAGAAACAGACTCTTAACTATAGAGAACAAACAGTTATCAGAGGGGCACCTGGGCAGTGCGGCAGAGATGGATAAAAGATGGGGATTCAAGAGTACACTTATCATGATGAAAAAATTAAGTAAAATAAATTTTTTTTAAAAGAAAAGAAAATAGATGTGTCCCTAAAAGGATATTTGTGTTATTTTTGGCTAGGCTACAAGTGAAGCTGAAGTTAATTATGATTTTCCAGTGAAACTGATGAGGTGACACTTTAGAGGGATCAACATATAAATTTTTTTCCCTTCTGAAAGTTTTATTGGGAGATTTGATGAAGCTTAACAAATTGTAGCATACCCAATAAATTAAAGTCAGATAGTTGTCTTGAATGTGTGTCTGCATGTTTCTTCCCCTTTAAAAAGTCCTGACAGAACAAATATTTGAAAAGTTCCTTCCAGTGGAAATTTAAAACCTTACATTCAGCAACTCTCAGGTGAAAGGGCAATTTTTAAAATTACAAGATCTCTGCAGAATAAGGATATTGAAAAGCACTATCAGAATCTATGAGATACTTTTAAAAGATAATGATAAAGTTTATAGTATTAAACACATATACTAATAAAAATGAAAATTAAAATAAATTATTAAGCTAAATGCTATTTATGAGAGACACGCCAAAAATATAGGGACACTGAAAGTTTGAAAGCAAAGAATGGAATTGTTACATTATCCAGATACTAACAAAAAGAAAGCAAGAGTGACTGTTAATAAGAGACAATAGTATAATATAATAGTATATAATATAATAGTACAATAAGGACAGATAAGAGTAATGTTACTAGAGGTAAAAGCATTCTGCCTAATGATAAAAAATTCAATTCACCTAATAGCGTTAATGTGTATAAGGAAAATTTGTCATAACATCAGTGTGAAATTAACAGAATCATCAGGACTGTGGGAGTTCTTGACACATAGTGTAATTTAGTGAAGAGCATACGTTCTGCAACCAAAGTGTCATATGTGTTGCTTGCTCTAGGGTCTTGGACAAACTACTTAATTCCTTTCAGTTTCCTCATTGGTAAAATGAAGGTACTGAGAGTACTCACCTTAAAGGGTAGTTAAAAAAATTACCTAATAACTAATGCCAAGAGCCTGGAACATCATCTGGTACATAGCAAGTACTATGTAATTGCTCATTATTTCATTGTCGAGATCAAGTGTGCCAAAAACAAATAAACTAATGTACAAAATGTAGAAGATGTAAATGATATAAATAAAAATGTTTGATTTTTTAATAGGTATTGAAATCTTGCACTCAACAGAGAATATTCTCTTCAAGCACACATAAAAAAAAGAGCAAGTGCTATATCAAAGGCTTCAAAAAGAGTACAGACCACATTCTATGACCACAATTCAACTAAGTTAGAAACCCATAACAGAAGTAAATATGGGTATTTTAAGGAAGATGGTTGGAAATGTAGAACTCAAGAGGCAAAGCAGAATGCATGCTGAACTAGAAATACTTAGAACTGAACATTAATAAAAATGATCAAAATTTGTAGGATAATGCTAAATCAACACAGGAGATAAATTTAGAGACCTCATGTTCATGTCAGAAAAAATAGAAATGAAAATTGTCCCCAAATTAATTAGCCTAATGTCCATTTTTAGAAATTAGGAAAAAAGCAACAGAGAAGATAGAAGAGTCCAAGGATAGGAAGAGAAATTAATGAAATAGGTAAGAAAGATATGATACAGAGTATCAGCTAAGTCAACAGTTTATGCCTTCAATAAACTAATAAAATAGTTTTATTAGTTTTATTACACACACACACACATACACATACACACAGAGGAGGTAATTTATAAAAAAAAAAAAAAGATAATACATTAATGACCAAGTTTGATTTATCCTATAAATGCAAGGGTAGTTTAACAAAATAAATGAATACAATTTAGTACATTAACAGATTAAAGGAGAAAACCTTTATCATCTCAATGGATGCAGGAAAAGGAAGAAATTCAATACTTATTGATTTTTTAAAGATTTTATTTATTTATTTATTTGATAGACAGAGATCACAAGTAGGCAGAGAGGCAGGCAGAGAGAGGAGGAAGCAGGCTCTCCCCTGAGCAGAGAGCCCGATGCTGGACTCAATCCCAGGACCCCCCCACCTTTTTTTAATGTACACACAGGAATTTGCTTACCTAGGTAAAGAGAAACTTAAAAAAAAAATCTTTAAAGGTGAAATACTGACCAGGAGAAAGACAAGAAATCTATTATACTTGCCCCTATTCAGAATTGTAACCCAGCCAAGGGAGTTGGGGGGGGGGAGGGGGAGAGAAGAAAACCAGGTGAAAGATCAAAGGATTGCAAAGAAAGAAACAAAACGGATTATTTGCAGAGGATATGACTGTCAAAGATAGAAATGTCTAAATTATATAAAGATAAATGATTAGAAATTATTAGAATAAGGATTACAAATTCATTATATGAGTTCAAAATTGCATTTTATACAATAAGAAATGTTAATTGTTTTCTTTAAAAAGTGAATACCATTTAGAATAGCAATAAGAGCTTGTGAATAAATCTAACAAATAGTGTGCAGGTCCTATTCTGGAAAACGGTCATAAAACTTTTTTTTTTAAAGATTTTATTAATTTATTTGACAGAGAGAGAGCTCACAAGTAGGCAGAGAGGCAGAGAGAGAGGGGGAAGCAGGCTCCCCATGGAGCAGAGAGCCCGATGCGGGACTCCATACCAGGACCCTGAGATCATGACCTGAGCCGAAGGCAGAGGCTTAACCCACTGAGCCACCCAGGTGCCCCATCATAAAACTTTATTAAAAGACATCAAAAAGACCTAAATAAATGGAACATTATACCATGCCCCTGATAGGAAAACTCAGTATTATATCATGTAATTATCCACAAATTAATCCATAGATTCAATGGAACTTAAGACAAATTTCCAACAGATTTTTTCATGAAACTTGAAAAGCAGATTTTCATCTGCGCAGAAGAGAGCCAAGAACAAGCAAAATAGTCCAAAATGAAGAACAAAGTAGGAGAACTGGACAATTATGAAGTTATAGAACCTAAGTTTGTAATTTAGTTTTTATAACAGTTAAGTCAGTGCAGAATTGATGCTGGAAGAGTGTCAGTAGAACCAGTGGAACAGAATAGCAAGAAAAATGTGTGCATCTACACGAATGGTGGTCTCTGCCAGGGGCTATGCTCTGAGCGGTGGGAAAATAATAGATTGTTCAATAAATGGTGCTGAGATTACATGTGAAAAAAGTAAAATTATGTCTCTCACACCGCCCCTGAGTCAGTTCAAGGTGGAAAGAGCAAAAACTATTACAACTTCTAAGTAGGGAAAGATTTTTAAAATACCCCCCCCAAAAAACCTGTAAAACCATAAAGGAAAAACATGAATAATTTTAACTACATTAAAACTAAGAACTTCCGGGCACCTGGGTGCCTCAGTTGGTCAAGCAACTGCCTTCGGCTCAGGTCATGATCCTGGAGTGTCAGGATCAAGTCCCACATCAGGCCCTCTGCTCATCAGGGAGCTGGCTTCTCCCTCTGCCCCTCGCCCCTTTCATGCTCTCTCTTTCTCTCAAATAAATAAAATCTTTAAAAAAAAAAAAAAAAACTAAGAACGTCCACTCATCAAAAAACACTCCAGATGAAAAAGACAAGCACAATCTGTGATTAAACATTTGCAACACATGTAACCAACAAATGATGGACAGCTGGAATTTATGAGTTAATAAGAAAAAGACAACCCAATAGGAAAAGAAATGAGCAAAAGATATCACTGATATTTAATTGGAAAGAAAAATATGAATGACCCATAAACATATGAGAATATTCTCAACATTATTAGTCATTTAGTAACTAACTATTGAAACCACCAGGAGATACCATTTAATACTAATTAGACTGACAAAAATTAAGGAATTCCTCATTGTTATTTTTAGTGAGGATGCAGAAAGAAAGACTGACAAACACTGCTGGTAAGAATGTAAATTTATACAACTCCTGTGAAAAACAATTTAAACATCTGCATACTCAAATACTCCATGGAAGAGTGGCTTTAAATCTTGTGACTGTCAACTGCAATAATACATTTTATATCCCAAACCAGTACAACAACATGCTTATAAGTGGAAATAGTGTTCTACATGATATACTGACATTTTCTATTTTTTCATATGAAAGTCTTTTTCTTTTATACCAGTCCTGCCATAAATTCTTTTTAAAGATTTTATTTATTCATTTGACAGACAGAGATCACAAGTAGGCAGAGAAGCAGGCAGAGAGAGAGGCGGAAGCAGGTTCCCTGCTGAGCAGAGAGCCGATGCCGATGCCGGGCTCAATCCCAGGACCCAGGACCTGAGCCGCTTTAACCCACTGAGCCACCCAGGCGCCCCCAATGCCATGAATTTATATAGTCAGTCCCAGCAGTTTAAACCTCTTCATAAAGGCAGTGTTTTTACACAGAGCAGACTGCTATCCCAGTAGAACCCCAGGCCTTTCTCTGTTGACTTCAGTTTTTTTTTCACATTTTAGTAAATTCCCTCAGTTCATTAGAGATCTTATAACATGCACAAGTCACACATGACTTCTAGTAAATATCATCTTTGATCCAACAATTTCAGTAGTGTGGTATTTGACACCCATTCTAGATTCTTTCCAGGTTTGTCACAGTAACATTTGCAGGCCCTTCCTTTTAGAATAGGCTATATCCTCTTGATGCCTGCAATATCAACTTTCTGGTGGATTCCATGTATGTAACCAAAGGAACAACTCCATATTTTCAGTGAGGCTCAGGGAACGTGTCCTTCCTCTTTTTCCCTGTTCACCATCTTGGTAACCACTAAAAGACAGCACTTTGGGTTGAAATCTGTTGATGCTGGATGGCATTCTAAAAATTTGTTTTCATGACTTACTAATGAATTGTGAACCACTGTTTGAAAACATTGCCCTGGAAAACTTCTTACATGGTATGTCATGAACTACAGACAGAAATATGCATCACAACCATTTGTTCATAGTAGAAAACAATGTAGAAACTACAAAGTGCCCACTCCCAGGAGAAGGGATAGTTAATCTCACACAGTGAATGTGCTGTCAGGAACATTCATGAACCTAGATACACTTAGATAAAAGGTGGATAAATCTTAGAAATGTGTTAAGTGAAAATAAGCAATTTCCACACTACGTGTAAATACCATTTTAGTAAAACTGAAAACAAGCAAAATATGATGTTTGGGGAAATGTACATATGTAATAAAAAAAACTATTTTTAAACCACCAAAGGAAAATTTAGAAATGTTTTATTTTTTTGGAGAAATTTTTTTTTATTTTTTAAATAAAAAAATTTTATTTTTAATTTTTTAAATAAAAATTTCATTTTTTATTTATTTGTCAGAGAGAGAGCGCACAAGCAGGGGTAGCTGCAAGCAGAGGGAGAAGCAGACTTCCCACTGAGCAAAAGCTTGATGAGTGACTCAATCCCAGGACCCTGAGATCCTGACCTGAGCCAAAGGCAGCACTCAACCACCTGAGCGACCCAGGCATTCCCAAATTTAGAAATTCTAGAAAATTTAGAATAGGGGAGCCTGGGTGACTCAGTCATTAAATGTCTGCCTTCCACTCATGTCATGATCCCAGAGTCCTGGAATCAAGATTCACATTGGGTTCCCTGCTGGGTGGGAAGCCTGCTTTTCCTCTTACACTCCCCTTGCTTGTGTTCCCTCTTTTGCTGTTTCTCTCTCTCTCACTCTCTCTCTGTCAAATAAAAATCTTTGAAAAAAATGTTTTAAAAAGAAAAGAAATTTAGAATACTAGTTAGTTCTATGGGGAGTCAAGAAGATGGGATTGGGTAAGAACAGCCAGGTAACTTCACCAATATTGATCATGTTCTGATTCTAAATTGGATGATGATTTCATGAGTGTTTTATCAGTACTACTCATAATTCATATCTATGTTATTATACTTATTTTTATGTTTATCATATGGTTACCATATAGCATGTGCTTGTTATTATTATACTTATATATTTATGCCTACACTTATCCCACATAACCCATACTTCTTTTTTTTTTATATGTATCAGATAGCATATAATGTACTTTTAAAATTAAAACAAAACAAAACCTGTAAGTTTGGTCCAAGTTGCCATGTACAAGGGTCAAGAATGCATCCCATATGCTCAGAGTAAGAACAGCTTTTCCCAAACCCCAGCAGGAGAAGAGAGAGAATGAAGATCAGAGCAGAAATCAATGAAATAGAAGCCAAAAGAACATTAGAACAGATCAATGAAACTAAGAGCTGATTCTTTGAAAGAATTAATAAGATTGATAACCCCCTGGCTTATCAAAAAGAAAAGTGAAAGAACCAAATTAATAAAATCATGAATGAAAGAGGGGAGGTCACAACCAACATCAAAGAAATAAGAACAATTATAAGAACATATTATGAGCAACCATACACCAGCAACTATACACCAAATTTGACAATCTGGAAGAAATGGATGCATTCCTAGAGACATATAAACTACCACAACTGAACCAGGAAGAAATAGAAAACCTGAACAGACCCTTAACCAGTAAGGTGATTGAAACAGTCATCAAAAATCTCCCAAAAACAAGAGCCCAGGGCCAGACAGCTTCCCAGGGGAATTCTACCAAACATTTAAAGAAGAATTAATACCTATTCTCCTAAAACTGTTCCAAAAATTAGAAATGGAAGGAAAATTTCCAAACTCATTTTATTGGGCCAGCATTACCTTGATCCCAAAACAAAAGTCCCCATCAAAAAGGAAAGTTACAGACCAATATCCTTGATGAACACAGATGCAAAAAAAAATCTCACCAAAATGCTAGCCAATAAGCTCCAACAGTACATTAAAAGTATTATTCACCATGACCAAGTGGGATTTATTCCTGGGCTGCAACGTTAGTTCAACAACTGCAAATCAATCAGTGGGATACAATACATTAATAAAAGGAAGAAAAAAATAAAAATTAAAAAAATAAAGAAAGAACAAGAACCATATGATAATCTCTATAGTTGCTGAAAAAGCATTTGACAAAGTACAGCATCTTTCCTTGATCAAAATTCTCCACAGTGTTGGCATAGAAGATACATACCTCGATGTCGTAAAAGCCATCTATGAAAAACCCACAGTGAATATCATCCTTAATGGGGAAAAATTGAGAGCTTTTCCTCTAAGGTCAGGAACACAGCAGGGATGTCCACTATCACCACTGCTATTCAACATAGTACTAGAAGTTCTAGCCTCAGGAATCAGACAACAAAAAGAAATAAAATACATCTGAACCAGCAAAGAAGTCAAACTCTCACTCTTTGTAGATGATATGGTATTTTATGTAGAAAACCCAGAAGACTCCACTCCAAAACTGCTAGAACTCATACAGGAATTCAGTAAAGTGTCAGGATATAAAATCAATGCACAGAAATCAGTTGCATTTCTAAGCACCAACAACAAGAGAGAAGAGAGAGAAAATAAGGCACTGATCCCATTTACAATAGCACCCAAAACCATAAGATACTGAGGAATAAATCTAACCAATGAGGCAAAGAATCTGTACTCAGAAAACTATAAAGTACTCATGAAAGAAATTAAGGAAGACACAAATGGAAAGATGTTCCATGCTTATGGTTTGGAAGAACAAATATTGTGAAAATGTCTATGCTACCTAAAGCAATCTATACATTTAATGCAATCTCTATCAAAATACCATCAACTTTTTTCAAAGAAATGGAACAAATAATCCTGAAATTTATATGGAACTAGAAAAGACCTTGAATATCCAGAGGAATGTTGAAAAAGAAAACCAGGGTTGGCAGCATCACAATTCCAGACTTCAAGCTCCATTACAAAGTTGTAATTATCACAACAGTATGGTACTGGCACAAAAACAGACACATAGATCAATGGAACAGAATAGAGAGCCCAGGAATGGACCCTCAACTCTATGGTCAACTAATCTTCAACAAAGCAGGAATGGAAAAAAGTCTTCAACAAAGGTGTTGGGAAAATTGGGGAGCCACATGCAGAAGAATGAAACTGGACCATTTCCTTATACCACACACAAAAATAGACTCAAAATAGATGAAATACCTAACCGTGAGACAGGAACCCATCAAAATCCTTGAGGAGAACACAGGAAGCAACCTCTTCGAACTCACCTGCAGCAACTTCTTCTTAGAAACATCGCCAAAGGCAAGAGAAGCAAGGGCAAAAATGAACTATTGGGACTTCATCAAGATCAGAAGCTTTTGCACAGCAAAGGAGACAGTCAACAAAACCAAAAGACAACCAAACAGAATGGGAGAAGATATTTGCAAATGACATATCAGATAAAGAGCTAGTATCCAAAATCTATAAAGAACTTATCCAACTCAACACCCAAAGAACAAATAATCCAATCAAGAAATGGGCAGACAACATGAACAGACATTTTACCAAAGAAGACATCCAAATGACCAACAAACACTTGAAAAAGTGCTCAACATCACTCGGCATCAGGGAAATACAAATCAAAACCACAATGAGATACCACCTCACACCAGTCAGAATGGCTAACATTAACCAGCCAGGAATTGACAGGTGTTGGTGAGGAAGCAGAGAGAGGGGAACCCTCCTACACTGTTGGTGGGAATGCAAGCTGGTGCAGCCACTCTGGAAAACAGTATGGAGGTTCCTCAAAAAGTTGAAAATAGAGGTACCCTATGACCCAGCAATCGCATTACTGGGTATTTACCCTAAAGATACAAATGTAGTGATCCAAAGGGGCACATGAACCCAAAGTTTATAGCAATAATGTCCACAATAGCCCAAATATGGAAAGAGCCTAGATGTCTACCAACAGATGAATGGAGGAAGAAGATCTGGGGGATATATATATATATATATATATATATATATATATATATATATATGCATTGCATTTCATATATATATATATATATGCATTGTGCATATATATAGTGTATATATGTATATATACACAATGGAATACTATGCAGCCATCAAAACCCCCAAATTTTGCCATTTGCAACAACATGGATGGAAGTAGAAGGTATTACGCTAAGTGAAATAAGTCTGTCAGAGAAAGACAATTATCATATGATCTCATTGATACAAGGAATTTGAGAAACAAGACAGAGGATCATAGGTGAAGGGAGGAAAAAATAAAACAAGATGAAATAGAAAGGGAGACAAGGCATAAGAATCCTTAATCTCAGGAAACAAACTGAGGGTTGCTGGAGGGGAGGTGAGTGGAGGGATGGGGTAGCTGGGTGATGGACATTGGGGAGGGCATGTGCTATGGTGAGTGCTGTGAATTGCATAAGACTGAAGAATCACAGAGCTGTGCCCCTGAAACAAATAATACATTATATGTTAAGAAAGAAAGGGAGAAAGAAAGAAAGAAAGAAAGAAAGAAAGAAAGAAAGAAAGAAAGAAAAGAAAAGAAAAGATAGAAAAGAAAAGAAAAGAAAAGAAAAGAAAAGAAAAGAAAAGAAAAGAAAAGAAAAGAAAAGAAAAGAAAAAAGAGAAAAGAGGGAGGGAGGGAAGGAAGGAGGGAAGGAACCTTTCTCCTAAGGACACTCCTGCCCTCACAGCCTTCTCATAGGATTGCTGCCTTCTCTCACATCTCTCATACAGCTGGCAAAGAGATGGTGAAATGTTCCTTGCTTCTACATTGCTGCTTCCAGGCCATTCTCCCTCTTTCTCTAAAAAATCCCTGAGCTCTGATACTCAGGCCACCCAACTCTACCACTGGCTAGCCCAGGCCATTCCTCCTTATCTATTTCCTTGAAGACTTTAGCTCCTGATTGATCCCTACTCTTTCCAGTGCTACCTGTCCTGCGATTCTTAGTGATTTCAGTGTCTGTGTAGATGATCCATCCAGTACCCTGGCCTCAGGGTTCCTTAACTTCCTTTTCTCCAGTGATTTTTATCTTCACCAACACTAACATTCATCCCCATGGTCACATGCCTAGCACTGTCCAGAACATATTTCTGTGATGATGGAAAGATCCTATATGTGTACAGTTCAATATGGTGGTCATCTGTCACATGTAGCTTTTCATATGGGTCTAGTGTGACTGAAGAACTGAATTTTTTATTTTGTTTACTTTTAGTTTAAATTTAAATAGCTACCCAAGCCTAGTGGCTATCATATTGGAAAACACAGCTGTAGATTCTATCAACACAAGTAACTGGAAAACTCCTCTCCAATTTGAATTTCAATCATCACATTTTCTATGATCTTTTTTTCTACCACATTCTTTGAACATCATCTATAATAATCTTTACATCACTATAGGAGTGAAAACCCATTGATTCTACAATTATTTAATTGTCCCTCAATTAATTTCCCTCTTTACATAATTTGAATTCTATAATCCCAAACCCTTTTTATTTCCCAGCTTCATTTTACCTACTTGGCAAAACCTAAAACCTGATTCAATCCAAGTCTCTGCCTTCTACACACTAAAATCTGACTATCTGAATGGGAAGAAGAAAAATGCCCAACCTTATGGACTGGACTTGTTGAGTGACTGCCAACCTCAAAAGGGTACTCAGTAGGTATTGCCTCGCAATCTAATCTATTCGTTTTCTGACTGCCTTAGGGTGACTATTACATATTCTTTCTTCTCAAACCTCTATACCTTCACCCACATCAGCACACTCAGTTTTCACAAGCTCTACCATGCCACATGCCACATCTACACCCACAAGTTTTGTGTTCCCTTGAGTTATGATGGGTCATCTATCTCTGTTATCTGAGATGGGCCCCACACTTAACCAAGGACATCATTCCAGCAATTCTCTCCTCTCTCTCTCAACTGCATCACCATTTTGTCCCTCCCCATTGTGTCTTTTCTGTCAGCATACCAACACACCATTATTTTTAACATCTTAAAGAATGCTTAATTCTAATTTTCCCTCAAATTCTTACCCTGCTTTTCAACAATCTCCTCTAAAGTTCTGCTTTTTCTTGCTAAAAATTCTGAATTTCTGAATTTCTCTCTTCCCATTCTTTCACTTTTTTGAAGTAAATTGGTGTACAATAAACCACATGTACTTAAAGTGTACAATTTGATAAACCTTGGCATATGTGTTCACCTGTACACAAACTAATGAACATTTTCTTTAATCCCATAAGCTTTGCTCTGTTCCCCTTGTGTAATTTCTTTTAAATATTTGAACATATTTAGCATTCCATTTTAATTTATCTATTGGTGTTTGGATTATATCTCTTTGTACTTTTGTTGTTGGTTGGGATGGTTGCTCTAGGGATTACAGTATACATAAACTTTCAATTCCATTAATTTTAGAGATCCTGCAACCATTGAGATCATGTCATTCTTCCCCCAAAGCTTTGTAACTTTGTAACTTTGTGTTACAGTTATCACAAATATTACATCTACATACCTTTCCTTTCAACACTTTAAGGATGTTCTTCCACAGAATGTTGGCATCCTTGGTTTCTGACAAGAAATCCATGATTATTCAAACTGTCATTTTTCTATAGTTACTTTAAATTTATCTTTATCTTTGATCTTATACAGTTTGATTATGATATACCCAGGATAGTATATTATAACTTGTTCTGCTTGGAATTTGGTGAGCCTTTTGAATCTGTGAATGTATGCCTTTCATCAAAGTCAGAAAGTTTCTATTATTTCTTTAAAAGTTGTCCCTACTCCACCATCTATCTCCTCTCCTTGTGGGACTCTTGTTAGATATATGTTAAATTCCTTTAGATTGTACCACATGTTCCTAAAGCTCTGTTCATCTTTTTTAATCTTTTTTCTCTCTATTCTTCACATTTTATCATATTTATTGATCTCCCAAGTTCATTATCTTTCCTATATCATTTTCATTTTGCTATTAGTTTCAAAAGTGAATTTTGTATTTCAGATGTGGTTTTCAGTTATAAATTTTTATTTGTTTTTTCATTATAGTTTTTATTTATCTATTGAAGTTTCTTATCTTTTAGTCATCTCAAATGAGTCTTCTTTCACTCTATTGAGCATCTCAGCATTGTTTCTTCCCTTGGGAATGGATCACATTTTTCTTGGTTCTTTGTATGTCATGTAATTTTGTATTGTGTCCTGGACATTGTCAATATTAAGTCATGTAGCTCTGAGTTCTGTTTTAATGCTCTAGAGAATGTTGATGTTTTTACTTTTTACTTTATTTCTGTCCTGGTTAACCTCAGACCATAACTCCATTTTGCCTTTAGTGTTTCAGGTCTCAGTTCAGTTACCTAAGAGTTTGCAACCTTAGTTTGTGTCTGCCTTCCATGCGTGTGGTTCAGGGTTAATCTGAGACTCATACACAGAGTTAAGGAATCCCCTTCTCTGTCTTCTTTTTTCCTTCTCAGATCTGTCTATCCCTTCACCACTCCCACCCCTCATCAGACTACACACACTCTCTTTCCAGTTCATGGGGCTCATTTACCTGAATCATCTGGCCAGAAAGACTGGAGAGTTTCTACTAGAATTTCAGCCATCTGAAGTGCACTGATAAGCTACTATGGCCTGCCCCTGGGGGAAAAGAATTGAGGGGGAAAAAAAAAGGAAACTGACCCCTGTTCAACAATCCGTCTTCTGTTGCATATGTTTCAACATCTTTGTGTAGCATTTTTGTGTTCTATACAGAGTTTATATGTGTAATCAGCACGAAGGATGTGCTATCAGGAGAAAGAACATAATAACCAGACTAGGAATCTCCTTCCCTTTGACTGACTCAAGACAGGTCTTCCTCACCACTGCACCCAATTGTGCTGCTAAACATGACCAGAGATTTCCTCTTACTTGACAGTTAACTTCTTTCTCCTTCTACCTCCCTGGAAATTCTTTTTCAGTCTCCTTGGCAGGTCCCTGCTCACCACTCTGACTTTTTTATGTTGGAAAGCCCAAGTTTGTCCCTTTTTTAACTCACTCTTTTGTTGATCACCTGGCCTAATAAAATTCCAAAATTTAGGGGCACCTGGGTGGTTCAGTTGATTAAGTGTCTGACTCTTGGTTTTGGCTCAGGTCATGATCTCAGGGTCCTGGTATTGAGCCCCACATTGGGTTCTCCACTCAGCAGGAGTCTGCTTGTCTCCCTCTCTCTCTACCCCAGCCCCACTTGCTCTCTCTTTCTCTCTCTCTCTCTCTAAATAAATAAATTTTAAAAGAAAAAAAACTCCAAAATTTATATTACCCCTCAAGACTCTTTTTAACAGCAGACTTATGTTTCCAACTGCCTACTAACCATGTCCACTTGTATGTCTGAAGGCATGACAAAATTAAAATATCGGACTATAGCCATGATTCTACCATCCTTTCTCCACCTACACTTCCATCAGTCTTATTCTTCCAATGCCAACTCCTTTTCCCCCAAAATCTTTGAAGTCACTTTTGACTCTTCTCTTAGTCTTACCTCATATTCCATCTATCAATAAGTCCTGTCAATTCCATCTTCAAAATATATTTGGAATCATCAAGCTTCCCTATCACCCACACTGCCCCAGCCTGATTCAAATCACTCTCATTGCTTAGTTAGATTCCAGGAATAGTCTCTCAACTCATCTCCTGTTTCTTTGTACCACTGTTTTCTAACACACCTTCTACTTATATTTCGTACATTGCAAAATGTTTAGCATCCCTGGTCCCCAGTCATTGTGACAGCTAATATCCCTTAACCCATATGTTTGTACACAAATGCATCTCTGAACATCCTGTTAAGATGGAGTTCATAGAAAGATGTTTCATACTCATGGATTAGAAGAATTAATGTTAAAGTGTCCACATTTCCCAAAGCAATCTATAGTTTCAATGTAACCTCTGTCAAAATTCCAAAGGCATTTTTCATAGGAATAGAAAAAAATTTCTAAAATTTGTAGGGAACCACACAAGATCCTGAATAGCCAAGCCACCTTGAAAAACAAAAACAAAGCTGAAGGCATCATGATTCCTGATTTCAAACTGTATTACAAAGCTATAGTAATCAAAACAGTATAGTATTGGCATAGAACAGACACAAAGCTCAATGGAACAGAGAAGAGAATCCAGAAATAAATGTATGCATATATGGTCAATTAATTTATCACCAAAAAAGCCCAAAATATACATTAGGTAAAGGACAGTTTCTTCAATAAATGTTGTTGGGAAAACTGAATAGCCACATGCAAAAAATGAAACTGGATCACTCATATCATGCAGAAAAATTAAATCAAAGTGGATTAAAGATTGGAATATAAGATCTGAAACCATAAAACTCCTAGAAGAAAATGTAGGCAGTAAGCTCCTTGACATCAGTCTTGGTGATAATTTTTTTTAAATTTTACATCAAATGCAAAGGCAACAAAAGGCAGACAAACAAGTGAGACTACCTCAAACCAAAAAGCTTCTGCACAGCAAAAAAAAAAACATCAACAAAATGAAAAGGCAACCTATTGAATGAGAGAAAATATTTGCAAATCATATGTATGATAAGGGATTAATATCCAAAATATATTTTTAAAAACTCAGACTACTCAATACCAAACAAATCAATTTCTAAATGGGCAGAGAATCTGAACAGATATTTTTCAAAGAAGACATGCAGATGATCAACTGGCACATGAAAATGTGCTCAACATCACTCATCATCTGGAAAATGAAAATCAAAACCACAAGGAGATAGCACCTGATATCTGTTGGAATGGCTATGATCAAAAAGATAAGAAATAACAAGTGTTGGTGGAGATATATAGAGAAAGGAACTCTTGTGCACTGTTGGTGGGAATGTAAATTGATGCAGCCGCTTGGAAAACAGTATGGAGACTCCTCAAAAAATTAAAAATAGATCTATCAGATAACTTAGCAATTTCACTTTTGTGTATGTATCCAAAGGAAACAAATACACTGATTTGAAAGGATATGTGGCAACCCTATGTTCATTGCAGTACTTTTTTACAATAGCCAAGAGATGAAATCAACTTAAAGTGTCATCAATGGATTAAGAAAATGTGGTGTGTGTGTGTGTGTGTATGTGTATATATACATATATACACATATATACACACATATATATACATATATACACACACACACACATACACACTTAAGCTGGATAACATATATATGTATATATACATATACATATATATACATACACACTTAAACTGTATATATATATATATATATACACACACACATACACACACACAATAAAATGTTATCCAGCTACAGAAAAGGAAGGAAATTTTGCCATTTTTGACAATGTGGATGTATCTTGAGGGCATTATGCTAAGTGAAATAAGTCAGAGAAAGGCAAATTCTATTTTCTATGGGAAATCTTAAAAAACAAACAAACAAAACCTGAGAATACAGAGAACAGATTAGTTGTTCCCAAAGGTGGGTGTGGGAAGGTAGACAAAATTAGTGAAGTTGATAAAAAGGTACAAACTTCCAGTTATAGAATAAATAAGCCATGGAGATATAATGTACAGCATTAATGTGAAAGTTGCTAAGAGTAGATCTTAAAAGTTCTCATAATAAAAAACAAAAAATTGTAACTATGTGTAGTGATGGATGTTAACTAGCCTTACTATGTTGATCAGTTCATAACATATACCAATACTGAATCTATACATTGTACACCTGAAACTAATATATCTCAATTAAAAAACTATTGCTCCTTGAACTTACTAAAATTTTCTCATAAGTAAGGTAATATTTCTCAAATGTATCTTCTTTCTGGAATTTGCTAAATGTGTCACATATTTCATTCTTTATGATATGCAGCTATATCTCATGGCCAAATTTTATGCATTGCAAGCTTTATGCTCTTCATAAAAATTTAAATCAAATCAAATCAATTTCAGGGTGTTATTTTGCCTCAAGACCAAAAGTATAACTATTAATTACTTCTGATTTTATTAGGGTTCTCTAAATATTATAAAATTAATATTTTTTAAAAGGCAGAGATCAGATTGTGTACTCCTCCACATAAATCTTCCAAAGACCTCACCCAGACTGAAAGCCAAAGCCCACCTCATGGTTTACAGAGCCCTACACAGTTCAATGGCATTTTAGCTCTGATCTTCCCATAGATTCCTAATCCCCTCCCTCTCTTCCTTCCTGCCATACTGATGCCCCTTGAGTGAGCCACTGAAGTCTCCTGCCTCTGATACGTTTGCACTATTTCCCCGGCCTGCTCCTGCCCAAGTCTCTGCATGACCCTGCATCATCAGCTCTTAGCTTTGCTCAGACCCCATCTTCTAGGTGAGGCCTTCTGCAGCTACTTCATCTCACATTGTAAGTCTCACCCCCAGCATTCTATTCCTCTTTCCCACTTTATTTCTTCCATGTGTTTATCACCACCTCACATTCTACATATTTACCTTATTTTTTTATATAATCTGCAGCCTCCAACTAGAATATATGTTCCACTGAAATTGCTGGGCTGGAATTTTTGTGTGATGTATTTACTTAACTATTCTGACACTTAGAAAGGTGTCCAGCACATAATAGTTGCTCAACAAATACGTGTTAATAGAATGAACACAGAAACATTGTATGCTTCCTAAGAATGAAGGAAATAATACACAGGTGACCAATAAGCATATGAAAAGATGGCCAACATTTACCATTAGGGAAATTGAAATCAAACCCACAATGAGATACTATTTCACACCCATTTGGATGGCTATATTTTTTTAAAAAGAAAATAACGAGATATGAAGAAACTGGAACCCTCATACATTGCTGGTGAGAATGTAAAATGGCACAGCTACTTTGGAAAAGTTCAACAATTCATCAAAATGTTAAACAGTCACAATGTGACCCAGTAATTCCTTCTCTATGTACATGCCCATGAGAATTGAAAACATACATCCACACAAAAACTTGCGCATAAATATTCACAGCAGCATTATTCATAATAGCCAAAAAGTAGAAACAACCCAAATGTCCATTAATTAATGAATGAATAAGCAAAATGCATTATATCCATGAAAATAATACTATTCAGCAGTAAAAAGGAATGAAGTAAAAGGGAATGAGTGAGATATCATACAACATGGATGATCTTTGAACACATTATGCTAAGTGAAAGATGCCAGTCACACTTATATGAAATGTCCAGAATAGGCAAATAGGCAAGTAAATATATATATATATATATATATATATATGAACAAAAAGGAGATGAAAGTTTGCCTAGGACTTGGGGTGGGAGTGGTGGTGGGGAGGGGAGAAAGAAAAGTAATAATAATGTATGGGGTTTCCTTTTGGGGGGGGGTCAAAAATATTCCAAAAGTAGATTGTGGCATTGCATAACTTTGTGAATACACTAAAAACCACTGAATGTATACTTCAGATGGGTGAACTGTATGGTATATAAATTATTCTCAGTAAAGCTGTTTTTTTTTTTAAAAAGGATGAGTTGCATAATTAAAGTTAACAAATATTTAATCCACTATACTTGGTCAGTTGCATTTTGTATCCACTTTTCCTACTCCATCTGTAAGTTTTCCAGTTCCCTCTATTACACTGAATTAGTGGCCTACTTCCCAGTTTTGTAAAACAGTCTCAGCAACTGGTTTATGATCCATTCAATCATCCTTAAACACCAAAGGGCAAGTTTTCTTCGCTGAATTCAAAACATCTTGACCAAACTCACTCTAAGCCTTATAGTTCTATTCTTAAATAGCGAGGTTCATAAAATGATAATCAGAAGTTTCTTGCAAAGTAGATATTTGTTGATTCAATGACTGCTCAGAACTGGATTTTTCTTCCTACTTCATTGGTTTCTATAACACTGGGTTTTCGAAATCCAGTTAAAACCTGTGATTTGTTGCCTATGAGAAAAAGAAAAATAGTTTAGACTGTATTGTGACCATTATAATTGTTGACATTCATTGCATGCTTTGCTGGACCCAGGTTCACACTGAAGCAAGTCATATATCTTACTCATTTTAATCCTCAGAGTCAACCTGTAAGATAGGTATTATTGTCTCTATTTCACTAAGGAGTTACTTAAAAGACAGAAATAACTTGGCCAAGGTCATATACCTACTAGTGGTGGAGCAGAGATTCTAAACCTAGCAGCATGGTTCCAACACTTATGCAGAGAAAAGTCCGCAGGGGTCACTGAATGAACCCTCTCCCACTGCAGTTTTCATTCAATTAATAAACATTTGTGGAGTCCAATCACATGAAGACACAAACACAAAACAAAATAATAACGAGACGGGGCTCTTGTTCTGGAATTACACAATCTAATGTGGGAGACAAATACATTCTTTTTTTTTTTTTTAAGATTTTATTTTTATTTATTTGAAACAGAGAGAGACAGATCACAAGTATGCAGAGAGGCAGGCAGAGAGAGAGGAGAAAGCAGGCTCCCCACAGAGCAGAGAGCCGGATGCGGGCCTCGATCTCAGGACCCTGAGATCATGACCTGAGCCGAAGGCAGAGGCTTAACCCACTGAGCCACCCAGGCGCCTGAGACAAATACATTCTTGAGCAACAACAATATAATACTGTAAGCCTATAGCATAAGGTCCAAAGTCCAACCAGAGCAAAAGGTGCATGTTAACTTTGTTGGAGATGGGAAAGGGTGAGTAAAGATGCTGTTTATTCCGGACAAAAGAAGCAGA
This sequence comes from Lontra canadensis, assembly GCF_010015895.1. Classification (NCBI taxonomy): domain Eukaryota; kingdom Metazoa; phylum Chordata; class Mammalia; order Carnivora; family Mustelidae; genus Lontra; species Lontra canadensis. The sequence continues at coordinate 5,365,278 of NW_022631097.1, read as the reverse complement.
GGTTGCAAACACAAAGTGGTATGACAGAACATAGTGTCCTGGAATGGGCTTGGTGTATGAGCATGGCAGAAGAGGGCTGGTGAAAGGGGACACCTGGACGTGAGGGACCATGTATATTCTGCTAACACATTTGGAATAAAGAGCACCAAAGAGTATGGGCTTTACATAATCCTATTTGCATTTTGAGGTGGTAACTAAGAATTCCGATCACTGACCAGGGTAGAGGCTGCAGATGGTAGGTTGTTACAATAATTAACCTTCTTACACTGTTAGTAGGAATGCAAACTGGTGTGGCCACTGTGGAAAATGGGTTGGAGGTTCCTCAAAAAGTTAAAAACAGAGCTACCCTATGACGCAGCAATTGCACTACTAGGGATTTACTCCAAAGATACAGATGTAGTAAAATGAAGGGGCACCTGCACCTCAATACTCAAAACAGCACTGTCCACAATAGCCAAACCATGTAGAAAGCCAAGATGTCCATCAACAGGTGGAAAAAGAAGACATGGTACACACACACACACACACACACACACACACACACACACACAATGGGATATTACTCAGCCATCAGAAAGGGTGAATACTTACCATTTACATCAATGTGGATGGAACTAGAGGGCATTATCCTAGTGAAATACATTAATCAGAGAAAGACAATTATATGGTCTCATTCATATATGGAACATAAGAAACAGGGCAGAGGATCATGGGCGAAGGGAATGAAAACAGAATGGGAAGTCATCAGAAAGGAAGAAAAACCATGAGAGACTTTTAACTACAGGAAACAAACTGAAGGTTGCTGGAGAAGATATGAGTGTGAGGATGGCGTCACTGGGTAATGGGCATTAAGAAAGGCTCATGATATAATGAGTACTTGGTGTTATATGACACTGATATATTACTGAACACTATATCTGAATTGAATGATGTACTCTAAGTGGGCTAATTGAAATTAAATTTGAAAAATGAAAAAAAGAACACAATTGCCACAGTTTTGTTTTTGTTTTTTTTTTTAAGAAACAAAAGTTTGTGATTTTGGGTGCCTGGGTGGCTCAGATGATTGGGCATCTGCCTTTGGCTCAGGTCATGATCCCAGAGTCCTAGCATCGAGCCCCACATCAGGATCCCTGCTCAGTGGGGAGTCTACTTCTCCCTCTGCCTCTTCCTGCTGCTCTGCCTACTTGTGCTCTCTCTGTGTCAAATAAATAAGTAAAATATTTTAAAAAAATAAATAAATAAAATGTTAAAAAGAAAAGTTTGCAATTTATTTCTCTTTTTTAGGTTTATAAGCCATTTGTGGTCCCAGGACCATGGTTAGTACTATAAAAGCAGTATTGCTCTATGGTATCTAACATAACATAATAAAAAATAAATAAGTAAATAAAGCAGTACTGTCCAACAAATATAATGAAAGTCACATATATAATTTCAAATTTAAATTAAATCAAAGTAAAATTTAGGACCCCCATTAAAACAAGACAAATAGTGGCACCTGGGTGGCTCAGTGGGTTAAAGCCTCTGCCTTCGGCTCGGGTCATGATCCCGGGGTCCTGGGATCGAGCCCCACATCAGGCTTTCTGCTCAGTGGGGAGCCTGCTTCCTCTTCTCTCTCTCTGCCTGCCTCTCTGCCTACTTGTGATCTGTCTGTCAAATAAATACATAAAAATTTAAAAAAAAAAAAAACAAGACAAACACATGGAACTAATATTTTATTTAAACCAAAATATTATCATCTCAATGTGAAATCAATATGAAAATATTAATGAAATATTTGATTCCTTTTTTCATGCCAAGACTTCAAAATCCAGTGTGGTTTTATATCTAAAAGCTTCTTGGATGCTAAACTTGATCTGCATGTAGATTTCATAAGATTTACCATCTAAAAGTAGACTCATATATCTAGGTTGTTTCAAACACACTTAAATGTCGCCCAATATTTCAATTGAATGTGCATTTTCAAACTTAAATTGATTCAAATGAAAATTTTTTCAAAGATTTACTTATTTATTTTTTAGAGAGAGAGAAAGAACAAAAGCTGGAGATGGCAGAAGAGAGAGAAAAGATCCCAAGAAGGCTCCACACCCAGCACAGAGCCCTATCTGGAGTTCCATCTCATGACCCTGAAATCACAGCCCGAGGTCAAACTGAGAGTCCAAGGCTTAACCCATGGCACAAACCCAGGTATCCCTCAAATGAAATTTTTAAATTCAGTTTCTCAGTCACACTAGCCATATTTCAAGTGCTCAGTACCCACACATGGTGAGTGGCTACCATTTTAGATGGTGCAGATTGAAGTACTAATTCTGAACCAAGGCAGAATAACTTACCATACACTCCTGCTTGGCTTATCATAGGTGTTCTTTCTAAATATGTTTGTTACTATCAGAAAGCATAGGATTTAAATAGAGAATCTGGGCCACCTTGGTGGCTCGGTTGGTTAAGCATCTGCCTTCAACTCAGGTCATGATCTCAGGGTCCTGGGATCAAGCCCCAGTCAGGCTTCCCACTTGGGAAGTCAGCTTGTCCCTCTGCTTCCAACCTTTCCCATGCTCATGCCCTCTCTCCCTCTCTCTCAAATAAATAAAATAAAAGATCTTTTAAAAAATAAAATAAAATAAAAAATAGAGAATTACTAATTCTAAAGTAACTGCAAATAAAGCCGTGTATAAGATGGGAGGAATTCTTCCGGAAACCATGAAGCATAAATGCTCGGCACAGTATTTATTTTGGCTGTTATTTGAAAGAACACTTTTCTTTAGACCAACCCTCTGGTCGGCTACATAGAAAATGTAAACTATGATTAGAAAGAATTATTCTTTGTTATTAACATATTTACAAAGTAGTAAAACACAAAAGACCAGTCCCAACAGGTCAGGGAACTTACACCTCATCTCCCCTGCCCCCTGCTGTCAGCTGCCTGTCACTGCAGAGCTCCAATTCCTAATTCACTGCATTCAAAGTGATGACAGATGGCCAAAGTCTTTCCACAGTACCGAGAAATTTGCCAGATGGTGAATACATTTCCTTCCATTGATTATTTGAGCAGACTAACCATCGTCACTTTCACATCTCTGTGAGTAGGGAAGCATCTCCCTGGCTCCCTGCCAGTTGGTTTCCCCACCAGTCATGACACCAGTAAAGGAAACTATAGAGAGGACACCTATTATAGTTAAAAGGGAGAAAAGTAATGGACAAGGCCAGTGTGCAACAGAGCAAACGATTATACTGGCACAGCAGGTCATTCAACAGGTGGTGTGAACATAAAAGATGGCAGGGGGCTGTGGGGACTAGGGTAAACTGGAGGGTCAGTGACAGCTCTGGACAGACAGCTCTGAGGAGGTGGGGAGGCCAATCACTGCTGCCAGATCTGCCCACTGTCTGTTCACAAGAGAGAGATTTGGGATTTCATATAAAATAAAAAAACATCCTGTGGGCCAAACAGTTCAAGCTGCAGGTCTCTAGTTTACAGCCTCTGAACATACAGTTACAGAAGATCAAGATTAGGGGTGCCTGGGTGGCTTAGTCGGTTGAGCATCCAACTCTTGACTTTGGCTCAGGTATTGATTTCATGGAATCTGTCCTGTGTTGGGCTCCACAGTCAGTGAGAAGTCGGCTTCTCTCCCTCTCCTACTGTCCCTTCCCCTGCTCATGCTCGCTCTCAAAAAACAAAAAACAAAAAGCAAACAAACAAACAAACAAAAAACCTTTAAAAAAAAAAAAGGTCAAATGAAAGAGCAACATCAGAAACAGAGTTAAAGGGGAAAGGAGTCAAGATGGCGGAGAAGTAGCAGCTGAAACTACTTCAGGTAGCGGGAGATCAGCTCGATAGCTTATCTAAAGATTGCAAACACCTACAAATCCAACGGGAGATCGAAGAGAAGAAGAACAGCAATTCTAGAAACAGAAAATCAACCACTTTCTGAAAGGTAGGACTGGCGGAGAAGTGAATCCAAAGCGACACGAAGATGGACCGTGGGGGGAGGGGCCGGCTCCCAGCAAGCGGCGGAGCAACGGAGCACAAAATCAGGACTTTTAAAAGTCTGTTCCACTGAGGGACATCGCTCCAGAGGCTTAACCGGGGTGAAGCCCACGCGGGGTCAGCGTGGCCTCAGGTCCCACAGGGTCACAGAAGGATCGGGGGTGTCTGAGTGTCTCAGAGCTTACAGATATTAGAATGGGGAAGTCAGCTACAGAGAGCCGAGGAGTGAGCTCTAAACTCGGGGTTACCTTGAACCGGTCGCAGCCTCGGTCAGCTCGGAGCGTGGCCGGAGGCCAGGGTGACGGGAGTAATTGGGTGCTGTTCTCTGAGGGCGCACTGAGGAGTGGGGCCCCGGGCTCTCGGCTCCTCCGGGCTGGAGCCTGGGAGGCCGCCATCTTCATTCCCATCCTCCGGAACTCTACGGAAAGCGCTCAGGGAACAAAAGCTCCCGAAAGCAAACCAGAGCGGATTACTCAGCCCGGCCCCTGGTAAGGGCGGTGCAACTCCGCCTGGGGCAAAGACACGTGAGAATCATGACAACAGGCCCCTCCCCCAGAAGATCAACAAGAAACCCAGCCAGGACCAAGTTCACCTACCAAGGAGTGCAGTTTGAATACCAAGGAGAGCAGCGGAATTCCAGAAGAGGAGAAAGCAAAGCACGGAACTCATGGCTTTCTCCCCATGATTCTTTAGCCTTGCAGTTAATTTAATTTTTTTTCTTTTTCAATTTTTTTTTCTCTTCTTCTGCTAAATTTTTTTAACTTTTACCCTTTTTGAGGTCTCTTAATAAAGTAGCTTTGACTGCATCCAAAGTAATAAGAGCCATAAAAGTAAGGAGATGAGAGAACCCCCCTCCACCTTGTAGAACAGGAACACCAAATGTCTACTATGAGAACCACCTTTTTCATTTAATGGACCAGAAGGCAGTGATTATTTTAGGATTTGTAGGCTGTATGGCCTCTCTCCCCACTAGTTAACTCTGCCATTGCAGACCAGAAGTGGCCACAGACAAGAAGTAAACAAATGGGTATGGCTGTGTTCCAATACAATTACTTACAAAAACAGTAAGTGGGCTTGATTTGGACCACAGGTATAGTTTGCCAACCCATTATCAATATGTTGCTAAATAAATAAATAAGAAAGTGTCTAATAAAGAAAAGTTGCCTGTTGTAGCTCTGGCTCTCTCAAGTGAAAGAAAATTCTACTGAGAATTCATTACTCACAACTGACTCTCAGAAGCAACTATGGTTTCAATTCCCACTATATATGTGGCTTAAGAAAGTCCTCAGAGTGAGATGTTATTTTGAAGTGGAGCTGGGTCAAGTGCCTAACAAAAGCAAATACAAATCTTATGGAGGACTACATCTTCAGCCTCAAAGAATTCCCAATGATAAATTCCTATCAAGCATGAGCTCACAAATAAAATTTATGAAACACACAAGGAGAAAGACATTCACATAGAACAAGTCAGAAGAAAAAATAATCAGACTTTATTGACTTTAAATACTTGTCTGGGCGCCTGGGTGGCTCAGTGGGTTAAGCCGCTGCCTTCGGCTCAGGTCATGATCTCGGGGTCCTGGGATCGAGTCCCGCATCGGGTTCTCTGCTCGGCAGGGAGCCTGCTTCCCTCTCTCTCTCTGCCTGCCTCTCTGTCTACTTGTGATCTCTGTCTGTCAAATAAATAAATAAAATCTTTAAAAAAAAAAAATACTTGTCTTATCAATGACAAACATAAAATGAGTGAATTGAATAATGCATAAAGAAAAGAAAGTGTAGGGACACCTGGGGTGGTTCAGTCATTAAGCGTCTGCCTTTGGTTCAGGTCATGATCCCAGGGTTCTGGGATTGAGCCCCACATCAGGCTCCCTGCTCAGTGGGAGGCCTGACTCTCCTTCTCTAACTGCCCCCCCAACCCTGCTTGTGTTCCCACTCTTGCTGTGTCTATGTCAAATAAGTAAATAAAATCTTTAAAAAAAAAAGTTAAAAAAAAAAAAAAAGAAAGAAGAGAGAGTGTAATTAAAGATAAAAGAATATCAAAAAATGACCAGGCATAGTTTTTAAAGGACTAATGAAAACTTCTGCAAAGGGGAAAAAAAAATCAAAATGTAAACTTAAATGAATATTCAATAAAATTACCAAAATGATACAAAATTTTAAAAGATGGTCTAAATACATGAAAAGAATGGTCAACATCACTCAGCATCAAGGAAATACAAATCAAAACTATAATGAGATACCACCTCACACCAGTCAAAATGGCTAAAATTAACAAGTCAGGAAATGACAGATGTTGGCGAGGATGGGGAGAAAGGAGAACCCTCCTACACTGTTGTTGGTGGGAATGCAAGCTGGTGCAGGCACTCTGGAAAATAGCATGGATATTCCTCAAAAAGTTGAAAATAGAACTACCCTATGACCCAGCAATTGCACTACATAGGTATTTACCCTAAAGATGCATATGTAGTGATCTGAAGGAGCACTTGCACCCCAATATTCATAGCAGTGATGTCTACAATAGCCAAACTATGGAAAGAGCTCAGATGTCCATCAACAGATGAATGGATAAAGAAGATGTGGTATATTTATACAATGGAATATTACTTAGCCATCAAAAAATTTGAAATCTTGCCATTTGCAATGACATGGATGGAACTAGAGGGTATTAGGCTGAATGAAATAAGTCAAACAGAGAAAGACAATTATTATATAATCTCACTCATATGTGGAATTTAAGAAACGAAACAGAAGATCATAGGGAAAGGTAGGGAAAAATAAAACAAGAAGTCAGGGAGGGAGAAAAACCATAAGAGACTCTTAATCATAAGAAACAGAGGGCTGCTGGAGGGGAGGTGAGTGGAGGGATGGGGTTCCTGGGGAATGGACATTAAGGAGGGCACATGATATAATGAGCACTGGATATTATATAACACTGATGAATCATTGAACTCTACGTCTGAAACTAATAATACACTATACATTAATTAATTGAATTTAAATTTTTAAAATAATGAATAAATAAAATAGAAATTAAAAAATAAAAGATCGTCTAAAACCACAAAGACAATGAGAATAGGAAAAAAATTAATAGCAAAGGAATTTTAGGAACTTGGATGGAAAAGTAACTGACTTAGCAGATCAAGAGGGAGGGGAGGGGCAGAGAGAGAGGGAGAATCTTAAGCAGGTTCCAAACCCAGCATGGAGCCCTGTTCTATCTCACAACCCTGAGATCATGACCTGAGCTGAAAGCAAGGGTTGGATGTCTAACTGAGCCACCCAAGCACCCTAAGAAAGCTACTGATACTTCGGCAAGTAGGGGTGAAGACAGGACTGAAAACGGAATTGACTAAAAGCTTCAGGTGGTGAAAAACAGTCACTTCCAAATGGAGAAAAGGGAGACTGCTGCTTTTGTAACAAGGCTTATTGAAACAGTTGATTCTTTAAACTGGGTCATGTGATTTTGATAAAAAATAAGAATTATGGGCACCTGGGTGGCTCAGTGGGTTAAAGCCTCTGCCTTCGGCTCAGGTCATGGTCCCAGGGTCCTGGGATCGAGCCCCGAATCAGGCTCCTGCTCAGCGGGGAGTCTGCTTCCTTCTCTCTATCTCTTTGCCTGCCTCTCTGCCTACTTGTGATCTCTGTCAGTCAAATAAATACATAAAATTTTAAAAATAAAATAATATTTTTTAAATTAAAAAATGAAAATAAATTCTATTCTCAAGAGTAAGAAATTCACCAAACATAATTAAGTCAGTTAGAAGGACATAATACTGATATACAAAAATATATTAAGATACATCTTTAATGTTTATATATCATCAAAAATAAGGATGACTTTCAAGGATACATTTTCAATCTTATTTATAAACAAATGATCTTGATTATTACTGTATACACACAGACACACACAGATACACACACCCCACATACAATTACAGTTTTAGGGGAAAAAATGCAAGTAAAACCACATCTACATAGGCTCAACACTACCTACATAAGGATTCTAAAATTGGTAGTTTCTAGAAACTTAACAGATTATTTCAAAAATAAGATAAAATAATTCTATCAAACAAGGGCTCAGTCTAGAATGTCCAATTAAAAGATAGTTTATCCCAGTTTCCATAATGACACCTACAAGTTTCACCATGTAAGGTAAACTCAGGTTGTTTATCTAGGAGCTGGTGTCCTTGAATCAAGTTATTATGCCTGTCTAGGAGAAACATTTTTTAAAAGGAAAAAATAATAGATTGGCCACAGAGATTTAACTTTTCTTCTGTCTTCTCAATATAACAATATAGAGGGCATTAAATTTGGAAATGACAACTGAGCTGAAAGTGCCATCATTTAAAAATGGTTTTCTAAAAGACTAGAACACCTGGGATATTGGAGTTTGAATCTTTAGCATCATCAATTAAGACTTGCATCACTTTGGGCAAATTATTTAGTTTCTTCTCTCATCTCTAAAATAGAAATGATATCACCTACCTTAATGTTACTGGAATGCTCGAAAACTTCATGACGGCCAACGCACTCTAGAAAGTGGTATGCATGAAGTTTTCTTTCAGTTCTGCCATTCTCTAATTACAACCTGGCACCAGCCACCTCGCTGAGTCTCTAAAGGCAACTTCATACAATTACGAAGTTGCAGTGGTAAATAAATACAAGACTATAAATTGTATAACTTAAAATGTCTTAATTCCCTTTTTTTCTTCTCATTGGCTTCTCACTTGTTCCCAGAAGTCATTTAAAAAAAAAAGACTATAAATTTTGGCAACATAAAAAATTAAAATTCCTCCACAGCAAAAACAAAAACAACCATTAACAGGTGAGAAGGTTAACTGTGAAACATTTGCAATACATAAGAAATGATATAAAATATTAAGAAAGTTTGAAAGCAGAGAATATACAGCAAGATGGGAGCGGGGGGGACTCCATTTCAACTGGTCCCCTGAATTTAGCTAGAAGTCTACCAAGCCACACTGAACACCCATGAAATCATCCTGAGATGTAAGATTATATGTCTGGATCCCTCGGGGGCAGAAGATCATCAGTCCAGAGGTACAAAAGATGTTGTGATTGCACAGGTATTCAAGGACAAATAGAAGGGGGAGGGAGCCACCAGAAGCTAGCCCCTGGAAAAAAATACCCCAGTGCAAAAGTGCCCTGTGCCTGGGGACCAGCAATAGCTTGGAGAGGGGTGGCAGGGAGATGGGAAGGGACTGATAACAGTGCTCAGGTAGAACATAGGCGCTTAACGGGCCAACGCTGGGACCCGGTGGCCATTGACCTGAGCCTGCGGTCCCAGAGTGGCCACCACTGCCTCTGGCACCTGAAGAAGATCTGGCTTGGACTGGAGCCCATGGTCCCAAGAAAGGCAGCTGCCAGGGCCCAGGATCACCAGGACCTGGCTCGTCCACAGTTTTGGTGGCATGGAGGTACAAAGACAAACGAGGGGCCAGGATCCCCTGCTGAGAGGATCGCCAGGGGTATGCACCACCTGTGGCAGGCTGTGGTTTTCAGCAGCACCTAGCAAGGTGGAGACTGTGTGCTGGAGGATTCGGAGAGGAACAGACTGTGGCTTCTCTGCTCTGAGGTGGAGGTCTGGGTGCAGACAGTTTACTTGCTCTGACCCTCCCAAAAGGCCCGAAAAGCCCCCAGAGAACAAAAGGCCAAAAAAACTGGTTTCCACAGAGCCCAGACCCTTCACAGGGGAGAGGGCAACTCTGCCCAAGCAGCACTGACTGAAAAATAACACAGCAGGCCCCTCCCCCAGAAGATAGTCTGAAAGAATAAGAGGACTCCAACCACTGGGACCCCCCCATAAAACTGTAAAACCCCAACATCAGGGGAAAACAGTATATTAAGCTCCTGGTGTTGCCTCACAGCCTGTGTATTTCTTAGATACAACTTCTACCTCTCTTCTTTTTTTTTTAATTCTTTCTCATGTTTTTTTTTTTAACCTAGTTATCATTTCAACTAGATGTTTAACACAACATATTCCATAGTAACTTTTTAACTTTAACTTTTTCACACATATTTTTTTCTTTACATATATATATATATATATATATATATATAGATATAGATATAGATATAGATAAGAGCTTCAATGTAGTCCTTTCTTCTCTATTCAGTACTACCTTTATATATATAAACCAGTTTTAATTTCCCTGTATCTCTGGGATGTAGAGTTCTCTAACAAAGAGAACAAAATACACCCAGTAAGAACTGAAATACACTTCCTCGCCCACATTGAGGGATTATAACCACCCTCCCATCACCTCCCCTTTTATTTTGGGTTCCCTTTTTTGTTTGTGTGCGTGTGTGTGTGTCTGTGCGTATGTTGGTCTTTTCGTTTGTTTTTGTTTTTGTACTTTATAAATTGTACTCTTGGGTTTCATTTTGACTGGTTTTTGTTTGTTTGTTTTTTGTTTTTACTTGTTTTTTTGGGTTTTTGTTTTTGTTTTTGTTTTTTGTGGGGTGTGTGTGTATGAGAGAGATGACTTCCATTGTTCCAAACCTTCCCAGGTTGCACCTTGCCTGGATTGTGGTTGATATTTTCAGCTGTACATCCTCTCAACCACAACACAACAAAATGACTAGGAGGAGGAATTCCCAACAAATAAAAATAAAATTTGTTTTTTCCCAAACAAATAAAAAGGGACAACAGTCCCTTTCCACGAATAAAAGGCCCAGAAACAATGGCCTCTCCCACAGACCTAATGGATATGGATATAAGCAAGATGTAAGAAATAGACTTCAGGATAGCAATTACGAAGACAGGCTGGAAAAAACTGTTAAAGGCAACATAGATTCCCTAAGGGCAGAAATGAGAGCTGATTTGGCAGAACTTAAAAATGCTATCAATGAGACCAAATCTAATCTAGATACTCTAAAAACTAGGGTAAGTGAAGCAGAAAAACTAATTAGTGATCTAGAAGGCAAACTGATATAAAAGAAGGAGCAGGAGAAGGCCTGGAAAAACAGCTTAAATACATGCAAACAGAATTAGAGAAATAAATGACACCATGAAATGATCCAATGTCAGAATTATTGGGATCCCTGAGGGGGATAGACAGAGAGAGAGGACTATAAGATATATTTAAGCAAATTGTAGCTGCGAACTTCCCTAATCTGGGGAATAAAACAAGCATTCATGTTCTAGAGGCAGAGAGGACCCTTCCCAAGATCAAGGAGGCCAGACCAATGCCCCCGCATGTAATAGTAAAACTCGCAAATCTTAGAACCAAGGAAACCATGTTAAGGGCAGTTAGGGGGAAGAGATTCCTTGTACAGAAGGAGGAACATCAGAATAATGTCAGTTCTGTCCACAGAGACCTGGCAAGCCAGAAAGGGCTGGCAAGACATATTCAGGGCACTAAATGAGAAGAATATGCAGCCAAGAATTCTTTATCCAGCAAGGCTGTCATTTAGAATGGATGGAGAGATAAGGAGCTTCCAGGACTGGCAAAGACTGAAAGAACATGTGGCCACTAAGTCAGCCCTGCAAGAAATATTGGCGGGGAGGGAGGGGGCTCTATAAGAGAAGAAAGACCCCAAGAGTGATATAGAACAGAAATATACAGAGACAATGTACAGAAACAAGGACTTCACAGGCAACATGATGACAATAAAATCTTATCTTTCAATAATCAGTCTCAATGTAAACAGCCTAAATGCTCCCATAAAACAGCACAGAGTTGAAGATTGGATTAAAAGACAGGACCCATCCATATGCTGTCTACAAGAGACTCATTTTGAACCTAAAGATACAACCAGACTGAAAGTGAAGGGATGGAGAACCATCTTTCATGCCAACGGACCTCAAAAGAAAGCTGGGTTAGCAATTCTCATGTCAGACAAATTAGATTTTAAGCTAAAAACTGTAGTTGGAGATACAGAATGACACTATATCATTCTTAAAGGGTCTATCCAACAAGAAAATCTAACAATTGTAAATATCTATGCCCTCAACATGGTAGCAGCCAACTACATAAGCCAGCTGTTAACCAAAATAGACATATTGATATAATACATTAATAATAGGAGACCTCAACAATCCACTCTCAGCAATAGATAGATCATCCAAGCAGAAAATCAACAAAGAAACAAGAGCTTTGAATGACACACTGGACCAGATGGACCTCATTGATATATACAGAACATTCTACCCTAAAACAACACAATACTCATTCTTCTTGAGTGCACATGGAATGTTCTCCAGAATAGACTACATGCAGGGTCACAAATCAGGTCTCAACCAGTACAAAAACACTGAGATTATTCCCTGCATATTCTCAGACCAAAATGTTTTGAAACTGGAACTCAATCACAAGAAAAAGTTTGGAAGAAATTCAAACAACTTGGGATCTAAAGACCATCCTGCTCAAGAATGTTTGGGCCAACCAGGAAATCAAAGAACTTAATTGATGGAAACCAATGAGAACAAAGAAAAATCAGTCCAAAACCTATGGGATGTGGCAAAGGCTGTCCTAAGGGGGAAATAGATAGCCATCCATAGCCAATGCATAAGAAACAGAAAAATCCCCAATATACAAACTATCTTTACAACTTAAAGATCTGGAGAATCAACAACAAATTAAACCTAACCCATGCACGAGAATGGAAATAAGACTAGAACAGAGATCAGTGAATTAGAAACCAGAAATACAGTAGAACACAACAATGAAACTAGAATCTGGTTCTTGAAAGAATTAATAAGATCAATAAACCACTGGCCAGACTTATCTAATAGGAAAGAGAAAGGACCAAAATTAATAAAATTATGAATGAAAGGGGAGAGATCACTACTAACACCACGGAAATAAAAACAGTTATCAGAAATTATTATCAAGAGCTATATGCCAATAAATGGAAGAAATGGATGCATTCCTGGAAACCTATAGACTTCCCAGACTGAAACAGGAAGAAATTGACAACCTGAATAGACAGTGATCAAAAACCTCCCAAAAAACAAGACTACAGGGCCTGATGGATTTCCTGGGGAATTCTGCCAAACATTCAAAGAAGAAATAATACGTATTCTTCTGAAGCTGTTTTTAAAAATAGAAACAGAAGGAAAACTTTCAGACTCTTTTTACAAAGCCAGCATTACTTTTATTCCAAAACCAGACAAAGACCCCATCAAAAAGGAGAATTTCAGACCAATATCCCTGGTGAATAATGGATGCCAAAATTCTCAACAAGATCCTAGCTAATAGGATCCAACAGTACATTAAAAGGATTATCCATCGGGGTGCTTGGGTGGCTCAGTGGGTTAAGCCTTTGCCTTCGGCTCAGGTCATGATCTCAGGGTCCTGGGATCGAGCCTCACATCAGGCTCTCCACTCAGCAGGGAGCCTGCTTCCTCCTCTCTCTCTCTGCCTGCCTCTCTGCCTACTTGTGATCTCTGTCAAATAAATAAAATCTTAAAAAAAAAAAAAAAAAGGATTATCCATCACGACCAGGTGGGATTTATCCCTGGGATGCAAGGCTGGTTTAACATTCCCAAATCAATCAATGTGATAGAACACAACAATAAGAGAAGAGACAAGAACCACATGGTCCTCTCAATTGATGCAGAAAAAGCATTTGACAAAATACAGTATCCTTTCCTGATTAAAATTCTTCAGAGTATAGGGATAAAGGGAATATTCCTCAATTTCATAAAATCCATCTATGAAAAACCCACAGCGAATATCATTCTTTTTTTTATAATTTTTTAAAGATTTTATTTATTTATTTGACAGAGATGACAAGTAGGCAGACAGGCAGGCAGAGAGAGAAAGTGGGGGAAGTAGGCTCCCTGCTGAGCAGAGAGCCCGATGTGGGGCTTGATCCCTCAACCCTGGGATCATGACCTGAGCTGAAGGCAGAGGCTTTAACCCACTGAGCCACCCAGGTGCCCAAACGATTATCATTCTTAATGGGGAAAGGTTGAGAGAGTTTCCCTTAAGATCAGGAACACAACAAAGATGCCCATTCTTGCCACTTTTGCTCAACATAGTGCTAGAAGTCCTAGCAATAGCAATCAGACAACAAAAAGAAATAAAATGTATTCAAATTGGCAAAGAAGTCAAACTCTCTTCTCTTTGCAGATGACATGACACTTTGTGTGGAAAACCCAAAAAAACTCCACCCCCAAATTGCTAGAACTCATATGTTAATTCAGTAATGTGGCAGGATACAAAATCAATGTACAAAAATCAGTTGTTTTCTTACACACTAACAATGTAACTACAGAAAGAGAAATTAGAGAATTGATTTCATTTATAACAACACCAAAAACCATAAGATACCTTGGAATAATCCTAACCAAAGAAGCAAAGATCTATACTCCAGGAACTACAGAACACTCTTGAAAGAAATTGAAAAAGACACAAAAGATGCAAAAACATTCCATGTTCATGGATTGGAAGAATAAGCATTGTTAAAATGTCTATGCTGCCCACAGCAATCTGTACTTTCAACACCATCCTGATGAAAACACCAACGGCATTTTTCAAAGTGCTGGAACAAACAATCCTAAAAATTTGTGTGGAATCCAAAAAGACCCCAAATCCTCAAGGAAATGTTGAAAAAGAAAAACCAAGCTGGGGGCATCATGTTACCTGACTTCAAGCTATATTACAAAGTTGTGATCACCCAGACAGCATGGTACTGGCACAAAAACAGACACATAGACCAATGGAACAGAACAGAGAACCCAGGTATGGACCCTCAACTCTATGGTCAAATAATTTTTGACAAAGCAGGAAAAAGTATCTAATGGAAAAAAGACAGTCTCTTCAATAAATGGTGCTGGTAAAATTGGACAGTTAGATGCAGAAGAATGAAACTCAATGAATCCCTTACACCACACACATAGATAAACTCAAAATGGATGAAAGACCTCAATATGAGACAAGAATCCATCAAAAACCTAGAGGAGAAAATAGGCAATAACCTCTTCTACATCCACCACAGCAACTTCTCTCAGGACACAGTTCCAAAAACAAAAGTGAAAACGAACTTTTGGGATCTCATCAAGATAAAAAGTTCCTGCATAGCAAAGGAAAGTCAATAAAACAAGGAATGGGAGAAGATATTTGCAAATGACACTACAGATAAAGGGCTGGTATCCAAGATCTATGAAGAACTTCTCAAGCTCAACAGCCAAAAAACAAATAATCAAGTCAAAAAATGGGCAGAAGACAAGAACAGACACTTCTCCAAAGAAGACATACAAATGGCTAACAGACACATGAAAAAATGTTCATCATCATTAGGCATCAGAGAAGTTCAAATCAAAACCACATTGAGATACCACCTTACACCAGTTAAAATGGCAAAAATTGACAAGGCATGAAACAACAAGGGCTGGAGAGGTTGTGGAGAAAGGGGAATCCTCTTACACTATTGGTGGGAATGCAAGTTGATGCAGCTACTTTGGAAAACAGTACAGAGATTCCCTAAGAAATTAAAAATAGAGCTACCTTATGATCCTGCAATTGCATTACTGGGTATTTACACCAAAGATGCATATGTAGTGAAAAGAAAGGCCACATGTACCCCAATGTTCATAGCAGCAATGCCCACAATCGCCAAACTGTGGAGTCAAGATGCCCTTCAACAGACAAATGGATAAAGATGTGGTCCATATACACAATGGAATATTAATCAGCCATCAGAAAGGATGAATACCCAAGTTTTGTCTCAAATGGATGGGACTGGAGGAGATTGTGCTGAGTGAAATAAGTCAACAGTGAAAGTAAATTATCCTATGGTTTCACTTATTTCTGGAACGTAAGGAATAGCATGGAAGACATTCGGAGAAGGGAAAAAATGAAGGGGGTGGGGATTGGAGTGGGAGACGAACCATGAAAGACTACGGACTCTGGGAAACACACTAAGGGTTTTATAGGGTAGGGAAGTGGAGGGATGGGTGAGCCTGGTGATGGGTATTAAGGAGGGCATGTATTGCATGGAGCTCTGGGTGTTATATGCAAACAATGAATCATGGAACACTGCATCAAATACTAATGATGTAATGTATGGTGACTACATAATAAAAACAAATTTGAAAACAACATGAACAAACATAATTTTCATTTTAAAAAGTCACATGGATCCAAGACTAAAGATTTAAAATTGTTAGTTTTTCCAACCATCTTTACAAATAGAAAGTGATTACATCCAAAGAGCTCTTACAATTTTTTCAAAGATGGCTAATACCACGCAAAAATCCTCAAACTTTCTCATAAAGAAGTTAGTAAAACTGGATGCCATTTTCACCTATCCTACTAGAATTATTTTTAATAGCAAAAAAAAAAAAACCTAATCTAAATATTCACCAAAATGATCTGGTTATTAAACACAATGTAGACATAAATGCTATGCAGCTATGAAGAAAAACAGTAGGTATCAGAATAAAAAGAAATGTAACTGAAACTTCCCCTGGAAAGTGTGATATTAGTTGCCTTTTATCCCTTTGTTGTTCAAATGCAAAATTATCTTTAATTAAATAAACATTTGGTTAAGTTCAAACTGTTAATACTTCATTAAAAACAAATCATGTTCTGGAGCACCTGGGTAGCTTGTTGGTTAAGTGTCTGATTCTTGCTTTCTGCACAGGTCATGATTTCAGGGTTGTGAGACTGAGTCCTACATTGGGCTCCACACTCAGCACAGATTAAGATTCTTTCTCCCTCTGCCCCTCCCTCTGTTCTCATGTACTCTTTCTCTCTCTCAAATAAATAAAATCTTCAAAAAAAAAAATCACATTCAGTCATTGCTCAAAGCCGCCTATTAAAAATTTTTTTAAAGTTTCCCCAAGCCAAATTAGTATATCCTCTGTGTTCTCAATAATTTTCTTTGTAGGGGCACCTTGGTGGCTCAGTTGTTGGGTATCTGCCTTTGGCTCAGGTTAGGAACCCAGCATCCTAGGATCAAACCCCGCATTGGGTTCCCTGATGAGTTCCCTCTCTTGCTGTGTCTCTGTCAAATAAATAAATAAAATCTTTTTAAAAATTTTTTCTTTGTATATTTATCCTACCACTTAATAATCTCATGTTGTATTATACTTGTTTACACATAGAAAGAGTTAAAATCCTAGACTCTAGAAAAACAGCCGGGGCTTACCGGCCCATCTACTTACTAGTGACCTATTAAGTTGCTGAACTTCTCTGCGCCTCTTTCCTCATTTGTAAAAGAGATAATAGTATCCATCCATATGACTGAGAAATAAATGAGTTCATATATGGAAAGCTCCTCAAAGTAGGCCCTCGTCTGCACTTAACATTGGATGTTAGCTGATATTATTGAGCACAGAAAATATCCTACTCATATTTATATTCCCCTCAACTCCCAGCAGTGACTTGCATATAGCAAATAATAACAAATGTTTACTGAATTAAACTGACTTGCTACAAGGGGATTCAAATGGGGTTGAGGATGACAAAAACAAGGTCTCCGAAAGTTACATTTACACAACACTCTTGAGCACTGCAACCTCTGTGAGCCTGGTAGGTTTCCTGTTGTGCTTCATTGGCAGGTTAAGTAGAAGAGTATTAATCTAAATGCATTAGATTGAGTAGGAAAAGGCAAAAAACAATTTGGACCATGACCAATTTTTCCAGGAATCCCTACTCCATCTGCTGCTGTCTCTGAGCACCTCAGCTTCTTGCCCATTTCCATGGTCTCATTGGGCCAGTTGAGATTCATCTGCCTGTAAGGAGAGATCTAGTCTCACGTAGTCTGAGCATGTAGTGCTCTCTTGGGCTCCAGGAGTTAAGCAAGCCTTGCTGGAAAAGGCTTTCTTGTTAAGCTTCCTACTGTCCTAAGATTCAAATTTCCCAAATTACTCCCCCTTATCATTTTCAAGGTGAGCAGAGCACCCCTCATACTGGAATGACTGGCTTTTCTCTGAGCCTCTTCATAGGGAAGCAGTGGGAAAAGATGGCTACAGGAGTGCGGCCCCTGCTTCCTCCTAACACTCTTTACATCCTCAATAGGATTATTTACCCTCAAGTCCCATAGCCCTTTGTACTTACCTTGCCTTGATCTATAGTTTATTGTATACTTGGAATTTCTCCATGTAAATCATGTAATGTCATTATAACCTCAGTGCCTCTGAGGGCTTAGGCATAGAAATCAGTGTGCTATTCCTGTTACCACAGAAAACCGCAGCTCCATGACTTCATAGCCATGTAACCTCCAGTAAACTGCTTAAATTAAGACTCAGTTTCTTCATCTAGAAATTGGGAGTTTTCTGCTTTATAGGATAATATTGAGATTAAACAGGGAAAAGTGTATAAAATTTCTGAGTGTGGCACCCAGAACACACTACACAATAAATGGGAGATACCATAGGCAAAGGTGCCTTTGTGAATGAGATTTAAACTAGGCCCTCCAGCTCAGACTTTTCAGGACACTGACCCTGCATTACCAAATCCCAAGGTTGTGTCCCCTCAGTAATAACTCTGTGGTGTGGGTTCCAAAATAAGTTACAGCACAGCCAGGTTTATACATGGTGAGACTGGAACAAGGCACGGAGGAAGGGGATGCCAAAGCAAATATGATAAATCATTCAAACTCAAATATTTCACACATAAAAATCCCATTACAATATTGCCAAAAGCACCATTCAAATTCCCTTATTGCCAAAAAACACTATTTGAGATTAGGAAGACATTAACTTGGGTTTACTGTACCATCACAGAAGAACAGTTAATCTGCTTCTGTAATAATGCGAATGACCTTGTACCAAGTGAAGTAAAAAATCCACACTCAGAACTAAAATCAAGATGCTGTTAGGGAAAACAATGAACCAAGTATCTAACAAACACTATAAAACTTTGCTGAAAAAATAAGAGACCTAATAAATGCACATATCATGCTATCCATATTAAGATGTCAACTCTCCCCGGTTTATAATCTATTTTATTTGTAAAAACCCAATCAAAATCCCAATAAGATCTTTTAAAGGAAAATATAGGTACTCAAGTTTATTTGAAAGAATAAGTGCCCTAAAATAGCACCCCCCTCAACAAAAACAAATACTAAAAAAAAAAAGAGTAAGATAGGGCAGTTGCCCCATCAGGTACCAATACAAAGCACCCAGCTCTAGTGATTCACCAGCAGTGAGGTACTGGTAAGGAGTAAGAGCAGTGATGCCTGCAAAGTATCAGGGGCTCATGCCATCCAAGTGCTTTACAACAGATTCCATTATTAATACAACTACCCATCTTTATTACTGTCACTTTTCAGATGGTAAGGCTTAAGGTCTAGAAAAGTTAATGACTTGACCATGATCACACAGGTTCAAGGCAAGGGTCTGAACTCAGCTGACTCCAGGAATCCAAACTACCTCACAAGGAAAGTATTAACGCCCACTATCTACAGAGATTAAGAAAAAAAAAAAAAAAACAAACCCTACTAAATAACCTGGTATAAAAATGGACAAAGGATATCAACAGGCAATTACATTCACATGCAAATGGATATTTTAAAATGGATATATTAAAAAGCTCAACCTCACAAATACTTATTATTAGGGTTGATAATATCTAGGGTTACAGAGAATACTTGGAAATGGGTACTCATGCTGCAGAAATGTATTACTTACACAGCAAATCTGGAAGGCAATCTGGTATTAAAAAATATAATCTGTATGCCTTTTCAGGAATTCCTCTTCAAGCATCAATCCCAAAAAAACATTAAGCATAAGTACAAAGAGCCACATACAAGGATATTCACTGCAGGTTTTTCTGTAAAACTGAAATACTGGAAAGAACCAAATTGTTCAACTACAGAGAATATATTATGGGATGGTACATAAAAAGCAAATTACATGGACTGACGTGGGAAAAATACTCTATCATTAAAGGACAAAATAGCAAATCACAGGGCATACAGATTTTTAACCCATTTATTAGAAAAAGGATCTAAGAGAGAATAATAAAATGTGAGAAAACGAGAGAGGAAAAAAATAAGAGAAAAAAAGAAAGAATGAACATTTGTACATGTTATGTGGAAAACGGCATTTTTTAAAAGGGTCTGCAAGGAAAGACACCAAACTATGAAGAGTAGATACTCAAGAGAAGAAAGTGGGATTAAGGCCTGGGAGTTGAAGGGGACTTTCACATTCTACCCACTATTCTTCTAAATAACTAAGTGTGTTTTTGTAATCTTGAGAGGACAAAAGCAAGTGACAAAGAACTTACTATCTTGTGTTCACTCTACAATTTTTTAAAGAAGCAATATATTTAACCTGGTAAAAAGAAAACACTATAAACTGACCACAGAGAATAAAAGAGCAATAAAAAGAAAATTACATATTAAGAGCAACTACTGACACCTATAAAGATTCAAAGCAACTGACACAATAAATTTTATTGTTTACATAATGATAGGCTCTGGACAGAGTGAAGACAATGGCGACAATGACAACACGTTTAAACTCCTATCACAAAATGATCTGTTACAAATTTCCAGTGGTTCAACATATTAAAATGTAAAATATATAAAGGAAAAAATAAGAAATATAAATATTCAGATTTTTGCAACACAATGCAACATCCTTTTTAAAAAAAAGTTTGCTGTAATTGGGTATTTAATTCCAACAGTAATTCAAAACACAAAATCCTACATTTTCCTACCCTTCCCCAAAATCTGGATCTGGGGATTGCAGTATTAGAGAAGTATGCAAAAATAAAAACAACTTCAGTGCTCAGAAACAAAGCATTTTCCTTATTTTAATGCATCAAGGCGCAAAAGTTTCAATTCCAAAAAGCTAATCATTGCTATAGGCGGATAAATAAAACAGATTTAACAACACTTTAATAATCAAACCCAACTAACATTATACTAAAAATATATATGTGTGTGTGTATATATATATGCAATACCTATTTTAGAAAAAAAGGTGCCTTGGTGAAAATGATTCTGAAAATATTCACTTGATGCACATTATGTACAAAACCTTCTATATAAAAAATTAAACTATTTTCAATGAAATTCCATGTTCACATCCCATTTGAAAACTGTACTTGAAAGATAAGTAGGTCTACCTAATGGTTTCTGTCTGAAATCATGGCTAAGGCAGTTCTTCCAAGGGCCCTCTTTTTCACCCACTCTATGTCACTAATACTAATATAGACAAATATTACACGGATGCAATCTGACATGCCTATGTGTTATTACCTGGAGTTCTGGTTCACTGTTAAAATGGGATAGTTAATAGTTGCTACAAAGAATACTTTTTTTCTTAAAATATATTGTTTCTCTATTCCAAATTAAGCACTTACTTAAGACATTAAGAGGCTGATAAACCACTCCATTTGGTGTCAATATCAATAGCCCTATAAGAAAGAACTCTGTATTGGAATAGCTAGAAAAGTTTCCACTAAAGTAATAGTGCATCCTTCACCTGCATAGAATCAATTTGGCTTAATAGCTCTTTGCCCCCAGACAGCAGTCTGGAGTTCAAATATGCTCTTGAAGGTACATCTCAGATATGAGAAAACATCTCAAATAGGCAATGTGAGGGTATATGGGATAATAAAAGTTGTTAAAGTCTGTTCAGTGATTCTTACAGCACTCCTCGTTCAGAGTAGCTGCTAAAGGTTAAGGTGGGAACAAAAATGGAAAAGACCGGGGGCAATGAAGCGGAGGTGGTCAAATATTTACACCAGTAATCATTTTACTAAGTCTTTAAGCAAATAACTGCAATGACCTGGTACCTCTAGCTCATCATTCTACAAGCACTGAGGATTTGAAGCTTAAAAGGTGAAAAATAGAATACCCTTAGAAAAGGGGAACAAGTCTGAGGCAAAAGTTGTAGGTCGTAAATATATATTTTATATGAACACACACCTGTGTGTATTATTCTGTACGTATTTACACATGTATTCACAAGATGCCCTGCAGTGTAGTTCAAAAGGCCTTTATCAAGGAACAAACTGATTCTAATATAGGACTTAGAGTTCATACCATCTGTATAAGAAACAAATGTGCATATATTCACATCGTGTAAACCTTATTAACAAAAACATTGCTATGACACTAGGTTAAATAGGTTTTACCTAATCAGTGATGTAATCAGAACACTTCTTACACCCACAATCAAAATAATGAAAAATACACAACTGGGTTTCAAATTCACAAGAAAAAAGATGTTTAGCATGGCAAACAAGAACAAAGTTCAGATTCCGGAGTAGGGAAAAATATCAAAACTTTATAAATCTCCTGGGATGCAATTTAATTACTGCATCAATTTTAGAAAAATAGACTCATAGAATGAACGATGCTGCTATGAATTCTCTCAACCACATCAACCCATATGTTTATCTTTTTCCTCTTTTGTTTCCAGCTGGAGGCTTCTTCAACTGAAGGAGTTGTCCTCCTGTTCCAAAACCTGCAGAGGCAGGATTGGACACCCCAAATGTCAAACCAGCTGATGCCGTGATGCCAGGATTGCTGAAGTTAAACCCAGATGTACTTGAGCTGCCAAAGCCTTATGTTTAGGGAAGAAAATATTCGTATCAGAAGTTAAATCACAAACACAAATACAAAAAATGGGGATGAGAGATAAATTTCTAGCTAAAAGAATATTTAATCTATAAAAACAGCAAATATCTTAGAACCCTAAATTTCTAACATGGAATTTTACAGGAAAATAATTTAGCTAACAACTAAGAGGCACCTTTAAAGACAGAAGTTTAGTGATCCAGGCCGAAAGAGAAACCTTACCACAAATAATTGAACTCAACACAAAACTTCAAGTTGTCAGATACTTTGCTGTTAATCAAATATGCCGTGGTGCCTTCCTCCTCAGCCCCTCTAGAAACATATTACCAACATGTAGAAGAGAGACTTCATGACCCTTGGGCCCACTTCTATAATCCTAAATCCTCCAAGAAGGCGTTAGCCCATGATTTTCAGGGCAGTGAACATACCAAAGAGTAGTAGCAATTGTTCAGATTTTGTAAGAACTCTTGCAAAACTAAGATCAAGAACTATCACTGCCTACTTAAGAGTACCATATTTAGATTATAATCCTCAAACCACTGAATTCTACTGTTATTTTACTCTTCTGGAACTGCTGATTTTAAATGCCACTTAGTATTAAATGGAATTTCCTTAAAATTCCCTCAATTTAAACATAATTTAATACATATTATGTCATTATTTTAGACATGCTATTTATCCCTAAGCACTGCATGTTAAAATTAAAACAAGCCATTATTTACAGACACAGAGAAAATGGACAAGAAATTTGGAATTTTCTCCTCAAAGACTCAAAAAGTTATATACCCAAATGAACAAAGAAACCAATCAATCATCTCTAAGCCCAGTGTTCTTAAAACCAAAGGGACAGATAACTAAAGAACATTTCTTTGGGAGAAAAACTATTCTCCTAAATAAATAATGATAAAAAATGGGTTAAAACCTTTATAACGATGGGTTCATTTTTATAATAATGAAGAGACTTGTTTAACCATGAAACTAGTCTTTGGGTTTAAAAGACTCTCTACTTAGTTAAAAGAGGACACAATTTATACCAAACTAGTAAGTCTTGTTAGAAATATTTCACAAATCTGACTTTTAGTTTATAAGAGAGATAAAACTATGTGATCTGTTAGGCTTGCATGCTTCAATCAGGGGGTAGAAACTGAATCAGGGATTGTTTTTGGATACTGGAAATAACAATACTTATACTTTTAAATTAAATAATTTGTATCTTTAAATTTGCCTGAAATTCAGGCCAAAAACACACAAACCTGCACTAAGACTTCCTGAGGGTTTATTTGTTGTTCCAAATCCAAATGTGGAGGCCCCTGTGGTGCTGCATCCAAAACCAGAGCTAGTTCCAAATCCTAGTGGAAGGGTAATAGAGAAATATACAATGGTATGTAAAACATAGGTTAAAGGATACTGACAAGTAAAACCTAATATTATCAAAGATCTAACAAATACAGTGCTATTACAGAAATCTGCGATTTACTCTGTCTCATGACTTTTGGAAGAATCAGGTTAATTCTGAAATAAACTTTTTTTATGTATCTAGACTAAATTTATGACCCATCATAATTTTTAAAAGAACAAAGCCATAAAGAATAAGATCATATTAGTATTTTCTCTCCCAAATGAACTAGTAATGTTAGTAACCATCCAAATATGATGTCAAACAGATATAAACCTATCTACTTAGGGACAGTTCATTAAAAAGTCAAAACAAAAAAAGACGGACTAAATTCATAAATAAACCTGGAATGCATAACATTTTAAACACCAAGTACCGAAAGGTAACTTTACTCTGCTTTTTACCAAAACGTTTTCACTTACAAACCTTTACCATTGAAAAACTGTGTAATTACAACACAGTCAACCCTGTTAAATCTACTCAGTAACAGTAGGCTCCTGTCACATACCAGCCGACGTTAGCAACTGAGAAATTCAGAGCGGGAGCATCATGGTTTTTCTCTTAGTAATACTATGTACAATTTAAATAAAGAAATATTTTTTGTTATATAAAGATGAAGACGTGATTCTAAGTAAAGACTTTGTTTCCACTCTCTTAAAAGTGACCTAAAAATAAAATTCAAATTCTTCTTAGGCTACTTTGCAATAGTGTATCTAAAATACTGAGTTTGACAGTGTTATGGCCTATAATGCTAAGAAATATAATAGCAAATTGGATTATAGGTCATAGGAAATATGCTGTCTGCCATAATTCTAATTCCAATAGAGTCTACTACACCGTTACCTTGATTGCTCACTGGCTTCCCTCTTATGATGATGTATTTCAGTGGAAATAAGGGAACCTTATTCATTATATGACAATATGCTTGTTACAATACACTCTACCTTCAAATACCCATACCAGAGAATTGCAAATACGTTTGTATTTAGCATAATGATTTGCAGAAGACTTACCTAACTAGTTAGAATTAACTTATAAAACTATTAATTGCTATATATAGAAGTATGTATAAGGCAAATATGCCAAAAATGCTGAGGGAAAAGACAGAAGTCATGCTGTTCAATTATAATAAAATTATTTCCCCATCTAAAGTGTTCATTTGCAAAAAAAGAAGATAACGATTAGTAGGATGTATGTACAGAAGTAGTTTGGACTCCAAACCAATGTTACTAAGACTACTGATTTTTTAAAGTTAATTAAATTTATTAAAACTAAGTAATTTTCAAGTTCACATTTTAGCACATTGCTTTGAAAATATGAACGTCTCTACCAATTAATTTTACTACTCTTTTATATTCACTATTCACCAAAGATGAAATGATTTTTTTAAGTTCTAAATCTAATACTAGAATGCACTAATTATGTTTGGAGAGAACTGTTTTTGTCAGATGGAACTTTCTCTTCCAAAATAGCAGACCCTCTTAGAAATTTTTTACAGGCTAGTATAAATTCAAATGTATAATAGTCCAATGCAATATTAGAAAAGTGAAAGTGTACCTCCAAGGTTTGAAGAACCTAAGCCACTTGATTGCAAGCCAGTGCCAATACCTGAGCCGAATGGCGTTCCAAAACTAACTCCCAGAGATGGCTGTGGCCCTGGTATAACAAAAAACAAAACAAAACAAAAACAAAACAAAAACAAACAAAAAAAAAAATGGGGGGGAAAAAAAACAAATTTGCCTTACTCTTTCAAGATTCAAGTTTCTTTATGAAATTATTTTTTAAATAAACAGTGATTAATTTTGACAAATTCTATTTGCTAAAACTCAATTTTCAGGATGTCTCCCCAGCCTGATTTATCTATACTAACCGATTTACCTATCCAAAAAAAAAAAAAAAAAAAAAAATTTGTTTTTAAGTGACTAGTTTGTGCCACACAATTAAGAGGCTTACCACACTGATAGATGAATGTTAATTTAACCTACTAAATAACTTGAAATCTTTAATGTATTGTAAATTATAATTCTTTTAGTTTTACTTCTAGAATGGTTTTCGATCTCCCCGCTTGTTTTCTGATAAAATTACTTGGTGTAATCAGTAAAGGTTTTCATTTTTTTTCCTTTTTAAAACGTTAGAGTCAAGTCTCAACTGATCAAAGAGACTGACACTAACATGGCAAAACTATCATGTTACTTCATAAGAGTAAGTACCAAAAAACTAGGCATCACTTTTTAATAAGAAATATAAATGATATATGCAATAAGTAGATAAAAAACAAGACAATGTTTTATTTTATTAAATTTATTGTTCATTTTAAAGCAAATCAATTACACAGTAACATGACAATTCCAACTTGTTCACAAAAAGTGATAACTGAGTTCTATTTTAAGCTCTGCTACATTACACCACTTATCACCTGATTAAATAAGATAGATAATGAACATTTACAAAGGCACCGCTGTGTACCTTGACAGATTCAATACATTCAAGATTTCAATTTTTCCAACATTTTGGAAAATGTACTCAGATGCAGAACAATTAGTCATCCTTTTCCCGTTTGTTACTTTAAAGATTTTGGCTGAGTTTGTTTGGCAAGAATAGCATCAAACTTACTAGCCTCTCTTTTTAACTACTTTTTTTTCTTTAAGCAGAATACAAAAATCTAAAAATCTCTCATTTGATAAATAATTTATGAAAATTATTCAATAAATTTCATAGTACAATCTTCAGTCTTGTCTTTTTCAAGCACAGTGATCAGTGCATCTCAAAGTTGAGGGAACTGCCAAAGTAATATACAGACTGAAATTTAAACTTTTCAAAAAAATCAAAGCCTTCAAGTTGTTCAATGAAGAATGAGGTTTGTATATTCAAAAGGTAGTGTAAAATTATAAAGCATTAAAAAAAGAAAAAGAAAACTGAGGAAACTGCATTTTGCTACACTGGGACAGAAACTGGACTTTTCAAATAGCTTCTACCCAGAAAATAAAGAATAAGAACTAATAGCAGCCGGAGTTCTTATACTATTATTAAAAAATAAATTAAAAAAGGATTTAAATTTTTACATCCAGTTTGAGATCAATTTGAGAATAAAATACCTGCCTAGCAGCTCTTTTGTAAAATGTTACTATAGGAAAAAGAAACTAAGCACATTACCCTCTTACTTCTAACAAAAATAATACGTAGAAAACACACGTCCAGTTTCTTGAACACTGAGAGACTTAAGTGTCACATGTTGATAGGAGGCACTGCTGGTGGAAGACCCTAAAGAATAATGCACACCACAGCCCTCAACCCTACAAGTCCCAAGAGTTACTCAAATAACATGCTTTTTGTTGTGTGTGGGTCTGTTTTTAAGAGTAACCCTAATCATCAATATTCAGGATATTGGTAATCAAGAACTCTGACAATGACAAGACTTTCCATTGCACAACAGGTACATGATACTTTGAGTTTTGTACCTTCACACAAATTCTGAAGGCAACATCATTTATAAAACTAGTAGGCAAATGTATAACATTTTTTTAATATTAAAAACTCATGATAAATATCTCCCATGCCAAAGTATTAGCATATATTACACTCTGGCCACCATATAAATTAGTTTCACTATTAGAAAGCAGAATCTAAATCCTTCAGGCAAAAGTCACGTAAACAATTCAAGAATTCTGTTTCAAAATCTGAATAGTCATTCAATGAGAGGCTTAGTTCCATAAACAAAACCATGTTAGTAGTAATATATCCCAATAATTGCCCAAAGTGAAATCTTCATGTAGAGTAACATTTTACAAAAGTTACCGTATAATATATTCACACACAACAAAATCAAGTTTAGCACTGTAATTCATATTTTCCAGAATAAATTCTACTTTCTTAAAAGTAAAACTGCATTCACAGGAAAAGGACTAAAGTGCTAAAATTTTTTAGTAATTTTCAGTAATTACTCAAAATACCTAATGTAATTAGTGTAATTATTCCTAAGTCATATTTTAAAAATAATTTTTCTTAGAAACAAAAAAATGCCTTTTCCCCAATTTGAAAAATTTTACTTACTGATTTAATGGGGAATGTTCCTTTGGTTGTTAAATACAACAAAACCACAAAACTACAAGAAACTAAAATGAAATACTTAAAGTTTCCTATTTAACACTACATCTTAAATGTCCAAACCTACACTAAAAGCTAGAAATTAGGAATTCCTAACAAAATGTCTCAGCTCTCCTTAAAAATAGCAGCTAAGTCACATGAGAATAGTCTTATTGTGTAAACATCAAGAACTTTTAAAAGTGTCAAAACACAACAGCAAAACTTAATCCCAACACATTAGTTTAAAACAATCTATCCTAAGTTAAATTTTTACTGATAATCCTAATGTAAATGTCTTAAGCTTTTTAAGAGGCTTCAAAAGCACTGATGGACAAGTGTACTCAAGATCTACTAATATATCATTTATCCATGTATTGATGCTTATTTCATACATAATTAGCCTGCAGGTTTTTCATCAATTCTCTTCAACCTTCAGAAGCAATAACCATAAATCATGCAGGCCTAATCTCTATTATATTTTTTTCATTAAAAAACACCAAAGAAAAGTTAAGTCACTTAAATCCATACCTCCACCTCCAAGAAAGACTATGCAGAAACCACCTTCAGAAGGTAGCAGCCTAAGAGGCTATCTGCACTTTTTACATTAATAAAGTCAAGAACCCATATGCAATCGAAAGCAAAACCCCTGTCAACTCAAACCTTGCACAGATCAACAATGATGTATAAAAAGAGCACACCAGCTTTACCTAACTGAATCGAGATGGTCTTTAAATTTTATTATTGTCACAAAAAAAAAAAAAAAGACATCCGCAAAGTCTTGAAACATAAAGAAGAATAAGTCACTGAGTACAAAGCACAATGCAAAAATTCCTCAACAGGCTTTAATTCATGAAATCAGTAGGTATCTAAGAAACCTCATTCATCTCCCTGTAGTGGTGACACGACTGGAATAACTAACATTCTGACTAGAAGATGCATAAAGGAATGCACTACAGAGCTGGGGAGGCCTTCAAAGAAACAAAAAGAGAAGACATAATGCAAAATTGTTATTACTACTGTTCAGTTTCTCAGTTCTAAAAATCCACACAACTCAAAATGAAAACAATCTGAGACTGTTTAGGTTGATAAATTACAATTCCTGCCAGCCGATGAGGAAGCCCTTATGTGAGTTTGAAAACTGCAGGGAACATAGAACGCAGTCAAGTCTCCCTGAAGTCTGGCAAAAGTCACAAATAAAATTAAATGAGCAAAGGCTCCTCAAGATGATTAAATCAAGCTAACATTCTCCACCACGACAGAAAGCAAACATCATACTCAACTCATATTGTTTACCTTTGTATCCTGGGAGCCTAGCACATAGCAGGCACTAGTATTTATAGAACAAACATATATCTTCATATGTCCATGAGCCCAAAATGCATGACCTCTCAAGACCGTCTACATAAGAGAATTAAAAACACAACCCTGACAAGTGATTTTGCTTCAAATTTAGTTGTGTATCACAGAATATAATTAATTCATTTATGCCATGACACTTTAAGTAACTGAGCTTTCTCAAGTTGTATTTATTAAAATGGAAATCCTTTATGTTTTAAAGAATACTTAACCAAAACCCATGCTTATCTGATCTATTGTAGGATTAATATTGGCTCTAAAAAGTAAATTGGTACTATGTTGGTTTGATTAGCTGGTTAAATAATCAGGAGAACTGATAATCATTAATTATGGGACTGATTCCTATACTGACTTGATGGGAATCAGCCACGTACTGATTTTTTTCCCTCCATAACTTGAGAATGGAATCCTACACTCCAGCCAGCTAGAGAAGTACTACAGAGTGCCACTGTGAGCCACTATTCACATGGGTCCAGCCATGGAATGTGGACAATTTGGCATAAACCAATCACCAGCCATTCACTGACGGTAAATCAATTCTGTCATCTCCAAATGTGAAGAATAATTTTTAAACTGCCAGTACTGAAAACCAGAGAATGCTTCCCTAGTAGAGGCAGCCTGAATGCAGTCTAGATACACCTGATTTTTACTCTTTTTGTACTGTAATTTACTATTGGACTATATGGAACTCTCAGAAGACACATGCTATAGAATAATACGGATTATTCAAAAATTTATGAATGAGGAAAGTAAAAATCAATATCCATTAACACTATATTTTCTGTGTCACACTTCAAGCCTGATAAAAAAAAAACAGACTGTAGCAAAGACAATAATCTCCAAAAGACACAGGACCAAACTCCAAATGCAGAACTAGACCACAAAAATGTTTCTCTCGTTAGAAGTGGAATTAAACCAAGGACTAAATTATCTGCTTTCCAGTATCTCACCAATTATTTTCATCATCTGCCCAGCTTCCCCATTCAAACTTCTTAATGTGCAATCCAGAACATCGCAAAACATCTTTTTCCTGCCCTTACTACTGTTCTGCTCATTCTGAAAAGGTACATATAATTCTAGCATGTACTTTCTTCCAAATTTGGTTAAGAGGGGACCTGTACTCTGTTTCCAGTCATTATGCATAAAAACAACCAAATGATCTTTAACACACCTTCAGTCATAACAATGTACTTCATCCTAAATGTGGGTACTCTGTAATCACTATGTATGAGGAAATGAGAATGCACCATCTATCAGCATCATATATGAAAAATGCAAAGTATGGCTGGATTATCTCTGACTTTAAAACAATAAATGATACAATCACGATTTTAGAATCTAATATTCTTAAATGTAATTCGGTAGTGAAACACCATATTCTAAAGGGCATTTATAGCAATACAGCAAGTAACATTAAGTAATTCACAATACTCATTATCTAATTGATGTATTAATTATTGCTAAGACTACCCTGCATTTTTTATCAGGTATGTTTATAATTGTGTCCATCACAATTTTTAGATTGTATTGGAACAGCTACTCATAGAAATTTCTTCAGTGCTAACACAAAAGGAAGACTTATAAAAATGCACATCAATGTTCTGCATTTGAACAGTAAGAAGCTATAACTTGAATGCATTCAGACCTGTAGCAGGCTGTTGCTGCTGTGTAAGTGTTGCAGCCATGGCAACGGCTGCCGCATTTGGCATGTTGCTGAAAGGGGTGGGTCCAGTAGTAACTCTGGGTGCATTCTGCCACTTCTTGGCTTCTGCTCGCCTGGCTTCAAACACATCTACAGCATCTCCTAAGAACATTTTCCTGTAGCCAAGGTACTGTTCTTTTAGCACCTAAATGAAAGAAAAAAGAGACAGTTAATAAGTCAAGTTCTTTGTTGACTTTGGTATTATATGAATAATCTAACTAGGAAATAAGTCCGCAGACAGATAAGACACCACCAATATTATACATTCGCCCTAAAGTGCAAATCAAAGTGGGGCACGGTGTGGGAAGTGATGCATGCAAGCTCTATTACTTTTATTTTTTTTCCCTACTTTTGTCATGTCTTTCCAATAAACAGCCTAAAATATTCTGGCTCCATGATGCTCTCTTTAAAAATGAGTTAGCAAAGCTTTTAAACAAGTAAAGTAATACCTAAAATTCCATTTTCAATACTCCAGTTTTTCATATTTCTCCAACACCCAACCTTTTGATAACTTTAGATTCAAAAGGCTAAAAACATATACTAAATATGTATCTGTTAAATTCTTCTTTAAAAGGCCTAGGTGACACAGGTTAAAATAAAAGGTCCTTAGCAGAGAGAGCTTGGAGGCTTTAAGGAGAGCTTTCACTTTATCAGTATTACCTGACTATTTTACAGTAAGAATGATTCATGTTGAGCTTGTATCTCCAAACTGGGGCAGAGGGGCAGGGGCAGGGAAAGTGAACTTATAATTGCAGAGTAAGAAAGAGAAATTACCAAGTTCATAAAGTAGACTGGTTCACACAGTGCAAAATCTGCCTTAATTAAAGCCATTAATAGGAGCGATTCTACTGCACATCAGAATTACTAAATACTTTTTCATTAAAGGTTTAATCAGTTTTAAACAATGTTTTGAAGAAATGTAGAATTTTCAGATTTCCTACATTCTCAGCAGAAATTAGTAACTATTAGTCTTTTTGGTCTTAACATGTAGAGTATTTAGAAATCTTACTGTTATTTGCAGTATTTAAACATTACCATCCCCTATTTTGTGTAGTCAACAGTATTTGATGTTCCAGTTCCAAACTTTCCTACCTCTATAATGTATTGAAGCAGGCTTACCAAGAACTGAAAACTAGGAAATCCAGTCAGATGTACGGTATGTGATACCAGAAGAATGAATTTTATTAAAATTGATCTCCCTAAGTCCATCCTCCCTTTTCTCTGTGCACATATATATGCATATACCCATGCAATGTTTGGCACCAACAGCCCATAAATTTTAGTTCTACTTATACTAGAAAATAATGACCTGCCTTCGAGACTTGAAAGACAACTGGTTTCAGGAAAAGGGGAAAAAAAAAGAAGAACTGACCTCAGCCATGATTTATATAATTACTGATACAATGTCCAATTTTGTTAATGTCCCTGAAGACTGGCTGGCTCAGGTAGTTTAAGCCTGTTTCAGCAGATTATCTCGTGAAAAAACAACACGGAAGAAACAAAAATAAAAAACCAACTCACTGGAAATTTTTCTAAGTAAGTAAGTCTAGAAATTAGTTTGCTCACTAAAAGCAGCTGAAAATAAATGGCAACATAGCAAATCTGCTCACAGAACATCCTTTGGTTCTTAGGGATGTGCATTACAAAAAAAAAAAAGAGTAGGTCAAGTTGTCAGGTCTAGTTTATACAACATGATCAGAAGAGATTTTGTGTGAATCTGTATGTTTTATGGTCATGTTACTGAAAAGGGTAGTTTTCAAACCAGAGAGGAAAAACTGCCATTGAAAAAACATGTATACTTACAATTGATATGTCTAGAATTTGCTTTAAAAAATTCCAGAGGGGAAAAGCAACTCTGTGTGGAAAATTGATAAAACAAAACCAGCAGCATGGAGCACTGGGTGTGGTACAAAAACAATGAATACTGTTACGCTGAAAAGAAATAAAAAATTTAAAAAAACAAAAACAAAAACAAAAAACCAGCAGGATCTTTGTAATGGTTGAAGCTGAGTGGTGAGTAGCTGGGCATTCATTACAGTAGTTCCCTATTTTTTGTATGTGCGTATATTTGAAAACTTTCACAATAAAAATTAAGAAAAAAAATCTGCACAACACAGACTTCAAAGCACCAATACGGAATCATCTTTAGCCCTTTAAAAAGCTAGTATTACAGACCTATAAATTTCAAGAATATTTGATAAAAATTCCTTAAGACTTTTTTAAGATTTTATGTATCAATTTGAGAAAGGGCTAGGGTGAGAGAGCACAAGAAGAGAGGGCACCAGGAGCAGTGGGAGAAGAAGCAGACTCCCCGCTGAGCAGGGAGCCTGATATGGGACTCAATCCCACCACCCTAGGATCATGACCTGAGCTGAAGGCAGATGCTTAGCTGACTGAGCCACCCAGGCATCCCTAAAACTAAACGATTTAAAAAATTTGGTTTAGAATTTTAAAGATATTAAAGCAAAAGGTCCAAATTATGCTCATTTCAAACATGGTATAATTTAAATGGTTAACTTTTTAAAACATTTATTACCATGAACAGAATAAAATAAAAATGAAAACAATGGTAATCTCAAACTTTATTCTACGCAGTTACTAATTTATTTAGACTCCGGTTTGGATACTTAGAATTTTAAAGATTTTTCTAACTATATAACTCCAAGAAAGGATTTAATTATATGTGCCCAACTAGTTGGAAAAAGTATACTTATATTTGGGGCGCCTGGGTGGCTCAGTGGATTAAAGCCTCTGCCTTCAGCTCAGGTCATGATCCCAGGGTCCTGGGATCAAGCCCCGCATCGGGCTCTCTGCTCGGCGAGGAGCCTGCTTCCCCCACTCTCTCTCTACCTGCCTCTCTTCCTACTTGTGATCTCTGTCAAATAAATAAATAAAATCTTTTAAAAAAAAAAAGTATACTTATATTTAACATTCACTTAAATTTTAAAAACTAACATTACATAAGGTACAAAATATTCAGTGACAAATTATTTTATTTTTATTATTTAATAAACACAAATAGTTCCTTGTATTTAAAAGGGAAAAATGTTTAAGTACTTGATGACCAATAAGTATTTAAATTATATGTAAAATTAAAGCAGTGCAAAATGATTTTGCTTACTAAGAATGTTTATTTTCTGTAGTGCTGCTTATAGCGGTATCGATGGAAACAACCTAAATGTCCAACACAAGAGGACTGGGTAAGGAAACTATACACGTATATACAATGAAATCCCATGTAACTACTAAAAATGATGTTGAAGAAATATATGTATTAACACAGGAAGTTGTTTACAATGTATTACTGAAAAAAGTTAAAATAGCTGATTGCATAGAATACTTGGATCTTTTTGGGGAAAAAAGAGATCTGTGATTGTGTCTGAGCATGATTATGGATTATTTTAGTTTAAGTTTTTTTTCACTGACATGTAATTTTAGCTAGTCCTATAATAGGCATGAATGCTCTGCAAATAAACAAATACGTCACTTGGGTCTAGATATACAGATATATGAACTGGTAATGAAAACTTACCTTTACATTTTCATGAATAGACTGAAGTTGTGCAGCTAAAGCTACAAATGTTTGATAAATTTTCTGCATAGCCATTGACAAATCTATAAAAGAAAATTATATTATCACACAATTATCTATGTAACACAATCAGTATTATTTTTCTGTAACTTGAGTCCAATTTTTGGTACAAAGTCTAAGAGGAGAAAACTACATGAATAAGACAAGACAGCACAGTGAGCAGACTGAGAGTGGGTGTCTGCATCAGTCATCGGGGAAGGGAGGAGGCCCTGAGACTTCTGCCCTGGTTAGCATAGTAACAATTCACAATAATGCGCTTTCTATTAACAGAGAAAAAAATCTAATCAAGGCTTTAAGGAAATTTTCTTACAGCAGCTTGAGACAACTACTAGTAGTTATTTAAAATATCTACTATCTAGTAACACCTTAACTTCTCTTACCAAAAAATAGTGCTATCAAAAAAAAAAAAATCACCACAGAAAGTATGTTACCTTGAGGAGTTATATGTGAGTTATTCGCTTGAGTGGCAAGATGGTTTTCTAGTTCTTCAATCTGCTGTCTGTACTGCTGAAGCTGTACCTCAAATTGCTGAACCAAGATTCTGAAGTAGCTACACGAAAACATTTACAGAGTCAGAAAGAAGTTTTAAAAATATTCCTTTCCTTACATTCAAAATACCAAATAAATATATGCCCCCATTTAAGTAGGCCTTTGACTTAGTCCGACAACCTAATGACAGAGCACAGATATTATTGAAAGAAAAACTAACAGGTTATCACAAATAGATGCACACCCTTACTCTAATCATGAAAAATCCCAATTAAGGGATAATCTACAAAGTAGCTTTATATTCTTTAAAAGAATCAGGGTCATGAAAGACAAATAAAGATTGAATAACTGGGGCGCCTGGGTGGCTCAACTGTTAAGCATCTGCCTTCTGCTCAGGTCACGATCCCAGGTTCCTGGGATCAAGCCCTGCATTGGGCTCCCTGCTTGGCGGTAGGGCTGCTTCTCCCTCTCCCACTGCCCCTGACTATGCCCTCTCTCACTGTGTCCGTCTCTGTCAAATAAATAAATAAAATCTTAAAAAACAAAACAAAACAAAACTGAATAACTGTTACAGATTGGGAGGGATCAAGGAGAAATAACAACTAAATGCAAAGTGAATAGGATCCTGGAATTGGAAAAGTACACTGGTAGAAAACAGATCAGATCCTGGAAAAGAAAAAGCACTTTAGTGGCAAAGTCAATAAAATTCAAGGAATTTCTGTAGCTTGGTTAACAATATCATGCCTATATTAATTTTCTATTCTTGGTTAATCTCCTATTCTTGGTGGTTACACGGTATGTATGTTAATGTTAAGGTTGGCAAGGTAAGGGAAATAAGGCAATTCTTTGTACTACCATTTTTGCAGGTTTTTTTAAGGTTTAAAATAAGTTCAAAATAAAAAGTTTTTTTAAAAGAGTACAACTGTCAACCAGATTTTACAAGGAAGCACTTAAGGTTCTTATATTTATAATCTGAAAACACTATAGTGTTTACAGAAAGAATGTGTAGTACTACTAGTATTCTGATAAATTCAAACAGAGAATGCTGCTAGAAAGATAAAAATAGATAAAAATAAATAGCATGCAAAGCAAGCTGAATGTTATTCTGTAAGAAATGGAGAACTATAAAAGCTTTTTGCAGTGGAAAATGATACAATTCACCCATTTTAAAACTAGTTCTGATGGCAGCATGGAGAACAAGACAGAGGGATAAAATATTAGAGGCAGTCCAGTGAGAAAGCACAGACCATGCCAATCTGAATAAGAGGAGCATCACTATCCTTGTTAATTTCCTAATTTTGATCACTGAACTGTGGTTATGTAACAGAATATTACATTTAAGGAATACAAACTAAAATACTTTAACATAAAGGACATCATGTCTGCAAATAACTCAAACTGTTCAGGGGTAAAAATATGTATATACATTTAAAGAGCAAAGGAACAAAACATATACAGTAAAAATATTAACATGTAAGGAAACCGGATAAAAGATATATGGGAATTCTTTGTTTTATCCTTGAAACTTCTCTATAAGCCTGAAATTATATCTAATAAAAAGTTAAAAGAGGGGCACCTGGGTGGCTCAGTGGGTTAAAGCCTCTGCCTTCGGCTCGGGTCATGATCTCGGGGTCCTGGGATCGAGCCCTGCATGGGGCTCTCTGTGCTCAGCGGGGAGCCTGCTTCCTCCTCTCTCTCTCTGCCTGCCTCTCTGCCTACTTGTGATCTCTGTCAAATAAATAAATAAAATCTTAAAAAAAAAAAAAGTTAAAAGAGAAAGTGAGGGATCAGAAGTCAGACAGACCTATACCACTCACAAGCTCAGGGCTTCACCTCCTCATGCCTCAGGCTCCTCATCTCTAAGAATGGAGTAACAACTGTAGAGGTTTTATGGAAAATGAGATAAAGCAGGTAAAGTGCTAAGCATCCCGCTAGGCATATGGTAAGCATCTAATAAATATTAGCTATTATTATCTCTAGCAATACAAAAGGATATAAAGAAGAGACAAGCTAGAGATCACATGGCAACTTCACAAATATATAACCAAGGTAATGAGATTACAGATGATTTTTTTTCAATTTTAACTTATCTACATTTTCTAATTGCTCTTCCTGAAGACTTATTGCCTATGTGAACAAAACATTTTAAGCAAATAAGTAAAAGGGCTCAACTATTTCTAGAATGCCCTCTTTTAAGAAGGGACTATCATAAAATTATTTTTAAATTAAAAAGTCCTTATTGGTAAAATATAAGATTCTACTACCTGCAAAATTTAATATAGTGGAATAGGCCCTGTAGGTAACAGGTAAATAAAGTATAACTGCATAATAGTGGTTAAAAGCTTACATCTTAGCTGTTAGTTACCCTCCAATAAAATGAAGGTAAGAACTGCCTTCTTAGGGTTATTATGAGAATTAAATGGAGAAATCCATGTTAAGTGCTTATTAACCCAGGTTTGCTACAGACTAAACTAAAAATTCTTAGCCCGTGTATTGGATTGTTTTGCTTTCTTAAAGTGAGAAAATCCAGTAACTTACTCAGCAGGAGCTGTGTTTTCATGTTGGAGTCCAGGTGGTGTTTTCTGGGTTCTTAAAGCTATTTCAGCATTCTTTAACTCCTAATAGATCAGAGGTTTTTAAAAAACAAAAAACAAACAAACAAAAAAAAGTTAAAAAAAACACAATTTTCTCTGGACTGAAATTTCAAACAATGCCACACACGTTATGAGAACATGCTATTATTTAACCTGCTTTACAAGTTGCTAAAACCTCTTCCCAAACAAGACAAAGTACATATTTAAAAAAACTTTATGATAAATTTATAATGACTTGTTGGTCTATTTTAACAACTATGGACTTCAGGGTGCCTCGGTGTCTAGGTCAGTTAAGCGACTGCCTTCGGATCAGGTCATGATCCCAGGGTTCTGGGACTGAGTCCCACACTGGGCTCCTTGCTCAGCCTGCTTGTCTCTCTGCCTGCCACTACCCCTGCTTATGTTCTCTCTCTCTCCCTCTTTCTGACAAATAAATAAATAAAATCTTAAAAAAAAAAAAAAGAACTATGGACTTCTGTAAAATTCATGAAGTTAATTCATCTACAGCAAAAGACTGCTATTATTTAAAAATCTTTAATATACAAATATAGAAAATGTTGTTTTAAAAAAGCAAGGTAGCAACAGTAATAATGTCGAGGCTGATGTAGCAGCAGTTAAAATTCTGGTAACTTACTATGTACCAAGCACTATGCTAAAAGGCTTTATGTGTACTATATCATGGTCTATCCCTAATAACAACCTTCTAATCTACATGACATCCCCCTTATGACATCTCCCTAATAGCAATGAAGAGGAGAATTTACAAGGACATGAGGTAACTTGTCCAGACCCATGTAGCTGGAATACCTGAGAACTGTATCAAAGCAGCCCCGTTTTAAAGTTTATACACTTAACCATTCTTATATTGCCTCCTATTGTTCTTTAGTGCAATTCCAATCTTTTAACCAGTGGTTTTTCAAGACTGATATTCTGGTTTTACCACATTACATCCCACTCTGCTAACACCTCACTGATTTTCAATCTCTAAGTTCTCTTACTTAAAAAAAAAAAAAAAGTACCTTAACTTTATATTCCCTGCAGAAAGCTCTTGCCCTCATTTTACTGTCAAACTAAGTCTCTAACCGTCTCTACCTGTTCTTTCCACTTCCTTTTCACTTTTTTTTTTTTAAGATTTTATTTATTTATAGACAGAGATCACAAGTAGGCAGAGAGGCAGGCAAAAAAAGAGAGGAGGAAGCAGGTTCCCTGCTGAGCAGAGAGCCCGACGTGGGGCTCGATCCCAGGACCCTGGGATCATGACCTGAGCTGAAGTCAGAGGCTTTAACCCACTGAGCCACCCAGGAGCCCTCCTTTTCACTCTTCATCTCAGTCTTCCATCCTATCTGACTTCAGGACAAATGCCCTGGAGGGCTCTGGACTATTAACTCTGAACCCTGCCTACCTCTTGCCAGGCCAAGACTCATAATCAGTGCTTCTATGATACCAAACTACTTAAACATCATCAAACATACCTATTTCATGGCTCCATTCCTCTGCTTGGTAGTCTACCAGCCCAGTAACACTCATGTTCAAGATTCAGCACAAAGGTATCCTAACTCTGGACAGATGATAAAAGTGCCCACTTGAGCCCTTTGTGCCTCTATCATACCATGTCCCTGGAACATGTTACCCAATTGATTTAACTCACTCTCCCTAGCATATTTTAAGTCTTTGATCCTGAATACTTCTGCTGAAGTGCTCTGTAACAGATCCTTAAAAATGCTCACTGACTTCGTGTAACCTCAACAAACCACTGACACTTGCCCTACTCAAAAAGAAGAAATTTTAAATACTTAAACTCTTAATTAAACTCTTGAGTTATGGTACCAAAAAATTAAGAATTTAAGAGACTTTGCTTCCATAAGGTTCTGGTCTTTGCGATCACAACACTGTTCCTCAGAATTGCCTGTTATTTCCCAAAAAGGTTTTCTTTGAAACCTTTAACCCTAAAAGGTTTTCTTTGAAGAAAACCTTTTAGGGTTAAAGAATACTGATAACTACCTCACTAAGGGAGTAAGAATATTTTCTTAATTGATAATTCACTAAACTGAGGGTAGAGCTGTAATTCCTGAATTAGAAGAATCTTAGATCAAATTTCTTTGATGTCACCTGTAAAAATTTTCTAAACTTGATTTAGATGACTTTTTTCTTATGAAAACATTCTTTGACTCATCCTCTTCTTTTTTTTGCCACCATTATACTCCACCCAATCTTTTATCATTTCATTTGCACAACTAGTCTTTTAGTATCTTTGGGGATGGGTTTTTATCTCTGAAAGACTATTAACAAGTCTGGTACATAAAAGGTATTCAGTTCTGGGGCACCTGGGTGGCTCAGTGGGTTAAAGCCTCTGCCTTCCGCTCCAGTCATGATCTCAGTGTCCTGGGATCGAGCCCCACATTGGGCTCTCTGCTCAGCGGGGAGGCTGCTTCTCCCCCCCTCTCTCTGCCTGCTCCTCTGCCTACTTGTGATCTCTGTCAAATTAATAAATAAAATCTTTTAAAAAAAGGTATTCAGGGGCGCCTGGGTGGCTCAGTGGGTTAAAGCCTCTGCCTTCAGCTCAGGTCATGATCTCAGGGTCCTGGGATTGAGCTCCGAGTCGGGCACTCTGCTCAGCAGGGAGCCTGCTTCCTCCTCTCTCTGCCTGCCTCTCTGCCTACTTGTGATCTCTTTGTCAAATAAATAAATAAAATCTTTAAAAAAAAATAAAAAATAAAGGTATTCAACAAATATTTATGAATAGACATCTAGTGCTAGAGTTACAGTGAATCCCATTATAGCATTCATTTCTTTTTCTTGAGTTTACCTCCTCTATTACTGTGCTAATGTCCATTCCCATATAATTTAATACATTTCACATGAAATTTGTAATTTCATGTAATGTTTAATCAGAATCTAAACATTCTCCACTGTCTAAAAGCGTAACGAACATTTCCTTCCTCCTAGAAAGATAATACAAACATAACTGATGATGTATACAGAAGAATTAAGTAGAAAAGAAACATGGGAGAATACATTAATCATATTTAACTGAAGTTTGTAGGCAATCAGGAAATCTGAAAGCAGAAAATAAAGGCTTTGAATTCCTCTTAAATTTCATAGTTTAGAATAGCTACTTAATAACACATTTTTATTAAAAATATCACAAAGTATTCTCTAATAGTTGACTTGAAGACACATAAGCACATACAAACTTCTAATTTTAAATCAAGTAAGTCCTAGGTATTTAATGTACAGCACGGTGACTATAGTTAATAATACTGTATTGTATATTTGCAAGTTGCTAGGAGAGTAGATCCTGAAAGTTCTCATATCAACAGGAAAAGTTTTTTTGCCTTAGTAGTAGATATTAACCAGATTTGTTGGGTCATTTTGCAATATATACAAATATTGAATCATTACATTGCATACTGAAACTAATATAGTTTTATATGTCAATGATATTTCAATAAAAAAGGACATATAAGCACTTTTCGAATTTTTACTTAACGTAGTATCACTTTATTTATGAAGAGCATAGCACTCTGATAAGCCCATGTTTTTTGTTTTTTGTTTTTTTTTCAAGATTTTATTTATTTATTTGACAGACAGAGATCACAAGTAGGCAGAGAGGCAGGCAGAGAGAGAGGAAGGGAAGCAGGCTCCCTGGTGAGCAGAGAGCCTGATGCAGGGCTCGATCCCAGGACCCTGGGATTATGACCTCAGCCGAAGGCAGAGGCTTTAACCCACTGAGCCACCCAGGTACCCCTAAGCCCATGTTTTAAAAAGGTGTATCACAGGGGCATCCGGGTGGTGCAGGTGTCATGAGATCGAGCCCCACACTGGGTTCCCTGCTGAGTATGGAGTCTGCTGGAGATTCTCTGCCCCTCTCCCTCTGCCCCTCCCACTGGTGAGCGAGTGTCCTCTAAAAAATAAATAATCTTTAAAAAGGTGTTTCACATAAAGTTCTTCAACAGATGAGAGAAAACTTTAGGGAAAGATTTCTAGACTGCCATGATCCAAAGAAGTATATTTTATAATTGTGAAATATAAAACAAATCATCTACCATCATTCTTCCCCAACAATGTAGGTAAGAACAATGTATTACATATTTTACATATATTATACCACAGAAAGAAAAAACAAGTACATATGAATGGCAAAAAACATGAGACTCATTAACATTTTTAACTAAGACATAAGACTGGCAAGTCATCAGAATTTTTAATACTTAAAAAGCATAATATAGTTTTTATTTAATGGATGACAGATTTTTAAAAACATTATTTTTCTGCCTCGCTTGTATGATATAGCAATTTAGCCAGCAAGCACTCTTAGGAAACAAACTAGTTAAGAGTATCAGCTCTTCCACTTATTGACAAACTCCTCCATTTATTAACAACCTCTCTGCCCATATTCTTATTTATATAACAAAGATAAGATGGCCTAACTCATAGAGTTGTCATGAAAACTAAACTGGACTAATATAAATTGCTTAAAATACTGCCTCATAAATAATAAGAACTCAATACAAACTAGTGACTACTATTATCATAGCAACTTAGAAGTACTCAAGCTAGGGCTCCTGGGTGGCTCAGTAGGTCAAGCGACTGCCTTTGGCTCAGGTCTTGATCCTGAAATCCAA
Organism: Lontra canadensis; assembly: GCF_010015895.1. NCBI lineage: Eukaryota > Metazoa > Chordata > Mammalia > Carnivora > Mustelidae > Lontra > Lontra canadensis. The sequence goes on along the minus strand of NW_022631097.1, from coordinate 5,322,955 downwards.
GACTGAGTCCTGCAACTGACTCCCTGATCAGCAAGGGGTCTGCTTCTCCTTTTGACCCTCCCCCTTCTCATGCTCTCTTTCTCTCTCTCTCTCTCTCATCCTCTCTCTCTCAAATAAATAAAATCTTTTCTTAAAAAGTACACATGCTATACAGTTTTCTTACAGTGTATCTGTATCAAGTCTTATAACCTATAAAATAATAATTTCTACTTAAATAAAACAAAACAAAACCCTACAATAAAATTACTGTAAGCTAGTTTACCTGAGCAGTTTCTATTTTCAACTTGTCAATATTGAGGGTGTTCCTCTGTAATCCACTGGCAGCCAGTGACAGAAGCTGCTTCAGAGCTTTAATATCTTCTTGTACTTTAAGCATGGCTTTTGAAGACATTCTACTAATTTCTTCTTGTACCTGTTTCTGTTCCTTCACAAATTTCCTAAAAAGATACATAAAACTGAATTCTAAAAAAATACACCTTTGGTTTCCTACAGGAAAAAAGTACATTTACTATAGGCTGGTCAGAGTCCTAATGTTTTAAAAAGGAAATATTAAAAATTCATCCACAGTTCACATTTTTTTCAGAATGATAGTAACAGAATTTTAATTCCCATTATTCTGCTTTGTTTATAAAAATATTAAAATTTTTACCCAAGTTAAAATGTTTAAGAGGAAGAAGAGATGTTCCCCTTAAAATAGATTCTAACATTCTTCAACATGATATATCTAATTATATTTGACACACTTACTGGAGGTTTTCAACATCCTGGCAGATGACAGGAGGTAGATTTTCATCCTTCAGTGCTTTACTATCCCTAAGAAAAATGCCACAGATATATCAAAACCATTGAGGTTATAAAAAGCTGACAGCTGAGTTCCACTACATAAGTGTTAAAGGGGAGGAAGTTAAACAAATATTCCCCATTTTTAGCTCTCATGGTTGATTTCAAATCTCTTTATAAAAAACTGTTGTTTCCTGACCTTTAAAGTAGCTTTAACAATTCATCTGACAGGGAGATTTCTAAAAAGACTAGCATCTATCATAAGTACACATAAATGCATCTGACCAAATGTTTAAGAAAAAAATTAGAAAATACAAGAGATTAAATATTGAACTAAGTTCCCCTGGCTCAAAAATTCTATGACTGACCTTTTATTCGGTTCAAAAATATTAAAGCATTCATTAAAGAAAGTCTACAAACTTCTCATAATGAGATGCTCATTATATTTTACTTGATTTTTATAATTTCAATTTATTCTTCAACAAAATAAAACCTAGGGATAGGCTAAGGGAATCATAAATATTTAATGAGGATAGGAATAGGTGAAATTTGGCATGCTGTAATGTAATTATGAGTTAAATTTCAGTCACAGATCTGCTACTACTTCCTTGATAGAACCCTAAGCAAACCTCAATCTCTTCCAGCTTTCTCATTTATGTAATAGGGCTAAAATATACATAAGATATTTTGGAGGCATGAACTTGATCATTTATTTACAAATGTCTTATCTAATGTAATACAAATTAGGTGAGAAAATATAAGTGGTAGTAAAAATAGTGATATTCAAACTTATATGATGTATATGGAGGCTTTTCTCCCTCTTCATCATCAGAAAATGAATGGGACTGATACAGTAGTTTATATATAAAAGGTATATATACGTAAAACTGAGCATAAAGTACAGAAATAATTGGTTATAAACTTTCCTAATGATTAAAAATTAAAGATTTGACCTTCCAAAATCTTTCCAGAGCATATGTTTATTATTTTATTTTAGACGAAAACTGATTCAAAGAATTTTTCTTCTAAATGTCTATATAGTTTCATTTACTTCCAATGATACCACCTGCCTATAAATTAACAAATAAAATTCTTCAAATAAAATACTTTAAAAGTTAAATTATAAACTTACTCTGGTCTTGTTCCTGTTTTATCACCTAGAAAATTCAAGAAGCTTTATGTAAAAACAGGTCATTTAACAATGTATTCCAAATTCAAGTTTTAATTCAACAAAAACTTAGGTATAAACAGAAACTTCTAAGCATTTTACGGACAGACTCTTAGACATCATGTGAGGTCACTTGTCACAAACTCCAAACACAACATACTATGGGGACATGCTTGTATACACATAAACAGATAGTTACATAGCTGATTTGTATCTATTTCTTTCAAGGGCAAGAATCTTCCTCTTTCAACTATCATCTGTGAAAAATATTCTTGCTTAGCACAGTTTACCTCCTGCAAGTTCTACTTGATGCTTTCTTTCTTAGGTTCTATCAGTTTAGAATACTAAAATATGTCAGACTACCTGGATATCTCTAAATATTTAACAAAAGCAGCAATTTTTTTAAGATGATGTTTTTAATGTGTGCAGATATATCAACAACTTTCTCATGAACACCTGTTTAGTGGTTATCCTTATTAGTGTATGTCTAAAAGTAGAAAAGTAAAAATGTTCCGTCAGCAAAATGCAGTGACTCACTTTCTGCTTTTCCAGAATTTATTTCACACTGCAAAATAAGACCTGCTTAATTAAGAAAATACAGGAACACACAAAACTTCATCCCATCAGAGAACCTAATGGTTCCTCTTTCAACCTGTTTTGGCACTTACACACACATTTTTAAACGTGATCAGGATGACCATAAGTTATGTTAACATATTTTCTCAGGATGTTGTAATTAAGTCTTTTTCATGTCACTTAACATGATTTTAAATGACCATAGAATACTGATGACATAGCTGTATCAGAACCTTTATGCCCAACCCTCTTCTTAACATATAAGCATTTACTATATAAACAATGCTGCTACAGTCAATGTCTTTATCTCCAAATACTTGTGCATGACTTTATTTGTATTCCAAAAAAAGAGGAATTTATAGGTCTAAGATTACATCAAGGAAAGCTGACGTATTATCAAGCTGATCCTTTAAAACAACTGTTCCAATTTATCTTCCCACCTACTATGAATAAGTAATTTTTCCATCACACCCTCAACAACAATGTACATTTTTCTAAAACAATCACTGCCAGTACATAGGTGAAAAATGCCACTTCATTATAATCTAAATTCATATTTCTGATAGTATCAAGTAAAACATTTCAAATATTAATTAGACAAGCCTATTTCTCCTTTAGTGAATGGTCTATCCAGGCTATTTGTTCATCTCTGAGCTATGTTTCTCACTGACTTCTAAGAGCTATTTCAACATTAAGCATATTAATTGTGTCATACATATACTTTATGTGTCTATTTCTAAAATGAGACTCTAATTTTAAGATACATCTCAATTTCGGATGTTAAAATGTGAAGAAAAAAAAAAAGCATCTAAACATCAAGTATTTTACTTCCAATCTGTCATTTACCTTTTGCCTTTGTCCATAGGGTTTCTTTTGTTTACCTTTTTAATCTAACTACAATTTATTTTTCCTTACTTTGTATTTTGATATTTCTTTCATAGTTTAACATTTCTGAAATTGGTATCCATGTTCTACAGATGGAAGCCTTTGATTGGATGAGACACAGTAAGATAAAGCAGGGATTTAATTTTTTTCCCACAGACTTCAACTTTTTTATTCATTAACGTACTATTTTGCTCTTTCTTTGATATTCCATTTTTATTATATTTACAGAAGTTTAGATACACACAAACCTGCGTATATAAAACTTAGGCCTGTTTTTAGCCTACTGTGGGCCCTGACTAGTCCATCTAGCTTTACATCTTTAATACCTGTGGACTGCTATAAAAGCTCGCTGTCAGCACTCCACCTCTGTTCCTGCCCTCCTGCACATTATCTTCCACATGGCTGCCAGAATGCTCTTCTTCAAACACGTATCTCATGTCATATTATTCACATCAAAACCCTAGTAGGTCTCAACTGTCCTCCATGTAATTACAAAACTCTTTAAGATGACACACACGGCCCTTCCCTTTATGACATCTGGAATCTGATCTTCCCATGCTGCAGCTCACTGGTTTTCCAGCAGTTCTTCTAAAGAGTAAAGATCATCCTTGTCTCTAGATCTTACTCCATGCTGCCCCCACTTACAGAACATTGCTTCCTACTCTCTTCATCTATCAAACCCAATACAGCAGGTCCAGGCTAACTGATGCAGCTGCTAGGGAAAGAGAGAAATCCTTTAGATTAATAAAGAACCCCTTGACACGTATAGCAGGTTAAAAGGAACTGGATGTGGTGTATCAGGTCATGTGCACTTATTCTACATACTCCTTTTGTTCAACTCTGAGGCACAACACGAGAGGAAGACAATGGGGGAAGGTGGAGTGGGGGGGGGGGCGAAGGGAGATTAACTCCTTATATTTCTCTTACTCCTTTGCCTCAATCAGGTCTTTCACGTGGAGCCTAAAAGCAATTACAATAAAGAAAGAACCAGTTTCATAATTAAAATCAAAGTAGTTCAAGGGTACCAGACTGCTTCAGCTGATTAAAAAAATAAGCTGCTAAAACATCTAAGATTATTTCTTCTAATTTTGATGCGGCTACAAACAAAACTAACTAAAAACAAGAGACAGACCCCTATGTTTAAAAATCAATTTTTGGGGCGCCTGAGTGGCTCAGTTGTTAAGCATCTGCCTTCAGCTCAGGTCATGATCCACAGTCCTGGGATCAAGCCCTGCATCAGGCTCCTGGCTCAGCAGGAAGCCTGCTTCTCCCTCTCCCACTCCCCACTTGTATTCCCTCTTTAGCTGTCTCTTCCTCTCTGTCAAATAAAATTTAAAAAAAAAAAAAGTAAAATAAAATAAAAATCAATTTTCATTCAAAGTTATCCTAAATTTTCTAAGTTTAAAAAGATTTTAGGATAGCCAGCTTTTAAAACAGTACTTCACCCTAGAATAGTATGTCTACGTAATAAAAACCACATCCAAATAAAAAATTCTTACATAGATATATGGACACCTTCATCTGTTACCTCATTCTAAGTTCTTCAGAGGATTCAATGCAATACATGAAACATGCTCTCATCAGAGGCAGAAGAGACATTGCAAGACAAAACAAAAAATCATGCACAGGGAATCAACAGAACTAAAACATCTTTCAAAATGAATCTGGATTGGTAATTTTTAAAAAGAATATTCAGCATTGCAAGAGCACAGTGAGAAGGGCATTTTCATACTGGCTGGTGGGTAATAAATTGGTAAAATCTTTCTAGAAAGTAATTTCACAATATTTACCAAGAGTCTCCAAAACTCTCCCTCTCTTTAAGCCAATGATTCAGTTTCTAGGTATTTGTCTTAAAAAAATAATCAAAAATACATATGAAAATTTATAATAAAAGCAAACACATAGAGAGCATTTACTATGTGCCTGGCTCTACTGAAGTTTTATAAATTGTAATCCTTGGACCAACAACGTCAAGTAGTTACTGTTCTTTCTCCCACTTTACAGATAAAGAAACTAAAGCACAGAGGGATAAATAACTTGAACAAGGTCACAGAGCTTGTAAATAGTTGAGGGGATTTGGAGCCAGATGATTTCAGCTCAAGTCTATCCCCTTAAGCTACAATACCACATTGCCTCTCCCCATAAAGATGCTCAATATGCTGATACTTCCTAGAATATACAAACTGAAAACAAACACTAATAATGGAATGATGGCTGATTAATGATGTATGGATTCATAAAGCTGATTTAAGCAGCAATAAAACACTCCTAAAGAATTACTGAACTGACAAATATTGGTGATATAACATATGAGAAAGAACAGGTTCCAGAACAATACAGTTGACCTTTGAACAATGCAGGGATTAAGGGTCCTAAACACCCAGGCAGTTGAAAATCTGTACATAATTTGACTCCCCAAAATCTTTACTAATAGCTTCCTGCTGACCAGAAAAGTTTACTGACAATATAAAGTCCATTAACACACACTTTGTATGTTATATGTACTACATACTGCATTCTTACAATAAAATAAGATAGAGAAAAGAAAATATTAAGAAAATCATAAGGAAAACACATTTACAGTACTCTACTTTTATTGGAAAAAATTCACATATAAGTGGACCTAAACAGTTCAAAGCATGTTGTTCAAGTATCAACTTATACACCATATATGTGTTCATGATCCCAACTTAAGAACATATATCAATACACACACTGATAGCTACATAACCATATGCATAAACAAAACTCAGTTTTCTATAAAAATAAAATCTTAAATACGTAATACACAAAAAATTTGTGAGATATAAAGTAAATTTAAAAGTAAAAACTTTACTACTGAACATATAACTAAAAATCTTCCTGACATAGAAATTTAAGTTATTGTTAGAACATAACACTACTTACTCTTTTTATCTGATGAGCTACTAAAATCTATACCACCAAGACCTTCATTGCCTGCAGTTGAAGTAGCTGCTGTGGTTCCCAAAGTCAAGCCTAAAGCATTCTGTCCAAGTCCTACAAATAAACCAAATAGAATTTACAAAGTCTTTACAATGATTTTCCCTTAATGGCCAAAATTCTCAAATGCTTTCAAGTTGGATCCCATTTTTCTTCATAATTGGTTTAAGCAAATAACACGGAATAAGTCTAAAGCTGGGATTTAATGTTGTATGTAGTCTGGATAATATAATTTTAACTTCTTTACTTTTTAGGTAATTTTTTAAAGTATAGACACACAATGTCACATTAGTGTACAACAGTGACTTGAAAAGTCTATACATGCTATGTTCACCACAAGTGTCACTACCCTGTCACCATACAACCTTATTAAAATACCACTGATGATATTCATCCCTGTGACTTATTCCATAACTGGAAGGTTGTACCAACCCCCCCCCCATTTTGCCTGTCCTCCCTACCCTTTCTGGCAACCATCAGTTCTCTGTATTTATGGGTCTATTAATTTTTCTTTACTAAAAAGGTCAGAGTTTATCTGTTAATTCAATAAATGTGAACATACTACTTGTTTTTTTTAAATCCTCCTGAAAAAGCAGTTTTAGTTTGTATATTTTCAGGTGAATACTTCTTGTCTTCTAGTCATGCTTTGTAATTGGATACTTCTAAAATAATCAAGTATTGGATGTGTTAATAATTTGATGGGCATTTACAATGTGCATGTATATATGAAATCACTATGCTCTACACTTTAAATATCTTACAATTCTACTTCTCAATTATACCTCAGTAAAGCTGGTAACAGATAAATAAATTACATAAATAAAATAATCTAGTAATGATTTCTAAGATTTCAGTATAACATAAAGCAAATAGTTTCATTATTCATGAAATTGAAAGAACTGAGAGTTAGAAGCCTTACAGTTCAAACATCAAATTTCATACTCCCAAGCTTTTTCAAAAAAAATTTAATGAAAGAGATAGACTTCATTTATTTAAATCCTACCTCACTGACAAAAGGAATTGAAAGGGCTAAACTACAGTTAATCTTAAGTTATGAATGTATGCTTGTAAATCAAGTAGCAAAATTTTAAAGACCATGCATTGGTAAATCATCTAAGTCCATGCATTACCAAGCTCGCATTAACTTTGGTTCTTTTTGGACAGATGCTATTTACTTTAAACAGAAGAAACAGTAGATGTACTGAATAAGAGCATGGGATATATGAAGACTGGATTTAAATACTGACAATGTATGAAAAAGAATACAGCTAAATAAATGTCCATTAAAAAAAAATCAGGGGTATCTTAGCACAACCATAAGTCAAGCACTGACGTGTGTCTAGAGCCTAATAAAAATTGTAACAGGCCTAAAAACTCATTGGCAAGACACAAAAACAATCCTCCACCTCCCCTTTCTGTTATTTTTGTGTTTTGCTCTCATAGGAATCTTTAGGAGAGATGTTTAAATACTTATCCTACAAAGAAATGTATGTTACAGTCATCCAGTGGTTTAGCTATTAGGAGACATTTTAAATACCTAGAAGGTGAGACTACAGTGACAAAGACAAGTATTTGAAAGATAATGCAAACCTGAATGCTACAAATTTTTACAGATTATCTTCACCAACTCCTTTTTTCCCCTTCCACTGACCCAGAGTTTCTTCACTAAATTTAGTACCTGAACAGAGTACATGAAAGAGCTGTTTAATAGAAAACACTAGGTCATACTCCTTCATCTCTCCCACACGACCACCTATGAGGTGTTGAGTAAAACTTCTGAAATTAAATAGCCATTATACATGAACATATGTATTACTGGAAATGCTATGATTTTAACATGTTTCAATGCCAAAAAATGTTTTTCCTAACTCATAAATTGTTAAAGAGAAATTCTTGATGTTATATTGCTATGTGAGATAATTATACAATGTTTTCAAATCAGAGGAAAGCTTTTCTCACTCCTACATGATATTATATTACATTATATATAGTATCATGTTTCCTCTATTATTCATTCCCAATACTCAAAACATCGACAGAATCCTTAACATAAAGCTAATTTCAAAATAAGAAAGAAATGAAAAATCAATCCAAGATGGAAAATATTAGGTATTCTCTGCCAACTGAATTGATACTTTAGTATTTTGCTTGACTATAAGTTTAGTACTTGTGTTCTAAAACCTCGCCTTCAAAGCATGCTAATACCCTTTCCTGATGCCTATAATGGAAAGCCATTCTTAAAACCAGGGCTTGAAAAGTCAAGTTGTTTTACAATGAACTTAGATACCAAATGATCCAAGACTCTACAACTGCCATTTATTGATAAACTTCTCTAGAATAGTTTATAGGCTCCTTAAACAGGCCCTTCTTTGTTTCTTTATATAGTCGGTCAATATTGAGAAGCAGAAAAATTTTTTTCTACAATATGGCTAAGATGTCCAATTATGCATGAAAACCATTATTTTATAATTCTGTTTTCATACCAAAAAAAACCATTCAGGTTAAAGAGACAAAGTGGGTCTGTTCAAAAGGTCAAAATACAGATAAAGTAGATTTAAATATAAATATTTACTATTTCGGAAAATGAATACCATCAATTACCTGATGTGGCTGTATTTGAACTCTGGAAAAGTGAACCTCCCAAACCAGCTAAGGCTCCCCCTAAGGAAAGGCTTGTTGATGCGGTAGTAGTTGTAGCTGTTGTTCCGCCCAAATTATTTAGGGTAAATCCTGTAGATGCTATAAAAAGTAAAACTGTAAGGCTTCAAAAGGAAACATCATTTCTAAGAACACTGGAGAAAATACAAAACATTCCCCCTCCACCACCAAAAAAGACAGCCCTCACATCCATGACAAAATTCACTCTAGTTTTTCCTAAAAAACTACTTGCTAAAGATAAAATTACATATACTTAAGAATAAAGAGAAATAAGACCATAAGGCAAACGCTAGTGACACAAATAAGAGTTCTAAGTAACACTAGAATGGTATAAGGTAACTGATTCCAGAGAATAATAAAGAGTTTTCAATCCAGGACACCAAATTCGCCTTCAAAATGGAATGAATCCTAAGGCAGGCAAGGTTGACGCAAATTCTTTATCCTTTCTTGTCACCAATATGCTCCTTGAAAACAAAGTGAATATTAATACTTTTACATTTTACCTCTCACCCTGTCCCTGCTTTGCTCTGTAAATAGAGATCAACTTCCGGGATGGCCCCTGCTGCTTTAAAGCCAATGATGATCTTTGTAGGATCATAATTGTTGAGTGATTAAAATAAAAACTTTCCAAGACTGAAGTTATCTTTAATAAGGTGGATACCTGTATTCACCAGCCAAAAACAAAACAAAATTCAACCACAAAACATGACTTTTTCCATTCTGCCTCACCTGCTGGAGTTGATGTCAGAGCAGACGAAAGAGTAAGACCACTAGCTGAGGTAGAAGTAATAGGGAGAGCAAATGGTGTGGCAGATGCAGCAGGTTTACTGAATCCTAAACTGAAACCTGTTGTAGATGCAGATGTAGTAGTTGGCGTTCCTGTGTCAAACAAACAAACAAATCCTATTTTACCATAACTGTATATGTATTACACCAGTTTCAATCAGGAACCCTAAAAGTTCGTGACCCTATTTTTATAGCTAGAAGGATACGTGGGTAGGTATGAAAAAGGAAAATATAGAAGTTGGAACCAAATCATGGTAAATAATTAAAAGAGGATGCTGTGATTTAGGAAAAGCAAAAAAAAGTCCCATCAATGTGGTAATACTGAAATCCAATTTCAGTTCTACCCCTGGATTTACCTAAAACTGGATTTACCTAAAACAGCACTTACCCTTCCTTTGCTCTATACTCAACAGAAAAATATTCCTCCCCTCCAAGGCTATTTAAACCACCGTTCTCTACTGTTTCCTCTTCCTTTCTTCTGTCAGCTCTTGCTACTCCTTCCACTCTGCTTTTGTCCATCTCCTTCCTCTGTTCAGTTCTTAAATGATACTGCCTATGGCTCCAGGCCTGCTCCCATACTTCCCAACTACAGAATCTCAGCTAGGGGAACACGGGTCTAAATCTATACCTATCAGAGTCTCCACTGGTTAGTTCTACCAGGATGTCCCTTAACTTTGCACCTCTACGTCTCCCTACACAAAAAATTTCCTAAATCCCCTGCTATGGTCCACTCAGTTGCTCAAGCCAGAAACCATAATCACCCCTGACATCCCTTCTCTCACCTGCATTCTACTAGTCACAAATCCTGCTGATTCTACTGCAGAAATATCCCTGGATTAAAAGCATCCTCAAAACCCTTAGCTCAGGTCATCTCCCTCTCAAGAACAATTATAACCTCTTAATTTGTTTCTGTGCTATCGGTCCTTCTAAACTTTAATCTATTCTTGGAATTATTTCAGTTACTTTAAAAACAAGAGAGAACACCAACAACAAAAAATACCCTGGTGATTCTCTCTGACTGAAGGCTCTTATTTGGTCTATACTATCTCTACACTAGAGTCAAAAGGCGTGGCACACAACCACCTTTCCTATCTACTTCCAACCTGCTCTTCACACCCCCTCTCTCCCTACCATTCCCACTTCTGAATCCTAAATCTAACCAAGTACTCTTCCTACTTCCCTGAATCCCCTTAGGACTGGGCTGTTGCACTTCTCCATCAGGAATGAGGTTTCCTGCCCCCAAAATAAACCCTTACTCTTATCTTCCTCTACTTTCCTTGGTGCCTTTCATACATCTGTTAGAGCACTTATCAGGTCATACAAGAACATACAAGAACTATACCTGCCAGTCACCTTCACCTCATTACCCACTGAATGCCTTACTCATACTCATGCTCTTGACATCATTAGTACCATCCTCACCACGAGTATCATCACCACACCAACAGCTAATACTAAATGTTCAAAGCATTATGTATACTCAAGGCCACAGAGTTAGGAAGTAGTAGCTGCTCAAAACTATTAAATGAGGAAATACATAATGACCTGCATTTTGGCTTTCCCTAAAGGCACTGAGAGAAGCAGCTGCCAGAAATTAAACTTCTGGATTGCCCTTACCACAACCAGAAATTCCTGCCAGAGTACAGTGCTTTGAAATCCTGTATGGGTTCTAAAATCTCAGAAAATAAGAGAATCCAACTTCTTGCCCCAAAGCCAATCCTGTCCAAAACTCTGGTAGTGAACAGATGTGTTACACTTTCTGCTGGTAACAGGTGAGTAGCATCGAAATGAAGAAAGTCCACCAATCTTTAGTTTACTTCAAATTTTAATTAAATTAATAAATTTAACTTTAACTGAGTTTCCTCACTGTCCTTTCATTCATTCATTTCCTTTGACATTATTAACTGCCATCCTACTTACTCACATTCCCTTTGGCATATCACTACAGAGAACCATGGCGTTTTTGAGCTGGAAAGAAATCCAAAAACTTTTCAGTCCTACCCTTGTTTTACAGATAACCAAAAGCTGCCAGATACTACATGACTACCTAAGTCCTCACAATGATTTGGAGGTACAACCAGGGCTTAATTCTAAGACTTCTGGTCTATAGTTTGTTGCTTTTTTTTCACTAAAGGGGTTCAAATGACTACAAAAATACAATGTAAAATAAACCTCCAGAGAAAAAACCATTTCTGTATTTAAAGGTTTTTTTTCTGAATTAAAAAGTCATTGACTTTTTTAAAAACTCCAATACTGAAAGGTTGTATGATGAGTCAGTGTCTGTGATCTATATTAGGTTCCTTACATGCTTCCTTCTATACCCCAGCTCTGTGAGATATTAAGAAAGAGAAGAAAACCACACATCTGGGATCTTTCCTCAAAAATTCTTACCCAGAGTTAATCCTGTAGTTATAGTTGTTGCTATTCCTGGGGACAAAAAGAGAAATAAAATTTAATCATCAATGGCAGATGACATTTCGGGGGGGTTTATTACAAGGGCAAGACTTAGAGTCATCCTCAGGATATGATACTACAACAACCAGTATCTTCCACCATAACCGCTAATAGAAACGTTCTTCCTATAGCGCTGGTTTTCATATTACAGGCTATATATAATTATATAGGGAATAAGATTTATAAATGCAAACAACTACTGCTTATAACAACATTAGGCAAGGAGAAAAAAAGGTACTCCAAGCAAACACTGGCACACAAAGTTGTTTCAAGGAGCTCAATGGCGGCTCCCACCTTCCTGCAGTTCTTAATTTTCTATGTGTGGCTGTGAAAAGTTGCATCAAAGCTGGAATGTCAATGCAAAAAGTGGTAACAGAGACCAAGAGTCCGGGATGGTAGAGAATAAAGAGTAAATAAAGAAATAAGCTTTTTAAATGGCAGCATTACTGAAACATATTTTTAACTTAATAACCAAATATTTAATACTCAAAATGTTTTTTAAGTATTAAAAAACAGATTTTTATTATCGAAATGTCTACCAGAAACCTTGACCTCTTGCCCTTTTCCCATCAAAACAACTGTTTTAATAATACAAAAACTTAAAACGTCTCTTAGGAAGGCAAATTATAATGTTATAGCAAGAAAGGATGCTGACTGCCCCCACATATGCTAAATTAAATTAACGTCCAAATTGGTAAATTTGACTTATCTTCACTAAGGTAAAACACTGCATTATATACTCTAATGTAAAAATTAAATTAATTCTTTATATTTAAAGAGGTGTATCTTCTTTGTGTCAAGTATACCAAAAAAGAAGTTATTTAAAAAAAGAGATCTTGGGATGCATGGGTGGCTCAGTTGGTTAAGCGGCTGCCTTCAGCTCAGGTCATGATCCCAGGGTCCTGGGATCAAGTTCTACAATGGGCTCCTTGCTCGGTGAGGAGCCTGCCTCTCCCTCTGCCTCCTGCTCCCCCTGCTTATTCTCACTCTCTCTGATGAATAAATAAAATCTTAAAAAAAAAAAAACAAAAACAAAACCTCATTTCTTTAAATTTGTTTTTCTTCTTTTTTTAAGATTTATTTATTTTTGAGAAAGAGCTGGGGGGAGGGGGGGCAGTACACAGCAGCAGGATAGGGAAAGAGAGAGAGAATCTCAAGCGGACTCCCCAAGGAGCTTAAAGCCCAAAGAAGGTCTCATTCTGCAAGCATGAGATCATGACCCGAGTGGAAATCAAGAGTTAGACCCTTAACCAACTGAGCCATCCAGGAACCCCTAAATGTGTGTTTTCCTTTACACTAGAATAGATCATAACCAATGTTAGGCCTATCACTGCCCCTTAATTCCATATCCCTATATATTTTTTCATCTTAATATTTATCATTTTTTAGGTCTTGACACCAATGACAATCCCTATAAATAAGAAGAGATATAGACCAGAACCTTAAAAAGAATATCCCATACCTACTCCCTGAAATGTGACAATCCTCCTTACCTGTATTTGTTCCTCCTAGAGTGAACCCAGTGGTAGGTTTCGATCCAAAGAGCCCGGTTCCAAAACCACCTGAAGGAGCAGATGTCGTTGCAGGAGTTGCAGTGCTTCCAAGAGTTCCAAAATTGAGCCCCACTGAAGGGTTGCTTATTTATAAAAAACACAAAATAAAGTCTACTAGAGCCAGTATTTCCTTAAGAAAAATAAAAATTAACTCTTCAAGGTTAAACACCTTCTTTCTTTTGACATATTCAATATATTGCCATAGAATACAAAAACAATTTATTTTTAACCAACCAAATTCAAATATTTTCCTGTTCTCTTTAAAAATAAGTCACATACAAAAGATTTCAGATCCCAAGGAAATCATAAACAGTATCACATATTCTCTTTTTCTAAGTTTTATTGACAGCATATTTTAAAATGGCCAGAGAAATCCTATGAATGTGGATCATTTTCCTCTTGAATGACTCACGTATAGTTCACATTTCTAAATAAATTTGTTCTTTCCCAACTACTAAATAAAGAAAAATAAAACATACTCAAAAATAGAAAAGTTATTTTAAGTGATCTTTGCCACCTCTCTGTTGCTTTATCACCATATTCATGGATTTAGGCAGGGACAGGGGGATACAGTTACTTTTCTTGTCACCAAAACAGCATCAAGAACTGGGGTAGGGGTGAGAAGAGGAAAAGGACTAAACATAACCTGGCAAGAGTAAAATACAAAGCAAAATTATCCTCTCTCCAGATTATGTGTTCATCAGCAGAAATTCTCTTCAGAGTTTCTGAAAACTTAAAAAGAACAGCTGGTAATAGCAAGTGATGTGAACAAAGTTCACAACTTTCAACTGTTCTTATCAAAACTCAGGGGCTCATATTTGCTATCTACAGTGGGAGAACAAATTATTAAAATAAACAAAAAGTCTTGACAACCTGACACTCCAAAAATTGTACAGGAGAGTTAAAAGAGATTATAACACATAACATAATGGGAGCTCCCATTCATCCTATATAGGTATCTTTATTCTGTCTGCCTGACCTTCCAAACAGACATAATCACAAGAGAAGCCAAGGTCAGTTTTAAAAAGCTTACGTCTGGGACACTGCAATTTAAGGAGGCAGCGGTGTTATGGCTGGGTTCCAGTACCAGCTCTCCAATGTCCTGGGATTTGTATGACATAACTTAGCCTTCTTGATCCTCTATTTCCTCATATGCAAAATGTTAATAACTGTGCCCACTTAACAGATTTTTTGCAAAAGATTAAGAGATTTTGCATGGTGAATTAACTTCACTTAATAAATGTTACTACTGTCATCATTAGGAACTTAATAAGTTCAACTAAACACATTTTATACAAGGTATTACGCCAGCCAATCACTGTGAGGGGAAGTCATCAACACTGAGTAGGGGGGCAAAAAAAAAGGGAGCGTGCCCTGTGTCTTAGTTTATCATTGATTTTAAAATGATCTCTAGGAACATAAGTATGTGAAGTACAGAAGGTTGGCAAAACAGGGTTGCAAGGTCTCACCAACAAAGCACAGAACTTTGAACACTTAATCAACTGAGCTAAAAAGGTATTTTAATAAATGTTATTGGCAAATTTTGAAGATCTCAAATTAAGGAAATGGTTATTATGCTCTTCTCCCTCCCAAATAATTCAGTGATCCCATTTGGTTTTACTGCTATTCCATAAATATATAAAGATGCACAATGAAATTATGTATTTTTATTTTTTCTGAAATTATGTATTTTTAGATAAAATATTTAAAATTTCTTGACAACTTAAGATAACTGAAGACACAAGGCATTGTTTCATAATTAAATGTGAAAACATTACCAAAGAAATACATCAAAGTGGTATCTTCTTACTAAGAAAGCCAAAGAGAAAATTCTCTGGAGAGAAATTTATTTAAAAGCTACCCCAAACAGGACCAAGTTTTGCCTCAACCCACTATTATCTGCCAATGGCTCATCAGAATGTGTTACAGTTGACTCCAACAGGTCAGGAATATTGTTTTAACTTCTCCAGCATGCCCTAATGTGGACTTAGAAAGTAACATTTATGGAGCACTTACCAAGTGCCAGACATGATGCTAAGTACTTTACTCATCAGCAACTCTGTTCCAGATATGGGAACTAAGGCTTGGAGAGTAACTTCCCTAAAATGATTTACCTAAAGAGACCAAACCATCAGATGGCACTAGGGGAAGTCAGGTCTCCAAACCAGTACTCCACCAGACAAATGTTAAGACAGTGTCTCCCTTTCATTCATTTATCCAAGCCCTTCTAAAGTTTCTTTCTTTCTTTCCTTCTTTTTTTAAGTAATCTCTCCACCCAGTGTGGGGCTTTCACCATCCCGAGATCAAGAGTCATGCTGTTCTGACTGAACCAACCAAGGGCCCTTTATCTAGGCCCTTCTAAAGACTGTGTCCATGTTTCTAGCTGATCACTATAATTCTTTTACTCAGTAATTCAACAAATATTTATTAAAGCCCTCTGCATGTGCCAGGAACTGTCACAGGGACAGAGGACAGAGTGGTAAATTTAAATAAGACTCAGATCCTGTCTTCAGGAAGTTTCTAATCAGTGAAAGAAAGGGATTAATCAATCATTCATTCATTCAAAAAATGTATAGAGCTCCACTGTCTACTGGGGATAAAAAAAAGTATGAAAAGGTCTTCGCTTTGTGGAGCTTCCATTCTACTGCTGGGATCAGAAAACAAGTCAACAAAAAATGCAATGAACTGATTACAACTGTGATAAGTGCTACGTTACAGGGTACGATGAAGATGGAAACCTCCTCTACACTTGCAGATCTAAAAAGTCCTCTCTGGAGATGCCAACATTTGAGTCCCAAAAGTAGACACTAGCTTGGCATATGAGGAAGGAGGTGGGAGGGGAATTCTAATGAGGGGGAAATGCCCCCAAGCAGGAAGGGGATTGGCCAAGCCTACCTGAGGAACTGAGAAGATGCCAAAGATACAGCATATTTTTTCAAACTAAGAGATACAGCAGTATTTTTCAAACTAAGATTAGGAGTCATCTGGAGTATAAAATCAATTTAGCAGATCATAACTGGCATCTTAAAAAATAAAATGGAACAGAACAGAAAATATCAAAGTGCATCACATAAATTAAGGGTAAGTTTCTTTGAAACTTTGTTTCAGTTATTTCTTTGCCTGTACCCGAAATGAAATAATTCCTTTCCCAGTAAGTCTGTATTATTGAATTGGAACAAACTGAAATGAGGAGATGGGCTCAGGATGAATCTGAAGAGGTTCCAGATTATTTGGGTCTTGTGGATCATGGTAAGATTTATTTTTACTTCATTCCAAGGATAATGAAAAATCATTACAGTAAGGCAATGGGAATTTTAAAAATGACTCTGACTATGCTGTTAAAAAAGACTGACATCAAAGTAGATTTTTGAGACAGCAATTGCGATTCCATTGAACTAATCTAAGTAGGAGATGATAGGAATAGTTTTCGCCAAATATGAGAAGGGTTACTGGTTGAAAACCTGGAAGAAAGAACCAGTACCCTTATTTATCTCACCATCTAAAACAGAGTCCATTATATGGGAGTGTGTTCAATAAATATTTGTTCTATGAATGACAAGAGCTTGCAACAGGGTGGTGGCACTGGAAATGAAGCAAATGTAAACTAGGTAATTAAAATTAGCAGGCCTCGCTGATTAAGGGTGCAGAGAGAAAAGGAGGTATTAAGGGAAATTCCCAGACTTTTTTCTTGACTATGTAGTCTGTACCTCCTCCCTTTTTTTTTGTAAATTATATTTTTTATTTTTTTTAAAGATTTTATTTATTATTTGACACAGAGAGAGCGAGCTCTCAAGTAGGCAAAGAAGCGGGGGTAGGCCCCTTGCTAAGCAGAGAGCCCCATGCGGAGCTCAACCCCAGGACCCTGGGATCCTGACCTGAGCTGAAGGCAGAGGCTTAACCCACTGAGCCACCCAAGCGCCCCTGTACCTCCCCTTTTTAATATAAGGAAGATATTTTTGGCTTTTTACTCTACAATGACATCCCTCAAGCTTCAGGAGATACCTTGTAACATTTTCTATGCACACTTCTTGATATAATGAACTCCTCCCCTTTTACCTTAAAAAGACTGAGTTCTAAAAATTAAATCTCTCACCATGAAAATCACCTTTGACTATTATTAATGTCTCTTTCTAAACCTCTGCTGGCTGTATTTCGTCATCGCCTGAAGCGGTGGTTTAGCAGGTTGCACAAAAACGATAAATATGCTACCTACATTTTTCAGGGTAACTAGAAGACAATGTGAGTCATTCCAACATAACACTCACGTATACTAATACGCACACTGTTCAAAATTACCACCAAGAAATGCTGCAACACGTATTTAAAACAAAAAACTACAGTAACAAAGGATAGGGTTCCATGAGGTACCAAGATGTGAGCTCGTTTAAAATACCACGAAATCATTAAAGCAGTGGAACCTCCAAAACCGTATATCCTGCAATGAATTCTGTATTATCAGCGATAAAATTGTAATTGTCCCCCTTAAAATTTTTCTATTGTCTTTTTCTGAAACCCCAGAATGACCCACAATGTCGTTCATTCGTTCTGTGCCTCAGACTGCCGCACTGCTACGGCTCAGCGTGAAATCCCAGGCCCTTTCACCCAGCCAGACCCCACTCGACAGGGACACTGGGTGAACCATCGTGGATTCTGAGGACCTCACAACCCTATGACCATCCTCCGACCAGGCCCCCAAACGGCAGGACTATGAGGCTGGCGCTGCGCAAGTTTGTCTTTCTTTTTCCCAGACCCACTAGAAAGGAACCCAGCTGAAAGGGAGAGGGACGGGCCCACCCACGGGAGTCTCACGGAGAGGACCCGGGCCGGGAAGGCGAAGAAGCGCAGTTACCTAGATGCCCCCGTCCCGAAGGAGAAACCGCCGCCTGCGCCGGTCCCGCCGGGGGCTACGGTGGTGGAGCCCAGCGTGCTGGTCCCGAAGGAGAACCCCGTGGACATGGCTGCCGGGGCTCAGCGCCGTAAGGAAGCTGCGGGGGGTCTGGACGTTCCTCTCTCCTCAAAGCCAAGGCGGGACAGGCAGCATCGCTCTTGCCCAGCGGCGACCTGGCGGGAACTTCAAGCCCTAGAGGCTGAAAAGACAAGGCCGAGGTGGGTGGGGCAACCACCCGAGAGCACGTTCCGGCTCCCGCCGCGCGCTCGTAACTCACCGGGAGCGAGCCCGCCGCGCAAGGCACCCTGGGATGGGAGGAGGGGTGGATCGCGCCCGCGCAAGGCATCCTGGGAGGGGGCGGGCTGCGCGGGGTGGGGCTCCGGTCCTCTTAACGGGTGGGAGCCTGGCGTTAAGAAACAGCAAAACCGTTTCCTTTAGTTCTGTATTTGCATATGTGTTGACGTAATCTGTACTTCATGGCTTTTGAATATTATTGCTTATGTCTTTCTCTACTGCTAAAAGGATGCGTGGAATCCCAAAGTGGGGAGGCCCCTATTGAGCAGTCCAAGCCCTGTTAGAGAAAAGGAGGCGCGCTCAGTCGTCGGTTGGCTGCCGTCCCTTCCCGGAGAAGGACGGGTAGCTTGTCTTTCCCTGACAGTTCGGAAATGAACTGATAGCAATTCATTCATCCTCTCCACAGCTTTTGGAGCCCGCTAAGCGCAGTCATTGCGAGTTGCCACCCAGGATGCTCAGAGAGCGTCCTTTGGTGGGGGGTGGCCGATCCCGTTGGTGGCGCTGAGCAAACCCCCGGGACGTCAAACGATGTGGTCAAGTCCACGAAGTTTTTGCAGCGTATCCTGCCGGGTAGGAGTCTGGGTCTCCGGGCCCATCGCGTGAGGTCCCGCGATGGCTGCCTTCTGGCTTTGGGTTTTGCATTGCTCTGACGCCTCTTTGCTACCTACCAGAGGAACTGCCAAGTGGAAGGGTAAATGCAGAAACAAGCACAATATAGTGCGGAATTTAAGAGTTCCATGAGCAACCCCTAAACTAAGAAAAATGTAGATTTAAGGAAGAGATCCCCTCTTGTAGAAGCATCAGGAGAAGCTTCATGTCTGGTGCATTTGAGGTGCTGTCATCATAATGTGGGTCTTTATTCAGAGATTGTTACATTACTCCCGCAAATGGTTTTCCTACTTGTGATTTCTTCCAGTAAAATTCATCCCATAAGCAACCACCAGATTTGCTCTCCCAAAACATAATTCTCACCACTGCACTGCCTTGATGAAATACCCAGTGGCCCTTTAGGCTAGCATTCGTCCTCCATAAGACAAATCAAAGCTCAGGCCTCACAACTCCTCTTAATGCAGCACATTCTCTAGTGTTGAGGTTGGGCATTGCTGCCTCCTGTGGACTGAATACTGTCCCTCTAAAATTCATGTGTTAAAGCCTTAACTTCCAATGTGATGGTGTTTGAAAATAGGGCCTGTGGAAGGTATTAGGTTTAGATGAGGTCACGAGGGTGGGGTCCTCATGATGGGATGAATTCCCTCATAAGAAGAAACATTAGAGACCTCTATTTCTCCATTTCTTGAGGATACAGCTAAAAGGCAGCCTTCTTAGGCAAGAGGAGAGCTGATGGGCACCTTGATCTTGAACTTCTCAGCCTCCAAAACTGTGAGAAATTTCTGTTGCCACCCAGACTGTAGTATTTTGTTATGGCAGCCTGAGCACTTACACATTACCTCTGTGTTTGTTTAATTAAAAAACCTAAATAGCATTTTAGATATTGTGGACATCACCATAAGAATAATTAAAAAGTGATGTATTTGAACTGTAATTTAAAGAAAAATTTCATAGTGACTGAACAGGAGGAGGAAAAAATGAAATATCGAGGGTTTTAGAGCTTCAGTGATCTAGAAAATGCTATTATCGGTGATAACTTGTAAGATGGTTAATAAGAGGACTATGAGGAAAAAATGTAGGGTATTTTGACTGGAAAAAAAAAGGTCCAGATGATTTTTGGAGGAAGATAGAATGTGGCTCCCTACATCTTTTAATTCCGTTGTGTATTCTTTACAAAACTTTTGAAGAATATCAACATAAAATTAGTAAGTTCAAAACGCTTGGCCTAGGAGTACCTGGGTGGCACAGTCAATTAAGAGTCTGCCTTCCACTCAGGTCACGATCCCAGGCTTCTGGAATGGAGCCCAGCACCAACCTCCTTGCTCAGCGGAGAGCCTACTTCTCACTCTTCCTCTGCCTGCCGCTCCCCCTGCCTGTGCTCTCTCTTGCAATCTCTCTGTCAAATAAATAAATAAATAAAATCTTGTAAAAAAATGCTTGGCACATACAGTTTATATGTTGATTAATAAAACATGTAAGGTTAGCTGGAAGGAAAGTGCATGTAAAAATGTAGTAGGGACTAATATATATTCATAATAAGGGAAACTGATGTGGGCCATATAGGAATTAACTTCTCAATCATTCTGTAAATCTTAAACAGTTTTAAAAATAAGTTTATAAGGGGCACCTGGGTGGCTTAGTTGGTAGAGCATGCAACTCTTGATTCTCAGGGTTGTGAATTCAAGCCCATGTTGGGTGTGGAGTCTACTTTTAAAAAGCTAAATAAATATAAGTTTATAAAAGAAAGTAGTGAGAAATATGAGTTAGATAAAAGTTTGAGTTTGGGGGGAGCCATTCAAATTGGTAAAGTATTCCTTTAACCTGATAAAAGTTTTAGTATGGCATTTTTGTCTTGTATCTGGCAGAGTAGTTTAAATTATGCAGAAGTAACCCCTGAGCTGCCACAGAGAGGAGGGCTGCAGGGATGGAAAGCAGACGACTTAGTGAACTGTAGTATTACAATCTATAACATGGCTCTAGATACACCGAGTGTAAGACTGGACCTCAAAGACCTTTTCTCATATAACTTCTTTTGCTTGTCATATTAGCAAAAAGAAAACACTTTACCTCCTTTATTCTACAGAAATAGAACTCCAAAGAAAGCAGTTTCTATAAGCCAGTAATGTGGTTATTAAATGGAAAGCTTGATGTAAAATGTCCATGTAAATTTCATGCCTATTTAAGCCTAAAGTCTATGCATCCAGGCAAAACCATGCAGCACAGGCCTTTGGCTTAACTGTCCTTATTTAGAATAACACATTCTATCCCAAAGGATGTTTCACATATTCCTCTTTGACATTGGGGGACCTGAATCCATATATCAATTCTATGGGAATTACCTCTTTCCAAGGATGAAGCAAATGATTCAGATTCTAAATTATGTAACAAACCACATTCCTTCCCTTTGTTTTTTTATATTATGTGAATCATGCTAAGAAAACCATCTTTTGCAGATTTACTGGCTGTATGGTGACGTTGCTAATGTCAGAATCAAACTGAATTATTCAAAAGGCAATAGCATTGTGAAAAAAAAATTAATTTCAACTTGCATTAAAATGTCTAAAGAAGCTTGTTTCCATGGTATGCTCAGATCAGGATAACTCTGAGAAGCATCATTTGAGAAGTTCTAACATAGAAAGGAAGCTGGAATCTTAAGTCTATTTAACTGGATCCGCAATATATATGGTCTGATCCTCTGAAATAACCAAGAAAGAAATTACGATTTAAAGCCTATATATAATCAGTTGACCTCTGTCTTGAATTTATTCCTGGGGATCTATTGACTTTAAAGTTTTATATAGTGTCCTAACTTTTTATAAAAATCTTATTAAAGTTTCAAAAGATCCAACAACAACAAAATTTATAGAAGGATAGATCAATAGTCAAAATGCGACAAAATGTTAATAACTGCTGACTCTACAAGAAAGATAGATGGGTGTTCATTGTACTGCTCTCTCAACTTCCCTATAGGTTTGAAATTTTTCATACTAAAAAATTGGAGCCTAAATCTAAAACAAAAGTTTCCAAGAATAGATCTAATAATGATCTGTTTCCTGATAAAATTTTCACTCATCACCCAAGAAATGGAAAAAAAAAAAAAAGAAAGATAGAAAGTAAAGCAACATAGGGAGTCTTACATGAAGCTAATTTTATTTATTTGTTTTTAAATTTTTTTTAAGTAATCTCTACATCCAACATGGAGTTCAAAATCACAATCCCGGGCACCTGAATTGCTTAGTGGGTTAAGCCTCTGCCTTTGGCTCAGGTCATGACCTAAGGTCCTGGGATCAAACCTCGAAATGGGCTCTCTGCTCAGCAGGGAGCCTGCTTTCCCCTCTGTCTCTGCCTGCCTCTCTGCCTACTTGTGATCTCTCTCTCTCCGTCAAATAAACAAAACAAAACAAACCAAAACAAAATCACAACCCCATGATCAAGAGTCACATGCTCTATCAACTGAACTAGCCAGGCATCCCAAAGCTAATTACATTTAAAGTGTGGTCATTTGGTTTGATATTGTGTCCTTCCTATTGGTGAGTGTGGATGATGGGACATGAAAAGGTTGCTTTCATGAGCTGATAATGATAATGTATAAGAATAAAACCAGGAAAAGAAACTTGGCAATGTCGGCATAAAATAAATAAGGGAAACTATCTCGTTGCCATTCATTTTCATGCTTCCCTTTTTCCTTAAAAAAATCCCAGTTTTGTGGGAAACGTTTACGTGGCCAATTAGGTGTATGTGGGAGACTTGAAATGAGACTCACCTCATGAATGAATACGACTCATTTAAAAGAGTAGCTGCCATCCATCCCTTTTGCCATTCTTCTTGCCTGCTGCCTGGTACTTAAACATGTGCCTGGGTCTCAACAGCCATCTTGGTCTGTGAGAAACTTAAGAATGAAAGTTCTATGCTAAGGGGGTGTAGCAGAAAAATAGTATAATTGAGTCATCATATCAGTCATGATTTGCCTACCTTCAGACTTCTTTTATTTTTTAAGATTTTATTTATTTAGGGGCGCCTGGGTGGCTCAGTGGGTTAAAGCCTCAGGTCATGATCCCAGTGTCCTGGGATCGAGCCCCACATCGGGCTCTCTGCTCAGCAGGGAGTCTGCTTCCCCCTCTCTCTCTCTGCCTGCCTGCCTCTCTGCCTGCCTGAGCTCCATCCCAGGATCCTGGGATGACAATCTGAACTGAAGGCAGATGCTCAGCCAACTAAGTCACCCAGTTCCCCCTTCAGACTTCTTTTAAATGAAAGAAAAAAAATTAACTTCTGTGTTAAGTTATCATAGTTGGGTCTCTGTTATTCATAGCTAAACTTAATATACCAGTTTAAGGAGGAACCCACACTAAATGATAAATTTTGTATGTGTTACTGAAGAAACAGGAAATAGCCATGATGAACCAAGGTCCAGATTTTCTATAGAATCACTATACAGTGATCCCTACCAAGGCAAAAACAAAATATCCTGTTATCTAATTTTATTCTGCTAGCAGAGAGCACAGTTGAGTTCTAGTCTCAAAAACATAGGAGCCAAAGAGGGAGAATGTATCTGCATTTATTGTTCTCACATTTTAACGAAACAATTCACTGTACCTGATGGACTCAGTATCCACTGTCATGGAGCAGAAATACATTCATAAGACTATTCCAGCATGCACAAAATTTCCCTCAATTCTCTTTGATCAGTTTTCCCACAGCTTGATTAGACCTCTTTTGGTTACAAGGAATAGAAATCCTCTCAAAATAGTTTAAGCGCAATTGTGTATACATGTGCGGAGAGATGTGGGAAGACAGAGTTACTGGTAGGTCTTGTTATTGAGACATGGGAGACAGACTTGGAATACAGAGAAGTTTCAAGTGAATCTAGAAGAAAAGGAATAGCCAGGCCTCAAGTATATCCGAAAGTGACAGCTAGACAGTTCATAAGAAATAAACAGGAGAGAGTTGCACTTATTTTGGAACTGAGAAGATCTGGAGGTCCCAGAGGATGGGGGAAGGATTAACTAACTGGTTGAGTGCCCAAGGGAAACAGGGGGCATTCAGGCATCTGCCACACAAGAATCTGAGACCCAGCTCTCAAGGAGCAAGGGCCAGTAAGCAAACGCGGAGAAAGTGAAACAAACATGGCAGAACAGATTTCCCCCCACCCTGTCCCTACCTCCAACCCCACTGTTATCAAACCAGGGAGGTATAGGGAATAAGAGTCTTTGAACAGGATAGAGGGGCAAATTTATATTTATGTTAAACTAAACTCTTGACTCCTAAAAATAAGTTTTTTCTAAAACCCAGAGTAATCGGTACAAAATTATTGAGAGGTAAAAGGAGAGCCAACAAAGCAGCCTTAAAGAGTAACTGTGAAGAAAAAGCTACTGCCTGTTTCACCCCATAAGAATCCAGTGTTGAATGAAGGGATTATGCAGAATAGAGCACGACTGACCACTGTATCCACCAATGTTAATAACCAGTATGAACGAACAGAAAGATCAGACATGGATACCACTTGGGCAAATCATCAATATTTACTCATCTAAAGGATTCAGAGAGAAAGTCACACCATCAAGGATAACCTGAAAAATGATGAGTAATCTTCTTTAAGACAGAATGAGGAGCAAGCCAGCCTCCGAACTCTCAAGACCAGAGACAATGAGAGTTATACTAACCTCTGGAAATATAATATTTCTCCCTCCAAGTATGAGACTGAGGCATATCGGCTAACTTGTCTACATGCACTTTGCTGGGCCAGGTGCACGTCCTCACCTGCAGGTATAAAATACAGAGTGTGATCACTTACATACAATGTACAGTCACTCCGATAAGAGCAAATGTTTATTCCGTCACCCATTCTCCTCAAATGAACACAGCCTGATCCAAATAAATTCCTAAACTCAGGGCTGAAGAGGAAGAATGAGGATCAGCAGGTACGCAGACATCTCCAGGGATTCTGGGATGCATTCTTAAAACACACACGCTCACACCTATTATTTATTGAGCATTCATTGAGGCCAGCCACTAAGCTTGAGCATTTCTCCTCATTACATCATTTAACTAACACAAATAACTCAGTGGAGAAGATGATGGTAAGTACTACTACTTACAAATAAGTAAACCAAGAGTTAGAGAAATTAAATAATTTTGCTAAACTCACACAGATAGTGAACAGCAGAAATGAGATTTGAATTTAGATAGCTTTGATTCCAGAAAGAATTCTGACCATAGATTTCATCTTCTGCAATAATATACCTAAAAATAAAAGTTAAGAAATGGAGTCAAATGAAATATTCTTATTCTTTCAATGACTTATGTTTATTTAAGAAACAACCAAATTAAGAAATATAATTGCTCTTACAATATCTCATTAGGTGGCAAATAGTAAACATAATTATAAAAGCAACAACATTTGCTTTTAAAATATAAATGTTATCTCACATGAATCATAGTATCAGACAACTCTCACACATTTTGTAGGGGAAGTAAGTGTTTTGGTTTTTTTTTAAGAGTGTTCAAACAAACGTTAAGCATTAGGGAGAAAGGAATGCAAGAGATTCTGATTCCTCATTATTTCAAAGCATCACAATTGTTTATTTAATGCTTTATTGTGTTTGTTATTTTTGATGCAAAAAACTACCATCTTTAATTAAGAAAATGCCATTTCATTAAAGTCATCCAATAACTAGTCACATCACTATTGTAAGTTGTTTTTGTTGGCACATATAAGGAAAAATTTAGGTGTCCCCTAGAACTTGGGTGACAAAGGAAGTTATAACTAGACGCAACAAAACAAAACTAATCAAAGAACTAACATTTAAGGACTCCATAGAAAGACAGTGTGGTGTCTAGACCATGACTTACAGGAACTTAGCTGGCCAAATGGCATAGTTAAAGAAACAATAGGACCCTCAGAAGGAGACTTTTTCAGCAATAAAGCCTAAATTAGGATTACTTGATACACCCCTATAATAATGAACCTTCAGGGCTGCCTCCAGAGGCTTCCCTGGCCCAGAAACACTATCTTGTCCTGCAGTTGATTCCTCCCAATAGGATTTACAGATGCATCAAGATTTTGGCTGAATGAGAACAGCCTATCCACAACATTTTTTCCCTTGCTCTGAATTCATGCTAACTAAGCAAACTTCTCCACTATAAAGTGTCTGCATACCTTTATAGGAAGAGAATATGTTGACCTCATTACTGTTTGCTTTAAAGTCTATTTCTCATGGTCAATGATTAAGTTAGTATTTTGATATTCACCTGTCTAATTAACCCTAAAAAGCAGATCTCTTCTTGGCTGTCTGGTCTTCCTTTGGGTTAGCCTCAGTGGACTGACTCCTTCACTGGAAAGGTGAAGTTAAAGGTGAACTTATAACTGTTATAAGTGCCCTATTTACATAAGTGATAAGCTGAAGACAGCAGGGAATATTTAATCTGATTAATTTTATTGTGCTCCCACTTTTTGAGGGAAAGAGGATTTAGGAACATTGTTGCACATTAAAGTCCTCTTAAACTGGACCATATGCTTGAAAAACATTAAGAAAACACATCTAAATGAATGAAACTCTTCTCCTTTCTGGTGTCCCTTTATTTCCCTTGAGTGAACTACTCCTTTGTAGTGACAGAGGAATTAGCGCTCTTTGTTTCTTGCAGTAATCACCAGGGGTAGAGCTACTGACAAAGAAGCAAATGGCCTGGATTCTTTGGCTTTCGTATGTGGTGCCTGACTGGGCCTTCTACTCAGGCTCTGCTACTGTTTGCTAACAAGACATCTGTTCCCAGAACTCCTTGTGCCCATTCAAATGCACAGTCCCTTTAAGCCACTGAGCCACTCAGGCACCCCTCAAATGCACAATCCCTTTAAATAAGAACATGGGGGATCCCCAACAAAACGTCTACCTCATCACTCTATAGCTTAGTTTGCTAATTGTCAAATTCTCCTACAAAGATTCTTTCTAATTAACATTGTATATCTTGAAAGGATGGTCAAAGATCATCAGATATTAGAGAACAATTGTGACATGAAAGTCAGAAACCAAAACAACAAAACTAGAAGGACTCTGGAGGGAATAGAGATAATTTGGGAAGCCAAAATGAATAAATAAATTAGTTTATTTTTACTGTACCGCATACCTAGCCATATGAGAGCCACAAAATCAGAACCAGGTGCTACTTATTAGGACATTTCGCTGGCTGATGGTGAAGGGGAGTCACAAAGATAGTATCTGTTTGGTAGGCCCAGAGAATAACTAGACCAGGGTGGAACAAGAGCAGAAGAGGTCCCTAGAGATATCCAGGGATCTCTAGAAAGATGTCTCAAGAAAAAACAATGGAACTGAGAGATTATCTGCCAGAGTTAACCATGAGGAATGTTATGCCCCAATAATGGGTCCGTGATTAAAGGAGCGAGACTGATATAAAGTGAAGGTCAAGCAAAGCTTTATTTCATGCCAAGCATCAAGAATCTAACCGAACGTGCGGGGCCGCACCTCTTACAAGAGAGGGCAACCCTTGTCTGTTTCACAGACTAGCTTTTAAGGGCAAAGGCCATGCGGTCGGGCCTGGCCACGCACAGGTGACCAATGAGTTTGTAACACACACAGGAAACTCCACAGTGATGCTAGGTGACCAATTTACAATTTGTTACAATTTACCCTAGAGTTACAATTTACCCTAGTAGACATTTGACCCAGCCTATCACCTTGGTTGGGATTGGCGCCCAAAAGGCTCCCAAAGGGCGGGGCCCATACTCCTTGGTAACCAGGGAGACAGTATGCATCCCCCCCCACTGATCGGATGTCTCCACCTGGCCTGACCCACCCTAGTATCTGGGCTTTGTTACCTGGAGTTGGTTTCTGGGACTTGTTTTTAAGTGAATCCCTTGGGGGAAGGGGAGCAGGGACAGTTTAACTTTAATGAAAGCCTCTTGCTAAGTAGGTCCTTACAAGGAATAGTGGATCTAGTGTGAGACTAGTTAACACAAGAGTCAAAGATGGCTAAGCAAATTACTCCAAGTGACCATTGATCCAGGACAAAATTTTGATTGTACAAGAAAGAAACTCTAAGTAGTGTACTTAATTTGGATTAACAGTGAGCAGTGTATAAGAATAATAATGAAAATATGAATGTACATTTAATTTGTTTAAAGTGTTAAAACTCTAGGAGGACAAGGGGAGGGAACAGGTATAAGTCTGGGAGCAGGTACCTATGTTGTAAGATAGTGGAATTCTGACCTTCACTGAAGGAATTAAACAGAGATTATCTAAAACTGAAAAAAAAAAATCAAGAAAGAGTCCCATAACTGAGTTACCTAGACATATGGAAGTAAAAACAAAACAAAACAAACAAACAAACAAAAAAAAAAACAGAGGAAAAAGGCAAAAATCAAAATGAGTGCTTTGGGGAAGTAGGAATAGCGATGAAGTGTGAGATAACCAAATTTTGTTATAAGCTTTATGCTACTCTTGAACTTTTACAAGCATTGTATATTATTTTGGGGAAAAGTTCAAATTTCCTACTCCACAGATTTTCCCAATTGTGAAAATATCATACTTGCAGAAGAATGCACAAAGTATATTAAGTACTGTATAACTAGACACCCCCATCTCTAAACACCACATTGTAACCACCACTCACATCAAGAAACAGCGCTGCAAGTGACTTAGAAGTGATTTCTGGTGATTGACTTCCTCAATCACACTCCAGTGGTAACCATTATCCTAGCTATTATAAGGATATATTCTTCACTTTTCTCTACGGTTTTAACACCTACATGCTCACCCCTAAACATAGTTGAGTTTTGCCTATTTTTGAACTGTAATATAAATGGAATCATACCATATACATCATTTTGTGTCTTGTATCTTTTTCTGAAATTATTTTTTAAGTGGGCTCCACACCCAGCGTAGGGCCCAGAGTGGGGTTTGAACTCACAAACCTGAGATCAAGACCTGAGTGGAGATCAAGAATCAGATGCTTAACTGACTGAGCCACCCAGGTGCCCCTGTGCCTTGCATCTTTTGCTCAACCTTATGTTTAAGTTTAATCCTTGTTATATGTAACTGAAGATTGTTCCTTTCCACTGCTGCATAGTGTTCCGTTTTATGACTATATCACCATATACCTATTTTACTGTTGCTATTATTTACAGTTTTGGGCTATTAGAATGGGGTTGCTATAAACATTATACGGGTATCTTATTACATATGCTTAAAAGTCTCTAGAATCCACATTCAGGAGTGAGTTGATGGTTCCTAGGCTATGTATGTGTTCCACTGGATAAGAGGAAGATAAATTGCTCTTGAAAGGCTTTGTAACAAATTACACTCCAACAGCAACCATGGTCTGAGAGTCCATGCTGTTATACATCCTTGCCAAAACATGTTAGTGTCAACATTTTTGAATTTTCCTGATTAAAAATAAAGTTAAATACTTTCACATATGCTTACTGAACTTTTGGCTATCTTATTTTGTGAAGTCCTGTTTAAATGTTTTTCCCATTTTTCTGTGGAGCCTCTGCCTTTTTCTAATTTATTTGTAGAAGTTCTTTATATTTTCTTAATATGAATGCTTTGTATATTATATGTATTAAAACTGCCTTACACACTGGGTACCTGGGTGGCACAGTTGATTAAGCCTCAAACTCTTGATTTCAGCTCAGGTAATGATCTCAGGGTCCTGGGATCAAGCCCCCACATGGGGCTGCTTGTCCCTCTCCCTCTGCTCCTTCCCCCTATGCTCTCTCTCTCTCTCAAATAAATAAAATATTTTTTTAAAACCTGCCTTACACTCTATGGTTTGTCCTTGTACTGCTTTATCGTTGCCTTTTTTTTTTAAGGAATAGAAATGTACAATTTAAGTACTGTTCCATTTATTATCTACAATGTTTTTATAGTCTGTTTTAAATAACTTTCTCTATAATAAAGTCATGAGACTCTTCTCACCTACCCACCAAAAGTTTATAATGCTGCCTTTCACATTTGGGTCTTTAATCAACATAGGAATGCGTAGTGTAGGGTCAGGATCAAATTTCATCTTTTGACCCATATAGACAGCAAATTTTCTCAGCCCCATTTATTGAAAAGAGAGTTCCCCCATACTAATTTATAATATCACATTTTTTCATAAACCAGATAGCTACATATATGTGGTTTTATTTCTGGACTCTCATTTTGTTTGCCTATTCTTGCAACATGCCACCTTAAGTACTATAATTTGGGAAAGTCTTGCCTTCTTGTTCTTCCTCAGAATTATTCTTAGCCATTTACATTACCATATAGGTTGTAGAATCAGCTCATTACACATACATACTGACAATTTCCCTGCACCCCCAAAATATATACACACACCAACCTGTTAGGATAGTGATTGGGAATACATTGAATTTATAGATAGATTAATTTGGGAAGAATTGATATATTTTAAAATTGAGTTTTCTATTCCACGAATATAGTGCATCCTTCCATTTAGTTAGGTCTTCTTGTGTGTGTGTGTGTGTGTGTGTGTGTGTGTGTGTGTCTGTGTGTGTGTGTGTCTGTCTGTCTGTGTGTGTTGGCGGGGGGAGAGAGAGAGATTGAGATAGATATACCCCAATATATCTTTCCATCCATCCATTTATGGAGTTTTATAACATTCTCTATAAATATCTTACACATATTTTGTTAAATTTGTTCATTGACATCTGACATTATTTTTATGCTGTGGCAAATACAATTCCATTTTTATCTTCTATTAAATTGGAACTTATATGCTGTTTCTAAAAGAAGTTTCCCTAGCAATTAAAAAATATAAACAGCTCTTTTCTTTTCTTTTTTGAGAGAGAGAGAGAGAAGGAGAGAGCAGGGTGCGGATATGGGGGAAGGGACAGAGGAAGTGGGAGAGAGAGAGAGAGAATCTTAAGCAGGATTGATCTTTGATCTCACAACCCCAGGATCATAACCTGAGCCAAAAAAAAAAAAAAAAAAAAATCAAATGCTTTAACTGACTGAGCCACCCAGGTGTCCCTAAACACAATTTTTTAAGACTAAAGTTAACTAGCATTCCTAATTTCTACCCAGATGATGCAAGGATCCTAAGATACTTTATTTCAGTCCTCACTCATATATTTAAATTGCTTTTCAATTTTATAAAACTTTACTATTATTGTTTTATGCAGTCGGTGTTTATTTACATTTATTCCTTTCTTTACATTAAAAAAATCTTCATTTCTTTTGTAGCTTAGATCTTCCATCTGTGATCATTTTCCTTATTCTAAAGTATAAATTTAGAATTTGCTTTAGTATGGATCATGGCAAACTCAATCTTTTTATTTGTTTGTTTGTTTTTTGGAAAAATGAATTTTCCTCCCTACTCTTATTTTCCTGGGAGAAGTATTTTATTTATTTATTATTTATATTCATTTTTTGAAAGATTTTTTTTCTAAGTAATCTCTGCACCCAACATGGGGCTCAAACTTACAACCCTGAGAACAAGTGTTGCATGCCCTACTGACTAAGCCAGCCAGGTGCCCCTGGGAAAAGTACTTGAGATTGTCAGTTGTTTCTTTCTGTATATGGAAGATACCATTGCAATGTTACATGGCTTCTATTGCTGATAAGAAGTCTATTGGAAGTTTAATTGTTGATCTGCTGGATGTAATTTGTAATTCTATTCTGGATGCTTTTAAAATCCCCATTTTTGTCTTTGGTGTTGCCATAATGAATTCACCATAGTGAACCTGTAGTTCACTCGCCTGTGTCTAGAGATGGATTTCTTTTTAATATACTTGGAATTCATTGGTTGCTTTATTCTGTGGATTGGTGTCTATCATGCATTCTGAAAAAAAAAAATTTCAGGCATTATCTCTTCAAATATTATCTTTGCCCCAATCGCTCTCCTTCTCTCTTATTCTTGTGAAACTAGGATCAAGTTTGCTTTAGATCTTTTAATTCTATCCTTCATTTTTCTTAACCTCTTTTCATATAATCTTTTTGTCTCTCTGTATTCCTTTTCTTTGTGGATAATCCTATTTTAGTAACTTCCAGTTTTCTAATTCTTTTTCTAATTTGTCTGATCTGTTAAACTCACCCAATGAGCTTTCCATTCCAATTTTTGTATTTCAGTTGTAGAACTTATATTTGGTTCTTCTTCATATTTGCTCTATCATTCAAAAATCATTTTCCCATACACTGCAGATGTTTTAAGGGTCTTTAATTTCTTTAAATAAAACAGTTGCTTCATAAACAAAGCCTGATAATTATAAAATCTTTTATTGCCATCAGGTTGTAACTGCCAATGATCTCTTGAGAATTGTTTCCTTGTGTACTAGTTTTTTTGTTGTTGTTGTGATGAATTATTTTCCTTTGAAAACTAATTTTGAGAATTATTTGAAACCTATCATAGAGAGACAGTCCAAACAAAAAGAATTTGTATTTGCTGTAATAAGATTCCTAGGCACTACTAATTCCAAGCACTTTCAATTATATGCACAGCTTGACATTTGGGAGAAGTTTTTTAGGTAGTAAGAATATAGGTTGCAAATCCATCTAATAACTTTTTTGTGGTTGTAATATATCCAAGACAGGCAATTTCTCAATGTCAATGCAAATTTTCTGATGAATTCTATGGTTTGGGTTGGTTGTATTTTACATAACTCTGGCTTTATGTAGGAAGAGTACCTCATTAGACTCCTCATTCATTAGGCCCTAGATTTTAACTTCTGAATTTCATGTCCTGTAAGAAATTTAAATGGCCCTTTTGCCACAATTTCACTATTCTGCTTACCTCTCTGGGTATACACTTTCTTATAGTTTGCTCTTGTACCTTCTCACTAACTTGTCAGTTACCTGGTGCTTTACAGAACTTGATTTCTACTTTGTTATTTTAATTCTTTTTTTTTTTTTTTTAAGGCAGGGTCATTTCCTAGCCTATTATATTATCATAAGTGGAACTTATATATAGATTTTGGAAAACAAATCAGTATAGAATAGCTGTTAAAAATACAGACTCTATAATCAGAGAAAGACAATTATCATATGATCTCTCTGATACGAGGAATTTGAGAGGCAGGGCAGGGGGTCGTGGGATTAGGGAAGGAAAAAATGAAACAAGATGGGATCGGGAGGGAAATAAACCATAAGAGACTCTTAATCTCACAAAACAAACTAAGGGTTGCTGGGGGGTGGGGAGGTAGGGAGAGGGTGATTGGGTTATGGACATTGGGGAGGGTATGTGCTATGGTGAGTGCTGTGAAGTCTGTAAGCCTGATGATTCACAGACCTGTACCCCTGAGGCAAATAATACATTATATGTTAATAAAAATAATTCTTAAAAAAAGAATACAGACTCTAGAGTCAGACTATCTGGCTTTACATTATGGATCTAGGCTTTAACTCTCTGTGATATTGGGCAAGGTACTTAACTTCATTGTATTCCACTTTCTTCATCTTTAAACTGAGGAAAGGAACAGTATTTTCCTCATAACATAGGTGATGCATTTGGTACACTTTCCGCCTCCTGATTGTAAGAGCCTGCCCCTCCCAGAGGAACTGGCTTGTGGACCCCAGATGTAGGGGCGGGGCTGGCTGGGTGGAGACGTCCAATCGGTGGGGCATGTGTATATCCACTGGGGTGAATTGGGATTCAATTGGCCGCCTGTGTAGGGGCGGGGCTCAACCACCCCCCATAAAGGTTGGTCTGTGGGGCTGTGGAGGAGAGAAGAAGGAGAGCTGTCAGAGGAAGAAGAAGGAAGAAGCAGCAGCAGCAGCAGCAGAAGAAGAAGGGTCGGCGGGAGCAGCGGAAGAGTCGGAGGGAGCAAAAGAAGAGCTGTAACAGCTCTTGTAAGAGCTATAGGGGCTGTAACAGCTCTTGTAAGAGCTATAAGCACCGCTGGCAGCCCTGGGCCACCTGCGGCCCCGAGCCGCCGGCGGTCCCGCCACCAGCAGTCCCGCAGCGCTGGCGCACCGATGCCTGCGGCCCCGAGACTCCAGCGGCCCCGAGACTCCAGCGGCCCCGACACCAGCAGCCCCGCCCACACACCGCAACCCTCGGCAGCGGCACGGCGGGGAAACGGCCTAGATAGCAGCAACCTCGCCGGGAACCCTGAGCCACTGCCTCGCCAGTGCTTTGTTATTCCGGGGAGCAGCTTCGTCTGGGAAGAGGCCTCCTCGGTGAGCGGCCCTGCGGGAGCAGCATCGTCAGGAAACAGGCTTCCTCCAGAGCGGACTTGCGGGAGCAGCCTTGTCTGGGGAGCAGCCTCGTCAGAGCAGCCTTGTCAGAGTGGCGTCATGGGGAGCAGAGTCTGTGTCATCGGTGTTGTCCTCCTCGTCATCATCGCTGTCGTCATCGCCTCTTCGTCATTGGGAGCGGCCTCGTCCTGGGAGCGGCTTCCTCCAGAGTGGCCTCTTCTTGGGAGCGGCCCTGTCCGGGGAGCGACCTCACCAGCAGCGGCCTTCTTGGGAGTAGCCTCTTCTTGGGAGCGGCTCCAACCGGGGAGCGGCCTCATCTGCGGAGCAGCCTCGTCCTGAGTGTCCTGGTTGGGAATGACCTTGTCGGAATCATCATCGTTGTCTTTTCGTAAGAGATAGCCCCGACCGGTCAGTTTGATTTTTGATGCTTGGCGTGAAATAAAGCTTTGTTTGATTTTCGCTTTATATCAGCCTTGTTCCTTTGATCATGGACCCTAACACTGATAAACCCTTAGTAAGTGTTAGTTACTGTTATTACCTCTCCACGAAAATTGGTAAGAAGTGATAAGAGAAAAGAGTGGGGGAGGATAGCCTGGTATGTGAGGGCAAACTGCAGATGAACAGGAAATAGGGAGAATGACAAAAAATGTGGGAGACACAGTATACAAAGAAGTTTTATTAAGGGAGTCTTGAATGTATGTTATTCAGTATAATTCACCCTATTCTACCTTCTCAAGAGATCTTCAGTAAGGAGCTATATTAGTTTTCAATGTTTTGTTTTGTTTTAAAGCAGGATTTGTGTTTCTTTTGGATGAGATACTGTACCAACACTGGTGTCTAGGTGGCTTGATCTTATTATTTCACATATACCTACAGGAGTAAGTAATTTCACCACGAAGACGGCTGTGTTTAATAAGCATTTGCTTTGGCAATCTGTCTGGAGCAGAGCAGGCATTCAAAACACAAAACAAAACCAAAAAACAGACAAACAAAAACAAACCAACACCAAGACAAATTGAATAAATATTAAAATAAAATAAATATAAATAAATAAATAATAAAAAATGAGATGCTGACAAATTTTTAATTAGAGAAGAAAACTTAGGTGGTAAACCTTTGTAGCATCAAACACAGCAAGAAAGATGATGTAAAAATGATGATGGTGTTTTACAAAGAGCATTTTCTAGTTACAATAAGTGAAATTGCTTGCTACAGAACCCCTGGGAGACATAAAGCAGGGCTTCTCCACCTCTTTACAGTTGACCTGTTGGTCTGGATAATTCTTGGGGAGGTGCGGTGGGGGGCGGGGGTGGTGTCTGGTGCTCTGTAGGATGTTCAGCAGCAGAGCTAACCTCCACCCACTAGATGTCAGTAGCACTCTCCACACGTGCACCCACTTGTGATCACCCAAAATGTCTCCACAGATGGCCAGATATCCCCTGAGGGGCGAAATCACTTGAGACTGAGAAAAACTGAAACACAGGAATTACAAAAAGTCACCCACAATCCTCCCATCTAGAAATGTAAACTTTAAGAAAAAGATTTTTCTTTATTCATTTGACAGAGAGAGTGCACAAGCAGGGGGAAAGATAGAGGCAGAGGGAGAAGCCCGCTCCCCGCTGAGCAAGAAGCCCAATGTGGGACTTGATCCCAGGACCCTGGGATCGTCACTGGAGCCAAAGACAGACACTTAACCAACCGAGCCACCCAGGTGCCCCAAAATGTAAACTTTTTGTTTATACAAATTAAAATTACAAAACAGACTCACATCGATCTTACCATTCTATAGCCAGCATATTTTTCATTCATTAATATAGCATCAACATTTTTATTATGTAATATTCCTCTGCAACATAGTTTTGGGTTTTTTTTGTTTGTTTGTTTGTTTTGGTAGTGAGAGTACTTTATGATTCCTTCTTCCTCCCTCCCATCCCTTGAATCATTGCTGTCCTCCCCTTCATTTCAAATTATACATAAACGCACACATACACGTGTGCGTACACACATACTTGAACAAAATATTTTTTATTACATCAATAAAGAATAAGAAAATGTTTTTATTTTATTTTCAATAATTCCTTCTCCAATGCTCTTCCTTTCCTTAAGTAGATTCAAGTTTTTGACCTGTATCATTTTACTTCTCTCGAAAGGGCATCTTTTAACATTTTTTTCCCAAGGCAGCTCTACTGGCAACAAATTTGCTCAATTTTTGTTTGTCTGAAAAAGTCTTTATTTCACTTTACTTTTCTCTTGCTTGTTCAGCCTCATCACATCTGAAGAGAAGTCAAATGTGGTTGTTATCTTTGCTCTTCTTTAGGTAGACTGTTTTTCCCCTCTTGCTTTTTCAGAATTTTTCTTTATCTTTGACTTTCTATAGTTTGAGAATGATATGCAGTCTTTCTGACATCTATGCTGCTTGGTGTTCTCTGAACTTACTGGGTCTGACTTTTGGTGTATGACATTAATTCAAGGGAATATCTCAGACATTATTGTTCCAAATATTTGCTTATGTTCTTTTTTTTTCATCTTTGGATATTTATTACGTGTGTCTGCATTTCACCTTTTGTACATGTCCGATGGTTCTTGGATATTCTCC
Organism: Lontra canadensis; assembly: GCF_010015895.1. Taxonomy (NCBI): domain Eukaryota; kingdom Metazoa; phylum Chordata; class Mammalia; order Carnivora; family Mustelidae; genus Lontra; species Lontra canadensis. Next base: position 5,285,595 of record NW_022631097.1, on the reverse strand, counting down.
TCCAATTTTGTTTTTTGTTTTCAATCTTTGTTTTCTTTGTTTTTCAGTTTTGGAGGTTTCTGTTGAGATACCTTCAAGCTCTCTGTGGCTAGAGATCTCTTTCCGCAGCCATGTCCAAATTATTAATAACCCCATCAAAGGCTTTCTTCATTTCTTTTGCAGTGTTTTTGTTTGTTTGTTTTGTTTTTTGTTTTTTGTTTTTATCTCTAGCATTTCTTTCTTAGGATTCCCATCTCTCTGTTTGCATTGTCCATTTGTTCTTGCCCGTTGTCTCCTTTATCCAGATAAATTAGAGTCTTTAGCATATTAGTCCTAATTATTTTGAATTTTCAATCTGATAATTCCAACATCCCTGTCATATCCAAGTCTGGCTTTGATGCTTGCTCTGTGTCTTCACACTGTTTTCTGCTCTTCAGTATGCCTTGTAAGGTTTTCTGGATTGTTGAACATTATGTAGTGGGTAAAAGAAGCTGCCAAGCACTGGTGCCCGGTAAGGTTGCTTCTTGGCACTATCTCCCAGGAAGGTTGTTGCTTGTGAGTTTCCATTCCCTTAACTTGTGTATTTGCCTGCCCCTCTATCTAATTTTAGGGATAACGATTTGCCCTGTGACCTCAGTTCTCTTGCAGATCTTGGAAAAGTTGATGGTTTTTCAGTTTGTTCAGTTTTTATTTGTTAGGATCTACTATATATATAAAATATATGCATATTATATATGTAATATATAATATATATTTCGCCCTTTGAATATTTATTTAAGATCTGCTCCATGATTTTTAATGGGTAACTGGTGTGTAGGACATAACTACACTTTTACATAAATAATTGTGTAGTACTGGGAATTTTTAAAATAATTTTATTTATTTATTTAACAAAGAGGAACAGCCAGAGAGGGAATGCAAACGGGGAGAGGGAGAGGGAGAAGCCGGCTTCCTGCTGGGCAGGGAGCCCCATGCGTGCTCCATACCAGGACCTTGGGATCATGACCTGAGGGGAAGGCAGACGCTTAACGACTGAGCCACCCCGGAGACCCTAGTTTTGGGAATTTTGATTGTTCAAATTAAGGCTACAGTAAATATATCTGATGATCCTTTAACAGGTTCTTCTGGGGGAGTGGAGGGTGGGAGTTGCTGCTGGTTCCGAGCCGCCACAAGCAGGGGGCGCTGTAGGACCCACGGCAGCCCCAGAAGAACCAGCCACCGCTCTCTCTTGGAGGACACTCTACCCCTCCAGTCTTTGCCCCCCCCCCCAGGCCTTGGGTTTGGGAAAGCGTTTCTAGGAGACGGCGCTCGCCGGGTGCGCCTGCGCGGTTGACGCTGCCAGGGGGCGGGCTGACGGGCCACGGCGCTGGCCGGCTGGTAGTTCCTGCTGGGCCTGGGTAGTTGGGTCCGCCCGGCTCTCTCGCTCCATGGTACGCTTGTGAGTCGCGTTGCCGGCGGCCGTCTCCTCGGGATGGAGCACATCCGTACGACCAAGGTATCCGACGCGGAGAACTGTTAGCCACTAGCCGTGGTCTGACCTGGCAGAGTTGGGGGTTGACGGTGGCTGGGCTGGCCCGACCGGGACTGACGACCGGCCCCGCGGGACCGTACCCGGGCCTACTCTGGGAGGCAGGGGCAGTTTGGGCCAGGATAGGTGCGGAGGCCACCTGTACCTATGCGAGTGGGAGTCCCGTTTTCAGTCCTTGGTGTTGGGGTGTGGATGATTTGGGCTGCTGGGGGTTGAGTCCCATGAAATTGGTCGCGCTACACTTCTTGGGCACAATTGGGGCTGCTTTAGTTTCAGCTGCTCTCAGGCATTCGCTGCCCCAAAGACCGGGAATCGGGTGGGTCCCCAGATCAGCATTGCGATATTGTGTAAGGTTTTCCTTGTTCACGTTGAATTGTCCCGTGTTCCAGATTCTTGATGCAAGTTTTGGAGGCGCTGAGATCAGCACTCCGCTCCACCTCAGCTTTGTTGTCTCGGTCTGCTGTCTCCGTCTCTGTGCTTCAAAACTTCATTGTCTTTAGTGTCAATAGTCAGTTAAACAGAGGAGTTACGGAGAAGGAAAACATATTATCCCATATTTTTAAGTGTCTGATGGAACTCTTTTTCAGTTGATCTTATTAATCCCATGCTTAATTTTTCCATGTGAAAGGCATTTATTTTTAGGAACGAACAAGTATTATAATTCCATTACAAATATTGAAACGGAGGGAAATGGCATCAACATATTAACAAGTTACGTTACCAAGAATTAGGTTCAGCTTCAGCCTTGGGAGGAAGAAAGCATAAATCAGGACAAGAAGAACTGAATAATGTTATTTTAAGATCGCCTGGAGCCTAACAAAATCAGGGAGAGGACCCATTGTGAATCCTGACTCCTCGTGTTTTGCTAAAGCCATCACTCAGTTGCCGCGCATCCTAAAGTTACAGTTCATTTAGAAAAAATAGCGACATACATTATCTTCATTTGTCCGATGAGAATTTGAGGTCTATGTCATTAAAATGCTTCACGGACCTTTTTAAGGTGTCATGGATTTTTGTTAGAGCTTGTTTATAACATTGCACATACTATAATAATTGAAGATGCTAAAAACTAACCCCTTTCTAAAAATCCTTTTTTTTTTTTTTTTTTTTTTTTTAACCTTGTCTATGGCCATACCACCCTGAACGCGTCTTATCTGGTCTGATCTCGGAATCTAAGCAGGGGAGGGCCTGGTTGGTACTTGGATGGGAGAGAAGAATCTCTCTCTCTTTTTTTTTTTTTCCCCTTAGGAGAAGAATGGTAAAATAACTATAATTCAAGTTGCTGGCTTTTAAAGTTTGAAAATAGAAGGGTGGTTTAGTAAATAACCAAACTAGTAGAAAACACAGAGATGGAAAAGAGGGCTAGATCATGCATCCAATCAGGTTCTTGTCCTGGTTCCAGGGTTCCAAATGTGTCTTATATAGTAGTTTTTCACAGTGGGCCTATCCTGACAGTTTAGTGAGGTCCTTTTATGACTTTAAGGAGCAGAAGATTCATGAATAATTTTCTATTAAAATTACTTTTCAGGTTGTGCTCTTTCATTACTTTGAGTTACTCTTCTAGCATAAGACCACCAGTAATCTTGAATAATCATAAGTGGCTGTAGGTCCGCTGCATTTAAACTAATACTAACTAGGTCCCAGTCATGTGCCAGGCACAGGACAGACACTGGCTATAGAGCAGTGAGCACGATAGACATGAATCTCACTGTACATAAGGATAATTGCTGTGTGAATTATAATATTTTCACAAATTATGACTTATTATTAGAAGATTGTTATGAACGTACCCTATTGCATTATTATACTACTTTCCATAACCTTCACTTGGACATGGTTAATTTACTGCAAAAATGATTGTATTTCAAAACTAAAAATGAATTGCTTTAAGTTTACTTAGCTATTTTGAACTATGCAGTTTAGTCACTATGATTAAGAATTGACTGTAAAGTAGTCCCATGTAACTATTTATGTGTTCTATGTTAAGACAGCTGTATTTGAAAAGTAATAATTATCATTTCTTGAGCAACTCTATGTCAGTGTAGCCAACTATGCAATATTACTTTATAGTATTTATCATTTCACAAGTAATGCTAATTTATACACAATTGTCCTAATTTCTTAAATAACCCTACCAGTTGGGTACATTATCAGCATTTGCAGATGAGAAGGAAATAGGATTGGAGAGTTGAAGTAATCTGCCCAGTTACCTCATGAGGGGGTAGAGTTAAGATTTAAACTAGAGTTTGTCGTCATTTTCTTTTCATTACTTCTCTAGTTTTAAAGTAATTGTTAAAATGTATTAATACTCACAAGTGAATCCTAATGATAATTCTAAGAGCCTTTTTCCCTCTAAACCCTTTTCTTGACATTTCTGTATTGTTTATGGGTTTTTTTTAATTATTACTACTTATGAACCAGAGATTTATCAGATAAATATTTTAGCTGAGTACTGACTAAATGGCTTTATAGTGATAAAGTTCAGGAACAGATATAATACCATCCTGTTTTGGTCACATTTAGTTTACTTACTGTATAGCATCACTAAAGATGTCCAGTCTGAATTTGTATTTCTGAAAGACTGTTTCCAAGCTCTTCCTATCATTTTGAGTTCTAATTTCGCCATAATGAGGTAGTCTTGCCAAGAAACAATGGGAAATATGCAGAGACAGTTCTTCTTTATGCAGTCTTTCTCCTTTCCCTGCCAGGCTCCAGGGCTTTGGCTGACATCATCTGTTGATGTCCAATGAAGTGCTGTTTGTGAATGGAACTTTACAGAATGGTACGGAAGAATCTTTTCCTAAACTGTATATGGAAGACTGCTCTCTAGAGTTTGTTAGGGAATGGAATCTCCCATGAGAATCTGACCCCATTAGGGCTCAAGTTGGATTATTCCAAAAGTAACGCCTAGTTTTTCTTAGCTTGCTACCCGTTTTTGTCATTAGGATGTGCAGTCATAGGTGTTATGTACACAAATATGTGGAATCAGTTACAAAGAGGAAAAGAGATGCAAACTAAGAATGACTAAGAATAAGAGCCAGTAGATTGTGGGGAGCAGCACCTGAATGCTTTTCCTCACATGAAGTGCTATTTTGACTCACTAATATTATCCCATTATATAGGTGAGAAAACTAAAATTCACAGAAATTAAATAACTTGTCCTGACTCAAACAGCTCGTTCTAATAAGGACGAGGTGGAGCTGGGAACTTGAATCCAGGTCTTCGTGATACCAGTCCTGTTCTCTTAACGGTAACACTCCTCTGCCTCACAGAGTAATGGTCTAATCAAGAGATTTGAGGGGTGCCTGGGTGGCTCAGTTAAGTGTCTGCCTTCAGCTCGGGTCATGATCCCAGGATCCTGGGGTCGAGCCCCAGATGGAGCTACCTGCTTAGTGGGGAGTCTGCTTCTCTTCCTCCCTGCCCCCACTTGTGCACCTGCACATGCTCCCTCTCCCTCTCTCAAGTAAATAAATAAAATCTTTTTAAAGTAATTAAATAAATAGATTAGAATAGTAAGATAGGTCAGTATGAGTAGGACTGGAAGGATAGTAGGGGATGGAGGAGAGGAACTTAGGTGATAGGATTTTGTCTAGTAAATAGCCTATTTTGAGGGTATAGGGTTAGGGAAAAGGTGTGGTCCAAAAGAATAAATTTGGGAGTTGTCATTGTTTAGGCAATCATTGATGTTTTCTTTTATGGATGAGTTTATGCAAGGAGTACTTGTAGAGGCTTGAAGGTTAAAACCCTAGGAATACTTCCAAAGGGGCAAGCAGAAAAAGAGGATTCAGAGAAAGAGTATTAGGGATATAATGGGAAGAGGTGAATCACAAGAAGGGAAGTCTTCCCTGTTCTGATTTCCTTCTTTGCTGCCCCTTCTTCTGCTTTCTCCTTTTCTTAGGGCCTGGTACTGTTCTGTATATGGGGAAATGGTGGTTTGCATACAAAAGTCCCTGCCATTCCAAAACTTATTTTCTAGCTGGGGGAGACATAACAGTAAACAAAGTTAATAAGGCAAATATATAATATGGTAGATGGTAGTGAATGCTATAGAGAGTGCCAGGGTGAGATTGGGGGAGGACAGTTGTAAACAGGGTAGTTAAGGAAGTCCTTACAGAGATAGTGACATGAGTACAGACTGAAAGTGATGAGGGAGCAAGCCATCTTCCCAGGGGCAGGGAGTGGGGAGGAGAGGCTGGGAGAACCCTATGTTGGACATGCCTAGTTAGTAAAAACTAGCAAGAAGACTGGTGTGGCTAGATCAGAGTGAGTGAAGGAGAGAGCACAGTAGGAAATTAAAGTTGGGGACAGGGGTAAGCCTTGAAGGCTAATGTGAAATCTTTGCTTTTACTGAGTGAGATAGGAAGCCATTCATGGAAAGTCACCTGTGTCCAGTGTTGCAGAAAAACAAAATAAGATAGGACTGAAAAGTGCCCTTGGGTTTATGATCTGTTTTGTTTGATGATTTATGCACCCAGACGCTGTTGCAGGACCTTGGGATACGTGAGCAAAGAAAGATGAAAATCTCTGCCCTTTTGAGGGTTATCTTCCACTTCACAAAGGCAACTTGATGCTCTTTCTTTTTGAAAGAGTGTGGAATAATGATACTAAGAGTCCCAAATAGGTGCCTGGCTATAGGGGTAGCTTACAAGTCAGAGAAGCCATGACAGTGTGTTTTTTGCTTCAATAGCCCTTGTTTTATGGAGTTGTAAAGTACAACTGTTGGCTACAGAACGTTGATTGAAGATGGCCATTGGTCCTTTTTTGTCCCAGAGGCCACTTGATGTCCGAATATTCCGGATATGATACTGAGTATGTGTAGTCTGTATGTTTTTTCATTTCCAGCTTTGTATAATCAGCTGAAATTTGAACTTCCTGTTTAGAGTACCTTTTAGTGCAGGCCCAAAGTTGGCAACAGTTCAACTAAATGGGCCTCAAAGAAATGTGTTGGCATTCCCCATCCTTACCATAATGACTACACCCTCCAGTTCTCTTCTCCCTACTCTATTTCTTCTTTGTTTATTCTTTCTCTTCCCAAAACCTTGTTTTTCTTCCCCATTCTCTTTTTCCCCGTGACCATACCTATAATTAAAGGGTCCAAACACTATTTCCATAGCATCTCAGTGCTGGTGACCAGGAAGAGATTGCTTCCTGAATACCTGACTGAAAACATTTCCAGGAAAGCATTGGGAAAAATCTGTGGCGACATCTGTAAAGTACTTTCAGTTCCTTGGTGAAAAAGGGAAATATGAGGAGGCAGTTGGTGCTTAGAAGTTGGCTATGTCTCTGGCTTGAAATTTCTGTGCTGATAATTTTAGCCAAGAAAAAGCTCTGCTTTCTTTTTTTTTTATATTTACCTTATTTGCAGCTAAGAACAGAATAATCAATCAGTAAGTTTTCTTAGAACCTAAAGTTTCTCCAGAGCCTAAAGTATTAAATAAATGTTTTGGAATAATGTTCAGATTAATTTTATTATCAGTCATATACATATAGCAATTGCCATATTGAGGCAGTCATGTAATGAATTTTCTATTATATGTTCTTGATTTGAATATAATTTTCCATTTACTAAGGTAATAAGTAATCCTCAATTTATTAAAGTCCTTTATAGTCTCTTTTCTCTCAGATTTTCATTTCTTTTTATACCTTATCTTAGTAAATGGCAACCAGTCTGACAAGCTTAACATCTTCAAGCCTCTATTTCTCCTTCCTTCTCACATTGGTTTCATTATCTCAAGATGGGCTTTCTCTTTATCCTGTCTATTGTAGCTTATCGTATCTCTCCCAGGCAGCCCATCATTAGCTTTTTACCTGGTTACCCACCTCCAGTCTCTTCTGTATTCTGCATTTTCTCCACATTGCCACTGGAAAGATCTTTAAAACCGTCATGGGCTACTGTGCTTAAAATACTCTATCCTTTTATCTACAACACAGATGCTCTACCTTAACAGGTGTTTCTTTTTCATCAAATGTTATTCCCTATCCCCTTTTATGTTCTCTCTCTTCTACTGAGAATTCTGTATTTTCTGTGTTATAGTTAAGAAAATTTTGGGGGCACCTGGGTGGCTCAGCCTGTTAAGCATCTGCCTTCAGCTCAGGTCATGATCCCAGGGTCCTGGGATCGATCCTCACATTGGGCTCCCAGCTCAGTGGGGAGCCTGCTTCTCCTTCTCTCTCTGCCTCTCTGTGCTCTCTCTGTCTCTCAAATTAATAAATAAAAATTAAAAAAAAATTTTGTTCAGCTTTGCTTTCAATATTATATTACGAAAACTTTTTTTTTCCAGCTGTATGACACATTAGAATATTGAATTTGCTTTTAAAGTCTATGTGCCTCCTCCTTCCTTTCTCCATTTGAATTTGAACATTAGTTTAAAACAGAACTTACCTCATCAGCTTACTAACTTGCTAACAGTAGTCATTTTTGCAAACGTCTGAGCACTTTATTGCTTACTGTTTGTCAAGCAAACTTGGAGTAAAGTACCTACATATATTATCCAACCTTACTACAACCCTCAAGGAAGAGATTGTTGTCCTTATTTTATACATAAAGAAAATGAGATCCAGACAATTTGGCCTTTAGTTGATAGCCAGTAAATTTCTGTGGAGTGAATCAATAAACTCTCTTCCCTGAAAATGTATATTTATGTGGATGTTCTTCAAAGATGTGTGTTGGGGGGGTATGCATACAACCATAATGCAGTTGTATATTTTAAGGGACCATAGTTTTAAGAAGCTCTTTTAAAAAGTGGGAGGACTACACAAGCTGGGGCCTTAAATATTGGGAAAAGAGCATAAAGATAGAGAAGGAACCTAACCTAATGAGAGTTAAGAGCAAGAGGGATTAATTTGGAGTTAAAGTTAGAAGGAATATCAGTTGCGTAAAAATGACCTTGTGAGCTTCTTAAAAATACAGATCTTTGGGGGCACCTGGGTGGCTCAGTTAGTTAAACATCTGATCCCAAGGTACTGGAATCGAGCCCCCTGTGGGGCTCCCTGCTCAGAGGGGAGTCTGCTTCTGCCTCTCTCTCTGCCACTCCTTTTTGTGCATGCCTTCTCTCTCAAATAAATAAATAATAAATAACCTTTAAGTAAAATGCAAATTTTTGGTCTCCATCTCCTGAGATGACTGAGTGAAGTTGAGTGGGGCTTAGGATTTGTATTTATGCAGAGTTTCAGAGATGGTTCAGATGAATGGCGAGGCTTTGGGACTTGAATGTAGGTAACCAGAATTAAAGATCAATAAATGGAATTTCAGATAATTTTGGATGTAGAAATTAGGGGGAATCAAGAAATAGGCATGGAGTGTTAGGAAGAGTATTTTTAACCTGAATTTCCAATCTTGATAAGCCCGAAAGAACTATGCAGTGTTATGCAGCTCTAGAGGAAGAGTGACTTTGTCATAATTGGGTGATGGGGTGGGAATAGCAGACTGAGAGTCCACACATGTATTTAAAAACCAAAAAAGCTGAACTATAACTGTACACTCTTAGTAATTTTTCTACTTATTTTAAGTTTGTTCATTTATTCGTAAATTACTGAATATTTACTAATCACCTTCCATGTAGGGAAAAGGTGGCACAGAGAAATGAGGGACAGTAAATGTTACAAAGAAGAACTTTATATAATAAATCTCTTGAGTGATTTCAGCAAGAGACCACTGGTAAGCTGTGGGGACCTTCTATTTTCCCCCTGTGGGAAATGTTTCCATGGCCTTTCACTCTAGTTCAACAAACATTTATTGTGTCAGGTGCTGTATCAGTCATTAGGTAGTCAGACATAAATAAGAGACAGTTCTTATCCTGGGGTGTGTTACAGCTTTAGTGGAAGAGATGGACACGTGAACAGATGCTTTATAATATAGGAACTACTCCAACAATAGTGGAAGGTGCAGATTTTAAAAATATTTAGGCTATAAAATTTGATAGGATTTGGTGGTTAATTGAATATTGGTGGTGAAGAGGAAGTCATAGGATGATTCCCAGATTTCTAATGTGGGTGACTGGATGAGGATGGAGTTATATTAACTATAATCAGAAATACAAGATTAGGAACCTACTTGTGAGGGGTGAGGGAAAATTAGTTTCATTTTCTGTATGCTTAACATGAATCTTAACACATCCAAGTAGAGCAATACAGTATAGTATGGTGGGACGGTGTTCTACCTCAGGAATCAGACCTATGTCACAGGGTTATTACTATGCTACTCCACTTACTACCGTTACTAGCTGTGTGGTGTTGGGACATTTAACTAACTTCTCTAAGTCTCAGTTTCCATATAGAGATTAATAGTACTTACTACATAGGAATTGTGAAAATTAAAAAAAATAATGTATGTTAAGCACTTATAGTACTGGTCATATAATAAGACCTCAATACTATGTCAGGAATTATTATCATTATTATGTGTATCACAGGCAGTGTGAACTCAGGAGAGCTCAGAGTTGGGCATTTAGTTAGGAGAGTCATTAATGTATAGGTTAAAATAATGACAGTGGATAAGATGCCTATAGAGAATGGAGCCCCTGAAGAAGAACAGTAATGAATAGGGGATGGACAGAAGAGGGTTAAAATCCAAATGAAAGTGGTGTGGTTGTTTTGCATGTAGACAATTGTGTGTAGAGAATTTGTGTGTTGCCAAGAAGTTATTTATGGCTTATGATTGAAGCCTAACAAGAAATGTTTACAGTCTTTTGAAAATCCACAGATTAAAAAACTTCATATGGACTTCAAAAAAAGCAGACTTTCTGATGGAGGCATAATACTCCATAGTGTATATGGAACACATCTTCCTTATCCATTTGTCCGTTGAAGGGCATCTTGGTTCTTTCCACAGTTTGGCGACCGTGGCCATTGCTGCTATAAACATTGGGGTACAGATGGCCCTTCTTTTCACTACTTCTGTATCTTTGGGGTAAATACCCAGTAGTGAAATTGCAGGGTCATAGGGAAGCTCTATTTTTAATTTCTTAAGGAATCTCCACACTGTTCTCCAAAGTGGCTGCATCAACTTGCATTCCCACCAACAGTATAAGAGGGTTCCCCTTTCTCCACATCCTCTCCAACACACGTTGATACCTCCATCAAAAAGGATGAATACCCAACTTTTGTAGCAACATGGATGGGACTGGAAGAGATTATGCTGAGTGAAATAAGGCAAGCAGAGAGAGTCAATTATCATATGGTTTCACTTATTTGTGGAGCATAACAAATAACATGGAGGACATAGGGAGATGGAGGGGAGAAGGGAGTTGAGGGAAATCGGAAGGGGAGGTGAACCATGAGAGACTATGGACTCTGAAAAACAATCTGAGGGTTTTGAAGGGGCCGGGGGTGGGAGGTTGGGGGAGCGAGCTGGTGGGTATTAAGGAGGGCATGTATTGCATGGAGCACTGGGTGTGGTGCAAAAACAATGAATTCTGTTACCCTGAAAAAAAAAAAAAAGCAAACTTACTGTTCAGTTAAATAAGTGGTAAATATCAACTACCACTCCCTTTAAACTACTTTCCAGTATCCTTTTTTATATCACTTTTGAGTAGTTTGTGAAGTGCTACAAAATGATGTTGGCACAAATTGTTTGAGTAGTGTTGATACTTTATAGTAACCTTTATTTCCATATATATTCATTAATTCTCTCTTCTTTAGAACCATTAACACTTTGCTTTAATTGCTTCAGAGATAAGGCAGATGAGATTTATATTATGGTATTGCTGTTGGTTAGTTTCAAGTCTAGTGCAATTGAAGGGGAGTCAACAGTAGTTGATCCCATTGTTTTCTTTTTTTTAAGATTTTATTTATGTATTTGACAGAGATCACAAGTAGGCAGAGGGGCAGGGGTGGGGTGGGAAGCAGGCTCCCTTGCTGAGCAGAGAGCCCGATGTAGGGCTTGATCCCCGGACCCTGAGATCATGACCCGAGCCAAAGGCAGAGGCCCTAACCCACTGAGCCACCCAGGTGCCCCAATTCCATTGTTTTAAAAGGGTTTAAATTTAAGGTTTTTTTTCAAAGTGAGTTGTATAATGAAGTTAGATTTTTAATTAAGGAAGAAATGGTCCTAGACAGTGAAGTAAATGCTGATCTCCAAGAGAAATTTTCATACTGGTTTATAAGAAGGAGGTTTTCCTATTAGCTTAAAGGACAATGTGTATAATGATTTGACAATTTTTAAATATCTTTTTAAAGATTTTATTTATTTGAGAGAGATCACAAGTAGGCAGAGAGGCAGGCAGAGAGACAGGAGGGAAACAGGCTCTCCTCTGAGCAGAGAGCCCGATGCGGGGCTTGATCCCAGGACCTGGAGACCATGACCTGATCCGAAGGCAGAGGCCCAATCCACTGAGTCACCCAGGCACCCTGATCTGACAATTTTTATGTGTCAGATCAACTGTCAGACCTGAGCTACATAAACTAGGTCATATCTCTCTAAGTTTCCAGAAGAAAGTATTAAAACTCAAATTCATTTTCACCCCATACAAATAAAATTTTGTATCAAAAATAGGCATTTTAATTTTTTTTAAAGATTTATATATTTGTTTGACAGAGAGCTCACAAGTAGGCAAAGAGGCAGGCAGAGAGAGAAGGGGAAGCAGGCTCCCCACCAAGCAGAGGGCCCGATGCAGGCTCGAGCCCAGGACCCTGAGATCGTGACCTGAGCTGAAGGCAGAGACTTAACCCACTGAGCCGCCCAGGCGCCCCTAGGCATTTTAATTTTACATTTAAATTTTAACTTACTGAGTGTCTGGGTGGCTCAGTGGGTTAAAGCCTCTGCCTTGGGCTCAGGTCACGATCCCAGGATCCTGGGATCGAGCCCCGCATCGGGCTCTCTGCTTGGCGGGGAGCCTGCTTCCTCCTCTCTCTCTCTGCCTACTTGTGATCTCTGTCAAATAAATAAATAAAATCTTTAAAAATAATAATAAATAACTTTTAACTTACTTGAACAGCTGTTATTTTAAATTAAAAAAAAGCTCTGGAATTAAATTTCTTTGGGGGAGTTAATTAGCTTTTTACATGTAGTTATTATTTTGGAAATCATAATTTCATAATGAGGGACATTTTACTTCTATTTTAGTAAGGAAAAAGAAAATATATGTGGGGGGAAGTACAGAATAATGAGATAATTGTTAGTAATCTGGTTTTGAAGACATACAAGTTAAAGAACTATCTACAACCTGATGTTATAGCTGTGAATTAAAAATTTTATGTTGGTTGTTTTTACTCTTTTTTCCCCTCCTGAAGAGAATGGACAGCAATAAATAATTGTGTTTTCAAAACAGTAGTCCCTTACACAGTCCTGGCCAACTCTAACCCCACTCTCCAGTGGCAGCTGTGTGTGTGTGTGTGTGTGTGTGTGTGTGTGTGTGTACTATTAAAGAAGAAGTACTATGTACCTCACCGTCTCAGCTGCTAGAAGACATAGAGCCAGCACACGATATAATCTGTAATGGAATTCGGAACCAGGAGGAACTAACTGCAAAGCTGAGACATTAAGTAAGTCAGTTAATTTTCTGAGGATTCCAGTTAGGAGAAAGGGCATCATTGAACCCCAAAGAATGCTTAGCACTTGGCTAAGCAGAAGAGACTGTCTTAAGAAGGGAGAATGAGTATGAGTATGAGTAAAAGCACAGAGCTGACCACCAAACACTGTCTTGGGTGGAGTGGTGTGGAGATATAGAAATTAAGTTGGACTTTGCAACCATTTAAGTGTTTCTTGATTTAATTTTTCTGATAGTTTACCTCCACGATGCTGGATATATTACTTGATTTGCTAACTTAAATATGTGGACTCTTGCATCTGTCAGAAGGCTAAAATTAATAACACAGGAAACAACAGCTGTTGGTGAGGTTGTAGAGAAAGGGAAACCCTCTTGCACTTCTGGTAGGAATGTAAACTGGTGCAGCCACAGAACAGTATGGAGGTTCCTCAATAAGTTAAAAATAGAACTGTCCTATGATCCAGCAATTGCACTACTAGCTATTTATCCAAAAGATATAAAAATACAGACCCAAAGGGGCATATGCACCTCAGTGTTTATAGCAGCATTATTAACAATAGCCAAACTATGGAGAGAGCCCAAATGTCCATCAACTGATGAGTAGATAAAGAAAATGTATATATATACAATGGAATATTACTCAGCTGTCAAAAATTATGTAATCTTGCCAATTGCAATGATGTGGATGGAGCTAGAGGATATTATGCTAACTAAAATAATGTCAGAGAAACAAATAACTTATGATCTGACTCATATGTGGAATTTAAGAAAGAAAACAGATGAACATATGGGAAGGAGGAAAGGAAACATAGAAGAGAGGGAAATAAACCATAAGAGACTCTTAATGGTGGAGAATAAATTCAGGGTTGATACTGGGAGATGGTGGGGGATGGGCTAGATAGGTGGTAGATATGTAAGAGGGCACTTGTGATGAGCACTGGGTATGAGCACTGGGTATTGTATGTAAGTGATCAATCACTGAACTCTACTCCAGAAACCAGTATTCACTGTATGTTAAATAATATTTAAGTTAAAAAATGTATGGGCTCTTGGATACGAAAACTGTTGTTTATCATGTGCCTCCTTCCTGTTCCCCTTAGTATTTGTGTTTTGTTTTGTTTTGTTTACAGAGTTCCTTTATGGGTTGTATTTCTAACTCTAAATTGTACCTATTATTTGTGGTTTACATGTTCCCCAAGATATGTGAAATTTAATGTTCAACATTAAATAAACTCATGTTTTTTAATAGAAAGGGGAAAAAATTTGAAAATGGTACATTTAAATCATGAGATAACAAAGAATTTGTATTATTTTTGAAATGACAAATAACTTTTTTTTCTTTTTTCCTTTTTTCTAGGTTGAGCAAGTGAAATTACTTGACCGATTCAGTACCAGCAACAAGTCGCTAACAGGAACACTCTATCTTACGGCCACACATCTATTATTTATAGACTCTCATCAGAAAGAAACCTGGGTAAGAAGGGCATCTGCTGTACTGCCTACCATACTTAGAGTAATGGACTTAGCCTATTGCTGTATTTAATTTTGATCAGTATAAAAAATTTAACAAAAAAATTTTTCATAGTCACATGATCACATCTACTCTCCCTCCTAATAAAACAAGGATACCATGTAGAATATGGAGCTCTTGTCTACGGCCATACCACCCTGAACGCGCCCGATCTCGTCTGATCTCCTAAGCTAAGCAGGGTTGGGCCTGGTTAGTACTTGGATGGGAGAATATGGAGCTCTTTTATAGGATATAGCAAGACTCTTTATCTGCATTAATAATTATAAAATACCTGCTTGTTCCTTTCAGTTTTTAAAAATGTAAGTAATAGATGTACATGTTTAATATTTAACAGTTTAAATGGCATAGTCCATGGTATTTTTTAAAAGATTTTATTTATTTGAGAGAGAGAATGAAAGTGTACCTGATCCATGGTATCTTTATACTAAATTGCAATTATGGTGTTTTTTAATCGATTGTAGATCAAACAATATAGTAATGGATATTTTGTGTATATTTCTTCCTGTATTTTCCTGGGAGTAAAATTACTGGTGCTTAGATAAGTATGTATTCTCCTTCACTAAATGTGGCCCCGCTCCAAAGTAGTTGTCTCAAAATATTCTCAGTAGAGTGTGATATATTGTCCACCATCGTCAGCAACATTGATA
Organism: Lontra canadensis; assembly: GCF_010015895.1. NCBI lineage: Eukaryota > Metazoa > Chordata > Mammalia > Carnivora > Mustelidae > Lontra > Lontra canadensis. The sequence goes on along the minus strand of NW_022631097.1, from coordinate 5,270,424 downwards.
TTGTTAGCTTTAAAATTTTTGCCTCTCTGGTGGATGTGCAACTGTGATTTTAAATTGCTGATTACAAGGAAAGTTGTCCTTTCAGATATTGTGGCCTTTAGATTTCCTTTTCTTTTTCTCTTGGGCTGTTTGTCCTTTTATTGGCTTTATAAGAGTCTGGTTTTTAATGTTTTGTCTGGTATGTGTTTTGTAGATAATTTCTCCCAGTGTGTGGCTTATCTTGTATGCATACATGTCTTTGAATTAAAGTTTAAAATTTTAGTGTATTAGATTTTTCATTTCTTCTTTTATGGTTTATGCTGTTTTCTGACTAAGGATTCTAACTGTCGTACAGATTCTCCTGTGTTTTTTTCTAAAAGTACATTTTGTATTTCAAGTATAAGTTGTTAATAATATGGAAAATATTTTCTTTGATGATATAACTTAGGGATTCATTTTTATTTTTATTCTTTTTATTATTATATGGATACTGGTGCCATTTATCGACAGTTTCAGTGCATTAATGTGTAGTATCAACTCTGTTACAAATAAAGTAAGGGTTTGCTTTTGAACTCCATTCTGTTCTTTTGATATATTTATTCCACTTATAGGAGCATACTGCTTTCTTGACTCTAGCTTTTTAATAAAATCTCTTTTATTGTGCTCTCTTGATTTCCCCAGGAAGGCCATCCCGTTTATAGTGATTGCATTAAGTAAGTCAAGATACTTACCTGAGATGTTGATTTCAGAGATGTTGTATTCCCTCAAGGCACTGGAGCTCTTCCCTGTCCGGTGCTGGCCCAGGAACTGTCAAGGGTTTCACCAAGCAGGGCCTTGTCAGATCATTCATTCTCATTCACTCTGTCTACCCTTCATTTGTCCATCTGCCTCAGTATCTTCTCAGTATGTTTTCCATCTCCTAGAGATAGACAGGGAAGTTCCCCACAGACCTCTTTTTGCAGATGTCAGGAGCATAGTTTGGGGGCAGCGAAAAACGTCTGTATTATTCTCTCTGATTATTGCCTTTAAAATGCCTTTTTATCAGTATATTCCCATATGTCTCTCCTGAATAAAATCTGTTTGGTACATTTGGTCCATAAAAATGAACACTTTAGATCTAGAAGGAGGCTTACTAACTTTATCTTTTTTCTTATTTTACAGATTATTATTTTTTCAAGATCACATAACTAGTTAGTGGCAGAGCCAGGTCTCTCCAACATTTTCTTCTTGCAAATAATATTGGGTTTTAATTAGAAGCATAATAGTGATATAGTAGCTTATTGTCTCTTATTCTCTATTTTGATGTTACTGTTATTCAGATCATTTTGAATAACTTGGCACAGGCCTGCTAATTTAAATGTTAGTGCTATATCTTAGCTATAGGTTGGGTTATTTGTAGCAAGAACTAAATATCTGTGTTATATATACTTTTTATGTCTGTAGAACAAGTTCTTATTAATCTTTTTTAAGCTTTTCTTCATTATTTTATGCACTTAATCTTGCATGAGAACTTTAGAAAATACAAATAATTAATATTAATTTCAGCATTTAATATTATAATCATATAATATATCTGCATGGTATAAATAATCATCCATCTCTTACTCTGCCACAGAAAAAGGAAAAAGCAGTCTGGGATTTTTTTACTGTACTTACATTAAAGTTTTAGATTAATTTGGGCTGCATTGATTTCTTGCAATGATTGAGTTTTATCACTCAGGAACCTGCTATGACTCTAAGATCTTTGACTTTCTAGAAAAACTTCTTATAAATATTTTAAATTCATAGGAATGGGATTGAGAAAAAGAAAACTTTTTATTTTTAGTAGCAAACAATATTAGAACTGGTATGAATGATAATCATATTTAAATTTTAATCATATTTAAAAGTATTGAGTTTATAGTAGGACTTTCTATTCATTCAATAAACATTGTGATAGAGGTATAAGCAGAGACACTTGTAGTGCTCATTTGGTCAAATTTTAAGTTTGGATTTATAAGGCATAATATTTGAAACTTTTTTTGAATAGGGTGGTTATAATGCTGCAGATACCGTGGTAAGTGGTGGGGATAGAACGATGCTAGCTTAGTCGTAGTGTTGCTCCTTACGAAGTTCCCAGCATCTGGCTAGAGAAATAGACATTCACTACACAAAGAATTACTCATGTTCTAAGTGCTGTGAAGGAAAAGTATAGGCATAAGAAAATGGAAGGGATCTCACTTACTTGGGAAAGGCAACGGGGGTCGTCAGGCTGTTGTTCTTGATGATGAGGTTTAAACAAAGGCCAGAAATAATACTAGAAGTTCCTAGACGAAGAAGTAGATCTATAATTTCCCAGTTAGTAGGAGCAACTCAATGTATGTAAAGAAGGTTGGTGCATTTGAGGAGCCAAGGAGAGGACGCTGTCACTCAAACTTGATGTGGGGAAGGACTTGAAATGAGTCTAAAGCCAGAGTCTAGTAAATGACATGACTAGATTGCCCTTTATTTTTTTTTTAATTGCTTTTTAACGGTCACTCACCTGTCCTGTAGAAAATGGGTTAGAGGGGGTCAAGAGTAGATATGGAAAGAGCTTTTAGGAGGCTACTTACAATGGGAGCGTTACGGCTATGGGAGTGACGGTGGAAATGGAGAGAAGTAGAGAGGTTACAGAGGTATGTGGGAGATGCAGTTCTCAGGGTTTGATGATGTACTGAGTATATGGAGTGATGGACAGAGTGTCAGAGAGCATAGTTCTGGCTTAGGCATTCAGTCACAAGTTTTGAGTACTTTGTTTGAAGAGGGCATTTCTAACATGCATGTGCTCTGGAAGAGAATACGATATTTAGCGCTTTTTTATGATGATCACGTTTTTTTCATGTTGTAGATATTGCACCACCATATTGCCTTAGTAGAGAAACTAGCTTTGACTACTTCTGGATGCCCACTTGTGATTCAGTGCAAGAACTTCAGGATTGTGCATTTCATTGTTCCCAGAGAAAGAGATTGCCATGATATTTACAATTCTTTGCTACAACTATCAAAACAAGGTACTGTTTTGAGAGACCAAAGCTTACTTAATTTTGAGATGGATTATCTATGATATGTAATATGCCATTGTTACTTTATAATTGAAGGTACCCTTAAGTTCTTGTGTACTCTATTCCAAAAAATTTGGCTTGGAAATGATTAGATGCTTCTGCTCTAAATTTTTAGAATGATTTCCAAAGAAGGGGTAAGAGTAAGGAAAAAAGTTAAGCATTTAGAGTACAGATTTTTTTTTTTAAAGATTTTATTTATTTATTTGGCAGAAATCACAAGTGGGTAGAGAGGCAGGTAGAAGAGAGAGGGGTGGAAGCAGGCTCCCTGCTGAGCAGAGAGCCTGATGTGGGGCTCAATCCCAGGACCCTGGGATCATGACCTGAGCTGAAGGCAGAGGCTTTAACCCATTGAGCCACCAGGTGCCCCTAGAATACAGATTTTAAAAACTATTGATTTATAGTAATGTTTTTAAAGTTTGTCGGTGGCCAACAGTGCAGCTCTCCCACCCCACCCCCCAAGTGGGTATCCACAATCATGGGGAATAATTTGGGAATTGATTGTTAAATGAAAAGTTAAGGAAGGTCAAGCTCCTCTGGTAGCACTGGGACCGATGAATTTAATTGATCAGAGTGGAGCATAAGAGAGATGACCAGAGGGAAAAGAGAGGGTGAATCCTACTTCAGGAGGTAGGTAGTAGGAGGAATGAGAAGAGTGTAGGCCAGAGAAAGGAATCCTGTCACTATGCCTTTGGGATCTGGAGGCTTCCTTCCCACAACATGACTTGAATTATGTAGATCTCTCTAGGAGACAAAGCACACTGGTTACTGAATGTTACTTTGTTGTTGAACACCTGGACTGCAGTGGTCTAGGAGAGAAGGGTGTGTCTAGGAGCAGGGGTAAGCACACCCTTCTCTCCTAACACATAAAGCCTGTAGCATTTACCCGTTGTCCCAGGTTAAGCCAGATCTTATAGTAAAGATGGTTCTGTCACTTTAGGGGCTTAATATTATTCAGGAGTAAGTGCTCTCTGGAGCTTTGTGCAGCCATTGCCACTGTCCTATAGGAATGTATATGCAAGTTCATGTTCTATAGGCCATCTCTAGTCTTTTATCTCAGCATTTAGTATTTCCATTTGATATCTCATTTGGGAAGTGTGGTGGGTGAAAAGTACCTGCGTCTGTGTCATTAAAATTATACTTTTAGGAAAATGAAATATTACATTAGAGTATTTCATATAAAATTATTGTTTATTAGCTTTTGCTGATTTTATAAATTGAATCTCAGTTTAATGTGTATGTCTTTAGATATGATCCTTTGAATTAAAGGACAGAGAAAATAAATTGAGTCCAGATATGTTTAGGTATTAGTTATCTCTTTGAAAATTTTAAAGAAAAAATTTTTTTAAAAAAAGAAAAATTACTGTTATTTATAGAGTTTTAAGTCCTAGAAGTTACATCATAACATTTATGTATTTTGTATACAATAGCAAAATATGAAGATCTCTATGCATTCTCTTACAATCCCAAACAAAATGATTCGGAACGACTACAAGGTTGGGAGCTCATTGATCTTGCTGAGGAATATAAGAGGATGGGAGTGCCAAATTCAAACTGGCAGCTGTCTGATGCCAACAGAGAATACAAGGTAACTCAGCAACATTTTTGTTTGCTTGTTTTTATTTAAATTCCAGTTAGTTTACATACAGTGTGATACTAGTTTCAGGTGTACAGTATAGTGATTCAGCACTTACATACAACACCCAGTGCTCGTTACAAGTGCACTCCTTAATCCCCATCACCTATTTCCCCCATCCCACACCCACCTCCCTTCTGGTAACCAGTTTGTTGTTTATGGTTAAGAGTCTGTTTCTTGGTTTGCCACACTCTCTTATTTTCCCCCTTTACTCATTTGTTTTGTTTCTTAAATTCCACATAATGAGTGAAATCATATGGTATTTGTTTTTCTCTGACTGACTTATTTCAACTTAGCAACCTTTGGAGAAATTCAGAATATGTTAGTACTGAGATGGAGAGTGTCGTAGTGTAGTAACTTGTCTATATATTGTTATGTACTATTCTTGCATTTAATAAGTCTTAAAGTTTTTTAAAGGTGATTTTTAACCTCATAGTTTTTGAACTGTGTGTAGAATGGATATGTTTTATTTGATTTTTACAGATTTGTGAAACTTATCCCAAAGAACTTTATGTTCCCCGAATAGCAAGCAAACCAATAATTGTTGGTAGTTCCAAATTCCGGAGCAAGGGAAGATTCCCAGTTCTTTCCTATTATCATCAAAATAAAGAGGTAAGAAAAGAAGATTTTTTTCTTTTTTTATTTTACAAATGTGGCATAACCCCTCTTCAGGTTTAAGTGTCCAAATGAACACTCATTTTTACATAGGAAGGTCATTATTATAATGTTGCTGATAGAGAAGTGTTGGCTTTTCTCTTGATTATGTTTTTGAAATTTTAAAATTACCCTGATTATAGAAACTTTCATACTTTTCATCTTTCTTTCCTCCTCCACCCTCCTTCAGCCTTTCCTTTCTTTTAGTAGGGACTCGAAAATAATGAGATGAGTGAACAGATAGGTTCTTCTTTCCTGTGGTTCTCTTGATCCTGCTTATATTTGGGAAGAGAAGATAGCTTTGACAAACCAACTATTGAGAAAAAGAAGAGAGCCAAGGGTATTTCAGGCTCACAATTTTTATAGAAAGCACTTCTAATCAGAAGGATTTTGCGGTACGAAGAGGTGGAGGAGACATCTTTATACTGAGATGCTGTAATAGGGATTGCTCATTACAGCAAAATTTTCCTTTGTAGCTTGTAACAGTAGGTCACAGGGTACTATGTGTTAGATGCTTTATATGCAAGAAGTCCCATGATAATTTTATAAGGTAGGCTCTGCTAATTACCTGTAACTTTCAACCTGTAAAGAGAGGGTAAATCACTTTTCCTATATCAACAGCCAGCCAGTTGTGGAGTTTAGTTCTGACTCCCACTGCTTGTGACCTGATTTTTTTCTCAGGAAGCTTTTTGAATCTTTTCTCCCCAGTGTTCTGAAATTTCACAGTGAAGTCCTTTGCGTGTTTTTTAAAAATTCTATCTAGAAACTCACTTTTGTGAAATTACTTCTCTATTTCTGTGGTAACTTTCTCTCTTCTGTTACTTTTCTTTGTACTTGTGTTTTGTGTGTGTGTTAGTTGTCAAGTGGGCTTTTGTAAACCTCCGTTTTTCTTAATTTTTTCTATTTTCCATCTCTTTCTGGTTTTTAGAAGATTTCCTTGACTTTGTTTCCAGTCCACATCTTTATTATTTTTTTTATTTTTTATTTTATTTTTTTAAAGATTTTATTTATTTATTTGACAGAGAGAGACCACAAGTAGGCAGAGATGCAGGCAAAGAGAGGGGAGGAAGCAGGCTCCCCGCAGAGCAGAGAGAGCCCGATGCGGGGCTCAATCCCAGGACCCTGGGATTATAACCCGAGCCGAAGGCAGAGGCTTTAACCCACTGAGCCACCCAGGCGCCCCGTCCACCTCTTTATTTTTGCTATTCCATTTTTTAAAATCTAAACACTCCTTCCTATTTTCTGAACTTTTTTATTTTTTTTATTTTTTATAAATGTATAGTATATTTTTATCCCCAGGGGTACAGGTCTGTGAATCGCCAGGTTTACACACTTCACAGCACTCACCACAGCACATACCCTCCCCAATGTCCATAACCCCACACCCCTCTGTCAACCCCCCTCCCCCCAGCAACCCTCAGTTTGTTTTGTGAGATTAAGAGTCACTTATGGTTTGTCTCCCTCCCAGTCCCACCTTGTTTCATTTATTCTTCTCCTACACCCTTAACCCCACATGTTGCATCTCCACTTCCTCATATCAGGGAGATCATATGATATAGTTGTCTTTCTCCGATTGACTTATTTTGCTAAGCATGATACCCTCTAGTTCCATCTACGTGATCGCAAATGGCAAGATTTCATTTCTTTTGATGGCTGCATAGTATTCCATTGTGTATATATACCATATCTTCTTTATCCATTCATCTGTTGATGGACATCTAGGTTCTTTCCATAGTTTGGCTATTGTGGACATTGCTGCTATAAACATTCGGGTGCATGTGCCCCTTCAGATCACTACGTTTGTATCTTTGGGGTAAATACCCAGTAGTGCAATTGCTGGGTCATAGGGTAGTTCTATTTTCAACATTTTGAGGAACCTCCATGCTGTTTTCCAGAGTGGTTGCACCAGCTTGCATTCCCACCAACAGTGTAGGAGGGTTCCCTTTTCTCCACATCCTCGCCAGCATCTGTCATTTCCTGACTTGTTAATTTTAGCCATTCTGACTGGTGTGAGGTGATATCTCATTGTGGTTTTGATTTGTATTTCCCTGATGCCGAGTGATATGGAGCACTTTTTCATGTGTCTGTTGGCCATCTGGATGTCTTCTTTGCAGAAATGTCCGTTCATATCTTCTGCCCATTTCTTGATTGGATTCTTTGTTCTTTGGGTGTTGAGTTTGCTAAGTTCTTTATAGATTCTGGACACTAGCCCTTTATCTGATATGTCGTTTGCAAATATCTTCTCCCATTCTGTCAGTTGTCTTTTGGTTTTGTGAACTGTTTCCTTTGCTGTGCAAAAGCTTTTGATCTTGATGAAATCCCAATAGTTCATTTTTGCCCTTACTTCCCTTGCCTTTGGCGATGTTCCTAGGAAGATGTTGCTGCGGCTGTGGTCGAAGAGGTTGCTGCCTGTGTTCTCAAGGATTTTGATGGATTCCTTTCTCACATTGAGGTCCTTCATCCATTTTGAGTCTATTTTTGTGTGTGGTGTAAGGAAATGGTCCAATTTCATTTTTCTGCATGTGGCTGTCCAGTTTTCCCAACACCATTTATTGAAGAGGCTGTCTTTTTTCCATTGGACATTCATTCCTGCTTTGTCAAGGATTAGTTGACCATAGAGTTGAGGGTCTATTTCTGGGCTCTCTGTTCTGTTCCATTGATCTATCTGTCTGTTTTTGTGCCAGTACCATGCTGTCTTGATGATGACAGCTTTGTAATAGAGCTTGAAGTCCGGGATTGTGATGCCACCAACTTTGGCTTTCTTTTTCAATATTCCTTTGGCTATTCAAGGTCTTTTCTGGTTCCATATAAATTTTAGGATTATTTGTTCCATTTCTTTGAAAAAAATGGGTGGTATTTTGATAGGAATTGCATTAAATGTGTAGATTGCTTTAGGTAGAATAGACATTTTCACAATATTTGTACTTCCAATCCATGAGCATGGAACATTTTTCCATTTCTTTGTGTCTTCCTCAATTTCTTTCATGAGTACTTTATAGTTTTCTGAGTATAGATTCTTAGCCTCTTTGGTTAGGTTTATTCCTAGGTATCTTATAGTTTTGGGTGCAATTGTAAATGGGACTGACTCCTTAATTTCTCTTTCTTCTGTCTTGTTGTTGGTGTAGAGAAATGCAGCTGATTTCTGTGCATTGATTTTATATCCTGACACTTTACTGAATTCCTGTACCAGTTCTAGCAGTTTTGGAGTGGAGTCTTTTGGGTTTTCCACATATAGTATCATATCATCTGCGAAGAGTGATAGTTTGACTTCTTCTTTGCCGATTTGGATGCCTTTACTTTCTTTTTGTTGTCTGATTGCTGAGGCTAGGACTTCTAGTACTATGTTGAACAGCAGTGGTGATAATGGACATCCCTGCCGTGTTCCTGACTTTAGCGGAAAAGCTTTCAGTTTTTCTCCATTGAGAATGATATTTGCGGTGGGTTTTTCATAGATGGCTTTGATAATATTGAGGTATGTGCCCTCTATCCCTACACTTTGAAGAGTTTTGATTAGGAAGGGATGCTGTACTTTGTCAAATGCTTTTTCAGCATCTATTGAGAGTATCATATGGTTCTTGTTCTTTCTTTTATTAATGTGTTGTATCACATTGATTGATTTGCAGATGTTGAACCAAGCTTGCAGCCCTGGAATAAATCCCACTTGGTCGTGGTGAATAATCCTTTTAATGTACTGTTGAATCCTATTGGCTAGTATTTTGGTGAGACTTTTTGCATCTGTGTTCATCAAGGATATTGGTCTGTAGTTCCCTTTTTTGATGGGATCCTTGTCTGGTTTTGAGATCAAGGTGATGCTGGCCTCATAAAATGAGTTTGGAAGTTTTCCTTCCATTTCTATTTTTTGGAACAGTTTCAGGAGAATAGGAATTAGTTCTTCTTTAAATGTTTGGTAGAATTCCCCCGGGAAGCCGTCTGGCCCTGGGCTTTTGTTTGTTTGGAGATTTTTGATGACTGTTTCAATCTCCTTACTGGTTATGGGTCTGTTCAGGTTTTCTATTTCTTCCTGGTTCAGTTGTGGTAGTTTATATGTCTCGAGGAATGCATCCATTTCTTCCAGATTTTCAAATTTGTTGGCATAGAGTTGCTCATAGTATGTTCTTATAATTGTCTGTATTTCTTTGGTCTTAGTTGTGATCTCTCCTCTTTCATTCATGATTTTATTTATTTGGGTCCTTTGTCTTTTCTTTTTGATAAGTCTGGCCAGGGCTTTATCAATCTTATTAATTCTTTCAAAGAACCAGCTCCTAGTTTTGTTGATTTGTTCTATTGTTTTTTTGGTTTCTATTTCATTGATTTCTGCTCTGATCTTTATGATTTCTCTTCTCCTGCTGGGTTTAGGGTTTTTTTCTTGTTCTTTCTCCAGCTCCTTTAGGTGTAGGGTTAGGTTGTGTGCTTGAGAACTTTCTTGTTTCTTGAAAAAGGCTAGTACCGCTATATATTTTCCTCTCAGGACTGCCTTTGTTGTGTCCCACAGATTTTGAACCGTTGTGTTTTCATTATCGTTTGTTTCCATGATTTTTTCAATTCTTTAATTTCCTGGTTGACCCATTCATTCTTTAGAAGGATGCTGTTTAGTCTCCATGTATTTGGGTTCTTTCCAAATTTCCTCTTGTGATTCAGTTCTAGCTTCAGAGCATTGTGGTCTGAAAATATGCAGGGAATGATCCCAATCTTTTGATACCGGTTGAGACCTGATTTAGGACCCAGGATGTGATCTATTCTGGAGAATGTTCCGTGTACACTAGAGAAGAATGTGTATTCTGTTGCTTTGGGATGAAATGTTCTGAATATATCTGTGATGTCCATCTAGTCCAGTGTGTCATTTAAGACCTTTATTTCCTTGTTGATCTTTTGCTTGGATGATCTGTCCATTTCCGTGAGGGGAGTGTTAAAGTCCCCTACTATTATTGTATTATTGTTGATGTGTTTCTTTGATTTTGTTATTAATTGGTTTATATAGTTGGCTGCTCCCACGTTAGGGGCATAGATATTTAAAATTGTTAGGTCTTCTTGTTGGACAGATCCTTTGAGTATGATATAGTGTCCTTCCTCATCTCTTATTATAGTCTTTGGCTTAAAATCTAATTGATCTGATCTAAGGATTACAACTCCTGCTTTCTTCTGATGTCCATTAGCATGGTAAATTGTTTTCCACACCCTCACTTTAAATCTGGAGGTGTCTTCAGGTTTAAAATGAGTTTCTTGTAGGCAACACATAGATGAGTTTTGTTTTTTTTGTCCATTCTGATACCCTGTGTCTTTTGACTGGGGCATTTAGCATTAACATTCAGGGTAACTATTGAGAGATACGAATTTAGTGCCATTGTATTGCCTGTAAGGTGACTGTTACTGTATATTGTCTCTGTTCCTTTCTGATCTACTACTTTTAGGGTCTCTCTTTGCTTAGAGGACCCCTTTCAATATTTCCTGTAGAGCTGGTTTGGTGTTTGCAAATTCTTTCAGTTTTTGTTTGTCCTGGAAGCTTTCTATCTCTCCTTCTATTTTCAATGATAGCCTATATATAGTATTCTTGGCTGCATGTTTTTCTCCTTTAGTGCTCTGAATATATCATGCCAGCTCTTTCTGGCCTGCCAGGTCTCTGTGGCTAAGTCTGCTGCCAATCTAATATATTCACCATTGTATGTTACAGACTTCTTTTCCCGGGCTGCTTTCAGGATTTTCTCTTTGTCACTAAGACTTGTAAATTTTACTGTTAGGTGACGGGGTGTGGACCTATTCTTATTGATTTTGAGGGGGGTTCTCTGCACATCCTGGATTTTGATGCTTGTTCCTTTTGCCGTATTAGGGAAATTCTCTCCAATAATTCTCTCCAGTATACCTTCTGCTCCCCTCTCTCTTTCTTCTTCTTCTGGAATCCCAATTATTCTAATGTTGTTTCATCATATGGTGTCACTTATCTCTCAAATTCTCCCCTCATGGTCCAGTAGCTGTTTGTCCCTTTTTTGCTCAGCTTCTTTATTCTGTGTCATGTGGTCTTCTATATCACTAATTCTTTCTTCTGCCTCATTTATCCTAACAGTGAGAGCCTCCATTTTTGATTGCACCTCATTAGTAGCTTTTTTGATTTCAACTTGGTTAGATTTTAGTTCTTTTATTTTTCCAAAAAGGGCTTTTATATCTCCCGAGAGGGTTTCTCTAATATCTTCCATGCCTTTTTCGAGCCCGGCTAGAACCTTGAGAGTCGTCATTCTGAACTCTAGATCTGACATATTACCAATGTCTGTATTGATTAGGTCCCTAGCCTTTGGTACTGCCTCTTGTTCTTTTTTTGTGGTGAATTTTTCCGCCTTGTCATTTTGTCCAGATAAGAGTATATGAAGGAGCAAGTAAAATACTAAAAGGGTGGCAAAGACCCCAGGAAAATATGCTTTAACCTAATCAGAAGAGATCCCAGATCGTCGGGGGGAGTAATGGGATAAAAAGAGGTTCAGGAAAAAAAAAAGAAAGAAACAAAAAAAGAAAACGAATAAAGAAAAAATATATATGTATATTAGATAAACTAATTAAAAAACGTTAAAAAAGAAAAGGGTAAAAGTTAAAAAAAATTTAGCAGAAGAAAAAAAAATTGAAAAAGAAAAAAAAATTAAATTAACTGCAAGACTAAAGAATCATGGGGAGAAAGCCATGAGTTCTGTGCTTTGCTTTCTCCTCCTCTGGAATTCCGCTGCTCTCCTTGGTATTGAAACTGCACTCCTTGGTAGGTGAACTTGGTCCTGGCTGGATTTCTTGTTGATCTTCTGTGGGAGGGGCCTGTTGTAGTGATTCTCAAGTGTCTTTGCCCCATTCGGAGTTGCACCGCCCTTACCAGGGGCCTGACTGAGTACTCAGCTCGGTTTTGCTTTCGGGAGTTTTTGTTCCCTGAGCGCTTTCTGTAGAGTTCCGGAGGACGGGAATGAAAATGGCGGCCTCCCAGTCTCTGGCCCGGAGCAGCCAAGAGCTTGGGCCCCACTCCTCAGTGCACCCTCAGAGAATAGCGCCCAATTACTCCCGTCTCCCTGGCCTCCGGCCGCGCTCTGAGCTGACCGAGCCTGCCACCGGTTCAAGGTAACCCCGAGCTGAGAGCTCACTGCTCGGCTCCGTCTCTGTAGCCGGCTTCCCCGTTCTAATACCTGTTAGCTCTGCAACACTCAGACACCCCTGATCCTTCTGTGACCCTGGGAGACCTGAGGCCACGCTGACCCTGCATGGGCTTCACCCCGGTTAAGCCTCTGGAGCGATGTCCCTCAGCGGAACAGACTTTTAAAGTCCTGATATTGTGCTCCGTTGCTCTGCCGCTTGCCAGGAGCCGGCCTCTCCCACCGCGGTCTATCTTCCCGTCGCTTTGGATTCACTTCTCCGCCAGTCCTACCTTTCAGAAAGTGGTTGATTTTCTGTTTCTAGAATTTCTGTTCTTCTTCTCTTCGATCTCCCGTTGGATTTGTAGGTGTTTGCAATCTTTAGATAAGCTATCTAGCTGATCTCCCGCTACCTGAAGTAGTCTCAGCCTGCTACGTCTCTGCTATCTTGACTCCTCCCCTATTTTCTGAACTTTTTAGACACTTATCTATTCTTGGCTATGATGACTGGGTTCTCTGAAGATGTTAAGGGTATTTTAAAAAGAATTCTTTTGCTTCCCACATTAGTTGTCTGTTGCTCAGAGTTCCTTTTTTCTGTTTATTTTGTTTTTTTGTTTTTCATGTCTTTCAAATATCTGTTTCTTGGCTGGGCTCTTGTACTTAAAAAGTGAAGTACCACAAGCTTTTTAGAAGTTTGTGTGCAGGAGTGATCTCTATCTTTGGATTCTTTCTGTTGTTAATTTTCATCCCAATATGTGTGTTAGTTCTGTCTAGGATTCAAGTGTGGGAAGGTGGATGGGAGGATTTTACATTTTGTTTTGTAGGCTTTACTTCATTCATCCTCTTGTTTTTTTGGCGGGGGTGCTGGTATAGAGCTTCGCTCCCACCTACATCTGTGCATATTGTTCAGAGTCTTTAGGTTAATCCTTTTCATAGAATAAACTTTGTGTTCAGGGCAAGCGAAGATCTGGGAGCCTTAACCAGTCGCTATATGGGTATTCAACCAATTCTATTTTCAGTTATAGTCCAGATCAGGCTTTTAGAGCCTAAGCCTTTCTGGGATTTAGCTGCTCAAAATGCTTATTGTTGACTCCTAACAACTTGACAACTTTCTCTGTTCTGGTAAAACTAACTTCTCAATCTGCTTTCATGTCCTGAAATTTTGTTAACATCTCTATTTTTCTCTCCTTTTCCATTCTCTTTGACCTTTTAATTTTATACATTTTAGATGTCCCAATTAGAACTTTAGTTGGGTTTTAGAAGGGAGCCAGAGGTAAAAAGTAAAATTTTAAACAGAAATTCCTAATCTGTTCTTCATAACAAAGTCATAGGGAATGATGACTGGTTACGGCCTCTGTTTGACACACCCATGTTTGTATACCTTGTTTATTGGAAAGCTAGGCTGAAAACAGATATTCAGTGCCTAACTTAACAAATCAGAAAGTACGTCTGAAAAGAATTTTATATTTTATATTTCATTTTCTTCTATTTTATTTAATTCACGTGGTTTTATTTTGTGTGTGAATTTAAAATGTGTGAATTTATGTATCCTTTTTTTCCCCTTAATGATACTATGGTTGGAATGATGGGCTATGGTTAAGTTGGAGTTGGTATGGATGAGATTGGAGAAAAAGTATATGTGTCTAAATCTGCTAATCTCTTTTTAAGACTTGGAACAAGAGTAAATATCTAATCCACCATTCACTACTTCTAACAGATATTTTTGTCCTCTTAGATTTATATTTTAACACAAACTTGAAGTTCATTTTTCTCATTTTATATAAAGATTGCTGATTCCTAAATAGAGATCTGAAGACTTTTGGAATATAAAAGCTCAAATGTTACTATTTTTAAAAATCCTGTTCTACCTTTATTGATTAATCCCTTACTTGAACTTGAGTTGAAAGTGTCTTGTAATCTAGAGCATAGCATGCAAGTATCTTAGTAGGATACATGATAGAGAATTGATGAAGTGTTGCTTCTTAGTACTTAAGATTTTTTTCATCAAACTACATAAGGAGGCATTTCACTTTTTCAGAAGAGAATATTGGGAAAACTTCTGTAACATCAAGATGTTCACATAGTGTTTAATTAAAATAGGTTTTCAAAGTTAATGTCTTCGAATTGTCTTGCCAACTTTTAAACAGATTACACGTTTGATTTGAACTTTTGTTTTTCTTTTAAGCGTTTTTTTAAGACATGTTTTAGACATCTTTGGATAATCTGTTGTTTTCTGTCCTTTAAAATTAGGCTGCCATTTGTCGATGTAGTCAACCACTATCAGGATTCAGTGCCAGGTGCCTGGAGGATGAACATTTGCTTCAAGCCATTAGTAAAGCCAATCCAGTCAATCGCTATATGTATGTCATGGATACCAGGCCCAAAGTATGTGTCTTGAATCTAGTATAGTCTGTTAGTTTAATTATCTTTGTTACTTTAATTAATGAGAGTTGATCAGTTTGCCCATATTTAACCTGTCTGAATCCCAGTTTTAAATTAACTGAGGCTAATGACACTGAGGAAGGCAGTCTTTAAAAGAATACCAACTAAGGAGACCCGTTTCCCAGATGGTGATATCTTATGTCTTCTGATTTATGTATAAATTTAGAAAAACAGATTTTTATTTTGGGAACTCTTGATCGTGTGGAAGTCTTATATTATTGTGAAGAAATATTAAATAGTGTGTTGTGAAAAATTAGAAAATCTTACTAATTTTTTTGGTAGAATTTTTAATTGTCAGAACACTTCATGTTAAAATAATGGACATTAACTTGAAATATTCAAGAAAATAAGGAAAATAGTGAGTTAGAAAACATTGAACTAGAGAATTTTAAATAGTGAACAGGAAATAGTTGTTCTGTTAGGCGTCTGTAATGTTAGGTTCAATTTTTGTCATTGAGACAAATGTCAGAATCCCTTTTTCTTTTTATAAACACAGTTAAGCAACTAATTCATATAGGATCCTGAAACTAAAGTAATTAAAATCTTCAATGGTAATAGCTAACATTACTTTTAATTTTTATTATAGCATCGAATGCAGAGCTGGTGGGCTACACAAAAGGACATTGGCAGAATTATAGTGAGGATTTCTTCAAAAATCTGGAATGATGAGAAAATAAGAGAAAGCGATGAGAAAAAGCGAGTGAGCAATATAGAGCACAATTCTAGGCAGCTTTGTTGAAAGGAATGGTAGCTGTTTTAGAAGTTATTCTCATCATTATTCATTCTCACAAAAGATAATGGAGGAAACAAGATGAGATTAACTTGAGTAAATTAAGAAGTATTAAAAACTAGAAATTGATAATTTGATAATTTTTTATCTTGTTAATAAGAAAAGACTTTCTTAGAAGTCAAGAATGTTGGTGATATCTCTTGTAAGACAAATTTTATTTTTCTTCCTTTTTTAATCTGGTGGATTCAATGGTCAGAATTACTTTTAGGTGATAATAGATATAAAAGCTGGTTATAATACAAGTTTCTGAATGTGAAGCCTGAGGATGGATGATCTGTTTCCCTACTACCTCTTATCTGTATAATTGCCTTCTACACAGAATACAGGCCTTTCATAGATTGCTTTGTTTGTACTGTTTAAACTTCAACTTAACTAGTAATAATGCAGAAGCATTTTAATATCTAACTCTCACCTTAGTCATCATAGGTGCTGAATAACCAGTGAGTCAGTAGGTAGAGTTGAACTTCTTTGTTACCAACCTGGGCCCCCATCTACTGAATGAAAAGCTACTTTGTCTTCCAATTTAGATTTTGTTTCATCCAAGTGCATAAGAATATTTTGTAAACTGTTACAATGTGCAATATGAAATCCAAGTCTGAAAAAATTAAACATGATAGCATTTGATCTAGTGACCAAAAACAAAGACCATGGGCCTACTGGCGGTCTGTTTTCTCCTTAGAGACCAATTTTAGCCTAGTTCTTAGAGGTGTATCAAGCTAGTGGGTTATATGCCATGGTATATACTGTGTGGGCCTCCAGTAATTTTTAATACGGAGGATCTCAGATAATCTGACCTGTATTTCAGATCTGATTTTTCAGGGTCCCTGTGACTCTCTGAATGATCATGTGTTCCCCAGGCTTGCTCTGAAATGAATCTAATAGGTTCATTCTGTAACAGGAAACTTCCCAGCTTGGCTCATCTCTGAATCATTTAGGATTCAGATGAGAGATACTTCTCTTTTTAAATTTTAAAAATATTACAAACATATGGAAAACTGAGTAAAAACATAACTGAATTAGTTTCATAAATTGTATGTGGGGGAACTTCTTGTCTGACCTTTCCATTATATAGCAGTCATGTTGTTACTTTATGTAAAGTGTCCTTTTTTACTCTTAATAACATATATGACACTTTTGCTTATTAAAAAAAGGTAGCATATGCAGTTCAGAGTTCCTTAAAATCTGCTAAAATGTGGTTTATTTAGTATTTTCATGATTTTTGGTGAACTAGGTTAAGTGATAAAAGCAATTTGTCTCTAAATTTCTAAAACTTTATATTTTAGCTGAATGCAATGGCCAACAGAGCAGCTGGAAAAGGTTATGAAAATGAAGACAACTATTCTAACATTAGATTTCAGTTTGTTGGAATTGAAAATATTCATGTCATGCGGTCCAGCCTTCAAAAATTATTGGAAGGTATGATTATTTTTTGCCTTTGAGGCAACTTTGTCTAATTGAAAAAAAATGTTAGCACATTATAAAATTTAAAATGATGTAATTTAAAATTTCCCTATATGCACATTCAAAAAAGTTAAAAAAATGGAAATTAATATTAATAATATATTTTACATAATGTATTAAAACATGTTAACATATAATCAGCATAAAAAATCAGTAATGACACATTAGTTTTTTTTCTTTAAGTCTTAAAAAATTGATGAGTGTGTATTTTACGCTGTTAAACCACATCTCAGTTTAGACTACCCATGTGTCAGTTTGGGGAGTGGCTACTGTATTGGACAGGACAGTTCTAATGGTTCTATAAAAAAAATGGTTATTATTAGATAAATATTCTTGCTTAGTGTATACAGTGAAGATTAGTTGAAAATAATGCTCTGTTTAAGTATTAAAGTATCTTTCCAGTCGTGGTGTGGAGTTTTAACAATTAAAATATCAGACTTTTAAATACTTTGTACTCCAAATTTTTTTTAAAGAGAGATTAGAGCTTTTTTTTTTGCTTTTTTTTTTTCTTTTAAAGATTTTATTTATTTATTTACTTGTCAGAAGAGAGAGAGAAAGGGACTCCTGGGTGGCTCAGTGGGTTAAAGCCTCTGCCTTCGGCTCAGGTCATGGTCTCAGGGTCCTGGGATCGAGCCCTGCATCAGGCTCTCTGCTCGGTGGGGAGTCTGCTTTCTCCTCTCTCTCTGCCTGCCTCTCTGCCTACTTGTGATCTCTGTCTGTCAAATAAATAAATAAAATCTTTTTAAAAAATCTTAAAAAAAAAAAAAAAAAAGAAAGAGAGCGCGCAAGCCGGCAGAGTGGCAGGCAGAGGCAGAGAGAGAAGCAGGCTCCCTGCCGAGCAAGGAGCCTGATATGGGACTCGATCCCAGGATCTCGGGATCATGACCTGAGCCAAAGGCAGAGGCTTAGCCGTCTGAGCCACCCAGGTGTCCCGAGAGATTGGAGCTTTTTTTAAGCACAAGGAATGACAAAAAACAATGTACCTGAAAAATCCAATATTGAGGTCTTAATAGCATCTTTTCATTTATACAGGCTCTTTTTTTATTTTGTCCTCTTCCTCCCAATTTACTCACTTAAAGAGAACTTGAATAGGAGAAGTGGAGACTCTAGCCACATTCTAATGAAATGTTTTCTTCCCCTTCATAGTCAATGGTACCAAAGGGCTTTCTGTCAGTGATTTCTACTCTGGTTTGGAGAGCTCAGGATGGCTTCGCCATATCAAAGCTGTTATGGACGCTGCGATCTTCTTAGCCAAAGTAACTCTTCTTTGTTCATATTTTGTTTGGGGATTTGTAATGGTTAGGAAGGAATGAATTTATTCTCTTGGCTGCTGGTGCTGGTACCCTTTCCAGTCAGAGAACTTCTATGTTTTACCTCTTTAATGAGGCTTACTTTAATTTGAGTTTTAAAAGATCACATAGCACTTCATGTAAGGACTTAAAAAGAAATCACCAGACACTTGGAAACAACAATTTTGGTTTTGTTTTTTGTTTGTTTTGTGTTTTGGAAATTATGCTGTGACAGCATTATCATTGCAGTCCTTGCTCTTCTGTGTAATGCAATACTTGCTAGTGTAGTTTTTGAGTAAGTAGAATTTAACTGATGTGCCAGAAATGTATTCTGCTGTAATCTAAGTATGTGATCTTTCTTTTCAGGCAATAATGGTTGAAAATGCAAGTGTGTTGGTACATTGTTCTGATGGTTGGGATAGGACTTCCCAGGTTTGTTCCCTTGGCTCTCTTTTACTGGATTCCTACTACAGAACAATCAAAGGATTCATGGTAAGGAGTGGTTTGGCTAGACCAGTGATTCTCAAATAGGAGTGATTTTTGTCCTCCAGGAGACATTTGGCAATGTTAGGAGACAGTTTTGGTTGTTACTAAGAGAAGGGTGCAACTGGCACTTAGCTGGTAGGGGCCGGGATGCTGCTACTGTTCTGTACTACAGAGGTTAGCCCCCGCAACAAAGACCTAACTGGCCCAAAATGTGTGTAGTAGTTGTGGTTGAACAACCTTGAGTTAGACTGATTTCCGTTTGTGCCATCTGTTTGACAACAAGTTTTAAATTTAAAAGTTTTTTTTTTCTAAAATGTTATAATAGAAATATTCAGTATTTTCTCCTTCACTTTTTATCCAACAAATGTGATGTAAAACAAGGCACAAATAAGAGTACTTAAAAATTATGTTCTAGAGCAAACTTTGTTTAAAATGCCTTCGTTCGTTAATTATAATTACACATTAGGAAGCATGTTTTATATCCGAAGATTAAATTTCTAGTTGAATAGATTTTCTGCTTTGTGAAGCTAAAGCCCTGCCTCCTGTTTTTTGTCTGTCTTTTGACACATTATCAGATTAACTTATGTTTTCAAAATTTACATCTTAATTCATGGCAACTAAAGTAAGCGAAGAGATGGTAGAAAGTTTTCATTGGTTTAGAATAATGAAATGCAGTGCCATCTTAAAGCAGGGGAAGGTTTAACATCACCAGATCCCTTTCAGCACCGTTATTTGATGGCACTAACATACTGAGTCTTGGACAGGCTGAATGGAAGTGCCACTAATAAAATTATGTGCAGCTTACCATAGGAGTGGAAGATGAGGAATACTTTCTCTGCCATGTTTGGCTTTAATTGCTTGCTAGACATTCAAATGAGATCATGTAATAAATGCCCAGGGACAATGTGAGAGCTTCCCAGGCAAAAGGAACAGTGAGAACCAAAGCTCCATAGGCTGAATGCAGGTGATGTGTGATGGCTGGAGTTCAGGGTGTTAGAATGGGACACTTGGGAGCAGAAGGATATGGTGGTATGAAGGCTTCAGGAAGAGAAGACTGGAATTTGGCCTTTAACCTTTTCAGGTAGTGAGAGCCATTAAAGTACTTTAAATAGAGGAAACAGTAACTTGCTTGGATCTGCTTTGTAAAAAGACAGCTTGGTGTCCTAGGTGGAGGGTAGTAGAAATGGAGGCTGGGAGAACAGTGTAGAAACTGGTAAGATAACTCAGGAGAGAAAAGAGGGCCAGGAGTAAGGCCATACCACGTGAACGCAAGAGGTAATCGGCTCAACCTCCAGGGATGTTGAGAAAGTAGAATCAGTAAGAATTATTTCTGGTTTGGATATGGAAAAGAGAGGAGGCCTCTTCCAGGATGAATTAACATCTCTGGACTCAGTTGCTAGGATGGGTGTGCATTCTCTTGCTCCCTACTGAGAGAAGCAGAAGTCTAAATTCAGTGAGAAAGATACTGAGTTGAGTTTTAGATGTAGGTGTGTAGATAGGCCGAGAGCCTGCAGTAAAATCTAGAGCTCCAAGTCTGAAGACCACTTGTCTGTGGTCCAAGCCTGAAGACCACAGGTGTGGAAGTGGCAGAGCTAGGATTTGAGCCCATGCAACATGGTTCCAGATAACTGTATCTTTCTCTATCATTATATGGCCTTCTGGAAAGATTTACAACAAGGAGAAGCTAAAGGTGGCTGTTTTTTTAAATCCCTGGCAGTGAGTACTACCTCCCTTGCTCCTTTTGGGGTGACTTTCTCTGTCTTTTCATTTTGTCCAGTAGGAATTTAACCTCCCTGTCCAGAGTGTGCACAGCTGAAAGTAAAGATCATGTTGCCTCTCGGTGCATCTTTGATGAGTTTTCTCCTCTCCCCTTAGTTGTGGACTTTGTCCTGTCAGTCTTCTGGCCGATTTCTGGGTATTTAGGATGATTTGATAATTATCTATTGTGTTCAGCTGACAAGACCAGCCTAGGATCCACCTACTCTGCTGCCATCTAGCTTTCCCCCCAAAGGTGGCAGTTTTGACACTGTAAAGAATGTACTTGGTGATTATATAATGAAATTATGAGATACGTTAAATACTAAGCAGATATGTTGTATAAATTAGACTGAAAAAAATTAGAAGCCTATTACTTCAGTAGAGTTGTGACAGAGAAAACAGATAAAGACAGTCCATTCAAGAGGTTAGATATCACCATCTGAATTTGAATATACACTTTTTATTGGTGTTTTTATCATTCTTTTTCTGGTAAGTACTGTGTAAGTAATGTACAAGTAAGCCAAAAGGTTTAAAGGATACACCCCAGTCTACCACCCACAGCTAACACTGTTAACATTCTGATTTACATTTTCTTAGCCTTTTTCTATGCAGATATCATCATTAGACATACAGAAATGTAAATATGTTAGCACTTTATAACATGTAGTTTTCACTTAAAATATAATAAGTACAACCTAAATGATTTAAGTCAAAGGACTACTGTATTTCTTTTAAGTGTCATTTCTACTCTTTGTTATACCAATCCCTAATCCAAGGTCTTGCTATCTTTTGTCTATAATTACACAAAATGTAATAAGTACAACCTAAATGATTTAAGTCAAAGGACTACTGTATTTCTTTTAAGTGTCATTTCTACTCTTTGTTATACCAATCCCTAATCCAGGTTCTTGTTATCTTTTGCCTATAATTACACAAAAGTGTGTTTTGTTTGCAACCATAAGTTAAAAGTGTAAATGCTGTTAAGATAATAGGACTCAATCCATTTTAAACAGAAGAAATTGAAAGTAGTTGTAAAATGGATTTTGCTTTTTCTAATTAAGGTTTTAATAGAAAAGGATTGGATCTCTTTTGGACATAAGTTTTCAGAGAGGTGAGTCATAGTTTTACATTTATATATTTTGTAAAATTAGTAAAACCATTTTAGAGTGCCAAAATATTTCTGTTCTTCATGAACTTGAGTAGGTGAGAGTGCTATTGTTTGTTTGTTTGTTTTTGTATGAAAACTGATTCAGTGTTTTTCTGTGATTTCTTTCAATTCTCAGACCTTTGTTAATTATTGTGGCAGTTTATTACCTTCCTTTTTGTCTGGATTGTGGTACTTAGAAGGTAATAGACCCTTTAAAGTTGTGGTTGAAAACTCATAGATTTAAATTGTTTCAAATAAAAACATTATGCTTTTTTTATGACAGTAGATATTGTGTTTTAGGTTCGTGTGTGTGTGTTTAAATTTGACAATACCTGAATAATTGACTTCTTTCAGAGGCATTTTTAAAAGCTTGTACTTTCTGGGGGGCTAGGTGTGGCCATTTGGATGGTGACCCAAAGGAAGTCTCACCGGTGTTTACTCAGTTCTTGGAGTGTGTGTGGCATTTGACCGAACAGTTCCCACAAGCCTTTGAATTCAATGAAGCATTTCTTCTTCAGATCCATGAACATATTCATTCATGCCAGTTTGGAAACTTCCTTGGAAATTGTCAGAAGGAAAGAGAAGAGCTCAAGTAAGACAGTTGGCATAAAATGGGCTCGTTTTTCCTAATTGGTTGAAGTCTAACATAAATCATAGTGGAATATAATAAAATATCTTGGCAGTATATAATAGAACTTAATTTTATTGTAAAGATTTTATTGTCTGGTATTTCTGAAGCTAAGTACCCTCTATCCCTCATATCCTGAGGTTAATAGTAAAAACACATTTTTAAAATTTGTTTTGAAATGAAGCATACATACAGAAAAGTGATGTGGCATAAGTGTGAAGCTCAGTAAATCTGAAATTCATCCATCTATGTAACCAGCACCCAGAACAAGAAACCTTACCAACACCCTGGAAACCGCCATCCTACTCCTTTCTATTCTGAATATATATTTAGAACAGAAAAATCTTAACATTATTTCATTTCTTAGAAAGTATTGGTCACTGAGCTTTAAGGTTTGGTAAAGGATTTAAAAACTGTTGGTTTTAAGGTAAAATGAGGCCTTATAGTTTTCCTCACATTTCTAAGCAGATAATTCTTTGGGGAAAATAGATCTATGTTGGCTGTAGTGTGTCTGTCCCTGAGTTGGGTCGCATACCTCTTCTTTCCTAACCAGTCTTGGGGAGTAGAGGTTTCTGGCTAAATTTTGGTGCAAGGGAAATGTGGGGTAAGGCTGTGAGAAGTGATTAAATATAAATTTTTTTTAGGTTAGGTTTCTGAATTTAGATTTCTTAAAAGTCAATAAAGAGCAGTTAGAGATTCTTGAATGTCCAAGTGACATATTAGAGAAGCTAAATCTGGTAGTAGTTTGAAGACAGCCACATATTCTCAACTCTCAGCAGAGTTGAAGGCAGAACTGAGAGCACTTGGAAGATTCTAAAGATGTGGAAAGGGAATTACAAGTGGAACAAGAGTATGACAGAGGTGGACAAATCCAAGAGCATTCAGACTTTAGCTCTATGCTATAGTAAAGGACCAGAGGACTCTTTTTTTTTTTTTTTTAAGTTTATTTATTTATTTGACAGACAGAGATCACAAGTAGGCAGAGAGGCAGGCAGAGAGAGAGGAGGAAGCAGGTTTCCTGCTGAGTAGAAACCCTGATGCGGGGCTCGATCCCAGGACCCTGGGATCATGACCTGAGCCGAAGGCAGAGGCTTTAACCCACTGAGCCACCCAGGCGTCCCAGACCAGAGGACTCTTAAGAGTACAGAGCTCTTTTAGGAATAACTCTTCTCAGTCTGGGCCACACATCCTCTTCTAAAGGAAGATGATAATAAAAGCACTTATTTCCTAGTAGTTTTTCTCTTAAGAACTTATTTATTGGTCATCTTAGGGGTCATAGAAAAATGATCAAACTCCATTTTTCCCCATAATCCTATCTATTTTATGTTTATTTGGTAAATATACTATTTAAACCATTCTACCCTTTATCCATTTACTTCCCTTACTCTTAGAGTTGCAGTATGATTGGCATCTTTTTACTGTTGAATAACATTCTGATTTTTCCTAATTCCCTTTTTGCTACTCTCTCACACTTACATTTATCCCTGCTTTATTAATACATGTTACTACAACCCAGATATAGGGCTAAGAGAATGAGGCCAAAGAGTGATACACATGTCTGCTCTGTATACATGTGTATGGTGATTTGAAATAGGTATGAGACCGTGTTTATGAAACTATGTGAGTTGAAAGGAATCTCTTAATGTGTGTGTTTGTAAGAGAATGGTAGACCTGTGTTATGTTCAGAGAGACATGGTTTTATTTACTTCATGCTTATAACTGAAAGGAGAAAAGGGAGAATACACAATTCAGAGACAAGGTGAGGTTAGGTTGCAAAGAGAAGAAAAAATTAAAACTTAAACCTACTTGGGAAACAATTGCCTGATTTATAAAAATAAATATTATCATCTGTGGAAAAGATCTTCGTTTTTCTCATTACATTAAGGTTAAAGGAAAAGACTTACTCCCTGTGGCCATTTCTCCTGGATGACCAAAAGAAGTACTTAAATCCTCTCTACAGTTCCAAATCTCCGAAATTTGCAGTTTTGGAGCCAAATACAGTATCTTTCAATTTTAAGTAAGTTGGCATCATTGAGGTATTTATACTTGATTTTTCTCAAACACAATTTATTGAGTTGTTGTTTTTTGTTTTTGTCATAAAGGTTTTGGAGAAACATGTACCACCAATTTGATCGAACATTGCATCCTAGACAGTCCGTATTTAATGTAATTATGAATATGGATGAGCAAAATAAACAGTTAGAGAAAGATATTAAAGACTTAGAATCTGTAAGTATTCTGAAGCGTCTAATGTAATATACTTGGAATATTAAATTAGTGTATTTCCTATGCTCTCAGTGTAAATTTGTATATATAGAAACCTCATAAGTACATGACTGTTTCAAAATCAGATCTCCTCTGCTTTCAATAGGTTAGTTTGAATTGCTTTCCCTGAATTTTAACATTGAAGTATTCGAAGTACAGTTGACCCTTAAACAACATAGGTTTGAACTGCACAGGTCCACTTACAAGTGGATTTTTTTTGATAAATAGAGTACAGTACTGTAAACGTACTTATTTTCTCTTGTGATTTTCTTAGTAACATTTTTTTTCTCTCTCTTACTTTATTGTGAGAATACACATTAACACATACAACTTAAAAATATGTGTCAGTTCGGGCTCCCTGCTCAGCAGAGAGCCTGCTTCTCTCTCTCCCCCTCTCCCTGCCGCTTTGCTTACTTGTGCTCTCTCTCTAGCTCTCTGTCAAATAAACAAATAAAATATTAAAAAATATATATATATGTGTCAACTGACTGTTTATGCTATTGGTAAGGTTTCCAGTCAACAGTAGACTATTAGTAGTTATATTTTTGGGGCATCAGAAGTTATATGTGGATTTTTTATTGCATGAGGGGGTTGATTCCTCCAACCCTTGTGTTGTTCAGGGGTCAACTGTATAGAGAAAAGTAGAGATATGATCATAATAAATACCAGGGAAGCTACCACTAGCTTTGTAAGATTTTAACATTTATCGTACTCGCTTCAGATCTTTCATGTTTTTGTTTTAAGAAATGAAATATATTTGAAGAAATTTACCCCTCTATAGCCCTCCCCATCTACTTTGGGCTGAATTTGTTGTTAATTGTTCCTGTGCATATTTTTCTACTTCTGCTATATATGTTTTTATCCACAATTTATAATACTGTTTTGTGTGATTTGAAATATTTTTATTTTATATTGAAGTACAAAAGAATATATTTTTATAAGGTATAAAAGAGCAACAAATCATGAATGGCCATGTACCCCTCACCCAGCTTAAGGAACTGTTTTGAAACTATATAAAGATGGTTATATTGTCATGCTTCATTTTATCCATATTGTTTTGAAATTTATCCATGTTGATACATATAGCTTTAATTCATGTGTTTTATTAATAACTACTATATAACATTCTCTTATATGCATATATCACAGTCTGTTCAGCCTCTGCAGAACATTTAACTTGTTTTCAGTTTTAGATTTCCATGATAACAAAGGAAGTTGAATGATTTTTCAAATATTTCCAGGCCATTTCATTTTTCCTGTTCTCTGAATGGCCTATTCAAACTTCCACTCATTTTTCTGTTGGCATATTTGCCTTTTCCTTATTGATCTGTTAAAGTTCTTTGTATACCAGACGTTAATTCTCTGTTAGATATATATATAGATATAGATATATATAGATACATATCTATATATATATCACAAGTGGTTTTGTTCAGTTTGTTCTCGTCTTTTCGATGTTATGTACGGTGTGTTTTGTATAGATGTTATGACTTTTAATGCAGTCATATTGATCAGTCTTTATGTTTTATGCCTTCTTTTGTATCTTGTTTAAAAAGTTTCTCTCCACAGTAAGACTTTCTTGTAATTTTTTTCTCTGTCATCACATATGAACAAAAAGGATCAGTGAGTACATACTTTAAAAATCCTAGACAGTTGTATAACTCACTGTCATGTCTGCCTGTCAGGCAGGGCCGTTCCTTAGGGCCTTCCTTATCCATCTCTTGGATAAGAAGGTAATTAATGATTGCTTGAGGAAACGATAGGAGGGTTGTGTAAAAAGAGAAGCAGATCCAAGACATGGGTAAATATAGGCAGAGTGACCAGAAGTCAGTCCGAGGATTTGGAGAGCACGATACTCTGCCAAAGAATACTTTTTAAAATCTTAGATTGTGTTTGAAAACAAATTCTGTTGGGACACCTGGGTGGCTCAGTCAGTTGAGCGTCCAACTCTCGGTTTCGAATCAGGTCATGATCTCACAGTCATGAAATCAAGCCCTGAGTTGGGCTCTGCGCTCAGTGGGGAGTCTGCTTGAGATTCTCTCTCTTCCTCTGCCTCTGCCCCTCCCCTGCTCTCCTGCTCTCTTTCTCTAAAAAATATATAAATAAATCTTTAAAAAAAATAAAAAATTTAAAAATATTTTAAAATTCTGTTGTGTTCTAAAGCTGGTTATGTTCACCTAACAAATCACTGTAAGAAAACCATGTAAGAAAGTTCTTTAGGTAAGTAAGTGTGTGTTTGCTATATTATACAACTATGATTCAGGGTGAAGTCTCATATACCTTTCTTTTATTATAAAATACTGCCTTTTTATACTTCCTAGGTAATCTGTGCCTTTTTTAAATATCAAGACTTAATGATCTTTTGCAGTCAAGCATAATAACCATTTCCCACTGTAAAAGTTGTAAACAGGATTCTCAACCATCTTACTCTTCTGCAGCAGACTTTATTTCTTGAGATTTAACTTTGTATTCATAAAGAGAGAACATTTATAAAAGCATGGTTTCTTCTTTCATCTAAGCTATGTTGAACATATAATGTGTGTAATTAGTGATTGTTTTCTAATTTGGATTTGTTCTAGAAAATTAAACAATGTAAAAACAAGCAAACAGATGGAATGCTCACCAAGGAGTTACTACATTCAGTTCATCCTGAATCACCTACCCTCAAAAGTTCCTTGTGTTTTAAGGAGCAGACTCTGTTGCCTGTGAATCATGCTCTTCGAACTATAGAGGGCAGCAACCCAGCAGATAATCGTTACAGTGAATACGCTGAAGAGTTCTCCAAGTCGGAACCTGGTGTGGTTAGCTTGGAGTATGGTGTGGCCAGAATGACCTGTTAGATCCGTAGCGTATTTTCTGGACTGACTGTAATGCGAGAAGTGGATTCTTGTGAGAATGATCTGTGCACATGACCAAAAGGAATTTGTCAAGTAATGATCTTAGAGCTTAATAGTTGAAGAAAGGGTAATAACTGCTCTTGTGAGAGAAACAAGTCAGTTTAATTGCATTTCCAGCAGAGAATGACTTTCAGTTCTTTAAGAAATGAGTGGTGGTGGCAGATTCATTCAAAACACAATTTGTACTGTATACTAGTGAATTGACATTTCTGTATGATTTATATGTTAAAATTACAGCCACACATGAATAACCTTCCTTAACTATAATTGTCAGGAAACAAAACTCGACAAAGTACTCCCTTACTTAATAATTGACATGGCATGTACTTTTGATTATATAACTCAGTAACTATGGGTATTTACATATTTTGCCTATTAGTAATGTTAACGTTGAAGTGCCATAAAAAATACTCTAAGAAAGCCTTAAAATCTTGGTTTATTCTTTACCCTTAAGTTTTATAGCTAAGAGCAGGTTTTGGTTTTTTGGGTTTTTTTTTCTTTTGGTCAGCCTTGTTTTATTTGGAAAGAATTGCAACGTCATTACTGCGGGGGCTGCATGCTACAACACTCCTGTGGAAACAGATGTGCATGTACATTGTTAAGTTCATGGTCAGCTGCTCCCACGTCCATATTCAAAATTAACGAAACTGAAGGTTTTATTCTGATTACAGTTTATGCAGTACTACCTTTGATGACATCATTTACAACTTAGATTATTGATCTCTTGAATATGTACAAACCTATTTGAGTATCTTTTATGTATGGATTACTGCATCCTTTTAATTCTGACTTTGTGGCTTCAGTTGGCTTTATTCTTTGGATAACTGTGTAACTTTAAAAAGCTAAGGCTCTAAAACTGTTCTTAGACGCAATGAAGAGTGTGTGTGTATACACACACACATACTGTTTATCTCTCAGTAAGTTGCTCTTCCTAGAACAAACTCAGTTTCCCCCAAATTTGGGGGTTAAAAAAGGGAAGTACTAATAGTTTAGATGTTGCTTGGTTGCATGAATTTTAAAGCAGCCATTTCTATGTGGAACATTTTTTTCTTCTCCATTAACGTAGGAATAAAAAAGGAAAATTAAGAATAGCCTAGTACAAAGTTAATGTTTAGCAAAAACAACTTAAATGCTAGGAAAAGTTTCATTTTGCCATGTTAAATTAACTGTTCTGTGTGCTAGTAACATATCTTTAAATGACAAAAAAAAAAAAAAAAAGGCAAAAAAACCCCAAACCAAACCAACAATTCACATGCAATTGATGGTATCACCCAGCTGGCTTTAAAATTGAAGGTTTCAGTAACATGACTGGCAAGAGGTATGATTCAGGGGTAGTAGGAAACCTGGGTAGAATCCCTAATGCTTCTCTTTACTGTACTTATATCTATTATATTAGTTTTGAGCATAAATATCTTTTTCAAATGGAAAAAAAGCTTTATTGTATGAGAACTTAACTAATTGTTTATTTTTCCAATGCTTTTGTGTAATGTATTATGTAATAAGAAAAATACTTCTTTTTAAACAGTAACAGAAATGTACCATAAAATATAGTTTGTGATTTAGCCAAGCCTATTTCCATACTTAAGCACTGGGACAGGAATCTTAATCTTTGTGACCACAAAGGGAAACTTTTGTGCCTTGTTACTTGGTTCTAGTTACTGATTATGGTTGTAGAATCTTCCATGGCAGACTTCTTATATTCAAGTGTTTTTTTTGTTGTTGTTCTTTAGTATCTTCAACTTCAGGCATATACATGTGTGTTTATGTGCTCACACATGGACTGAGAAGTCAGTTAACATCTTAAGTGACCTACGGGGTATATGTTGGCAAAAAGCGGATTATGTATATGTCTTATAAAAATTTATGTTCAGTGTATTTGGGAATGTATAGCATGTAAATTATTACATATTATTTAAAGGTAATTAAATGTTCATATTTTACTTTGGATGTTTTTCTTTAAAAAAAAAAAAAAACAAATGGGATCAAGTTGTGATTGGTTTTTTTCTTTCCTCACTTAGGCAAATGGACCTGCACATTATACTAATCATAACACTATAAGGTTTAAGCAAGTCATTTTCCAAAAGGTTGACAATGTTAATAAGTAACAACATATATAAAAGTAATTTCAAAAAAAAAATTACCAAAATATTAAAATAGGCATAGTGGGCTAAAAGGTACAGCAGATATAGTTGATAATGTCACTTAATTTTGGTGGAAGGCAGTGTCCAGTGAATATATATACATGTAATTCAAGGTAAAATGTAGATTGGGAGATAAACATGATGAAGGCGGCAGATCGGGAGATAAACATGATGAAGAAAATGACTTTCAGGAAAGAGTTTATATGGAAGTGTTTTTGAAAGGTTAGCTAGGCCAGAAGTAGCTCAGGGAACCCTAACTAAATAAAGATGGAGGGAAGTCTTTTGTTGTTGTTGTTGTTGTTTAAGTTCTCTTTACTTGGTAGAGTAGCAGGGCAGGGGGGGTAGTATCAGGGATTCCCCCCTTTTTTCTTTAAAGACTCTTTTTTTTTTTAAGAGAAGTTTTAAGTTCACCACAAAATTGAGAGGAAGGTCCAGAAATTTCTTATATACCCCACCAGAGTAGTACATTTGTTAAAATTGATGAACCTGCACTAATACATCATATTCACCCCAAGTCCATAGTTTACCTTAGGGTTCATTCTTGTTATTGTATATTCTGTGGGTTTTGGACACTGTGTAATGACATTTATAGAATCATACAGGGTATTTTTCATGGCCCCCAAATCCACTGTGCTCTGCCTATTAATCCCACCCTATCCCCAAGCCCCGTGCAACCACTGATCTTTATATTGTCTCCATGGTTTTACCATTTCTAGAGTGTCACGTAGTAGGGATCATATAGTGTATGGCCTTTCAGATCAATGTCTTTTACTTAATAAATGCATATCAGGTTCTCTGTTTTTTCATGTCCTGATAGCTCATTCATTTTTTAGTACTGAGTAATATACCAATGTCTGGATGTACATTGCATTGTCAGGATGAATAGTTTGTTCATTCACCTATTGTAGGACACCTGGCTTGCTTCCAAGTTACAGCAAATGTGCATAAAGTTGGCTTTAAATATCTGTGTGCAGGTTTTTGTGTGGATAAAAGTTTTTGGCTCCTTTGGGTAGATACCAAGGAGTGTAATCACTGGTTGTATGTAGTAAGAGCATGTTTAATTTTGTAAGAAACTGCCACACTGTCTTCCAAAGTAGTTGCTCCATTTCCCACAAGCAATGAATGAGAGTTCCTGTTGTTTCACATCCTCACCAGTGCTCAGTGTTGCCAGCATTCTGCATTTTGGTCACTCAAATAGCCTTTTCTGACCTCTTCCCCCCACCGCCACCCAGGTCAGTTTGAGAGTACTGAAAAGTTTTCAGTTGGCATTCTAAGTTGGATGAAATTCTGTTCATTTGCAAAACTATTGAGAGCAGTTACAGGCTTGGTAGAGTAGTGGTATTGATCCATTTTTATTGGCCAAGTTTTAGCTATTTTGTTGGCGTTTTCATGCAGTAGTTCCAAATGGCATTAACATGTTTTGGTTAGTTAAAATGTAGAACCTATTTTTAAAAATACATATCTATAAGCTTTAGAAATCTGGCTCTAGAAAAAGACCAACTGTAATCTAAAATCATTGAATATCTGAAGAACAGCAAATATACCATATTAGTCTTCTAAGAAAATAAAACACTAATTTCTGCTGTTTGTATAAACACATGAGTACTACTCTAGTTATTTCTAAGCAAGTAAAATACCCTTTGCACAGCAACTTTTGTAAAATAGTAGAATGGGTAACTGAAAGCAACTTCAGAAGCGTTTGCATTTAACAAGATTTTGGAGATTCTGTTGCAGAAGGTAGAAGAATCACACTCTAAACCACCTACCCCAATCAGTAAGCATTCCTCTTGTTCTTAAAGGAAATGCACAATTACTCCTGTATGAAGAACAGTAGCTCGGGGGCATCAAACTTACAAAACAGCTACACAACAGGGTAAGAAATAAACCTTTGTTTTAGGCCACTGAGAGTCTGGGTTCTTCGTTACTGTAGCATAACCTAGTTCATCCTGAATGATGAAACCATTAGCACACCTAAGAAGTTAATAATCATCTGATTTCATCTAAAATCCAGTCTTTCATTGACTCCAGATGGCCTTTTCCTTATTTTTGCACTCCTATCCAGTTAAGGGTCCTGTAGCTTGTAGCTCTTGAGTCTCTTCTCAAACAGTCCCCTCACCTTCCTTTGCACTGATGTCTTGAACCAGACCAGCTATAGACTATCTTACCACTTCCTGCTTTTTCCTAGCTGTTTTCTCATGGTATAGTTTAACTTGTTCCTCTATCTTCTGTACCTTCGGTAAAGTAGGCATTATATGAGATTCAGATCAAGCATTTTAGGGAAGATGCTTTGGACTTCATATTGAATTACTCAGGAGAGTATGATATCAGGCTGTTCCACTATTTTGATGATAAGTTGGATCACTTGGTTGATGTCTCCTTATAAAGGGACATTTTTTTCCCCCTTTGCACTTAGCAAATGGTCCGCCAGGTATTTTAACATTAAAATGAATAACCCATTCCCTACCAACCTGCCCACTGATAATATTTGCCTGAATCAGCATTTTATTATGGTGATTTTATTTATTTTTTTAAGATTTTATTTATTTATTTGACAGAAAGAAACACAGCAAGAGAGGGAACACAAGCAGGGTGGGTCGGAGAGGGAGAAGCAGGCTTCCCACTGAGCAGGGAGCTGGATGCGGAGCTCAATCCCAGGACCCTGGGATCATGACCTGAGCTGAAGGCAGATACTTAATGACTGAGGCATCCAGGCACCCCATCATTATGGTGATTTTCTAATTTGTCTTTTGTTTTACATTTATTTGATGGTATTCTTTAAAGAAGTGTTTTCATTCATCCAATCTGAAAATTCCTCTGAAAAAAGGCATGATAAAAACTTGTCTTCCCCTTCAAACACTAGTTTTCTCTCTGTAAGGATGTGTATTTTTATGATCAATTACAGTAAATGCTCTTTTTTCTCAAACTATTCTAAGTCTGTCCAGAAGAGCTTCAAGGTCCTTTCATATCCTTTTCTTGTACAGTTAGTTTTGAGCACATTTTCGGTTTCTGATATGAGTAGATGTCCCAGGCTCATCATGTGCTTTCTTTACTCCAGTTTTGGACTAGCCATTTCTTGAAGAAACCTTTGTTCCTTTTAGTGGGGAATGAAATTTAAAACCAAACTCTGGACATTAGATGTATTCATAGCTGCTGGAGCATCATTGCTTCCAGGCCTTTTCAATGGAAAGAGCTAGGAAATATATTTTTTAAAAAATAATTTATTTAAACAACATTAATTCAAGTGATTATTACTACAGTGTTTTCTTCTCTGGTGTGTATTTCTATTTCCCTTATACTAAAAATCTTAAATTCTCAGGATGCCTGTGTGGCTCAGTCAGTTTAGTGTCCGACTCTTCATTTCAGCTAAGGTCATGATCCCAGGGTTGTGAGATCAAGCCACACATTGGGCTCTGTGCTGGGTGTGGAGTCTGCTTAAAATATATATATATAAAAAAAATTTTAGTTTCTAACAGCATGTGTAAATTGACATTTTTTGCTTTATACTACAATATTCAAAATACAATTTCAAACTTATAATTAGTACTACTACTACTAATAGGAATACTGAGTAAAATTTAAGATTTCCTTGCAGTTCTCTTTATCCTTATATATATCCTACCAAGGATGTACAAAATACTATATCAGAAGTCACTTGAAATAATTTCTCTGTATGCATTATAGGCATACCTCAGAGATACTGGGGTTTGATTCCAGACCACTGCAATAGGGTGAATATCACAATAAAAGGAGTCAAATGAATTTTTTGGTTTCCAGTGCATATAAAAGTTATTTTTACACTACATGATAGTCTATTAAGAGTGCAACAGAATTATGTACATAATTCCGTACATGCCTTAATAATACTTTCTTACTAAAAAATGCTCACCATCATCTGAGCTTTCAGTGAGTCATAATCACTGATCACAACTCACCGTAACAAATATAATAATAATGGAAAAGTTTGAAACATTGCAAGGATTACCAAAATGCATCACAGAGCTATGAAGTGAACAAATGCTGTTGGATAAATGGCCCCAATAGACTTACTCAATGTAGGGTTGCCATATACCTTCAATTTGTAATAAAAAAAAAAAAAATGCCATATCTGTGAAGTGCAATAAAACAAAGTATGCCTGTACTAATTTGAAATACAACTGAGATATTTTGTTTTCAAATTTAGGATTTGCTAATTTTCTTTTTGATATAGTGGATTTTTAAATAGGTAAAACATAGTTCAAAAATTCAAATTTATATTAAAAGGTATATGCAGAAGTCTTGCTTTCATTATCTTCCCTTCCACCTTGTTTTTTTCCACAACTCTTCCATCCTCCCCAATAGGTAGCCTCTTTTACTGATTTACCCTTCCAATATTTCTTTTTGTAAATATATGTGTATACTTATGTATATACATATATATATTTATTCCCTTTTTAAAAGATTTTATTTATTTGACACAGAGAGACAGAGCAAGAGAGGGAACACAAGCAGGGGGAGTGGGAGAGGGAGAAGAAGGCTTCCCGCTGAGCAGGAAGCCTGCTGCTGGGCTAGATCCCAGGACCTTAGGATCATGACCTAAACCAAAGGCAGATGCTTAACCAACTGAGCCATCCAGTGCCCCTATTCCCTTTTTTTCTTGAACAAAGGAAAGTGTATATACTATTTGATATCTTGCTTTTTTTTTTTTTTACTTAATCTTGGAGATTATTTCATATCATTACAAATAGGGCTTCCTCATTCTTTGCTTATGGCTGCATAATACTTCATTGTATAGATTCTTTATTAGTCACTTCAAGTCATTCGTATTTTTTAACTTATTATGCAAATGTCCAAAAGTTCAAAAATAAGAGTAGTATAATGAACTTTCATGTATCTCTCTAGAACCAATTATTAATGGCAATTTGCTAATCCTATTTGATTGATACTCCACCATTTTTTGTTATTAGCATATATTAAAACAGATTTCAGACATGACATTTTACCCAAATAGTTCAAAATGTGTGTGTGTGTAGATAGATAGATTATAGATAGATAGGAAGGTATGGTAAAAATACTGTTGGTTGATGGATAAAACATCAACATATTTTCATATATTTAAGGCCATTTGAACTTCTCTGTGAATTGTGTGTTCATGTCTTTTGCCCATTTTATTTCTGAACAGGTTCTATTTTGTCTTAAGAGTTTTCTATATTTTAGGGAGACTCTCTGATATAATGTGCCAAATATATTCTCCTTGTTTGTCATTTGCTTCTGGTGCTTTTTGCCATGAAAGAGAATTTTTTTTTTTTAGACTTTATTTACTTATTTGACAGAGATCACAAGTAGGCAGAGAGGCAGGCAGAGAAAGAAGGGGTAGCAGGCTCCTTGCAGAGCAGAGAGCCTGACGCAGGCCTCGACCCCAGGACCCTGAGATCATGACCTGAGCCGAAGGCAGAGGCTTAAACCCATTGAGCCACCCAGGCGCCCCAAAAGAAAGCTTTATATTTTGGAGGTGGAATTCTATTAATCTTACGTTGCTTCTTGTTTTGAGTTATAGTTAGACTTTCTAATTCTAAGCTATAAAAGAATTCACCTATGTGTTTTTTAGTTTTTACTTATAGGGGCTTCCCAACCCCCCACCCGCCTCCATTTCACTCTGATTGATTTGGAGTTTGTTCTGGTATCTACAAACAAATATGGATCCAAATTTATCTTTTCCCACCTGGCTATCTGATTGTTTCATTCATTTATTAGTAAATTCATCTTGTCAGTGCTTTGAGACATTGTGTTTATGTACTTCTGGATTCTCTTCCTTAGAATTGGTGTGTCTATTCGTGTACCAGAGCATACAGTTGTATTTATCAAGGCTATATGGTAAAACTAACCCTGCCTTGTCACTTTTCTTTCTCAGGGTTTTCTTATTATTTTTATTATTTACTTTGAGACAATCTCAACTATTCAGAAAAGTTGCAAGTACAAAAGGAACTTTTTTCCTGAACCCCTTTGATAGTAAGATGCTGACATGTTGTCTTATCTCCTTTAGGCACTTAGTGTATTTTCCCTACAAAGACATTTTCATCTAACCACATTGCAGCCATCAAAACCAGAAAGCTAACCACTATATAATCCTCAGACCCCCATTCAAATTTTCCAACTGTTCCCTGAATTATCTTTATTTGAAAAGACAATCCAGCTGTTGAATCCACATGTTGAATTTGGTTCTCCAGTCTCTTTGCTTCTGCAATCAGTTCAAACAGTTTCTCAGTGTTTCCTTGAATTTCATGAGTTCTTTTGTACTATCAAGTGAAATCAGTTTATTCTGCCACTGGTGATATTCATTATGATCCCCTGATGAAAGTGGTATGTTCCAGGGCACCTGGGTGGCTCAATCGGTTGAGCCCTTGACTCTTGGCTCTGGCTCAGGTCTTAATCTCAGGGTTGTGATATCGAGCCCTACATTGAGCTCCATTCTGGGTTTGGAGTCTGCTTCAGATTCTCTCTCCCTGCCCTCCTCTGCTTGCTCTCACTCTCTAAATAAATAAATAAAATCTTAAAAAAAAATTCTCTCCCTCTGTCCTCCCCCCTTCTCTAAAAGCAAGCAAGCAAACAAGCAAATAATTTAAAAGAGTGGTATGTCCCAGGTTTCTTCAGTGTAAAATTACTTTTTCTCTTTGAAACTAATTAGTATTTTGTGGAAAAGTATTTTGAGCCTATGTAAATGATCCTTTTTATCATCAAATTTTCAATTTATTCATTTATTTACATTAACATGGACTCATTTTTGGTGTTAGCATTGCCGTAATTTCTTACTTCATCATGTGTACATTTACTGCAACTTTCTATATTCACTGTATCTTTTTACTATGTAGACTTTTTTAATATAAAATTTGTAAACATTTCTTTTAGTAATTACATATTGGGACTTGTATTCAAGTGCTTCCCTTTCTAGTGATACTATATATGATGCATCCAGTTCATTTTTTACCTTACTTGGGTTTCTGATTTTTTATTTGTCCTCTATATGTAATAACCCTTGGCTCTCCTCTGTCACTTACATGTCAGTCAATGAGCTGATTCTACTCTTCCCGTTCTCTCTCACTTCTTCAGCCTTGTTTAGCTGTGTTTTATTTCTACTTTGTCAGAGCATATTGCATTACCGAAATATCCTTCCACCCTTATCCTCAGTTTTGTTGTACCCTAGAATTTTTCACCAAATATTTTAGATTCTCAACACCAGTCTTTTGCCAAAGTTCCCCCAGTAAAACTTATCCCCTAGAAGATTCTTCAAAAGGGCTTGCAAGTATAATCTTTCTGTAGTTCTTGTGTGTTTCAAATATTTTCTATAGATTTTATTCTTTAAGGGTAGAATGGCTGGATATAAAATCCTTTGCTCACACTTTCTTTCCTGGAGTTTCTTGAAAATGTTGCTTTCTTTATTTATTGTTGAAAAGTCTGATGCCAGCCAGATTTCTTCTCTTTATAAGTGACTTGGTCCTTTCCCTGGAGGCCCAGTGCATTTTTTTTTCTTTAAAAGTCAAGTCATTTTATAAACTTATGTCTTGTAGTTACCTCCTCTAGGTCAGTTTTTCCAGGTACACTAGGGCCCAGCTCAACATAAAGATTCAGGTCTTCTATTTCAGCAAAGTTTTCTTGAATTGTCTTTTAAATATTAGTTTCATTGTTTTATTTTACTTTTTCAGGGGTTCAAATTTCCTAAGTGTTGAATCTTTTAGTTTTCTGTCTCTATCAGTTTCTCTTTTTACCATTTTTGTTCATTTCTGTTTAATTTTTTACATTTTTTATTTCTTTCCTCTTTGCTGCTTATTGTGTTTTTAGTTATTCATATTCTCCTTTTGGAAACTTGAAATTTAATCTTTGTTTCTGGAATTATTTTCTTTTGCTTCAGTTCCTTTTTCCAAGTTCATTAATTCTTGTTTCACATCTTTTTGTTTGTCCATTTCCATTCTGAGATTTTTGAATCTGTGATTAGTGGTTGTTTATCTTATCAGCACTTCTTTTAATTATATTTTAATGTGTGATTTAGTATTACTACAGTTTGCCTTTACTTGCAGCCTTTCTCTTTGGGGTTTCATCTACCAAAAACTTTTAATTCTAATCTTTGTCTTCCTTGTATAATAACTTCATACAGATGCCTGTTTTTTGTTTTCATAAGTATTTGTGTAGAATTTTCTTGGAACAGTTGTAGCAGGTGATCCAATGAAGAAGAATGGAAGAATTAGCATGTCTTACCAGGTTTCTTAGTTCAAGACCTTCCTCTTCTGCTGCTACAGTGAAGTACAGTTTCTTTAATAAGTGTGCCTTTATTGTCTGTCCTCTGATTTATTTATATTATCTTGTCTCAATAGAAGGCTCATCTTTAGTTGTCTTCTTCTTTCCCAGTATCTCCACCTTTCAGAATGCTTTCTTTCCCCTAGAGGTAGCATCCTCCTAAGATCACAACATATGTTCCAAGCCCCTTCTTTTTGACTCTATAGTTTCAGATATGCTGTCAAAATTTCCTCACTTAGAGAGGGACCCTCTGTCTATGGGAATGAACTGTAGTTGGTGTTAACTGTCCCATCACCACTGAAACCTCATTGGTATTTGGTGTGTACTTTGGAAACTGGAATCAACTCTACTGGTCTGAGATCTTTATGTCTCCAGTCACATTTAAATTGAAATCTATAAAATTCTCTTAGTTATGCTGCAAGTGAGGGCCAAGAGGGACTTAATTAGTTCTCCCTGTTGATCTTTACAGTTACATTGATGAGTATGTGGAATTTCTAATGGAAGTAATGGCTCTAAGGGTGACAGGGGTCAAGTGGCTGCATTTAACTGCCAAAGGCAAGGTGGGCATGGTTACTGTAATGGACAGCAGACTCAAAACAGCAATCAGAATAGTCTGACTCCTAAAGACTTATGGCATTGGCTAGTTGATACTAGTGTTTCAAGAAGTCAAATAGATAGGAAACCTACTAAAATCTTACTTGCTCTGTATAAATAGAAAAGTTTATGCTCACTGGCCTTGTCATATATCCTACCATACTGCAAGAGCTAGCTTGATAGAACAATGGAATGGCCCTTTGGAGATTCAGTTGCAGGGTCAGCAAGGTGGAAATACCTTGCAGGGTTGGGACAAGGTTCTCCAGAAGGCTGTATGTGCTCTGAATCAGTGTCCAATATATGTTGTTTTTTCTCCTATAACCAGCATTCATGATTTCAGGAATCAAGGGGTTAAAATGGGACTGTCATCACTCACTATTACTCCTAATGACCCACTACCAAAGTTTTTGCTTTCTATTCCCATGATATCATGCTCTACTGGTCTACATAGTCTTTTTTTTTTTTTTAAGATTTTATTTATTTGACAGACAGTGATCACAAGTAGGCAGAGAGGCAGGCAGAGAGAGACAGCAGGAAGCAGGCTCCCTGCTGAGCAGAGAGCTGAATGCAGGGCTCAATCCCAGGACCCCAGGATCATGACCCGAGTCGAAGGCAGAGGCTTAACCCACTGAGCCACCCAGGTGCCCCTACATTGTCTTTTTAAAAATAATATTTTTTTTCTTTATTTGAGAGAGAGAGAGAGAGAGAGCACGAGCACACAAGCAGGGCAAGTGGCAGAGAGAGAGAAGGAGAAGCAGGCAACCCGCTGAGCAGGGAACCTGATGCAGGACTTGAGGATCATGACCTGAGCAGAAGGCAGATGCTTAACCAACTGAACCACCCAGGTGCCCCTGGTCTGCATAGTCTTAGTTTGAGAGGGAGAAGTGCTTCCACCAGGAGTTACAACAATGATTTCATTGAGCTAGAGGTTAAGATTGCCAGCCAGTCACTTTGGACTCCTCATGCCTCTGAATAAACAGACAAAGAAGGGAGTTACTGTGCTGGCTGAGTGATTGATCCTGGCTACAAAGAGGATATTGGACTGCTATGACACAATGGAGGTAAGGAAAAGTATGTCTAGAATACAGGAGATCCTCAGGAGCATCTCTTAATATTATGACCTTTGATTAAGGTCAATGGAAAACTACAACCACCCAATCCAGCCAGAATTACTAACGGCATAGACCCTTCAGGAATATAGGTTTGGGTCACTCCACCAGGTAAACCATGACCAGCTGAGGTGCTGGCTGAAGGCAAAGAGACTACAGAATGTGTAGTGGGTATACCAGAAATGACCATGTGATCAATTATACATTAAGGACTATAATTGTCATGAGTATTTCCTTCTTATTTTGTTATGAATACATTTCTGTATGTATATATATGAAGCAAATATATTTATTTTCTTTCCTGTCTTGTTCCTTTATTATATAACATATAATGTATTGACTGTATTGTAGTATCTAAGTATTGTTAATTTTATATCATAGTAGTTAAGTGACAGAACATCAAGGAAAAGAGCAAACATCACTCAAGGATTTTATTTCCTTTTTTGGGGAAGTTGTTAGTGCTTTTTCAGTTGTATGGAGTAGAGTTGTATCATGTTAGGCAGAATTATGATCCAGTTATTTCTCTTATTTGGAGATTAAGTATGGTTTAAGGAGATGTGTATGGGTGCTAAGTTGACAAGGGCATAGGCTTGTGGTGTTAGTTTTATGTGCCAACTTGACTGGGTCATGGATACTCAGA
Source organism: Lontra canadensis (assembly GCF_010015895.1). Classification (NCBI taxonomy): domain Eukaryota; kingdom Metazoa; phylum Chordata; class Mammalia; order Carnivora; family Mustelidae; genus Lontra; species Lontra canadensis. Next base: position 5,230,072 of record NW_022631097.1, on the reverse strand, counting down.
TATTTGGCTGAACACTATTCTGGGTGTTCTGTGATGGTATTTCTGAGATTAACATTTGAATTGGTGGAATCAGTAAAGCAGGTTGTCCTCCCCAATAAGGGTGGACATGCTCCCATCCACTGAGGGCCCAAGTAGAATGAAACATGGAGGAAGAGAGAATACACCTTCTTCTTCTGCCTGAGTAATTTAGCTAAGACACTGGTCCTCTCCAGGCCTAGGACTGGGGTTTACATCATTGGGTCCCCCAGATTCTCAGGCCTTCAGACATGGACTGAATTTTATCACTTGCTTTCCTTGGGTCTCCAGTTAGCAGATGGCAGATCATGGGACTTCTCAGCCTCCATAATCATGTGAGCCAATTCCTCATAATAAATTTCTTTCTCCATGTATACTTTATTGGTTCTGTTTCTCTATGGAACCCAAACTAATAGAAGTAGATACCGTTAGCCCTTGGTAACCCAGAAGTCCCCAATTTCTTCTTTTTATATTATTATGATGGTAAAATATACATAACATTGAGCTTACCATTCCAGTTGTTCTTAAATGTACAGTTAAGTAGCATTAAATACATCCACAATGTTGTGAAATCATCACCCCTGTCCATTTGAAGAGCTCTTTAATCATCCCAAATGGAAACTGTACCCATTAATCAATAACTCCCCAGTGCCCCTGGCAGGCATTCTCCTACTTTCTGTCTCTATAAATTTGACTATTCTAGTTACTTCGTATAAGTATAATCATGCAGTTTATGTTCTGTTATGTCTGGTATATTTCACTTAATATATTTTTCATTTTGACCCATTTTGAGTGAATTTTTGTGTATGGTAAGATAAGGGTCCAATTCATCCTTTTGCATGTGGATACCCAGGTTCCCCAGCATTGTTTGTTAAAAACAAACAAACAAAACTATGTCCTTTCCCCATTGAACAGTCTTGGAACTCTTATTGAAATTCTAGTGACCATATATGTGAGGATTTGTTTCTTTGTTCCTGGGCTCTATATTTTATCCCAGTAGTCCATATATTTGCCTTTATGCTAGTACAACACTGTTTTGATTATTATAGTGTTGAAGTAATTTTTGAAATCAGAGTGTGAGTCTTCTAACTTGGTTCTTTTTTCAAGGTTGTTTGGTTATTAGGATCCCTTGAAATTCCACATGAATTTTTGGATGTGTTTTTCTATTTCTGCAAAAAACACTGTGGGGCTTTTGATAGACATTTTATTGAACCTATAGATTGCTTTTGATAGTACTGACATATTAACAGTAGTAAGGCTTGTGACGCATGAATGTGGGATGTCTTTCCATTTATTTGAGTTTTCTTTAATTTCTTTCAGCAACATTTTATAGTTTTCAATGTACAAGTCTTTCACCTCCTTAGTTTAAGTTTATTCCTAAGTATTTTGTTCTTTTTGATACTATTATGAATGAATATCTTTTCTTTTTTAAAAAAAGATTTTATTTACTTATTTGACAAAGAGAAAGAGTATGAGCAGGGGGAGTGGTAGAGGAAGAAGCAGACTCCCCACTGAGCAGAAAGCCAGATGTGGCTTCCTAGGACCCTGAGATCATGACCTGAATCAAAGGCAGATGCTTAACCAACGAAGCCACACAGGCAGCCCAAATGGAATAGTCTTTTTAATTTCCTTTTGAGGCTGTTCATTGCTAGCATATAGAAATTCAAATGCTTTTTGTCTGTTGACTTTGCATCTTGCAACTTTGCTACATTCATTTATTAGCTCTAACCGTTTTGGGTGTATATAGAATCTTTAGGGTTTTATACATGTAAGATGTCATCTGTGAACAGAAAATTTTACTTCTTTCTTTCCAATTTGGATACCTTTTGTTTCTTTTTCTTGCCTAGTTGCTCTGGCTAGAACTTCCAGAACTATGTTGAATAGAAATGGTGAAAACAGGCATCCTTCTATTGTTCTTGATCTTAGGAGAAAAGGTTACTGTCTTTCACCATTGAATGTGGTGTTAGCTATGGGCTTTTCATATGCGGCCTTTACCATAATGAGGAAATTTCCTCCTATTCCTAGTTTGTTGAGTGTTTTTATCATGAAAGGGCATTGAGTTTTGTCAAATGAATTTTCTGCATCAATTGAGATGATCATGCGGTTTTCTTCCCTTTTTGCTAATGTGGTTTACATTGATTGAATTTTGTTTGTTTGAACCATCTTTGCATTAAGAATAAATCCCACTTGGTCATGGTCTGTAATCTTTTTAATGTGCTGTTGAGCTCAGTTTGCTAGTATCTTGTTGAGGATTTTTACATCAATGTTCATAAGGCATTTTGCTCTCTAGTTTTCTTTTATTAATGGTGTCTTTGGCTTTGGCCCAGCCATCCACTAGCGTTGGCTTGGCTATAGGTTGAAAAACTAGAGCAAGAGTGACCACCATGAAAAGCTGACACTTCAGCAAGGAAGAAGAGAGAAAAGCATTTCTTAGCTGCATTAATAGCCATCATCCTTCAACTCATCTTAAATTTTTGTTTGATATGGTTACCAAAAATATGAAAATTAAATTAATAAATGTGGCTAAAAGGATCATGTAAAATATATGAGAAATTCTAAACTCATAACCATCTGAAAGCAAACATGGAATATTGTAAAGGAAATGCATTTGGAGGTAAATTGAATAGCATGCATGGGTGTGAAACTAGGTGAGTGAGAAGCTGCTATTTAAGTTACCAGATCATCTGATGTTATTATCAGAGAGTGTTCCTGTGATAAAGTTGTGAATGAGAAACAGCTATGAGGAAAGTCCAGATTAATACTCTTCTATAATACTCTCCTATAGAGCCCGAGTGACTCAGTTTATTAAGTATCTGACTCTTGATGTTGGCTTAGATCATAATCTCAGGGTAGGAGGATCAAGCCCTGAGGTGAGCCCTACATTGAGCCCCTCTGTGGAGCCCCAGGTCAGGCTCTGCATTCAGCAAGGAGTCTGCTTGAGATTCTCTTCCTCTCCCTCCTCTTCTGCTTCTCCCCCTGTTCATGCTCTCTCTCTCTTTCTCTAAAATAAATAGATAAATCTTTAAAAAGTATTTTTAAATGTTCTTCTATAGAAATATAATGCAAGCCATATGTGTAATTTTATAATTTTCTAAGAGCCACACTTAAAAAAGTAAAAAGAAACAGATGAAATTAATTTTAATGATATATTTTATTTAACCCAATACATATAAAATATTATTTTAACAAGTAATTGATATGAAAATTATGAATGTGATATTTAACATATTTTTTGTACTAAGTCTTCCAAATCTGGCATATTTTGCATTTACTACATATCAACTTGGACCAACCACATTTTACAAGCTTAGTAGTCACATGTGCCTACCATATTGGGCAGTAAAATCTAAACAGTGAGATCTCACTTGTTTAATTTTAATTTTACTTTAATTTTAATTTTCCAGAGCGTGACAGATGTGTTATCTTTTCTGCTCTCTGTTCTTAAGAGACCAACAGTATGCTCTTCTGCAAAGTGGTTCTGTAGGAAGGTATCAATCTTGAAGTCTTTATCTAATGACATATTCTTTAGAAATAGCTGACATTGGACAGATTGTCAAGAAACAAGTCCTTGGCAAGAAATCTTGGCATGTGTGGAGGGGGATGGAGGTCTGGTAGCTAAGTAGTTGTGGCAGGTGAGGGCCTAAGGGAATTTGTTGAGGATTTTAGGCTCACTGGATCCAGCAGGAGGTAGATTTCTTGAGCAGTTGGTAGATAGGGGAACAAAACATCAGGGATATTGGGAACAAAAGTTGAGTGGGCAGAGAAGTTGGCCTTTCTTCCCTCTTTCCCTGCCCATGTGTGAGTACAAGGGAGGTATGTGTATGTGAGAGTGCAGTCTGCAGGACCGCAGCTCACACAGGTCCCTGTCTTGAGCTATTTCCCTTTCACCTTGCTTATGTTCGACTCCCCAAATACCCATTCAGAGTGTTTAATGGGTGTCATTCTTGTCCTGAAAAATTGTGTGCGTTTTACATTTATGTAAATGTGTTGAGTGCTTCTTCCTGCCTGTTCTTCCTACCTTTGTCTCACTCCTGCTGCCTTTGTTCTATCCTTTCCTTTGATGCTTTCCCCACTTCAGTGCTTTTCCCTATTTCTTTTCTTTCCGGCACTTGGCATTAGCTGAGTGTCTAGTGCAAGCCAGATAGGATGCTGGGTACCTCACAGACATTGTTTCATTAAAGTCTCTCAGTAACCTCATAAGGATGGTGACATTGTCCACATTTTGTGAAGGGAACAAATTAGAGCAGTTAGGTGACATGCCTACTATCAGACAGCTAACGCTCTGGAGTCACACTTCACCTTTCTAATTCCAAAATCCACACTCTTTCTGCTGTCCCAAAACCCTTCTCATTCTTTAGAAAAAAATGTACACATCCCTCTTTTAAATGACAAAACAGAAGCCAATTTGGCTATCTCTTGGGACGTAGGGAAACTAGCTATTTGCAGAGCTGGTGATAGGAGCACCTAACATTTACTCATTGCTATGGAAGGCCGTATAGAGCAGGAGTTAAGTGCACAGACTTTGGAGCCTGGATGATCCCAGCTCTGCCCCCAAGCCCATAAGTATCTGTTGACTTTGGGCTGGTTGTCAAACCCTCCCTGGAGGAAGAAGTTAAATTCTATGTAGTAGACAGAGTGCATAATAAGAAAATAGAGGTTTGCGTGTTTTTCACTCATTCATCCATTTGGCAAACGTTTGACAGACCTATAATGTACCAGAGTTACTCTAGGATTATTCTAGGAGCTGCAGATATAGAAAGGAACAAGGTATAAAAAGTCCCTGCCCTTGAGAAGCTTACCTTTTAGTAACGGCAAGCAAGAAGGCTGATACTAAAGGAAGGATGGTGACCTCCACTGGAGGAGGAAACAGTAAAGGCAATAACTGCAATTTACTGCTGTCTGTTGTATGCTAGAACCTGCTTCCGACCAAATTCCATTCCCTAAGGATAAGATTTAATTGTTTAATAATTTTATTGAGGTATAATTTACACACTCTAAAATTCAACCATTTTAAACATGCAATGATTTTTAATAATTATAGAGTTGTACAACCCCCACCTTAACCCAGTTTCAGAACATCTTCATCACTCCATAAAGCTCCTTCTTACTAAGAACAAGGTGTTTTGTTTTCTTGATAAATGAAGGGAGACAGTCTTGTATGTGGAAGGAGCACTGACCCAAGGACCGGAAGAAGCAGGCCCTAATCCTAGCTCTGCCACTGTACCCCCCAAGACTCCTCCCAGCAGAGTCTCACTTTCCTCGCATGTAATGTAAAGGGCAATGCTCACTAAGTGTTCTTACAGCTCTAAGATCTTACAATTTTATTTAAGAAAGTTCTGAATATCTGAGAATTTAGATCTAAAGAAGAGATTTAGAGAAGAGATATAAAACATAACAGGAAAGGGAACGTTGATCAGAAAATTATTAGAAGACATTCTTGTGGGAGTATAGTGGGGGCTAAATGACTCATCCTTTTCTTTCAGCACTTTGTCCAGTGACATTAAATCAACCAACGAATGTTGTTGTATGCCTTAGTTTTCAAAAATATCCTTAAGTATCATCTATGGAATCATTTAGTGTCTTACTTCTTATAACTGGTTAATCAGAAGATCTAATGCAGATGTTTCTTATCTTCCTATAGATGGTTCATACCATCAGTGATCTCTTAACTACTGGAAATAGATTCATTAGCATATTTAAACCTAATCAGATTAAAATACCAATTCAGAAAACTCATCTCTAAAATTCTGTTCCTCTGAGCCACTTTTGGTACCAAATAGTGAGTGTTAGGGTTCTCTCGAGACACAGAACCAACAGGATATACAGGCATACCTCACTTTAGTGCACTTTGCTTTATTGTTTTGCAGATACCGTGTTTTTTATACACTGGAGGTTTGTGGCAAGCGGGTGTCAAGCAAGTCTCTTGGCACCAACAGCATTTGCTCACTTTGTGTCTGTGGGTCATATTTTGGTAATTCTTGCATTGTCTCAAACCTTTTCATTATTGTATCTGTTATGGTGATCTGTGATCAGTGATTGTTGATGTTACTATTGTAATTTGTTTGGGGATACCACAAACTATGCCCATATAAGACAGCAAACTTAATCCATAAATGCTGTGTGTGTTCTAACTGCTCCACTGAACAGCCCTTCCTCTATCTCTTTCCCTCTCCTTGGGCCTCCCTGTTGCCTGAGACACAACAAAATTGAAATTAGGCCAATTAATAACCCTACAGTAGCCTCTAAGTGTTCAAGTAAAGGAAGAGTTGCATGTCGCTCACTTTAGATCAAGAGCTAAAAATGATTAAGCTTAGTGAGGAAGACAAGTCAAAAGCTGTGGCAGGCTGAAAATGAGACCTCTCGTGCCAAACAGTAAGCAAACTGTGAATGCAAAGGAAAAGTTCTTGAAGGAAATTAGAAGTGCTACTCCAGTGAACACATGAGAGATAAGAAAGTGAAACAACTTTATTTTTGATACAGAGAAAGTTTGAGTGGTCTGGCTAAAAGATCAAAACAGCCACAACATCCCCTTAAGACAGAGCCTAATCTAGAGCAAGCCCCTAACTCTCTTAAATTCTGGGAGGGCTGAGAGAGGTGAGGAAGCTGCAGAGGAAAGTCTGAAGCTGCAGAGGCTGGTCCATGAGGTTGAAGGAAAGAACCATCTCCGTAAAAGAAAGTACAAGGTAAAGCAGCAAGGGCTGGGGGAGAAGCTGCAGGAGTTCTCCAGAAGGTCCAGCTATGACAACAATGAAGGTGGCTACACTCCACAACAGGCTTCCAGTGTAGATAAAACAGCTTTCTACTGGAAGAAGATGGCATCGAGGACCCTCATACCTAGACAAGAGAAGTCAATGCCTGGCTTCAAAGCTTCAAAGGACAGGCTATCTGTCTCATTAGGAGCTAATGCAGCTGGTGACTTTGAGTTGAAGCCAAACTCATCGACCATTCCCAAAACCCTAGGGCCTGTAAGAATTATGCTCAGTTTATTCTATTCTCTATAAATGGAATAATGAAACCCGGATGACAGCACATCTGCTTACAACATGGTTTACTGAATATTTTAGGCCCACTGTTGAGATCTATTGCTCAGGAAAAAAAAGATTCCTTTCAAAACATTACTGCTCATTGACAATGCACCTGGTCACCCAAGAGCTCTAACAGAAATGTACAGTGAGATGAATGTTGTCTTCATGTCTGCCAACACAATATCCATTTTGCATTTCATCATAAAATAATAAAAATAATAAGTAAAATAATAAAATATATTTCATAAAGCTATGTAAGTGCCATAGAGAGTGATTCCTCTAATGGGTTCTGGGCAAAGTCAACTGAATCCTTCCTGGAAATGGGATGCCATTAAAAACAACTGGAAGAGGACAAAATAACCACATTTACAGGAGTTTGGAAGAGGTTGGTTCCCACCCTCACGGAGGACTTGGAGGAAGTCACTTCAGAGGTGGTGGAAACAATGAGAACTGGAATTAGAAGTGGGGCCTGTAGATGGGACCGCATTGCTGTCATCTCATGATCAGACTTGAACAGACAAGAAGCTGTTTCTCATGGATGAGCAAAGAAAGTGGTTTCTTGAGATGGAATCTGCTCCTGGTAGAGATGCTATGAAGACTTGAAATGACCACAAAGGATTTAGAATCTTATATCAACTTAGTAGATAAAAGAATATCAGAGTTTGAGAGGATTGAGTCCCATTTCAAAAGAAGTTCTACTGTGGGTGAAGTGTTGTCAAATGGCATTGTAAGCTACAGAGAAATCATTCATGAAAAGAAGAGCCACTCAATGCAGCAAAATCCATTGTTGTCTTATTTTAAGAGATCGCCACAACCACCCCAGCCTTCAGCAATCACCACCCTGATCAGTCAGCAGCCATCAACATCGAGGCAAGGCCTTCCCCCAGCAAAAACATTGTGATTCGCTGAAAACTTAGATGATGATTAACATTTTTTAGCAATATTTTTAAATTAAGGCATGTACATTTTTTTTTTTTGGAGATACAATGCTATCGTCCACTTAAAGGACTATAGTATAGTGTAAACATAACTTTTATATGCACTGAGAAACCAAAAAATTAATTGACTTACAGTGTGATATTGACTTTATTGCAGTGGTCTGGAACAGAACCTGTAATATCTCCCAACTATGCCTCTGTGTGTGTGTGTGTGTGTGTGTGTGTGTGTGTGTGTGTTTATATAGAGAGATATAAATTTATACGGAATCATGGAAATTTATTATGGCAGTTAGCTCATGTAGTAGGGAAGGTCCAGGAGTCCCAGTCTGCTGTCTTCTAGCTGTTGAACCAGGAAAGTTGGTACTGTAATTTGTTTTGAGTCCAAAGATGTGAGAAAGGGGGAGAGGGAGGCTGATGGTGTGACTCAGTGTGAAAGCTCAAGCTGATGGAGAAGACAGATGTCTCAGGTCAAGAAAGGAGAGTAAATTCACCCTTCCTCTGCCTTTTTGTTCTATTTGGATCCATAATGGACTGGGTGATATCCACCCACATGGGGAAGGAACATCTGCTTTACTCAGTCCACCAAACGAAATGCTAATTTTTTCTGGAAAAACCTTCACAGAAATATCCAGAAATAATGTTTACCAGCTATCTTGGAGTCTCTTAGTTTAGTCAAGTTGGCACATAAAATTAACCATCACAAGAGGCAGGACTCTTAAAGGCCTTCAAATCCAGGTCGAGGATTTATTTCAGTTGAATGCCATGGGGACTCCATTGAAATATTTGGTCATTGCTTTTATAGGTCAGTGAATGATTCAAAATATGGTATCCTGGAACAAGATTCAAACTTAAATCCTATCATACCTATTTGTGAATTTGATCAAATGAATTTCCATAACCTCTATTTCTTTATCTATAGATAATACCAACTTTACCAATCTTAAGATAATTGACAGGTATGTGTGAAGTACATCATTGTGTTTGATGCCAAGTACTTGATGCTTTAAAATTATAAAAGATACTTTGTGAGTATTAATTTGGTGACAATGTATTAAGTCAATTGATGGGAAGCCAGTTTGATGTTCAGTGTTTTTCAAAATATAGTTCCTAGGTCAACTGTGTCAGAACCAGCTTGAATATTTTGTTACAAATGTAGGTTCTTGATTCCAGTCCCAAATCTGATGAATCTGAATACTGGAATGAGCTTTGGAGACCATCATTTAACATTCCCAGGTGATTTTTATACACATTTAGATTTGAGAACCACTGTGACTGGTTTGCCCTCAGTAAATATTAGATGTTTCATTTTTGCTGCTGCTGTGAGTTATCATCATCATAGCATAGAGAAATCATAGCCCAGCTTGTGGAGGGGCCATCAAAGGCTTCATTTTGAACTGTTTGCATAAATGAGTAGGCTTGGGATGGATGTATAGGGTTTGGCCAGGTAAAGAAAAGGGAAATGTTATCTATTTAGAACAAAGGCACAAAAATATGGGAGAACATGGCTTTTGCGGGGAACTCCAAATAGTTCAGAATATGATCATAATGAAAAGTATTTAAACTAGAAGGTAGTAAGAGTTGATATTGGATGTTGAAGAAGATGGAAAGGCAGTTCGAAGTTTTGTTTTTAAGCAAGAGTGATATAAGTTCAGATTTGTATTTAGAATGATTACTCTGGATGGGAGCAATCAAAAGGAGAGGGTCAAAAGGAGGGTGAGGTTGCTGAGATAATACAAGAGAGAAGTTATAGAGGCTCAAAATAAGATTTTGATGAAGGATAAAGCGGGACCTGAATAGAGAGCTAAAATAGACTGGGTTTGCTGACCAATACGTTGCTGAAGCCCTGAGTGTGTGAATAGGCACAGTCAGTGATGGTTTCCAGATTTCTCTGGAAGGGTGACTGTGTAGGGTGGGACAACCCTTCATCTAGGTGGGGAAGAGAGAGGGAGAATCAGGTACATGGAGGAAAGATGCTCATTGGCGTAGTTATATCACACTGGAGATGTTATTGAGACATCTAAGTGAATATATTTTTAAAATATAGGAATATGAAGCTGGTATTAAGAGGAAAGACCTCAGTTAGAAAAGGAAAGTTTGGAAGCCACCAGTTTCCAGTGGAGGATTAAGATATGGGTGTTTATAAAATTTATCAGGAGGTCTTAGAATAAGATAAGAGATTGAAGATTGAGACCTTGAGAAGGAGGTAGAAGAAGAGAAACCCAAAAATTGCAAGACAGAGACAGCATTGAAAAAGCCAAAGAGTCAGATAGGCTCCAGGGAGGAAGAGCCTGAGAAAGTTATTTACTGTGTCAAATGCCATAGAGGTCCTTTAATTTTGTAGTAGAAATTGTCTATGAACTTGTCATTTGGCAAGAGCAGTTTTAATATGAGATTGTGGAGGCAGAAATCAGATTTAAGTGGTTTTATGGCTGAATCAGAGTGAGCTAGTAGAGACCATGACTAGAGACTATACTTATAACTGGGAGAAAGAAAATTTCTTATCTATATAACTATTTTAAAAATCAAAGTATATTAAAGATCACTGATTTAAAAAACCTGAATGAACATATCCTATGGAATGTACATGGAAAAAGAAAAAAAGTCTCAGGGGATTTTGGTCCTGGACTATAAGCCTTTTGATAGCAAGGAGTGTCTTCCTCCTTTTTTCGGCAACCTGTGAGCATCTTGCCGGGTGCCCAGCGATTGTGCAGGAGAGATTTATGGATTGGATGGATGGATGGATGGATACGAAGGCCCAGAATTAATTAATTAATTTTATAGGCCCGGAATTTTTAAGTTTTTTTTTTCTAATTTCAGATAGAGTTAAAAGAAAGGGGACTAAAAGGAACTGTGTTAAAATATTGATACATACCAAGAATGATGCTTTTAATTTCCATATAGCCCATTTTTTCACCAGTTTGCCAGGATTGCTCTCTCCCTCTCTCTTCTAATGAGCTCTCTCTTCCCTTTCTTATAATTCCATGTGAATATTTAATCTAAATATTTTGGTATCTTCTAGAGCTTGGAAGTGAGCTAGGATTTTAAAATTTGTATATTGCTACTGGACAGTAAGAATGTCGGATCCTAGCAGAGATAGAGCTAAGGCCACTTGGAGTCCTGTGCCCTTCAGTGGAGACTCCACTTAGAAGGCCCATGTGCTCAGAAGCCAGTCTCCTAGCAGGCAGGGCTGGGGCCACTGCTCCAGGAGTCAGGCCAGGTGGCTCTTGGCCAAATGGTTTCTGAAAATGGGCAATACTGATAAATGTTTAATGCTCCTGCTTCCTGTGCAGCTGCTACAAAGTGCTGTCCTCTTTGTGAAAACCCTGTTTTTGGCGCTATTTTCCCTGATGGTTCCCAATGAATGTTTTAATCCAGTTTCTTATTCTGCATCGCCATTGTCTCCATTTGCCCTTTCCCGTGCTATCTCTTAAGCCACTGCTTTGATGTCCATTTTCAAGTTTCCAGGGACTCTGAACTAGTAACATTGACAGCAATTGCTCTCACAGGACCATAGATGAAAAGTGTCAAATGTAAGAAGGAAAGAGAGCAAGCTGCTGTCTCTGGTAGAGCAGGGTCAGCCCTAGAGAGATGGAACTGTCAGCTGTTTATATCTGACTCCGTTCATTTACTCATTCTCTGACCACGTGATGGCAGGGTTTCCAGTGTGTATTTGGGCAAGTTTTTGATTCCTCCATGTACTTATATGACACATGCATTAAATGCTTAGTTAAGTGGCCATGTTGTTATTCAAGAAATATTTAGTGAATGACCTTTGGGTCAAACACTGTTTAAGGCACTGAAAACACAGAATTATATAAGGCATAATAGTTCGACCTCAAGGGCCTCACAAGACAGTGGGGAAGGGGGGTAGACATGTATAACAAGAGGATAGGTGGAATTACTGAGTGTGTACATTATTCCCCCTGTAACATTTCCTTGTAATTATCTGTTATAGGAGGAAAAGAGGGGAGATTTAGGTCTTTCTTTGTGGGCCAACCAGGGGCTACATGGTAGGCATCAAGAAGGTTCTACAGGACAGACGGGAGTTGGGTTGGGTTTTAGATAGTAGAGAACAACACTTAAGATGGAACGATGAGGAGAGAGAAAAATCATGACCAGTCCAGGGGGAAACTTTGGTAGGGCTGGAGCCCAGGGCATTAGTGGGAATGGGTAGGTGGGAGGGGAGTTCAGGAAGGCTGTGGTGGCCTGATGATGCAGACTGTATATTCTGTTCACATAATCAGATTTATATTCTAGAAAGACATTTTAAAGAAAGGTGTGTTCAATAGGAGAGATGTCAGATATCCCCAGTACCTGGCCCCACACCCCCTCACCTTGGCTCCTAGGTATAGGAGATTTAGCAATCTCATGGTGAAGAATGGGAGCCACTGGCTGCATGCTTCTTCTGTTCTCTCCTCAGTGAGTAATTCTGAGGGTAAATCTGCCTATGTCTGTGAATACAATCAAGCCCAAGCTACCCACAGAGGTGATCTTAGTCACTTATCCTTATATTGGCTTTTGTTCCCACCACTCTCCCAGGTCCCTCATTCCTGCTGCCTTGAGCAGGTTCTAATTAAACTCTGCATTAGGGCAGGAAGTGAGACACCCAGGCTGGGACAGAAGGCAACCAAAGAAGAAGATGTTGCAGTAGTTCAGGTGAAGATGATAAAGGATCAAAGCAAAATATTAATTGCCATGTTGCTAAATAGGGGAAGGAGACAAGAAGTTTGTAGGAGTGAGAATGGAAAGGTCTCGATGGCCAATTCAGTGTGTGGGGTGGAGAAGAAGGAAGGATTTCTGATGTCTCTTAAATCACTGAGAAGGATGGTAGTGTCATTAACCAAGTTGAGAAATAAAGCTTTTAGAACAGGTGTATGTGGGGGAGAATATGGGTTCTACTTTCCATGTGAAGAATTTAAGGCATTGTGGGAATCATGGGTAGAGATGCTTAGTAGGAAGTTAGATTCAAGAGTCTGGAGCTTAGGAAAGAGTTCTGTGCTTGGGAGTTTTGTGAATCATGAGCATACAGGAAAGAGAGGGCACCTACAATTACTGAGGGTCTACTATCAGTTAAATGTAGCTCTTTCCCCAGACTTTGAGAGGAGAGGGCAGGGTATGGCTGAGAGTGCCCCGAAAATACCCCTATTTCCTGCATCCTGTTGTTTTAACTTCCCTTCATGTCACTGTTTTGCTTTTGTTTTGTTTTGTTTTACTAAGACAGTGTTCAGGTGTTAAAGCTGTATTATCATAGTTTCCTAATTGAATTTAGTCTTCCTAAGAAAGTGACTCATGATAAAGTCCCCTGATCACATTTGAGAGCAGTACAGTAAGGAGAGAGGCCAGAGAGGCAAGTTCACAGGTTAGGTGCTTGGGTTTTATTCCAAGCGTGCTGAGAAGTCATTGGAGAATGCAGCCATTCAAGGATGGTATGTGCCGGGGACCTGAGATCTGCCTGGAATGGGGAGAGTTTATTGGTTCTGTCATTGTAACCCTTGTCCTTACGCCCCCCTGCCATTCTTCTCAGCTAATTTCTCATCCTTCAAATATCCTCTGAGGCCAGTGAACCCTTGAACTCCTGATCAAGCAGGAGTGGTTCACCTGTGATCCCCCAGCAATTCTGATAAATCCCTGTTTATCTTCAGCATCGCACTGTACAGTGAAAATATTTACATGTCTGCCTCATGTATATTATAAGCTCCTTGAGGACAGGGGCCAAGGCTTATTTTGACTTTGTATCCTCAGTGCCCACATATCTACCATATCACAGGCATTACATCATTGTTGAAAAGACCCGAGTATGACACCCAAGGGAATATGTGAATAACAGGGAGGACAAGAAATACTGCAGGAGACTCAGAAGGAGCTGCTAGGGAGGAAGGAGGTACTCAAGAAACTAGAACCACTGGAAGTAATTTGTATTGTATGGTTAAAAACTGGTAAGCATTATGAAAAAAAAATAGGGCTTAGGAAGAGGGGAAGGTTGTAGGTTGCATAGGGTGATAGCAGTAGGCCTCCCCGAGGAGGTGGCATGGGAGCAAAGACGGACAGGGGTTGAGGAGCTGGCCATCAGTAGAAAGGCCTAGGGGCAGGAGCTGCCTGCTAGGCCTGAGGAACAAGGGTGAGGGTGGGTGAGAGCAGACACTGGTTTCTGTGTGCCCCCACTTGTGCCCATCCATTTGCATGCATTTGCAGCATAGCCCTCTTAAACTCTCAGCTAGCTCCCTTGAACATATCTGCTCCACAAAAACAGGGATGTTCTCGTGTGTGTGTGTGATGTAACTCAGGGGCTTGGTGTAGAGTGGACACTCCAGGACTCAGCGAATGAAAGAGTGAATACAGGAATTCAAAAGGGGGCAAGGTTTAGAGAGGAGAATGATCCACAATGGGAAATGCAACAGAGCGACAGAAGAAAATACGCCCGAAAGGAACCTCTGGCTTTGGTAAGAAACAAAAAACTTCTGAGAATAAAATTTCCATCTTCATCTCCTTAATTTAATTAAACCATTAAACCATCTTCATCCTCCTCTGGCCACTTTATTCACTTGGGTAAGGCTATCTCTCTGGCTTCTGTCTCTTGATTTAATATGGGCCCTGTTAAAATTAAAGCTCTAAAGAGCTCTTATTTATTTGAATTATCTATTTTTGTCAACTTCTGTTTATTTATGGTCTCAAGGTCTGACCTAGAGAATGTTTCATTGCTCTCCACAAGGGTTTTACTAGTGTGTTTGGAAAATAGATGGGAATAAGCTATTTAAAGAATTATTTTTAATAGCCCTATCCCAGGGCTCAAATGCAGCAAACATCCCCACTGGGTGTGGCTTCGCATCCAAAATCAAATTCAGTAGCTCACTCTTGGAAGATGTACTTCTTGTGTCTGTTTTTTCATAGTATACAACTCACAGTTCACATTGGCATGAAAATGAAATAGGGTCAAATGTCTTTTCATAAATAGTAATGTGGTGAAACCACTTAATTAGGATTCTAGTCTCTGGCACTCACTTTTTAGATTCAACTCATAACTAGGTATCTGTCATAGAGATTTGACATTGTAGGGAATGTGTGAGAGGAAAATGTCTCACTCTTTTAAGAGTGGCAGTCAGTCATCAGAAAGCCAAAGGATAAGGTTAGAGGTGACGATCAGGGCATACAGGCTACAAGGAAGGCTTTTAAGTTCTGGGATTCACTTTTGGTGGTAAAGTAAAGTTGTTTTGATAGGGAGAGCTTGCTTTTAGCCATCTCAAATATTTATGTACTTGACTTTTATTCAGCTCACCCATAGAAGAGGAGTACATTCAAAGATAAGCATTTAAACCGCAGAGAAAGGTTGAAGTCCCTGATGGGGCACACTAAAAATGTGTTCTCAGGAAGGAAGAGACATGTTTTATTCAGTAAAAACATGTTTTATTCAGTAAAAGCAAAAGCAAGTATGTAAAATAGGCTTCACTAGTTTTTGCAATTATAGGGATATATGGGAGAAGAAAAATAGTGGAGGTCCACATCAGTGAAATTCATATAATTTCCAAATGTATTAAGTCCAATTTCCTTCTGGAAGTTGAGTCTGTATCTAAGAGGGGGGTTCTGGTTTGTCTGGGAATGTCAGGAGTGTGGTCCCTACTGGGTGACCCACTGCTCAGCCTGCTCAGTCTGTCTGTCTGAGCAATCCTCGTTTCCCTCTGCAGACCCTGGGCATCTGGTAGACCATTCTAGCTACCTGGGGTTCTCCCTCAGTACCAGCTTTAGGGTGCAAAGCAGTTTATCCTGCTTTGATTCTTACATCCTCCGAAATAAAAACACACACGTGCTATGAGGATTGACTGCTACAAAAAATTTGAAATGTTGGAGTTTCAAATGCTCAAGAAATCTCAAAACGATGCCAACCACAGTAGCTGATGGTCTCCCTTTCATTGTGGGCCCACTTGTCACCTTTCCTCAAACCTCCGACATTCCCTTATGCCTCCTTCCTCCCAGGAGATGACCTGCCTTTGCTCACTGAGGGGCCATCAGAAAGAGTGGCTTTAGCTTCCAACTACCCCCAACCTCCATGTTGTCACCTCCAATGGACAGCTTTCGTTGCTCCCCTTATCCAGCTTTCTAGGAATATCAACTATGTGTAGTCATCCTTCCTTTGTGGAACTTTTTCTGCTGTCAGATTCTATAAGTTCCTCTGTCACTATGTGTGGTTGTAGCCCTCACTGCCTCGTTTCAGTGGGGCTCTCACAGCCACCAGTGCTTCCTGGCTCTGGCTTCTAATTTAGAGTCTAGTGTCTGGGTCCTAATGCAAGAGGAGGTGGGAGAGTACCCAGGAATTCCATTTAAAATAGGATAGACAGGTTATGTTTCATATGGTAAGGAGTTCCTCAAACATGACAGCGTTCAAAAGGAATAACAATTGTCCACAAGGAACCTTGACTTAGTGAAATCTGAGCCACTGACATGATGCCATTAGTATGCCAACTAGCAGCGTCTGATGAAGATTTTGCTTCCTATCAGATTTATGGGATATACTGAAATCTCTAAAAGTCTTTGATTTTAAAGAAAGCAACAAACAAATGAGCTAAGAATCAGAAAAGAGCAAAAATACAAGAAGTAAAAGAAAAATAGAAAAAAAAAATCACAGAGGTCAAAACACCATTAATGAATTATTGATAGGAGAACATCAGAAGAGTGAGTCAGGAAATCCAGGAGTTGTTTTTTAGACAAAAGCAATCAAATAGGCAAACTTCCAGAGTATCTACTCAAGGGGAAGTAGACAAATCAAGGGGAAAAAGACATCTCAAACACTCTGAGAAAAGGGATATGGCAACAATTTCACCTCTTGCCTGGGCAGCCACCGAACCCCTTAACTAGTCTCTCAGTTGCCACTCTTGTTCCCTGCCCCAACACCCTAAATAACAGCCAAACAAATCTGCCAAAGATACATCGGATCATGCCCAGTCATGCATAAAACCCTCTAGTATCTTCCCATGGTGCTATGGCCAAGTGATTTCACCCGTGCCTGCCTCTTTGGCCTCACCTGTGCTTGCCTTTTTGGCTTCCTTTATCATCACCTGCCCGCCTTTTCTTCCTGTCCCCTTTTTGCCCTTTACCCTGACATGTTTATTCTGACTCTGGAGACTTGGCAATGTGGGTTCTTGGCCTTTGGAAACCTGCTTCCCGTGAAATCGCAGCTCCTCTGGCTGCTGTGTTCCAGGCAGGCATGCTTGCCCATGGCCATCACACGGTCTTACCATCTTTTTGTCAGTGCAGTCAATCTGTTTACTTCATCTGTGGTTTCCCCCACAAGGATGTAAGCTCTCAATGGAAAGGATTTCTCAAGGCACATTCACAACTGTGTCACCAGCAGCTAAATCAGCATCAGGCACAGTGATTAAATCCCTAAATGTGAAGTCTCCTTAGCAGACATCTTATGAATCGAATCTACAAAGTCAGGGTCAATTGTTATTTGTTGAATGAAGAAAGAAATGAATAAGTATAGAGAAATTTTGAAAGATTATTTAAAAGCAATAAATGTTAATAAATAAAAAATCTTTTAACTGGACAAAAAGGGGAAACTTGAATAGACCAATAATAAAAAGTACATTTAAAATTTTTGTTAAAAATGTATTTCCTCGCCGGCGCGCCGGCCTCGCCGAGCCGGCCGGCCGGCCTGGCTCCCCTCCCCGGACCCGACGGGCGGGCGGGCTGCCCTGAGGAGGCGGGGAGGGGAGAGCTGGGCCGGCCGGCGGGTGGGCGACGATGCCGAACTTCTGTGCTGCCCCCAACTGCACGAGGAAGAGCACGCAGTCGGACCTGGCCTTCTTCAGGTTCCCGCGGGATCCGGCCAGATGCCAGAAGTGGGTGGAGAATTGTAGGAGAGCAGACTTAGAAGATAAAACACCTGATCAACTAAATAAACATTATCGATTATGTGCCAAACACTTTGAGACCTCTATGATCTGTAGAACTAGTCCTTATAGGACAGTTCTTCGAGATAATGCAATACCAACAATATTTGATCTTACCAGTCATTTGAACAATCCACATAGTAGACACAGAAAACGAATAAAAGAATTGAGTGAAGATGAAATCAGGACACTGAAACAGAAAAAAATTGATGAAACTTCTGAACAGGAACCAAAACATAAAGAAATAAACAACAGCAACGCTCAGAATCCTAGTGCAGAAGAAGGGGGTGAGGAACAGGATGAAGATATTTTACCTTTAACCCTTGAAGAGAAAGAAAACAAAGAATACTTAAAATCTCTATTTGAAATTTTGATTCTTATGGGAAAACAAAACATACCTCTGGATGGGCATGAAACTGATGAAATCCCAGAGGGTCTCTTTACTCCTGATAACTTTCAAGCACTGCTGGAGTGCCGGATAAATTCTGGTGAAGAGGTTCTGAGAAAGCGCTTTGAGACAACAGCAGTTAACACATTGTTCTGCTTGAAAACACAGCAGAAACAGATGCTAGAGATCTGTGAGAGCTGCATTCGGGAAGAAACTCTCAGGGAAGTGAGAGACTCGCACTTCTTTTCCATCATCACTGATGACGTAGTGGACATAGCAGGAGAAGAACACTTGCCTGTGTTGGTGAGGTTTGTTGATGAATCTCATAACCTGAGAGAGGAATTTGTGGGCTTCTTGCCTTATGAAGCTGATGCAGAAATTTTGGCTGTGAAATTTCACACTACGATAACTGAGAAATGGGGGTTAAACATGGAGTATTGTCGTGGCCAGGCTTACATTGTGTCCAGTGGATTTTCTTCCAAAATGAAAGTTGTTGCTTCTAGACTTTTAGAGAAATATCCCCAAGCTGTCTACACACTTTGCTCTTCCTGTGCCTTAAATATGTGGCTGGCAAAATCAGTGCCTGTTGTGGGAGTATCTGTTGCATTAGGAACAATTGAGGAAGTTTGTTCTTTCTTCCATCGATCTCCACAACTGCTTTTGGAGCTTGACAATGTAATTTCTGTCCTCTTTCAGAACAATGAGGAAAAGGGTAAAGAACTGAAGGAGATCTGCCATTCTCAGTGGACAGGCAGGCATGATGCTTTTGAAATTTTAGTGGACCTCCTACAAGCACTTGTTTTATGTTTAGATGGTATAAATAGTGATACAAATATTAGGTGGAATAACTATATAGCTGGTCGAGCTTTTGTACTCTGCAGTGCAGTAACAGATTTTGATTTCATCGTTACCATTGTTGTTCTTAAAAATGTACTATCTTTTACAAGAGCCTTTGGGAAAAATCTCCAAGGGCAGACCTCTGACGTCTTCTTTGCAGCCAGTAGCTTGACTGCAGTGCTGCATTCACTAAATGAAGTGATGGAAAATATTGAAGTTTATCATGAATTTTGGTTCGAAGAAGCCACAAATTTGGCAACTAAACTTGATATTCAGATGAAACTCCCCGGGAAATTCCGCAGAGCCCAGCAAGGTAACCTGGAATCTCAGCTCACCTCTGAGAGTTACTATAAAGAAACTCTAAGTGTTCCAACAGTGGAACACATTATTCAGGAACTGAAAGATATATTCTCAGAACAGCACCTCAAAGCTCTTAAATGCTTATCTCTTGTACCCTCTGTCATGGGACAGCTCAAATTTAATACATCAGAGGAACACCATGCTGACATGTACAGAAGTGACTTGCCCAATCCTGACACACTCTCAGCTGAGCTGCATTGCTGGAGAATCAAATGGAAACACCGAGGGAAAGATATAGAGCTTCCATCTACCATTTATGAAGCCCTCCGTCTACCTGACATCAAGTTTTTTCCTAATGTTTATGCATTGCTGAAAGTCCTGTGTATTCTTCCTGTGATGAAGGTTGAGAATGAACGCTATGAAAATGGGAGAAAGCGTCTCAAAGCATACCTGAGGAACACTTTGACAGACCAGAGGTCAAGTAACTTGGCTTTGCTTAACATAAATTTTGACATAAAACATGATCTCGATTTAATGGTGGACACATATATCAAACTCTATACAACTAAGTCAGAGCTTCCTACAGATAACTCAGAAAACATTGAAAATACCTAAGAAACGTTTAAAGTAGGCTTTCTCTTATGTTTGATATTTGGAAAAATCTGTAAGAAATTTGAAAACATCTTACAGAAAAGCTGTCAGGTGTATGTAGGCCACTTAATCACTGAATATCTTGACATACTGACCTCTCATTGAGTGTATTAGCCATTGACAATCTGCCTATTTAAATGGCCCCTGTTTAAACTCTCATGCTTTGGAGACATAACTGTTCTTCCAGAAGATAGCATTGAAAGTGCCACATTACACTTCTGTGGGATTTCTGCTAGTGGCACTTGGGAATTGTTTTAGTTAAGTCATTTTAGACATAACATTTATTATCACTGTATCCAATTGTCGGGTATTGAGTTATCACTTCTTAGAAGATAAAGATTTTGAAGAGGTTTAGGGGGAAGGGATACATTTTAGAAAATGTTACAAGAAGCTCATGAGTGACCCTTGAGTAGTAGGAGTGTTAGTATGTTAAAAATCGGTAATGGACAGTTCAGGGAGTTACCAGACAGAAACATGTGAGCTTGCCAAGCAAGGATTGCAGTAGAGATTTTGTCTTTATCAAATGAACTTAACAGAACAAGTTACAGTTAAAGTTTGAATGGGAGACCCTGCCATTGTTCCACATTGGGTTGTTGCTGTTTACATTCCTTTGTTGAGCCTACATCTTCATAAGCTCTTTAGCACCTGTATGTTGAAACACCTACGACTTTATAAGCTTTTTAGCAGGTATATGTTGAACACCTCTGTTCATGGTCAAGGCAGGATCAGAGGCCATGGATACTGACAACTGATTTGTCTGTTTTCCTCTGTCTTTTTCCATGACTATATCTACTGCCTCGTCTTGATTTATAAACAAAACCTGGAAAACCTACAAAAATAAGTGTTTTGTGGTTTATCTAGGAATAATACAGAAAATATTGCTGTTATTTTTGGTGAAGAAGATCAATTTTGTATAGTTTATTTCAACTTAAATAAAATGTGAATTTTGTTTAAAAAAAATGTATTTCCTCCAAATTCTGGAATAAAAAATTGTAGAACAGGCTCACTTTTTTTTTTTTTTAACGATTTATTTCTTTGGAGCGCCTGGGTGGCATAGTCATTAAGCATCTGCCTTTGGCTCAGGTCATGATCACAGGATCTGGGATCAAGTCCCGCATCGGGCTCCCTGCTCAGCGGGAAGCCTGCTTCTCCCTCTCTCGCTCCTCCTGCTTGCATTCCCTCTCTTCTTGTATCTCTCTCTGTCAAATAAAATCTTTAAAAGAAAAAAAAAAAGATTTATTTCTTTGAGAGAGAGAGTACATGTGAGTAGGGAGAGGGACAGAGGAAAAGAAACTACAGGCAGACTCACTGCCCAACGCAGAGCACCGTGCGGGGCTCTATTGCACAATCCATGAGATCATGACCTGAGTGGACACTAAGAGTTGGATACTCAACCAACTGAGCCACCCAGGCACCCCAGACTCACCTTTAAAGACAGATGTAAAATCATCCATAAAATACTAATAAATCCATAAAAATCCATAAAATACTAATAAATTAAATTTGACAGCACATTTAAAGAACAATTGATTATGATAATGTAGGATTTATTAAGAAATACAAGAATAACTACATTAAAATATATTAATAAACAAATCAATAACTTAAAAAGGAAAAAGTTTATCTTGTTAGCTGCTAAAAAGATATTTGTAAAATTCAAGGCTCTTCTTATTGAGATAAGAAAAATCTTTAAAACACTAGGGATATGAAGATACACATTTGGGATAGACTATATAACTCTATTGAACAACAGTTAATTTAAATGAGAAATCCTAGAAATATTTCTGTTAGAATTATGGGGGAACCTCAAGGATGTCTAGTGTTACTATCATTCACCATTATCTGGAAGTTCTGGACAATACAATTAAATATCAAATATAATTAAGATATATAATTATTTAAAAGGAGGAAAAAATTGCAATCAATATTGTCTACTTGAGAACGTGCCAGATAGTCAATTAAAGACCCATTTCATTTGATAAAGAATCAGCAAAGTGGCTGAATGCAAGACATATATCTAAAAATTGATAGCAAATTGTTACATTCTTTACCTGGCCCAAAACAGTTTGTCATAATTCCCAAGTGGAACCAGAGTTGCCTTCACTAAGAAAATGTCACTCCCCACTGTTTATGGTTTTGTTTTTTCCTCCTTGCTCTAAGAAGTCTACCACATACCACTACCCTAACAGAGAAGTTTGGAGGCTAAGGAAGCAGTTCCAAGTCTAAAAGGTAAGAGCCACTTAGATAAAGTAGAGGTGTGTGTGTTTGGCGGGGGTGGAGGGGGTGGCACAGGGGGCATGAACATACAACACAATGTTCTTATGCTGTGTAAAGGGTGGCTTGCAAAAAGAATTACCAAAGGAGTCCATTTCAATTGGTACAAGTTGAATAATTTAAGACCTTTAAGTGTTCCTTTTTGGAAAAAGAAATCAAGTTAATTGATCTCTGGAAATGATGAACCCTATGAGGCAATGAAATTGAATGGAAGAAAAAGGGCGGCACCCTCTTCCCAAGCAAAGGCATCAGACGACTATGAGTTTAGCAGTCCTTACCTTGTGCTGTTGCAGGCATTGCAAATCAGAGGCTTCAGCTTCCAAGAAAAGAGCAGCACACACATTGGGTGAAAAACTCTGTTGTTTCCACATCACACTTTCTTTTTCCTCTTAGTTAAAAAGATAGTTTCTGTTAGGAGGGTCATCTTCTGGCCTGGTGGCCCCAAAGACCAGCTAGCCTGTGGGCCGCTGCTCACTTCAGGCCATCATAAGTTTTTCTCAGTCTTTGACAAGATGATTGAAGGACAGCGTGGTATGTACATATGTGTTTGGATCAGGTTGCAAACTCTTTCCTGGGATGAATGATCTTTGTTTCTGAGAACGTGTCATTTCTACATTTGTAGCTGTTACAATCTCTTTACTTTGTTTTTGTTTGCTAATTGTTTAATGACCTTACTTGGAGTCATAGAATGCTACTGTTCTATCTGCCTAACTCTTCTCTTCCCTTTGCTCTTTTCAATACATCTCATCTCATTTTATTTTATTTTGTTTGCTTGTGTATTCATTTATTCCTTTATTCAACATATATTTGCTGACCATGGAATTTAGTGGATCTTTGGCCAAAACTAAAAAAACAAAAACAAAAACAAAAAAACAACTTTGCCCCTATTGAAACACACTTTGAGCTTTATCATTTCCTTAAACTTCAATGTGGGTAAGTTTTAGATTCTCTCCTGAGAGGCTGGAGTGGAGAGAGGGACAATGAGAGAGTTTGGAATTCTAAAGAGAATGGAAAGCATATAGAAAGATGCACAGGAAGTCACCATGTTAAACTTAATCAGTGTCCCAACCTTCTAGGCATCTGAGTGGATGGGTGTTGATTTTGGTAAATTCACTAGCATCAACCAAAGACATTGTTCTTAAATCACACAGACTTTAAACATGATTGAAGGAAGATTTGACACATAAAAAGCTGTTGGATCTCAACACCAGGGAAAATCTGGGTATCATTCTTTAGATGTCTAACTTGGGGTGAGTTTGTAAAACGTATAAAAGCCAGATGAAATTGGAATGAGTCAATCCCAACCAGTACCCATTCCTGCCTCTCTCCAACACTAAGTGTCTTAAAGACAGGGGCTGAGTCTTGATCATTATTCCTGGTGTTTAACACAGTGCTTAGCACACTGCTAGTACTGAATCAGTTCTTACTAACTGATGAAATGAAAAAATGCTGCATGATGACTCAGAGTGCCAAGATCCTATTCTTGAATTAAGCCTTGATTCTGTCTTATGGTGAGATCCTATGAGAAATAGCTGCTTGTAGGGTAAACCTTTCAGGAAATCAAGACTTTGGGAAATTGTTTCTTTTGACCCCAATTTTCTAACATGTCATTAAAATTTATGAGGGAGAAGACAGAGCCAATAAACTTTCCCCCATTTCCAGGCAGTTCTCTTGAGTTTGCCCGCACACACTGTCTTTGAATGGCTGCACCTTCCAATGACTTCCCAGTGCACTCGGAATAAAATCTGACCCCCTCACTGCATATGCAGCCTTTTCCCTGCCTGTCTCCTTGAGTGCTGTGCTAGAATGTGATAAAAAGAACCTTTGTCCTCACCATGAATCCTTTCTTAGGAACGTAAAACCAAATACACTGTCAAAACCATGATATTACCACTGTTGGTATATGAATGCTTGCTCATTGAAAAAGACAGCTATGGGAAATGAAACAGTGGGATGGCGGAAAGAAGGGGCACTTTCACAGAGCCCTTGGCCTGGCCTCTCCTCTCCTCAGAAGGCCTGGGAAAAGAGCTATGTTTAAGACTGAGCTGGCCCTGAAGAGCAGGGCCTTCATTGTGCTGAACTGGGTTCCCCACTGAGCTGCCACTCAAATGGCGTGACTGGAAGTCAGCAACCCCGTTGCCATGGCCAGTTGGGCCTCCGGGTACCATCTCCACTGGGAAGCTGTTGTGGGAAAACGTTGCTGCTCTAACCAGCATCCCCAGTACCATCTCCACCAGCACTTTTGGAGTTAAAGCTCTAAGACTAAATCCCCTCTTCTGCTCTCATAACCTAGGATGAGTTGCTGCCTATGGTGAGTTTCATCCAGTAGCCTGAAGGCAGGAGAGAGGAGAGGGGATTGATTGGCCCTCCACTCCTGAAGGCTGTCATCTTCCTGGAGGAGAACATCCTGACTCACATTCCTTTGGTGTCGTCGTCAAAGCAAATCACAGTTCAGAGATGTATTCCGTTGGGATTACCCAGGAGCGAAAGAAGCAAAATCTGCAACTCCAAATTTAAATTGAATCGTAGTCTAGTTAATCTTTTATAATTAATTACTCCATGTACTGTCACTGATCATCTCAAAATCCTAAGTCCCAAATCTGAGGTAATTAGCATCCGGTAATGTCATTATCCTCTTTTGATTCCATTTGTGTCATCTTCACTACTTCTGAAGGTGTTGTGAGGCTTAGACTTTTTCAATTTTCCATTCCTTAGTCTTCTATAAATGACTTAATACTGCTATAGCTTAAGCTCATCTAATTGTTTAGAAAACGTTTGATTTCAGAGTAGTCTTGGGTTGATGAAAGAGGTGCAGAAATGGCCCAGAGACTTCCATCCCTGCATCCAGCATCATCTATTAACTTCTTACATTACTATGGCCCATCTGTCGCAACTGAGGGAGTCACATTAGTGTGTCACTATTTAACTGTATACTTTACTCTGATTTCACTAGTTTTTTCCTAATGTTCTTTTTCTGTTCCAGGAGCCTTATCGAGGTGACTATGTTCCATTTCGGTGTCATGTCTTCATAACCTTCTTTGGTCTGTGACAATTTCTTATTCTTTCCTTGCTTTTCATGACCTTGATGGTTTTGAAGAGTATTGGTCAGGTGTTTTGTAGAATGTCCCTCTGTTGGGAAGTATGAAATCTGACAACCAGGAAACTACCTCAAGCACAGCGAAGGGCCCTCGAAATGAGATGCCAGGTAGTGAGGGAGAGGCCTGGAAGCCTGGGTATAATACGTGGGTGTGAAGAAGAGGCTCCTCCAGCTCTATCTCCCCAACGGACTCTCCATGGATCAGAGACAGATTTGCTCAGCTGTGTCTTTCCTGTGCTGTGAGCAAAATCAAATGATAATTTCCAGAGAGTAAGTTTGGGGGTAAGTTAGGAACTGTCAAAGAGAAATTATTCTGACATGTGAAAATGGCATAAAGCATTTATTCAAACAATTGCAAATGGAGTGGACTATTGCAGTGGGGAAGAAAGATTGAATGCAACTCGGAATACAATAGGAACAAGTGGGGATTTATGAACAACTGGCAGGATGAGACAGCGGATGGAAAATTACTAGAGTCGTCAGTAAAACTAAACTCCAGAGACCAAGGACAGGGGCCAAGGGTGAAAAGGGGCCAGTTGAAAAGAGGTCTGTGGAGACTGATTGAGAGTTTGTCATGGAGGGCATTCTTGTCTTGTGCAGCAATGGAGACCAGAGGGCTGGAGAGAGGATGGCGAGAAAGCATGGCAGGGGGTGGTCTTCTCCCAAACCCACCTGACTCCAGGCTCAGGAGTGACTGGAGGAGCTGGACTCTCCTTTGGGCCCAGGTGGACACTTGGCTCAAAAGACAATCATAACTTCAGTACATTTCCACCTTTTAAAGAGGGACCAGGAAGAGGAAACCTGGGGTGATCACCAGGAAAGCCAGTGTCGTGGTCAAGGCTGCACTGTTTGTGGACATATGGGTGGTGGTGTTAGGAGAAAGAGCCCTGTGCTGGGGGCCAGGCAAGGTGAGCAAGCTCTCATGCTCCCACTGAGCAGGGGACTGAGGCAGGCTTCAGGGGAGAGCTCATATCTGGGATCTTCCCTTTATCTTCTCTTTTCAACAGCGAACTCTTTGCCTGCCTCTCTGTGAGTGAAAGGGGCCCAAACTGTGACCCAGGACAGCAACCCCAACACCCTTTGCTTGTCCTCATTTGCACCACTATCCTCGATCTACCATCTGCCATAGGATATACTGCTTATAATGATGTCAGTCTTCCCACTGCCATTGCTGAGAAACAGATATGTTTTCTGTGAAGGTATCTTTGTAATTATTACTGGTCCCCAGTGTGATCCCTTCTGGTATGACATGCGGCCATGGCCCAGCGGCCCCTGTAAGAGTGTGCTGGGGACTCAGCTATGCTCTCCTAGCTGATGAGAGTCCACTGACAGGTGCAAGCCTACTTAGTACCAGGGGCAGTAACAAGGACCCCTGTGGAGGGTGATGGCACATCCCGGCCCCACCCCCAATCCAGACAGGTCCTGTGAGCCTCAGCAAATCTGAAACTGGCCCCATTAGCCCCTCTTGTAGTCCCAGCCAGAGGGTCCCTGCAAGGTGCCAGGGGAGATCAGATTCCTCAGCACCACCACACACTGTCATTAGCTACCCCCACCTCTCACTCACTGTCTTAAAGAAGTGCAGGAAGAGGGGGAAATATTTGAGAGGCTCAGCATTTTACTTAAGAGACTGAGCATATAGCAAAAGTAATGTTTAAATGATTACATCAGACTGAATTTACGGAGTCCAGGGAAATGTAGCTCCCCACCTTCCCTCCCTGCAGGGCAGGGGGTTTCTGAGGAAGGGCAGCTCAAGAAAGGAGAAAGGCAGAGGCCAGTTTTCTGTTTCATTTTGGGAGAGGGGTAAACGTGGTCCCTGCTACAAAGGTTGTACATTCCGGTATAGTTTTCATCCTCTGCCACAACTATGGGGGGACCCCAAAACCATGTTCTTTTAACGTTCACATGCCCAGTACTTCCTTACGTATCGGCAGTATAGATGGACTTCTGTGCTTCCGAGTTATAAATTTCATCTTTAATCATCACTCCCACAAAAGGGACTCACCACTCGTTTCGAGATAATCACCGAATAGTGTGATAAATGGAACACAGAGCTATAGACCTACTTTATGTGACATGAGCTCCGTGGCTTGCCTAATGAGTTAGATGATATATTTATGACCCTCATGTTTCACTTTCAACCCAAAGCCTAGAATATTTCATAAATATTATTTTACATCAAAGCTTAAGGAATCACTATTCCAGAGGTATTTTATCAGTCATATATTTTCTCTCTGAAATTGCTCTCATGAGATCTGAGTTATGCATGGAGCCTCATACTATATGAGGCAAGACTGGAGGAGCTGGACTCCTCCCCTTGGCCCCAGGAGTCGTTGTATTGAGAGCAGTCCCCAGAAAGGAAACCCTGGCTTCCACTCTGCTCTGTCAGTACCAGTATTGTGCACAGAAGAGTTGAAGTCTGAAATGGAACTGGAAAAAATGGTTGGGGTAGGTCCAGTTCTCCCTCCTGACCTGGGGGCACACAGCAAAGCAATTTACAGTGCCATGGAAGGGAGAACAACAGAACTGGGCTCCCCACCCCGCAGTAGGGAGTAACGACGTCAGATATTCCAGGTAGACTAGTAGGGTTACAAAGTTCCCCCAGGGAGGGGGTGCGCTGACTCCCATGTTGCAAGTGGGGAAGGAAAACCTGAGAGGTCCTGAGATTTGGATGGAGGTCCAGTTCTGGGGTGGCTACAGGTGTACCAGGGCTCCCCTTCACCATAATCCTATAGATTAGTTACAGCCAGAAGGGTTATTCTCTTTTGAGTCAAAGCATGGAAAACTCAGAAAGACCAGTCTCCCAGTTTAAAGTGGGTAATGAACCTGGCTCCCAGCTGTGCTATGTGGGGCCCGTCTCCTGTCTCCTGAGAGAGCAAATTGCCACCTGGGGATAGCAAGCTTGACTGAGGGGCTGCTGGTTCTGGTATTTCATGTCCCACTTTGTCAATGGGGTTATTTTCTCTTCTCTTTCCAGATCCCTGCAGTGATGGAGGACAGAGCGTGGTGGACTAATCAGTTTGTGTGAGCATCCCAGTGTCACCCTAACAATCTGATGGGGTCAGATTGACTTCATGAAAGTTCATTTTTCCTCCCACTCCCAAACCTCACTTTCCTCCTTGGTACACTGGGGGTATCATTAATAAATGCACTTGTGCATGCCCACACACACATCCATCCTGAATGTTCTATGAGGATGTGATAAGGTGGTTTGTTGAACAAGAATACCAGTTATCTCCCATCGAGAGCTTTCCCACAGGCTCAACATTTGACATGAATTCTCTCACTAGATCCTTACAACCCCCTAAGAGGGGCAGTATTATAATCCAGTATTATAAAGGAGAAACCTGGGGCACAAGGGGGAGAGGTCCCTTCCTGAGGTCACCTATCAGTGGAGCGGTAGACAAGTGGTCAGTCTGGCTTCTCAGGGTGCCTGGGACATGGTGAGGCCCAGTAGGGACAGTAGCTCCTGGTTTAATAGCCCTCATCTGCTACACAGAACCAGCCCCGGGTGGCTTCTGAACATAAACCTAGGAGAAAACAGATTCCTCAGATCCCATGTTTATTCTTTCTCTTTCTTTTAAAAATGTGTTTATTTGACAGAGAGAGAGCATGAGCAGAGGGTGCAGCAGGCAGAGGGAGATGCAGGGAGCTCGATGGGGGGCTCGATCCCAGGACCCTGGGATCATGACCTGAGCTGAAGGCAGAGGCTTTAACCCACTGAGCCACCCAGGCGCCCCACCCATGTTTATTCTCTTTTCAGAGAATTTACATCATTATGCTCAGTCTGTGGAAATTACTTATTTTATAGAAATGAGTTATTTAAGAGGCTTAACAATGCTGTCCACACCAGGGAATTTTTTCTGGTGGAGAGCCTTTAAGCACATTCATTTTTAACGACACAGGCTAATATTAGAATGTAATTAAGATGCTAACACCAATAGTTTCATGAGAAAAATTTCCTAAAATGACTATTCCTTCACAGAGCAAGGGATGCAATGAAATGAGTCATCTGCTGAAGCCATCAGTTTGTTCCTGACCCCTCTCAGTTATGCCCATAAGTCAGTGCGTAGGAGAGAGGGAGCTTCTCACTTCCTCCTCTCTCCTCCCTCCCGCCCAGTATTCACTGTGAGCCTGCACTGGGCCAACCCATGTGCTAATTGCTGGGGGTGAAGATGAACGAGAAAGATGAGGTTGTGCCTCACAATGCTTACAGTCTAAAAGGAGAGCACTATTATACTACTGAGTACATGTTTCCAATGGAGGGATATGCCACGAAGGTATGGGGTGCATGAGAGATTTTAGCAAGCGACCTTCTTAGAGAAGGTTCTCAGGGTTGGCAAGTTGTGAGGTGAGACCCAAACTCACCTGAAGCAGGAAGTGGGAGAGGGTGCGAGGAGCTAGTGTGTGGGAGACTGAGGTAGGAGCAGGTGGGCACTAGGGCCAGGTGGCTGGAGCCTAGTGGACAAAGGGACAGTGGCAGAAAGTGGGGTAGGAAGGAGAGCCAAGGGCCAGGTCATCAGGATATATGGACAACATTAAGGATTTCAGACTTGATCGTTCTAAGAAAACTGGGAAATGACTAGAAGGTTGTAAGCAGGAGAGGGGTTTTATTCTCTGAATCTCACCAATTAGAAAAGAAGGAGCTGCTAGTGAGCTTCTGTGACCCCTCCTGGCTTTGGAAGCCCAGACCGTTCTATAGGACCACTTTGCCCCCTATACAGGTCATCTCACTTAGAGGGACTGGCTGCAGCTAACTGGGCCGGGACAATCGTCTATGAGGAACAGTGAATTGTCCATTCAACAAATTACTGAGTCCCTCCTACAGGTAGTGAAATAATGACATAATGACTAAGTGGGGAAAAAACAATTGTTTTGTGGGTATTTTTCCCCATTTTTCATTCAGATAATTGGATACCCTCCCTCTCTCATTTAGGATGTGTTGGGCGGGGGGGGGGGGGGGTGCGGGCGGGCAAGGAGAGTTTCCAGGTGAGACCAGTGGTGACTTTTGTCCCTGCAAACCAATGGCCATTTCTGCCTCACAGAGAGAAGTGTCCAAGATGCCAACATACAAAATATAAGGAAAAACAGAGCTAGGCCAATTTCCCCTCATGAAACATCCCTCTCCACGTGCATAATACATTCTGGAAGGAGCCCAGATTAACTCAGCCAGAGTGGTGAGGAGAATTTTGTCCTTGTGGAGAGTCAAAAAACTTCATAAAGTCTTCTTAAACTTCTTTATCTAAATGCCTTATTTTTGTGCTCTCTTTTGTTTTATTCAGATTATTAGGATAATTTCTTTTTAGGCTTGTGAGTCGGAAGTCAAGGCTTTGTTTCCTGCCAGGAATTTTCCATCCTGGATCCATGTTTCTTCATGAGTGAGTTCAGGCTGGGTAAAATTCTTCTCACTTGTACTAACAAGGAGCTGTTGAGGGAGGTGTGGAATAAAGTGTTTCATAGATGATTACAGTTGCCACTGTCTTTGGGTGGTTGCCATGCAGTGTGTAACAGCCCGGGCAGTGGTGATATAATAATAGTAAATATGAGCACATAATAATTCTTGGAGTGTAATGTTCAAAATGTAGGGCAAAAAATAGAAAAAGTCATTCCTCCTTTTGAAGGTGTGCTAAGAGCATGTTTCTCATGTCAGATGTGAAGGATTCTGATAGAACACATGACTCCATTGGACTCTGAATGATGCCACTACCTAAAAAAATAATTTAAGTGATGTGCACTTGAACCCAGCATCCAGTCTTTGATTTTGGCCTTGAATCAGCTAGCCAATTAGCGGCAGCCGACCCTTCTTGATTATTCAAAATATAACCAGCAAATGCTTTGGCACAATCACTCATTCTAAAAAATCCTGGCACCTTTGTAGAAGTCACATTTCATTTCCTTGGAATGCATCTGAAACCCTGGCACACAAAAGCTCTCACATCTACATAGCTCTTTTGGAGAAATCATTTATGACAGTGTTATAGTCGCACTTGGCCTCACATACCTTCATTATTTTTCAATTTTAAAAGCAAAACACATGGCCACCAGTGTCCAGAATGTAGGCCTTGTCTTGGCTGCCTGGGCCTTTGACACCCCCGCCAGAAGCAGAGAGCTTGGTTTGGGGTTGGCCGCCATGTGTTGGAAGGCCCGGGGCCAAGGGGTGCTGGCAGGAGAGTTTTGGGTTGTCCTGAGGCCAGGCTGCCTGTCTGGAGAAGACCAGTGGCACTGAGGACGGGCGCTGTCATCTGCCCCTCGAGGACCTAACGTGCAGCCCCAGGTGATCCTTGCATTTCTCTCTGATCCCCACCAGGAGGCACATGGCCTTGTGGTCCTTTCTCCTTCCCTAAGGCCAGTGAACGTCTTTGTACTCTTTCTTCCTCTATAGTTCACTCGTTTTTGGTTTTAGTTTTTCTATACTATTTTCTAAGGTATAAAATACTCTGGGTAGAACGGTGACATATTCCTGCCATGTTGCTCCTCCCAAAACCTCAAACCTGGCACCTAGTGCCAATTAAATATATGTTGGATGAAGCCATGAACGAACGAATGAATCCATATTTTGGCCACACAGGCACACACCATTCATACCAGAACCCTCACAATGATAGCATTCATCTACAGAGACCTGGAACTTACCTCACCATCAGAAAAATGTTCTTATTGATTTGGGGGTCAAAATTGAGAAACAATAAATCGAGAAAGCTTAAGGAACAGTTAAGTACTGAACAATGATCGTAATGAGCTATAAGAAGTACTACCTGATTACTTTGTGTAAGGAGGGCTTATGAAAGGGAGATGTAAGGAAGTAAAGAAAGCAGGTACGTGTCATACAACAGGGACTCAGGAGGACAGAGTGGGAGGCGGGCTGTCTCATTCTGCATGAAAAGCAGCTCTCAGAACAGGACAGCCTGGCCCCCAGGGCAGCAAGAACGCCCTGAGTTTCGTTCCCCTGCCTGGGTACCCAGGTGATCAGTTCTTGGTTTCTCATACTAGCACTCATCTTGATCACAGAACAACTTCTTTGGGCCACTGCTCTCTCCCTGCATTGTTTTCACAGGCTCCTGCCCTGCTGGTGGTCTCTGATGCCTGCCTTCCCTCTTGCACTTGGCTTCCTCTATCTTCTGTTAAGTCCATTCCTGTATTTAGCATTCAAACTCCCCAAGAGTAGACCTGGATTAATCTCTGACAGTGGTGAGAATTAAATGAACCGCCAAACCCAGAGCATGGATATTCAAACTAATTAAAACAAGCTACAGGCTGACCTACTCAAGTGTTCCTCAGAAGCCAGATAGCAGGAGGAAGCAGAACTAGAAGTCACATCCACAGCTCTCCCAGCAAAAGGCCTGCTCCTGCTCTCCACCTCCGTCCGCCTTCTAGCTTCCATCCAGATAGATGGCTACAGGCTACAGATCCTCTGCCCTGTGCTGTCAGAACTCCGACACCCCTTGTAAGGACCTATTTAGAAACTGTCCCTGCTCCCCTTCCCCCAGGGGATTTACTTGGAGTCAAGTCCCGGAAACCAGCTTCAGGTAACAAAGCCCAGATACAAAGGTGGGTCAGGCCAGGTGGAGACATGGGATCCGTGGGGGGATGCATACTGTCTCCCTGGTTACCAAGGGTATGAGCCCCGCCCTTTGGGCGCCAATCCCAATCAAGGTGTAATAGGCTGGTTCAAATGTCTACTAGGGTAAATTGTAACTCAATTGGTCGCCTAGCATCACTGTGGAGTTTCCTGTGTGTGTTACAATCTCATTGGTCACCTGTGCGTGGCCAGGCCCGACCGCATGGCCTTTGCCCTTAAAAGTTAGTCTGTGAAACAGAGAAGGGTCGCCCTCTCTTGTAAGAGGTGAGTCCCTGAACGTTCGGTTAGATTCTTGATGCTTGGCGCGAAATAAAGCTTTGCTGGACCTTCGCTTTGTATCAGTCTTGCTCCTTTAATCACGGACCCATTATTGGGGCATAACACCCTCACGTTGCTTCTGGATGATTTTCAGTCTGGCCCAGCCCTCCTGCTTCCCACTCTCTCCCCGGCATATTCTCTTAAACTACTGGGCAGCTCTGTTAGTCCTCAGCAGCGCCCCCCTCCGGCCAGAGACGTCGGAGGGAGAGTGAGGTCTGGCTGACGCGCTGCCCAGGGACTGGGCCTCAGCACACAGATGGATTCCCAGGTGAGGCAGAGGGTCCTGCAGCCTGGGGGCGTGCGTCTTGGTGTGGCACCCCTGCACTGGCTCCTGCTCTCTGATTTAGCCTGTTCAGGGACTTCAAAGGGGCAATTTGATGTCGGAACAAGCCTATTTAAACTGCAGAACTCATTCATGTGTATGACTGTTCTGTTACTCAGAAGGACTGATACATGCTCTCTCCTGATTTGCCCCCCCGGGGAAGTAGGAGGAGGTGGCGTTTGTCTTTGGTGCCTGTGGTGACAATCTGCTGGTCTACCAACATCCAGTCATTTCTTTCCCCTGTTAATGAAGTCTCAACTTTGTTCAGGAATTGGCTGACTAAAGGAAAATGGAACCAGCTCCAGAGGATGAATTATGACTAGTCTAAAACTAACCCTATTCCCTTTGTTAGTGATCGGGTCTGGGTAGGAGAGGAGTGGGGACATGTGACCCTGCTCTGGCCAGTGAGATGAAAAGGAAAGTCTGTTAGAGAATTTTGGGAAATATTTTCCATTCTGAAGAGAACAAAGGTACATGAAGTGATTTTATCCTTTCCTTCCTGTCTTCATATGTTATGGTGGATAATGTGATGTTTGGAACTATGGCAGCCATCTTGTGACCAAGAAGATCACAAAAAAGATATCAAGAGAATACAGAGAAGTTAACCTAGAGCTTACTTCTATACTTATTATACTTAATCTTAAGCCGTTACTGTTTAAGCCACTCTTAGTCAGATATTCTGTTACTTGCTGCCAAAAGGTCCTTGACTGGTATATTAGGCACCAACATGCCTTTGGACCTTCTGGGAGAGGCTCACAGTGGTGAATTTAGTCTGGAGAACCTTGTTGCATACATGGCAGAGAGGAAGGATGATAGGAAAAGATGGAACAGATTCCTTTTTGTTAATCATTTGCGAAGAAATAGCAGCAGCCCTCACCCCCAAGAAATTTCAGCATCTGCTGCTATCCCCACCCCATTCCAAATTATCACATCAGTCAAATGTACCTACTTGTCTCTTTTGGGAGAACTTGGAAAGGAAACAAATGAAGAGACCCCAAAGTTAAGGGACATCTATCTTGTTGCTGGGGCATTGGGCTAGAATGAGAGGTAGTCTACACAGAAGAGAGAACCAGACTGGAGCCATCTTAAAAAGAACTTCATCTGAGAAAGCCAAGGCAATGACATTGGGGCAGTAACAGACAGTCTATGTATGTGTGCATGGGGATTGCGCTGCTAGAAATCTGGAACCTGTGGGGCTGGGGAGATAACAAATTGTCAGCCTATGGGGGCATTGTCCACATTAAAGGACCTGTGGGTGAAAGAAAGACAACAAAGAAGAGTGACTAAATATTAACATAAAATTCACCCCCACACTCCAAAAAAGTCAGCTTTGAATACCTGCCAGTCCCAGAAAGCCTTTGATACTAAAGGCACCTGAAAGGTGAGATGGTTTTTGTAGAGCAGGTCAGCATGTTGGAGACACAGGAAAGAATGGAAATTGCAGCTTCAATCTGAAGGCAGACAGGATGCAGAATTCCCTCTTCAGGGAGCATCAGGCCTTAAACTCCTTCAACTGATTAGATGAGGCCCACCATGTCATAGAAGGTAATCAAAGCCTACTGATTTAAATGTTAACCTCATGTAAAATACGTCTTCACAGAAACATCCAGACTGGTGTTTGGCCATATATTGGGGTACCATGGCTCAGGTAAGTTAACACATAAAATTAACCATCCCAAGCCTTACCTAGAACGAGATAAGGTGGTGATCATCTCCACAGCAAAGGCTGACTGGACTGCCAGCTAGAAGACCCTTAACAAATGCCAAGTCAGTGGCTCTCCAGCCTGAAGACACGCTGAGCTGGAGAGGAAACGACAGGCGCACTCTTACGTACCTGAAGAAGCAGATGGAGCCAGCCTTCCGGGCTGAGGGAGAAGGTGGGGAGCACACTAGTATCTGCGGTGCCGGGATCGGCAAGGCCAGTATTTCATGAATTTCTGTCAGGGTTCCTCACAGCTGCCACTACCTTGAACACTAGGGCAGGCTGGTGGGGTATCTGACGAGGACATACACAGAGTAGGAGCGGCCACTCTTGGTGGGTTCACTCTTGGTGTTGCATTCTAATGGTTTTGACAAATGCGTAATGACATGTATCCCCCATTATACAGAGTATAATCTATTTACTACGCCCACGTGTAAAGTATAATACCCCCATCATACAGAGTAGTTTCACTACTACCATACCAAAAATTAGT
This sequence comes from Lontra canadensis, assembly GCF_010015895.1. NCBI lineage: Eukaryota > Metazoa > Chordata > Mammalia > Carnivora > Mustelidae > Lontra > Lontra canadensis. The sequence goes on along the minus strand of NW_022631097.1, from coordinate 5,194,252 downwards.
TAAACTTTCTCCTGTGCTGTCTCTAAGAGTTTTATAGCTTTGCATTTTACATTTAGGTCTGTGGTCCATTTTGAGTTACTTTCGGTGAAGGGGGCAAGATTTGTGTCTGGATTCATATATTTGCATGTGGATGTCCAGTTGTTCACTGGACATTTATTGAAAAGACTGTCTTTGCTTCCTTGTATTGCCATTGCTCCTTCTGTTCTATTGATCTATTTGTCTTTGTCCTTCCTCCCTCCCTTCCTCCCCTCTCTCCCTCTCTCCTTTTCTTGCTTTCTTTCCTTCTTTCTTTCTTACCTCCCTTCCCTCCTTCTTTCTTTTCTTTTCTCTTTCTTTCTGCCAATACCACACTGTTTTGATTATTGTAGGTTTACAGTAAGTCCCAAAGTCAGAGATTTTCTGTCCTCTGACTTTGTTCTTCTCTTTTATATTGTGTTGACTCTTCTGGGTCTTTTGCCTCTCAATATAAGCATTTGAATCAGCTTGCTGATAGGCTCAAAAAGACTTATTATGAATCTGGTTGGGATTACAAGTTGACAATATTGTATCTTCTATTCATGCACATGGAATATCTCTGCATTGATTTAAATCTTTGATTCTTTCATCAGAGTTTTGCATTTTTCCTCATAGAGATATTGTACATATTTTATTACATATATACCTCATTTGGGGGTATAGATTTAAACCTCATTTGGGAGGTGGCATTGCGTTTGCACTTCATTTTTTTAAGTAAGCTCTAGGCCCAATATGAGCTTAAACTCATGACCCCAAGATCAACGGTCATAATGCTGTACTGACTGAGCTAGCCAGGCACCCCTTATTTCAAATCCCACTTGTCTGTTGCTGATATATAGAACAGGGTTGACTGTACCTTGTTTGCTGCAGCCTTTCTCTATCTGCTTATTAGTTCTAAGAGGTTTTGTTTGATTTCTTCAGATTTTTTACCTAGATGATCATGTCATCTGTGAACGAGATAGTTTTATTTCTTTCTTCCTGGTTGGCATACTTTTTATTTCTGCTTCTTATCTTACTGTATTAAGTAGGACTTCCAGTACAATGTTGGAAAGAAGTAGTGAGAAGGGACATACTTGCCTTGTTCCTAATCTTATCAAGAAGGCTTCTAGTTTCTCACCATTAGGGGTGATGTTAGCCATAGACATTTTGTGATGTTCGTTATCAAATTGAGGAAGTTCTCCTTTATTCCTAGTTCTCCAAGAGTTTTTACCATGAAAGGGTATTGGTAGATTTTTAATCAAAATCACTTATGTTTTTTTTCTGGTACTTTTATGGTTTTTTAAAACTTTATTTTAAAAATTATTTATTTCTGTATGTATGTAACTTCAGCACCCAGTGTGGGGCTCAAACTCATGACCCTGAGATCAAGAGTCACATGCTCTACTGACTGAGTCAGCCATGTGCCCCACTTTTATGGTTTTAACTTAAAAATTTTGTCTTCTTTCTTTCTCTCTTTCTTCCTTTCTTTTTTCTTTCTTTCTTTCTTGCTTGTTTGCTTTTTTCCTTTTGGTATACAGTGCTTAATGGTATTTGGTTTTGTTCTAAGATTTTATTTTTAAGTAATCTCTACACCCATTGGGGGCTTAAACTCACAACCCCGAGATCAAGAGTCACGTGTTCCACTGACTGAGCAGCCAGGTGCCCCAGTCTTTTATTAACTAGAATCTGAAAGAATATTCAGTGCTATGGAGAGAAAGCAGAGACAGAAGAGGAGACAAAGAGGAGGGAGGGGTGGACGGTGAGTGGGAAGAGAAGAGGAAGATAATTTGAGACAAAGGATGAATCTAGAACAATGGCAATGGGTCAGAAGGGAAGTTTGGAACGAATGGAAGAGCACCAGGTGGGCATTTCACTGGACTACCATAGCAGCAGGATGTGGCGCAAAGATTTGGGTTCCAAGGTTGAAAAGAATTTGATCACCTGTGGGTGGTGGGAGGGCACTGCCTTCCACTGCTGGAGCCAGAGCAGGGGAGGATTTCCTGCTGATGCTCTGATACACACAGACACATTCCAGGGAGTATCATGATTGGCTGTTCTCCTTCCTCTGCCCTTCCCCAGCTGCCTGCCCTGAGGAGGAACCATACCAGACCAGCATGACAGGGGCCTGAAGAAGGGCAGGCTGGGCATGGCTGGGCCAAGGTCCTGGAAGAACACAGATTCAGATTGTCAGTCACAGGGAAGACCCACCCAGAGTTTCATTTTCCCCTCCAGCTTGGCCCTGCTTTGTCTTCTAGAGCTGCCTCCAGAACCATTCTTTCTACAGGAGAGAGGCTCCAACAGTTGGAAGCGGCTTTCCATCCCACCCACTCCAGACCCTCTGAACCTTCGTGGCCACCTCAATCACACCCACCTTCCCTGGTACTTTCCCCACCCAGGGTCAAATTGCTCCTTTCTTGGCTCTCTCTTTTAAAATGGCATCCTCTCCTGCCTCCCCATTGCTCAGTTCTCCCTTTCTCTTCCTTGGTTTCTTGATTTTTTTCACATGGTATATTTCAGATCCTGATGGGCTCTATGCCCTCTTCATTTATTTGCTTTTTGCCAGTTTCTGCAACCAGAATAGAAGCTCCACAGAGGTTCATAGGCCTTTTGTCTCTTTGTTGCTATTCCATTCCCAATACCTACCACGGTGCCCTGTTCTTAAGTATCTATTGGCTAAATAAATGCATCAATGTGAGGTACTGCTATTCGTCAATTAGTTCAGTCAGGTTGCATAAATTTTTTTAATTAGATTTGTTTCCTTTACGACAATTTAAGGATGGAGATCCTGCCTAACTTGAACAATGTTCATTCATTTGATAATTATCTGTTGAGTGGCGACTATATGCTCTCTAGGCACTGTGGGAAGCGTAAGAGATACAGACAGACTTGGCCTGTATTCTCATGAAATTTGCAGCCCAGCCATGAACACAGATGACCAGGGTATAAAAATGACATGGGATGATTATTTTACTAGGAGATTTGCCCTTCCACAGGATTAATGGAGCACCTGACACTCAATTTTTATTGAACAAATACTCCTTCAGTGCAAGGGATGATATTGATGTCTATTCCTACTGAGAGATTATAGGGAAATTAATTTCATGCTTGTTTTCAATTGCTCCCATTTCAACCTCAGAATTAAAATAGAAGTAAAAAATCATTAGTCTAGTGACACACTTAACCCAAGCTAATATGAATCTTAAATCAGCTTACACGTTAATATGATTTGGGCATCTGTTGTCTCCCAGAGGACCCTGCTATGTGTCCACTGCCTGAGCACAAGTACATGTTCTTGGCTCAACAAATGACTCGACAGCAGTGAAGTATTGTCTCTCTCCGAAATCGGACTAAGTTCAGTGACCCAAATTCAACTGCCTTCTCCTCTCTTCTCCCTAGAGTTTTCTCCACTGAGGATTTTCAAACCTTAAGTGAAAAGCTCCTCATCTGGACTAGTGTGATGGTTGTGTACTCAGTTAATGCCATATTCCTTCATTACATGGCCTCACCCAGACTCTGGCAGCACATCTGTGGTTGACAACAAGTCTGAGTTCACATTTTGGCTCTGCCATAGGCATTGTCATAGGAACTGAATGCATGCCCAAAGGATTGTAAACAAGGAGCTATTCAGCAACAAATATCAAAAGAAAAGGGGAAAAAAGTTGGTTATCTTTCTCTGTTCTCTGTAGTTTCCCAAGATTCCTTCATGGGTCCTCATGAAAACCCTCCACCATATTGGTTTCCACCTAAACGTTCCACCTAAATATACAGTAGCCTCTGTCTTGGGAGAAAATGTATTCCCTCCAGCACGTTGCCCTATTGAACTTGGTCCAGCTGCCTCGATGTGAGATAGCAGAGCATGGGGAGATAGGCCAAGACTAGAAACAATGCTGCTGTAGGAGAATGGGGGGTTGGCAGGGGGCACTGGAGTGGCCAAGCAGAGCGCCGTGACCTGCTGTCCGCTGTTGAAAGAATCAAGTGTCATTGGGGAGAATTACGGGCTGGTAGAGGTGAGTCCAGAGAGAGAGAAAAGAGGCAAATGGTGCTCCTGGGGCAATCACGCTCCTCCCAGAGCACTCCCGTTCATGCAGGCACCTCTGCTCCATGTTTTCTTCTTCCTCCCATCCACAGGGCTTCTGTAGGGTCTTCCTCTGAGCTTGTCTTTCCCTAAGTCTGACCATATTCACTTTGGAATCCTTAGGGACTCACAATGTTCAAGACACGGGTCTTGAGCATACTGCTTATCAAGGTGGCTCATTCAGCCTCTGTGATCCTGGGGTACCACAGAAAGGTGAACAAAGCCACAGTTTGTTCACATAGGGTCCAAAACAGGAGTGCATATATTTTTGTCTCAAAATACACATGACACTACTTACTCTTCCGTTAGTGGAGTAACTAACCCACTCATCCTAGGCTGACAAGGATTTTCCTGATTTTAAAATTGAAAGTCATACATCTTTCAGTTACAGGCAAACCAGGATGGTTGGCTGCTACCTCTGCAAAGGAAATTTGGAAGATTTCCATATGTTCTCCTCGGAGGGTCTGTGTTCCCCTGACCTCTGTATCCCCTGAGTGGAGTCTCCAGCCTCACACACAGCAAATAGGGGCTTAATGATGATTTGGGAGGATTTCCCCCTCTGGTAGTGCAGACTGACCATCGCACTGTCTCAGCAGCACTCTTAAATGGAAATCTTGCATGTAGGATGTAACTGAGGGAGAGGTAAATAGGAGCCAGTAGGACAGAGATCTTTCCTATGTAAAAGACTCAAGGGGTGCCTGGAACTCTGGAACTGCCCGGCTCACATCCTCCCCCATTGGCCAGCTGGACACCTGGGCAAAGGCAGAGACAGGCTGTGCCTCGATTTCCTCATGTCCAACAGCAGGGGTCCCTGCCTCTTATCTGCAAGAATTAAGTGATAATATAAACAAAGTGTGACCATAGCTCCTGATGTACTGGGCAAGCACCCAACATTACCCCTTATTGTTATTAGTGGTAGTAGTAATCAACCAGACTATTTGTAAATGGGGCCTGTGTTTTCTAATATGTTTAGAATCAAATTACGTGAAGGCAACCCTTTTCAGTTCCCTCCCTCTATGGGAGCTTTTTATTATGGTTCAATAAACTTTGCTTTACTGCCCATCAAAAAAAAAAAAAAAAAAAGAGTGCTCTTTTTCTCTTCCTCTTTCTCAAATAAATAAATATAATCTTCTTTTAGAGGGCACAAGCAGGGGGAGGGGAAGGGGCAGAGGGAGAGGGAGAAGCAGACTCCCTGCTGAGCAGGGTGCCGGATGTGGGCCTCAATCCCAGCACCCTGAGATCATGACCTGAGATGAAGGCAGACGCTTAACTGAGTCACCCAGGCACCCCTAAATAAATAAAATCTTAAAAAAAGAAAAAAGATATCAAATTACATGGGTGAAACACAAAGCCCTCTGAAGACAGGACTAGATGATGTGTGAAAATAGCCTGATATTTGGATTAATATTTTAAAGATTCAGTAAATGAATCCAAAAACTCCAAAGGGAAGAATGACTTTATCTCAGTTATTTGAAAAGGTGGTGGAAATACTTCATAAAGAACAATCTTGACTAGAAGAAGATGGACGGATTAAATGGAACGGTCCCTTCAGTCTCCGGGTTTTAGAGGTTTTTCCACTGTTATGAAGATGTATGCGTCTCTGGGAAATAATTTGATATAGTTTAAAGGTGAAGTATTGAATTTTCTGGCTTATAGAATAAGAGGCCAAAGGAGACAAACGGCCTGGTCTCCAGTCCATCTACCTCTGCCTGTCTCAAGAGACATCTGTATATGGTATCGTTTATAATTCATAAAACAAGAAAAATTTAGGCTCATATAGGATCTTTCAGGACAAAGGGGCAATTTGGACACACCTTATTTATAGTAGTCCGCAAAAGGTCCTGAAATGGGAACACGACTGATTTATTTTAAAGGCATTGCAGTTTTGTCTCATCTGAAACATTCAGTTTGGCTAAGGAAAATCAGTTCCTTTTTTTGACAAAAATCATAGAAAGATGTTGCCTGGCTCATCTATTACAAAATAGGGCACATATGCCACAAAGTCACAATTATCTATTTATTCGGGGATTAGACATAGGGCTAGACCAAGAAAAGATTAAAATGATCTGACTTCATTAGCTTAATTAGGGAGTCCCAAATTAGATTTTTGCAGCTAAATTCTTCAGTCACTCAGGGTGAGCAGCTGTTGCCAGTCGCCAGCCTCAAAGGTAGCGCTCCCAGCGTGGCCTGGCAAGCCCCTGGCCCTCTCAAGGCTGACCTCAATGAAGGACTGCGGGAAGCCCATGGGGCGACATCCTTGCTGTCCTGCGTTGCTTTGACCTAAAGAGCCACTTCAAGCATTGTTTCCAGCAGAGACCCCACTGACCTTTTCCATTATCACTGAAACATGTGTTTAGCTCTGCAACAGGACTGGCTGCTTAATCCGCAAGGCCTGGTGCAAAATAAAAATGCAGGGCTCCCTGTTCAAAAAGTGTTTACCATTTCAAGACCCAGCAGGAGGACCTGAGCCCAGCATGGGCCCTGTGCAGCGGGACACGCCCAGAGGCTGGCCCTGCCTTACCCTCCGAACTTTCACAAACTTACCATCTAGGATGTGGTCCCCCCGAACTCTGGTTCTCACATTCCCTCTACAGATAGGTCCCTACCTATGATGCTTCAACTTAACGATTTTTGACTTTACGATGGTGTGAAAGCAATACACATTTAGTAGAAACAGGACTTTGACTTTTGAATTTCAGAGTTTTCCTGGGCTAGGATAGGCAGTGAGAACTTCTCGCCCGCTGCCACAACCCCTTGTCCAGGCACGCCATCGCTGGAGTAAACAACCAATATACCGACAACCATTCTGAACCCAGACAACCACGCTGTCACTTTCAGTACAGAACTCATTACATGACATGAGATAATCAATAACTTTGTTATAAAATGGGCTTTGTGTTAGATGACTTCGCCCAGCGGGAGGCTCGTGTAAATGTTCTGAGCACTTCTACAGTAGACTAGGCAAAGCTATGATGCTCGGTGGGTTAGGTGTATTAAATGTATTTGCAATTTATGCTATTTTCAATTTATGATGAGTTTATTGGACATAACCCCACTGTAAGTGAATCAAGATCTGAACTCAGGAAGTGATGGCTGAGGTCCACTGTAAGTGCATTTTGTACATAACGCATACATGATTGGATTACTGACCAGCTGGGCATCGCTTTCTTTAATCTTGATATACATAAATACAGCATGATACAATCCCTAGAAGTAGTATTCACGAAAGGAAAAACACTATCACAAAACCAAAAAATACCAAAAGGTTCACCACCCTAGGGTTTGATTATCCATGAACGACTGAGATAGCCTGGAAAACATAAATACCATTTATAGAGTCCCGGAAACCTAAAAATGCAGAACTATCATATGATTTAAAAAACAAAAGCAAAAACAAACAACAACAACAACAACAAAAAACCACGTGAGGCTTAGCAAGCTCATGGGCCAAATTCTACAACAGATTTTTTTGTCAAAGATCTCTCTCAGCAACAGTAAATTCTATTCCTTGGGCATGATACTATCCAATGAAGCAGAGACAGAATACCCAGACAAGGGAGCTAGAAAGTCATTTAGAACGTTATCAGACCAGCTATGTGTCAGGGTGGCATCAGGTACCAAGCAAGTTAAAAGTCAGTTAAGCAAAGTCTCAACCGACTATCTTGGTAACCTGTCTCCTTATAGCTCCTTACCCGCAGCCTTTTTTCCGTCCCTCCTTTCTGCTTCTACATTATCCTTTCTTGGCAATTTCATGCACTCCCGTGCTTTGAGTCTTACCTCCACGAAGAAGACTCAGCCCTGGTGTCTCTGGGTGTTAGTCGTGCACCTGCATGTGCTTGCAAGGTACCTCCACCCTTGGGTGCCAGGTGCACCTGGAATTCAGTTAGAAGCTGATAGCAGCTCCCCACTCTACTGGTCATGAAACTTCAGCACATTTTAATTCCCCTTTCTCTTTTCCTCTCTCCTTCACCTTCAACCAGATAATGACAATAATGACTCCCCACCCAGAGGAGTTCTCGAATCTAGTTTCTTTTCCCATCTAGAGCCAGACCTGTGACCCACCTCCAAGTCCTGGCTTTGCCTCCTTCAGCCACCTGTTAAACCTACTGTTTTACAACAGTAAACTCTCTTCAGCTCCAACACTCTCCTGCTCAAAAACCCTCAGCCCACAGAGTAAATTCTTTCACTTCTACTTATAGCTTCCTGAAACTGATCTTCATGTACCTTCAGATTTTCTCTTCCAGAAAGGACTCCTTTGTGTGGATCTGACCCTCCAGTCCAAACCACCCCTCGTGACTTCTGAATACACTTGATATTTTCCTGTCCCCGTGGTGTTCTTATCCCATTTGCCAGCACTTTGCCAAGAAAGGCTTCCTCCCCTTTTATGCTCATCAAGACCCTCATCCTTCACAGTTCAGCACATCTGGGCCTGCTCCATGGAAACACTCCTAGATTGTCCCAGGCAGGGATCGTTTTCCCCGTTGGAAGGTTTTAATTCCTCTGTGCTGTCCTTCTCAAGGAACTCGTCACATCTGGTGAGATGCAGACTCTTCTGTTCTAGATTTTGTAAGTAGCTTTGAGGATAGGCCTTTTGTCTTAGTTTCCTTTACTGAGCTCAATAAATTGTTGACTAAATAGTAGTGACTAAATGTAGATGTGGTCATTACAGATTTCAAATCCAGCTTTGCAATTGTCACTATGAGAGCTGAGAACTCAGTCCGTTAGCACACGTTGCCACCTCCCCTGTCTCTGTTGCCCCTACCTTAGTCCAAACCACCAGCAGCCCTCTTGCATTGCTGAAGAGCCCCTAACTGACCACCCCATGTCCTCCTTGTCCTCCAAATCTAAACTCCATATGGTGACCAGGAGGCACCCTGAAAATATCAATTCTCATCACCTCCTTGTTTAGAACCTTCCAGACTTTCTATAGACGAAGCGCTTAGGCCATAAATCTGGTTGGAAAGGAAGGATAGCAGAATTGTCTTGATTTCATATTTGTGCCCCAAGAAAACTGCTTTTTTAATCAGGGTAAAGAGTTGAGGCTACTCCAGATGGCTGATGGAGAAAGGTAAAATATTTCCCAAATCACATGGCTGCTGGGACCTGGTTCCCCACTAGAGTATTTCAAGTGAGAAGAATCGGAAAGGAGGCAGAGACTACCTTGGTTTGGAATCTACCAGAGGGTTCCCCCTCTTGCTCTGTCCCCATTCCCTCTTTTGTGATGGTTCCTTCCTGACTCTCAGCTACCCAGGCCTTCCTGGCCTTCCTCCCTCTTCCTTCCTGGGGGCTGCACTCAGAGCTGTCGTCCATTTCTTTTCCAGTACCTCCCTCAGTCTGTACAAGAACAGAAAATTCTTGCCGGGCTTCTTGGTCCTGCCTGCAAGGAGGGCAGTGGCAGGGAACAGAAGCAAACTCAGGAGATCTATGTATAAAGTGAGAGGAGCCGTACTCTGGAAACACAGCATTTCACACATGAATGAGGACAATCCCCCTCAGTGGGAGTGACAGAGCACTATCATTCTCACAGGGGCGAGAAGAGATTCTTCTCAGCTTATGCAGAGAGCCAACCTCTTGTAATGCTTTAAAGGCATGAAAGAACAGTGTCTGCTCATACCTCCTACAAGCAATTTCATGCACATTATTAATTGGGAAAACATTTTCTTCTAGTGCTTCATGTTGTTGGAGGGAGGAAGAGAAGAGAGAAAGGAATTGAAGTGCCGCCCACCTACGAGCTCTCTGTCTATCCTGGGAGGAGCCATGAATAGCTGGTGTGCTTCCCACACATCCACGACAGTAAGATTGTGTGTGGCTGTGAGGTAGTTCTGTGAAAATTCAGAGAAATGGCTTTAGACAGAAATACCAGTGGCCCTTCCTTGTGCTCACAGATCCTCATGCTTCCCCAGGAAACAGGTGCCTGAGCTGCATACAGGCTTCTTGTTTACATCTGGGGTGATGGCTATGGATTAGTTAGAAGCTAAAATGTTTAGCAGAGGTTAAAAAGAGAAAGAGAGAGAGAGAGAGTTTTCCTGGGTTACTCCCTTAGTTTTGCTAAGCTTACAAAAGAAGGGAAGCGGGGTACATGTTACAGCACCCCTGGCCATCAAGGCCAAGGGGAGATAAGTTGCCACCTGAGCCCCAGGAGGAAACCAGCAGGTGTACCGCGTGCATTGCTGTCCGGAGTGTCCTTTAGTCCACCGGTGGAAGCTCTGTCCTCCCAGAAATCCTGCCTGGGCGCCAGCTGTCACAGGGGCCGTCTGCAACAGGATGAGAAGAAGTCGGGTAACTAGTCAAGCTTTCCCTTGGAGGCTGGAGGTTATTGGCACAAGGCGAGGAGCACCGGGCATCATTTAGGGGCCAGCAGCTGCACTAAGGCAGAGGGCATTGCTGGCATTTTCCATCCCACACTGGCTCTTCTTCATTTCTTGACCTTAATTTTTCCAAATGATATTACTCTCCCAAGAACGTGGACTCCAAATATTTTCATTATCTTTAAAGACTCGGAAAATACAGCAATGTATGTAAGGAAGAACCAAAATCTCAGACCCCCATTACCAGAGAGGGCCACTGCTCCCGTTCCACTAAATTTGCTCTTGGATGCATATTGTTTTACATAGTTGATATGATACTGGGTAGAATTTTAAGATGGTATCTTGCTTTTTTTTCCTGCTTAATTCGTGTTATCATAAGCATTTTCTCATGTCATAAAATATTCTTTCTACAGTAATGTGGTGGGGGGGTGTATATTATTAGCAACTGATACGAGAATTCCTTTTAGGGAGAAATTCGCCTTTATTAAGAAAGCTCTGGGGAGGAGCAGGGGTCAGTCTTTGTCAGTTACTCCAGGCAGCGGAGGGAGCAAGCCTGTGAGGGGGAGCAGACTTGCATACTCTGAGACCCCCCTGACGGCTCCTTATCACAGTAAATCATCCAAATCCCAAAATGCTTGTGGGGAGAGTGGAAGCTGAATTATGCGGCCCTGACAGAGCATTGGCAGAAAAAAAGCACTTGGGAGGAAGGAAGCTCCTGGTAATCTACACAATTAGTGGGAAAGAATTGCCTTGTCATAAATTGTGGAGCGGTGAATCAGGCCATGTTAATCAGATATCTGCGAGACAAGGAGGGCCTCCCGGTCCCGGAGCTGATATCAGGTTGACATTCACAGTCTTTTGATGGTTGCCTAGTGTTCCATTAACTGGCATTATCATTTAAATAACATTTTGAGTAACTTTGTGTTTGGGTTAATGCCTGGGACACTGAAAGCACTAGGTCGAATGGTGTAAGCATCTTAAAGGAACCTGTTACACCGCCACCTGGTTGTTTTCCAGAATGTCTGCAAACAGGGAGTGTGAGAGCCTTTGTCCTCGCCACTTACCTGCTATTTAGTATCTACTCCACATGCCGCTGCTTCCAAGAACCCTTGTTTTCTGCCCAAGTGGAAATAGTTTCTTATAAACCTTCTAACGCTTCACTTTCATCCCCTCAAGGCAGGGATTATATTGTTGTTAGCAGACGCACGTCCCCCTTGAACTATACTGTAAGCGGTTTGAAGGTAAACTCTGCCTTTCTTACGCCTACTGTGCTGTCAATATTACCAGGGAGCAGCCCCCCACATTGCCCGAACACTGTGGGCTGCACCTGACACTCTCGCTTTGTGTCTCCTGACCCAGATTCGTAAGCGGATCAGGTTCTAAGGGGGGTGTTGCAATTTAATTCCATGACTGCACCGCTGAGGTGATCACTGGGAAGTCTGGAGAGCAGAGAAGTGCCAGAAGGCTGCGAATGGGCGAACAGTGTGGTGGTGTTCGGAAACCGGCCAAAGATGGGGGAGGTGGGGCCGATTCTAGCACGGAGTGCGAGCAGAATGATTCCGGGAGGGGAGGCTGGGATCCCCAGGCGTCAGCAGGGCCTCAGTGAGAACATTCCGACTGACCTAGTTTCTCCCACTGCCAGTATTCCGGTGATGGCCCACCAGAGATATGTGAAGAGCTGGAAGTCTCCGGAACCTGGTGCTAGCAGTGGTTCTTCTGACCCTCCTGAGATGAGGTGTAAAAAGGGGGGTTGGTTGCAAAGCAAGACAAGTTGGTGAATCCACAACTGGCTGAACAAATCTGCCCTATCAGTTTGCAAACGTGCAGATCAGTGTCCAGATGTTTATGTGGAAAGAGGTTTTTTCTGTTTTGTTTCGTTTTTTTAAGTGATGTTCCTCAGAGCTTTCTTCTGGTCTCCGAATGGGCCCACAGTCTTGTCAGGGACTTGGAAGAAGATGTGGAAGGAAGAGAGAGGTAAGTCAGGAGTCAAATGTAGGTTTGGCTGAAAGCAGCGGAGGAGCGTGAAAACAGTGGAACACAAAATCAGGATCTAGAAAGGCCTGATGAAGCAGAGCGTCAGGCCAAATTCCATAAAATGGACTTTAACTTGGGTCCCTCAAAACAATTGCACAGGGATGGAGTGAGGGGCAACACATTCCAGGGGACAGAATTTCTATGCGATGCCTTGTGGCAGTCAAAAATTCCCCTTTGACTCAATATCTGGAAAACAGAAAGTGATGGTCATTCTTCTCTGTACCAGCCTGGGCACACCCTGGAATATGACACTAAATTCTCAGGCCCGTCACAGGAAAATGATAGCACGATAAGGAACAGCTCAAGAACAAAGAAGGCTACCCTAAAAAACCAGTCTTGGAGAGACTTGAAAAGTAGTTTCCAGAAGATGAGTCATTTGGAAGTATGTATGAACTTATTTTCTGGAACCAAAAAGAAGTTGCAGCCATTCTGGCAGATGGTATTCTCTCTAACCGTCATAATAAGCTCGCTCATCTCGCATGTTCTTTTATCCTATGGTCTTGCCTCTCTTCAGTAAAGTTTAGTTATTCTTCCCTTGAATCCAGGCTGCCCTGGGACCTATTTTGACCAATAGAGTTTGGTGGATATGGTGATATGTAACTTCTGAAGATGGCTCTTACCAGTAGGAAGGTTTTACCTTTGCTGACTGAAATGCTCGCTTTCGGGGTCCAGTTCTAGGCACCCTCACACTGCAGTCTGGTGGATGCCAGGTGGATGGCGAAGATTCATCTCACCAAGCCCTGACGACATATCTGATCCACGAAATTCTGAGCAAATAAGATGCTTGTTGTTTGAAGCACTAAGTTTAAGAGTGGTATTCAGCAACCGATCCCCAAAACAGTGATTAAGAAGGTGGACTATGGGGCGCCTGGGTGGCTCAGTAGGTTAAAGCCTCTGCCTTCGGCTCAGGTCATGATCCCAGGACCCTGGGATCAAGCCCTACATCCGGCTCTCTGCTCAGCAGGGAGCCTGCTTCCCCCTCTCTCTCTGCCTGCCTCTCTGCCTACTTGTTTTTTTGTTTGTTTGTTTGTTTTTGTTTTTTAAAAGATTGTATTTATTTATCAGATAGAGATAACAAGTTCAGCGTCTGTCTTCGCCTTGGGTCATGGTCCCGGCATCCTGGGATCAAGTCCCACATAGGACTCCCTGCTGGGTGGAGAGTCTGTTTCTCCCTCTGCCTCGGCCTTTCCCATGCTCGTGCTCTCTTCCTCTTTTTCTCTCTCTCTCAAATAAATAAATAATTTTTTTAAAAAAGGAAAAAAAAAAGAAGGTGGACTGTGGAGTCAGAGTGTTTACTAGCTATTACATCTTGAGTAAATCAATTAACTTTTTTGCCCCAGTTTCCTTTTCTATAAAATAGGGAGGCCCAATCTCACGATGCTTGTGAGGATTAAATAAGGCATGAGAATCCCTTGGAATAATTCCTGGCCCATAAAAAGTGGTCAGTACTAGCACAGTGATAGAATTAAGGGGGGCAATCTGTGACGATACAAAATAATTCAACCTTTTTTTTTTGTTTTGTTTTAATTCTCTAATGGAATTGTCCAAACATGGAGTAAGCTGCTTCTGGATGCGGTGAAGCCCCCTTCCCTGGAGATTTCCAGTCATGAATGGGTTTCCAGTCATGAATGGGTGGCTGTTTGTAGAGTTTGGGGATTGATGACTCTGTCAACCCATGACTCTATGTTCTGTCATGTTAGGGCCAAGTTTTTGATGGAGGAGGCACTCAGTGTGTTCAATACACTTTTCTTGAATTGACTTGAGCTAGATATAGAAGAAAGACGTACTCATCCGGCTAGATCATTACAATTTTGAGATTACCAACGTATTTTACTTGGCATAGTGTTTTCTCATCAGCCATTAATGTTCCTGTACACATCCTTATGAGGTCAGCATCACCATTCCTGTAAGATGAAGGACTTGAGGCAGAAAAGCTAAATGGCTTATTAATTATTGAATGAACTGCTTAGAGCACCTTTCTGCCTGTGAATTCAAGGCTGGAACACGAGGCCCAAGCCACTCAGCTTCCTTGCCCAGCAAGGTGGTACCGAGACCATCCCGAGCTCCCCCAATACAGGGGCAAAAAGGCACAAAAACACAGGACAGCTCTTACATCTCTCCAGCTTCTGAGCTCAAGAAGCAGCCCCACATAGCCCCTGAATTACAGAAGTTCAAGAAAGGAGGAGCTGCCCATTCAGAAATTAACGAAGGAAAAGGAGGTCTGCAATGGAAACTGTCCTGTCTGTTATGAACTAAAAATGCCCCAGACCTGCTCCCAAGGTCCCTGAGAGATAACAACCCCAAAGTCACTTCCAATTCAGCTGACTGTTTCTTGCCAGGTCATTCTAGGGCAGGCACAAGACCGGGAGAAAGAAACAGGAGGGCTGAAGTTCTGGGCGAGCCGGGGGCAGGGCCCCAGCTCGCTTCCTGTGCTATTCAGTTTCTCCACACACTGGCATCAAAGACAGCGATCTTGGGGCTCTAAATGAGGACAGACTGACCCAAGAAACAGGGACAGGTGGTCACTTTGCTACTCTCTCTGAAACCCCACATGGGGTATTTTAATAGTGCTCTCCATCTGTCCAGCCTCGGGGGCTAATCCCTTCCTAATCTGAGCTGTAATATAATAATTGGGTAATCAGACAAGACACTGCAGAAAGCTCAGGCCATAGTTTTGCTGTTCTTTTTGGCTAGGCTTTCCCTTTATTAGAGCAAAGTGTAGCTGACCTAGAAATTCCCCATTTGAGATTCAGCCTTTGCTAAACAAAGCAGACCCTCCAAAGAAGTATGCATGTTTAGAAAGCACAGCCCTCTTTCTTGGGGGGTAATTTCAGTCCCTGCTCCCTGTGCATACAGGAATGAGCTGCTAGGGGACCACATGATCTTGCTCTGTGCTGCAAACTGAAAAAAAGAAAAAAAAAAAAAAGGAAAAAGAAAAAAAAGGAAGGAGAAGAAAAGAGGAGGAGAAAAGCTTCATGGTTAGCTTGGGCTAATGAGCTTGCTGGTGTGTGTCCAGGAAACATCCCAGAATGAATACATCTGCTGAGATTTCTCTTTTGAAAGAAGTAACCTTGTTGTGGTAGAGGGAAATGAAACATAAACGCGGGAAGTCAGATCAGGGACCGAACTTAAAGCACACACAGAAAACCTAGTAGGTGGTTAGGCACTGGGACCGAAGTAAGCCTGGCTATTTGGGGATTATCCCATCATGGAGGAAAACATAAATATATGTATTTTTTTTTTCTCCAAAGGAGATAAAACCAAACACTTAAACTGCTGAGGCCTGGGGCGCCTGGGTGGCTCAGTGGTTAAAGCCTCTGCCTTCGGTTCAGGTCATGATCTCAGGGTCCTGGGATCGAGCCCCACATCGGGCTCTCTTCTCAGCAGGACCTGCTTTCTCTCTCTGCCTGCCTCTCTGCCTACTTGTGATCTCTCTCTCTATCAAATAAATAAATGAAATCTTTAAAACAAACAAACAAACAAACAAAAACTGCAGAGGCCTGATCACACTGGTCTAGCACTTGGGAAGAAACAAAGGTGCTTTAAGTCCAGTCTGCTGGAGGTTTCTCACACTGCGGAGTCTCCTAGTTGCCATCAAGGGCTGGGTCACAGCTTATTCATGACAGCCCTCAGCACACAGTAGGCACTCAATAAAAGCTAATGGACGCAGCTAAGGCAACATGAAGGCCCTTCCTAAAATAGTCCAGAGGTGGCCGTGGCCGCTGTGGTCAGGTGTTCGTTGACTTGAGTCTATTTCAAACACCTGCTAAATATATTTGCTCTAAGCAAAAAAATATTCTCTCCAAAGGAGAAGGCTAAAGGAAATGGAGAGAGCCGGGAGTGGGTGATAGACACTGGAATGTGGGGGTCTGGAAACCGAATGCACTGTCTTGTGGCAGGAGAAGCATGGAGGAAAGTGAGCCCTCTGGGGGACACGGCAGGTTGGGGAGTTCCTTTCCCCAAAATGGCTGCAGAGTGGGCTGATTTGTTAGCAAATTCTGTTAACTCTCTGTGCTAATCTGTTCTCTCCTTCCATAGTAATAGGGATGTGGCCAGATACATGATTAGACTGTATTTCCCATGCTTTCTTGTAGCCAGATGTGGCCATATGACTAGTTGTCACTGTTGGAATATGAGAGGAAGTGATATGCATCACGTCTGAGTTGAAGCTTCTTCCAGGATCCCTTCCCCAAAAACCGACTAGATGAGGACGGTAACAGGATCCCAGGGGAGATACAATACGTGAAGCCTGAGACCCTGGGTGGTCACATGGAAGAAACCCTTGCCCTATTGACTTGGATACCTACTTAGAACTGGTAGGTGAGCAAGGAATAGACTTCTATCGGGTTGAGTCATTATTTGGTGGGACCTGTTACAGAAGCTAACACCATCTTAAGTAACATTTAGAATATCAAGATAAGTAACCCCCTCCATCCCATGCAACTCAAAAAGGGGAGATGATGGCCCCAGAAAGTGAATTATCAGCCTCTAAGATGATTGAGCTACTCACTTGAGGCTCTGCTGGTCACAGGGGGAAGAACTCTACTCTTCCGTGTCAACACAATGCTCAGTCCCTCCAAATCAGAGTCAGTTTATGGGAAGTGGGCCCTGGGGCACCACGATGATTGAGGCTGTGCAGAAAATGCCTAATCGTGTGTGATGTGTCATGGGAATCTGCTGCACCTCATAGAGACACCACCGTGACATGGGGAAATGCACAGGGTACATGAGCTACGTGGAGGGAGCCATAGTTCCCCAAGTGATAGCTAGTGTGTACAAAGCAGGTGGACAGTGACATATTCAGGGCATTTGCTCAGACTTGTTGGAATAGAGATTAGGAATAGAGACTAGGAGAGCAAGTGTGTTTATGTGTTGCATGTAGGGGGCTGGGGATGGATGGGGGTGGTAAGTTAGAGTAGAAAATGTAGGCAGAGATGCAGAAAAAAGAAAACAGAAACAAGATAATTCTTTTTGAAGGACAAAATAAGCTTTTAAAGCCCATGGCAGTATCTTTGGGTATAAGAGTTTTTTTATATGCATGAAGCAGGGTCATTTAAACTTTAAGAGCCAAGGTTGCAACCTCAGCTATAACTTTAATAGAACACATATATATTTTGCTGGCCTAGACTACTTAAGATCCCAAAGTTTTGGGGATGGGAGAAAAGAAGTTGGAGAGGAAGAAAGAGTGCCAGGGTGTTTAATAAGAAGGGGCTCTGCTCCCTGCAGGGTCCATCCATGTTATCTCCAAAAGAGAGGGCATTAGACATGCTTCCCCATGTCACCATGAGCTTAGGAGCTGACTAGGCTGGACCTTGCTACTATCTGTTTGGAGCCCTTATGTGTGTCACCCGTGCCATCATGGCAGGGACACGGGAGAAGATGTTATGATGTAGGGCAGAGGCAGAAACAGGGTGGCATGGGAAAGCAAGGGAACTCTTCACGTTTCTGAGACTGAGTTTGAATTAGCTGAGAAATGGAGCTGACGATCGGGAAAATGTCATGGCGGTGATGAGGAGATGCTGTGGCAGAGAGCAGGATGCTCGTGTGGCTGGAAACCAGGTGGGAAGGACATACCTGAGCAAAGGGCCTCCCGTACCTGCACGGGCTGGCTCATGCTTACTGTCTATCTGCTGAGAGGGTGGAAGCAACCCTGTGTGTGGTGCAGCTCTGTGTCAAGAAGCAGAGACACAGCAGAATTTCTTTTAGATGAGAGAAAGTACACCCAAGGGCGCAGGTGCTTGGGCTTTAATTCATTTCTTGCAGCCCCTCTAGGCTCTCCCTCTTGAATTCCTGTGCCTTGCATCTTCACTAACACCTGTGGGCCACCTCTTGAACTCTGGCTGTAGTTTGCACCCTCTCTGGGATCTGATGATTCCCACCGCTGAGTTTGGCCGCTCCCTAATGTGCATTCATCCATGCCCAAAGCCCTGGCATCGTGTCCACATGGCCTCTGCTGTTCGACCTTGTTTTGCCTGGTTTTGGCTTCCTTGCGCCCACCTTGGCACTGCCAGCTTGAAGGGACCCCACCCCACTCTGCAATCTGAGATGGAATGTTTTCGAAGAGTAGGTCTGGCCAAAGAGCGGGCCAGGAGAAAAGGGAATTATGAAGAGGCGCAAACCAACGGTTATAGGTATAACCTGTTTCTCAGCCCCCACTCCCGGCTTACATGCAGAAAATTGGAGAACAGTACTAACCACAGTGTTTCTCTTATTCTTTCCTATCCAGACAGCCCTCGAGGTTCTTCCTAGATAGCCCCAGCAGACCCCAGGGATCTCATATGTGTGTGCCAACAGCTAGTCTTGGCTGATGTCATTTTCTTTCCTGGGCACTCTGGCTGCCAATGGTGCTGTCCCCTCACCGTTGGCAACCTCAGGAGTGCCATCCATGACCTTGCAGTCTGCAGGGGGTCCACACTTGCTGGAGCAGCCCCCGTCCAGATTGAATCCATGGAAGCGAGTCTAAGCACATCACAGTCTGTGCCAAGGGCACTGGTGGCTGTGCTGAAGGGTAAAGGTGAGGGGATGCCGTCACCTCTGCTGGTGGTGGTGCTTGCTGTGGGTTGAATTGTGGCCCTCAAGGATACATTGACCTCCTAACCCCTTGATACCTGCAAACATTACCTTTTTTGGAAATAGGATCTTTGCCATTGTGACAAAGATATAAATGAAAATGAGGTGATGCTGGAGTGGGGTGGGCCCTTGGTGCCATGTGACTGGTGCTCTCGTAAAAGGCAGGGAGACACAGACAGACCCTTGAAGGAGAACATCATGTGAAGATGGAAGCAGCTGGGAATGATGTTCCTAGAAGCCCGGGGTTGTCAGTGATGGCCAGCAAGAACAAAAACCAGGAGAAAGGCCCCGGAGCTACACCGATGTTAGCATTGTCTGCTTCTGCAAGACCTGTGCCGCCTGAGACCCCTCAACATTATAGACAAGGGCTCATTTGCTTTAGTTTGGTCTTTTCTTCATACCTTCTTGCTCTACAATCTGGGTACACACTGGCGGGGGCTGGACCAGGGTAACATCTTAGGAGTGGTGACCTGTGGAATCCAGAACACGTCACCCCCTGAGCTTCCTGGCCATTCCAGAGCCCACGTGGGATTCTGTCCCCTCTTGAGAGGAGTTCTTTCCCCTCAGCCGCCTCAGCTGTGCTCTGGGGTTGATGTGGAAAATTACGAATGGGGGGGTGCTTTTTACATTACATGTTACTAATTAGAAAAGAATTTCTCCTCTGTGTAAGTGTATACCCAGAACAGCTATTATCCCCCATTGAAAGCCGATGTTTAGGACAGATCAGGAATCCAAATACGCAAATGAGGACATAAGAACTTCAGTCTCGCCTCAGCTGACTGTGCTCAGACCTCTCGAGTCCTCGTCTGTCAAGTTCTCGCCTAGAGTCATCATCGCAGAAAGGAGGGTACAGAAAAATGCCAGTAGCATGGACCCCTGGGCTCCCTGACCAGGGGCATTCACACAATTCTATCCTGGCAACTGTGCACTTCACCTTGTGCTCTCAGTGTGTGTGAGACCCTTGGAGGGCAAGGATAGACCTTGGTCACATGGACAGAATTAATTGCAAGATGAGGATCAAGGCTGGCAAAGCTGGAGCTCCTCCTGATGGTCCTCATAACAAAGACATTCGAGGGTCTTCACTCCGCTCGCCCTAGAGGATAATCATGGTGGGGTGGGGTGGCGGTGGAGAAGGACAAGAGCGGGAAGGCAACATGGCCAGTTGGGCTGGGGTCCAGAGCAGCCTAAGGGCTCTGGAAATGGGCAGTGTGGCTCCTAGCTCAAATGCCATTTCTGAATGTCATTGACTAAACATCATCCCTTTAATGACCGTAGGCAAATGTAAGGTAAAGCCAGCAGCCTCCTTAATGGGAGTGCTGTGACAGAGGGGTGGGGGTGTCCACAGTAGCAGCTGCACCCTGGCTTCAAGGGTAGCTCCTCCCCCAGCCTTTTCTGCAGAATGTTCTGGAAGAATCCCCTCAGATAAAAAACACCACCCAATAAGCTTAGGGTACCGACTGGAGCTAGGCTGGTTGGAAGTCACCCTGGAAAGGGAATTGACGACAATGATGCTGATGATGGAGGTAAGCTCGCAAATGATTCCTCCTGTGTTTCTCTTATCTTTTTTTCTTGTTTTGATTATCCTCCTCCAAAGATGCTCGCTACCCTGAGAGAAAGGCCCTGACTGAATAATAAACACTCCCTTGTGCCAAAAAAGAAAAGCATGCACATGTCTCCAGCAAAATCCGCTTGCTGTTCACATTTGCAAACCATCCTATTACTCTGAAACAGCGTTTTTCTGAAACGTTTCTCCTCAGCTCCTTTCTACTCTAATTTTCTGTTTGCTTTCTCAAATGGCTGGTTTGGGGGGCAGATGGGGGCCATGGTGGAGTAGGGGAGAAAAAACAGAAAAGGAAACTATAGCCCCAAACAAGGATAAAATTATCCTCCCTGGTAAAATTATCTTCACTGTCATGATCTGTCTCAAAAGTCACTATTTTGTGCAAGTACAGATTTTGCTGACTCTTGACTGTGAAAAACGATTTAAGGTTTGAGTAAACACTTATGATGGTTCCTAACAATGGCCTTTGACTTCAGCCTGCCACCCAGCAGCTGGGCTGGAGCTCTAACCATCCATATCCCTCGCTGGCTCCCGGGCCCTGGGAAGGAGGTGCTCTCCACGCCCGCCCCCCCCCCCCCCCCCCCCCCCGCCCAACATGTCTTGATTTTTCTATAAGATCCCTGAAGGCTGGTCGCGCTCTCCTTTTTCTGGTAAAACAAAACAAGGATCTTAGCTCAGAGAATATTTGAAGGTCCCCATTCACACCATGGCTTCTAATGCTCTCCCTGGCCTTGGCCTTCGGATGAGGATGATACTGAGTGACCTTGCTTTCTTCTGCCTCAAGGCCAAGGACTCACCAACACTGCATCCATCCCCAGACTGAAGACTGCTTTTCCCTTTCTCTTTGTTTGAGGTCTGTGTCTTGAAGGAATGATACTCATCCCAAAGTCCTTACCACTTGTTTCCTGGAAGTGGGGTGGGTGTGGAGGGCAAGGATTCTCATGTAAATGAAACTCACTCACAGTGGCCTCTCCTGGTAGGTTAGAGCTCTGCCATGGATAAGCAGTCCACCCCCTCCCAATTTCAGGCTCAGGGATGGAGAAGGGATTTTTTTTTTTTGGACGACTTCATTTATTCCTGATCCCGGTCATTAACTCCTTCGGATTGACACAGTTAAGTAGCACCCCACCAATCAGAGCAATTGTATGTGTGTGTAAAAGAACTGAAAAATATTTTCGACTGCTTTCAAAAGCTTGTGAAGAAATAACAAATGCATTTCTCTTTGAAGTTCTTCATACGTCTTCCTTCTCCGTGGCAATGAGGACCCTAATTCATCATGGCAAGTGGTCAGTTAGAACTAGCCAAAGCCTCTCTGGTCTCAGTTTTACACCCTGTCCTGGAGACATGTTGTGCTGACAGTGGCAGAGACCTAGTCCGATTCAAATGCTGAGAATGGGGGCACCTGGGTGGCTCAGTCAGTTGAGCGTCCAACTCTTGGTTTCAGCTCAGGTCATGGTCTCTGGATCATGGTCTCAGGGTCGTGGGATGGAGCCCCAAGTTGGACTCTAAGCTCAGTAGGGCGTCTGCTCAAGAGTCTCTCCCTCTCTTTCTGCCCCTCTCCCCACTCGTGCTCTCTCTCTCTCTCAAATAAATAAGTAAATAAATACATCTTTTAAAAAATAATGCTGAGAATGAAAACCTCTCCTGAATCCAAACTCCTTATTTTTTAAATTTTATAAAACAACGTTCTCAATAAAAATCAACAGAAAAGGGCAACCCACAGGCCTAAATTCAAACCAACTGTTTTCCATGCTATAGGACATGCAATGATCAATATGTTATTAGTAAAACTCTGACTTTAACCAAGAGAGAATGGAGTTTCTGGGTATAATTCAAGTAGCTCATAAAAAATGAAGCTCGAGATGATTAGGGAAAAGACAGATATTCACATATATGTAAATATCACATATTGCTAAATAATACTTATCAATAAAATAAATGATATATTAATATTACATCATTATCACATATTACATATTAAACATATATACATTATATATACATATATAATGTATATATGTACATGCTTCTCCAAATTTCTTCTTTTATTGCTAATAAGCCTTCGGTTTATTAGCAATGATAATAATAATGGATATATCATAATGGAATAATTATAATGGATGAGGAAATTAGGTGTCAAGGTAACAATATTAGCAGTCAGCTTCCAAAATCAGATTACAGAAAAGATCCCCAGATGGCTGTTCCCTGGGACAAAGTTTCTGTTTTCCCCAGATTATGTAGGTCAGAGAAGTTGCAGAGACTGCTGCGCTTTCAGGGACCCTGCCAGGCTTTTCCAAGTCCCCTAGCAGAAGGGGGCTGCAGGAAGTCCTGGGGGATAGTGAAGGGGAGAGGGGATGGCAAAATGGGTGCAAGAGTAAACCCCATGTTTTGCCTAATGGGAAAGAAGGCAGACCCTGGACTCCAAGGACCACCTGTGGAGTGGACCTGAGATTTTCAAACTGTGTCCTCCGTCCTCCACTCATCCACTGTGACAAATGCAGGCTAGGGAGTGGCTTCTGTGACCTGAGCCCCAGGAGCTGGAGTCTGGGATAAAAACCACGGTTGTCCCCAAGGACCAGTCAACTTCCACCTTACAGAACTGCTGCACTTTCCTTGCAGAGAGTTGCTAATTGATATTCGACTGATGGCTGGTGTTTTTGCAGCAAGAATCAGAACCGCATTAGTAAGGATCCAACATCGACCTGGAGATTATGCTCAGTAGTGGACAAGACACAGATGTAAACAGACTAGCTCCATGCCTGCCGGGCTTAGTGCCCAAATGATAAGGACAGACATGAAAGGCTCGGGAAAGACATAAAGACTCATGAAGTCCAGGATAGGCGCTCAGAGGAATAACCATTTTGTGTTGGGTGGACTTTCTTTGTCCATTTTGGGGGTATCCTGTGAACCACGACTGGGCTTCTGGAAAGAGCCTATCTAGAGGAGGAATCAGAAGGTGGCTAAGATTGGATGGAATCTGAATTCCATAAAGACGAAGCTAATTTCTGCAATCGACTCGAGGCTCTGCTGCCTGCTCTCGCCACACACACACAAAAAACTATGCAGCACAAAGCCAAGTCGGATCCGAAGTGGGTTAGGGTATTATACAAGCGCTTGGCGGGAGGGGAGATGGTCTTTCATGTGTGTTTCTTTTGCTGCAGCAGCGGCGGCGGCGGCAGCGAGAGCGGCTCAGGTTGATTTAGAATACGGATGACAGTAGCCTGGCGCGAGCCCACGGCTGACGAAAGCTGCTTATCCCGCTCGGTTTCCATGGAGACGAGCAGGAGCAGCGGCGGCGGCGGCGGCGAGGCTGTCAGCGAGCGCGGCGGCGGCGGCGGCGGCGGCGGCGGCGATCGCGCGTCCGCGGGGGTCTGCAGGAGGAAGGAGGAGGCCGGGGCCGGGACCCTCGCGGCAGACATGGACTTGCATTGTGATTGTGCTGCCGAAACGCCGGCCGCCGAGCAGCCGTCGGGGAAGATTAATAAAGCTGCTTTCAAATTATTCAAGAAGAGGAAATCGGGTGGCACCATGCCCAGCATTTTTGGGGTCAAAAACAAAGGGGATGGGAAAGGCTCGGGTCCGACGGGCATGGTGAGGAGCCGGACCCACGACGGCTTAGCCGAGGTGGTGGTGCTGGAGAGCAGCAAGAAGGAGGAGCCGCGCGGCGGGGGCGACAGCGGGGGCGGCGGCGGGGGTGGCCGCGGCGGCGGGCGGCCCAACCCGGGTCCCCCCAGGGCGGCCGGGCCCGGCGTGGGCTCCCTGGCCAACAGCTCGGTGGCGAAGTCGCACAGCTTCTTCTCCCTGCTGAAGAAGAACGGGCGAGCGGAGAACGGCAAGGGCGAGCCGGCGGACGCGAGCAAGGCTGGCGGCAAACAAAAGAGAGGGCTGAAGGGGCTCTTCAGCAGCATGCGCTGGCACAAGAAGGACAAGCGGGCCAAGGCGGAGGCGAAGGGCGAGCGCGCGGGGGCCCCGGGCGGCCTCATCCTGCCGGGCTCGCTCACCGCCAGCCTGGAGTGCGTCAAGGAGGAGACGCCCGGACCCGCCGGCGAGCCGGAGAAGCCCAGCAGGGACGCGCCGCGAGACCCAGCAGGTGAGCTCGGAGGGGGAGAGCCGGAGCCGGCCTCCGCCGATCGCGCCCACGTGCCGGACCGCCGAGAGGCCCACAGCCCCGGGGTCCCTAAGGCCGACAGCGCCCGGGGAGAGGACGCCGCGGGGCATCGGCGCGCCGAGAAGCCCCGGGCAGCCCCCGAGCTGGGCGCTGGGGAGGTGCAGACGGCCGAGGATGCCTCCAGGACAGGTGACGTTCCGGTAGACACCGTCCCCCTTGTCGACTCGGAATGCGGCAGCGGCCGCGCGGCGGCCGTCCCTGACCCTTCCGCTGTTGATCCACCCTCAGACCCATCGGCCGATCGTATTTGTTTGATGTTTTCTGACGTGACTTCACTGAAAAGCTTTGACTCTCTTACAGGCTGTGGAGATATTATTGCAGACCAAGAGGACGAGGCAGGTCCCAGCTGTGACAAGCATGCCCCCGGGCCAGGCAAGCCAGTTCTCTCTAAAAAGAACCCCGGCGTGGTGGCCTACCAAGGAGGAGGGGAGGAGATGGCGAGCCCGGAGGAGCTGGACGACACCTATCTCCAGGAGTTCTGGGACATGCTCTCCCAGACTGAGGACCAAGGACCAGGGCCCCAAGAGGGAGCGGCCAAGGCGGCAGCAGCCCTGGAAACCAAGGTGGTGGCCGAGACGTCCAAAGACGCCAGGTGTGCGGAAGGGGTCAAGGACGTGTCCTTGGGCAAGCACAGGAGGCTCAACCGGATTCCCATCGAGCTCCATCCCAAGGAGGAGCCTAAACCGCCCGAGAAGGAACAGCAGGAAGGCATCCCCAATAGTGACGAGGGCTACTGGGACTCCACCACTCCGGGGCCGGAGGAAGACGGCACCGGCGGCGGCAAAAAGGCGGGCATCCCCCGGGATAGCTACAGCGGGGACGCGCTCTACGATCTCTACGCGGATCCGGATGGAAGCCCGGCTGCCGTTCCCGCCAGCGAGGAGACGTCCTGCTTGTCTCGGTTAAAGCCCGTGTCTCCAGTCACCATCACCTGTCCACTGCGAACACCAGGCAGTTTGCTGAAGGACTCAAAAATCCCTATCAGCATCAAGCACCTCGCGAACCTTCCATCCAGCCATCCCGTAGTGCACCAGCAACCAGTCAGGAGTGAGATGCCCAGAACAAAAATCCCAGTTTCCAAAGTGCTGGTCCGCAGGGTCAGCAACCGGGGTTTGGCCGGGACCACCCTCCGGGCAGCGGCGTGCCATGACAGTGCCAAAAAGTTGTGAGGTCTCCGAAGCTGAGGTGATGGACCCCATGTCAAGGAATACAACTTTCCCTGGAAACCACTCAAATAAGTTTTGTTTCTCCTAAAGAAAGGCTTTTAGGACCATTCCTGCTCCAGAGCCTAGACCGAGGAGGTGTCTGGGCCACTAGCAGGGGCAGGATACACCAGAGAGGGGGAGCTACACATGGGATTCTCCTCTCCAGATAAGTTCCCTGAGAATTATTTTCAAGCACTTTTAATTTTTTACCTTAAAAAAAAAAATCACTTGTTTTTTGTTTTTTTTTCCTTTGATGCGCTGAACACTTGGAAGTCACCTTTACTTGCCTTTGCAGAAAACAACCTAAGTAAGCATCATGCCATGACACTTGGCTGTGCCAGGGTCCAGAGAGGGCCTAGAGAAACCACTGCCAACACCAGAGGAGCCCCTCCTCTTCCATGACACTTTCCATCCTTCCTTTCTTCTTTTCCTTTTTCTTTCCAGGGGGAAAAAAGAGAGACAGAAAGAGAGAGAGAAAGAAAAGAAAAAGACCCTTTGCTGTATCACTGTGTGGAAAACACCTGCAAAGCTGAAAGAGCCAGGTATTTATTTACCTGATGAGCAGAGGCGACCATTGATTGGCCCCAAACTTGCCTACTTTTGGTTGCTGGGTATGCATATAGGTCAGAATCTACCACCAGGACAATAAAGGAGCATTTCGGTTTGGTTGGTTTAGATCATGTGTTTGGGGAGAAAGAAGCAGCTCAGCAGAGCCAGTTTTTTCTTTTTCTTTTTCTTTCCCACCCGGTGAAGAAATGAGGATCAGGGAAAGATTTCACTAAAATGCCAATAGACACAGTATTTTAGTGTTTATAAACTGTAACCTTTTCATGTGTACATAATGCATATTTTACAGTTTATCCAGCTGTTAACATTTTATAATCTGCCAGTAACCTCGAATTTAAAATCTGGTTTTATAACAAGTTATGATAACTGTCCCCGAACCATTGATGTTCTTTTATGTACTGTAGCCTAAAGCAATTCTGTTTTTGTTTTATATGGGTTCTCTGGCTCTCAATGCAGGAAAAAACAAACAAAAAACAGTCTATTGTGTTGATGTCCCAGAGGAATAGGTTCTGTCTTGTCTTGGGTAAGAGACTATTTGCTTCTCACTCCCAATCCTGGTTTTCAGAGATTTTTACCTTGGTTATAAAAATTTTGGATTCGACCATTCTACAACATGGGGAGTCCCAAATGAGGAACGTATTTTAAAAACCCAGTAGAAAAATACAGTTTTTCATGTTATTTGACTTTTGCTTTATAGATTCATGATTGAGACAGGTATGTTCAGAATAGTATGCTGGCAAGCCTATGTATCATAAACACTCTATGTCAAGATTTGTTTTTGGAAAAGTGCTTTCCTTATATGTATATTTTCTATTATTTTAGATGAGACATTTATTTCAGAACGGGTTACCATATGCCTGGATAGTTTGAGTGATTAACTGAAGCAGTTCCTAGAATGCTATTAGCATCTAATGATTATATAATATCCTCTTTGAAATGCATTCAGTGTGTTTAATCAAAAGACTGCAGCTTCTACTAGGAGTTGATTCATGATATGAGGAAGATTAGACATTTTCAAGCAAAACTACATGTATACGAATGGCACAAACATTTCTATATAACTCCCATTTTCCAGAGAGATTGCCTAAGTAATGAGCTGATTTTATGTGCTTTCTAAGCTTGTTTTCTATTTCTTAAAGGAAGGAAAGAGGCAAGTTAAGTATATGGAAACCTATTTTAATAGTACAAAGGGAACAAAATAAACAGACCCCAAAGGGAAACAAATTTGAGCCAGTAGCATAAAGCAAATCATTCCCCATTTTAAATTTGCAATGATTCAATTAGAAGAGGTGGTAGAGATTTGTTGAATTTCTTTAGTAGTCAGATTACTGGCTTTTATTGCATTGTGTCAGATCCTTAATGTTAAAGTACTGATTTAATATTTAATTTCCTATATAGATGAGGTCCTATAATCAGGCATAGCCTTAGGCACTCTGAACCCACCACCAGGAATTCATAAAGCCACTCATACTCACACGTGCTTATGCACTCAACTGTGCACAAACTAACAGACAAAGGCATGTACTGTACACTTGGAAATATTCTACAGATTATTTCTGTCTTGAGAAAGGGATTTAAATTTGATTTCATGCTGATAGTACTATTTAGACTCCAAATGCATTCATCTTCCCCCAGTGAATGTACAGAATATAAATTTTATTTCTGGCCGTAAAACAAAGGATGTTTATTTTCTTCTTGTGCATTTTCTTGTGAGGGTTATCTTCTCCTCTGTGTGAATCCGTGACAGAGTTTTATTTGTTCATTTGTTCAATTGTACAGAAAAGTTAGGAGTACCTGAAGTACAGATGAGAATATTCTAACAGTAAAGGCAATCTATCGGTAAATCTATTTTGTTAACACTGGGACAAACTGTTTTTGCTTTCACAGTTTTGGGGGCTTGTTCCTGCCATTTTACCACTATGCTGTGTCTTCTTTTTGCAAGTAAAGGGAAATGTCAGCAAAGCTCACTTTCATTTCCCCCGCCTGTCAATTAACCAGTTATACAAGATGTAAAATATTTTCTCTTTTCATTCTTTTTTCCATATGTTTTCCACTTTTTAAGAAACTCTCTGTCTTTAAGAATTCCACCCACACCAGGCAAATGAAGGATGCAGGCAATTGATTAAATGGCCTTGGTAGCTAGCTGGGAAATCAGGATCCATGCAGGAAGCCTGCATCCTAACCTTTTCCACCCACAGACAAGGGTTCACAGTTGCTTTTTTTGTGCCAAGGGCTACTTTCTCCCATTCATGTTCCTGGAGATTGTTTCCCCCCACCCCAGCATTTTAATAGACTTATATTCCAATTATTATTAATACATTTCCTAATTCAGCCATATTTACTGATTTTTTTTGTAATGGGAAGGATTAAATATGAGCTGATGACACCTTTGCTGTGTGTGTATGATTCTGAGATGCTAGTTCATTAGGTCTCTTTAGTCAGAGAGCTGGACAAATTAGAGGGGGAAAAAGTCAAATCAATTGTTGACCATGAATTTATCAGTGAGTTTAATAGCTCTGCACAAAGACAGCCTGACTTTAATAACTACATTACACAGACAATGTTCCTTGAACTACTCTGACATCAGTACTAAAGGCAGTTGGATGCTTTTACATTAGCACCGACTGGAAGAAATTTTACTATAGCGTTGTCAACAATGGCAAGAGGAAAAAGATTTTTATTATTTCACCTAATAACAACAATGACATATAGGACATTAAGGGCTTCCTTTAGATATGTTTTCCACAAATTATCTGCCTATTTAAATACAAAGTGTTTAACATCTATGAGAGTGATGACTTACTGGGTTTAAAGTGTTTCATCCTTAATTTCAGAAGTAGTTTTGAAGTATTTGCATTTAAACGAATGTTCAAATAACCCTTTGCTTACACAGTTACCGAGATAAAAAGACTATATTAGGTATCGAGATTTCTTCTACATCTGTGTTTTCATTATTTACATCTTTGTCAGATTAGTTTTCAGAGCCTTTTTACCGTTAACTTTGTATGAAGAGATCGATTAAAGTAGCTTTCTCTCCTCTCCCTTTGTACCCACCATGTTTGATGTTTGCTTGGTGCCCTCAGATAGCTGTAAGGGGACACTTCTTATGATGGTGACGTCTTTTGACACTTGCATAGTGGAATACATTTCCTGATTGTAGTCATTCCAGATTTCTCTCCTGAATGATGACAATCTGGCCTTGGTCCCTGTGCTGGGTTTCTACGAAGGCTTGTTACAATATCTTCACAGATACTTTGCTCCCCTTATCATTCTTAAGAAATTAATTCAAGAATTTTAGACTCTTAAACAAAAAGAGAATGCATCACAATTGCTTCTTATCACCACTGGGAATGACCGGTTAAAAGTACCTGCATGAAATAAGAGGAGAAACCCAAATACCTTGGCCTACCCATTTCCCTCCCGCTTCTTTGCCAGACCAAGGGATGAACAGCACAGTTCTTATCTGTGGAAACTCGGCCTTAAGAATTTTTGATGGCTTTCGCACAAATACTTATGACTGTTTGGGACCCAAAGCTAGCATGGCGGACCGGCGGTTTATATCTCTGTGTGGGAAAGCAAGAGGTCAGCATTTACTTCATAAAAGCCTTTGCACTGTGCTAATTCTTTAAAGGAGATCGTTTGTTGCAACTATAGCCACTTAAAAAGAATGTTATTATCTCACTCCAGACAGTGCTGTTAAGGAGTGATTCAGAATGGTAGTTTCATGATTATGGAAAAGTGTTCTTTCTCAAACTGAAAAAGGAAAGATTAAAATAGTCACAAAGCCTCCAGAACGGAAACTGGGAACATTTTACGACTGACGTTTACTTTAATTCAATGCAACCTGTGTTCATGAGGCATATACTGTGTCTACTACTTCATAAAAACCCCTTCGGTCTGGGCTCACACATAGCTATACTGTGATTGGACTTTCTTAACATTCCTGAAAAACATCTTTACTTTATTTTGCCTAGTTTTTTTTTTTTTCATTTGTTGTCTACGGTTTGTGAGGTGGAGAAGAATGGGGTGAACTTGAACAGGAGTGGTATGGATTAAGCCACACAAATTCCTCTCAAAATAATAATAGCAGTTATAACAATAATGAACATTTGCTGAGTACTTGCTAAGTGCCAGTGATCGCTAGGAGCTTTACAGACATTGATGTGGTCCTCTTAGCAGCCACGTGGGTTAGGCAATATTATTTCCTTAATGTGCCATCTTTAATTCTTTCTTTTTGTTTGTTTCCATCTCATCTCATCTCCCCCCTTCCCCATTCCCTTTTTCCTCATTCTCTCTCTTTTCCCCTAGCCTCTGGGATGGTACCATAAGCTTTTCATAAGTTCAGTAAATTAGAGTAACATAAAAGCTAGGAACTGCTTAATGTCATGGCCAGTTCACTTGCAGTAGAAACAAAGCTAACCCATGCCATGAAGCTGAAAATTGGTGTGTGTCTGAGACAAATAGGCAAACACTCTGCTTTCCTTTGACAGTATCCTCTCCTTCTCAGGATTAACACCAAAAATATAGACAGAAATCTCTCCTGTTGTCATGATAATACTTCTTCTCTGTAGGATGTTGGTCATTCCAAACACATTGCCCTTGTTTCTCCACCATGAGCCCAGTCTGGGCTTACTCTGGCTGTTCCTCGTGGTTTGTTTAAATGACGACTCTCTGAGTGGTACGTTGCCTTGGTACAATTCTGAACTTCAGAGATAAGCTCCTGGCTCTTTCCAAAGTAGTGCATCCTACATTCTGTCTGTGGCCCTTGCATCCTGGCTCATGTTTTCTAATTCATTAATTCATTCAACTAATATTTATTAAAGACCTAGAAGTCAGTCATCGTGAATTTGAGTATTTTATATTGAAGGGAAATACCTAACACATACTGTATGTTTTCTCTGCGGGATGATGCTCTGTGCTTCCTTTCACGATGTTATCGCCACTGTTACAAGGACCACGGAGTGTGGGTATTGGCTCCATCCTGCAGAGGTTAGAAAATGATGCTCACAAAGGTGAAATACCTTGTCCCAAGTCACCCATTTCCTAAGTAATGGGCAGAATTTGAATCTGAATAGAGAAACCTAACTCTACAGCTTCTGCTTCAATTATACATTTTTAGCCATATGATTCAATTTCTGTAAAACTTGTTTTAAGTAAGAAACTGATCAAAGTTTTGAACTGCAAGAGCCAAACCAGATGTGTATATTTGTGGGTACCATCCGACTGATGGCTATTTTAGTTAAAAATGAACTTGTGTTTTTGTTTTTTTTTTTAATTCTTTGATGGCTTTTATACATGCAAGCCTAGACGTTAGAGCTCAGAGACTAGCAGGTTTTTTTCTCACCTGGGCCAGTCAAAATTGTGGACTGTATTCATCAATTACATTAGAGTTACATACAAGCAGGTCTACATACAGATTTTGTGATCTGATGTCTGTTTTGCCAGTAATAAAACCAAAAGCAATTTCAGTAGTAAATCCAGCAGTGTGCAACCTCTGTTTCCTCCCACTCGGATTCTGTTAAAACTCCCAGTATTTAGGGAAAATCCATTGGAAATTGCATCATGGTCATAATTAAGGAGGTTATTTTCCTAATATATGGCCTGCCTACATTTGGTAAAACGCTTTTAAAATCAATTTGAGACCTCATCTTAATGAGACACAGTGGAAGATTTCAATAACAGGTGGTCATTCTATTAAAATGTAAACTGGAGTAATTTGTGATAATTAATCAATAATCAATAGCGTAACTTTCGGCTTTGTGTGAGAAGATAACATTTTTAATAAAATATAGCCAAGGTGACTGGTTATCAGAGACATACTTAGCTTTCTTAGATACCTACCTGGATCATCTAGTAAGCTAAGGCAGAGATATTAAAAATATCTGGTCAGATTGCATAGGGGCATAGAGTGGACACACAGTAAATACTTGTAACACAGTATTGAAATGGTCCTAGGTAGCCTGAAGGAATTAGTGAACTTTCTCAAATATCTACATTGCAGCCATTTATCCCCCGCTACACAATTATTTCTGAAGAAAGGACGAGAGACTCTCATAAAGTAATACAGGACAAATTCTTATTACTTCCTGAACAAATTTAACTGAACGTGAAGGATCTGAGAGTGGTCGTTTTATCAAGAACATCAGGGAAAATGGTTCTAATGTTACAGGCAAAGTAAATTTTTGCCATTTTTACTTGACTCCAGCTATCTACCAGGCTCACTGCTAACTTCAGGTTTTTGACCAAGTTATTTATATGGAATATCTCAGTGTAATATAGGGCATTGCAGGTTATTTGAAAATAATGACAAAGAAGATCCAAATGAGAAATTCCATTTCTATAATTAGTTTTCCTGAAAGTCAGGCATGTCTTTGAGGACAAGCTTTTGGCTGTATTATTTTTGTGCACAGGAGGAAAATTGTTAGTAGGTTTATAGATATTATTTTTATAATAGAATGTTAAATTCCCCCCAAACATCAAAAATTGTCTCCTAGAACTACTCTATGTTTTTAAAACTTGTTTTAACAAAAGATTCTAAATAGCAATAGGATCTTTTCTCCTTTCTCCACTCCAATGATTTAATGGGATAAATGAACCAATGTTTATATTTTTAAACCTGTAAATATTTTATTTTGGGTATTTTGTATATTTGTTGATATAATTCCATTTTGTGCATATGTACCATTGTGCATGTTGCTGTTTTTGATAGTCACTCTTTTAATGAATGTAAGAAGCTTGGACTAATAGCACTTTTCTTGTTTCATTCAAACATCTTAAAATGCAAATGCAACACTGCCATTTTAACTGTTGTGTTTAATTCAGTCAATAAATTTTGTTGTTCCTTTACATTTAAAGTCAAATCTGTTGGTTGTTATTTTTCCAGGAGGAATTTTATTTCCAGCCTTTTCAGTTTTTAGAATTGACACTAATAATGATGGTGATAATGGCAAGGTGATATGTATGTATGGTATTGGTTGAAAAATGCATGGTGGACCTGTATTTCTTTCCACACTTTGTAAACAAGTGAGAAATTTTTGTTTGGTTTGGGCAGTTGACTTTCAAAAGCCTTGTTATTCCGACGTGGATCTGATTTCTGAGCCTTTTACTCAGAAAATCTCCATTCCTCATAAGCTCATGCACAAGAGGCCAGCTAATCGGTTGTGATTGTTAGGAGCAGCCAACTGGAGTCTTTTATTTATTTATTTCTTCTTATTAGTTTTCAAGATTTTATTATTTATTTGACAGACAGAGATCACAAGTAGGCAGAGAGGCAGGTAGAGAGAGGAGGAAGCAGGCCAGAGAGCCTGATTGAGAGCTCAATCCCAGGACGCTGGGATCGTGACCTGAGCCTAAGGCAGATTCTTAACCAACTGAGCCACCCAGGTGCCCCCGGAGTCTTTTAAAAGTTGTTTTCTGGCTTCTATTGTTTTGTTTGGGGGTGGGTGGCATTATTAAAAAGTAAAATTAAACTGAGTAAATTTGAAAATCGAATTGGCTTCATTAAACAATTCATGAATTGGGCAGCATCCCTTTGGGCAAGTAGAGAGATATTCTGAGGAGTTGTACAAAATAGAGGGGGTTTTATAGGAAGGAGGGTAGGGCAAAGAGCTACTAGTAAAAGAAATAAAAAGGATTATTTCAGGCAAGGTCACCTTCCCTTAAGGGGAAGGGCAGTGGGTTTTATTAGGTGGCTGACCTCATCTTCCTTTGGGGGATGGAGAGAGTCCATGTGGCAGATTACCTCTGATGTTGATCAGAAAATTCCTGACTGACCAGTTAACATTTACACTTTCTGGGGGAGGCACAGGTTAGGTACTAAGTCCTGGTTTGGTGACTTGGCCTGAGTGCTGCCATTTTGGACTGTGGTTTTCTTTGGAACAGAAGTATGTTTTCACTTTGTACGCCTAATGGTTTAAATCCATAATAGTTTGAAACTCAAAGTAAAGACTAACGAGGTTGTGCCTTTTATTATTCCAAAGGGAGATCTGATTTGTTACAACACGCAGAGTAAATATACATCAGTAGAACCACAAATAGGGAGATAAGAAACTTACAAAGTCTCTACTCCCTTCATGTCCCACCTCCCCCTTTCTCCCAGCCCCTTTTACTTCCCCCTCTCTTCTTCTCTTGTCCTAGAATTAACATGGAAGCAACTCAAAATAACTGAACTCGATTTCCCTTTAATGAGGCAATGAGGAGGCTAAAGCTCATAGACACTGGGAGACTCACCCTAAAGTCTTTGAAACAGGAAGTTGTGGTATAAAGTTTGGAAACCAAACAGAATGGGTTTGAATTCTGGTTTGGGGACTTATCTGCTCTCTGGGCAATTTCCTTAGCTTCTGTGAGCCACACTTTCCTACTCTACAAAATGAGGATAACAAGATTTAATTTGGAGGGTACTTGTACCATTATTAACTTTCAGAAAGAAAGAAAGGTGTCTAAGATAGTATGTTTTTTGCATACGTTCATATAGTTCCTCTTGTTTAAAAAAAAAAATTTATAACAATTAAAACCTCAAGGGCTGGAGTTGAAATATTCTTGCACAGGGAACTTGCTTTGATGTACACAGAGATAAATATGAACCTCTTGGATTGGGATGGGGGTGTAGAGTGGTGAAGTATGCTTATATACAAACAAGGAAACCAATGGGAGTCAAGGTGGTTTTAAGTGTCTTATTCTGAGACACATTATTCTGAAATGAAAAGCCTACAAACAATTAGGAGAAACTAGGGAGGGAAAGCCTAGTCTTTATGGAAGAAGTCAAGAACAGTAGTTGAGCTTGTTGGAAAGTTGGCAACTAAAACAACAATGACCAGATACAATGGCACTAAAATCAGAAAGGAACTTATTTCCCCAGATACCAATCAATAGGATGTAAGAGACAGTACCACCATAACTGAGATATTGGGTACCTCAGGTAGCTGGATGGTTTAGTATACCCACTAAATGGAGAGAGATCGTTGATGTGTTTAACCTGGGGGAAAAAATGGGTTTGAGAGAGAAAAAAGTAATTTAAGCAAGAGGGCAATTGCCTCTACCATTGCAAGCCATGGATGAACAAGGTCTATGCTGTGAATTAGTCTCAGTTCCTGAACACTTTTCACAGAGTAAGCATCCACTTTGCCCTGAGTGGGATGTGGGATTCTGGGATTTAATGACTACACTATTTTCATATGACATAGCAGCCAAACTCAGTCAGAGAAACCCATCTATTCTGACACAGACAGAGTAGTTGGCCACACTGAACATATTGAGATTCACTGGTCTCCATTGTGAGCCTGCACAGGACAGTTTCAAGGGCATACACAATTTTCTCCTTTTATGTTGTTTTCACTGTGTGGAGAACTTGAAGCTGAAGGTTTAGAATCCCAAGGAAGTAAATGTGAACCAAAGGGGAGTGAAAACGTGTGTCTCAGAAGGAGAGCTTAATGTCATAAATCCAAACCAAGAGAACAAAGCAATGGAAAACTGCCCGTGAATTTTCCACCTATGCTTTGTACTCACGGACTCCTGCCCGCTCCAGGATATGTCAGATGTTCATGAGCCAGCAGGGAGATGAAGAAAAGCATAGTCCCGAGAAAAAGTAGATATCTGGATGAAGACCAGGACCCGAGGCTACAGAGACATCCCTTTATCTTTGTTATTCTCCAGGTAGAAGCTGCAAAGTATGTACTTGTGTTCCATCAAGGAGGGGGTTCCCATTTAAGATCATTTACGATTTTATGCTTTTCTGTCTTCTAGATCTGTAAGTTGAGAGCTTAATTTCCATCTCAGCTCCTGAGATTTCTAGATTCCCCATGCCCTGCATAAAAGTGGCCTTTTAGTAGTAATTGAGAGTCCTTGATGGTTGTTCTTGGTGCCAGGATCTGCCTCCACGTTGGCTTTGTTGCCCAGGGGATGTAGGCACTTTCTAGAAAACTCTTGTTCTCTTAGGCAGGTCAGGGACAACTCTTGCCAGGCGCTCCCGTGGTCCCACATCTTATGTCATAGTCTAGCTGCAGCTTTCCTTCTTATGAAAAAGTTATATCCATTGTATATAGCAGAAAATAGATTCATGCCATTTGGTTTAGCTCAACAACCACAGACTGTTTAACGTGTTGGGATCATGCTCAGCTTGGTAGGTATGAATGAGTGAGACATAACACTCTCTGCTAAGGCCACTTAAACTTCCCAACAAATTCCCTGAGTGCAGATCTCTGCCCTGGTGTCATTTCTTGGGGACCCTCAACCTCAGACATTATTATTTCCATTTTCCAATGAAAAAGTGAGTTTTAGAGATCTTACGTATTTCTGGCAATACAGAAGTTTAGATAGAGTTTTAAAATATCCTTGTACAGAACACTTATAAATGGCAGACAAAGTTCATTTTCATTTCTCTATATGCATTGTTGAGCTATCACAAGAGGGAGGCTGGAAATCCCCAGATGTTATTACTACTGATTCCTGGAGGCCTAGAACTTTCAGTTCCATGGTTCAAGAATGGGCTGGGGACCAAAGAGAAGACAATTAAATCCACAATCAGAGCAGAAGAGATGTTTTGTAGACCTTTTTGGTATTGAAAGAGCAAGCAGGCACAAAGTCAGTAAGGATGAAAATTTGAGAAACACTTATATATTTGGATACATATATAATCCTGGATCAAACAACTAAAGGCTCCATGTTCTTTTCAAGTACAAATAAAATTTATGAAACTTGGCTACATCCTAAGCCAAAAAAAAAAAAATAAAAATTAAAAAAAAAAAAAAAAAAAAAAAAAAAAAAAAAAACCAGAACATGTTCTTTTACTACAAGTATGCTATAAATTAGTAGAAACAACCAAAACCACTCCATACATTTGGAAAAAATTTTAAATGAGTCTTTCAATAACTTATGGATCAAAGAATGAATGAGAATGGATACTAGAAAACAATTGGAAGTACGTAATTATGAAGACATATATTAAAACATGCAATATAACTAAATGTTACTTAGAAGGAATTTTATAGTCTAAAATGCTTAAAACAGAAAAGGTAAAAGGCTATGAATTAATGAGTTAAGAATCCATTTTAATCAGATGTAAGAAGTTAGAAAAGGAATAACAGAATAAACCCATAGAAAGTGTTAAGTAGGAAGTAATATAAATTAGCAGAAATAATGAGGCTGGAAACAAAGGTATTCTAAAGTGGATCAACAAAGACAAAAATTGATTCTTCTGAAAAACATCTAGTAATATGTATTAAGAAAAAGAAAAGGTAATAGTAAGATTTGGAATGGGAAGATGGGCACAACTTCTGTGTGCCAAAGATAAAAAGATAAAGAATGCTATAAAGCTATGCCAATAACTTTAAAATTTAAACAAAATATGCCAATTCCGAAATATGTACAAATTGCCAAAAGTGACTTGAGAGGAAATAGATGACATAGAAAGTCCTAAAACTATAATAAAGGCATGAAGTTGGTAATGAAATCTGTCTCTTCCACTCCAAACAAGATGGTAAAACCAAGTGGCAGAACCAATATTCTACAAAACAACTAATGGTCAAATAATCTAATCTAACACAATCTCTTAAAAGAAAGAGGAACCATTCCTTGTTACATATACCTGAAGAAAATTAAAGCCATATCTCTATTATGGAATTCAACATTTCCATATAAGCTATTTGAAAATTGAATCTAATAGTCTGTAAAACCAACATTCATCATATCAAGTTGGGTTTATTCCAGGAAGGCAAATATGGTTCAACATAAAAAAGTCTATTACTATAACTTACCACATGAAGAGATTAAAGAAGAAGCATATATCTTAAAGCTGTAGATTCACATGCCTGAAGGCGCTTTTTAAAGTTCTTTAACAATTCTAGAATTTGGACAGCTAATACCTGTCATGTTCTTAAAGCATTTAAGACAATGAGGTTCTTTAAAAACTTGAAATGTTTTGTCTAATAACATTATTTAAGCATTGCCCATATTTCCTTGAATCTAAGGTTTTATAGATGCACATTCTCTTATGTGTCATAAAGAAAAAAACAATTGTGAGATACCACTGATTCAAATATGTACCCAGTTTTAGAGATGTAAAATTGTGAAAATATGCACCTTAGGATGGATGTAATATTGGTGTATTTGTTAAAAGTTTTAATAATAATATTCTTCACTTACCAGGGAAGTGAAGGTTTATGTGAAAAAAGATGGTTATCTAAATTTTGGGTCTACAGATACCAAATGTCCATATGTTAGGAAGCAACTAATATTTAATGAAGAACAAATCAAACAGATACAATCAAGGTCTCAATGTTTAGGAAAATTGTATTTTCCTTTTTGTACAGAATTATATGCTTTTCATGAAATAAACATGAACAAACTTCACATTTATACTGGGTCCGTTTTCAAGCCTCCCACTTCAAAGAAAATGAAGACCTGTACATCCGACATCTTTGCTTACCAGGCCCTCCAAGTTAGCAGGCAAGAATATAGTGATAATCGAGAAAGATCTTTCTCTGCTGGCACCTCAGTGTTTCCCAAAAGACACAAATTTCTCATAGATCTATGTCTTGCACTTACTTCCAGATGGTAATGTGTTTTTTAACAAGCTTCTAAATCTTTCTTTTGCCCATGGGACTACATTTCAGAAGATTCTTGTCACATCTTATTTTCTCAGCCTGGCAGATATGCAAGCAGGCCTGATGCATGACTACATCCATCAATTTGTGCCTGCCTGGTGGGTACTAGGTAGATTTCTTCTGAGTGGAGAGCCCCATCAACTGGCAAGTCCAGGTCCTACATTTTGTTCAAGATAATACTGGTCTTCCCATGATGGTATCTCTCAACCTGTAGGTCTTTAAATAGTCGCAAAAGGTGAAACCTACTTGGCTCCATTCTTTCTGATGGTCTTTAGTTTCCTCACCCCAAGGATTTGCATCTTTTGATCTTTCTTTTATGACTGTGCATTTTGGTTTTAAGCTTTCCTCCTTCCTACCATCTTTGTTTTTTGTTCTCCTAATAACCTGCTCTCACACTGACATTCAGCCCAGAATTATCTTCCCAACAGTTCATTTGTTATCTTATAGTGGAAAATCCACATAATACCTGCTTTTTCTGGGAGGATTATCCTGAGAGTCTTGCATCAATAAACTAGTGTTGTTAGGGATTGTGATAGAGTTTGTCTGGTCTTGCTTCCTGAAAAGATAACCTGGAAATCTTTGGAATTTCCTGAAAGACTGGAGTGTCTTTGTTATTCATGGTGGGCCCCTCATCCACACCGGAGCTTATGCTAATTACTTAACTCAGAATGGTACTGGTTCTGCCAGAGAAACCAACCATGTGATCAGAAGCCTGGGGGTCCAAGCCTTGTGACAGCAGCCTGAGGTCACCACTTCCAGAGAGGGGAAGGGGGCTGGAGATTGAGTTCAAGTTTGAAGCCAATAATTTAATCAATCATACCTAAGTAATGAAACCCCAATAAAATTTCTGGACACTGAGTAGCTTCCTGGTGGTGAATACCACCAGAGGGTGACAACCCCAATGCCATGAGACAGGACACAGAAGCTCTGTGCCTAGGATCTGCCAGACCTTGCCCTATGTGACTCTTCACTTGGCTGGTCCTGATTTGTATCCTTTTTCATATCTATAATTGTAAGTACAGCACCTTCCTGGGTTATGAGTCATTTTAATGAGTTATCAAACCTGAGGGGGTCTTGGGAAAACCCCCCCAAACTGGTAGCTAGTTAGTCAGAAGTGCAGGTGACCAAACCTGTGGCAGGCATCTGAAATGAGGACAGTTGGGGACCATGCCCTTAACCTGGGGAATCTATGCTGGCTGGGAGTTGCTTGCATTAAAATTGGATTACAGCATTGCAGAGATGCAATGAGGGGCTTAATCTTATCAGGCCCAAGAAACACTTTCAAAGAGTTATTTTTGTTATAGTGTCTATAAATAAAGAAATAAAAATTGATACAAAATCTCATAACTTACATGCCCCATTGATCTACCAGCTACACTTGCTTCTTAGTTATTTTATGAGGCTGTTTCTCTGAACTTTTAAAGAGTTACTTTCCCACTCCCTGCTTGTGGCTTTAACTGGACATTCTTCGAAGGTATACTTGGAGGGGCTGATCTCCTGCAGGGCCCAGAGTGGCTGGCCATACTCTGGTTTGGGGATCCAGAGAGTGGCTTGGGCAGAGGGGAGAGGGTCTAACATCACCCCATGGTATTCGTAGGCCTGAGAAGAGATGAAAAAACCTGGGACTCCCTGCCGTGCTAGAAAATGCAAGCGACACCTGGAAAGATAGCTCCCCCACTGCTGCCCCCCTGATGGACAAAGGGTAGAGATGTGAGTAGAGTCTGTGTTGGAAAGGGGGAGGGTTGAACAGCCCAGGTGTTGCCCAGCGTGGAGCAGGGGAGGGCTTGGCTGGGTTGCCATGTCTGGTGTTCCAGTTAGCACACCTCTGGCCACGGAAAGGCTTAGCAGACTCGCTGTCCTTTGAGTGACTGCTCTGGTATAGGCGAGAGACACAAGGGAGACCTTCCATTTGTGGAGTCATTGGGGTCAAAAAGTCCAATTGGGTCCAAGGAGCATTTGCCCTGATGAGAAGAACTTCCACCATGAAAGAAAAGAAGGAACCGTAAGGTTCTGTTAACCTAATTTCAACTGTTACAAATGTTTGAAAGGTTTGCAAAAACGGTTTTCAACTTTTTATCACCCATTTGGGTGAACACGGTTCCTCCTCCTTGGTGACCATCAAGGGGTAGAAAAGGAAGGTGGGACGGTTAAGGTGTAGACCTTGAGAGGCACGCCATGTACAAGGAGAGACCGCTCCAATTTCTCAATAAAGTTCTTAGAAGGGTTTTATTGAAGAGTTTTCTGGAAAGTCAGCTTTAAATATTTTGTCTGTTACTTCCTATCTTATTTTTCTTGACATAACTGTATGATGTAATATGAAGAAAATGTCGTGTTTTTCCAAGCCCCATAGAGTTGTCCCTGGCTCCCGTCTGCTTTAGCTCCACATGCAGCGTGAATATCTCATTTCCCATGGCACCATGAGAGGAAGAGCCTGGGGGCCCCAGCTCTTCACACGGTCATGAAGGCCCCATGAATCTCACATGAAATTCACTGGTATTTTAGGGAAACTCAAGACTAACCAGTAATTTCAGCTGTCCTCCCTGGTTTACATTGGGAAAAATCAATGTATATGTTTCCTTCCCCAGGAGCTGCCAGGTAATCAGAGCAATAGCACCAACACAATAAATCTCAGTGGATCCTAGGGTGATATGTAGCAGTGAACACAGGTCAATATACAGGCTTGATACATTTTTATTTTTAAAAAAGTCGGAAAGCAACACAGTTGTGTTTTTTTTTTTTTAAGATTTTATTTATTTATTTGACAGAGAGAGACACACTGAGAAAGAGAGAGAGAGAGAGAGAATACAAGCAGGGGGAGTGGGGGAGAGAGAAGCAGGCTTCCCACTGAGCAGGGAGCCCCACATGGGGCTTGATCCCAGGACCCTAGAATCATGACTGAGCCGAAGGCAGACACGCTTAACAACTGAGCCACCCAGGCGCCCCACAGTTGTGTTATGTTACTAACATAATGTAAGTGATACCTGGGGTCACCTGGTCCTCCGAGTTTAAATGCCATCCTTCCAATGATAGGAAATCCAGTTAAGCAAGGAAGTAATTTCAAGAAAGTTCTCTCAGCCTGCTCCCACAGGGAACTCGGGAGAATGTATTTCACTGCAAAGTCTATCCCACTTTGAGGCCAGTAGGTTTTCTGTACTCCTCACTAGTCAGCCATTAACAGGGAGACCAAGCAGCTTTTTCTATATTCATTGGCCATCTGAGTTTCTTTTTCTATACACTACCTGCTCCCGTTTTCCCCTTGGCTTTCCCACCTCCTAAAAGAGCACGCTCTCCCACCATCCCCAGAGAGGCCGGTTCAAGGGTCTTCCTAAACAAGTGTCTCCCTGTTAGAAATCTGGTGCAAGCTACTAAAACAATTTCCCGGGCACCTGGGTGGCTCAGTGGGTTAAGCCTCTGCCTTCGGCTTAGGTCATGATCTCAGGGTCCTGGGATCAGCCCTGCATTGGGCTCTGTGCTCAGCAGGGAATCTGCTTCCCCACCACCCCTCCTGCCTCTCTGCTTACTTGTCATCTCTCTGTGTCAAATAAATAAATACAATCTTAAA
The DNA here is from genome assembly GCF_010015895.1 of Lontra canadensis. NCBI lineage: Eukaryota > Metazoa > Chordata > Mammalia > Carnivora > Mustelidae > Lontra > Lontra canadensis. The sequence continues at coordinate 5,151,609 of NW_022631097.1, read as the reverse complement.
AAAAATTATAAAACAATTTCCCCACGCTTGCTACATAAGTAATTAAAGAAGAGCAAACAATAAAGGAGCAAAGAGAGGGAGGCTGTGGCAGGTGCTAGCAGAGCCCTGCGCAGGTCCCCCGGGAGTCTGTGTCTGTGAGGCTAATAATGACTCAGACCCACAACCTTCTCTTGGAGTTCTGCCTACCAGACTGGCGCTAGCTCTCCAGGCCTGCCTGGAGAGGGTTCCAATAGCCCTGTTGGAGAGGGTGGAGAGGGTTCCAATAGCCCTGGAGAGGGTTCCAATAGCCCTGTTCCCTGGGCTGAATGTATGTGACTGTGCTTGAAACCTCTGACTTAACGAGGTTTTAAACCTCTAGGCATAGGATTCATTACTACGAATTCATCAGCATCACTGGCAACTGGCACTGAAAGTACAATCATTTTAATGTTCACACTAATCCTGTGAGCTAAATTGGCTGGGGACAGAGTTTTTGGAGCTAGAATTCCAGAACTTTTAAGCTGGAAGGCCTTGGAGAGGATGTAGTCTAACCCCTTTATTTTACAAATGAAGAAACTGAGGTCCAAAGATGGAAAAATGATCTCCTGCTGGTGAGTGAGGTTCCGTGGTGAGGGAGGGGACGGGTTTAAAGCCAGAGCTGAAGACAGGTGCTTGTCTGGTTCTCCTTTCCAGTGATGGATGGATGGAGAAGAGCATTTCAGGCTTTTGTTACGAGTCCGAGTAAGTTATCCACAATTCCTGGAGAGGGTCTTCTTCATTCAGGAGGTGCAGGGGAGGATGGAAAGATACAGGTTCAAGAGAGATTCAGGAAGTAGTAGCAATACTTGATGACCAATTGGATATGAAAGGAAAGAGAAAGAGAGAGAGAGATGACAGACAACTCAGGAATTTCCGATTTGTTAAAAGATATAGTAATTCATTATAAAAGGCAATATTGAGCAAAAAGCAAATATTATTTTTTTTATTTTTTAAAGATTTATTTATTTGACAGAGAGAGAGACAGCAAGAGAGGGAACACAGCAGGGGAGAGTGAGAAGCAGGCTTCCTGCTGAGCAGGGCGCCTGATGTGGGGAGCGATCCCAGGACCCTGGGATCATGACTGAGCTGAAGGCAGACGCTTAACAACTAAGCCACCCAGGCACCCCCAAAAAGCAAATATTGAAGATGCGTTCATTTGAGTTAGGTTGAGTTGTAATGTTTTCAGGACCTTGAGATGAAAATGCCTTTAAAGATAGGAAACTCAGTCTGGGTGGGAATAGAGCTTGAGAACATTTTTGGATACCAGCAGATAACACTAGGTCATAATTCATTTGTTCCTCTATCCCTAGAACATGTCTTAAGAAACTGGTTGTAAGGTAGTCACCTACTTAAATCTGTGTGCCTCTTTCCCAGATAAACTACACAAAAGGGAAGAGAAAATACAACCTCTACAGAATTGCTCAAAATCATGCTTGCTGGGAATTAAGACAATTGAGATTAGATAAAACCATTGAAACTTCCTTAGATGAGATAAATGGATTGTTGAAGATCTCAACTGAAGATCCCAAGAATAAAGAGTAGAATCTGTTCCTAAAGAAGAATAACAAATATAGATAGATAGATAAATAGATAGATAGATAGATTTTTTTTTAAAGATTTTTATTTATTTGACAGAGAGAGCGATCACAAGTAGGGAGAGATGCAGGCATAGAGAAGGGGGGAGGCAGGATCCCTGCTGAGCAGAGAGCCAGATTCGGGTCTTGGACCCAGGACCCTGAGATCATGACCTGAGCTGAAGGCAGAGGCTTAACCCATTAAGCCATCCAGGCACCCCTAACAAATATATTTTTTAAATATTTCCTTTGTGGACAAAAAATACCCGTGCCCACCATTTTGACAAAATTAGCTGGATTATCTGACAGTGAACAATTCCATTTTCAGTAGGAGACCAGAAGGAATGCAAGTCATTTCTGAATGTTGTTTAATGTGTTTTTAGATAGGGAAGAAAAAAGACAGTGTCCTTCCTCCTTCTAAAAAATCCCTTTAAAAAAATTCCTTTCAAATGGACTATATCTTTTATTGACTTGAGCTTTCTATTTCTTTGGATGGAAATAATCAAAGTAAGGTTTTTGCCAGACCCAAGGGTCCTAAGCCAAGTGTGTAGTTGAAGCCATAGAAGTAGGTGAGATTATCTAAAGGGAATCCGCAACAGAAGGCAGGAAGTAGAATTCTGGTGTAAGGGATAGCTCTTGAATTTGCCTTTCCAGCATCCATTCTCTCCTTTGGCTAACAACATACTATTTCCTGTGGGGGCACCTCCATTCCAATATCCCTCAGTTCAGCTTGTTCATATAGAGGTGGCCCTACATTCTGGACCCAGGATTGGGCACACTACTCAAACAGGGTCTGCCAGAGCCCTGCACCCCAGTCACAATGGTGGATTCAAGGAGGAACACCTGACTCACTGGTCCAATGAGACATCATTCTAGATCTTCTGCTAAAAGCATTTGGGAAAAGGGGCTCTCCATCGGCTGGGGGTGTTGTCCTGGTGGGAATATGAGTAGGGAATTGCTCTTGGCAACTAGTCACTGCAGGGAGATCTTGCCTGAGAGAGAAGCAGTGGGAATAGAGCTACAAGAATGAGATAGCTCCTGAGTGACCAAACTCTGGCACCCAAGACCATGGGCACATTGTGACAAAGCTAGCTCTGTATTTGAACTTTTGGTCTGAGCCAATAAATTCCTTCTCCTACTAAAGGCAATTACAACTGTGACCACAAAATTTTGCTTGTGACCAATTTAAAAAAAAAAAATCATGACAAAAGCACTTCACATTGACACTGAGGATATGTTTCTTAAACTTCAGGCTTTAAATTTTGCAAACACATGATGATGCAGCAGATTGATTAGCCTGACACTATCCTGCTTACCCCCCTTTTCACAGTGCTGAGCTGGAAAGGTAGAAGTGACATGTCCCACTCCCTTTGAAGCCAGGCTTCTGCATGAAGGTTAGGCTCTGCCAGGAAGACAAGCTTGGGGAGAGACCTTGATTGGAAACTGGGTCACCCGAAGACAGAGGACCTTGTGAGGGACTTGACCCAGAGGGAGTGACATGGAGAGAGAAGCTTGGGGTGCAGGGCACCACTTTGCTGTCACAGTCCCTGCTGGAGCTGCTGTAGTTCTGGTGCCAGCAGCTCGGTGGTGGCTTTTATTTGGGAGTTTTCTCACCCCGCAGGGGCAGAGCCATTCTATTGTGCGTTTAGGTTTCCTGGAAGTTTCACGCTCCCAACCTTCGTGTGAACTGTCTGTGCTCTTAGGAAAAGACCCTTTTGATTCTCCTAGCTGGAGTGTGTTCTCCAGTCTGTTACGAACAGCCTTGATCCATACCATGCAAAGTACATGTTTCTAGGGAAACAAACCATAAGCTTTGTCCATTTTTCAACAGGTTTTGTTGTCCAGAAAAGGCAACCCATTTGTTGGCTTGGGGGTGGGGGTGTGGGGAATGGAGGTGGAACCCCTGAAAAGGAGCAGTAAGATCTATGAGGGAAGAGCTCAACAGGCCATTTAGAAGAGGATAAATCAGTAGGATCAACTGTTGCAGAGGAGTGAAATGTTGAAATTAGGCCACTGCACTTGGCAGTTTCAGGAGAGCAGAGGGGCAGAATTCTAATTGCCATAGTGAATTGAGAAGGGAGTGAATGATAAGAAAGTACAGGGAGTAGAGAATATTTTTGGAGGCAAACACATTGTGAAGTGAAGAACGGGGATGACAGATTGATATTCAGGAAGAAGGAAAGTTGTTTTTCTTTCCTTCCTTTCTTCTCTTTCTTTTAATCCATACATTCAAAATAAGGAGCCACTGGAGCAGAGAGATTGGAGATAAAAGGAAGAGGGAGTCACTGATAAAGCTCAGTCCCAGAGGAGAGCAGAGGGACAGGCATCCAGAGCAGAGGTCGTCCAGCTCACTGTGGACAGGAGGACATACTCCTTTGAGAATATTCCAGCAGCGATGGAGGTGCAGATCTGAGAAATCAGAAAGAAGTGTGGACTCTGGGCAGGCTGGCTTCTCTCTCTCAATGGAGGAGGAGGCAGGCCACCTGCTGACGGGAGCAGGGTCCTGACAGGGTCTGTGTATGAACCACGAAGGCCACTTCGGGACGTGGGAAAGACGCTGGGATGTGTCAGGCTTGGCCAACAGCAGGTGACAAAAAACCTTGCTCAAACCGAATGGAACAAAAAAGAAACGCCCGGTTCATGTGGTGAAAAGTCCAAGGACAGGGCTGCATCTAGGAGTTCAAACAATGCCATCAGAACTTGGTTTCTTTCCCTCTCTCTGTAAATGTTGGCTCCGGTTCTCAAATGGGACTGCCCAGTCCCTGATAATGGACTCCTCGTGCGATCAAGTCCAATAAAAAAGCAGAGGTTTCCTCCTGGAGGGGTGCCTGAATCGTTGCATGGGCCTGGACGAGACCCATCTGGGTCTTAACCCAATCAAGGGAGCCCGGGGCTTGAATTACTCTGATTGGCTAGCCCCAGGACACGTGACCTCCTCTGGTCCAATCATTGCAGCAAGGGAATTTCGGCGGAGCTGAAGAGCCAGCCCTAAAGACTGTGCGGGAACCAAGTTCAAACCAAATTTCCCTGAAGGGCAAAGAGGCAGGTGGGGAAAATCGCTGCAGGGGAGTCAAGGACAGTTAATGCAAACTACAGGCACTGGTTTAGGACAAGAAGGGCTCATATGCCAGGGAGGAATTTGGGATGACTGACCGTCTGAAGCAGCCCCGTGGGGACTCGGAAGGGGAAACAGTGAAATATGAATAAAAGGATTGTGAGGAGGGTCCTGAGGTTAGCACTAATACCTCTCTGAGTCCGTCAGCATCGTTATGAGACTTTCCCCCCCTTTTTTTTCTTTCCTTCTTTCTTTTTCTTTTCTTTCTTTCTCTCCTTTTTCTTTCTTTCTTTTCTTTTCTTTTTTTTTTTTTTTTTTTTAAGATTTTATTTATTTATTTGACAGAGAGATACACAGCGAGAGAGGGAACACAAGCAGGGGAAGCAGGAGAGGGAGAAGCAGGCTCCCCACCAAGCAGGGAGCCCAATGCGGGGCTCTGTCCCAGGACCCTGGAATCATGACCTGGGCCGAAGACAGACGCTTAACTGATTGAGCCCCCAAGCGACCCACTTTCCTTCTTTCCTTTCTTTACTTTTGCCTTGCCTTGCCTTGCCTTGCCTTGCCTTGCCTTGCCTTTCCTTTCCTTTCCTTTCCTTTCCTTTCCTTCCCTTTCCTTCCCTTTCCTCTTCCCTTCCTACCTTCCTTCCTCTCTCTCTCTCTTTCCCTCTCTCCCTCCTTTCTTTGTCTTTCTCTCTTTCCCACCTCCTCCCCCTCCTCCCTCTCTCTCTCTCTCCCTCCCTTCCTTCCTCCCTCCCTCCCTCTCTTTCTCCTTCCTTCCTATTTTTCCTTCTTTCCTATTTTTCCTTCCTTCCTTTCTTCCTTCCTTCCTTCCTTCCTTCCTTCCTTCCTTCCTTCCTTCCTTCCTTAGCAGCACTTGGTAGCCAGCCCCGCAATATATAGGGAGGAAGCAGAAATGCTAATAGAAATACACCCACTGCAGACAGAGGTATAATCAGGTTGCCGGGTGCTCCACATCAGTGCATGATTCATGGGAAATTCCTGGCTTGCCCTTGAATGCACTGGTTTAGGACATAGACAGACGGGAGAAGAGGAGCAGACCTGCGCGGCTTCCTGTGCAGGCAGATTTACTCTCGGGAAAAATGTAATGACATGCCTTGGAATGATTCCCCAAACAGCGGGGAACAAGGGAGGGATTGTGACATGTGTGCATTTTTGGATTTGATGTGTTCCTCTTAATCACATGTAGCTAAGCCAGCACTTAAAATAGCTGGGCCACCAGGGAACTGGCATGCCATTTGCACAAACTCGGCTTTGAGTGTTAATTTTAAGTTGCTCCCTTTAGGGTATTCTTAATAGCAGCGATGTCTCTCGATTCCTGAACTTATCCCCACCCACAGTCTCTATTTTTCTCATTCACTCCTTACAATAACGAAAATCTTCTCTAGCACAGATTTATAGTTGAGTCAAGAAACATTGAGCCTAGTGGTGAAATGGGACAATGAGGGTTCCCCAATAATCCCTGTAGGACGACTTTGAGAACAGACAGGGAATACATCAGAGTTTACGGATGGAGTTAAGTATGTATCATAGAAAGAGCAAGAGAGTGGAGTTTTATGTGGTTGCTAGTGTAATCTTTCTAGAACACAGCTCTGACAAGAGCCTGCCCTCTGCTCACTCTTTTTTTTTTTTTTCAAATTAGGTTTGCACAAACACTCTTAATACATACAGAATAAAGTTCAGAATCCTAGGCATGGTACTGTAGATCCTTCAACTTCTGTCCTCAAATTTTCCTTTCATTATTTTAATTTTGTATGTTTATTTTAATTTTTTAAAAGATTTTATTTATTTATCTGACAGACAGAGATCACAAATAGGCAGAGAGGCAGGCAGAGAGAGAGGGGGAAACAGGCTCCCTGCTGAGCAGAGAGCCGGATACGAGTTTCGATCCCAGGACCCTGAGACCATGACCTGAGCCAAAGGCAGAGGTTTTAACCCACTGAGCCACCCAGGCGCCCCTATATGTTTAAATAGTAAAAATTTCAATGCACAGAAAAGTTCAGAGAAGAGGATAATAGACACCCAATGCCCACAACAAAAATTAGACTGTTAATTAGTTTGCCGTATTTGTTTCACATCTTTGTGTAAAGAAAGTCTTAAACGGACAAGAAGGTGGCAGCGGTTAACTGAGGCCTTGAGCTCCTTGCAGGCAGGTCGCACTTGCTGGCTCAGTGGCTGCTTGCTGTGCCTGGCTTGGTCCTGGGTGGAGGCTGCCCTGGGATCCGGGTCCCTAGGCTGGGTGCCAGTAGCCAGAGCATTGTCCAGATGAGGGGCTACAGCTCTGAGATGAGGATGGGAGGCAGGTGCAGTACCTGGAAGAGGAGAAACAAGGAATTGTGGTGCTTGGAAAAAACAGAGCTTATGCCAAGAATTCATTCAGTAAAAATCTGATTAAAATGCCCTCAAAAGCTATAGATGCTTTAAAATCTGAAAAGAAAGTGAGGACAGTGGGGCACCTGGGCTGCTCAATTGGTTAAGCATCCAACTCTTGATTTCCGCTCAGGTCATGATCTCGGGGTTATGAGATCCAGCCCTGCTTGCGCTGCTGTATGTGGATCCTGTTTAAGATTATCTCTCTCTGGCGTGCCTGGGTGGCTCAGTTGTTTAAGCGGCTTCCTTTGGCTCAGGTCATGAGCCCAGGGTCCTGAGATGGAGCCCTGCATTGGGCTCCCTGCTCAGCGGGAAGCCTGCTTCTCCCTTTCCCACTCCCCCTGCTTGTGTTCCCTCTCTCGCTGTGTCTCTCTCTGTCAAATGAAAAAATAAATCTTAAAAAAAAAAAAAAAAAAGATTATCTCTCTCCCTCTCTAAGAATGAAAGATAGAAGGAAAGGAAGGAAGGCAGGAAAGAAGGAAGGAAGAGAGAGAAGGAAAGAGGGAAGGAAAGAAAGAGAGAGAGAGAGAGAGGGAGGGAGGAAGGAAGGGAGAAGGAGACAAATTGTGGACTGTTAAGTCAGGAGTAAAGTCCCAGAAATATTCTGTGCTGGTGTGGACCTGATGGAGAGTGAGAGCATCAGAATGAATCCCAGTGAATTTGGTCCTTTGTCTCCAAAATAAGAGCAGGGATTAATGAAATCGGTGGGTACCCAGTGACTGTCATGGGCTATTGGGATGTCCCTGGCCAAAAGTTCATCTTCTCTGCATGGGTACTTGGTGGTCAATAAGCCAAAGCAGTGGGCTTGATCAGCCATGTTCTCGAACAGAACCAGGAGGGGAACGCTGCCCACTGTAAGGCCTTGGACCTGTTGTGATGAAAGTGGCAAAATGAACAATTAGTCAAGGGGTGGAGGTTGATTTAGTAACAGGATTAGCCATAGAAGAAGCTTGTTACGCTCAGACTATTCCGACGAAAAACAGGCTGAAGGATCTTCTTGCTTTTAGGGGAAAAAGGCCTCCTCACTATAAAGGAGAACAGAAGAAACAGAAATCCTTAAAATGCCAGGGTAACAAATAAATGCACTTCTGGGAGCATCTTTCAGATGCACATATGCTTCAGCACCTGGAATCCCAATGACCAAAGAGAAGAGCCCATTATCTGTGTGGTGAATCAAGCATCTGGAGTGGACCCATATGTGTATTTTGTTCAAATGTGTATCATGTTATATTTATTCAGTTTTATAAAGCTAGTCATGTATACTGTCAAAAACAGATTCAAGATTCAGCCACATTTTTTAAAAAGATTTTATTTATTTATTTGACAGAGGCACAGTGAGAGAGGGAACACGAACAGGGGGAGTGGGAGAGGGAGAAGCAGGCTTCCCACTGAGCGGGGAGCCTGATGTGGGGCTCAATCCCAGGAGCCTGGGATCATGACCTGAGCCAAAGGCAGACACCTAACGACTGAGCCACCCAGGCATCCTTTCAGTACACATTTTCAAATACCTCCTGTGTACAAGGCTTGCTTTTCTCAATTTTTTTAAAGTGAATAATTTACATGTTGCACACTCTAGGAAATAATGCTGATTATATGTCTACTGTGCCACAGTATGAAATACAGTTATTTCTCTATACCAAAAAAAAAAAAAGCAAAGAAGAAAGAATCAAAGCAGGCAAGCAAGCCAGTCTTGCCGACACCCTGAAAGCTTCTGCCACCATGCATCCCCATGTGAAGTTCAATGTCATGACCACCATATTCCTCTCTGCTATCCCAGAGGGAATCACTATCCTGAAGGTGTCCTTCACCCTTGCCATCCATGTTCACGTGTTTTTGTTAATTATATGTTTCTACAGATACTGTATAGTATTATTCAAGGAGATTTAAACTTTTATCATACTCTAACTTGCTTTTTAATTCAGTGGTTTTGAGATTTATCCATGTTCATAACATAGATCTAATTCATCCATTTATTTCAACTGCTATACTGTATGCCGATGTATGGATATACCAAAATGTATCCATTCTCTTAATGATGAACGTTTATTTTGTTTCTGTATGACAGGGCTGTGACAAGTCCCCTTAAGCATGTTTCCTTGTGCACATGTGTGAGTTCCTCTAGGGCAGGGAGTTTTCAAAATTGTGTTCTGTTACATATTTTGAAAACAATACAGGGGCACCTGGGTGTCTCAGTTGGTTAAGCGTCTCCCTTCGGCTCAGGTCATGATCCCAGGGTCCTGGGATCGAATACCACATCGGGCTCCCTGCTCAGCTGGGAGACTGCTTTGCCTTCTGCCCATCCCCCACCAATGCTGGTGCACACACTCTCTCTCTTTCTTTCGCAAAAATAAAGTCTTAAAGAAAAAAAAAACAAAACACTACAGGTAAGTGCAGAAAATAATGAAACAAAAAACATGAGTGTTACAATTATTTAGTGAATCCCTCAAGAAACTGCCATCAGGGACCCATGAGTGGCTCAGTTGGTTAAGCGATTGCCTTTAGCTGGGGTCATGATCCCAGGGTCCTGGGATCAAGTCCTACATCGGGCTCCTTGCTCGGCTGGGAGCCTGCTTCTCTCTCTCCCTCTGCCTGCCACTCTGCCTGCTTGTTCTCTCTCTCTCTCTCTCTCTCTCTATCTCTGTGTCAAATAAATAAACAAAATCTCTTTAAAAAAAGAAAGAAAGAAATTGCCTTCACAAGGCACAAGAGAGAATTTTCTCTCAGATTTCGCAGTTAAGAAACACTGAACAATTGAACCACTTTTTTTTTTTTTTCTGTCAACCTTGTAATAATTGGGGTGTGCTTTTTGCTTGGGCTGTTAAGAAGCCTGGGACCAAACTTGTAGTCACCTTGGGAATTCATAGCACCAATGGCATGTATTCTATGTTCTAATCTCTCCCTGGCTTCATTCTTTTTCCTTAGCTTTAGCTCCTCAAGTATTCTGTGTGTGTGTAGTGTGTATGTGGTATTTGTATGTGTGAGCTTCCTGGAAATATTTGTGGAGTGTAGCATAAATGAATCGATAAATAAATAAACAGATTATTACAGCAAGATAGCAAGACTAGACAGGATAGAATGGGCAGATCAAACAATCTGTACCCATTACAGAAGTCTGCCTTAAAGCTGATTTTTGTCAAGACACAGTCCTCTTTCATAAATAATGTAGCTTGTAATTTCATGACTTTGGCATTTCCTAGTAGGGAACCAAGCTCATTCTAGCTCAACCATCTCAAAGATTAAAGGTTAGATTTTCACGTTTCCTTGCATTGATCAGAGTGTTAATATATAAATCAAAAGGACAATCTGTGAGCCTGCAAACATCCAGTGGTTGGGGGCAGAAACAACAAAAGTTGCCGTAACTAACATATCTGAAAGAAGTCCACACCGGTAGTCAATGGACCCTCCTCTTTGAAAAAATAAAAAGTTCAGACCCGTGAATGCCATAATCGCCTGTAAGACTGCATGCAAATCACATGCAAATCATCCCACGATGCTGACAGTGACTGAGAATACTTATTGAGTTTCACACACCCAGCTAATAAGAAATGTGGGGTGTATGTAGTTCTTTAATAGTGTTTTGGGAGCTGAGCCATTCTCGGCCTTTACTAAATAGAACTTTTAAATGTCTTGCCCTGATTAGCCTTTTGTGTTGGAGTCTTTTTCCACCTCAGTTTCAGGGTGTCTTCTGGTGTTCAGCCACTTCATTTTGTTGTAAATGTCCTATTTTTTTTCCTATTGTCATTATAGAAACTATAATGTGGACAATATTTTAAGTGCTTGCTTTTTTCCCTCTGACCTACTGTTCTGCTTTGGTTCTGTTTTGCACATAGATTGCCTTGACAGTTTTTAATGACCTGGCAGGTCAAACAGTTTCTGGGGAAAAAAAATTTTTTTTTAAAAAGGAAAAGTCAGTCAAACCAGATTTTTTTTTTTTTTTTTTTTTTTTTTTGGTCCCAAGTGACCTAACCAGTCATGGCGATTGCTGTCATTTTCTGGTTTAGTGAACAATGAAGTAAAAATTAAATGAATAGTAAAAACCCTACTTAAATTATTCTCACATGGATGGATTTTCTTGCCTCTCTAAATGTTGATTTGTCTTCCTGTGAATCTATCTCATGCATTTTCAAAGTGCTTTGGGTGTGGACATATTGGCCCACCGGGTGAGCGGAGATAGTTGAAGGTCAGTGAGTTTCCAAGTGCTGGTTATCTTATTTAAATTACTGAATCTTGTGCCACACTCTGGGACAATTCATTTCTTTCCTTTGCTTGGCCCAAACCACCTTATAGGAAGATTTAAAATGCAAGAGAATCGTCTGAGATAATACTCTCCCAATAGCAATTCTTATTTTTCTCTTGAGAGAATTTGTCCCCAGGTATACTTTTTAAAGTTGTCTCCCACAACTTGTTTTCCTCATTTAATAAGAAATATTTTATCTGTGATCACATCCGTTGTGGAGACAGGGTCTGTTTTGGAGTTTTCTGCCTCAATGCTATCAACTTTTTGGGTGGGATAATTTTTTGTTGTGGGGCTGTCCTGTGTGACGTTTAGCAACATCCCTGGTCTCGCTCACCAGATGCAGGTGGCACCCCACCCACCCCCAGTGTGACAGCAAAAATGTCTCCAGACATTGGCAAATGTCCCTGACTGGAGGGGTGGGGGGTGGGGGGTCATAAGATTGCCCCAGCTGAGAACCACTGGTGTGTTTTTCTTATCTGAGGAAAGCAAAGGATGTTAAGAATGAGAAGCCATGTCCAGGCTCGCAGGAAGGAATGTGGCTCCAGTGTGACGGGGTCAGCCTCTGAGGAAGGTAGTCAGGCCCCTTCAACTGACCCTCATCATGAAGTCAATCAGACAGGTACAGAATTCCCAGTCCAGCTCTGCCCAGATCAGGACCAAATTGTCACTCTGTTGGGAATGTGTGTTGTTTCAGGCGCTAGATCTTACCCTAATCCTCTGAGGCAGGTAATACCACCCAAGTTTTACAGGTGGGGAGACTTAGACTCAGAGAGGTGAAGTGAACTTGCCTAGTGGCAAGTTGGGGAATTAAGGATTCAAACACCAAGCAGGAAAGCTTATAGTCTACATCCTACCAGACACAGAAAGGTAGTAGGTGGGGTCCAGGCCTGCAGGGCATGACTAGGGAGGTAAGCCAGGGAGGAGGCTGAAAGAAGGCAAAGTCTGGTCTGCCTAGAAACCATCTGTTTTGTTCGCTTACTCCTAGTACTTGTACTTACTCCAACGTCTGGTACTCTGGTTCGCCTTATATCATGACTGATTGGGTGTGGGGGATGGATTTGGACATCTTCAATACCCCCTAAAAACGCACCAGAGCAGGATGGGCCAGAAAAACCAACTGTCTGGCTCAAAGCCCAGGGGAAACATGGAGGACTGAAGGAATCCTAGGCCCATGTGGGCAGCCCTGAACCCCTCAGACGTGCAAACTTGAGCCGCCCCAGAAAAAGTGTGAATGAAACTCCTCATGTCTCACACTGGGGTTGCCTTGTGTTTCTTCCTCCCCGGAGGACAGGAGACAGGAGAACCCCCAGAGAGAGCTGATCAGATCCCAGTTGGGGGGCTTCAAATCCACTCCCGCTGCTGAGTCAGGGATTTGCTGACTGCAGCCCTGTGCTTGGCAGTGGGAGGCGTGAAGCTGAGGGTGGGGCTGGAGGGCTCAGGGGGTCAAGCCAGGTCTTTAGAACCCGTATTTCAAGAGAAAGAGAAGACGTCAGGTTGATTACAGTCAAGGGAAACTTCTGAAGAAAGAACTGAGGTGTTTAATGGGGGAATTTATTGTTTCTGCTGTATGTTGGATCCTGAGACATATCTACAGAATCCTCATCAAATCTCCACTGAAATACATATGTCACATTGTCGCATCATGGAACTGCATCCGCCCCTGGAGATGGGTCAAAGGGCTAAGGTCTGCTGGGGGTGGGGGCGGGAGGAGTGAATGGAGGCAGCCCACGTGTTGCCGGTTAAGATGATCATAACATTTTATAGGAGAACCTGTTAGGACACGTCCCAGAAGAGTTACGACGAAATCACCAGGGCCTTCCTGTAGACTCCACACTCTCTACTCACTGGCAGCCAGTCTTCGTCACAAGCTTCTGAGGGGGGGTGATTCCCTTTGCTGTTCGACAGCCACAGAAAGTCAAACTCAAAGAGGTTAAAATGATGCAGGTAATAAGTAGCAGAGCAGAGACGTTCATCAATCTGTGACAGGCTACAAGCCAGCGCTCTTGCCTACTCCATTAGGCTATCTACTGAGGAAGAAGAATAGGACTGGGAATTTTCTTTGTTCTCAGATTTCTTCAGGAGGCGGAACTGTTCTGGATACTCTCCGGAGGCAGAGACATGAGGATCCCTACAGGGACTCCACGCAAGCCAAGCCCTAGCCTCACGTTGTGAGAGATCCAGGAAGCCCCCATCAGCCTGGATCTGTAAAGCTTCTTGTAACTCTTATACCTGTCCTTAACCTCTCAGCTCCAGAGTCCAGGCAAACACATGACTGTAAGTAGGGTCTGTTTATCTCAGGAACAAATGCAGTTCTCCTAAAGGGAAAAAATATCAAGGTGTAATGGCTGCTGTACCAGTCCCTTCAGCTTGGAGAGCTACCATGTTGGTAAGCCCATTGATATAGCCAGTCTCCAGGCTTTGACATGCCTTGGTGTGCAAAGGATCTTACCTACCAGCTAACTTTGTTTCCTGTGAGCTGTCAGTAGTACATAATTGAATACCAGCCACCGGCACCGTGGAAAAGCTAGTTATGCCATCTTTGGTTACTCTTTGGAAGTTATAAGAAGTACATCAGAGCGAAGCAAAGAAGCAAGGACCCTTTCCAACTGGGTTTGGAGACACAAGATCTGGGGTGAAGCAGAAGGAGCCCACAGGGCCAGACCAGGACCCAGTGGACCAGAATCAAATTAGAGAAGCCAAGAGAAAGAATCTGATGAAACTAAGGAATACATAGAACTATGAAACACGGCTCTTACCTTCAAGGAGCTTCATGGAGCTCACGCACTCAGATGGAGAAAACTCACAAAGATCTATCAACAAACCTTCAAATTCAAAAGAAGAGAGAGCCTTCATATTCATTTATACAGGCACGCAGGGGTGTGTGTGTATGTGTATTTGAAGACAATGTCGCTATTAGAAAACTATATAGATAGAGCCATCTTTGGGCTAGCATTTTTTAGTTGGGATAAAACAATGGACGATATAAAACCACCCCCCCAAAAAATTCTGTGCTCATGTGGAGATCACATTATATCTCTATCTCTGTTTCTTTTTTTTTTTTTTTCAAGATTTTTTATTCATTTATTTGACAGGCAGAGATCACAAGTAGGCAGAGAGGCAGGCAGAGAGAGAGGAAGGGAAGCAGGCTCCCTGCTGAACAGAGAGCCAGATGCAGGGCTCGATCCCAGGACCCTGGGATCACGACCTGAGCTGAAGGCAGAGGCTTTAACCCACTGAGCCACCCAGGCGCCCCTCTATCTCTGTTTCTGTGTATGTATGTATAGAATGTATATATGTATGTATTTAGGAAATCTCATCCACTTGAGACCATACTGGTGGCCAATAAAGTATGGATAAATTTCTTTCTTTACAGAACAGATGATAAACATGAACATTTTAACTGGGGCCCCTGGGTGACTCAGTGGGTTAAAGCCTCTGCCTTCGGCTCAGATCATGATCTCAGGCTCCTGGGATAGAGTCCCGTGTCGTGCTCTCTGCTCAGCAGGGATACTGCTTCCCCCTCTCTCTCTCTGCCTGCCTCTCTGCCTACTTGTGATCTCTGTCAAATTAATAAATAAAAAAATCTAAAAAAAAAAAAAAAAACAACCAACACGAACATTTTAATTAACCTTGCAAATTATGTTACAAAATGCAAAAGCACTTGCTTCTTACAGTTATTGTCTTGTTTATACTACCAATTGATTTAGCAACCTTCTTATGTAGCAATTATGGTGCAGAGGATACATTTCAATTCATTGTGTTCAACTATCAAGATGGAAAACAGACTTCTAAATGATCAAGTTTTTACTGCAGCCATTTTCAGCAGAGCAGGGTGGGGCTTTGGGATTTGCTGAGTTTGGCCTAGAGTTTATGAACCCATGGATAGCCTCAAGGTGTTGACATTCTTTAAATAGAGTAAAATATGTATGGGAATGACTCATCCACTCAGTCAAAGCTTTTTTATGGAAGTCAATCTAGTTTCCTATTTCTGGACATGGGAAATAATCCACTGCACTTAGAAGGGAAACTGTTGTCAGTTAGCAACCAGACTTCCTTTCCCTGAACTTCTTTATTCCTTCTTACTAAGAAGCAACAGCACAGGACTATACTATTGCAGCATTAGAAAACACTGCATTTTCCAGAACACTGCAAAAATTGACCCGTGGGGGGCCTCTCATTTGTTGCTCGTGGGGATGCAAGATGGTGCGACCATTTTGGAAGACAGCTGGGCAGTTTCTTACAAAATGAATATACTCTTCCATATGATTCAGCAGTTGCACTCCTTGGTTTTTACCTTAAGGAGTTGAAAACTTCTGTCCACAGAAAAACCTGCACACAGATATTTACGGTCTTTCTCTGCCTAGTTGCCAGACCCTGGAAGCAACCAAGCTGTCCTTCAGTAGGCGAATGGACAAATAAGATGGTACGACTAGACAATGGAATATTATTTAGCACTAAACAGAAATGAGTTATCAGGCCATGAAAAGACACGGAGGACACTTAGATGCATATTACTAAGTGACAGAAGCCAGTCTGAAAAGGCTACTTACTGTACGATTCCGACTATATGACCTTCTGGAAGAGGCAAACCTGCGGAGACAGGGAAGGGATCGATGGTTTCCCAGGGGTTGGGAGAGTGGGGTTGGGGAGGAAAGAGTAGGCAGAGCACAGGCGATTTTAGAGCAGGGTAAATAATCTGTATGGTACTCTAATGGTACACGTGTGTGTCATTATACATGTGTCCAACACCATAGCGTGTGCAATACCAGAGTGAACACTAATGGGAACTATGCACTTTGGGTAATAATGTGTCCGTGTCCATCAATTTGTTTTCTTTTATTTTTTTAAAGATATTATTTATTTATCTGAATGAGAGAGAGACAGAGACAGAGCATGGATGGGGGGATGGGCAGAAGGAGAGGGAGAAGCAGGCTTCCTGCTGAGCAGGGAGCCTGATGCAGGACTGGATCCCAGGACCCCAGGATCATGACCTGAGCTGAAGGCAACCGCTGTACTGCTTGAGCCACCCAGGTGCCCCTATCAATTTTTTTCATAAGTGCATCAATTTTATAATAAACATAGCACTCTGGCGGGGGGCATGTTAATAGTGAGGGGCGTTGTACAAATGTAGGAAGAGGGGGTGTATTAGAAATCTCTGCACTTTCTGCTCAGTTTGGTTGTGAACTTCCAACTGGTGTAAAAATAAGCTTTATTATTAAAAAAAGAAAAACTTAAAAAAATTGACTGTGGATTTAACAAACCAGAACTTTATCATGCAGATATTACCAATCGGATAGGTCTTTCTCAAACGTTGTCGGGATGACTGATAACAAATTTGCTGAGAAACATTTGTTGACGGGGCCTTCAGCTCACTCCCTGAATATGAGTGTCTTTTTTTTTTTTTTTTCCTGTCTTCAGCAAGAAGTGCTGGTGCAGCAATGGTGCACTCCTCTGTTTTTCTGCCCTGAAAGCAGCATTGTGTGAGTTCAGCCTCCGTGCCCATTGGCAATTTTCACTAATTGTTTACAGTGCTCTAATTTTTACACTCTCTTTAAAGGATCTTTGTGTGTGCTGATTGCAGAAGGTAATATTTCGGGCATCAGTAACCATGGTAATGAATCATTCTCCTCTCAGAATCGGTGCCAGCTGCACTCGCGTCTAGATAGTAGCGCCCTGGTGTTTTGCTAATGAGCGACTTTTTATTTGCTCCTAGGAGGACGTTTCCCCTTCTTCACATGTTTGCTTGTGTTTTGTTAAAGGTGCTTCCTTGAGAACAACATGAGAAAAAATAAATCCCATTTGTTAAAACCTTGATCTCAAAAGGAAAACCTTCCTGGTTCCAGAAAGCAGAGCACACAGAATGAAAGCCTTTGAAGGTTCTATAGGGAGGCCATTCCCGCCTGCTCCGGGCTCCACACCTACTCCCACCCCCTCGTCCCTGCCCCTACCCCCCCCCCCAACCCAAACCCAAGCATCCATCGATCTGTCTCTTTGGGGCATGCACAGAGAGCTTTCCATCAGCATTCTCCCTTAACTACTGGAGAAAGGAGTTTAAATATTTCAAAGATTTATGTTGTGAATAATTTAAGAGAAACAAAGAAACCTAAACTCTTTTTGAATTATCTAATGGAAGCTTTGAAATATGTTAGCATTTTCCCTTATCAGATTCAACTTTTTTTTTTTTTTTTTTGTGGGAAGATTGAAGTGGAACTGTAAGCTATTGTCGTCCTTTATTTCACTGACTAATGATGATTCTAGGAGAGACAGAGAGCTTCTTAACCTTGCAAGAGATAAGAGCCCTGTGGTAATGGACCCTCTTTCCATCTACTCTACACGCTATTTCCATGAACAATTGACAGGATACTCTCACCAGCTTTTAAAACATTTGAATCTCACACCAGTGCTACTTCTAGCCTGGGTGGCATTTTGATGAGCGCTAAGGAAAACTGATATCCAGAATACCTGCTGAGTTTTCTTCCTTCCCAGTCATTTAAATACAGACACCCTATCCCATGACTCTGGTGTGGATAGTGACTCACAGAGAAACTTCACTTGCAGTGACAGCTTCATGAGAGGCAAACGCATGGTGCTTTCCACGCGGTCTTACGTGATTTACATGTGTCAACTTACTTTATCCTTATAATGACTCTGCAGTGTATGCATTATTTTTTTTTAGATTTTATTTATTTATTTGAGAGAGATAGAGAGAGAGAGAGAGAGAGAGCGTGCACAGGGGGACGGGGGGAGCCTGAAGAGGAGCTTGATTTCACAACCCTGAGATCATGGCAGGAGCTGAAATCAGGAGTTGGACCCTCAGCCGACTGTGCCACCCAGGTGCCCCCAAAGTATACATCATTATTTCCATTTTACAGATGAGGAGGGAGGCACAAAGAGGTTGGGTAGCCGGTCCAAGGCTACCTGGATGATGTAAATGGCAGAACAAGAGTCTACTTACCTGTATCCGTAGATCCATCTCAACACTCTCCCATGCAAGGAAGCACCCAGGAGGGCTCACTTCGAAATCTCAGCCCTGGGGCACCTGCGTGGCTCAGTCAGATGAGCGACTGCCTTCGGCTCAGGTCTTGATCCCAGAGTCCTGGGATCAGCTCTGCATCTGGGCTCTCTGCTCAGCAGGGAGCCTGCTTCCTCCTCTGCCCCTACTCCTGCTGGTGTGCTCTCCCTCTCTCTCTCTCTCAAATAAATAAATAAAATCTTAAAAAAAAAAAATCTCAGTGCTGTCACTTGCCACTTGCCCCATATAAATTCCTTTCTCTTGCTGCATCTCAACTTCTCCAAGAAATGGAAATCATAGCACCTGCTTCACAGGGTTCTTGGATGTCAGGTGAGATTAAGCATCTGAAAGGGTTTTAGAAACGCTACAGGTCCTATGCAAGTGGGTATACAAGGATGAGAATGAAGAAGATTATGATTACTGGAGAGGTAGATCATAAGGAAAAAACATATCCCTAAAAAATATTAAAATAAGTAATAATTAAATTATTCAAATGTCTCAGAATTGTGTGGTTAAGAACTCACTTATTTCAAAATATTGGTCTTGTTAAATTAACTTGGAAATTTATAATGCATGGTTCCGGAACAAGTACAAAACGGACTACTTAAAAATGGGGTGTTCTTGGGGACACCTGGGTGGCTCTGTCGGTTAAGCATCTGATTTCAGGGCGCCTGGGTGGCTCAGTGGTTTAAAGCCTCTGCCTTCAGCTCGGGTCATGATCCCAGGGTTTTGGGATCAAGCCCCGCATTGGGCTCTCTGCTTAGCAGGGAGCCTGCTTCCTCCTCTCTCTCTCTCTGCCTGCCTCTCTGCCTACTTGTGATCTCTCTCTGTCAAATAAATAAATAAAAATTAAAAAAAAAAAAGCATCTGATTTCAGCTCAGGGTCCTGGTATTGAGCTCCGTGTTGGGTCCTGTGCTTAGCGGGGAGTCTACTCCTCCCTCTCCCTCTGCTCCTCTCCCAGCTCATGCTCTGTCTCTCAAGTAAATAAATAAAATGTTAGGTTTCTTTTTTTTTTTTTTTAATGGGATGGTCCACTCTCATTGTTATTTTTAGAAAATATCCTTCCTTTTCAGAGAGATTAACATGTCACTTGAGAAAACAAACAGGAAACCCCTTGAAATTACTCCAAGTATGGACAGAAACAAGTGACCCACAAGTGACCCAGGACAGCACGATGGGGCCATTCACGTCGAGGGTGACACAGGAAGGCATAAGAGCATAGCTATAGCAGAGGAACCTGAAGAAAGATAAAGCTAAGTTGCATATATATTAACAATTTTGCAGTTTAATGCTTAGTTAAGCAAGATATAATTTGAGAGAGAGCGAGAGGAGAACGCAAAAGGGAGAGAAGGAAGGAGAATCAGAGACCGAGAGAAATGACCCATTTCATGTTTAAGTCTCGATTAAGGTCTAAGTGTCCAACTACAGGTTCCGTTTACTTCCTTCCAGAAATGATAATCTGACTCTTGATTTTTCCCTTTGGACATTTCCTGGTAGGAAACATGAGCCGCAAGAATATTTAATATACTTACAGAATTCTCTAAATGGACTAAAATAATCACTTGGATTGAAGTGGAGATTCGTTTTTTGAACATCACCAATCATGTTAAATCTCTTATTACTGTAACTATATTCCAGAAACCAAACGGCAAGATGGAGGCTTTGGTCTTTCTGACAGTAAACCACAGTGGAACCAGCTTTACTGTTACTTTCTTTAAAGAGAGCATGACCAAACTCCCTTAAAAAGTCCTTTGCGGTGTTGCATCCATGAGTCAGGAATACTCCTGCTTCTGAGAGGCAGAGATCAGGTAAGAACATGTTAGTTGGCACGGGGAAAGGTGGGGAACAGAACAGCCCTCCTGGTTAGTGAAACGTTTTTTTTTTTCGCGCATTTATCCCACTTCAAAACCTGTGAACGTCTTGGAAGGGATCCGTGAACTCACACTCAAAGGGACAGATGGTGAATGAAGGAGAGAATGTTATAGTAGAAATGAATTCGCTTATTAAGAAGTCAGCTACTTGATATAACATGGCGCGTTTCCATGGAGGACTGCATGGGTTTTGACTCAAAGATGAGAGGGCTTTCCCACCAGCTCGCTCCAAAGCAAGGATTTGTGTTGGGATCACTATGATTTATTGTCATTTCACAAGAGCCTCCCACGCAGAGTCTAGGATTCCTGTGGTGAGTCCTCTGCTCTCCCCTTGCCAGCCATTCCTCTGGGCCCCTGTTTCCTTCTCCTCTCCATTTTGCTCCCACACAATGGTGCCCGAGCTAAGAAGCGTTGATGACAGCTCCCCCACCCCAGGCGTGGCGCTGGGCTCAGAAAGTAACACAGATGCCTCAGAGAGACACACATTCTCGCAGAGCTCACAGCTTGGAGGAGGGGGCAAAACAGGAAAGATGTCATTTCAGGGAGGCAGAGTAGGAACCAACAAAGCGGCCAGGTATGAGACCTTAGGGAGTGGTAGGTACTGCGGCCATCTGGAGCAAGCAAGGTGAATATGCAGATTTACGTGTGCAAATGTCTTAGTTTTAAAACACTTAGGGCAAAGCAGAGTGCGCTGAATACAGCCCAGAGCCTGCCAATTTGTGAGTGGTGGGAGGGCAAGAAGCCGGAGTATGAATGGCCCAGAACACACCAGCACCTTCCTTTCTTTCTCCTTGGAACAGTAGAGTTAGGACAGTTGTCTTAAACAAACAAAATGAAACACTCCAAGGAAAACAAGAAGAACAAAAAGCAGGTACAAACAGCTTAAGATCTTAGGAGGCATAAGAGCATGGCCATAAAAAACTAGAGTCAGGGATAGCACCCCCTAGGTTTAAAGCCTGGTTCTGGGGCTTGTGGGTCACATGGGTTTGAGGGGGTGACTTCACCCCAACACCTCAGTTTTCTCATCTGAGCAATGGGGAGAATATTAGTCACCACCTTATGGGTTGTGAGGATACAATTAGTTGATACAGACAAAGTGCATAAAAGAGTGTCTGGCACCATATAATATGTTAGCTATTCTTTTTTTTTTTTTTTTAAAGATTTTATTTATTTATTTGACAGAGAGAGATCACAAGTAGGCAGAGAGGCAGGTGGAGAGAGAGGGGGAAGCAGGCTCCCCACTGAGCAGAGAGCCCGATGCAGGACTCAATTCCAGGACCCTGAGATCATGACCTGAGCTGAAGGCAGAGGTTTAACCCACTGAGCCACCCAAGTGCCCCATATGTTAGCTATTCTTATAGTTCTTTAGACAGATGACTTCAGACCATCAGGATCTCAGAAAATGCAGTGAAGAGGTTTACGTGACACAAGATGGCTTCATCCTCCAGAAAGACCTTTATAGCAATATGTTCACATGTTCCCTCCCCTCCAACCCTTGTTTCTACCCTCTGTCTTTTTTTCAGTTGTGTCCTGGATCATACTTTCTTTCCAGATCTAGATTTTCCAAATCTATCTTAGGCTATATCTTCCCTTCAGACATAGACTAGCACTGCGGAAGCCCTTATGTACATGTCACTCACCTGAAGATCTTGCTAAAAATGCATGTTCTAATTCTGTGTCTCTAGAAGGGGACCTGAGATCCTGAACTTCTAACAAGCTGGAGGGTTTCGCCAACTTCGAGATGCTGCCTCAACATCCGCTTCCAAACCAAGGTTTACATCAAAACTTCCTTTTTATTTATTTATTTATTTTTAAAGGTTTATTTAGTTTGAGAGAGAGAGAGTAAGAGAGCACGGGGAGGGGCAGAAGGAGAGGGAGAGAGAATCTCAAACAGAGGCCCCCGTGAGTGTGAAGCCTGTTGCCGGGTTGATGCTGGGCTCGATCTCATGACTCTAAGATCATGACCTGAGTCGGACACTTAACCGACTGAGCCACCCAGGCTCTCCCCAAATCTTTTTTTTTAACATTTGAAGTATGCTTTAGCCCTGAGGTCTAGCCTATACGAAGACAGCCTCCCTTCCCACTTCACAGCTCTCTTGCATGGCAGCCATGGAAAATGAACCCTGTGCCCATAGAATATTCCAGCTCTCGTTATTAGCTCCATCTGCCTCTTCAAGTTTTCTGTGACTCAGGCACGAACCTCCTCCCATGGGAGTGTTCTAGTAGGTGTCTAGTATGAATAGAGTCTTCAAAATCATTCTCCAATCTCATGACATTGTGAGGAAAATCACTTTTTCCTGGAATAAACACAACAAAACAGAACCTTATGTTACCGAATATTATATTTGCCTATAGATTCATCTTCTTTTGAAACAATGATTTCATAAAGGTGAGGAAGTCTTGCTCACTTTTATTCCTTCCACCCTCCAAAAAAAGAAAAAATCTTAAAAAAAATAAAATGACAATAACCTAAAGCATGGGAATATTACACAGTTTTACCAAAGCTCACATGTAACTAGCCCCCAGTGCCATTTATTCTTTGCACTAGAATCCAGGGCACTCTAGGGGGAGTTTATGGTGGTCTCTATCCCCACCCTGACCCCACACAGCTCCACGCTTAGATATTACATTAGTGACTCCTCTATCACTCATTCATTGACTTGTCCATTCAGCAAATGTTTATTTCAGCCTGTTCGCTGGCTGACACGTGAGAGCAGGCAATACAGTGGGTTTGCATTAGAACAAGAGGAAAAGGGGAGAATTCTATTAAACACAGACAATGTGTATACCGTGCATTGGGGAGTTTGCAAAGGGCAGAACTGAAGTGTAGTCTAAGACTCTTTCCGGGCAGCTCCTTTGGGTCTGTTGCAAAGGCCCCCCTGAAGGTGTGGCCCCATGTCCCCCACTGAGAGGCTAGTGAGGGGTGGTATCAACTCAACCCAGGGTCAGAGACAGTAGGAAAGCAGTGAGTGCAGGGGCAGGCAGGAGAAAAAGCACCCAAGACCCACGCTAGGACAAGTCCTCAGACCCAGGTGAAGTTGCACTGGGTTCTCTGTATGGCTGAGGTGTGCCACATCTCTTGCAAACCTCTCTACAGACAGCTCTGTCTCTGAGAGTGACAGTTTCTGAGGAGATTGACAGAGCAGGAGCTCAGAAAGAATCTGTTGAAGAGAAACACAACCGAATTGAGACACGGCTGACAAGTACCACCTAGAACCCAAAATGCAAAGGAAGCATTTGACTTTGGGAAAAATAGAGAAAAAAACAAGTACAGAAGATAATGGACATTAGAATACAGAGAGTAGGGGCGCCTGGGTGGCTCAGTGGGTTAAGCCTCTGCCTTTGGCTCAGGTCATGATCTCAGGGTCCTGGGATCGAGCCCCACATCGGGCTCTCTGCTCAGTGGGGAGCCTGCTTCCTCCTCTCTCTCTCTCTGCCTGCCTCTCTGCCTACTTGTGATCTGTCGAATAAATAAATAAAATCTTAAAAAAAAAAAAAAAAGAGTACAGAGAGTAACAGAGAAATGACCAAAGACTCTGTGCCTTCAACCCCTGAACATGTAGTGAAGAATCTGGACCATTTTAATGGGGCACATGGAAGCTTTCATGGGGCGTGATAGATGCTGTACACATGGAAGGAGGCTGCAGTCCAAGAGCA
Source organism: Lontra canadensis (assembly GCF_010015895.1). Taxonomy (NCBI): domain Eukaryota; kingdom Metazoa; phylum Chordata; class Mammalia; order Carnivora; family Mustelidae; genus Lontra; species Lontra canadensis. The sequence continues at coordinate 5,127,796 of NW_022631097.1, read as the reverse complement.
CTTGGAGTTCTCTCCACGGTTTGACGTCAAGGGTCTCTCTTCCTCCCTAGGGATGCCCCAGAAGCAACCCAGGAAAGGTGTTATTCTGAGCTAACCCGTGAGAAGCCAAACAACTTCCCAAATGCTGGCTCACACATCACCCACATCAGACTCCCATGGGGAGCCCTCAGTGAAAAATCGGATTCCTGGTCTTTGTCATAATCTTTCAGGAATTCACATATTTAGCAACCTTGTCAGGTGATTTCTAAGTGCACTCAAGGTCAAGAAGCTGGGGCCGCCAAAATTTGGGGACCCCCCTTCCCCCCCCCCATGGCCGAAATGAACCCAGCTCCTCTGGTCACACAGCTGTCCCTCTCAGCCCTTGGTCTCTCACGAAGTCTTGGTGCCCGTTGCCATCCATTCCACACTGGAGTTTCTGAGATGCTGATCTCCGCTCAAATCCTATTTTTTTTCTTTAGGGAGCAGAATTCAGATGATTTTTTTGGAAGGCACATGAGTAGAAGATGAGTGTTTCTCTCTCTTTTTAAAATTTGTTTATTTTTATTTGAGAGAGAGTGCGTGAGGGAGGAGGAGCAGAAGGAGAAGGAGAGAGAGAATCCTCAAGCAGACTCCCTGCTGAGCATGTAGCCCAACATAGGGGGCTTGATCTCACAACCCTGAGAGCATGACCTGAGCCGAAATCAAGAGTCGGACACAACCAACTGAGCCACCCAGGCGCCCCAAGAGGAGTGTCTCTTAAAAGCAACTCATTATTCATCATAAAGACCTGAGGTCTCTATCATTTGGTGTCTTAGAGCCTGACCCTCTGTCCATCTTTTATCCCAAAGTGAAAGGGGCTGGTTGAAAACACACACAGACACACAGACAGACACACAGATGTATGCACAGAGACACAGATAGACACAGCCCATGGAGCTTCCCTCAAAATGCCCAGGGAGGCCTTATACTGTGTGTATGGCTGTGTGTATCTCCGTGTATGTCTGTGTGTTTGTGTGTGTCTATATGTATCTATGTGTCCACTTGTGTATCTGTATGTTTATGTGTGTGCCTGTGTGTATGTGTGTGTGAATCTAATGTGTGTGCCCCTGTGTATCTGTGTTTTTGTATGTTAGTATGTCTGTGCGTGTGTTTATGTGTATATCTCTCTGTGTGTGTCTCTGTGTCAGTGTATGTCTGTGTGTATGTGTATGTGTGTCTCTGTGTTTGTCTGAGTGTGTATGTTTATACATGTGCCTATGTGTGTTTGTGTGTATCTTTGTCTATCTGTCTGTATGTCTGTATGTGTCTTTGTATGTGTATGTATGTCTGTGTGTTTGTGTATGTCTCTGTGTGTGTTTATCCATGTCTGTGTGGGTCTCTCTGTGTGATTGTGTGTGTTTGTGTGTGTGTGTGTGTGTGTGTACACACACGCATAGGTCTGCACGCTGACAGGCGGTCCCCGCATACCTTGAGGAGCTTGCCTTCAGTCCCTGCCATCCCCGAGGAGGGCTGCACTGTTCTTCCTTTTTGTGTTATTATCTGTTGGTTTGGAAGATTTCCACGGCCCCTTTTTTCTTAATTCTCCTCCTCAAATTGAGAACTGTCATCTCCTCCCCGACTCTTCTCCTTCTCATTTATTATCTGGGAAAGTGTCCTTTTCTCGTCTTATTTTATATGTCCCTTCTGAGTGGTCTGACCCACATCAAACAGTAATGACTATCACCATATGCCGGCAACTCCAAAATCAATACCTCAAGCTTTATTTTTATTTCTAAATTGAGCTACAGTCATATTCCTGCATTTCTTCTTCTTGAGGGACATCATTAGGTGTTTCGAATCGAACATGTTAAAAATGGAACTCACTTTCTTCTTCCTAAAAATGTCCCTAATCTCTTTCGTCTTTCTCCTTCTTACATTTCTTATTCAACTCATTCCAAATTGTGTCAACCATATCTTGGATTTGTTCCCCAGAATGACCTGACTTCTTATCCTGGGTCATTACCAGACCACCTCTCAGGAGGACAAAAGCCTGAGACAAAAGCCTCAACTCAACCCACTGCCACCAGAATCTTTCCTCTTGGGTTCATCTTTTACTTTGCTACCAGAAGAGTTTTCCTAAAAATAAATTCTTTAAAAGACTTGACTTGGCTTCTAGCTTTTATAGAACAAAGTTTAAATCTCTCACTGAAAACTTAGCCTCTTCAATATCACCTTCCTCCTGTCTCCATCCCATATCTTAACCCTCATGATACCTAACTTCTCCCCAGTCTATAAACTGTAAACCAGTTCATGCCTCCGTACATGTGGTTCCTGTATCTGGAATGCCTTTCCTGTCATTTTTCACCTGGTGAACTGCTATTCATCTTTCAAGACCCATGTTTTGGTTAGAGTCCCTTCCATGGAGATGAAACAGGCATTGCTCCAACTCCAGGCATGCAGAGCGCTCCACGTCACCGTCATGGGGTTAGAACCAAACGTCTGGTCCTGTTGCTCTTGCTTCCCCTTCACTGTCTTGCCAACTCTCTCCCAACCATCACTCCCACATCTTCAGCTCATGGAATGGCCAAGAGGAGACCTGGGACCCAGGAAGCCCATGTTCTGTTCCCTCTCCTGCTTGTCTTCTTGATATTCTCTGAGATAGTATCTCCCAGATGATATTCTTGGTTTACATTGGGCAGGATGATGACCACGTGTTTGGATGGCCTTGTCTTGCCAGCCGCCTTCCAAACACATCCTCCCAGGGTCACCTCAGAATGGTGGGCCCAATGCTGAGTTCAAGGGGCCCATTTCCTTCCTCTGCCAGGAATGGCGGGCTCCAGCTTGGAGAAATAGAGGGTAGAGTGCATTGCTGTGCATTGCTGATCCCAGACAGGTGTCTAGAGGGACAGATCCTGGCTCTCGCCTCCAGGTGCAGAACATAGAGTGTAGACTGGCTCAGTTGTGTTGGCATCGGGAGGGAGATCTGCCTTGTCTTCCAGCTGACAATGCCCAAGTTTATCCATCCCTCAGCTCCCAAAGCCTGCATTCAATCAATGAGTGTCCATGGAATGAGGGAATGGGTCAATTTATTACAAGAGCCTCAGGGGTTTTATTTGTTTCCACTTTTTGAATAGTGCTAAGAACAGGGCAGATTTTCTGAGAAATGCTCTGCCCAAGGGGTGTTGCCCACGCTTGGTGCAGGAGCCAGGGTACCTTGCATTCCAGCCCCTACACACTGGCTTTCGCTCCCTTCTTTGACCCATGGACCAGTGAAGGGGGTCCCACAGGTGTGAGGGCTTTAGCAGTGTTGTGTAACAAAAATCCAACCAAGGACATTTTAAAGATCTAATTGGCTTTACTGCAGAAGTCACGGGTTGGGCAGCATCCCAGCTAGCGAGCAAAGGGGAGCCTGTACAAAATGGAAGGTTTTTAGAGGGAGGGCGTGGCAAGAAAGTTATTAGCAAAATTCCAGTCAAAGCTCCCTTCCCTTAGGGGCTTTTACCAGGCAGATTCCTTCCTCTCCCTTTGGGGGATGGAGAGGGCCCCAGGGGTGTGATCATACAATTCCTGACTGACCGGTTTTGCCTGCGTCTCTGGGGGAGCTTGAAACAGTGAGCAGATGAGGCATTAAGCCCCAATTTGGGATCTTGGTCTCAGTGGCACCCTGCTGGGGCTTGTGATTGTGTTTTTCACAAAGCATGCCCTGACCAGCCAACTTTTGCACCTCAGAGAGGAGGAGTCTGTGTTAGACATGGCCCAAAGAACAAAGCTAATGTTTCCACCTCCTCCCTGGAAGGGCTGAATTGAGCGAATGGACCCCCTTGAGCCTCAGTGTTCTCCTCTATAAAATGGGACAATAATTCCTTTAGAATTGCGGACTGTGGGAGCCATGGAGGCCCTGAAGCCAGTCCCCTGGGACCATGACAGTAACTTCTGCCCAGCGGCACCAGAGGGAACAGCTGCATTTGTGGTGTACTGTTATGTCTGTCTCCCCCACATAACCAGCTCTTCTCTGTCTTCGACACCTCAACATCCGACACCTAGGAAGGGCTCAGGTAAATGTTTGCTGAGTAGGGACACCTGGCAGATGCTTAACGACTGCCTTCAGCTCAGGTCATGATCCCAGGGTCCTGGGATCGAGCCCCGCATAGGGCTCCCTGCTCGGCGGGGAGCCTGCTTCTCCCTCTCCCACTCCCCCTGCTTGTGTTCCCTCTTGCTGTGTCTCTCTCTGTCAAATAAATAAATAAAAATCTTTTTAAAAAGTTCACTGAGGAAATAAATGAATATGAGGAAAAGAAAGGAGTAAGTGAAGTAAAATACAACCTTCACCAGGACCCATGATGTACTTTGTTGTGTTTTGTTGATGAGTTTCTCAAATCCTATTCATGTGTTGAATTGCTGGTGCCAAAATCCTGAGTATTTAGAAATTACTTTTAAGAGGTGGAAATCCAACCTGTGGGTTTTATTTCTTGGCCTAGAGAAGAAGGTGCCTTCAGAGAGCCCTGAGGGACATAGTTAATTAGAGGGTGAGTTTCTCCACAGTACAGGGAGTGGGGGTAGTTCTAAAAGGAGAAGCTCCCCAAACTGGGGAATGGGTGGGAAAGAGAGGGAGAGGGTGGTTGAGGCCTGAGCCCATTCTGAGCAAGCTCTTGGGTGTCAGTATTGGGCCCAGGGGACAGCCCTGCCTGGGAACCAGGACTGCTGTAGGGGAAGCCAGGGCCAACCTCTTGGCAATGCTTGGACTAGAAGTCTCTGCTCTGCCTAGCACAGGCTCACCCACCAGCCCTCACAGCGGTGCTGGGGACCCTGAATTGTCTGAGTCGGGGCAGACACCCTCTTCCCTGGGTCTGGGATTCACTTGGAGGACTGTCTTTTATTCCTCTTAAAAAGGGCCTTTTCAAAAGTTTGCTGGGAAAACAGGAAGCATGGATTTAAAAAATTGCTAATTCAGAAGCAAGGCTAAGCCACCGTGGAATTTGCCGCATTATACTTAGCTAATAAATAAAAATAAAATTCTTCCCGAGTGAAATAAGAGGCACGGGAGCACCTAGAACATCATGACCTCGAAAAAAGAGGTGACGCCGTCTGCAGATGTCCCAGCGAAGTGCTTCCTGCTTTGACATCTCCATAAACCAGCAGATGATCGCAAAGCTGATCGGAGGGGAATCGGAGTTCCCATTATTAACACCTCAAACAACAATGTCAAATAGGAGTTTGGGAGTTTGTAATTGTTAAACCATAACCCCTAAGAAAGTAGCTATTAAAAAAAAAAAAATCTCGGCATGGTAAAACGTAAAGGAGCCTTAGCGAAAAATCTAGTCCAACCGCCCGATTTGCAGATGGAGTAGAGGTGTGGAAAGGCCCCCTGGTCTTGACTGGCAGAATGGGGATTAGCCTCCCTACTTTGGGACTCTTTCTGCTATAGTAAGGCTTCCCTGAATAAGTTGGATAGCAAAATATCTATTTTGTGATTTCCAACTATATATCTAGGCATTCCCTTAAATTTGTGGCTTTCTAAGTTTTGCTTACAAGTTGCACCTAATAAATTTTGTTGCAAGTCATGGCATTTATAAGAACAGAGTCTTTCCTGAAAAGGATTAACCCTCACACAAAACTTAGGAGGAGTTCATCTGGAGCATTTAATCAAGAATGGTAAACTTGGGGGACCTGGTCGTTAAGCGCCTGCCTTCAGTTCAGGTCATGATCCCAGGGTCTTCGGATCGAGTCCCGCATCGGGCTCTCTGCTCTGTGGGAAGCCTGCTTCTCCCTCTCCCATTCTCCCTACTTATGTTCTCTCTCTCATGGTCTCTCTGTCGAATAAATAAATAAAATCTTTAAAAAAAGAAAAAAGTAATGGGAAACTTGGGGGACCTGGTTAAGCATCCCACTCTTGATTACAGCACAGGTCTTGACCTCAGCGTCAGGAATACAAGCCCCACACTGGGGGGCTGGGCACGGAGCCTACTTTAAAAAAAGAAAAAAAAAATGGTGAAAAGTAATTGAGCCCAAGCATCATCAGGTGGTTTAAAGACAAACACCCACCGGGGACTGTGCACAGCCTTGCTTTGGAGGTGACAGGAAGTGGGCTGAGCGGTCTGCAGCTCAGTACACTGAGCAAGGGGACTGAGCAGCTCCAGCAAATTGGCTCCCAATTGTGTGGGGAGTGGAGGCCAAGCCGGGTTGCGGGGTGGCAGCTCATCTATGACAGAGGACGCAGGTGACATCTGCTGAGGCACAGGCCCAGTGTCCCTGCCCTCCCCCACTATGCTGAGATTGCTCAGGCATTCGGCTAGCACTGATTGCATTGGATTGCAAGACAGACGCCAGGACGACCCAGTCACGGAGGCACGAAGGGCAGCCTGGGGCCATAGGGAAGAGCCGAGACTGAAAGAAAATGAGAGTCCTGTGTGCCTGGCCATGCTGGGTTTTCCGGGTGGCAGGTGGGTCTCTCAGTTGGGGTATTGGCCGGATGAAGGGCGCCAGAGTAAACCTTATCCACCAAAGTCCTGACATGGCAATAAAAATACAGAAAGAGGCTATTTTGGTGTCAAGAAACATGCAGCTTGTGTCTTGTGTGTTGAGTTCTATGTCCACTTAGGCGGTCCGGCAGTGTTTTTGCTGCTTCAGGTTTTGAACACCTTGGGGCTCGGGACTGAGGCTCCATGAGGGCTCCCTGAAGACAAGGCTGCCAAAACTCCAGAGACGCTCCAGTTTATGTCAGAACTCCCTCTCCCCACCTTTTCCCTCCACCTCCCCCTTTTCCAGCATCGTTGCTCAGAAGAAAGGATGTACCCCAGTACACCCTTCCCAAGGCTTATTCTGTGTGGACCAGGGGTGTTCAAAGGAAATGACCTTTTCTACTTAATTAAATCATGGTGCATCTTTTCTTATCTCATGTTCCTCTGATTTAATTCTGCTCCCTAAGATTGTTGCCAAATCCCATCCCTCCTCTGACCATTCACTCTTGACCCAAACCCTCGCATCTGAAGGTCTGCCCATCAATTACACTCGCATCTCCCTGCCACTTCACATCATTGCATCTCCAAGCACACACGCCACCTTCCCCATCAGACTAGCCCTGCCAACTTCTCTATTTCCATTATCGGCACCCCCAGCTCCACGTCATCTGGGTTTACAAGCATAGATCATTTTTTATTCTATCTTCTCTCAATTTAGCATTTGTGCCCTGTACATCTTTCTTTCCATTGTCCTTTCGCATCTGTATTCTGCTTTCTAGAAACAAAATCGCCTGGAGAATTCAGGCCAGTGCATTCAGAATTAGTTCACTCTCAGCAATTAACAGTATCGGTCAGTTAATGTCTGCTGGGAGAGAGGACGCAAGAAAGAATCTGGAGTTTGTAAGCCTTCATGAGACGTGAGTCACCGGAGGGTGGGAGCAACGTCTGAATTATGCCCCGCGCCCAGCTAAGTCATGGCACAGCTGACTGAATGCTAGTTAGAGGAAAGATACAGACATTTCGTTGGTCTTTCTTCCAATCTCTGCTCCTGTTAATCCAGCCTACTAAACTTTCATAAATAATTTATATTATTAGGTTTCTCCGTTCTTCAAAAATTTTAGTTTCCTATTAAAAACTTCTTCTGTGTGTCATTCAAGAACTTAACACATTTGGCTTCAAGCAGAGGAGAGAGAGGAGTGTATGTGTATGTCTGCATGTGTGTTTGCATTTGTGTGTGTTTGTGTGTATGTGTAGTGTTTGTATGTGTTTCTGTGTCCATGTTGGTATGTATGTTTGTGTTTGTACTGTGCTTATGTGTATATGCATTTGCATAGGTGTGTTTGTGTGTGCTTGCGTATGTGCTTCTGTGTCTGTGCGTTTGTGTGGTTGCATTGTGCATACATGTGTATTTGTGTGTGTGTGTTTGTGTGTGTGTATTTCTGCAGTTGGGGGATAGAAAAAGGGTAAGACTAGACTAGATGAGGAGGGGGGGTGGGAGGAGAACAAATTATCCACCAATCCCACACATTTCTCTCCCTGGAATGCAGGTCATTGAGGTTCCCAACCTTGGAGGAGGAGTTGATTGACCCACAAGCATTTCCTCTGTTTATTTCCAGGGCAAGTCCTCTCTTGAGCAACCTCCTGGGATGGGATTTTTACTCAATATTTACATTTGGTGGAAGCTTTCCAAGGTGAGGAGTGGGTAATTCCAGACTGGAGCTCTGAAGTCCCCTCCTGCACGGTCACGGGGTTGAGACCCGTCAAACAGGAGGCCGCCGTCATAGCCGGCCACTGGATCTGGACACCTTGCATTCTCCCCACTGCGCTCCCCTGAAGTAATCTGGAACCCGCACAGCGGCTGGCGGAGGAAGCACCCCCGCAGCTGAGCATGTCAATCATCTTGACCGCAGAACCCTGCTGAGCAAGCTGACTTCCTGAGAACTGTTCTCCAGGTCTGCACCTGCTCCTTCCTACCAGGAGCTCAGGCAGCATCCGGGAGCAGAGGACTCCGTCAGGGCTTCCCTGGCTGGATGCGAAGAGAGAGGTGGAGGTCCGCATGGGGGAGGGGCCGGCCCAGGATTTCTGGGCTCTGATCCCATTTATGAGTTACATGGCCAAAGGGAAGGGGAAGACAGGATGGTGTGGGATGGTGTTTTTACGTCAGGATGTGTTCCTTTCATTAGCTATCACAGTCATTTGTAAGACTACAGAAATGATGCCTTCCAGTCCACGACCGATTCTTCATGATTTCCTTTTCATATAGCAGAAAGTCAGTCTTTCCACTCTGTACACACACCTGGAGCCGCAAATGTAGAGACGTTGGCTTTTACGATAAGTGAGATTAATTGTTTGGAGGCCATTTGAGTTTTAAAACCATCTGGCCAATAGTGCAGAGACAGAAACCTCCAGCAGATGGCAGCACTAAGACATTGTCACCGACTCGCGAGCGTTCACCTCGGGAGCAGCCGCACTGCTCCTATTGGAACCTGTGTTAGGACTCGCTCCCAGTGAAAATAATCACTGTATGTAGCATAGTCTAGACGGGACGAGCCATTCATTCAATATGATCTAGTCATAAAATAAGAGAAATACGAAAGGCCGTTTTCCCTTCAAGCTCTAAACCAAGGGCTATGAGCTTCTTATCCCAGTTTCCAGAAAATAAATTTCGCAAATACATTGAAATTCACTGCTTCAACAAGGAATAATATATATTGCTTGGAAATTTGCTTTTGCTTGTAGCAAAAGATCTGGAAGACTGAAATTTTGGATTTCTTGTTTCTAACATAGACTTTGGTGAAAGGGGGTCTCACTAGGTATCTCAGAGAGGATACTGGTCTTTTTCCTGGACAACAGAAGATTGAACGTAGCTGTCTTTTAGTAACAATTTGAGAGTTAATTGTATTCTTAGAAAGACATCAGTCAGTGGCATTGCACATGCGCTTTTTGTTGAAATAAGTAGGCTGAAGTATAAACTTATTTATTATTCAAAAAGAAATGCAGAGTTTCTTAAATTATGTCTGTGAATCCATGTAGTTTGTAAGTATATATATTTATAGGCTAGCATATTTTTCATATTTAAGAGATATATATCTTCCATGAATCTCTGATATATAGATATAGATTGTAAGTCACACCATAGGAAAATGCTTTTAAGTCTAATTTCATTTTATATTAAGACTGTAGATGGCTGCTGCCTTGGAGGTCTGTGCTTAAGCCAAGTGGTATTTTTAAAAGCAAGCCAGTCTATATCTAGCTGCTTGTAGCTGGCAGATCCTGGAGCCAACTGTGAAGCACAGAGCACCTTAATTTAGTAGACTGTCCTGAGCGAGGGAAATTGCATTTGGGATAAATGCCAGTTCGTCTAGATGTACCTGAAATTCCTTAGAGGGCCGTGATGGAGATAGTTGTTCTCTGAAAATGGAAGGTGCTGACTCTTGCTGTCCATAATCCTCTGTGTGTCCTGTGCTATTTGGTTCTCATACATCTAAGAAAAATCATTTTTACATTTACTTCGACTTTGTTGCAGAGGACCAAGTCCCACCCGTGAAACTTCCAAACGTGTTCTGTAAATGGCCCCCAGAGCAGAAGGGTTGACAAAGGGTCTAGAAGCTTTACCAAAAGTGACGTTCAATCTTTGTCTCTGGCTCAGCCTCCTTCTCTGTAAAACAAGGGCAGTGGATGGCTTGGCTTCTAAGGGGTCTTTCAACTTTAACATTTCAGTATTTCTTCTTCTGGAGGTACTAGGAGAGGATTAAGAATTTACCTCCTCCCCTTACTTCTGAGCAACTCTGCCAGAAGACAGAACATTCTCTTTGTTTCAGCACCTTCAGATAAGCTGGCTCAAAGGACAGTATCAAAGAAACATATGCCTTTCACAATTTCCCAAAATCTCAGTTCTTATTTTTAACATACAGCTTTTAGTACTAGCTCCCTAAGTCTCAGATCTTTACAAAGGTAAATATTGTGCTTTCTGGAACTATACTTAGAAAAGCAATTCTCCATATCTGTGTGTATTGCCTCCTGGCAGGAAGCAAATGTCAGCTCATTCCTGTGTAATTGATCTGTGGCATCTTAGTTTCAAGGCTTAGCCAAAGTAGTTACTAATAGATTTTAGATGACAGATATGGAATTTTCTTCTCTTGTCCTTCAGTGGGAAAAGCAGGACAGAACTGTGATGGTAGGTTTTGATTGCCTTCATGGTAATTTTGGGAAAGCTTAAAACAATATTAAGAAAAAAAGTATTGGAATACATGTATATCAGTGTTGTTTCAATCATCTTTTTAATGAACACAAATTTATTGATCTGTCAGGTGAACTCACTTTACCTATATTACTGTCAAATCTCATTAAACTGCGGACCACGTATAAAAACACTAGAACAATGCATGAAACAGTCACTCAATAAATTTTAATACCTGTTGGTACAGAGTGTACCTCAAGGATGATTATTTGTAATCATCTCAGGAATATCTAGATTATTTATATGACAGCAGTTCACATTAGGAGACTGAAGAGAAACAGATTTTCTTAAATAAATGTTGGCTAGTTTCATACGATATTTTCTTAGACCTTAGTCTAAGACCTAAGTCTGATAAGGCCTGAGAAACATTTTTTAAAAAGATTTTATTTATTTGAGAGAGAGAGAGACAAAGATACCAACAGAGACAGTGAGAGAGACCACAAGTGGGGAGGAGAAGATTCAGGACCCCCACTGAGCAGGGAGCCCCACTCAGGGCTTGGTCCCAGGACCCTGGGTCATGACCTAAGCTGAAGACAGATGCTTAACTGACTAACCCAGGCCTGAAAACCTGGAAGATGAATTATCCTGAAATATCCAAGATACATAGAAACATGTGGCCCATACAGCTCATTTTATCCGCTCTGGTCTGTATTCCTTTTATTTCAGCTACAAATGCTCAGAAATCAGTGTCTCTAGGAGGTTTGGGTCTTAGAGCTTTCCTTGTAAACTCTAGAAGTCATGGGAAACATTGCATAGGCACCAAGTGTTCATTAGATTTTCTAATGTCGAGAAACCTTGAGAAGAAATAAAATGTACTTAGGCAAAAAATGGACCTGCCTATCCCAGTAGTTAAGGACACTTGCTCAGAGTGTTATATTTTCACAGGATCTGCACCATGAGAGCTTATCTCTGGATTGATAGCTGACACTCTTCTTGGCAATTATTAAACAGCAGGGTCTCAGCATTTACGATGAGGCTGAAGAGAAATCAGAGGTCTTCTATTCATTCTCAGGGGGCTTCAAAATGCAAATGATAGGAGCCAATACTGGGCACAAATTTTCTAGGGACTTGGGCGCTCATCAATTACAATAAAAGAAAACGAATGCCTTTTTGTTTGTTAGATTGCTGTGACAAAGTACATGTCAGGGTAATGCAAGTCACAGCCCTTGCTATCTTCTATCACCAAAGTGATCGACGGAGTCGTCTTCACTCTCTGAAGTATCAATATGGGATGACTTTATTTTCCTATGAAGAGCCATTAACTGTGCTCTGTTGAACACCCCCACCCTTGCTCTCTGGCCAAGCCTTGCTTAATCAGCCCAATTACATAAGCCTTGAGTATTTCCAGTTATTAGAACAGTCTCATTCTAAAGGTAACCAGTCTTGTTTATTTTCTTTAAAATCACAATTTTTTTTTGGATTGAGGTAAACTTCATGCAATAAAATTCTTTGTATCTTACATGCAAGATTCAGTTACTTTCAACAAATATATATACCTGTGTAAGAGGCAAAATGAATACACACCAATCAATTGTATCTCTGTACACTAACAGTTAAAAATCTGCAAATAAAATTAAGAAAACAATTCCGGGGTGCCTGGGTGGCTCAGTTGGTTAAGCATCTGCCTTCAGCTCAGGTCATGATCCTGGGGTCCTGGGATCAAGCCCCGCATTGGGCTCCGTGCTCAGCAGGGAGCTGCCTTCTCCCTCTCCCTCTGCCTGCCACGCCCAGTCTTGTGTTTGCGCACTCTCTCTTTCTCTCTCTGTCAAATAAATAAAATATTAAAAAAGAAGAAAAAGAAAATGGTTCCATTACAGTTGCATAAGAAAAGAATAAAATAGTTAAGAATCAATTTACAAAATAGTGTAAGACCTGTACCCTAAAAATGATATGTTGTCAAAAGAATTTAAAAGAAGACTAAGTAAGGGGTACCTGGGTGGCTCAGTGGGTTAAAACCTCTGCCTTCGGCTCAGGTCATGATCCCAGGGTCTTGGGATCAAGCCCCGCATCCAGCTCTCTGCTCCACAGGGAGCCTGCTTCCTCCTCTCTCTCTCTGCCGGTCTCTGCCTACTTGTGATCTCCGTCAAATAAATAAAGTCTTAAAAAAGAAGAAGAAGGAGAAGAAGAAGAAGAAGAAGAAGAAGAAGAAGAAGAAGAAGAAGAAGACTAAGTAAAAGAGAAGACATCCCATGTTAATAGATTGAATAGCTTGTCAAAATGGCAGTTTACTACAAATGGGGCCACAGATTTAGCATGACTCCTATCAAAATCCCAGTTACCTTTTTTTCCCCCAGAAATTGCAAGATGGTCCTAAAATTCCTATGGAAATGCAAGGAACCCAGCATAGCCTAAACGATCTTGAAAAATAATAAAACTACCCACACCCACCAATTTCAAAACTTAGTTCCAGTAATCAAGACAGTATGAGACAGACATAAGATAGCCATAAGGTCAATAGAATTAAATTCAGCCCAGAGATAAATGCTTGTACTTATGGTCAATTAATTTTTGACAAGGGTGCCAAGACTATTTAATGGGGAAAGAACAGTCTTTTCAAAGAATGGTATTAGGACAACAGAATATCTACATTAAAATAAAATAAAATTTGACTTCTACTCATACCACACACAAACTTCACTCAAAATACATCATAGACCTCACTGTAAGAAAGAAAACTCAGGACTAATCTTCATTTACTTGAATTAGGTAACCGTTCTTAGATAGGACACCAGAAGCACAAGCAACAACAACAAAAATGGAAAACTTGGACTTCACCAAAATCAAAAACTTCTGTACTTCAAAGAACACCACCAAAAAAGAAGGATTAAAAAAAAAAACATAACCCACAGAATGGGGAAAAAATACAGAAATCATATTTTAAAAGGGACTTGTTATATAAAAAACACAAGTCAAAATGAAGATTCAAATAGACATTTCTCCAAAGAAGATATGCAAATGACCAATAATGAAAAGATGCTCAACATTGTCAGTTATTAAGGAAATGCAAGTCAAAATCATAATGATGTGTGCAGCAAAGGAAATCCATCAACAAAATGAAAAGGCAACCTATGGAATGGGAGAAAATACTTACCAATTATGTATCTGACAAACCATTAATATTTAAAATACATAAAGACCATATATAACTTAGGAGCAAACAAACAAACACATTAAAAATGGGCAGAGAGGGGCATCTGGGTGGCTCAGTGGGTTAAAGCCTCTGCCTTCGGCTCAGATCATGATCCCAGTGTCCTGGGATCAAGCCCCGCATTGGGCTCCCTGCTCAGTGGGGAGCCTGCTTCCTCCTCTCTCTCTCTGCCTGCCTCTCTGCCTACTTGTGATCTCTCTCTCTCTCTCTCTGTCAAATAAATAAATAAAATCTTAAAAAAAAAATAGGCAGGGAGTTAGAATAGACATTTTTCCAGAGAAGACATATGTGTGGCCAACAGGTACATAGAAAAATGCTCAACATCACTCATCGTCAGGGAAATGCACATCAAAACCACAAGGAGATAATGCCTCATCCCTGTCAGAATGTCTAGGATCCAAACGACAAGGAATAACAAGTGTTGGTGAGAACGTGGAGAAAAGGGACCCTTCGTCATGCACTGTTGGTAGGAATGTAGACTGGTGCAGCCACTGTGGATAACAGTATGCAGATTCCTCAAAACATCAAAACTACAGCTACCCTATGATCCAGCAATTCCATTACTGGGAATTTATCCAAAGGAAACAAAACCCCTGACTTGAAAAGATATCCGCACCCTCAGGGGGCACTGCAACATTATTTGCAAGAGCCGAGACCTGGCAACAAGCTAAGTGTCCATCAGGAGGTGAATGGATAAAGAAATTGCGGAACATATATGCAGTGGGAAATTATTCAGCCAGAAAAAAGAAAAAACTCTGCATCTGTGACAACATGCATAGACCTGAGGACATTATGTTCAGTGAGGTAAGTAGAGAAAGACAAATACTGTATGATCTCTCTCAGATGTGGAATAATCAATCAATCAGTCAAGCCAAGTTCATAGATCAGAGAACTGATTGGTGGTTACCAGAGGCAGGGGATTGGGCGTGAGAGAGATGGGAGAGCTGGTTTGGGGTTTGTTTTAGTTTAAATAAATTGAATTTTAAAATAATTTTCCCCCAAATAGGATATTCATTACTTCCTCCTCTACCTCCAGCCGGTCTGTTGGGTTTGTTCATTTCCCCTGTTAGCATCCTACCTCCAAAACATATGCTGCATGATCTCGATAATCCAACTCAGTGATTTGCAACTCTGGTTCCCCATTCGAATCACCTGGAAAAGCTTTAAAAGCATTCTTATGTCTGGTCCCAACGTCAGAGATTCTTGGCCAGGATAAGACCCCAATATTGTCATTAAAAAAACCAAAACTGTTGGGGTGCCTGGGTGGCTCAGTGGGTTAAGCATCTGCTTTCTGCTCAGGTCATGATCTCAGGGTCCTGTATTAAATAATTGATGTCACTGAATAAGTGACTGTTTTGATATTTGAATATATTACAGAGCAAGCAGCATGCACTCAATTCCGGTTTGAATAATTGAAAGCAATAATATTCGAGTCAAATACCAGTAACCTATACTGGTAGTATAAATTAATTATAAATTAATTATGAACCTATAATTTATACAAATCATAAAAATTTTGTATAAGATATAAAATCAACATTTAAAAAAGAGATTTTATTTATTTATTTGACAGACAGAGATCACAAGTAGGCAGAAAGGCAGGTAGAGAGAGAGGAGGAAGCAGGCTCCCCGCTGAGCAGGAAGCCCAATGCGGGGCTTGATCCCAGGAGCCTGGGATCATGATCTGAGCCAAAGGCAGAGGCTTTAACCCACTGAGCCACCCAGGCGCCCTTAAAATCAACATTTTGTATATAACATAATTTTTATTTATTTTTAAAATTACTTTATTTATTTATTTATTTATTTATTAAGATTTATTTATTTATTTATTTATTTGGCAGAGAGAGAGAGAGAGAGACAGCGAGAGAGGGAACACAGCAGGGGGAATGGGAGGGGGAAGCAGGCTTCCCTCCAAGTTCTCTGCTTGGAGACGTGGGGCTCAATTCCAGGGCACCTAAGCCAAAGGCAGACACTTAAGGACTGAGCCACCCAGAGACCCCGATATATAGCATAATATTTAAATTGCAGTTTATAAACTCAGTTAATAAGTTCTACTTACTTACAGTAAGAAACCACATCAGTTAGAAAGATTTTTCTTTACATATATATATTTTTTTATCTTATTATGTTAGTCACCATAAAATGCATCATTAGTCTCTGATGCAGTATTCCAAGATTCATTGTTTACACATAACACCCAGTGCTCCATGCAATACGTGCCCTCCTTAATACCCACCACCAGGCTCGCCCAACCCCCCACCCTCAACCCCTCCAAAACCCTCAGTTTGTTTCTCAGAGTCCACAGTCTGTCATGGTTCGTCTCCCCCTCCGATTTGCCCCAATTCACTTTTCCTTTCCAGGGAGATTAAAAAAAAAAAAAAAAAAAACAGTTCCCTAAGAGTAAATCATATGCCTTGTCACCAGACTTAACCAACACCAAGCACTGCTTTCTTTATAAATTTGTTTTCCTTTCTACTTTGCTTTACCTATAGCTCTCGGTAAGGTCTCAAACGTAAATTAGATGCTATGTCTAGTTCTTGCTTTAGTCACCAGGAGCACCAGGTTGAAAACACTCCTCCAATTGTCCACCGTCTAACCTGGAGGTGCACTTTTCAGTGGGGTGGGGCGGGGCGTTCTGTGACCTCCCTCCTGTCCTCGGGACATTTAGCAATGTCTGGAGATGTGTTTGGCTTCTGCTGTCACAAGGTTGGGAGGCGTGGGCAATGCTCGCTCGTGAGCTACTGGCATCTGGTGGATAGAGGCTGGGCTTGTTGCTAAGCCTCCCATCATGCACAGGACAGGCCCCCATGACGATTATCCAAGCTGAGATGTTAGTAGAGCTGCTAAAGTGACAACCATCACACAAACAAACAGGTATAAACCAAAGGGATATAAGTAGTAAACCAATGAAGCGCTCTTTTTGAAGATACCTTTTTTCTTTTATAGGTACATTAAAACTTCGTTTATTGGCACACCTGGGTGGCTCAGTGGGTTGAGCCTCTGCCTTCGGCTCAGGTCATGATCTCAGGGTCCTGGGATGGAGCCCTGCATTGGGCTCTCTGCTCAGTGGGGAGCCTACTTCCTCCTGTCTCTCTGCCTGCCTCTCTGCCTACTTGTGATCTCTGTCTGTCAAATAAATAAAATATTAAAAAAAAAACTTTGTTTATCATGGAAAATTCTAAACACACACAAAACAGAGAGAAAGAATAATATACCCCACATATCAGCTCCAACCATTGTCAATGTTTTGTCAATCTCATCTCAGATATTCCTGGCCCCTCATACTCTGACAGATTATTCTAAAGCAAACCCAGACATCATATATTTGCATTTGTAGCTACTTCAGTATGTACCTCTAAAAGATGAAAGGTTTTCTTTTTAAAAACATAACTCTGTATTTTTAATTCACAGCAAAAAACCCAAAAAGGTCCTTAATACATAGATGCATTCTTCACATGAAAGAGACCCAAATCTACACATTTTTTTTTTGTCCATTGGTATTAATAGATATCTGCACTCCCCATATCTTCCAGTCTTGAAGTGAACAGGAGAGTTGAAATCTTTCTTTTTGGTGTATCTTATCGATTTGCACAATCTGTCATTCCATGTTGGTGAATGCTATTAGAGCAATGATCTAACCTGCAAAGTTTGCCCATTCTTTTCCACACTGGCATGATGCATAGATCTGATGAAAATTCTGCTGCATTTCCAAATTGTCTGGTTGAGACAAGATTAACAACTAACTGTGTCCTTATTCCAAGTTCATTATTCATGCATCAGAACAGGATGTAATTTCTCAACGTGCTTGGCTGTCTTCACTAGGAATAAATTAGTCTTCACATAGAATTTCCCTTGGCTCTTGCGCTGGGGGGTGAGAGAGGTGGGGTGACATTTGTATTTGGTGAGAGACGCCAAGGGAAAATCCACAATGGAGCCCATGAAAATGAGTCAGTAGGGGGCAAAGACATTAAAATGTCTCCTGATTCCCTTTCTGTGGAGTGTGTCTGGGGAATCTGAGTGTAGCAGAGAGCTCCGAGGGTGTCCCCAAGGTATGGCATCCATGGCTCTGGGGTGAGGGGTCTTGGATTTGAGATCTCTTTTCTCCTTGCTCAAGGAACTACCGTTTTCTTGTCTATTTCCTTACCTGTAAAATATGCAAAGAAATATTACCCAGGGGTGAAACAAAATGAGAGAATTAGCACAGCACGCTCATTATGGTCTCTGGTAAAATAAATGTTTAGTAAACAAAGTAGCCATTATTATCTGCTAGAAGAAGGTGTTCGTGTTCATTCTAGAAGGTGGTTGGGGGAAGTGGATGTCTGGGCCTGCGCTGTCCAACAGGCACACTAGCCACATGCCACAATGGAGCCCTTGAAATGTGGCCACTCTGAATGCAGATGTGCTGTGTCAAATTACCACTCGATTTTGAAGTCTTACTATGATTTTTTTTTTTTTAATGTGTTATTCTTTTATTTGAGAGAGTTAGCAAGAGAACAGAGCAGAGGTAGGGGCAGGGCAGAGGAATAGGGAGAAGCAGACTCTCTGATGAGCAGGGAACCTGATGCGGGGCTCAATCCCAGGACCCTGAGATCATGACCTAAGCCCAAGCCAGAGGCTTAACCCACTGAGCCACGCAGGCTGCCCTTAGTTTGATTTAAAAAAAAAAAAAAAAAAAAAAGTAAAATACCTCATTAATAGTCTTTATGTTGACTACATGTTCAAATAATGATATTTGCAGGTTTTCGCTTAAAAACCAATAGTTGGGGCGCCTGGGTGGCTCAGTGGGTTAAAGCCTCTGCCTTGGGCTCAGGTCATGACCCCAGGGTCCTGAGATCCAGCCCAGCATTGGGCTCTCAGCTCGGCGGGGAGCCGGCTTCCTCCTCCCTCTCTCTCTGCCTGCCTCTCTGCCTACTTGTGATCTCTATCTGTCAAATAAATAAATAAAAATCTTTTTAAAAATTATTAAAATTAATTTTACCTCTCGTTAGTTTTTAATGCGACTATTAGAAAATTTAAAACGAAATACGGGGCTTGCGTTGTAGTTCCCAGCTGGTGTCGGGCACTTTTGAGTCGGGGAGATCCGCTCTGGTATCGCACAACAGGAAGCCTGAGTATGAGCTCTGGCGGCCTGCAGTGCTCAGGCCCCAGAGAGTCCGTTTTGTACATCTACCCCCCATGAAGGTTTGGAGGATGTCACAGCTGACTTGGAGATGGACATTGCTCCAAAGGACCAGAAGGAATCGAGGGCAAGGGGGGAGGGAGATTAGGTACTCTGATATCAAACACAGATTCACTAACTCATCAGACGTTTGCTCTCAGCATACCTGCGACGAGTTTGGGGTTGCAAAGCCTCATTTTCCAGTCGCACGGCTCATCCAGGGTCTTCTTTCTGCAGCTCTTCTGAATGTGCTCATATCGAATGCAGAGATGCACACTGGAGGGGAGGAACCGCAGATTTACCTCCCCGGCTAGCACAGCGCCCCCCACCGGTCCCGCCCCGGGGGTGCTGCTGCTTAGCGCCTGTGCCCATCCCCAGACACCTGTCCTCGGGAACCCGGAGGCTTCCATGAATGTGGCCAAGACTAGACCTCAGGCAACATTTTGCAATATTATAATGTGTGTGTGTGTGTGTGTGTGTAGCATTTATCAACTCTTTCCTCAAGCACCTACATGAGAATTGAACACTAGACTGAGATATCTTTATTTTGATAGCTATATTCCATACATATAAGTATATATATCCTTGATAATAACATTTAATATTTAATGAAACTTTGGAAAGAATATGATCTTCAGGTTTGCTTAATTGATTTGAATTTAAAATTTTGATATTAATTAACTGTAAGCTGTATTTTGCCTTTACATTGGAATTGGGAATAGGTAATTTTAATATAGTTTAATAAAACTAACATTTTGGAACATGTATGTGAAAAACAATTTAATTTTTTCATTTAATAATATATCGAAAGTTCTCAAACTTTTAATACAAGTTGATTTTATTTTTCATCCCTTAGATTATCATGGCCAAAAAACAGAATTTTATGTTAATGTCTTTTTTTTAAAGCAATCTCTATACCCAAAGGAGGGTTTGAACTCATGATCAGAGATGGAGTCCCATGCTCTTCTGTCTGAGCAAGACAGGCTACTCTGTGTTAATGTTGTTGTTGTTGTTTTTTAATAATTCTTTTTTTTTTAAGGTTTTATTTATCTATTTGACAGAGGGAGAGAGAGACCACAGGCAGGGGGAGTGACAGGCAGAGGGAGAGGGAGAGGCAGACTTCCCTGCTGAGCAAGGAGCCCAATGCATGGCTCCATCCCAGGACCCTGGGATCACAACCTGAGCAGAAGGTAGACACTTAACCCACTGAGCCACCCAGGCACATTAATTTCTTAATGATAAAAACCTAAATAATGACTTTTAGACTTGAGTCATATAAAAATCATAGCTCTACACATATTTTCCTATTTCTTTGTTATGAAGCTATATCTTAAGGGTCATAGGTATATTTTATTGGACTGTTATGTTGATTTATCATTTTTAATACTTAGACATAGGTAGACCTCTGTTCTCTCAACCGTGGATCCATAAATATCAGCAGGGCTCATGCCAGTGTGGTGGGCTAAGTAGACTTCTGGCAACCTACTGCGTCTTGAAGTCTGTATAAACTATTTTATAAAATGCATCAGAAGGAAACAGCTCCTTTGAAAATGCTGTATAGATCCTTGAATGATTGGCAGTTTTCTCCTCAGCTTCTTGCTTGGATACCTCTGCCTGACGATTACAGTCAGACTCCTGGTCCTAATTTACCTGTGGGTCCTGGTGTTATGTTAGAAATGTCAAAGTCTATTTCAAAGTGTGCACAGTGCCCAGTCTTAGTGCTTATGTTATCTTTCTAATAAATTCCTCTGGAAGCTGTTTTGTGGTTTCCCTGCTTCCTGACTTCTTTCTCCTTAAAAGCATGGTTGTACCCCTTCCTTGAATACCTTTGAGAGCAGGATGAGGTAGAAAGCCCACAATACCTGTACTGATGCTATTAGAGGACCTCAGTTAACTTCGGTTCAAACGCATTCATGGAGGCATGGTCTGCCTCTTTAGGTGTAGGAAGGCACAACTGACCTTGATCAAGGCCCCAGATGTCTAGCTACTTGGTCCATAAAAGCTCATCCCCAACAGATACACGAATTTGGTTCTGCTACACACAGAGAGTATTAGTCTCAAAGTCTGTGCAGCCTTCTCCTTAAAATGATACCCATGATAAGTATTTTTCAAAAGGTAAAGCCAATAATAGTTCATGAATATACCCCACCTCATGGCAAATCACGGTTTAGGCAGAAACACTGACAAGCCCTTAGCAAGGTATATCCTGGGTCTTTTTCTCAGGGCTCATCTCTGTTAGGGTGACTATTGGGTGGCTTAGCTCATTTTCCTCAGATTAGGAGTAAAAGCTAGGGGATGGGAAAGATAACTCATCGCTTTTTTATCCAAATCCAAAGTGCTTACCAGTGTGGCTCTTCACAAATCATTACCATAAACATTTATTTATTATAATGGCTGTCAACCCAGGTGACAGATACCAATTGCGGCTGAATTCTCATATATCCCAGGCTGCTTTGTGTCAACACACACACCTGCTCAGGCCTCAGGCCTCAGGATAGTGGGTAATTATAGAGATTTGTGTGCAGTTTTATGTGTAAGTCTTTTTTTTTTTTCCCCTTTCTTTCTTCTTCTTTTTTTTAATGTGTAAGTCTTAACAGACATTTGATTTGGGAGTGGAATAGTCACCTTTCATTTAAAAGCTTCATCTTGACTGACTTATCCTAAAGGCCAATGGTTAACTGTTAACTGGTTAGTGTCAACTTACGTCCAGTGATAGGATCAGATTTGACATTTATTTTCTGATTGACTTTCAGGCCAGTCTTTCTCAGAAGGCAGGCCTGTCACCTACATGGACTTTGGTCTCCTTCGTGGAGTCTAATTACTTCCCATCCCCCATCGATTGCATTGCTGAGGAAGCCCCAGGGGCTGCTGCCTTGCACGGTCAGCACTATCTGTTCAAAGTGATGCTCTGGGCAGGGGTTACCCAGTGAACTCCTGGAAGTGGGGAGAGTTTTACAAAACATTGAAATAGTCAGTATTTCTCAGTGGTAGGGGCAGCCACTGATCGCCCAGGGGAAACTGAGAACTGAGATTTCTCAGCTGCAGTCCTGGGCCTTTGGGTGGAGGGATGAAGTTATCCTTTTAGGGGCACATTTTCTCCTCTCCTTCTCAACATTTAGGTGGTGGCCATTTTGCTTCCCCTTCCCAAATGGACGTACTTTAAAATATAGTGAAGGAGATAAGTATTTTTTTCCTGTCGACATTTTAATTTATTGGAAACTTACTATTTGAAGGGTCTCTTGATGTATTTCCCTTTTTGTGGGACGAACGTTCTGTATTGTGACCATGTGACTGCAGCCTGTACATCTCACTTAGCCTCACTTCTCCCTCTGGTCCGGGATACAAGATTCAGCTGCAGCTTCATTCTGGGCAATAGGACGCCAGTCCTCCTTCAGACTGACATACTATGGGGAAATGTCCAAATGTAGGGGTCCAGTTTATGGTTGTTTTTTTTTTTTTAAGATTTTACATATTTATTTGACAGAGAGAGAGAGATCAAGCAGACGGGGGGGGGGGCGGGGAGCAGCGTCCCCGCTGAGCAGAGAGCCTGACATGGGGCTCAATCCCAGGACCCCAAGCTGAAGGCAGAGGCTTAACCCACTGAGCCACCCAGGCGCCCCTACCAGTTTATGTTTTGTTCATGTCACGGTTCAATTCAAGTGTTCCCCGCTGGCGAGCAGCTTTGTTCCTGGGTGATTTGGGGACCCAGGATTCTTCTGTCTCTGGTTCCTCTTTCTCTGCAAAAGGATTGGAATCCTCAGAGGTACTGGAATCTTCTGCCTCCAGGAGATGAAGAAAGGGAGGATGGAAAATACACCTGTTTCTTTCTCTCTCTCTTTTTTTAAAGACTTTTTTTTTTTTTTTTTTTTTTTTAGGGCTTTATTTATTTGAGAAAGAGCATGAGCAGAGGGAGAAGCAGAGGGAGAGGAAGACTCCCCACTGGGCAGGGAGCCTAATGTGGGGCTCAATCCCAGGACCCTAGGATCATGACCTGAGCCAAAGGCAGATGCTTAACTGATGAACCACCCAGGTGCTCTGAAAACACACCTTTTCCTTAACTGCCTTACTTCAAACAACACATATCACTTCCACTACCATTCCCTGGGTGAGAACAAGGAGATGTCATATCTAGATGCAACAAGAAGCCAGGAAATACAGACTTTGGAAAGGGGGCTACTTTCCAGAGACAACTGTACTCCATGGAAGGAAAAAATTGTGAAATCTTGTGAGTAAAGCTGGTCAGATTCCCTTGATCTGTGATATCTATTTTCCTCTTTACTGCCTATCAAATTCCTACTCATCTTTAAAGGCTCCGCTTAAATGCCACCTTATTCACAAAGTCCTCTAAGATCTCACTGTTGGAAATTAGTTGTCCCTCTCCTATATACTTGGCACATGCTTCTATTATTAAATAAGAAGCTATCGGTTTCCCTGTCTGCCTCCCCAACTATGGACGGTGCTCCTTAAGGCTGTAGACTGGAAGTTATTTCTTTCTATACCTCCCCCATCACCTAGACTATCTTTGCACACTCAAATCAGTGTCCCCTCAGTTATTCTGAGAAATGTTATTAGAATTTAAGCACTTGAACAGTAACTATATAAAATTCCTCAGGAAGGGGGTGTCTGGGTGGCTCAGTCGTTAAGCGTTGGCCTTTGGCTCAGGTCATGATCTCAGAGTCCTGGGATTGAGCCCTGCATCGGGCTCTCTGCTCAGCAGGGAGCCTGCTTCTCCCTCTCCCACTCCCCCTGCTTGTGTTTCCTCTCTCGCTATGTTTCTCTGTCAAATAAATAAAAAATCTTTAAAAAAAAATTTCTCAAGAAGTATATTGGCTAACCAATAAAAATTTCTTAATCACCTGCTATGCGAAAGCCAGTTCATGTATTTAAGATGCCTATAATCTAATAGATATGTCAGATATAAGCCCTTGTAAACAAGAAGAAGAAAATATTTACTTGAGGTACTGCTGACAAGACCACCAGAAGACTGGAATTTACCACCTTGGAAACTAGTCACATCTGAAGGTTGAAGTGTTGTTATGTACACAATGTACATGTCAAACATTATCTGTCAGAGAATAAATAATAAAACTCAAATCCTTTTTTAGATTTTTTTTCAAGATTTTATTTATTTATTTGACAGGCAGAGATCACAAGTAGGCAGAGAGGCAGGCAGTGGGGGGGGGGCAAGAAGTCTCCCTGCTGAGCAGGGAACCCTATGTGGGGCTCAGTCCCCGAACCCTGGGATCATGACCTGAGCTGAAGGCAGAGGCTTTAACCCACTGAGCCATCCAGGTGCCCCCATTTTTTAGATTTTTTTCAAATATAAACATTTTGACTTTATGAATTTTAAAAATCATTTAAGTATAATTATTCTGGATATACAGAATATACACAATCATATTGTCATTCTCTGTGTTTTACCTGAAGATTGAATCCAAAGTTCAAATCAATAAACAGCATTTATATTATTATGGTTACACATATATTCACTTTGTGCAAATGTTTGTATGTATATTCATACACAGTGTATATATAGTGACTCTTTTTATACACATATGTATACATATACATAATATATTTTATGTATATGTATGCATATATAATATATATATGTATTATCTATTATTTAGTATATTAAAATATAAATATAAAATATATATTATATAAATATTATGTATAAATATAAATATAAACTATAATAGAAATAGAAATATATAGTATATATTTATTATATATTTAACATATATCAAATATATATTTATAAATATAAAATAAAAATACAATATAAGTATATAAAATATATAATATAAATATATAATATATACCAATATATAATACATCAGATATATTAATGAATATATAAATATGTTTATATAAATATTATGTATAAAATGATATATCTTACATAGTATATATTATAATTATTAATTGTATATAATATATTATATATACATTATATGTATATATAGCATATTACTCAGTAATGTAATATGACTACACTTCTCTCTGTGGTACAATGTCATGGCCTCAGCTCTTCTCAAAGGAACATGCTTAAGTGAGCTATCCTTTCACACGTTTCACCAGATGTAGCATTAATTAATATAATTATAACATGAATGTTTACATTAACTTATAATACCATCTAAAGAATGAAAAATAATGATAGCTAAGTATAGGTGGCAAGGGAAAAACAACATATTCTCACTGTCATAGCAAAAATGTCAATAGTTATATTGCAAGGTTGATAAACCAAGAAATGACTATGTACAATTATTATTAATGAAAATCGACTACTAGAAATACTAAAAACAAATGGCTAAATATATGCTAAGAAGTTAATATCCAACATATATGAGAAGCTTCTAGTAATCAAGATAAAAAACCAAAACAACACTCTGAAAAGATGCTCAACATCACTAATGTATCAGGGAAACGCAATTCAAAACCAGAGCAGGATATCACCTAGAAGCTGTTAGACTGGCTAGTATGAAACAAAACAAGTGTTGGTGACAGTGAGGAGAAAAGGGAACCCTGGTGCCTGGTTGGTGGGAATGCAAATTGGTGCAGTTCCTATGGAAAACAGTATGCGGCTCCTCAAAAAATTACAAAGGAAGTTACTGTGTGAGCCATCAGTCCCACTTATGGGCATACATCCAAAGGAATGGAAGTCAGGATCTCAGGGACATATCTGTACTCCTGTGTTCGTCGTAGAATTATTTACAGTATCCAAGAGATGGAGGCAAGCTCACTGTCCATTGATGGATGAAAGAATAAAGAAAATGTGGTATATGCATAGAATTGGATAGTATTCAACTTGAAAAATAAGGAAATCCTACTTTATGCTAAGTGAAATAAACCAGGTAGAGAAGGACCAATACTGCATGATCCCACTTTTATGAGAAGTCTAAAATACTCAAACTCATGAAACCAGAAAGTGGAGTGGTGGTTTCCAGGGGCTGGAGGGAAGGGGAATGAGGAGATGTCAGTCAAAGGGCGCGAAGTGTCAGTTATGCAGGATGAATAAACTGGAGACCTCCTGTACAACATGGACCCGATAGTTAACAATACTGTGTTATATACTTAAAAATTTGATAAGGGGGTAGACTATGTGTTAAGTGCTCTTACCACAAAAGGAAAAAAAAACTAATTAAAATAAACAAAAGAAGCAGAAAGACACTTTTGGAGGTGATGACTATATTAGGTTCTCAACTGTGGTGATAGTTTAAGGGGTATATACTTACCCCAAATTCATCACATTGTATACCTTAAATATATGTGGCTTTTCATATGTCCATCAGACCTCAGTTAAATGGTTTTTAAAAAGCAAATAGTTGAGGGGCACCTGGATGGCTCAGTGGGTTAAGCCTCTGCCTTCAGCTCAGGTCATGGTCTCAGGGTCCTGGGATCGAGCCCCACATCGGGCTCTCTTCTGCTCGGTGGGGAGCCTGCTTCCTCCTCCCTCTCACTCTGCCTGCCTCTCTGCTTACTTGTGATCTCTCTCTATCAAATAAATTAAAAAAAAAAAAAAAGCAAATAGTTGAAAGTGAGGATCTTTGTGAGAAGGAGCAGATGCAGCTACCTCTTCAGTTAGACTTTTTAAATTTTGTGTGTTTGTATCTTTGATTAGTCATCTTAAAAAAACATAGAAATTAAAGTTATGTTGTAATTTTTCAAAAGTGTAGCTACATTTGTAATAACTATTTTATTGTTATATAATTTACATAATGATGTATATTTTACATATTGTATAAATATATAACTAGTAACATATCTATAGGAAATATATAACAAATATATAATTAATAATATGATATATTTATGGTCTCTTGAGGTCAGGCTGGAAATTCACATGTTAAGTATGTGGTTTATACCTAAAGGTACACAATCTTAATCTTGGGACCTAATGTCACTACATATCTAAGTAATTGACAACCTGAAATAATTCTGTTTAAGAAAACCTTTCTAAAAAGGTCCACCCTTACAAAGAAGATCAACTGGGGAACTCTGTTCATATTACAAAGAATTCAGAACAGGGTTTCTTCAAATCATGGTCTTCACTAATACAAGATTCATTAGAGGTTTAAAAATTAAATCAACACACAGCTTTTTAGGAACATAGCATTATTTCAAGAATGCAGTCTTGTAAAAAGCAAGTGCTAGGGAGGGTGTGATTACTTACACATGTGTGGTGAATTTTCTGCCTCATTAACAAATGCAAAATGCTCTTTGCTTTCAAAGAAAGGCAGCACAGAAAAACCATTTCAATGTGTAAATGGATAGGAAATCAGATTCACAAAGATGTGAATATAAACTACCTTTTATTTCCTAAAGATGCTTCCCATGGACTATCTACTTGGGTGGAGTAGAACTGGGATGGAATCACCAAAATTCTGGCTTGAAGACCCATGATTTAATCCATAATTTCACTTTCAAATTTCCCTAGAAGTTTTGAGGATTGTAATCCCAAGCCCAGTGACACTAGGACATTTGATACGAGGCTAGAGCATGCATTAAAAGGTAATTTCCACTGGACAATCTGTCCATTGTGTTATGGTTTATAGAAAATCTTGACTATGGCTGGAAAACAAATGGCTCTTTTTTTTTTTTTTAAGATTTTACTTATGTATTTGAGAGAGAGAGAGAGAGTGCATGAGAGGGGAGAGGTCATAGGGAGAAGCAGACTCCCTGTTGAGCAGGGAGTCTGATGTGGGACTCGATCCCAGGACTCCAGGATCATGACCCCAGCTGAAGGCAGTTGCTTAATCAACTGAGCCACCCAGGCACCCAAACAGATGGATTTCTGTGGGAAAATTTTTGCCTGATAGGAAAAGGAACTGAATAGATCCAGAAGATATACTCCTCCCAAGATGCTTTGGAGTCTATATTGACATATTGTGTGGTTTAATCAAATCTCTCGGTCATCATATTTTCCAAAACAAAAAGGAAAGTAAATTAACTTGTCTACTAAATTCTACTCTTTTCTCTCTTCCCTATTGTGGAGTGTTGTTGTTTGTTTGTTTGTTTGTTTGTTTGTTTGTTTCATTTCATGATTTCCACCAATTACAGGTTTGAGAGCTCATCTGCTAAAGAGCCAATGATCTGTAGAGGACATCTAGTCTTCAATGCTTTTGTAGAAAGAATTTAAGGTTGTCTCATGCACAAATAAGGCAGAAGTAGGTTCTTATGTAAAAAAATGAAAAATGAAAAGCGTCAAGCATGGGCCATCAGGCTAAACTGACAACATATTATTGTGATCAAGGGTGTTGAATTGTATGGTGGGGTTGCAAATGTTCTGGTCGCATATATTAACTTGTCTAAATAGAGAAGTACAAAATTATGCTTTTGTACTTGACCAAATAAGGAAGTACAGAAATCCACATTTTTGGGGCTATGAAAATGAGTGTATGTGAGGACTCAAAGCCAATGAACAGAGAGAGGATCGTACTTAGGACAATTCCCATAAGTAAGAGTCCTATGGGGGTTTAGGAGCAGAAGAATAAACATAGCTGATCACATCTCATTAACGAGGTGGGGAGGCAAAGTTTTCAAGACCTGCTTTTATCTGTTTTCTCCAAATGAGGACAGAAAATGCTTATTGTACAACTTGGGGAATGGTGGGTGTGATGAACCCGCCATAATTTAGGGAGTATTTCTGAAGAATGTACTAATATCCATCATTCTGGGGTTTTGCTTTTAGGAATAATATGTCCTTATATTTTAAAAAATGTGGATAGGGGATATGGTTACAGGGTTCAACACCTTTCCAAACAGAAGAAGGTAAATGATGACAAGCCTCCTTACCCTCTGTCCCTTATCCATTCAGCTGTCACCACCCCTCACTTTTGCCCCTCAGGTAACCACTGTGATTAGCTTCTTGCCTACTCTTTCAGTGTTCTTTTTTACAAATAAGCAACCGCAAATATATATATTCTTTCTTTCCTTTCTTGTTTACCCATTCTACTCCCTCTTCAGAACCTTACTTTTTTTTCAATTAGCATTTCCATTTCGCTTCATGCCAATGAGTACACGGGGCACATTTTCAGTGTTTGTTTAGGCAACAAAGTATTACACTGTATAGATACATCCTAATTTATTCAACGGGTTCTCCATTGTTAGATATTTAGATTGGTCTTGGGGTTTGCTATTAAACACAATAGTGAGGTGGAAACCTCACTGTATACAGACATAGTTTCTCACTTGTGCAAATATATCTGCAGAGTAAATATACAGGAATAAGACAGATAGATCAAAGAGAAAATGCTTTTGGAATTTTGATAGATATTGTCAACCACCCTCCGTAGAACTGATAACAATTTACACTCCCAGGAGCAGTACATGGTAGAGCCTGTTTGCCCGCAGCCTTGCCAGGAATACTTTGTCATATTTTTGAGTTTTCTTTTTTTAATACGGATTTTTTTTAAGATTTTATTTATTTATTTGACAGAGAGAGAGCACGCAAGAGAGGGAACACAAGCACAGGGAGTGGGAGAGGGAGAAGCAGGCTTCCCACAGAGCAGGGAGCCCAATGCCAGGCTCGATCCCAGCACCCTGAGACCATGACCTGAGCCAAAGGCAGACGCTTACAACTGAGCCACCCAGGCGCCCCATATTTTGGGGTTTTCTTACCTGATAAGTGGACAGTGATTTAACCCATTGAGCCACCCAGGTGCCCCCCTAGGGTTGAATTTTTAAGGGAAAGAGTTGCTATAACCCAAATACACTGCTCCTATTGAGGTAGGAGTTATAACCTTGGTCCAAGGATATCACTAGCCTGCTGTGGTCCCAGCAGAGAGAACAGAGGTAGAGGAAGAAATAAATACACTACCTCTCTCTAATCCCTCCTTTCAGATCTCCTGTTGGAGTTTTCCATCCGTCAAACCCAACCAGAGGCAAGAGGAAAAGAGAGGTCATTGACAGAGTCAATAGGCAATATAATTAAGCCTATCTGGGTAGAGAACAGGGTGGGATCAGGTAGAGAATGAATCTGGTGGATACACAGAGGATATCCAACACATTGTCCTTTTGAGATAAATTTCTAGTCAATAAAATTCATAAACTTTAGGAGTATAGTTCTATGAGTTTGCAAAATGAATACAATTATGCAAGCCCAACAAAAATCAAAATTCCTTTGTGTTTCCCTATAGTCAATTTCTTCTTCCAGCCCTGGCCCAAGACAACCACTGATCTGCTTTTTGTCGCTATGATTTTGCTTTTCTAGAACTTCATATAAATAATGTGTTGTCTTTTGTGTCTGGTTCCCTTCAGTTTGCATATTTTGCAGTTTCATCCATGTGTTTTACATGTATCAGTAGTTCATCCCATGGTCTTGCCAAACAACAACTTGTTTACCTATTTACTAGTTTATGAATATATTAGTTGTTTCCAGGTTGGAGTAATTAAGAATAATGTTGCTGGGGAGTCTGGTGGCTCAGTCAGTTAAGTGTCTGCCTTCGGCTCAGGTCCTGATCCCAATGTCTTGGGATCAAGCCCCACATTGGGCTCCCTGCTCAGCAGGGACCCTGCTTCTCTCTCTCCTTCTGCCCCATCCCTGCTTGTGCTCTCTCTCTCTCTATTTCTCTCTGTCAAATAAATAAATAAAATCTTGAAAGAAAAAAAAAACAACAACAAAGAATAATCTTGCTATAACTATTCATATACGGTGTCTTTGTCTTTACATGGATATATGTATTCATTCTTGGTTATCTAGCTAGGAGTGGAATTACTGGGATGAATATTAAGTGTGTGTTTAAGATGTTAAGAAAACACCAACTTGTTTTTCAAGTAGATATATCATTATAGTGTAACTACTAGCAATATGTGAGTATTCCAATTGTCCATCCATGCAGATACTGGATATTGTAAGGCTTCTTAAATTTTAGCCATTCTAGTGAGTATATAGCAGTATCTCTTTGTTGTTTTAATTTGCTTTTCTTTGATAACTGGTCATGTTGAGGATCTTTTCATTCCTTAATGGATTTTATATATATTCTTTTATGAACTGTCTGTTTAAATCTTTTGTCCTTTTCTTGACTGAACTGTATGTCTTCTTATTAGTAACTTGTAATATTTCTTTATATATTTAGAGCACAAGCCCCTTGTTGCATGTTTTGCCAACTTTTTTTCCCCATTTTATTTTCTGGAGAGTCTTTCGAAGAACAAAAGATTTTTGTTTTGATGAAATCCAATTTATCAATATTTTTCTTTGGTTTCATGCTTTTGTGTCTTTTAAATTTTTAATTAATTAATTAATTAACTTACTTATTTTAGAGAGAGAGTGTGCAAGCAGAGGGAGAGAAAGACTCTCAAGCAGACCCTGGGCTGCGCTCAGAGCCCGATTAGAGACTCAAACCCATGACCCTGAGATCCTGAACTGAACTAAAAGCAAGATTAAGATGCTTAACTGACTAAGCTACCAGGTACTCCCAAGCCTTTATGTTTTAATAAATTATTGCTCGATCTTATATTTCAAATATTTTCTCCTATGTTTTCTGCCTAAAGGTTTTAAGATTTGTTTTTTTTTTTTTTAAAGGATTATTTATTTATTTATTTGACAGTGAGAGAGGGAACACAAGCAGGGGGAATGGAGAGGGAGAAGCAGGCTTTCCACAGAGCCGATAGCCCGATTCGGGGCTCCATGCCAGGACCCTGGGATCACAACCTGAGCCAAAGGCAGACACCCAATGACTAAGCCACCCAGGTGCCCCAAGACTTGGGTTTTTTAATTTAGGTCTATGATCCATTTTGAATTAATTTTTGCATATGGTGAAAGATAAGAGTCAAGACATTTTTTCCCAATATGAACAATGTGGCATGATTCCAACGCCATTTGTTGCCTTTCCATCGTTTAATTATGTTGACAGCTTGGTCAAAAATCATTTGACTATATGTTTGGATCTATTCCTGGACAGTACTCTGTTCCACTGATTGGTAGACCTTTATTTACACGTGTATTACCTGTATTACCGTAGTTTTACAGTGTCTTTGTACCAGGTGGTTTAAGTCTTCCAACTTTTTTCTTCTTTTTAAAATTGTTTGGCTATTTTAGGTCATTTGCATTTCTATGTCAATTTTTTAAAAGGATTTTATTTATTTATTTGAGAGAGAGCACACAAGCGAGGTGGGGGTGGTAGGGACAGAGGAAGGGGTAAGCAGGCTCCCCGCTGAGCAGGGAGCCCGATGCAGGGCTGAATCCCAGGATCCTGGGATCATGACCTCAGCTGAAGGCAGATGCTTAACCAACTGAGCCACCCAGGCAACCCTCCATGTCAGTTTTAGGATCCACTTGCCAATTCCTTTTTCTTTTCTTTTCTTCTTTTTTTTTTTTTTAAGATTTTTATTTATTTGAGAGCAAGAGACACAGCGAGAGAGGGAACACAAGCTCGGGGAAGCAGGGGAGGGAGAACCAGGCTTCCCGCTAAGCAGGGAGGCCGATGTGGGGCTCAATCCCAGGACCCTGGGATCATGACCGGATCCGAAGGTAGACACTTAATGACTGAGCCACCCAGGAGCCCCCACTTGTCAATTTCTTTCTTTTTTTTTAAATATTTTATTTATTTACTTGACAGACAGAGATCACAAGTAGGCAGAGGCAGGCAGAGAGAGAGAGATAGGGAAGCAGGCTCTCCGCTGAGCAGAGAGCCCGATGCGGGGCTCGATCCCAGAAGCCTGGGATCATGACCTGAGCCGAAGGCAGAGGCTTTAACCTACTGAGCCACCCAGGCACCCTCAAAATATTTTCTAATTTCTCTTCTGACTTCTTTTTTTCCTCAAAGGTTATTTAGAAGTCTGCTTAATTTCCAAGTATTTGAGGATTTTCCAGGGAGCTTTTTGTTGTTGACTTCCAGTTTAATTATGTTGTGGTCTGAGAATATACTCTAAGCAATCCCATTATGTTTGTATTTATTGAGACATGTTTTATGGCTCAAGATATTTTATATTGGTGAGTATTCCACGTGCATTTGAAAAGAAGGTATTGCCATGCGGCATGTTCTATGAATACCAATTAGGTCAAGTTGGTTGATGATGTTGTTCAGGCTTTATCTATCATTACTGATTCTCTGCCTCCTTTATCAGTGTTGGTGGAATTTTCTCTATACTAATTTTCCATCTACGTAAACTGTCATTAACTGAGAAAGTATGGTTTCTTCTCTAGCTGAAATTATGGATATGTCTATTTCTTCTTTCCTTTCTGTCGATATTTAATGTTTTGGGACTCTGTTATTAGGTTCATATATAGTTGTAGATGTTCTACAGTCCTGATTTTTTATCTTTGTATCGTTTTGAAATTCTTTGTCTCTGGTAAAACTCCTTCCTTAAGATGGATTTTTCTATAACAATATAGCTCCTTGGACTTTCTCATGCTGACTGTTTCCATGATATGTCTTTTTCTGTTCTTTTACTTTCAACACATTTGCATATTTGCATTTAAAAACATCTTTTGTAGACAGCATATAGGTTGGTTTTGTTTTTATATTCCATCTGCCAATCTGTCTTTTGATTGGAATGTTTAATCCACTTAGATTTAATTCTTGATATGAGTTATTTTAAGTCTGCCATTTTTTGATTTGTCATCTCTCTCTCTTTTTTAAATTACTCTATCCTGCTTTTTTTATCCTGCTTTTTATGTATTAAACATTTTTTTTTCAGTATACTGTGTAATTAATTTCTTGGCTTTTAAGCTATTTCACTAGATTTTAAAAAGCATAGTTTTTAGTGGTTGCTCTAGGATGGCAATATTTGCTTCATAAATGTCATTTTCAGTCATTTGCTGTTAATATATAGAAATAACTGAGAAAGTATGGGGCGCCTGGGTGGCTCAGTGGGTTAAAGCTTCTGCCTTCCGCTCAGGTCATGATCTCAGGGTCCTGGGATGGAGCCCCACATCGGGCTCTCTGCTCAGCGGGGAGCCTGCTTCCTCCTCTCTCTCTCTCTGCCTGCCTCTCTGCCTACTTGTGATCTCTCTCTGTCAAATAAATAAATAAAATCTTTAAAAAAAAAAGAAATAAAATGACTACTACATATGATCTTTTATTCCTCGTGATATTTTGGAAATTTTTTGCATTCTTTCTCACCATATGGTCTTCTTAGATCTTATCTTTATTGAGCACATATGTGGTGGTCAGCGTTTGTGTGGGATGCTATCATTTTCAAGGGTCATATGCCCTTTTAAATAACTATACATATATTCATTTCCAAAAAACACATTCTTAATTTTTTTTAGGGCAAAATTTTCCAGTTTTCCTCATTGTGTAGCAGCCTTCATTTGTAATTCATCCACAGAAACGCTTCCCACTCTCACAATCTGTCAACATCAACTAAGCTTATAGAAGCTTTACCTTGTAATGGAGATTTAATCTCCCTATCAGATAACAAATTGAAGCAGATGGCCTTAATTATCAACAATGGGGAGCTGAACCCATCAATTAGTGCCCACAATTCTGGCCTAGGATATTGTCAGTATATTGATGAGTGACTAGGACAAAGAAGACATTTTATATCTTAATTCTACTTTATGTTGTAAAAAGAAACAAGATCATAGCAAACATATGAGGAATTTAAAATACAAAGCATGGAGCGCCTGGGTGGCTCAGTGGGTTAAAGCCTCTGTCTTTGGCTCAGGTCAGATCTCAGGGTCCTGGGATCAGGTCCTGCATCGGGCTCTCTGCTCAGCGGGGAGCCTGCTACCCCTTATCTTTCTGCCTGCCTCTCTGCCTACTTGTGATCTCTCTCTCTCTCTGTCAAATAAATAAATAATCTTTAAAAATAAATAAATAAATAAATAAAATACGAAGCACGTGTGTGTGTGCAAAAAGATGTTTATTACAATATTATTTGCAATTGTGAGAAATAGATACAGCTTGAATGTTCACTAGGGATATGGTTAAATATATTATGATAGAAAATATGAAGCTTTTTCATCTGAGAGGATATTAGTAGTGATATGCAAAAGCCTGGTAAAATCCATTAGCCATCTATTTTTTTTTAAGTTTTTCACTTTTTAAATTTTTTTTAAAGATTTCATTTATTTATTGGACAGAGAGGGAGATCACAAGTAGGCAGAGCAGCAGGCAGAGCTAGAGGGGGAAGCAGGCTCCCTGCTGAGCAGAGAGCCTGAGGTGGGGCTCGATCCCAGGACCCTGAGATCATGACCTGAGCCGAAGGCAGAGGCTTAACCCACTGAGCCACTCAGGTGCCCCACTTTTTAAATTTTTTAAAAGATTTTATTTATATATATTTGAGACAGAGAGAGAGAGCATGAGGAGGAGAAAGGGGCAAAGAGAGAGAGAGAAGCAGGCACCCCTCTGAGCAGGGAGACTAATGTGGGGCTCCATCCCAGGACCCTGAGATCATGACCTGAATTGAAGGCAGAAGCTTAACTGACTGAGCCACCCAGGCGCCCCAGCCATCCATTTAGACATGATTACTACTCAGCAATAAAATGGAGCAAACTCCTAATATACAACATAGATGAAACTCAAAAATACTATGCTCAGCAAAATAAGCCAGGCACAAGGGAATACATACTGTAGGATTCTATTTTTGTAAAGCTCCACATCAGTCAACACTAATCTACAGGGACAGAAACCATGAAGGAGAGCCATGAGGGAACTTTCTAAGGTAAGAGAAATTCTCTCTGTTTATTATAGTGGCAGTTACACAGGTGTATACATTTGTCAAACTGACCCAACTACATTTAAGATTTGTTTGTCTTACTGTATGTGATATACCTTAGTTTTTAAAACAAGTGATCACTATATTAACTCAGTTCCCTTAAGGCTTTATCAGGGAATTTTACATTTGCTAAGGGAATGCTTTCATAAGAGCAAGCTTTTCTTCAGAGAGAAATTTTTGCTTCATGTATCTTACCTCTACTAACATACGGAGAGGTCATGAAAAATGTACAAGCTTAGTTTCAACCAGCTATGTGAATTTGGCCAACTTAAGTTATACCCCAGATAGTGGTTTTCTTAAATGTAAATTGGAGATAATGAACAAGACCTTGTTGGGTTGCTGTGTGGACTTGGAGCTGTTGTGACGTATTAAGGGCCTAGCAGCACATGGTTGGTGATCAGTAAATGGTAGTTAGTCCCATGTACAGTAAGGGGAACACATACACTACGTTGTTCTTAACCTTACGAGGGTAGAGTCTTGGCTCTAAAGAGTTTTGTCTTGTGTCTGGAGTAATCGTACAGAGATATTAGTATTCCATAGACTCATGCATGTTGTCTTCTTAGAATGGGATGGTGCCTCTTTTTGTAGGGCTTAGCAGAATGTGGGAACAGAAACTTCTCTCTCCCGAACTTTTTCAAAAGTCTCATGGGTCTACTCGCAACTTGCATGACCGCTCTCCACACTGTGCTGGACTGTCCCTTCAGAATACCTCCCCCTCCTATCCCACTCCTCTTCAAAGAGTTCAAGCTAAGAGGGTAACTCTGTAAGCTTGTCTACTTAGTGCTCTCAGCCTGCCTACCTCTCCTGGGTCACTGCCTTCTCAACAATAAAATTCTTATAATTTCTGTACATGAATGCTGTAACATTTACAAAAATGGCCACTAGCTGGTCCCAGGTAAGCCCTGGCCCACCCCAAACCATCTGGAGACTTTAGAAAGCCCCAAACCGTATGTTATAACACTCCCTGTGACCATGAATTTCATGAGGGCTCCCCTTCCAAACATAGCTAGTCAATACTGAGCCCGTTGATCCTGCTTTTCCTGTTCCTTCCCATGGAAACCACAAGAAAGACCCCTTCCCACAGCTGGCTCTCTCCCTTGGCCTTGCCTCCAAGCCCAGGGCTTCCCCTTAGTGGTTCTGCCTAGTGTGGCAAGAAGACAGGGCACACTGAATGCAGTCACGCATAAAATTCTTTCTGGTCTCTTGCCTTGCAGTCTGGCCTCATCACACCCATCTCCCCAAGGTAATACAGTTAAAGCACCAACTTCCTTGGAGACTTGGTAGAAGCTACAGGCCTTGGGGCACCTGGGTGGCTCAGTGGTTAAAGCCTCTGC
Organism: Lontra canadensis; assembly: GCF_010015895.1. Taxonomy (NCBI): domain Eukaryota; kingdom Metazoa; phylum Chordata; class Mammalia; order Carnivora; family Mustelidae; genus Lontra; species Lontra canadensis. The sequence goes on along the minus strand of NW_022631097.1, from coordinate 5,090,829 downwards.
CTTCCACTCAGGTCATGATTCCAGGACCCTGTGAATGAGTCCCACAATGGGCTCTCTGCTCAATAGGGAGCCTGCTTCCACTTCTCTCTCTCTGCCTGCCTATCAGCCTACTTGTGACCTCTGTCTGTCAAATAAATAAATAAAATCTTAAAAAAAAAAAAAAAAAGAAGCTGCAGGCCTTGTCATGAGCACTCCCCACCCTCCCCCATCCTCCCCAATCCCGCCCCCCCGCCTTTAGCAGGGAAAAAGCCTCAGCTTCCTGTGCTTCTTAGGGGAGCCTCACTTACCCAGGGAAGAGTTTCCCAACTCCCTGCTCCGTCCAAACCACCTGCCCAGATCCCACAGGCACCCTGTCCCCTCCCTCAAGGCACTTCCCACCAGTGTGATTTCATAGTCATTTGTGTGACTAATTAAGGAATCTATCTTTTCCAGCAAACCGTAAGCTCCAAGAAGACAGAAACCACATCTCTTTCTGCTCTGGGTTGTGTGGACAGCCCCAGACTGTGTAGACCTTGTGCACACCATCTTTACCTACTTGCTGAGTGACAGACAGCTCCTGAGCCTTTGATTCCCAATGTTTGGGGCATGAAAAAGATCAAGGACCTTTGCGTGAAGGTGTCATTGCTCATTTATAGAAGAGATCATATGAGAACCTAAAGGCAGATAAAAGAATTTTTAAAGGTAAATGAACATTTATCTGCCCCAGAAAGAGTAGAAGATTAACTCAAAGACTAAATGGGTAGAGGAATTAGGTTTAAAGAGATCTAAACATTTTAAACTCTTTCCTTCTCAGTTCCTCTCTTTCTTAATTTCTTTCCCCATTCCACTCCTCCTTTTCCATATGCATGCTCATGGGCACACAAACATACTACTTTTTTTTTTTTTTAAGATTTTATTTTTAAGTAATCTCTATACCTAATGTGGGGCTCAAACTCACAACCCCAAGACAAGAGTTGCATGCTCCACTGACTGAGCCAGCTAGGTGCTCTACAAATATACTACTTCTTTGGAAGGGAGTGGAGGGGAGGGACAGAGGGAGAGAGAGAATCTTAAGCAGACTCCATGTCCAGCGCAGCCTGATGAAGCCCTCCATCCCACAGCCCTGAGATCATGACCTAGCCAAAATCAAGTCAGACGTTTAACCAACTGAGTCACCCAAGTGCCCCAACATTCTACTTTCCATACATTTTTTTTTCTCCTGTACAGGTAGCCAGTAATCTGGTCCTGTGGATGACCAACATTCTCCCATTTGTCACTTATGATACTTTCAAGAAAACCTTTCCTTTTTAACTTCTCTTGGTAGATATGACCCAAGAAAAACTAAAGTCATGGAATTATGTTACATATATTAAGTCTCAGATGGAGTTAGTTTTTACTCTTTCTTGAAATGAGATCTTCTTACACCATAAAGTTTGGATTTAAAAAAATTCACATTAAAAAAAAACACTCATAGCTTGTTAAAAGTCCTATCGTATACTATATTGTCTGGAGACACTTTTATGGGCTCTTATAGGTCTTAAGGCCTCATTAAAATCTTATGAAAATTATAGGCTCTCTGGTTAAAATACACTGACACCCATTCTCAAAAATTTTGTTTACAGCTCTAGGAAGTCACAAAACTGAAGTTCATTCATTAAAAACAAAGATCCGAATGTAAAATTCCCTATTCTTTTTTTTTTTACAGACAGATCATAAGTAGGCAGAGAGTCAGGCAGAGAGGAGGAAGCAGGATGCCTGCTGAGCAGAGAGCCCGATGCAGGACTCAATCCCAGGACCCTGAGATCATGACCTGAGCCGAAGGCAGAGGCTTTAACCCACTGAGCCACCCAGGTGCCCCTAAAATTTCCTATTCAAAAGTAACCTAAATCCTACCAAGGAATATAATTACAAACTCTCAATTTTGCAAGCATTATCTCAATAAAAAACATTAGCATTCAAACATGATCATTTTCTAACAGTGCTAAGAGTACTCGGCAAATGTCTTTCACATACACATATAGAACTCAGAGTAGCGCAGGGCACATGGTAAGTAAGCAGCTGCATATTTGTTTGGACCACCTCCTGAGCTGATACCAGCAACAGTAATGAGGACCATCGTCACCATGACTGCGGGTCCTTCTGTGCCAGTCCCTGTGTTAAGCACTTTATAAATATCGTTAGGAACCCGTGGAACAATCTGGTAAAGTGGGGATTTTAAATTAGCTTTTATTTTTATCAAAGTAATGTATGCACATAGCTTAAAAATTCAAATGTGAAAGGCTCAAAACAAAATAAAACCATTTCCTGCTTTTGCTTTTCCCCATTGCCATCATCTGCCCTTTTCAGAGGTGACTTTTAACTCTTTGAGATGTTTGTTCTACACTTAAACATGCTCAGAGTTCCAAACAACATATGTATATTGGTTTTTTGAATTAATGTCAACACGATTTTTTTACTTTCTATACCTCTAATTCACGATCATGTTCTGCCTTTTCTTCTCCTTTCACTCAAAACAGTTACAACTTTTTAATTTATTTTTTATTTTTTAAGATTTTATTTTCAAGTAATCTCTACACCCAACATGGGGCTTGAACTTACGACTCAGAGATCAAGAGTTGCATGTTCTACCAACTGAGCCAGCCCAGTGCCCCTCAAAATAGTTATAATTTTAAATTAAATCTATGTTTACTGTCCACATTTTTCTGCTTATGCAACTATTAATCACAGTTAAATATTTAGTGATGGTTTCCTTCCTTACTTTTTGTTTTCTGGAAGTCAATAATTCCCTGGCTTATCAATCAATTACCGATTTCCTCATATTCTCCAATAGTGTCTCCCAGCGCTAAGGAATTCCAGGGTTCCTCGGCCACCACCCTCTTTAGGGGCTCTCTCCTCCTGTAGGGGTGACGGCTGTCCAGTGTGTTATAGCTGGCATCTAGCTTTTTCTGCCCTTCTCCTCCATGAATTCCCCACTCCATGGATCTCATGTCTCCCTCTGTCTTGCTTCAATCCTTTGTTTTGCAGGGGTTTATCCTCCAGTAGTTCACTCATTAAAAGTTGGCACAGAGGCAGGCACTGTGCTGAGTTCCCTAGGCTCCATCTTTGAGGCCCGCCAGTGCCCCAGGGATCAGTTGTCATCCATCATCAGCCCTCCCTTTGCTGCTCTTCTCCTTGGATCCCCTGTCTTTCATCTCATTTTTCTCTCTTTTCCAGTTTATTTCGAGTAGAAGGCATCCTTAAGATCCCTGCCGTATGTACCTATTTTAGAAAAAGGCACAATGACCAAAGGAATGGCCTCAAGTCTTAAGCTGGTAAGTGCTGGCTGGATTTTTGCTGACCTATGTGCCTGCTCCTTCTGTGGCTTCACAAGGAGTAGGCGAGAGGATGACAGGACATCTCAGTCTACAATGAGTAGAGACGAATGGTCCCTGTCCAGGTCCCCAGACAGCGGGAGGGGGACCTGGGCATTTGGGGTGGGTGCCCAGGCTCTGGCAGATCTTATCTGATTTGGAAAACAAGATTACAGTAGAAGCCAGTTTCAATGCTCAGACTTAGACTGATCAAGTCCAAAACTGAGCATGTCTTAGTGTTCTGCTTTAGATCAGCCCATGGCATTGACTTTCCCTCTTATTGTGCTGGCCTCTGGGTTCATCATTGTTATGGGTCTCTGGAGGGCAACCAACACTACTTCTATGTAACTTTCTTTTATTTTTTAAAGGAACACAGCTGAAGAAAGGGGTAAGAAACTGACATCCAAGTGACTAAAAAAACAAAGGAACAGGTTTTAACTGAAGGTATTAATAAAAATGTAGGCATTCTATCGTCCACTATATGTCTACTATTATAATCTTGTTTATTTACATCTAGCCACATTAGCATATTTTTCTCTTGTAATTTTTATGACCATGTATATGCAAATGGGGCTTACCTCAACCAGGACATTTAAAGAAAAAAAATGACAAATGGGGTTTGCAACAATTTAATTTAGCCAGTTAGTGGTGCCTGGGTGGCTCAGTAGGTTAAGTGTCTGCCTTCGGCTCAGGTCGTGATCCCAGTGTCCTGGGACCAAGCCCCGAGTCCAGCTCCCTCTGCTTAGCCAGGAGTCTGCATCTCTCTCTACCTCTGCCCCTCCCCACAATCATGCTCTCTCCCTCTCTCAAATAAATAAATAAAATCTTAAAAAAATAATTTAGCCATTGTATATATCCCATTTAGCCATGCTCTTTAGAGAAATATGATTTGGCTTCCCTTATTACCCTAATGTGTATGTGTATATATGTGTTTATCTCTTATATAATTTATCTGTTCTCTGACTTTTTTTTCAATTAAGGATGAATTTGAGAGGAATTTTGCCCGGTGTCAAAATACAGATTATTTTAGAAACTTAAATGAAAAGATCCAGTAACTTCTTTATGAGGGCACAATAACCCTCTTGTTCTCAACAAAATCTTGGAATAGATTGGAAACATTGGAATACTCTATTTGAAAGTGGCATGGGCAGAAAAATCTAGAATGTTGGGTACCCCCCCGCCCAAAGCAGCAGCAGCAGGCAAGTCTATTGCAGGTCACTTCCCATTCTTCTGTCTCTGAATTCCTGCTACATTTCCTATTTGTACTTGTAATAGTATTATGTGTGTGTGTGTGTGTGTGTGTGTGTGTGTGTGTGTGTATTTACATAAAGGCTTATTATCCCAAGCTTTGTCCTTAACAAATGTTATCTCGGGTGCCTGGGTGGCTCAGTGGGTTAAGCCTCTGCCTTCAGCTCAGGTCATGATCTCAGGGTCCTGGGTTCGAGCCCCGCATCGGGCTCTCTGCTCAGCAAGGAGCCTGCTTCCCCCTCTCTCTCTCTACTTGCCTCTCTGACTACTTGTGATTGCTCTCTCTGTCAAATAAACAAATAAAATCTTTGAAAAAAAAAATAAAAACAAATGTTATCTCACCCGATCCTCAGAACACTGTGAAATAGATCCAACATTATTCTCATTTCACAGAAAAGGAAACCAGCACGTACAGGGGCTAGTAACTTGCTCAGGGCCACACCCAGTTGGTGAGATGCAGGAGGCAAGGAGGGTGGCCCCATACAGACTTTCTTATCATGCTCTCTCCTTTCAGAGCCCCCTCTCCAATTTCCACCTGCTCAAATCCAATCTCATCTTTCGTGGCATAATTCAAATCCTTGAAAAACATCTGTGGAAGGTCTTTTTCTGCATTTTCTTAACAATTACATGGACATATTTCTCTTTTCACACAGCCATTCAAAGTCCATGTACTAAATGCCTTTGTATATATCAGATCTATGCCCCCTGAGGAACTCCTCCCCTCAAGCAGTTCAGCCTGGAGAGCAGGGAGGCACATAGGTGAACCGACATGCCATTGAACAGTGAAGTTAGTGCTATGTGGGAGCAAGGCCAGAGATGCTCGGTTGAGCAGGAGATCCTGGGCTGGGAGGTCAGAGGCTGCTTCCTGGTAGTGGTCCTAAAGGTCACCCAACCCAGTAGCTGGGGGAGCTAGAGAGTTTTCTTGACAGAGGGTTGGCAGTGAGAGAAACTATAAATTTCTCATGAAATTGTTCATGAGAGAAACTGTAGTGAGCTCAGCATATTGGAAGTTCAGAGTGAGACCCTAAGGGATGTATTCACTGCACAGGACTGCGGTGGGCTGGCTGGGGTTTGATTCACACCACGGCCCCTTTAGCATCACTGAAGCTTTACTCAGGGTGAAGATCTCCCAAGCGCAAGAAGCCAAGGTCACCTATGACTCCTCTTGGTTGAGAACCAGATGGGGAGGGGACTCGCTGCTATGGGAGAAGGACAGTTTAGGGTACAAGGCTGTCAGGGATTTCTGGTTGGGGGTGAGGAAGAGTGTGCCCTGTTTTTCACTGGCCACTTCAGTCCATCAGCTGGACTTGTGCCTTTCTTCATCCGAATCCACTTCCTCCCCCTCCCTGGGACTCAGGCGTGGCTTTGAGGCTGTCTACATCGGGGAATGCCATTTGCATGAAGTAGCAGACAGGACGACTTTCCAGCCTCACCTCAGCCTCTCTCCGCCCTCAGCCTTTGTTTCCCTGCGGTCTGGGCTGGGGTGGGAAGCGCTGTGAGAACAGTAACCACTGTGCCTCTCCTCACGCAACTCCTGAAAGTCAGGGGACCTCAGAGCTGCAAGGAGGTGCGATCTTGGCCGCAGGTCCACAGCTGCGTGCTTGCTCATTCCAGAACATGTCAAGTCTGAATTTGATCTGCAAATCACAACACTCAAAGTTGTTGAAATTTTCTCCATTTCACATCCTTGTCTTCTCTCTGTGACATTTATTGCTCCTGAATCCATTATCAAATGCAACTTCCTTGAACAATGAGCCATCTCAGATGACTTAACAGATCAGGACCTGGCACAATTTTCTTTCTTTCTTTCTCCCTCCCCCCCACCTTTTTTTTTTTTTAAGGTTTTATTTATTTATTTGACAGAGAGAGACAGTGAGAGGGGAAACACAAGCAGCGGGTGGTGGGAGAGGGAGAAGCAGACTTCCCGAGGCAGGGCTCAATCCCAGGACCCTGGATCATGACCTGAGCTTAATGACCGAGCCACCCAGGTGCTCCAAGCTGCACAGATTTTCAATCCAGTACTGAGATGCAGAGAATCCTCGGTGGGTCCTATGTTCTGAGATCTTCTTTACGTCTACATTGTTTGTATTTTTCTTAACTAGTGACTGCAGCTGGAAAACAAAAGTAATGTCTGCTAGGTGCTCAGCATCTTTCTTTCTGAACATCCTCTACATTCAAGGGGAATGGTCAGAGACGTTTAGCGTCTTTCTCCTTCTAAATTCATAAGGATTGAGGCTCAAGTCCCACATTTTGAAATTCAGAATTCATTCAATAAATATTTTCTGAGCAGTTACCAAGTCAGAGATAAAAGGAATGAAATTGACAAAAAGATTGTTTTTCTGGGGCTTAATTATAGTGGGAGGAGAGAGACAATGAGCAAAGAGGTAAACTTATAATATGTCAAGTGGTTGTAAGTGGGATGGAAATAGAAATATGAACATGTTGTGTGTAATTTAATGGACTAGAAGTGTCACGATTGCTAGTTAAATGGTATAAATCAATGTGTTTTACTTTACATTTTCATTGCTTTGTCTTTATTCAGGCCACAAACACTTTTTAACTGAATATGTATCCTTTTGTCCTCCGAAAAGACAAAGAGACAGGAGAGGACTTCTAATGTGTGATTTCTCAGCTTCCAGAAGGAGGCTTGTGGTGCCTTCACAGGTGCAGCTAGTAGGGTTGTGGCGCTCACTCTCAGCAGCGGTCTCAAGGTAATACAAGGTAATACAAAGGTAATACAAAAATACTCGGTTGATGCTTTCCAGAGCTTTCTCTTGTCAGGGCATCAGAGAACTTTCCACATCCATGAACTGAAGTCACAAACTTTTTTCAAACATTTTTCAAAAGTAGAAGTCAATTGCCAGCAACATCCTGCTCGGCTGTAGGTGATCCTGGGATTTTTCTCACTGGCCTACAGCTGGTATTTTTTAGATCGACTGAAACCTCTTACAAAAAACACATATCCTTTAAAAAACAGTTAGCTGTCATGGACTACATTCCTAAGTTATACATCCTGGGCAGGAGGTTTAGTATATATGAAAGAATCTAGCCGACTTTAGATTCAGTACACCAAGAAGACAGACAGGCGCAAACATGCGCATGTGCGCACACAAGATCGGTTCTTGAAACATTTTCTAGAGTGCCAGGTTCCCAACGTATACAATTTGAGAGGATTTCAAAGGAAACTAATGTCAGTTCTACAGTGCATTTTGCAAAATTACCTGTGAGATTGATATCTAAGAGCAAAGAAAGCCTGAGGGCACAATCTGAACTTTTTATAATGTGACCACAGTTGAAAGATTCTTCAATTTCAAGTCAAATGCCAAGAAAGCTCTAACAAATTGTACTTTTTTTTTTTTTAAGATTTTATTTAGGGATGCCTGGATGGCTCAATCAGTGAAACGTCTGCCCTCAGCTCAGATCATGATCCGAGGGTTCTGGGACCCAGTCCCGTATTAGACTCCTTGCTCAGCGGGAGGCAGCTTATCCAACTCTCTTGGCGGTTCTCTCTCTCTCTATCAAATAAATAAATAAAATCTTTAAAAAAATTAAAAAATGGAGGGGAGTCAAGGTGGCGGAGAAGTAGCAGGCTGAGATGACATCAGGTAGCAGGAGATCAGCTAGATAGCTTATCTAACCTTTACAAACACCTACAAATCCAACAGGAAATTGAAGAGAAGAAGAGCAACAATTCTAGAAACAGAAAATCGATCACTTTCTGAAAGGTAGGATCTGCGGAGAAGTGAATCCAAAGTGACGGGAAGATAGACCGCGGGGTGAGGGGCTGGCTCCTGGCAAGCGGCAGAGCAATGGAGCACAAAATCAGGACATTTAAAAGTCTGCTCCACGGAGGGACATCATTCCAGAGGATAAACCGGGGGGAAGCCCACGCGGGGTCAGCATAACCCCACATCCCGCAGGGTCACAGAAGGACCGGGGGTGTCTGAGTGTCACAGAGCTCGCAGGTATTAGAGCGGGGAAGCCGGCTACAGCGACAAAGCCGAGGAGTGAGCTCTCAGCTCGGGGTTACCTTGAACCAGTTGCAGGCTGGGTGAGCTCGGAGCGCTGCTGGAGGCCACGGAGATGGAAGCGACCGGGTGCTTTTCTCCAGGTGCAACCGATTGAGCGTTTTCCTACAAGCGCGACCAGAGGCCAGGGAGATGGGACAGTTGGGTGCTTTTCTCTGAGGGTGCACTGAGGAGTGGGGCCCCGAGCTCTCGGCTCCTCCGGGCTGGAGACCGGGAGGCCGCCATCTTCATTCCCGTCCTCCGGAACTCTACGAAAAGCACTCACGGAACAAAAGCTCCTGAAAGCAAACCCGAGCTGAGTACTTAGCCCGGCCTCTGGTAAGGGCGGTGCAATACCGTCTGGGGCAAAGACACTTGAGAATCACTACAATAGGCTCCCTCCCCCAGAAGATCAACAAGAAACCCAGCCAAGACCAACTTCACTCACCAAGGAGAATAGCGGAATTCCAGAGGAGGAGAAAGCAAATCTTATCCGGACAAAATGACAAGGTGGAAAAACTCACCACAAAAAAAAAGAACAAGAGGCAGTACCGAAGGCTAGGGACCTAATCAATACAGACATTGCTAATATGACAGATCTAGAGTTCAGAATGATGATTCTCAAGGCTCTAGCCAAGCTCGAAAAAGGCATAGAATATATTAGAGAAACCCTCTCCGGAGAGATAAAAGCCCTTTCTGGAGAAATAAAAGAACTAAAATCTAACCAAGTTGAAATCAAAAAAGCTATTAATGAGGTGCAACCAAAATGGAGGCTCTCACTGCTAGGATAAATGAGGCAGAAGAAAGAATTAGCGATATAGAAGACCAAATGACAGAGAATAAAGAAGCTGAGCAAAAGAGGGACAAACAAATACTGGACCACAAGGAGAGAATTCGAGAATAAGTGACACCATAAGACGACACATTAGAATAATTGAGATTCCAGAAGAAGAAGAAAGAGAGAGGGGAGCAGAAGGTATATTGGAGAGAATTATTGGAGAGAATTTCCCTAATATGGCAAAGGGAACAAACATCAAAATCCAGGATATGCTAAGAACACCCCTCAAAATCAATAGAAATAGGTCCACACCTCGTCACCTGATAGTAAAGTTTACAAGTCTTAGCAACAAAGAGAAAATCCTGAAAGCAGCCCGGGAAAAGAAGTCTGTAACATACAAGGGTAAAAACATTAGATTGGCAACGGACCTATCCACAGAGACCTGGTAGGCCAGAAAGAACTGGCATGATATATTCAGAGCACTAAACAAGAAAAACATGCAGCCAAGAATACTATATCCAGCTAGGCTATCATTGAAAATAGAAGGAGAGATTAAAAGCTTCCAGGACAAACAAAAACTGAAAGAATTTGCAAACACCAAACCAGCTCTACAGGAAATATTGAAAGGGGTCCTCTAAACAAAGAGAGACCCTAAAAGTAGTAGATCAGAAAGGAACAGAAACAATATACAGTAACAGTCACCTTACAGGCAATACAATGGCACTAAATTCATATCTCTCAATAGTTGCCCTGAATGTTAATGGGCTAAATGCCCCAATCAAAAGACACAGGGTATCAGATTGGATAAAAAACCCAAACCCATCAATATGCCGCCTACAAGAAACTCATTTCAGACCCAAAGACACCTCCAGATTTAAAGTGAGGGGGTGGAAAACAATGTACCATGCTAACGGACATCAGAAGAAAGCTGGGGTGGCAATCCTTAGATCAGATCAATTAGGTATTAAGCCGAAGACTATAATAAGAGATGAGGAAGGACACTATATCATCCTCAAAGGGTCTGTCCAACAAGAAGACCTAACAATTGTAAATATCTATGCCCCTAACATGGGAGCAGCCAACTATATAAACCAATTAATAACAAAATCAAAGAAATACATTGACAATAATACAATAGTAATAGGGGACTTTAACACTCCCCTCACTGAAATGGACAGATCATCTAAGCAAAAGATCAACAAGGAAATAAGGCCTTAAATGACACACTGGACCAGATGGACATCACAGATATATTGAGAACATTTCATCCCAAAGCAACAGAATATACATTCTTCTCTAGTGCCCATGGAACATTCTCCAGAATAGATCACATCCTGGGTCCTAAATCAGGTCTCAACTGGTATCAAAAGATTGGGATCATTCCCTGCATATTTTCAGACCACAATGCTCTGAAGCTAGAACTGAATCACAAGAGGAAATTTGGAAAGAACCCAAATACGTGGAGACTAAACAACATCCTTCTAAAAAATGAATGGATCAACCATGCAATTAAAGAAGAATTGAAAAAATTCATGGAAACAAATGATAATGAAAACACAACGGTTCAAAATCTGTGGGACACAACAAAGGCAGTCCTGAGAAGAAAATATATAGCAGTACAAGCCTTTCTCAAGAAACAAGAAAGGTCTCAGGTACACAACCTAACCCACACTTAAAGGAGCTGGAGAAAGAACAACAAAGAAAGCCTAAACCCAGCAGGAGAAGAGAAATCATAAAGATCAGAGCAGAAATCAATGAAATAGAAACTAAAAAAACAATAGAACAAATCAACGAAACTAGGCGCTGGTTCTTTGAAAGAATTAATAAGATTGACAAACCCCTGGCCAGACTTATCAAAAAGAAAAGAGAAAGGAACCAAATAAATAAAATCATGAATGAAAGAGGAGAGATCACAACCAACACCAAAGAAATACAAACAATTATAAGAACATACTATGAACAACTCTACGCCAACAAATTCGACAATCTGGAAGAAATGGATACATTTCTAGAGACATATAAACTACCACAACTGAACCAGGAAGAAATAGAAAACCTGAACAGTCCCATAACCAGTAAGGAGATTGAAACAGTCATCAAAAATCTCCAAACAAACAAAAGTCCAGGGCCGGACAGCTTCCCAGAGGAATTCTACCAAACATTTAAAGAAGAATTAATACCTATTCTCCTGAAACTGTTCCAAAAAATAGAAATGGAAGGAAAACTTCCAAACTCATTTTATGAGGCCAGCATCACCTTGATTCCAAAACCAGACAAGGATCCCATCAAAAAAGAGAACTACAGACCAGTATCCTTGATGAACACAGATGCGAAAATTCTCACCAAAATACTGGCCAATAAGATCCAACAGTACATTAAAAGGATTATTCACCACGACCAAGTGGGATTTATTCCAGGGCTGCAAGCTTGGTTCAACATCCGCAAATCAATCAATGTGATACAATACATTAATAAAAGAAAGAATAAGAACCATATGGTACTCTCAATAGATGCTGAAAAAGCATTTGACAAAGTACAGCATCCCTTCCTGATCAAAACTCTTTAAAGTGTAGGGATAGAGGGCTCATACCTCAATATGATCAAAGCCATCTATGAAAAACCCACCGCAAATATCATTCTCAAGGGAGAAAAACTGAAAGCTTTTCCACTAAGGTCAGGAAGACAGCAAGGATGTCCGTTATCACCACTGCTATTCAACATAGTACTAGAAGTCCTAGCCTCAGCAATCAGACAACAAAAAGAAATTAAAGGCATCCAAATCAGCAAAGAAGAAGTCAAACTATCACTCTTTGCAGATGATATGATACTATATGTGGAAAACCCAAAAGGCTCCACTCCAAAACTGCTAGAACTTGTACAGGAATTCAGTAAAGTGTCAGGATATAAAGTCAATGCCCAGAAATCAGTTGCATTTCTTTACACTAACAACAAGACAGAAGAAAGAGAAATTAAGGAGTCAGTCCCATTAACAATTGCAACCAAAACCCTAAGATACCTAGGAATAAACCTAACCAAAGAGGCAAAGAATCTATACTCAGAAAACTATAAAGTACTCTTGAAAGAAATTGAGGAAGACACAAAGAAATGGAAAAATGTTCCATGCTCATGGATTGGAAGTACAAATATTGTGAAAATGTCTATTCTACCTAAAGCAATCTACACATTTAATGCAATCCCTATCAAAATCCCATCCATTTTTTTCAAAGAAATAGAACAAACCATCCTAAAATTTATATGAAACCAGAAAAGAAGGTGGTGGGGATATTGACATTGGGGAGGGTATGTGCTATGATGAGTGCTGTAAAATGTGTGAACCTGGTGATTCACAGACCTGTACCCCTGGGGATAAAAATACATTATATGTTTATTTAAAAAAAATTTAATTTTAAAAAAATCAAGTAAATAAATAAATCTTAATAAAAGAAAAAAATAAAAGAAAAAAATAAAGACTATTTATTAGAGAGTGAGCACGAGCAAGGAGGGGAAGGTCAGAGGGAGAGGGAGAAGCAGAGCAGACTCCCTGCTGAGTGGGGATCCCAACAAGGGGCACAGACTGTATATTTAAAAGGCCGTGAGTCTAAAGAGCCTTCTATAAGGGGCTGGATAGAAAGATAAAGATTATTTGTTTTGAAAAACTAATAAAAAAATAACAAAAGGTCATTGAAATCTAAAATATCTGGACTGGAAGAGGCAGGCAATCTCCCGAGGCATTGCCCATCATTTTAGGAAGGTACTTTTCTTCATCGCTTCTACACATCTTGCTCTGACACTCCTACTTGTGTTCCAGCTATAGCGTCGGTTTTCCCAGTGTGTCTCCACTATTAGTCTATGAATCCCTAGAGAGCTAGAAGCGCCTTGCTTTGTCTCCCCCGACGTGTACAGAATCCAGCACACGGTTTGTGCTGAATCAATGCTTATTGAGCAAATGCGTGAATGAAGGGCAGTAAGCAGAGTGCTGCATGAGTGTGTGCTCCTGACATGTTAATACCCTACAGACACAAGGGGAAAAAAAGGCTTTTTATATTCTACAGTGATTGAAAAGAATACACAACTCATTATTTCCTAGAAGATGTACAGCCTAAAAATAGAAACAGTGAAGAAAGGATTTAAATAAGCTGATGGCCAATGGTTCCACATGGATTATTTGAAGGAAGCTAGAAAAGGAAAAGATAAAACATGTCACAGAAGAGTGTGTATCCAGAAAGCTGAACAAAGATGGTGGTGCCGGGTATGCAGAAGGTGTCTAATAAGATTCTTGTCACCTTCCCTTGTGGGTTACAGGGCACATAGGAGGGTCATTGTTGTAAAGATGCTTCTTTGGAAAGGCTGCGATTTCACATTGGTGAGGAGTGGGGGCTCTCAGAGGCTCTGGCTCTGGTGTTTAGCGAGGCACCCGCCTGCCTCCGTGGAGCTCGAACTAGTGGAATCCAGACAGATCTGAGCGCGGCTTGGAGCAGCAAGCAGGGAGCTGGGGTGTACTTCGCTGCCTCTCCATTTCCTCCACATCAGTCTCCCTGAGCACGACTCCTTTCTCCCCAGATCCCTTGAATCTGTCTGAATCTGCCCCCTGACCTGAGTCCCAACCCCACCATATCAGTTCCTGGATGACCAACAGCTATGCTAGTTTTTCTGCTTTCAGCCATGTGGCCATTAAGATGAGAGCCCTTACTAAAGACCTTTTTCTTTTTTTCTGTTCTTTTCTTTCTCTCTCTCTTTCTTTCTTTCCTTCTTTTTTAAATCAAACCCCCAGCTCCTGGAGGGGGACAGTGGTCATTTCATCTCTGTACCCTACATCAGAGACCCCTTCCTAATGGGTGCCATGGTGTCTCCTGATCTTCGGGATCCCATTTCCCACACTGTGATCTTCTCCCCATTCTCCCATCCGGTGTCCTTGTCCAGGTCCCTCACTGTCTCTGATCCCCTCCTCACTACTTGTAGCTAGCAGGACTTTCACAAAGAAATCTGCCATTCCTCAGCAACCTCTCAACCTTACAAATGTGTCTCTTTATACTGAAATTCCAATTTACAAGTTAAGACTGTTATGTGTATTATAATGGGATTCCTTGCTTTATAAAAGAATTTTTCACAGAATTCTTCAAGTTGTTCTTTCATTTTTTGAAAGATTTTTTTATTTTAGAGGGAGGGAAAGAGAGAGAGCACGTGCGCACGAGCAGTGGGGAAGAAAGGGGCAGAGGGAGAGGGAGAGAAGCAGACTCCCTGTTGAGTGAAGAGCCCAAAGGGGGGCCTGCATCTCACAACCCAGACATCACGACCTGAGCCGAAATCAAGAGTCTGATGCTTAACCAACTGAGCTACCCAAGTGCCCCACAAATTGTTCTTTAAAGTCGCATTTAAACAACTTAACTTACAGACAGGAGATTTATATATACATATATATTCTCATTGTATTTTCATGTCCTTATGGACAATGGTTTTTAAAAAAATTCCCATGTGCCTGGCATATTGCTTCATACCAAGTTACACAAAAAACAATTGCCAAGTGAATGAATGAACAAAAGTCAAAGCAAGGAAGAACAATTTGTTATGATTTCTTCAATAACCAAGAGAGCCATGTGTAGGGCCGGTCACAATGAATGCTTTTAGGGGAAATCTGACTAAGGGGTGAATTTACAAAGGAACCTTCTTGAATTATCTCATTTCTCCTCCTTCCATATCTACCTGGTAAGCTGAGGGCCGGGAGGTATTTGTAAGTAGCAGCATATCGTAAGGGGATTCTGATCAAGTTTGACATCAGTGCTTAATAACACTGTCAGATCTTGTCAGTTTCGTTTATGAGCCTATTTCTCAGGGGTACACGATGAAAATGATGAAAAGTGACTTTAATTAGGATCCCAAGGTGAAATGCTTGTTTGAGGCCTAGAAGAATTGAGAACAGTAGACATGCATGAGTCTTTATTACCACCCCTCCCCCTTGATTTTCTTTCATTTAATTCAAGTCCCAATAATGCACTAGAGGAATTTGTGGGAACAACATTACATTTGGAAATTGGAGAGATTGTAAAGCATGTATTTGGTTTGGTATGTGGCTTAGAATAAAAAACTATACCCATAATTAGCCTAACAGTATTTGTGCATGAACTTGAGAATCCAGGAAGGGGACACAATGCATTTCTGTGTATTTCAGATGCAGAAGAAATTCTCATCCAAATTAATTAACCATCCATTATCCCAGAAGCTGAGAAAAGACCAAGAATGGTAACTGAGCTAAATCTTGCAGATGACAATATCTAACAAAGTACTGTGTCCATGACAAGATTCAAGGTCTCCAGACAAGTGAACAAATATTTTGCTGTATTTAGTAGATGCTGGTAGGAGGTATCATTAGGGTCGGGCCATCATTTGTGAGTTACTTACTTGAGATCTAGTTGGCACCTGCAGGTGTGGCTGAATTACCCCTTATCTTTCCTGGAGACCTAGGCATTGCTGATTCATGCTGCTAGGCCATAAGGCTGCTGTTGATCATGCCTGGCCTCCCCCACTACCCTCTCCTTTTTCTCCACTTCAGGCTCTTCCTAATCCTTGGTGTGAAGGCCAGTCTCCAATCTAGAAACACTGTCTAAATGCTTTCACAGACAAATTTATGGCCAGCATCAGGTATGTTTCTCAGTGAGTTCTCAAAGTAGGCCTACAACAGAGATGGGGGAGTACCCACCTAGAAAACACCAGCCAAAGTCATTCACAGGAATAAACAAGAAGGACGAGTCAGCAAATTGGTTAACAAGTACTTACTGCTCACAGGATGTAGGGCATCGGATTAGACTAGAACCAGGGGCAATGGACATATTTGTCTATCCCTGGGTCTCTAAAGCGATTTTATTTACTCTCAGAAGTGAATACAGTGCTAATGAAAACCAGGGACACAGTTACACATACTCACACGGATGTATTACATTCTCCTATCATCAAGAAACAAAACAGTCAATGTTCTAAAAGTGCACAAAGCAAATATGTACAATGTAAAAAAATAATTACAACTATATAAAAGTAATTACAGTTGTTTGCATCCTGGAAACTTCTAGATGTCGCACCTGTCTGGCTCAGTGGGTTAAGCATCTGCTTTATGCTCAGGATATGATCCCGTGGTCCTGGGAGCAAGCCCTGAGTTGGACTCCCTTCTCAGAGGGAAATCTGCTTCTTCTTCTCCCTTTGGCCCTGTGATCTCTTTCTCTCTCAAATAAATAAATAAAAATTTTTAAAAAATAATATAGTTTTCATGAACTACATCATGTCTTTTTCCTTATTTTAAAAGGGCTGAAGATCCATTTTTGCATGGTTTGCTTACATTGCTTTCAGAGTTAGTTCTAAAAGGGTCTTGATGAAAACAGATATAAATGTATGAATTTACACAGATTTAAATATACAAATGCCTGTTCATCTTTCTTTTCTGTTCTCATTTCCTCTGTGTTATATTTTCCTCATCTGCCTGTTTTTAATTCTCTTTCTTGTTCTATTGGATTGGATGTATTTATATGTGCCACCTAAGTTTCTTTCTGGCCAAAGCATGATTTTCATAAAACAATAAACAGACTTATTCAGAACGTGGGGACAACTAACATTAGTGTTCCCAAAAGTTTAAAGTAAAAACAGATTTCAACATATATACCAGAAAATAATGCTTTAAATAACATCTTTTCCATAAAACTAAGGATGAATGTTTAGTGAAGTGAACCACAGATGCAACATGAAATCTAGAAAAGAAGGAGGCAAATTAAATTCTTTCTCAGTCTAACTGGAACAATCAAGAGGTTTATTCTTAGATCTGCGCACGTTAATTTAAATAGAACCCTTACTCTGGGCAACTTTATCCTCCAAACTCTTTTCTTTTCATTGACCTCTAATGTCATTTTTCTTCTTTCCCTGATGCATCCGATGCCCACCTATTTTTATACATTTTAAAGCACTATTCCATATGGAGGAATTGCTCTATAAACTGCCTTCAGAACCTTGGAATATTTCCATGGTTTCTCCTCCTTAATCAGAAGACCTATTTCTAGGCATTGGGCTATGACAATGTCTGGTGTAAAGACATCTGGGTGTCTTCCTTTCATGTCTTACGTTTGGGAACTAGGTGATGAGTGGAGCTGTTTTGTGGGGAAGGGACACCCCTCAGAAGGACTGAGCAGGGCCCTCTGGGAAGCAGTTTGCTGGAGGTCCCAAAGGTAGGGTCTCCTCTGCTCTACCCACTACTGCCCAAAGGGTGATCCAGGTGTGCCTCTGGCAGCGTGTTTCTCCCTGGCACCTTTGAGGGGTGAGGTGGAAGGCAACTTGGGTGCCGCTTTTCTCACTAAATCACTATGCTGTGACCCTGGACATACATCCAGCTGGCTCCCAGGAGCTAGAAGATGTACCTCCTCTCATTTTTGTGTAAGAAAATAATCAAGTATTATTGTTACTCTATTATTTTTTTTTTAAGATTTTATTTATTTAGTTGACAGAGAGACACAGAAAGAGAGGGAACACAAGCAGGGGGAGTGGGAGAGGGAGAACCAGGCTTCCTGCTGAGCAGGGAGCCCGACTTGGGGCTCGATCCCAGGTCCCTGGGATCATGACCTAAGCCGAAGGCAGACACTTAACCGACTGAGCCACCCAGGCACCCCTACTCTGTTATTTTTTTAAGTTTTTATTTGAATTCCAGTTAGTTAACATACAGTGTAGTATTAGTTACAGGTGTACAACATAGTGGTTTGACATTTCCCATACATCACCCGGTGCTCATCACAAGTGCCCTCCTTACTCTCCATCTCCTGTTTACCCCGTCCCTCTGCCATCTCCTCTCTGGTGACCACCAGTTTGTTCTCTTATAGTTAAGAGTCTGTTTCTCGGTTTGCAACTCTCTCTGTCTCTTTTTTTTTTTCTCTTTGTTCATTTGTTTTGTTTCTTATATTCCACATGTGAGTGAAATCATCTGGTATTTGTCTTTCTCTGACTGGCTTATTTTGCTTAGCATAATATGCTCCTACTCCATTCATGTCGTTATAAATGGCAAGATTTTTCCTATATGGCCAAATAATATTCCATTGTATGTATATGTACATCACATCTTCTTCTTCTCCTTCTTTTTAAAGATTTTATTTATTTATTTATTTGATAGAGATCACAAGTAGTCAGAGAGGCAGGCAGAGAGAGAGGAGGAAGCAGGCTCCCCGCTGAGCAGAAAGCCCGATACGGGGCTCGATCCTAGGACCCTGAGACCATGACCCAAGCCCAAGGCAGAGGCTTTAACCCACTGAGCCACCCAGGAGCCCCTACATCACATCTTCTTTATCCATACCTCAGTCAATAGACACTTGGGCTGTTTTCATAGTTCGGCTCTTGTACTTAACGCTGCTGTAAAATGTCAGGGTGCATGTATCTCTTTGAATTAATATTTTTGTATTCTTTGGGTAAACACCTAGCAGTCCAATTGCTGGGTCATAGGGTAGTTCTATTTTTAACTTTCTGAGGAACCTCCATACTGTTCTCTGGAGCCACCGCACCAGTTTGCCTTCCCACCAACAGTCCCGCAATTCTATTACTAGAGAAATGGCAAATGAGGTGAGTCTTTGCCTTTTGCTTCCCAGTGGTTTGTTGCTGCCCAGCGTAGCACATGCTGTGAAGGAGACCTGGGCTGTAGGCTCTAGCAGGGCTTTGTGCTGTGAGCTGTTGGCAAGGAAATTGACCTCGTGCATCGTCTTTTGACTCTGTACAATGGTTGGTGGTAGCCATGACGAAGAGATAATGTGGGTAGAGGGCTAGCGGGGTGCCTTGGTAACTGTTAGCCTTCCTGCACTCACATCCTACTTCCCTTTGTAGGGAAAGAATTAATTACAAATGAATAGCAAGAGTTAGAAAGCGACATTAGTCCTTTAATCAGGCAACCACAGTTTTGAAAGGATATGCCACAGGGCTATCCTCCTGAAGGTTAGTGGCTTCAGCGAGGAATTATTATAATAGCTAGCCCTGCGATTTTTGTACACTATCTCATTTAATATTCTCAGCACCCCCTGAGGTGGTATTAGCACCCATGTTTACAACTGCGGAGACCAGAGTCAGAGATGAAGTGTCCTGCCCAGCTGATGCATTTAGAGCTTAGGCTGACATCAGCATGTGCTTGCTGACCATCGGCAGCCCTGTCAGACCCTCTGAACCTTTGTGTTCGCTAACCCAGTAAAACAAAGTCCTTCGCCCACCCTAAAAACTGCTGAAAACAGAGACTACTCTTTGTTTGATGAGGAAACAGAAAGACACCCATATGCCCACATACCTAAATGGACCTAAAACCCTATCAGAAAAACTGAACTTAGTCTTAGCCGGTTCCATTAGGGATTTCATGGAATTTCCATACTCACTGGACTTCTAGCATCTACCTTTCTAAACAGCTTTATTTTTCTTTATAGCAATAACTGCCTGACTTTTGTTTGTAGTTTGTTCTGCATTCGAAGCTTGGGTTCCAGGGCAGGGACCTGGACTGTTCCCTTGTCAATGGTCTCCCCAGCACCCACCACCCCTCAGTAGATAGATACCAGTGAGGATTTGTGGAATGAATGGATTTCTGAAGTTTGTAAGTCTAACACCTACAATTGCTGAGGGGTAGTGAGTACAAGTCACCTCTTTGAGCTAACAAGGGATTTATCTGTAGGACTTTAACACAGAGCGGTAAATCTTGTCATGCGAGCACCACGACAGGTGGTTTGAGAGTAGAGAGTTAGGCAGAAGAAACTTTGCATCCATTCAGATCACCTTACTCAGGTAACCAGCTGTACCTTAAGTGGCAGAGTGGATCTGCATTCCAGGACGTGCTTTAGTGATGATTCTCGTGATGGAAATTTGGGGGAGGAAGGATAAACAGTTCTGGACGGCTGCTTTGTCTGTCTGGGCTTTAAGGGCTCAGTGCCAGGCTTTTCTGCTTCTCAGACTGTCCCTGCCACCTAAGTGAACTTCCTTAGGCCTGTCATTTTTCTTACCCTCTTTTTGCTTTCTGAAAATGGGGTCCCACTGGCAACCTAAATCCGAAAATCTGGGTTTTGGGGAATGGTGCTGTGCTAATCAATTGTGATGGAGTTCAATAGACCTGATGCAACTAGTGAGGTCTGTATATACACATTTCCAACGGCTCTCTTTGGTACGAGGAACACACCGTTCAAATCATCGATTTAAAAAAACTCTTGGCAAAAAAAAAAAAAAAAAGGGAAAATTCCTCGATTAGCCTAATACTATAATTAGGACCAAGAAATTTAGTCAGGATCTCCTTGAAATTTCCTTTGCTCAGTTCAGGTTTTGAGAAATGGGGTGTGTGTGTATGTGTGTACACGCGCGTGCGACTGGTGAAATAGGAATCCTATGTTTGCTCATATATTTATGTTGGCACTTATTTCCCCACACTCTTCTCGCAGTCTTTCCTTCCAAATCAAATCTTTACACTTCCCTCAGCTTCCTCAACCCTGAGGATTCAAATGAGACGGAGAGCGACTCCGCCCTCTTATGAATATGCAACAGCGAGGGGCGGGGAGGAAGCGCGGGAGAAAAGCCCTGCGAGGAAATTCAACCTGGGCAGCCCGAAACGGGCTCCAGCCGGCCGCGCCCACCTTCTGCCCCGGTCTTCGGGGACCAGCACACAATAGCGCAGCCGGGGGCCTGGGAAGCCCAACTCGCCCCCGAGGTGGACTTGGTCCTCGCCAGGGAGATGTGGCATCTCAGCAGCCCCTCAGAGCCCATCTGAACTCCCGCCCGGAAGGCCACCCCCGGCCGGATTAACGGTCTCCCGACCTCGGGGCCGTGTGTCCCCGCCCTTTGTGGTGCAAATGAGGAGCGCTCAGGGGCCTGGGGGGCGGCGCTCGCCCGGGACAAAGTTTGCCCGCTGCTTTTCCGACACTTCTTTCACACTTCGTTTGAGCTCGGCGCGGGATGGTCGGATCCATCCAGGGATCCCCCCTGCCGGCGCGGAGGAATGCTGAGGAAGGTAAGTGGGTTATCTTTGCCGGTTGTCACCTCTCCCTCACGTTTGGAGGAGGGACCACCAAGCAGCAGGTGGCCGGCATCCTCCGCCCGTGGAACATTTTTTCGGAAACAAGCGTGAGAGAAGGCGGGTATTAGCGGTTCTGCGTAAGAGATCCGGCAGAGCTGTTGGAGAGTGTAGGTTTGGAAAGTTGCCGCGACCCAGCAGGTGCGGGGGGCGAGCTCTCAGAGCTGTCCCTCCCACCCCCCCGCGACGGCCGGAGCACAAAGCTTGAGAGCCCGCGCGGCCGCGTTGCCATGGCAGCGGGGGCGGGGCCGAGTCGCGGCGTGCCTGGGTTTCGGGGCGACGGAGGGGCGCGGGAGAGGGGGACGCAAAATCTTTGGGAGCTTTTCCCCAAGATGAGCCAGTTCTTGTCTCACCGGATCGTTAACTCTAGTGTATTGGCCGACACTTGTCCTTTGGTGAGAGAATCGGGCTGCCATCTGCTTAATACCCTCAACTTTGCTTTAGAAATACTGGATTATGGTCTGGTGAAAGACATGAAAAAGTTAGAAGATACTTCTTTCTAAAAGTAATAACAATAAAATATTCTGTTTCCTCGTTTTCCATAGAGCATCTGCTGAGGGATAGTCCTTAATTCTCATCATTAAAAAAATACAGAACCTGGTTTGCATCTATGCAAATGAATTGGCCTTCAACCTTCCAACATATTAACCAAAATCTTTGCAAAATAAAAGCACATACAGTAGGTAGCAGGCAGTGTAAAACATTCAGATAATTACATCTTAAAATGTTTTACAAAGACACAAATTTCACAAAGCAAGGGAGAGAATGTTATTTTTTTCCACCGGGTATTTTCTTACATGTAAATGTGCCAGATAATTCTGGCCTATTATCGCAAAGATTATTTCAGCTGTGCACTGCCGAAGAAAATATTAGAGAGGAATTTGAATTATCTTTTCTAGAGTAGTGATTGGCAGCTACAGTAGTATTTTACCCCTCCCCCCTTCCCATTTATCATATAATAGCTAAAGCTATCTTTTGGTGTTTTTAGTTCTTCAGATTTAATTGTGTTTATTAACTGATCTGTTAACAGTTCTTAGCGGTGTTTCACACACTGGTTTATTTCTTTCTCTGTCTCCAATTTATTTTATTTGTTCTTGTTTGTTTGTTTGTTTGTTTTTGAGAGAGAGAGAGACAGAGAGAGAGTGTGTGTGTGTGTGTGTGTGTGTGTGTGTGTGTGCGTGCGCGCGCGCGCGCACCCAGGGTGGAGGGGCAGAGGGATAGAGGGAGTAGGAGGGAGAGAATCTTAAGCAGGCTTCATGCTCAGGGCGGAGTCCCACCTGGGGCTCCATCTCAGGACCCTAAGATCCTGACCTGAGCCGAAATCAGGAATGGGTCGTTTTATTTATTCATTTTTTAAAAGATTTTATTTATTTATTTGACAGAGAGAGATCACAAGTAGGCAGAGAGGCAGGCAGAGAGAAAGAGGGAAGCAGGCTCCCCGCTGAGCAGAGAGCCTGATGCGGGGCTCGATTCCAGGACCCTGAGATCATGACCCTGAGATCATGAAGGCAGAGGTTTAACCCACTGAGCCACCCAGGAGCCCCAGGAATGGGTCATTTAAGTGACTAAGCCACACAGGTGCACCTCTCTGCCTCCAATTTAAAATTGTCTATGTGCAATTTATTCATGTATTTATTTTATCAAATGTTTATTAAGCTTTGCTACGTGCTGTGTTCAGAGCCAGACTTGGGATTAAGTGGTGAGAGGGACATACAAAGTTGAATTAGAAAAATATACAGTTTAGAGAGAGGGAAAGGCTAGGAAGCAATTATAATCCACTGTGATACATTCTTATTTAGAAATCCCCTGCTGCTGACTAGGAAGATTCCCTGATCACAGTTGTGCAGTGTACTTCATTTGTGCCGTCACCTTTGCCCTTCCAAGGTAGGCATTATTCATGGACCAGTTTAAACTATGAGGAAGGTGAGGGGCGCCTGGAAGGCTCAGTGGGTTAAAGCCTCTGCCTTCGGCTCAGGTCATGATCTCAGGGTCCTGGGATTGAGCCCCGCATCAGGCTATCTGCTCAGCGGGGAGCCTACTTCCTCCTCTCTCTGTCTGCCTCTCTGCCTACTTGTGATCTGTGTCTGTCAAATAAATAAATAAAATCCTTAAAAAAAAAATAAACTATGAGGAAAGTGAGACTAGAAAAGTACAGTAATTTGTTTACAGTAATTTACAGTTCTTACAGTTAGTAAGTGGTAAGTCAGAATCTAAATCCAAATGTGATTGCTATGACATGCTGCATTAAATCCTTTATCCTTGCGTTCCTACCAAATTACCGTATTTTGATCATTCTTAGTAGTGAGTGTAAATTTCTAAAAATAATTATGTAGTTTTCTTTTTGGCTGAGATGTTTTCCAAGTCAGATATTTCTAAAGTCAAATATCAATTGCGGGGGCACCTGGGTCGCTCAGTGGGTAAAGCCTCTGCCTTCGGCTCAGGTTATGATCTCAGGATCCTGGGATCTGAGATCGCCCCACATCCAAGCTCTCTGCTCAGCAGGGAGCCTGCTTCCTTCTTCCCCCTCTGCCTGCCTCTCTGCCTACTTGTGATCTGTCAAGTAAATAAAATCCTAAAAAAAAAAATATCAGTTGCACTTCTGAAGAGTGTATGTTCTTCCTACTGGAACATTGCTATTATCAATTATTGTCAACTATCTTTTTTAAGGGGTTCCTGAGGAGCTAATGAAAGACCCAAGAATTTGATTATTCAAATCAAGTTTTAAGAATATTAGAGATACTTATATATTAAAGCATTCTATTTTACAAATATTATAGAATTAGATTTGTTTAAAGCAAATACACTACTTAGCACTCAGGTTTTTATTATCTTTCTTATTTTATAATTTTTTGTTAAAGGTTTTATTTATTTATTTGTCAGAGAGAGAGAGAGAGTCCAAGCAGGGGGAGCAGCAGTCAGAGCAGGCAGAACAGGTAGAGGGAGAAGCAGGTTCCCCGTTGAGCAAGAAGCCTGATGTGGGACTTGATCGCAGGATGCTGGGATCATGACCAGAGCCAAAGATAGTGACTTAACTGACTGAGCCACCCAGGTGTCCCTACTTTTCTTAGTTTTAAATCTTTTTAATCAGGTTTGTTAGCTTCTGCTGGCAGTGACGTTAGTACATGATAGCTGGAAATTGCTATCTGGGAAGTTGTCCTAGAAAGTTCGGGTATGAACCTGATTTGACCTGGTCACAGCCCTGAAAACCACTGTGAACTGATCTTATAAGTGTTTTTTACTGCAAAAAAATAGTTTTCTAATTAGATTACAAGATCCATGAAGGCAAGAAGCAGGTCTTTTCTGTCTTTAGAACCTATCTTTTAATATCAAATACAATATTCTTCATAAATATTAAGTGGCTAGAGAAGCAAAAGTAAGCTTTATTAGGCCAATGAAATATAGAGTAGAATTAATCCTGTAAAATGCGAGCGTCACAGAAATTCTAATCTTTTTTTTTATTTTTTTCATGATACTATTCTACAAACTGATAGATAGTACCTATTTTACAAATAGAAAAACTGAGCCCCAGCGATTAGTATATAAAATATTTTCCAATGTTTTATCTTTTTTTTTTAAAGATTTTTATTTATTTGACAGAGATCACAAGTAGGCAGAGAGGCAGGTAGAGAGAGAGGAGGAAGCAGGCTCCCCACGGAGCAGAGAGCCCGATTCGGGGCTCGATCCCAGGACTCTGGGATCATCACCCGAGCCGAAGGCAGAGGCTTTAACCCACTGAGCCCCCCAGGTGCCCTCCAATGCTTTATCTTAATTGAACCTCACAACCACCATGCAATAATTCCCAATCACTATATTTTTTAACATATGAAAACATAGAAGCTCAGAGAAGTTGAGTGACATGGTCAGAGTCACCAGAGAGGGAGGGGCACCTCCGATAATGTCAAGTGATTTTGTGCACTATACCCATACAAACCAGATGCACCCGTGAGCTTTGAGAATCAAAGCCAGATCTGCGGGTGCTAGGTGCAAGATGCCTTCTCTCTGTCTCACCTTCCAAGGTTCCACATGTTTGGGCAAAAGGGGAGAAACCTTCTTTTAAAAGACAAGTACAGGGGAGCCTGGTTGGCTCAGTCAGTTAAGCCTCTGCCTTGGGATCAGGTCATGATCCCAGGGTCCTAGGATCAAGCAGCACATTAGGCTCCCTGCTCAGTGGGGAGTCTGCTTCTCCCTCTTCTTCCACCCCTTCCCCTGCTCCTTCTCTCTCTCTCTTTCAAATAAACAGATAAATCTTTTTAAAGAAACAACAACAAAAAATAAAAGACAAGTACAGACAGAGGCAGGGCAGAAGCAAGGAAGACATGCTCGGTGGAGCAAAAAAAAAAAAAAAAAAAATGTGAGCCGGGGGAAAAAACAGTGAAATGAAGTTGATAAAAGAAGGAACCAGTGTTCGCAAGTGGTAGTGAGGAGGCCGAGGTGTATTAGTTTGCTACGATTGCTACAACAAAGTACCACAGAGTGACTGATGAAAAAAACCAGACATTTACTGTCTCACAGTTCTGGGGACTTCAAGTCTGAGGTCCAGGTGTCAGCAGGGTTGTTTTCTTCTGATACCCCCTCTTTAGCTTGTATGGGGCTATCTTTTGCTGTATCCTCACCTGGTCTTCCTCTGTGTGTCTGTCTGTCTGTCCTAATCTCTTCTTATGATACCTGTCTTGTTGGACTAGCGTCCACTCATTTGACCTCATTTTACATTAATTGGCTCTTTCAAGGCCCTATCTCCACATACAGTCACATTCTGAGGCACTGTAGGGTTAGAACATCAACATACGAATTTAGAGGGAACTCAATTCAGTCCATAATAAAGGATAAGAAAAGTGAACCTGATCTATGATTCTGAAGACATGGTCTATTTCACCTGTTTTATTCCTGTTCGTATTCTCTCTTGGCACAAATAAATGTTGGAGCAAGTAGTGGCAATTTTTTTCTATCAGTATATTCCCCTGGATGTATAAAGAAAAAAAAGATTCAGAGCATAATTCTATATTTAGCTTGCTTCGTACTTTATTTTCACTCTCACCTCTGGAGGGCCAACTTCAAGCCTTGTCAAGTTTTGACAAGGGCAGACGAAACGGATGATTGATCCCATTGCCAGCCAGGTCTAACCTATCTCTCTGCCTTTTTGGAGCTGTGGAGTGCATACGATTTGTGTCCTATGCACTCCCTGTGTAGTGTGATGAATCTAGGAAAAATGAACTCAAAATACTAAGAGGATAGTGAAGCTGTCATATGTCACAGCCATGGAGGTAAGCTAGGGAGACCTATCAGAATGGCATTTTCCAGCTTATTTCTAACAAGATGTTCAGCGTAGTACTTCAGACTGAACAGTAACCAGAAGAATTTGAAAGTTTTCTCTGAGGCACTGAGCAGCTAACAAGGTTACATACAATTGGAGTGTGTTGCCAAGACTCAAATTATTAAAATGCTGTGGTCATAGAATAACAGGGACAAGAGGGAAGCCTAGAAGTCTTGTGGCCAGTGCCTTGCTCAAAGCACAGACACTGCTTTGTAAAGGTAGGAATCAGGTAGGAATCAAGATGGCCAAAGAAGATTCCAGAGTCTTCTGCAATAAAAGTTTATGTAAATAACCAATCATCAGAGTCTCAAAGTACTTTTATTTCTTTGACTTCCTTCATTACTTCATATCCTGTCTTCAGAAAAGGTGAAACATACCTGTCCACTTTTCTTCATGCAATATCTTGTGATTTTTTTAAAACACTTTATTTTATTTAAATATTTTATTTATTTGACAGAGAGACAGTGAGAGAGGGAATATAAGCAGAGGGAGTGGGAGAGGGAGAAGCAGGCTTCCCACTGAACAGGGAGCCCGATGCAGGGCTCGATCCCAGGACCCTAGGACCATAACCTGAGCGGAAGGGCAGACGCTTAACGAATGAGCCACCCAGGCGCCCCAATATCTTGTGATTTGCTAAAGCAGTTTTAATAGGACACTGCTCAACCCTTTTTTGTAAGCTGAACTGAAACTCTGTCCATTGTTTTAGCAATCTGTTTCTATTAGTCCCATGAAAGCTACCCCTCACCATCTGGAACTGTAGAGTTGTTATTTATGTCTTCCTGGCACCCCCCTGACTTGTTCCCCTTTGGGGACCATCCTATTTACATCAAGTGTGGGGCCCCAGACTATATTCTGAAATTTCCCTACTGACGAATATGCATCCAATATACTTGGTGGAGCGTTTTTAAGAAATACCAGAAGCTTTTGAAATGTGCCCTTTGGCTGTGATCCAGTAGCTTTCCATTCCATGATGGGTGGTTTCAGAAACAGGTTCTTGTGTGGAATAGCTATTGTTACCCAGCCAAAAAAAGAGTGCCTATTTCTCAGAGCGATGCATACTTAATTAGCAACGGGATCGATGCCAGGGCCTGGAATTTGAAAAGTCAGCTTTGAAAGTTTGTATAAGTCCCTGAAGGGCAAAACTATGTATTTCTCCTTGTGATATGAGCCAGACTTTGGTCTAAGCGGTCAGTTGTGCGAATTGGCTGACACAGGGTCAGGAGGCGGGTTGGCCTGTTCCACAGCTGTTTCTTTAACACCTTTTCATTAAAAACTTGCCTCAGAGGCACTCCCCTCAAATTAGGAGAAAAGAGCCAAAGACATATGTGTAAAGAGTGAGGAAAAACTACCGTCCATGGCTGTTTAGACTTCCTCAGATTTTGGTACAGTGAAATACCTTTCATTCCCCTGTGTTACTGAAGAAAATCACGAGCTTGAAGTGTCTGGAAAGTTCCCAGGCAGTCAACAAGTATTTATCAATCAGAAACTATCTGATCCGGCGCTGACAGGGCATAAGAAGATGTGTCATGAGCTTTCTCCTCAAGTAGCTGATGCTAGAGTTCTGGGTAAACAGGCATGAAAACATTGAAAGTTTGTTGTGTGTGCTCCTGGACATATGGAAGCCCTAGGAATGACTGCTCCAGGTGGAGCTTGGGGGCCAGAGAACTACATCCTCCTTCCTCCGTGGCTTTGCCCATGCTTTAAGTTCTCATCACCCCAACCCCCCTAAGCCCAGGTCCTTTCCTGCTTTTCAGAGTATTGCTTCAATCCGGTAAGGATCTTCAAGAAATCCTATCTTTGAATGTGTTTACGCCAGGGTGAATCTAGCCATAGGATTTTAAGCTTTATAATCCTGGAGGAAATGCATCACCATTTGAAGGAAATAAAAGAAGGGGCTAGGTTGAAGGAGTAGAAGAGAGACCATTTCAATCTTTTCCCCCATGGATAGTAGTTGTAAATTCTTGGCAAGCCATGAAAAGACTGCCAGAGTTTACATACATTTTTAAGGACAGAAAGATATGTTGGCAATGACTTATAACTATGAGACTGTGTTGAGGGCAACAGCAGGGCAGAGAGGAGAAAAACATTCGTCCAGAATCCTAGATGGTGACAGAAGATAGGGCAGTGGCAAGTGTCCATTATCCCAAGACTGGGAAGAAAACAAACATGGCAACTGGGAAGCCAGCTCAGGGTACAGAAATGCCCCCTGGGGTTATCCTCCAGAAGCTCCAGTCTCCCTACTCCTCACCCTCCCTTCCTGATGATCAGCCAGGATTTCCGAGCTGGAAGGGTCCCCAGCAGGGAGTGTCAATGCCATTGTTCTTCGTGTTTCAAGGTAGAAAAATAAATTCAGTTTGGTGTTAGATTCCCAGGTGGTGTTGTTTGTTTGTTAAGTACACCACTTCTTCAGGTGAGTGCATTCGGTGTTTGGGGTTGGCTCAGGGACACATTCATTGTATATCTATCGCTAAGGAAAATATATGCCAAATTCCAAACAAGTGAGATGTATTTTTATTGCACAAAGTGTTTGTGGCATGAAGATTAGTACAACAAGAATTTTATTTGGACGGCCAAGATGTAAGAGCTAAGAGCATTAGAAGAGGGTTGGGAGACATGCATTTAAGTCTTGTGTCTAATACCAATTAAGAAATGTTTAGCAAGCCAAATTCCCAGAGGTGACATTTTGTTATTTGCAAGAGGAGGGACTTGATTAGATCATTTCTAAGGCTCTTCGCTGTCTGGAATTCTGCTCTTTCTAAAAGGCAGCCTGAAATGAAAGAAAGTGCCTTTTCTAAGAATCCCAAATGCTTGTCAATGATCAATCCTTTTGCCTTCCATCCATAAGTTTTCCAGGGACCCTATGGGACTGTAATGGTCAACGATTAACGTTACCAACCTGTTTTCACGCACAAGGTTGGGAAAATCTTCCCAGGAAAAGTTTTAGAGGTGAAAAGTTACTAGCTTTTCTTAATTCATTCTTTCAATTCCTGGTTTTGTAAAAATAGAATTGTCTTCAGATCCTCCTGGCTTCTAATGTCTTGGCTGTGAGATCTCAGCCTCGAGAAGCCATCAGACCACTCAGCAGCCATAGTGCCATTAAATGTCACAGTCCTTTGAGGCTGTTTTTGTTGTTATTATGCACATCTCAAGTAGAATATCTCAGGATGCATCCTCAACCCAAATGCCTGTCACTTCTTTTGACTGGGAACATAAGATGTCCCTGTGCGACTAGTTGCAGCAATACAAAGTGAAGCATAATTACCATTTAGTGTAGAATATGTAAGAGTGTCAATATAGACACATTTACAAATAATGTAAAATATAAAGCATAACATGGAACTTTGGAAAATTTTAAATTTTGGTATTTTAATTTCTATTTTATTTTTATTTATTTATTTATTTATTTTTAATTTTTTTAAATTTATTTTCAGCGTATTCATTGTTTTTGCACCACACCCAGTGCTCCAGGCAATCCGTGCCCTCTCCAATACCCGCCACCTGGTTCCCCCAACCTCCCACCTCCCGCCCCTTCAAAACCCTCAGATGGTTTTTCAGAGTCCATAGTCTCTCATGGTTCACCTCCCCTTCCAATTTCCCTCAACTCCCTTCTCCTCTCTAACTCCCCTTGTCCTCCATGCTATTTGTTATGCTCCACAAATAAGTGAAACCATATGATAATTGACTCTCTCTGCTTGACTTATTTCACTCAGCATAATCTCTTCCAGTCCCGTCCATGTTGCTACAGAAGTTGGGTATTCATCCTTTCTGATGGAGGCATAATACTCCATAGTGTATATGGACCACATCTTCCTTTTCCACTCGTCTGTTGAAGGGCATCTTCGTTCTTTCCACAGTTTGGCGACCGTGGCCATTGCTGCTATAAACATTGGGGTACAGATGGCCCTTCTTTTCACTACATCTGTATCTTTGGGGTAAATACCCAGTAGTGCAATTGCAGGGTCATAGGGAAGCTCTATTTTTAATTTCTTGAGGAATCTCCACACTGTTCTCCAAAGTGGCTGCACCAACTTGCATTCCCACCAACAGTGTAAGAGGTTTCCCCTTTCTCCACATCCCCTCCAACACATGTTGTTTCCTGTCTTGCTAATTTTGGCCATTCTAAGTGGTGTAAGGTGGTATCTCAATGTGGTTTTAATTTGAATCTCCCTGATGGCTAATGATGATGAACATTTTTTCATGTGTCTGATAGCCATTTGTATGTCTTCATTGGAGAAGTGTCTGCTCATATCTTCTGCCCATTTTTTTATATGATTG
Source organism: Lontra canadensis (assembly GCF_010015895.1). Classification (NCBI taxonomy): domain Eukaryota; kingdom Metazoa; phylum Chordata; class Mammalia; order Carnivora; family Mustelidae; genus Lontra; species Lontra canadensis. The sequence goes on along the minus strand of NW_022631097.1, from coordinate 5,059,838 downwards.
TCTGTTTTGTGTGTGTTGAGTTTGAGGAGTTCTTTATAGATCCTGGATATCAACCTTTTGTCTACTGTCATTTGCAAATATCTTCTCCCATTCCGTGGGTTGCCTCTTTGTTTTGTTGACTGTTTCCTTTGCTGTGCAGAAGCTTTGGATTTTGATGAAGTCCCAAAAGTTCATTTTCGCTTTTGTTTCCTTTGCCTTTGGAAACATATCTTGAAAGAAGTTGCTGTGGCTGATATCGAAGAGGTTACTGCCTATATTCTCCTCTAGGATTCTGATGGATTCCTGTCTCACGTTGAGGTCTTTTATCCATTTTGAGTTTATCTTTGTGTACGGTATAAGAGAATGGTCGAGTTTCATTCTTCTACATATAGCTGTCCAGTTTTCCTAGCACCATTTATTGAAGAGACTATCTTTTTTCCACTGTATATTTTTTCCTGTTTTGTCGAAGATTATTTGACCATAGAGTTGAGGGTCCATATCTGGGCTATCTACTCTGTTCCACTGGTCTATGTGTCTGTTTTTATGCCAGTACCATGCTGTCTTGGTGATCACAGCTTTGTAGTAAAGCTTGAAATCAGGTAACGTGATGCCCCCAGTTTTATTTTTGTTTTTCAACATAAATACATAAAAAAGATTTTATTTATTTATTTGACAGAGATCACAAGTAGACAGAGAGGCAGGCAGAGAGAGAGAAGGAAGCAGGCTCCCCACTCTGCAGAGAACCCGATGCAGGGCTCGATCCTAGGACCCTGGGATCATGACCTGAGCCGAAGGCAGAGGCTTAACCTACTAAGCCACCCAGGCACCCCCCAACTAGCTCTTAAATACATACATGACTTGAAAGCTAGGAAGCACACTACTTTTAAGATAACCACAGTTTTAATGGGATGGAAGATGGCTGGAATAAGGAGAAAATCAACAGTTCCTCTGACTGCGGGAAGATATTCTCTGGAGAAAAGTGTAAGCGCTTCTAAAGTTAAATATATTAATCACTGTCAGCTCTGGGAATCTGCCCAAACAAATCATTGTTCCTGCAGTGTTTGCGTTCAGCCAACTTGAGCTGTCAACCACTGAATTAGGCACTTTTTTCCCCCTAAAAGACATGATTTGGCCAGTAAGAATTTGGTTATGCAATTATATGTTCACCAATTAGGAGCTAAAAGCCCTGGATTTGGAAAAGTTTGGTATTTTAATGATCCAAAGTATAAATAAGTCCCTCCCCCCCACAATAAATAACAGATGTAAAAATTTTAATTTCAAATTGGCCGGTCTTTAAAGCCACACTGTAAGCCATACACTAAGGTACTGAGGATAAGAAAAATTTGAATGCCACTAGCAGGGAGAAACTGCCTTTTTTTTTTTTTTTTTTTTTTTTTTAGAAAAGAAAAGAAGGGTAAAATCCTTTAGAAAATGACTTAAGATTCTTTCCCTATTAAAAATGAGAAAAATGAAAGAAGTTCCCAAGAATGTTGACCAATGATACAATTCCTGTAAAAACTGTATATATATTTTTTTTTTTTACTAGAACTCTAATCAGAAGTATAGGAGTCCTATGGCCTCTATTAAAGGCAACAGGAGACATTATTATCAAGATTTGATGAGTATTATACCTGCAAAATTTAATTGCAGCCACATTATTCTAGTTATGACGAGATAGGTTTAGGAAAGGAAGGACACAGCAGAAGTCCCCAGCAGCTGAACGGAAGACACCAGGGCAGGACAGGAGCTGCGGGAATGGACTGGAAGGAAGGCAGGGACAGTGTTTTCCAGTGTCCTTGCTTGGTTATTTCTTTGGGAAAGGGGCTTCTGGAATTTTCACTGGGATCCAATTTATGAAAACTGCTTATGAGAGGGAGAGAAAGATTTAGCCCAAGTAGCTAAATGAATATGAATTAGAGAGATGATGGAAAACAACATCCATCATTGATATTTTTATTCAAGTAGTTTCATATTAAAGATTAGTGTTTCTGAAAGCTTAATTTGCCAATTGAACAAAAGGGCTAGTTTACTAAAAATCTAGTTTAAAAAACTGATTATTTCAAACATGGGTTTTCATCATGGGCAAGATGGCAGTTTGTAGGAAAGCACCAAAAACTCTATTTTTAAAAATATAAGTGTGTTGGAGCGCCTGGGTGGCTCAGAGGGTTAAGCCTCTGCCTTCAGCTCAGGTCATGATCTCAGGGTCTTGGGACCGAGCCCCACATCGGGTTCTCTGCTCAGTAGGGAGCCTGCTTCCTCCTCTCTCTGCCTGCCTCTCTGCCTACTTGTGATCTCTGTCTGTCAAATAAATAAATAAAATCTTTAAAAAATATATATATATAAGTGTGTTAATTTTTAAAAATTGTTTTAATTTTTAAAAATATGTACCTTATTTATGTGCTGTGAAATCAGAGCATAGAAAATAGCATCTACTGAAAAGTTGCCTCCTGTCTTCCATCCCCCTAACACTTCCACATCACCCAGTTCCCCGGAAGCAGCCAGTATTACCTGGTTCTTCCATGTGCTTCAGAGGAAGTCTAGACCTGTGTAAGATAATATATTTTCTTCTATCCTCTCCCTGTTTGTCATATGAGTGATGACATCATCTACACGCTAATTCTGGATCTTTCATTTTCACTTCATGATATGCTTTGGAGATTATTCCTTTTCAGTTCATAAAGCAATTCTTCATTTTTTTTTTCTTTTTTTAAGTGTGGTAAAATATATACAACATGAAATTTACTATTTTAAAGCATACAGTTCAGTGGCTTTAAGTACTTTTCATATTGTGTAATTGTCACTATCATCCATCTCCAGAACTTTTTTATTATCCCAAACTGAAACTCTGTCTCCATTAAACAACAGCTCCCCACACCCTGTAGCCCCGGGTGACCACCATTCTATTTTCTATGTTTGTGAATGTGACTCTTCTAGTTTGGCTCTTCTAGCTACCTCCTACAGGTAGAATCATAAAATATTTGTTCTTTTGTGTCTAGCTTATTTCAGTTAGCATAATGTCCTAGAGGTTCATCCATGTTATAGCCTATATCAGAATGTCATTTCCTTTTAATGGCTGAATAATATTTCATTGTATGTCTATACCATTTTTATCTGTTCTTCTGTCAATGGACATCTGGGTTGTTTCCCCTTTCCTCCGTCCTTTTTGATGGCTGCATATAGTGTTCTGTTCTATGGTTGTAACATATTATACCGACCAGTTTCTTATTGATGATCAGGTTATTGCCATGTTTCAGTGACTAATTGTGAAATTAAACCACTTCATATAATATAAACTCATTTCTTGAAATGGATTTGCTGAAAAAAATGTTATACATGTATTAAATTTGGGGCCATTATTAAATTGCCCTCCATGGAAATTATACCAATTTACACACCCTATAGAGGCTGTCTTTGCCTCCCTCCTTACCAATGCAGAGCATTACCAAATTCCATCTTTGTTCATCTTATGGTGGAAAACAGTGTTTCACAATAGTTGCAGTTTGCATTTCTCTTATCTTGAGTGAACTCTGGAAGTCTTAGGGCCATTTCTTTTTGTTAGTTTTTTTGTTTGTTTGTTTTTCTGGGACTATATTCGTTTCCTTTGTTCATTTCTTAATCAGGCTATTGAGGGTTTTTTTCCCTCCCTCTGCTTTATACTGGCTGTTCTTGAAAAATTTGCTTTTGTTTGGCATCCTTAATGTATCTTGTGGGAGACTTTTGGAAGTTTGCTGTGAAACTGGAGCTTTGTCTAAGAATAGTGAAACCTGCTTTTCAACACGATTGACCAAATATTGACTCCACGACAATACATTTGACCAAGCGGACATACCATCTGATGCTGTAGGAGGCTTTATTGGAGAGGTTATATTAAAAAGAAAGTGTATCTCTGTGAGAACAATAGAAAAAGTTCTCACAATGTGTTTTAATGTTGTTAAGGATTTACTCATCTTTCAAAAGGGGGTATAAAAACCCATGATAATAAATAACTTGGTATATATTGAAAAAAAAAAAAAACAACAACAACAACCCAGAAACAAAGTAGCATATTGTTAAATTTCATTTTGTTAACCCATGTACCCTATACTGGATACCTCCAACTCAACATGCTCCACTCTGGACTCATTCCTTTGACCCACAAAGCTCTCCTCAGTTCCTGTGTTTCCCATTTGGGTTTTCTAAGGCACTTGTCACTCTCCTCCATATCCAGCTAGCTTGTCACCAATGTCCCTCAGGTGCATCCACCACCTAGTGTCCTCATGCCCACCACCTTGTCCAGACCCACATCAGAGCTCTTCTGGGTTACTGCAGCAACCTCCAACTGATCCTTGTCCCTGCTCAGTAGTTCTGTGATCTGTAGCCAAGAGTGAAGTTTATGAAATGCAAATCGGATTGGCACATCTCTTTAAAATCCTTTGATGGTCCCCTATTGCCCTTAGGAGAAAACTCAAACTCCTTAATGTAGCCTCCAAGGCCAGCGAGCCCTGGCCTGTCCCACTTATCCCTCAGGTGCCACCACACCCCTTTTTCTACACTTCCCTCTTCTCTTGGTAATCTTTCAATTCCTCAAACTCAGGGTGCACACTCATGTTTCAGGAACTTTGACTTTGCTGGAATGTTCTCCCCTGTTCCATTCCCTCTACCTCCTTCCCCTGGAAAACTCCTACTCACTCTTTGTCAGCCAAGTCTCACGCAACTCCCCTAGTCTGAGTCAGTGGCTTCTCCAGGACCCCTGAATATCCCTTTTCTTTCATGATCATGATTTCATGTACTGTAAGGGCCTGTTTCCCTGCACAAGTAGGTACTCTCCACCAGGCCATAAGTGCCCAAGGAGCAGGACCGTGTCTCCCTTGTTTCCCACCATTGCCTCAGCAACTAGACACACTTATCGCTCATAAATAACTGTGGATAAGTGATTGTTGAAAGGGGCCTGAGGCTCTGAAAGAGAGTGTCTCCTGAGAATGGGGTATTGCTCTGTGTGAGAGGATTGTGATAATGTTATGTATTGAAACCGTGAATGCCTTCCCCACAAATTCTGAAATCTGTCTGGCAAGAAAAGAGGGTGAGGTTAGCTGTGCTCTTGTTTGCTTAATGGCCTGCCAGCCTCAGGAGCATGACCACTGAGGATAAGGGTTACTCAAGGTTGAGTCTGGGTAGCAGGGAAACAAAGGGCACCTGCCAATATTCTGGGCAGAATCCCAGAGAGGGAAGGAGCTCACAGAGTGCAGTTGGGGCCTACGTGCTTGGGGCAGAGGTCCCCGTCGTGGTCAGTGAGGAGGGGGTTGGTTTGAGCGCACCATAATGTCAACTGCCTTTGAGTACAGGCTTGAAGAGAATCTCCACTGTCTTTTCTTTTTAATACAGTCATGTCCTCACTTTCAGATGTACGTGGAGCTGATTCAGGACAAGAAATCCTGTGTTTGCAGAACAGAGTCACTGACTTAGACTTAGGGTCTGATCAGCATGCAGTAGAGTGAAAATAACAAAGGTCACACTTTAGTGGACTCTGTCTAAAGTAAGCAAGCAAATCGTGAGCTTAAAACACTCGAAAGACCTCCCTCCTGCTCACCTTTTCTCCTTGGAAATTTACTGTGAATGTCGTGGTCTTAAGAAGCTTCTCCTCCGTGGAGCTTCACCTGCAAAGTTAGTGAGATCCAGCCTCCCAGTAACCAGCTGTCTTTGTGCCCTTACTTTATTCTCTCCCTGTACAGGCCTGTAGGACTAGTTTTATGGTGAGTCTGACAAGGAAAAAGAGAGAGGGTTACAACAGCAGCACAGTATATGAGGACAACTGTTTAAGAGGTAAATATTCTTCTTCCATAATACCAGGAGAATGAGTATTCAAAATGCCTTGACCTCTGTTGATAGAAGGTCAGATCAGGGAGAATTTGTACTGGTTGGTGCGGGGTAGAGGGGAATGGGATGTGGTTTTTGTTTTTGAGAAGAAAAATCTTACATGTAGAGAGTTAGTTCTCATTCGGAATGAAGATGTTAGCGCAGTGAAATATGTAAATATATGAAGTTACCCCAAACCGGAGGAGGAAACGATCATGATGACCACAGGGTTATTGTAATGATAGCTACTAACATTCGTAAGCCAAGCACTCTGCTAAGTGTTTCATGTGCATTATTTTAGATAGCTTTCACAGTACGATACCAAGTCGGTAAAATAATTATGCCCATTTGCAGTCAGATGGCTGAGGCGCAGCTCTGAGTAGTAAACCGAGAGCTGGCACCTATGCGTTCTTAGCCCCAGCGAATCCTCACCCACTTTGGCGTCCAGGGCCACGCCCACTGGTGGGAGTCGCGTCCGCCCCTCCCAGCTGCGTGACATGCGCAGTTTGCAGTTTACGGAGCTCTGCATCACAGCCACGTGAGGCACACAGGCCATTGTGGGGATTAAATACAGCAATGTCAATGTTGGGATTAAATACCCTCAATTCTGAGGGTAACAGGAAGTCTTATAATAAACAAAGCACAACATTTCAGGCTCGGCGCAGGAAGAACCTACCGCATCGCTAATGGCGGAAGGCAGATGTTTCTGGGCAGGGGCGGGCGGCTTTGTACACAGTCTGCAGGGATATTTGCTCTTGAAGTTTCCAGCACTCTCTCTCAACAGGTGATTTCCTGGGCCCCAGGGGGCTTGATGCCCCACCCACAGGCCTGGGGGCGGGAGGGTGGGGGGGTGCCCGGAGGGGTGTTGGCGGGAGTGGTCGCTGGTATGGTGAGGCTTGGAGAGAATACCATGTCGGGGAGGCTCTTTAAGAAAAATAGAACGTGGCCTGTGACCAGATGGCTGCAGCCCAGCACAAGGCCCAGGTGAGGCCCAGCAGCCAAGACTGATTGGCGTCATGGCCCATACACCTCTGTAGTTGATACCCCTTTGGCTAGACCCTGGGGGTACAGAGTGCTCCAAAACGCGTCTAGTGTGTCCAAGGGAGGTGTCTGCTAGAAGGCTCTGCTGCAGGTATGAGAAGTGCTTCGAGAATATGGCAAAGCTAAGTAATGGTGTCAGCCACTCGTTTATAATGCTGCGTGAGAATTTCCATCCAGACCAGCATGCCCTGCTGGTTACTTGCCATTACCATTTCCACCAGTATGTCCCAGGCACTGTGTTGCCGCTGGCCCCGTAAAGAAGCTTAAGTGCTCAACCGTTAGCCTTGTTGAGGAGATACCATATCTCTTTAAAAATAGAGAATGAACAGTACAGAACCCCATCACCAGAGAGACAAATGTCATGTCTATACCACTAAAGTGGTGGGAGTACTCCGTTTGGAGTGGGCAGACTGGTCAGAATGTGTGTGTACACACACAGACACACACACATTCATAAACATATATAAACATGCATGTATATACACACCTATGTGTATCTATCAGAATATATGTGTATCTTTATATCCATGTAATATATAGATTAATAAAAAATGTGTATAGGGACATACAGAATTTAAAAAAATTTTTTTATGGGGATGTGTAATTGGAACGGTGTGGAGCCCGTTTATCTTGAGAGTTGATACCCTAGCAGTGGAAGTGTTAGGGTTTAATGTGCAGACACCTAATGGGTGTTGTACAGACATTTCAGACGAACACCCTGAGCAAGGCTGGTGTGATGGTTAACTTTATGTGTCATATTACCCTGGTCACAGGCTGTCCAAATGCTTGGTTAAACTGTTAAACTTCATTCTGGGTGTTCTGTGAGGGTAGTTCTCAAAGACATTAACATGTGAATGGGTGGGCGGGGTAGAGCAGGTGGGTCTCCCCAGTGTGGTGGACCTCATCCAGTCCACCGAAAGCCTGAGTAGACAAAAACGTTGAGTAAGGGGGAGTTTGCTCTCTTGGTTTGTCTTTGAGCCTGGACATTGATCTTCTCTCATCTTTGGACTCAGACTGGAAATGATACCATCAGCTCTCCAGTGTGTAGACTCACCTGGCAGACTTGGGACTTGTCAGGTTTCAAGACCATGTGAGCCAATTCCTTATAATAAATCAGCTTTTCTCTCAATAGGCAGATAGATCTGTCTATCTATCAATCATCTTTCTATCTAAAATCTCCTATTGGTTGTGTTTCTGTGGAGAACCCTGATGGATACACCTGGTTAGGCCCCCAGTAGAGCCCGTGGCAAAGTAATCTTAGGCAGTGTTGTTCTCAGTCTGGCTGCCTGTTGAACCACATGGGGACCTTTAAAAAAAATCCCATTGCTTGAGTCCCTCAATCAGAGATTCTGATATAATTGGAATTTTTTTAAAAGCTCCCCAAGCATTTCTGATTGAAAAGGTCCCCAAGTGGTTGGGGCTGAGAATTGGGACAAATTCAAGCATTGTAGATGTCAGAAACATGATTGGTTAGCACTAAGAAGGTGATGTGTTTCAGCTGTGGGCTCAGATTAGCCAAGCACAGGACTGAGGAAGATGCCAGAGAGCTAAGAGGACCAATTGCCATCTGACAGTTACTTAGAGGACTAGACTTGAAGCCGCCCAACACCCCTCCTATCTGATGCTGACTGAAGTGGGGAATGGAACCTGCTTCCGTACTGGAAGACCGCTTTGTGAGCATATAAGCAGGAGAAAGGCGACAAGAGGCTGGGTGGTGTGGTAGGTAGGAGGCATGGCAACCCAAATTTGTCACCCTGCTATATGCCTTCCTCTAATTCATCCATGCCTGAGTTTATCCTCTGCAGAATTGACATTGTTAATGACAGAACCTACCTGCTAGAACTGTTAAGAAAACGGAGTTAACACATAAAAAGTGTTCTGGGGACGCCTGGGTGGCTCAGTGGGTTGGGCCTCTGCCTTCGGCTCAGGTCATGATCTCGGGGTCCCGGGATCGAGTCCCGCATCGGGCTCTCTGCTCAGCAGGGAGCCTGCTTCCCTTCCTCTCTCTGCCTGCCTCTCTGCCTACTTGTGATCTCTGTCTGTCAAATAAATAAATAAAATCTTTAAAAAAAAAAAAAGTGTTCTGAGCAGTAATTAGTGGTCACTTGCTTAGTGCCCCGTTAATGTCAGTTATTGTTACTCAGACGTTTTGTTGCCTCTGACTGGGATAGCAGGTGTCTGTGATGTAACCCTCCTCACATACAGATAAACTCTGTCTTCCAGTTTGCGTTCTTTTCATGCTTCCATTGCCGATCATTACCCCTTTTTGGGGTTCGGTGTTTACTCTAATAATTAATGTCTTTGGGTACACTCAAGTTCTCCAGGTCGGGAAGGCTGCCATATAAAGCTGAGAACAACCCGGCCTAACTTTGGGTTTTTCTCTTCCGACCCTGTCTGTGTTAGTTTTTAAAGTGCAATTCTCAAAGGGATTCTTTGTCTAGTTGTATTTCTAGGTAGGATGTCTCACTTTTACCCACATCGTCCACTGACAGTGTGTGGTGATGTGTCACCTGTGCTTTCAGAAAAGAGTGGAAAGTACTAGAAAACATGTGGTTTTAAAAAAGTCAGTAACACGGGTTGACACACAGAGGGTGAAATGAGCCAGCTCTGTGGAAGGTCATGAACATAGTGCTCCCAAAGCATGGCCTGCCATGGCAGCTCAGAATACTAAGCCTGACACTTTGCACCTGCAGAATCACACACAATTTATTGCCTCCTGGAGGAGGAGAGCATCCCAGGGTCAATGACATTTGTAGTCCAAGGCAGCAATTTTATATGGACTACTACATTTTTATTAATGATTTTAATTAATCTGTTACTAACTAGTGTGAGGCTGGTGTAAATGATATTAAAATGCTGTTATTTCTAACAATGTGTTATGCATAGAATCAGACATATTTCCCTTGTGAGCAATTTACATCAATAAGGCCTGTCTGCAAATAAGAGATAACGCCACCTCTCAAGAAGGCTGACACTGTTTCATGGATGCCAAGTGCTTGATGCCAGATTCTGCCAATGACATTCTCAGCCAGGGAACTGATAAGATGTGCCTTTGTCACCCCCCTGCCACTCCCCAGAGACCACCTTACATTCTTTTTTTTTTTTTTAAGTTCCTTTACTTATTTTATTTTATGTTTTTTTTTTTTTTTGGACAGAGATCACAAGTAGGCAGAGAGGCAGAGAGAGAGAGAGAGAGGAGGAAGCAGGCTCCCTGCTGAGCAGAGAGCCGGATGTGGGACTCGATCCCAGGACCCCGGGATCATGACCTGAGCTGAAGGCAGAGGCTGAGCCACCCAGGCGCCCTACCACCTTACATTCTTGAACCATAGATTCAAACCCACAAGGCTAAGATAAAGAAAGAATTTACCTAGAAAAACCCATCTTCTGGCGAGATGGAGAAAAACCAGCTGGGATTACTTTCTGATGGGGTCTCTGGGTGCTTGAGGGTGAAATTGTTGAATGTTTGAACAACAGACTTCATTAGGAAATTAAATCCACTTATTGTGCTCAAGGCCCTAGCCTTTTGAAAGGTGAGGGATGCTTCTCTGGAGTCTGGGAAGTGTGTCACATGCTTTTTCAGTCTTTTTTTTTTTTGACAAGTAACAAGCAGTTACAGTGAAACATCGTTCTTCTCAATTATGAAATGATTGCCAAACTTTGAAGTCAGAGCCCATTTTTGCAGATTTGGAACAGGCTGCTGCAGTTTGTGGTAAAGGAGATGAATTCCAACTTGGAAAAGTTCTCTAATGGAAACGTTCTCTAATTTCAATACTATGAAAAGTATTAGGGGCTTAATACCATAACATTGGCTCACAAAATCACCTGTAACCAAACCTTGGCGAAATGGGTTTGAAAGGTCCTATGTGGGCTTACGTCATACGGTTGTTAAGAATTTGAAACATATTTTAATTTAGCATGAATGGAACATTAACTTCTCTAAAGAACTACCTAGAGAGGAGGACCTTGACAGATCCTGCCATGACTCCAGAGAGCAGACTTAGAGTGAAAGTAGAGGATAACGGAGTCTTTCGTAATAAAGGTAGCACTGTGGTTGAGGAGATTCTCATGGAGGCTTGGCCAGCATTGTGCTGAAGGCATCTTTCAGAGGTGATCACTGTGATTCTCCCATGTGGTGGGATGGTCCCACCCACGTAGAGTTGGGAGCCTGTCTTTACTGACTGCAGGTGGGAAATACCAGTTTCCTGTTCTTTAGTGAGTAATGACAAAGAGGGGGAAATGAATATAGAGTGACTTTTAAAAATTTTTATTTAGTTGTTATTCATTGATTGGTTGGCTTTGCAAAACTGGTGTCTCTGAGAACTAAATTTTGGACAAAGAATTGTAACAGGCAGTAGCAATAGATTTTCTTCGATAGCTCCTTGGAATTATGGAGAAAATACCTTGTAATCGGGCCCTACATTTTAGGCCTATAAGGCAGATTAAAAGTTAAATTTACAGGAAGATGGTTACAAAGCATCTGCTTTAATCTACAAAGTATTTGCACTAATTTTTACTAAACAGGTGAGTTAGTTTAAGCTGTGTTTCCAGTGGGGGAAAGGGGAGATTTTGCTTCCAGGGGACATTTGGCAGGGTCTGGGGAGGTTTTTGATTGTCATGCGGTGTGTGATAGGATGCTTCTAGCATCTAGTGGGTACTGCACCAGGGATGCTGCTAAATGCCCCCAATGCACAGGATGGCCCCCACACAAAGAATGGTGTCCAGAACGTCAATAGTGCCAATGTTAAGAAACCTTGGTAATCTTAGGATATATAGCAATCTTTGGTTTGTTTTTGGAAAACTACAAAAAAATCGCGTTAAAATGATTTATCATGCGTGACTGATCTTCTGATCCCTAGAAAGACAAAGAAAGATACGTCTTTGAACGCATATAAGTCAAAGATTATTTTGTTTTACCAGTTTGCTTTGATCAGATCCAAGTAGAGTTCGGTATTGTCCTTGGATGAATTCTATTTAACTCAGTTTGACATTAACATCAACACTACTGGGTCTTAGTTTTTAGACTTGTTATTATTTCTAACTTATTTTTAGAACATTGATTATACTGATAACTTGAAATGAATCATGCCCAAATGCAGAGCCACAGAAAGCAGTCCGCTTTGGCAGGTGGCCTTAAAAGAAGATGACAATTTCAATCCAAAACAAAGGCAATCCTGTGGCTGACTGAGGTTTTCTTTTTGTAATAAATATGTGGTGTTGGGTCCATCTTTACCTGATGTGCATTCTCGTATTTTAATAACCACATTCTGTGATCTGGATAGTTTTCATTCTTCTTAACAAAATCCACTGAAAAAACAACATAGATGGTGAAAGGTGGGGAAATGAAGAAGGTGGTATTAAGTAGTGTATGAATTTGCAACCAAGTACAAAGGCTCTAAGTCTGAAAGAGTAAAGGACAGTGCAAAGGGCACAGAAATTCAAATTGGCAGCCTTCCCAGGATGGAAAAAATGAAAGTGTTCATCCCTTTAGCCATGGGAGTTCCTGAAGAGTGAGGTTGCCTTGAATTGGATGGGAGTTGGTGATCTATTACTCCCACAAGTGATCAGACCCCTAATAGCATGTGTTCTGTCCATATCTGAGCATTTTTAAAGGATTTATTTATTTATTTGAGAGAGAGCATGCACACGTGGAGTGCAAGCTGGGGAAGGGGCAAAGCGAGAGAGGAAGAGAAATCCTCAAGTAGACTCTGTGCTGAGTATGGAGCCTGATGCGGGACTTGATCCCAGGACCCTGAAATCATGACCTGAGCCTAGATCAAGAGTTGGACACTTAACTGTATGAGCCACCCAGGCACCCATGAGCTTCATTTTTGGAGAGAGGCATACAGAGTGATCTGCTAGGTTGTTTTGCAATGGGTAGGCAGAGTGAACTTGCCTGCTGGTTCTCTCTCTCTCTCTCTCTCGCTCTTCCAGCTCCCTGTGGATCCAAGCTTGGCCCCCTGGGAGCTGACTCCCCTATACTTTAAGGTTACATCTGGCATATCCAGCAGCTGGAAGAGCCATGGCCAGCATCATGGCGCTTCATTGGAGTCCAAAGCAGGGGAGGAAGCTAGGAGCTAGCAGTGGAGGCAGAAACTGCATCAGGTTGTCTCTCCTGGTGGCAGCCAAGCAAAACTGACCAAGTTGATTGCTGCAGGGACAGGCAGGGCAGAATGTGTAGTCACGTTTCCTGGAGATGGCTGAGAAGATCTGAAGTGTCACAAAACTGATGGCTGGTGCACCAATACGGGGGGTTATGTGCCTAACACAGGCCCTAGCAACTGTGTTCCTACTTCCCTACAAACACACATACCAAGAGATAAGTGTAAGAATATTCATGGCAGTGCTGGGATTGTTCATAGAGGTCACAAATTGGAAACACCCTAAAAGTCTACCAACAGTCAAACATGAGAGAACTTGTGGCATATTCACAAAATGGGGTAACTGTCTCCCAGTGAAGATCACCTGTAAGTACATACATTAATATGAAGGAATCTCAAAAACATAATGTTAAACAATAACAAAAAAGCATGCCAGAAGAATATACACATGCTCTGTTAAGTGGTATATTACTTAGAGATCCATCCTTGTAACAAGAACAGGAACATAGTTAATAATATTTTGGATAGGGGCGCCTGGGTGGCTCAGTGGGTTAAGCCTCTGCCTTTGGCTCAGGTCATGATCTCGGGGTCCTGGGATTGAGTCCCGCATCAGGCTCTCTGCTCCACAGGGAGCCTGCTTCCTCCTCTCTCTCTCTCTCTCTCTGCCTGCCTCTCTGCTTACTTGTGATCTCTCTGTCAAATAAATAAATAAAAATCTGTTAAAAAAAAAAAAGAAAAAAATAACATTTTGGATAAACTCTGGGAGCAGTTACCTCTGGGAGCAGTAAGGCGATATTATTGGGGAGAGCATACAAGAAGCTTCTAAGGAAACAAAGATATTTTATTGTTGAACCTGAGCAGATGTGAGCATTCTGTCTTTTTTCTTTAAATCATGCATATGTATTTGACATGTCTTTAACATATGGTGTATTTTGCATGTATACACACACAAGACAGTAAGTTAGGAAATGTGCGGTCTAGTTCTAGATTAGAGGTCTAGTTGGCCTCTAATAGGCTATGTGACTTTGGGCAAATGGCTTCATTTCTTTATTGAACAAATATTTTTTAAAGCAGTGATGTGCCAGTGTTGTGCTGGGGACTAGAATACAATCTTGATCAACACTGGCTACAATTCTTGCCCTAATGGGCATGTGGTCTTATGGGAGAGTCAGACATTGATCTATTGCAGATTTCAGCTCCAGTAAGTGCTGTTAAAAGAGAAAGACGGGCCAGCAGATACAACAGGGAGTCTGACCTTGTCTGGGAGTTGAGAAGCCCTCACTGAGAAAGTGGTGGATGTTATGGCATCTGTGGTATGAGTAGGAGAAAAGAGGAGTCCTGCCCTGGAGGAGAATATGCTGGGTAGGTGGAACTGAATGAGAGATAGCATGGTGGGAAATGAGGCTGCAAAGCCAGGTAGGCTTTGAGGGTGTAGGACCACTCCCAGAAACTGTGTGTGTGATGATGGGCAAGGCAGACACAGCCCATGCTGTTTCAAAACGAATTTTTGTGGGGAGACAGACCACAAGCCAAGTACACGGCGACTACGGAATGTTCGCTAATGGGATCAGATCTGTGAAGGCAATAAATGAGGCCAAGCTAGACAACGGCTCTAGGAGAAGCAGCTCTGGATAGCACTGGCCAGGAGGGCCTTCCTGGAAGTGACATTTAAGCCAAGAGCTAAATTTCACAGAGCACTTAGCCGTGTGAAACCAGGGCACCGCAGTGGGGCAGAGCCCCAGAAGAGGATTCTAGGTGAGGATATGAAACATCCTTGTGTGGGAAGAGGGTTTTGAGTTTAAGGAAATGAAAGACTAAGGAGCAGTGGTGCCAAGGGAAAGTGAAACCAGATGAGGTAACAGATGAGGCCTGTTCCCTAGAGAGGTAACGAGCTCCAAGCAGGTGGCAGTGCTCCAGTTCTCCTGCATGATCTCAAGCTCTTTCTCCAGCTAGGAAATGGTGGCGGCTTCTACCATGGAGTTGTCAGGACAGATAGGATATAGTGGATGATTCGAGAGGAATTTCCAAGCACTCGCATTTGGTTGGCTGTGGGGCGGTGGGCGTGGAGTTTTAGGAATTATCACTGTGTTTCATGGGTATATGACTTACTGAGATAGGAAACCTTGTGTTTCTTTGTTTTTAAATTTTGTTTTGTCAAGTTTGGTAGCAAAGGATGTGAAAGAACAGAATTATGTTTTGGAGATGTTAGATTTGTAGTGTCTTTTTGACAAGCCACAAAAGGGGTCAAGTAGCCATTAAGATAGTGGACCTACTGTAGTTTGTGTGAAAGTTCTAGATCAGAGATAGAATTGTGGGACTGGATAGTATATTGGCTTCTCATGACTGCCGTAACAAAGTATCACAGACTGACACGCCTGGGTGGCTCAGTGGGTTAAGCGTCTGCCTTTGTCTCAGGTCATGATCCCAGGGTCCTGGGATTGAGCCACACATCAGGGTTCTGTAATCAAGCCCATGGGATCAAGCTCCCAGCTGAGCAGGGAGCCTGCTTCTCCCTCTCCCACTGCTTTTGTCCTCTCCCCACCCCCACTCAAGCTCTCTTTCTCAAATAAATAAATAAAATCTAAAAAAATAAAAACAAAACAAAGTATCATGGTCCAATTGACTTAATCAACAGAAACACTGTCTCACAGTTCTGGAGGCTGGGAGTCTGAGGTCAGGGGGGGTCCGCCCACATTTTGAGGGATGTGAGAGAGTATCTGTTTCAGGCCTGTCCCCTTGGCTTGTACGTGGCTGTCTTCTGCCTGTGTCTTCATATCATCTTCTTTATGTATATGTCTGTCTCTCTGTCCAAATTTCTCCTTTTTGTAAGGAGATAGTTAAGGACTAGTCTAATGACCTCATCGTACCCCCATCATCTGAAAGATTCTGTTTCTAAATAAGGCCACATTCACAGGTGCTGGGGGGTAGGACTCCACATTTTTGTGGGCGACACAATTCAACCTGTAGCAGACAGTAATGCAGTGGTGAGCATGGGTGAACTTACCTAGGGAGAGAGTGTGGAATGATAACAGAAGAGGTTCAAGGCAAACCTTGAAGAACCATGTCAAGGAAGGGCCGTAGAGAAGGGTAACCTGGGAAGGAGAGGGAGGGGCCTTGTTAGAGAGGAAAACAAACAGAGAATGGCATTGCAGAATTCAAAGGAAGAGAGGCTCTATGAAAGAAGTGTGGTCAGTAGTTTCAAAGGCTGCAGAAAGGTCAAGCATTTTGATATAATTTGAGGACTAAAATTTCTCCATTGAATTTCACAGCACAGGCATCATTGGTGCCCTTGTATGAGCTGTGAGCTGTTTTGGGAATGATAGAGGAGCCCAGCTGAAGAAGGAGTCCGAAGGGAAGAAATGAGGCATGGTTTGTGTCTTGCTTTAACTGTTCAGTGGAGAAATGGAATAGGGTCGTAGCTAGAGGGCCGGGAGAGGGAGAGCTCTCAGTTCTAAATGTAAAATAGAGAGAAGAGACACAAGTAGATATACACAGGTTTACAGAGATGGAATTTAATGGACTTCCTGCTGCTGACATCTATTTTCTCTGAGAAGTAGGAAGTGAGGCTCTCTACCAAGTGAGAGGAGGTTGGGGTAGTTGGGTGGTGCTTGGAAGTTTGAGGGAAGTGGAGAAAGTGTGAAGTTGTCACCATAGAAAGTGGGAGAACGAGTTAGCCAGAGAGATGTCTTTGTTGAGGCTGGTGGTCATGAATTGTCTCCGTACTTGACTGTGATGCTCACGAGGAGACCCCAAGAGCAGATAAAGCAGGGAGTTGAATCCGTCCAGGTGAGCATCATGGGAAGATGGTGGGGTAAGGAGGTTAGGCTATTGGCTTGGCTGTTACTTAAATGATGGCCCTTAGATAAGGAGGGCCAGGAAGGAAGGAGGGACTGATGGCTTGGAGAAAGTAGAAGATTGAGTAACAGAGCACTTCCAGGGAGTTGATAACTGAACAGGCAAGCTTCAGGGAGAGGCTATGAGAAGCTTCCTGAAGAGAATTGGGACAGAGTTCGGGGAGAGGATCAGGCCTAGGGTATTACTGTGGGAAAGGAAAAGACTGAGGGAAGTGAGGAGATGAGTGGATTGAGACGCCAGCAGCCATTCATGTAGACATTGAACTCACTTCAGGTGATGGTGGAGAGGGAGAGGTTGACTGAGCCCCATACCAAGGCTGCAAATACAGAGTCAGGTTCACGCTTGAGGCATGAGCTTCTAAAAAGCAGTGTTAGGGTTTTCTTCCCCCAAAACATGAAGTGTTTATGTCAGAAGAGGTCCGATTGTTACCATTTATTTATTTATCTATCCATTCAGTAGCTCACCCTAGCACTGGGCCTATGATCTAAAAGCATTTCCAAAACTATGTTGCGTGAAAATATATAGAATGACAAGAATATAGCAAACTCAGAGTTAGGCTTGCAGTCCCAGGTGTAAATGAAAAAGTCTTTTCTCAGGGTATTTGCAATCATAAGCAAGACTGATGTGTTGAGAAATGGATTCCAATAATAGGTAAATGTCACTCTGGGTCCGTATTTCATAGAGGAGAGAGTTAACAGAGCGAGGGAGAAGGGGAGCTGGTGATAGCTTTCCTAGGACAGCAGTCTGGGTTTGGAAAAACCCACGATTGGCCTGAGTGACTTGAGGTGTGGACAGAAGTGGTAGTTAGTTGTACTGGTCTTTGGGATTCCTAAATCCCTGCCTGTTGGACTGACCTGACTACAAGGATTAGAAGCCAAAGAAGAGTTTCCCCAGTTCCCTCAGAGTCTCCATGAAAGAAGACTGCCTCAAGTCTAGGAAAGGAATCAGGATCTCAGCACCTCTGGAACCTGTCCCATAGGTGCGGCACTGGCTATGTTCTCTGATGGATTTTCCTACCTGCCGCTGCTCTCCTTCCCTCATTCTTCAGCTGTGTCCTTAGGAACCCACACCTCCCTGTCCTCATAAGTAATTACAGATGGGATTGCTACAGCATTAATGTCACCTGCTCTCCCCTTTAGGAACTAGGCCCCTGTCAGAAACTTGGCTTCCGATGTTTCCAGATGTGATACAGCTAAATATTTTTCTTTTTCAGCATATGGGATGAACAGAGAATATCTCCGTCATTGCTTCTGTTGATTTTCCCTGTGAACTCAGGTGTGGGGTGTATGGCTGGCCCCCTGAGGCCACCACACAGTTTTAAGAAGTCCAGCATTTGCAGTTAACTCAAAATCCTTTTTGTCTGGTTCTATATCATTCTGTTTATAGTGTTCCCCCCACCCCTCGGCCCCCACACTGGTCTAGAAATGCAGTGTGTGTGTGTGTGTGTGTGTGTGTGTGTACATACATATATAGATAAGGAGGGGGGAGTACTTGTATCAAATAACCCAGGGAAAGGGTTGAATTACTTCATTTTCATGTTTCAATAACAGACATCTCAAGCTAAGTAGGCATTGCTTCTCATGCACCAGTGACAATTTCATTTCTAGGCCTTGAGATAACAGCAAGTTTATAAGAGAAGGTTTGGCAAATTAGACTATAAAAAAGATTGACAGCTCAAATAATGAATGGGACACAGAAAAGAGAGTGTTGTGTGTATCTGTGAAGAACGTGAATGAATAGGCTGCTGTGCTAACTATCGAGTAATGTCCTCTTGGGAGGCATGAAGGGACTTTGATGATAATAAGTAGCTTTTGAGAAAGCCTAAAATTAAAAAAATAATGGAGTTAAGATTAGAATCTTCACTATGTAATCAGCTCTTTATATACTATAATGGTAGTACCCTAACACAGACTGAATTGCACATAATGCATTTCAAAAAACTTTGGATTAAAGCAAAAAATAAATTATTAATAATATGAACGTAGTCTGTGGTTCTTTTGCAAATGCAAAATATTTGCAAAACAATTTATCTTACATTATCCATCAGCCATTATTCACTATGTTCATGATGTCTTAAAATAGCTTATTTTGGTCCTATATTTAATTTAATTTATAAATATAATACGATGTTAGAAACCTTTTTAAATATGAATAAAAACATAGTACACATACAGTTGAAGCCCCTTCCAGTTATATTCTCTTCTCTGGACACCCTGTCCATGAATTGTTTTGTATACATACATACATAAACAATCTATATTACCGTTGTTTTTTAAATACAGAAAGTTACTCTTACCACCTTTCATAGTTCCTGGTGAGCAGTCTGGAGTTCTGGTCTACCTCTCAAGGCTATTTGGGGACCTAGGTTCCTTCCAGGCATGTTTACACCTCTAGGCAGAGTCCCTCTGTCTTTGGTAAAGGATTGCTGCTTTTTCCTTTCTTTCTTCTTCTTCTTCTTCTTCTTCTTCTTCTTTTTTTTTTTTCTTAAATAGGCTCTGTACCCAATGGGGGGCTTGAATCCATGACCCTGAGATCAAGAGTTACCTGCTCTATTGACTGAGCCAGGCAGGGGTCCTGGTAAAGAATTGCTTCTTTAAATCTCCAAAGTATCGTGAACCAATATTTGTAAATTAAAGTAAGAAGGAACAATTATAAAAATGAAATAAAAAACATAAAAACATTGCTGTGCTGTCACCCACATAGTTAGGAATGAAGTAGTGACTCCTTATACCAACAGACTGTAAGTACATTTTTAATGGCTACCATTTATATCAATGTTCAAAGTTTTAATGTAGCCAATTGCTTGCTTCTTCCTTACCAAATTGATTTGTCTAGGTTGGATTGACATTTATTTGAGATTCACAAAATGTGGAAGCCTGTGCTATGGATCACTTATTTTCAAGTTATCTAGTTCTTCAGGTTTTTGTTTCCCTTACTCATTGGTCATCCAGGAGTGTGGTGCTCTCCTTGGGGGAGAAGATGAACAGTCAGTGAAGAAGGGGCTTCCTCCATCATGACTATGTTCCTTCAGGTATTTTCCTGGAACTGGTAGTAGGCAATATAGATATTCCCCTGGGGAAGGCTCTGGAAGCAATCAGAACACTGCATCAATTAATTCAGTTCCAAGAATATTCTGTTACACAGGGCTGAAAATTTACTTTCCATAGCATTTATCATCCCCGATGATGTTCAGTCACATTATCCAATGTCAGTTCCCAAGTATTCTGCAGTGAGCTGAAGCCAAAAATAAAATGGAAAGGGGCAATCAGATAATAAAATGGCCCTACACAGAGACCCCCCAAATCAGAGTATAAACCTCTTCCCACCATCAGATTCCCAGTGAAAACTTAGCTCCTGACTTTGCTTCACTAATACTGTTATCATCTACTTTAGGTGAGACTAAATTAGAGGAAGTAATTGACAGGCATTTGAAAATGCACTATATTCCCTTTTCTATTACTACCTTTTACTAACATATAAATGATCTTTGCCAACTTGCTTTCAATTTAAAAAACTCTAAACTTTTCTCAAATATTTTGAAGTCCTTTTAAAACAAGACTGCTTTAGGGGCACCTGGGTGGCTCAGTGGGTTAAAGCCTCTGCCTTCCGCTCAGGTCATGATCCCAGGGTCCTGGGATCAAGCCCCACATCGGCCTCTCTGCTCAGCGGAGAGCCTGCTTCCTCCTCTCTCTCTGCCTGCCTCTCTGCCTACTTGTGATCTCTGTCTGTCAAATAAATAAAATCTTAAAAAAAAAAAAAAAAAAACCCAAAAAAAAAAAAAAAAAACCAAGACTGCTTTATCTGCTTCTCTGGGGGAGGAGTTAGGTGCTGGATGACATTAGCATTTAATTGTAAAGAAAATCTGTTCTTTGACAACTTGTATACATTATTCACATTTTCATATGGTTTTACATTTTTACATTTTGATAAAGTTGAATAAATCTGGGTGGATGCTTGAAACTATGTTCTAAAAGATACACATGTGTTTAGTAGCAAGAATCAGGGACCAGGTTAGATGAAAATGGAGAACTGCCTAGACTCTTAGGCCACGGAATTAGCTCACAAATAGGGTGCTAGCTCAGGGCTTAGCAGGGTAGGTCCAGGGACAGGAATTCAGATTTAAATATGATAGAGTACAGTTCACCCTTGAACAACTTGGGGGTTAAGGGTCCCAACCCCATGCATAGTCTAAAATCTGCATATAAATTTTGACTCCCCCCAAAACTTAACTACTAATAGTAGTCACACTTTTTACTGTGATATACAATTTACTAGAGAGGTGAACTGCTCATGCTAAAAGATGATTGGTATTACAGGTGTTTTACACACCTATTTTGTTGGAGCTCACTGTAATGGCAACAGATGGCCACAGTATGTACTACAGTTAATTTTATGCAGTTATGACTTAATATTGCATCTTTACATTTGTTCATATTTTTCTTGACTGAGAGTGGTGCCCTGTATGATCTGTGCATGCATAAGTTTTGATAAATTTTCACTTTTTATAATAGATCTGTGTATATTTAATGGTCGTAAATGATAACTAGACTACTGTCTACATATATTTTATGCATTGATGACATACCAGATTTTTCCTAATTTTTTCAATATTTCTAAGCTAAACAGTTTGTGGGTGAGTTTTTTCAAAGTGTCACGAATCTCCAAAAAATTTTCCAATCTATTTATTGAAAAAAATTTGCATATAAGTAGACCCATGCTTTCAAACCCGTTGTTGATCGAGGGTCGACTGTATCTGCAGATATCAAATGAACAGTATTTTTATGGGTGCTCGGGAAATATGAACTCATGGGTGAAAAGGTGCAACTAGATAGCTTTCTTGTCTGGTGAAGAAATGAATTCATGTTTTGACCACTCTTGGCATGGGGACAAGGTTAAGACAGGAAAGACTGTAGTTTATGCGAATCTCTTCCAAAGAATCACTACGAAGAAGAACAGCTGATAAATGTCATGTCAGAGGGTCTGAGGACACGCAAAATTTAAAAGGGCATTTTCCAAGGAATGCACATTCTTTTCAATTTGTCAACAAACCCGAGATGTTGTCTCTGAAGCACAAGAAGCAGCCTTGGCATTTTTGTCAATGGAGGAGTAGGCTCCTTTCTACACACACAGCAACATAACTGACATTTTTTTCTCTTCTTAATAAAGACTTCCACTCCTTTGACCTTTAGAGCTGACCTTCTAAGCTGCAGTCCACCATTTCTTGCATACTTATCACCTGTTTGGCTACACAGCTGCCTCCCTTAGACTCACACTTCTGGGTGGAAGACGTTCAGACCATTGAGCTGGAAGCGACCATAGGTGCCTGCTACAGTCCTTTGTTTTCTTGTGAAGCTCAGAGAAAATACAGCAATTTTGTGAGTAACCATCCGTAATTCTATTATTAAGTGAGAGGTTAAGAATGGACAGAGTCAAGTCTGTCTGAGAGGTTATAGAGGGTACCTTTATACAGTAGCATCCCCCAGCAGTTATTAACTTCTGTAAAAATTTTCTCAGCCTGAGTGTACCTGTGGGCTGTCATCTTGCATCTAGAAGACCCACTAATTCATTAGCAGGTGGTCCTTGCGAATTGCACAAAACAGGCTTCCAGGCATTGGGAATATGATAGAAAAAGAAAAATCTGTAACTGGTGTTAGGAAGCAACAGTTTCAGACAAGTACATGACTAAGTTGTTTCCAGGGTGTTCTCATTCCTTGCACTGTGATCTGCGAAGGGATGGAAAGAAGACCAGAGTGGAGCGCAGCCAGCGGAGGGGGAACCAGGGCTCAGTGTGGGGCAGAAGAGCTGGCAGAGCCAGGGGACAGGCCCCTGTAGTTCACAGCAGCTGTGCTTCCGAGCACTACCTGTGCACAGCGCTGATCTGAGCTCCTGCCGCACACCAGTGTTGACTCCCCACAATAATGCATGGCCAAAGCACAGTCACCATCCTAGGTGCCGGCTTGTGGCGCTGAGTCTCAGTTGTGACATGGCAGCAGGAGAGCCCCTCCCACTTATTCATCGCGCCTATCAGCTCCCAGCGACTGTTGTGGGTTTCCTTCCAGTGCGGAGGGAAATCCTATGAATGATGGCCCAGAAAGGATGCTCTTGCTGTGCCATAAACAGAAAGCTGCCCCTCAAAAGGGTGATGCACAGGGTCACTGCAGCTCTCACTGTTTCATTTGCCTTGGACCAGCCTCTCCTTGTGTCCACCACCCCATCCTTCTATATCCTTACTGGTCCTCCTAGACCTAGTTGAAAGGCCAACTCCCAGCTCCTTTGCAGAGACTTCCCTGCTCCCCGCAAATCCTTCTCCAACTCAAAGCACATGTCCTGCCTTGACCCCCCGCTGTGCTTCTTAGCAGAATCTCTTCCAACCTGTAGTCACTGCAGTCATTCTGGGGACTCTCACCCAACTGAAAGCATCTCAGAACCGGTGCCTGGTCACCCAATGTTCCTTGAAGCACTGGGTACAGTAGCTGGGCAGAGTCCAGCTGAATTTTGTTGAGTGACCTCTGGAAATAGGTAAGGACCAGCTGGGCCACCTCTTCATATCTTCCTAGGGGGCAGGTGGGGCCTGAGCTTGCCTTTGGGCGGGAGCTGTTCTGTATGTGTGGTGCCATAGCTGTGGTTATTACCTGGGCCCTGGGGCTCAAAATCCTGCTCCTCCCATGACTAACTGTGCGATCTGGGAAGTTACTAAGGCTCAGGTTTTTTCTCCATTTTAAATTTAGGAGTAATAGTATGATTTACCTGACGGGTCATTGTGAGGATTAAATGAGATTTTATTTATGCTTGTTATGACATAGTTTAAGACATAATAAATAGCACTTATGGTCCGTGAGCACGTGTCACCCCAGAAAATGCACATTTTACTTCTCCTTTAAGCCATGAAGAGTTAACTGGGAAGTTCTGCGGGAAAATGGTGGTAGCTGCAGCTTAAAGGCTGCTGTGTGTGGGTCTGTGCTGCAGAGTAGAGTGGGCCATTAGAGGTAGGGTCACACTCATGGGGAGCTCAAGTGTAGGCTGTGTGTCCCCTGATTCTCTTAAATCAAGGTTAAGATGGGTAGATTCAAGGAGAGACCAGTACTCCAGACATCTTTCCTTTTCAGTTTCCCAGTCTGCCCAGTGAGAGAAAATGTGGTCCCAAGCTCTCTCCTCACCCTTTCCCATGCTCCCTCCCCTCTCCTTTTTTGGGTTCTCCCTCCCCTCTTCATCCCTGGGTGCTCCTTTTTCTCTCCTTTCCTGAGTGCTGCTCCTTGTCCTCTTTCTCTCCTTTCCTGGGTGCTCCCTCCCCTCCTTCCCTGGGTGCTCCCTCCTCACCCTTTCCCTGTGTTCTTCCTTCTCCCCTTCCCTGTGTGCTCCCTTCCCTTTCCTCACACATCCCAGAGAGCTCTTAGTTTTTATTGTTCTGCAGCCTCTCAGAAAGAGACTTCCTGCCTCTAGCTGATAGAGTGAACCAAAGGCTCACAGTTGGCTGAGGAGGGAAGAGGGGGCAAAAGTACAGTGATGGCACCAAGGGGGTGGAGGCTCATAAAACAGAAGGCAGTAGTCATGTGGCCTCTGGGAACACCCGGGAGCATAAAGGGCAATGAGGATGTGAACCCAGGTGAGCACTTTGCTGCTAAGCGCAGTGCAAGAATGTGCCCAGAGTTTTCTCTTTGCTGCAGGTCTCTGAACTCTGCCAGGCCCTGCCAGAGGAGGGGAGGTGGGGGGGGGTCACCATGTAGGTCTGAGCCAGTTTGCTCTCCACCCCCCAGATGCCACTTCTGGTTCTGGCAGGAGCTGACAAATGCAGTTCTGTGTATCACAGCCATGACCAACATGGAGGTAAGAGCAGTCAAGTTGGTCTCTTTCTTCTTTGGGCCCTCGCTGGTCCAGCAGGGCCTCCTTCCTCACTGTCCCTGCCCGCCATTCTACTTCTGGCCTTGGTCAGCTCTACTCTTCCTCCTGTGGTGCCATTTTCCTTCTCCTTTGCTCTTCCTTCTGTTGCAGAACCTGGACTGGATCCTGGCAGATCAGAGACTTTGGAGGATCGGGGGTTTATTTAACACCGGTGGGCTCAGAGGAAGTTGTTCTCCAAAGGTCTGAGCCCCGCGCACAAGCAGGAAGGGGGATTTATACCCTTCTCTACTTCCACATACGCAGGAAACAGGGTAGGAAAGAAGAACCTGGAAGGGCTTTGAGACAGGGACTGGAATTCCCTTGCTGGTGTGGCCAGCCGTCTTAGAGTACAGTTTTTCCCTCTCACTTCCACAGATATTTCTTCCCGTCCATCATCTCCTTCCTTTATTTCCTGCACTGGCTCCTTACCCATAGTCTACCCAAAGTCTCCCATGCCATGTGTCCGGACCCTGTGCTTTGCCCCTGCCTGAGTTCTCAAGGGACAGCACACTGACGTTTCCTATGGAAACCCCCCTGAGCCTGGGAGGGAATCTCTACTTTGAACTCTTTTTGTCTCTTTCCCTATTTCCATCCTGCTCGGAGGTGTCTGGACTCTCTAGCTGTCTGACCCCTGGGAAACCTTGATTTTGGTTTCCTCCCTGGACCTGGTCCATCACCTGTGCTCCCTCCTTGCACTGCCCTGCTTTGCAGGTGGCTCAGGCCAGCTTCAGCCCTCCGCTGGACACTTGGGGTTTCTGCCCCCAACATCAGTCAGCATTCAGAGATCCCACCTGCCTCCGAGGGGGAAGTGGGCATAAGTCCTGGTTCTAGGAATGTTTCCTCTCCCCATTCCCGAGGCACTGCCGGCGTGGCTGTCCTACTCAGTCATCACATTCCACAGTTGGTCTGGGCTCTGATATAGTCCTGGCATGGAACTTGGCCTTGCTGCCCCTCCCCTGGGGACCATGAAAACCCATCTTTGGGAGCCTGAGAGGGTAGCTGCTGGTGAGGACAAAGCCCCAAGCAGTGGAAGAGTTCTAGAACCCTGCCACTGCTCTCCGTGCTCAGGCTGGGTAGTGTCTTTGAGTCATAGGGCTGTCATACGGCTGGTGGACGATGCCAGCACACCCAGTGGCCCCAGGACCCTTCGACTGGCCAACAAGGACTGAACCAGCCTTATTTTCTTCTTCAAGTACTATGGCTGAAAACACTGGGGTCTAACTTTCCAAGGGAGGGGAGCAGAGCTCCTGCCTGGCAGAGAACACACTGAGACAGGGCCCTCCTCCTCTGGCCAAGACCTGTCCATCCCAGCACGTGGTTGTCCCAGTCTGGGTGGCAAGGGGCAGCCAGTGATGCCAACTGCAGGTCCTGGCCTGGGGCCCCAGGGCTGGTCCTCCCACAAAAGCTGTTCTGGGAATGCGCCAGGGAGGTCACGAAGAATGGGCCAGATGAAGCCCCTAAGTTGTTCTGAACTAACAGACTCAGAACTCTCAGACCAGGTAGCACCCCCCACGCTTCTCTGCCTTTCTTTATACACCTGTAGTGGTGGCTTTCCTGTACCCCACCCCCACCAAGACAGTGAGCCTGGAGGACAGGACCTAGTCTTGCCTACCATTGTATCTGTAACTCACTGAGAGGCTAGACGCCCTGGGGGGCCTGCAGCAATTGCCTGTGGTCACTGCCTCAGACCATGGGGCCCAGCGGGAATGCAAGGGGCCCTGTCACTGGCAAGCCACGGCCAAGAAGCCAAGCGAAGCCAAGCGTATATTTGGCCAAGGATGCAAGGTCGGTGCAGGTTTCACTCCTGCCAGGGATCTCACTGCGTGCACGTTGCAACTCAGCATACCCTCCATCACGAGTCTGTGGACCACTCCAGAGCAGGGAACTTTTCTCTGCTTTCAGACCAAAATACTTTCAGACGGTGGGTGATGTGGGAAACAAAGGCAGAAGGAAATGCAGATAAAATGGAATGTCCTTAAAACCTGCAGCTCATAAACAAATGCTTAAGGCCTGCCGAGTATCCTGTTCCTCCAGGAAGCTCCCAGCTGTCTGAATGTGAATGCCTTGCTAGAAGAGAAAAACAACCTGGGTTTGACAATAGCAAGGCCCCAGTATCCTGTGAGTCTTCTTTAGCATATGAAAGTCCTTTTGAAACTTCCCTTATCTTTACTAACCCCCAGCCCTGAAGTATATAATCAGTGGCTCCTCATAATCCCAGGGCAGCCTCTCTTCCTGCCCACGGGTCCTGTCCCCAAGCTGTAATAAAACCACTGTTTTGCACCAGAGACGGCTCAAGAATTCTTTCTTGGTTGTTGGCTCTGGACTCCATAAAACTCACCAAAACATTCCAAAACTACATCATGGGGGCAGGCCAACTTGTGGATGAAATTCTCATCTGTCTTGTCTAAGCTTGCTCCATTGGTCTCAGATGCTCCCCGCTGGTCAGTATCTGGAAGAGCCACAGGCCACCCAGAAACATCTTTAGGGTATCCCTAGGTATAACTAGGGTTATATGGGTACAAAGATTATACCTTCTTGGTCTAAGGGCTGAAAGAGACACCCATGTGGGAAATTCTGACAGGCTTCCTGCTTGGATGTTAGGTTAGGACCCCTCAAGTTGGCCAAGATGAGCATGATCACGGCCTTCCAAGTTTAGGGTCTCCCGTGGTTGCTTTTTCTGCTCCTAGTTTCTGTGGCCCACCCATCTCTCATTACCAGCCCCACAGCCCAAGTGTGTGCCGGGGGCTCTAGTGTTTTAGAGAAGAAATTGTCAGAGCTGTTGAGTAGCCTGTATTATTAGTCTGCATCAGTCATCTGTTGCTGTCATTCTGCCACATGATGAGCCATTGCAAAGCCTAGTGGCCCAAGACACTCAGCATCTATCTGGCTCATGAGTCTTCAGGCTGGGCTTGACTAGGGCCCCTCACCTCACGGGCACCCAGCAGTAGCTATCAGCTGGAGGGATGGTACAGCTAAGCCCACGGTCTCTCCTCAGCCCATGGGCTAGCGTCCTCTTGTTCTTTGTGTGGTGGCTGAGGGGAAAGGCGAGCAAGTCCAAATTGTGCAAGAGCTTCCCAAGCCTTTGCTGTGCCCCATTTGTTAGTACCCCATGGGGCACAACCTGCAAGTCTGAGCCCAGAGCCAGTGTGGGAGGGTGGCCCAAGGTCATGGGGGAAACGACGGCAGACCTGGAGGGACTTTCACCCAATCCACCTACTGAAAAGGGGTGTGAGCCTGGGTTTTCTGAGCAGTGCTC
Source organism: Lontra canadensis (assembly GCF_010015895.1). NCBI lineage: Eukaryota > Metazoa > Chordata > Mammalia > Carnivora > Mustelidae > Lontra > Lontra canadensis. The sequence continues at coordinate 5,031,899 of NW_022631097.1, read as the reverse complement.
AGAGCACTTTGGAGTCCCTCCCCACCCGCACTTCTTCACCTATCCCATGCCCTCCCCTCAAGGAATTTCTGCAGTCCCACTTCCCACACCTTAAGGAAGGCTCTGACTTTTATTTGAGTTCCCTGGTTTTCAGAGCATCCCATTCCTTCTACCTAGCCTGAGGCCCTCTGCCTGACCCCTTCAGACTGATCATTGCCCAGGCTGTGACTCCCGTTGCCTCTTGGCCTCTCGGCTTCAGGCTCTGGAGCAGCTGTGGGGGTCACATCTCACCCTGTTCCATCCCCAGCATCTGGGGACATAGTTTGGGGATGGTGCCCTGGGTTCCACCCATTCTCAGAAGGAGGACAAGATACCTATAATCAAGCTTAAGTCCTACTCACCCTAAAAAGTATCTTTTCCATGACCTTGTGAGTCCTTCCAAGTTCCATTTCTCTTTAACTTTCCTTTTAACAAAAAAAACAAAAAGTTGGAAAGAATAGTCCACACCTGCTGCTTCCAGTCCTTACTACCCACTTGCTCCCTGCTTCCCGACAAGTTTTTCCAAGTTTTTCTCTACTTTTTTGGCCCTAAAGAGTACTCTCTTGAAAGTCAGCAGAGTTAGGAACGTTACATGTGTTTTTTTATTGAATTCTTGCAAAACCCTTATAAGATAGGTCTCCATGTTCCCATGCCCATGTCTCAGGTGACAAAATCCAAGCCTGGCCTGAGTCATTTACGAAGTGAGTCAGGACAGGGAATGGAACATAGGCCTGACTGCAGGGGCTATGTTCTTAGCCATTACCCTAACCTTGAATACAGTGCTGCTATCCTGCGATCCTGGCTGTGGCGTATGAGTTTGCTAGGGCTACTGTAAAGAAGGACCAGGAACTGGGGGCCTTAACAACAGACACTGAGCGTCTCACTGTTCTGGCAGCTGGAATTCCAGGATTGAGGTCCATAGGTTAGTGCTCCCTCTGAAGGCTCTAGGGGAGCGTCTGTTCCAGGCTTCTCTCCGGCCTTCCAGTGGCCTGACTGCAGTCTTCATGTGGCATTTTCTGTGTGTGCTGGGCTGGGTCCAGATTCCCCTTTTTATAAGGAGATTAAGGCCCAGCCTGTTGTCTTCAACTAAAGTAATTATATCTGTATCAACCCTCTTTGCAAATAAGGTCACATCCTGAGGTACTGGGGTTTAGGACTTCAACACATGAATATGGGGATAGGGGGCACAGTTCACCCCATAATGGGTGATCAGTAGACAGCCCATAAGCAGATAGTGTAGCCGTCACCTGGGAGCCCCTTCCCAGATGTACTGAAGGAGCATTTGCGTTTTAACAAGATGCCCGGGCAATTCCAATGCACATTAAGATGTGAGAAGCACCTGTCTATAGCACTTTCTGGAAAGAAGAATGACAGCATGAAGCAATATTCTTAGGGTAACCCTAATTCTTGAATTTTACTTAGAATAGAGATAATTTTAAACATGGACAAAAACAGTGTATACAAAGAGGTTTATTCCAGGTTTTTCCTTAGAAATAAAACATTTTTCTGCAGTAAGTACTACTTCCTATCATTCTTAGCTGAAAAATTGTTGTTTTTTTTTTAATTGTTCTATTTCAGGTGATGTATGAGTTAAAGATGATCTTGTGGGAAACATTTCCTGAAATCTAAACTGACATGTAACCAAATTTCTGGAACAGCACCTCTTTTTAAGCTTGGGGATTGTAGCAAATCAACCATTGAACTAATGAGCTAACTTAACTAAGGAATATGATTTTTGTTTACGGTGAAAATGGCATTAAGTTTATGTAGGGAAGTGTCCCCTTCCCTCCTCTTCCCTCCCTTTCCCTCTCCTCCTTCTCTTTACCTCTTCTCCCTTTCCCTCCCCTTCCCAACCTTTCCCTCCCTTCCCATCCTTTCTTCTCCCTTCCCTGCTCCTTCCCTCCGTCCTCCTTTCTTTCTTCCTTCCTGGCTTAAAAATGCAAGGCTTGACCCACAACCCTGAGATCAAGACCTGAGCTGAGAGTGAGAGTCCAACACTCTACCGGACTGAGCCACCCAGGAGCCCCTATGGAGAAAGTTTCAACTCTATTTTTGAGTGTATTTGAAAATTTTTACTATAAAAAAGTTTAAAAATACAATCATGTAAAGAATTTAAAAAAATACGTTTCTTTCAGGTGTTCTCCTGACTGCTGTATCATCTCAGTTATTTTTTTCTTTATTTTTGTTTTTAAAGATTTTATTTATTTGAGAGAGGTGGCAGGTGCACAAGGAGTGGGGGAGCAGCAGGCAGAGGGAGAGGGACAAGCAGGCTCCCCGCTGAGCAAGGAACCTGATGTGGGACTTGATCCTGTGACCCCAGGATCATGATGTGAGCTGAAGACAGATTCTTACCTGACTAAGCCACCCAGGTGCCCCATTGTCTCAGTTATTTCAGTCAATGTTTAACTGCCTGTTAACCTGTTTCCTTAGTTTTTTAGTTTTTAACTCATGTAGGTCTTCCTGCCAATGTTGATCATTGTTCCTTACTGGCCTCCTATGAAAGGAAAAATTGCTTGGTTTAGTGTGGGACAGGTAAAAGGAAATAGTTGCCCTAACTGCTAAATTTGTAATTGACATGCACTGTGCTAGCCTCATGCCATCCTCCCTTTCTGGTTGCTTTTGTAACACTTTCTGGGTTTTAGTGGTAATAGCAATAATTTCTCAACAGAGCAAGTCCTGTTCTTTCTAAACAGTGACCTATGTGAGGTTTTTTTTTTTTTTTTTTTTTTTTAAGATTTTATCTTTATTTGTTAGAGAGATGGAGAGAGAGCACAAGTAGGCAGAGCATCAGGCAGAGGGGGAAGCAGGCTCCCCGCTGATTGGAAAGCCCCATGCGGGGCTCTATCCCAGGACCCTGGGATCATGACCCAAGCTGAAGGCAGACGCTTAACTGACTGAGCCACCCAGGTGCCCCTGACCTATATGAGTTTTAACAGGACAGGCCTTGAAAGAAGAAAATCTGCTACAATGGGTGCTTACTCCAAAACTGATGCATGGAGTTAGTAAATGTTTCTTTTCTTCTTTCCTTCCTTTTTTTTTTAAGTAGTTGCCACGCCCAGCATGGGGCTTGAGCTCCTGACCCTGGGATCAAGACCTGAGCTGATAGCAAGAGTCAGATACTTAACCGACTGAGCCACCCAGACACCCGTTAAATGTTTATTTTAGAAAGTACTCAGAGAGCATCAGTTAAAGCCTTATCAGTTGACCTTTCCCTGCCAGGGACCAGATGGACTGGACACATTAAAAAAACTCTTTCTTTGAAGGGTACATCAGTAAACGTGAAATTTCAGGGATAACCCTGCCTCTAAGCTCATTTCTTTCCCTGAAGTCCCTTCTCTCACAGGAGGTGACTTACAAGTAGCACAAATATGACCGTGTCCCAGGAGGTTGTCATCCTTCAGGATGGGCTCTAAACTGGCAAACGAGCCATCTTAAATCTGTCCATCTCTTCAGCTTCGCTTCATGCCATTGGCTGCTTCACAGGCTTCTTCTCAGTCATCGTTGATCACTCGTGCTTCTGTGTAGCCACCTCCCCCTACAGCAGCAGCTCACAAACCCCCTCTCCACCTCTGCCCTCTAAGTCCTTCCTCCCACCTCTCCCCCCCCAGGCTGTCCCCTTGGTCTGCAAGGTCCCTGGGTCCTTCAGTGGCCCTCACAGGTGCCCCCTCCTCTAGGGTGGTTTTTTTGAGCATCTCTTGGAATGTGAATTTCAGCTAGCAAACCTTCTAGAGTCCCCCTCGTGACAAAATCTACAAAACTGAAACAAAGTTAACTTCACTTAGAGATAATTCACTATCCAGAAGGGATACTTTCTTCATTTACTGAGACTTTGTCATGGAGTCAGAGCACAGTTTTGTTTTCCCGCAACCCCCCTGAGTGCTGGCTTCATTCTTCCTGCGTGAAGACTATGTTACTGTCGATCTGTTCTCTGATGTCACCTGTACCCCCAGCCCTGTGGTGATGGGGAGGGCACAGACGGTGTGTATGAGGGGGTGTTGGCCATGGTGACAAGGGTCTGGTTTCTGAGCCCCATGGTAAAATGGCAGGAACCCCAACCCAAGCCCCTCCGTCCCCCGGCAGGATTTGGGGGACACTTTGTGCATTTTCCTCTGATGTTCTTACAGCCTGTCAGTTCTTGGTCTTGGCTTGTGGCTTTATTCTTCTGTGCTGTTCCCTCCCCGGCTGTTTCTCCTGATGGGGCAGGCTAGACCGGTAGGATGTGGGTGTGCTCTGCCATGGTCATGGCTCTAGTCATGCTGAAGGGCAGTAGTGCCCCTTCTGAAGCCGGGAGGGCTGTGTCCCAGCAGAGTTCTCAGCAGTGTCCAGATGGGAATTCTTCCCATCTCTGACAGCACCCTGGGTGTTGCACTAATTTTATTTAACTGGCTTCCAGCTTTCTTGAGTTTTTGCTGAAAGAACTTGGACCATCCTTCCTTCAACAGCTGGGTGGGAAACTGATACAAATGTCACCCATATCATTGGGCTTAAAATGGCCTTTCTGTGCCCACAACCAGGGTGTCATTGGGCTGACCTTGACACCACTGACTCTACCCAAGCCAGCTCCCTTTCCCAGGGACCCATGCATAGCCCAAGAGCCTGAGCACCCTCCTGGCTCCACCTGCTCCCCTCCTCCCTTGCCCTTATCCTCATTGCATCTCTAGTATTCCCTCTCCCAGAAGTTTTATCACGTCCTTGTTCAGAGAGAAGCCCTATAAGATCCTTGAGGATATGCAGTGTGCAGTATACCACACAGTTCCAGCAATAGGGTGGCAGATCTGTTCCCACTCTGCCTGGCCCCCCAGCATGGGAAGAAAGACATGAGAAGACACGTGTGTGCAGAGAGTGCTATCCTCATTCATGTCTGTGTTACTCGCACTAAGGCCCGTGGCCAGGATTCACTAAATACGTGTTAGCTTGGCGAGCGAGAGAGCGAATAGGTAGCTGCTCACCCAGATGGTTTGATGAACATAAATTAGCACGATGCTAACTAAGGGGTTGCAGACAGCTTCCAGGAAAGTGTGCCTTCTGAAGTTAAGAGCTGGTGATGCGCTCTGAAGGATGGGATGAGGTCGTAGGGACAGGGGAACCGAAATTCTTTCCGGACGGTGAGCCCAGGGAGAGAGCCCAATAAATAAATATCTGTAAAGGTACAAGGGTTCCTGAGAAACTGTCTAGTTGGTAGCCATGGAAAGCAAATCCCCAAAATAACAGCATAACATTCGCATGTGCTTACAATGTGTCAGGCACTGCTCTAATCACTTTATATACATTAATTCACTTAGTTCTCATTCAGTTCACTGCTGGCCGGGCAGAGAGTGTCCATAACTGCCCTGGGTCCTGCAGCAAGAGGTGGTGGCCTGGGATTTGACCCTCTGCGCTCTGGCTTTAGAGCCCTTGCACTTAACCAGAGATCAATGGATTCGAAACCCAGGGCTGAGAGTTATAAAATAACATGGCCAGAACCATGGAGCTGCTGTGTGATCCAAGTATGCTGGGTAAAATGCATCATTTTCTCAGTTCTTTTAAAATCTGCTATTAAGGCCATGTGGGCTCTGTGTGTGTGTGTGTGTGTGTCTGTCTGTCTGTATGAAAATGTATATACATATATGTGTATTTTTTCTTCTTTATATATTTTTTCAGGTCAAATTGAGAACTAATATTCAAATTTAACTTCAAATAATCTTTCACATATCTGTGTACTAACAGTACGTCTTTCCCTTCCTTTCCAGGACTTGTCCTTACGTGTCTCCAGTGCTCCAAACCTGGTAAGAAGGACTTCTGATCCTCCGTCCCCTTCCCCACCTTACTGTCCTTTCTGGAGTCTCAGACCCACAGCTTCATGCTTTTCTTGACTTTCAACATGTACCTTTTGTCAGGGCCTTTGGGTGACATCTTCCTTTTTGAAGTTAGGCCTCCTCTTTCTATATTTTTAGACCATAAATGAACTTTATTATTCTGTAATATTGCCACCAAATATTCTGCTGTCATGGCCAATCCATTTGTAGGCAAACTTGGGGATGACTTTTTTTTTGTAAGCAAATGCAAATTAGTCACCTCAACATTGGAAAACCAAACATGAGATTTCTCCCATTTTTAAGATATTTGATTGTGATAAAAACCTGGGAGTGTTTGGGGGCTTTTTTTTTCCTATTGGATGGACATACACTTAGGGTTCAACACGTTTTAGTGTACATTTATATGTATGTAACATATTTATGTCTTGTTATAAATTGAGATGTATTAATAACCACTTCATGGTTGTAAGGCCAAAATGTCTTTTCTGATGGATAGATGGAAATGCTACAAAAGATGATATTTTTCATCTAAGCATTATTTATAGCCGTAATTTACCCATTGGGGCTAACTAAAACAGGTAAAGAATGTAAGGAAGGCCATTTAGGTCTTTCCACATTCCTTATTCTCCAGCTAAAGTGGATGACGGCTTATGGGAAGCTTTAACTGAGCTAGACAATGCAAAATTTAGGAAATCCATTTTGAGATGACATTTACAGGTCCAAAACTCAATGATATCTCTCCATCAATAGCCATTGATGAGAAGTAAGGTGCAGCTTATTAGCGAGGTGATTGGCTAATTTGGTTGAAGGTCATTGATTTCATGGACCATCAACCTTACCTGATGGTTTGCCATTTACCATTGACCTGAACCAAGGGCTATTTTAAAAATATTTTGCTTACTTGGTGCATTTTTAAAATTTTTAACTATTTGTATTCATTTGTGGAAAGATTACATAATGATATTTCGGTTCCAAAGTTTGTGTATGTTACATGAATGGATTATCATATACTTTTATATTTTACTTCAAAATTATTTGGTGTACACTAAGATGAAAAGAGATTATGAGAAACTTAAAAATTTACCCAGCCTGTTTTATAATGTTTTTGACATTTAGGATGAAGGAGACTATTGAAGCCTCCCTGACTGGGTGGATTTCAGTGGGCATTATTATAATTCAGGTGATACTCAGAGAAAGTGAATGTGTTTCTAAAGAAGGAGGAGCCCCAAGGTTATATGATTTTTATTAATGGAAGAGAAAAACAGTATGCATTTTTACACCCTGCTGTAGAATAACAAACTCAATAACAGCAGAACTAGTTACAATTTCTATATGTTTTTTGTTTTGTTTTGCTTTTTGGTAAACTCAAGATTAAAAAAAAAAAATCTCTCATCTAGCAATACTTTATGTGTATTTTAAAACAGTGTTTTAACATCACATGCTAAATGTGTATGTGTGTTCTCCTTTTTCCTCTTGTGCATCCTTCCCAATTAGAATAAATGTCATTAATGAAAATGCTTCTCTGAGGTCAGATTTTATATAAAAATACAACTACAGAAGGAAAACCACCAAATTATTCACAAAACTTATGGTGCTTGGAAAGAATGGTTGGAATCCTAGACAATGGGAATCCAAAGGGAAAGAGACACTTTCTATCTTAGAAAAGCTTCTGTTAAATAGATGTTTTGTTTTCTCAAATGAGGACACATTAGCAATGACAGATGTATATTTCAGTGTTGCCACTCTCTTTCTTTTCCTCCTCTCTGGAGTCAGGAAGGAGTGGGGGAGGTTAGGATCCCCACCCCCACCCCCCTGGAGTCCTTCTGGAGAGCCTTCTGGCCAGCTGGAGCTCTTTGTGCCCAGCCAGAATTCAGACACTTTTTCTTTCCTGAAGCTTAGCCTCTCACTGGCTGCTCCTTAGAAAGCCCACCACAGAGCGTGGAGACCTACCCACAGCCAGACCTTGACCTCCTTCAGTCAGCTTTTCCCTTTATGGGAGAAACCCCCGGGTCATAGGTATGGTGACATGAGGGATTTGGATCTCGTGAAGAGTTGTTCTTTGGGTTTAACGTTTTGCCATTTTACTTGATTCCTTATTTTAAAATTGTTCCATTTCAAACTTGAACATTTGGCTATATAATTAGAATGCTTGAGCTTTTAAACTCATTTGTAATTGATATTGTTCCAGTTTTTGGAAAACAAAAACAGAGTGATATATAATATATATCTCACATATATATATCTATGTTCCAAGATACATTCATTCTCATGTACTACAAATGTAAATGTGACTTTCTGAAAACTTGTTTTTTAGCCTTAATCAAATATTTGTTAATATTTAAATTAAAATCTATTAGTTTTTTAAAAAGCAGATTTATAGTCATTTGGGATGGAAACCATTGACCAATAATTGCTTCTATTTATTCTTCACATAAAAAAATGACACTTTTATGGGACATCTGGGTGGCTCAGTCAGTTGGGCATCTGCCTTCGGCTCGGGTCATGATCCCACGGTTCTGGGATCAAGTCTCACATCAGGTTCTTTGCTCGGTAGGAAAACTGCTTCTCTCTCTGCCTGTGGCTTCCCCTGCTTGTGCACGTTCTCTCTCTCACTCTCACTGACAAATAAATAAAATCTTAAAATAAAGTAAGATAAAAATGACACCTTTAGGCCAAATAAATTTCCCATTCAGTGTTAGTTAACTTTTAACATCAAAACTGAAATTGATTGAGAATCACTTCAAATTTAAGTTCCAAAAATGAAATGAAATTGTTTTAACTCTGGAGCTCAGTTGCCCACACAGGCCACGAGAGGGAGCTGTTGAATCTTAAACGAAATATATTTGAATTTCAACAAACCTTTTGGGTAAACTATTCAGATAATCTGGTCTATACAATGTAATGCAATGTAATCAGCAGTAGCATGGTTTCCATTCCTATTAGGACAAAATTTATGCATGTATTTAAGAAGTACTGTAGTTAAATTCAATGAATACTTTAGAGAGCATATTATTTATAAGACACTCTCTTCTAGAAGGGGATCTAAAGATAAATAATTCAAATGGTTCATAAGCAAGTGTGCATGTCTGCGTATGTACACTTGCATTAGGAAGCAGAACATAACATATAAGAACCATAAGAAAGAAATAAAGTACCATGGAGTTTCAAAAGCAAGAGCCTACCTCATGCAAGGCCGCATGGAGGAGGTGGCATTTAAGGAGGCACATGAGAGTACTCCGGGGGGTGTGACAATGGGAGATGGAGAAATACACTAAGTGCAAAGCACAGCATAAGTAAAGGAATTTTGGAGAACCCTGAAAATTCCTGTTTGCTTGAAACATAGGTTGCATAAATGTAATTAAAGGAATTTCATGCTGGAAAGGCAGCTGTCATGGCTTGTATTATGTATTATGTATTATGATCCCACATAAATGCTGGAGGGTTTATTTGTACCTAATTGCTCTGAGTGTCAGAATGGCCGAAGGAACTCTTAGCCTGCACATGCAGAAGTGTTACTGAGAAGCATATCCTCTATTATCTATGCCTTCCCATATTACCTCTGGTGGTTTGGGGCCTCAAAACCATGGAATATTCTAGCAACATTTAGGTCAGGGGGACTAGATTTAACAAAACTGCTTATTAGGCATTATTCACCAAATATCTGTGGAGCACATACTAGAGAGAAGTTTTTAGAAAATATTTTTTGAAAATTTATTTATTTATTCGTGAGGAGTGGGAGAGGCAGAAGGAGAGAGAATTTCAAGCAGACTCCCTACTGAGTGAGGAATCTGTTGCGGGGTTTGATCTCTAGTCCTGAGATCATGATCTGAGCTGAAGTTAAGAGCCAGCTTAATATCGGGCCATCCATGCACCCCAAGTTCATAGCAAACCTTAATATTTCTTAATTACAGTATTCTGAACCTGCTAAAGCATTTGTAAATTTTTCGAAAGTCATTGAAAGTAATTTTCTTTTAAAAAGTGGTTAATAGGGGCTCCTGGGTGGCTCAGTGAGTTAAAGCCTCTGCCTTCAGCTCAGGTCATGATCTCAGGGTCCTGGGATCGAGCCCCGCATCGGGCTATCTGCTCGGCAGGGAGCCTGCTTCCCTCTCTCTCTCTGCCTGCTTCTCTGGCTACTTGGATCTCTGTCAGATATCTTTTTAAAAAATTAAAAATAAATAAAAAATGGTTAATAGATGATTTTACTATATTTATTAAGGCGGAAATGACTACTTCTTAAAGTATTGCAGTAACTTCAAAAATCCAAACTAAGAATTTTTTTTTTTTTTTTTTTGGAGTTAAAACAAAACAAACTATCTACAGGAAGTGGGATGAATTTCATTCTTAAGTTTTCTAACCACCAGTGCAAGGCAGGCAACACTGTGGTCCACGTTGTTTGCATTTGATGAATCCATCTGCCGAATCAGAAGTTTTCCTGGAATTAAACACCAGCAAAAAATTTATAGTGTAGGCTCTTAGGTTAAAAGAACATTGAGTAAAGTGCCAAACAATGACTTCAATTGTTCCTAAAAAACACGCAGAGGTTGTTCACACTTGGATCCTCTCTAAAGATAGACCTCAAGGTATAGCTCAAGTGATTCATTTCACTGGAAGGTGGAGATAACATGATCCTGATAGCATACTCTTTGATTGTAAGATTTAGAGAGAAAATTAGGAAATAATGAGTGATGTCTCATAGTGTGATAGGTGGAATAATTATAGTCCCTACCCCCAAAGATGTCCATGCCCTGATCCCTGGAACCTAAATTTACTACTTTATATGGCAAAGAGGAAGTAAGGGTGCTCACCAGCTGATGCTAGAACAAGGGAACGGTCCTGGATTATGGGGTAGACCAGAAGGAATCACAGGGGTCTTTAACAGTGGGGAGAGGAAAGCAGAAGAGTAGGTCAGGGGAATTCGGTGAGGATTTAATCTGATATTGCTGGTTTTGCAGGTGGAGGAGGGACCAGGAGACCAGGAATGTGGGTGGCTTCTAGAAGCTGGAGAAGGCAAGGGTATGGATTCTTTCCTTGAGCCTCCAGGAAAGAATGCAGCCCTCTTCACACCTTAATTTTAGCCCTATAAGACCCCTATTGGGCTTTAGCCTACAGAGATGTAGGTGACAAATCTGTTTTCAAGTTTGTGATAATTTATTACAGCAGGAAACTAATATACATAGACCCCCTCTAATATCACTGTCAGTTCATGGTAAAATCACCTGATTACCTGTCACGTAGATATTTCATGTTAGTGGTTGGGAGCTGGGAGCTTCCGTTTCCAGGATTGAGGGGATGAAAATGGCCAACATGTGGGAAAGGTTTGTGAGTTGTAGGCTGTGCAAGTTTATGAATCTGAACAATCTATACTGATAGAAGTGGTGGCCAATGGAGAATGACCAGATGCGCCTTGGACTAGACTCCATCCATGTATCTATAATTTGAGAACAGATTTGTTGTCCTATGATTTTTCAAACTATAGGACTTTGAAAGCTGAAGTCTGGAGATTCCCAGACCTTAGGAGGTACCTGAATATTTTTTGAGTGGATAATTGGACGGATGGATGAGGACGATGAAGGGGTAAAGATGAACCTGGCTGCTGGCTAAAGAAGAAACACTACTTCACTTTCCTAGGCTGTGGTCATAACAAGACCAGTGCCATGCATGAATGGGGGGGGTCCTATCCAATCAGTTAGTGACCCAGTGCCCCTGAGTCCCATGTCACTAGAGACCTTTTGGTAGCTGCACAGCACCATTCATAAAGAACATTAAGTATTGGGCGCCTGGGTGGCTCAGTGGGTTAAGCCGCTGCCTTCGGCTCAGGTCATGATCTCAGGGTCTTGGGATCGAGTCCCGCATCAGGCTCTCTGCTCAGCAGGGAGCCTGCTCCCCTTCTCTCTCTCTCTGCCTGCCTCTCCATCTACTTGTGATCTCTGTCTGTCAAATAAATAAATAAAATCTTAAAAAAAAAAAAGAACATTAAGTATTGAATGCTGACTGTGTGTTATACAGTAAGTTCTTTTTAAACATTTTTCATGTTTTTATAAATATTTGGTAATGCAAAAGAATATGTGTTGTATGTGTGTTATGATGGATAATTAAGTGAACATCTGGATCCCCCATATTTCTTAAGAAATATGACATTATAAATACCAGGAGTTCCCTGCATGTTAGTCATGATTGTACATCCCGTCTTCTCTCAAAAGGGAGTCAGTATTCTGAAAATAGTTTTTTTAAATTTTTAATTATTTTTCATCCAGTATACTTAATATACAGTGTTACTAGTTTCAGGTGGACAATACAGTGATTCAGCAATTCCGTACATTACTCTGTGCTCATCAAGATAAGTGTACTCTTAATCCCCTTCACCTATTTCATCCACCTCCCCTCTGGTGACCACCAGGTTGTTTTCTGGAGTTAAGAGTCTGTTTTCACGTTTGTTTCTTTCTGTGTTTTGTTTCTTAAATTCCACATATGAGTGAATCATATGGTATTTGTTTTTCTTTGACATTAGCATTATGCCTTCTAAATCCATCCATGTTGTTGTAAATATCAAGATTTCATTTTTTGTGGCTGAATAATATTCCTTTGTGTATATATAAATCACATCTTCTTTATCCAGTCATCTGTTGATAGACACTTGGATTGCTTCCTCTATCTTGGCTATTGTAAATAATGCTTATAAATATAGGGGTGCATATATCTTTTCAAATTAATGTTTTCATATTCTTTGGGTAAACACCTTGTAGTGGAATTATTGAATAATAGGGTAATTCTGTTTCTAATTTTTTGATGAACCTCCATATTGTTTGTGACTGCACCCAGTTTACACTCCCACCAACAGTGCAAGAGGGTTCTTTTTTCTCAACAGACTCTCCAACACTTGTTGTTTCTTATTGTTTTTGATTTTTAGCTATTCTGACAGATATGAGGTGGTTTTGATGTGCATTTCCCTGATGTTGAGTGACGCTGAGCATCTTTTCAGGTGTCTGTTGGCCATCTATACATCTTCTTTGAAGAAATGTCTTCTGCCCATTTTTAATTGGATTATTTGTTTTTTTGGTATTGAGTTGTATAAGTTCTTTATATATTTTGGATACCAGCTCCTTACTGGATATATCATTTGCAAATATCTTCTCCCACTTCTGAATATTGTTTTTAATACTCTTTTCTTTATTGTTTTACCATAAATATATATGTCCCTAAGCAATACATATCTTAATTTTGCCCCTTTTTTTTTTTTTTTTTTTTTGAGAGAGAGAGAGAGAGAGAAAGAGTGTGCACAAGTGGGAGGTTTTGCAGAGGGAGGAGAGAAAATCTTAAGCAGGCTCCACGCCCAATGCAGGATTCGACCTCATGACCCTATAAGATCATCCCCTGAGCTGAAATCAAGAGTCAGATGCTTCACTGAGCCATCCAGGTGCCCCAATTTTTGCTTATTTTTAAAAATTGTATCAAAATGTATCATAGTAGGGCGCCTGGGTGGCTCAGTGGGTTAAGCCGCTGCCTTCGGCTCAGGTCGTGGTCTCAGGGTCCTGGGATCAAGCCCCACATCGGGCTCTCTGCTCAGCAGGGAGCCTGCTTCCTCCTCTCTCTCTGCCTGCCTCTCTGCCTGCTTGTGATCTCTGTCTGTCAAGTAAATAAATAAATAAATAAAAATCTAAAACAAACAAACAAACAAACAAAAACGTATCATAGTATATGTAATGTATTCATTGTTTTTTCATTCATTATACTGATGCTTAAAGTAATAGTGCATCCATTTTCTCTGCTCTAAAGTATTGCATGGTACTTAAATCCCAAAATTTATGTGTATGTATCTATATTATCCTATGAATAAACATTTGAGTTGTTTCCAGTCTTACCTGTTGCAGACATGCTTCTGTGAACATTTTGTACAGGTCTCCCAGAATCCACGTACAGATTTTTCTAGGATGTACATTTAGAAGTTGCTGGATCATAGTGGAGTTGCATATTCAGCTTCTGAAAAGAATGCTAAACTCTTTCCCAAAGTGGTCATACCAATTCATACTTAAAACTGGTGGTAGTTGCAACTTCTTTTTGCTCTAAATCCTTATTAAAAGTCAATATTTTCGGTTTTCAAATTTCTGTAATTTGGAGGGATGTAAAATTGTATCTCATGATTTGAATTTTCCTTTTCGTGACTTCTGAGATTGAGCATCTTTTCTTTGTTCTTTTCTCTCCCTCCCTCCGTTTCTTTCTTTCTTTCCTTTCTCTCTTTCTCTTTAAATTTTGTTTTTATGTAATCTCAACAACCCTATGTGAGGCTTGAACTCACAACCCTGAAATCAAGAGTTGCATGCTCCCCTCACTGAGCCAGCCAGGTGCCCCATGCATCTTTTCATATAATTATTAACCATTTACATTCCTTTCCAATGAAATGTCTGATCATATATTTTGTCCTTTTCAAAAAAACCTGGCTTATTTATTCTTTATATATTTTGGATACTAATTCATTGTTGGTTATATAGTTTCCAAATATCTTCTCCCTAATTGTGTGTGACTATATGTGATTATTTCATATTTTTATGGTGAGACAGAAGTTTCAAAACAGAAGTTCTTAATGTATTCATTCTTTTCCCTTTTATGATTAATGATTTTTTGTGAGTTAAGAAGTTCTTTCCTATCCCGCAGTCATATTGGCTTCTCCAAATAGCCTTCCTTTTAAAAGTTTGAAGTTTCATATCTTTAACATCAATGGCACATAAATTATTATTTGTTTGGTGTGTGTAGGGGAGGGAGTATGAGGGGAAGTAGAGATCCTCTCCATCTTCCAGGTCTGTTTCAGTATTATTTACTCTTTTTCTTTTCTGTGGTTGAGTTTGGGTAAGATAGAATTATTCGATCCTTAAATGTTTAGTAAAATGGTTTATAATAGTGTGTGTAGAAATTGGTTACAAAACTACTGTTCTTTTTATAGGAAGGTTTTAAATGATTGATTTACTTTTTTTTAATGGATGTGGTTATTGTTTCTTAAGTCAATTTTCTATTTTTTCCCCCTAGGAATATGTGCATTTTGTTTGTGTTTTCAAATGCATAGCCAAAAAAATTGATTATAGTATAGTCTTACCTTTTAGATCTGTGCTATATTGCGGTCATATTGCTTTGCTGATATTCTTTGCTTTATCTTGTTTCTCTCTTTTTTTAAAAAATATTTTTCTTTTTTTCTTTTTTTCTTTTTGTTTTTTTTTAAGATTTTATTTATTTATTTGACAGACAGAGATCACAATTAGGCAGAGAGGCAGGCAGAGAGAGAGGAAGGGAAGCAGGCTCCCTACTGCGCAGAGAGCCCAATGCAGGGCTCGATCCTAGGACCCTGGGATCATGACCTGAGCCAAAGGCAGAGGCTTTAACCCACTGAGCCACCCAGGTGCCCCTTTATTTTTGTTTTTAATTTAAGTTCTAGTTAGTTCAATATTAGTTTCAGGAGTAGAGTTCATTGGTTTGACACCCAGTGCTCATCATAGCAAGTGCCCTTCGTAATACCTGGCACCCATCTAGCCCATCCCCCACCCACCTCCCTCCAGCAACCCTCTGTTCTCTGTTAAGAATATCTCATGATTTCCCTTTTTTCTTGATTAATCTTGCTAGAGATTTATTAATCTTATTAATATTTTCAGAGTCAACTTTTGACTTTATTATTCCTCTAATGTATCTTTGTCTTCTGTTTCATGAATTTCAGCTCTTATCTTTAGAATAAGACCTGGTGCAGAATAAACACTAGACAAATGCTTTCCCCCCTCCCCCACCCCTGCCTTCTTCTCGTTTTCCTCTTAAACATCACATAACTATTAAACACCATAAACTTTGATAAAAAATATTTTTGTCATAGTTCAGTTTTAGTTGTTTCTAATTTCCGTTATACTGTTTCTTTGATACATAAATTGTGTATGTTTTGTAATTTCTATGCATACAGGAGAGTTTTTAGTTTTTTAAAAATTGATTTAGTACTTAACTATATTGTGATCAGAAAGTGTGGTCTATTTGATATCAATTTTGCAGAATTTGCAAGGCATAGTTTATGGTCTAATATGTATTTTTATAAATATTGTTTTGTTTAGTTTTTACCCCCACAGTTTAGACTGCTAATACTATCTTATACTATTTATGATTGTTTAGATTTACTTACATAGTTACCTCCTTCTTGGCTTATCATTCCTTTTTGTATCTGGTCTCATTTTCTTCCTCCTGTAGTAAATTCTTCTAAAAGTCTTTTAGGGATGGTCTCTTGTTGGTATACAGTCCCCAATTTATTGGAATATATCTGTTTATCTGAAAATGTCTCTATTTTACCATACTTCTTGATAGTTTTGCTAACTGCATAATTCTAGATTGATAGCTGTGTTTCTCCTAGTACCTCAGAGATGATAGTCTTTGGGGTCCATGGTTGCAGCTGTGAAGTCAGTTGACTGTCTAATTAGATACAAGGTAATATATTTTCCTTGGCTGCTTTTGAATCTCTTCTATGGCTTGGGCCTTCTTCAATTCTTTCCTTCTTTCTTTCTTTCTTTCTTTCTTTTATTTTTTTAAAAGATTTTATTTATTGGGCGCCTGGGTGGCTCAGTGGGTTAAAGCCTCTGCCTTTGGCTCAGGTCATGATCCCAGAGTCCTGGGATCAAGGCCCACATCGGGCTCTCTGCTCAGCGGGGAGCCTGCTTCCCCTCACTCTCTGCCTGCCTCTCTGCCTACTTGTGATCTCTCTCTGTCGAATAAATAAATAAAATCTTTAAAAAAAATTTATTTACTTGAGAGAGAGAGAATGAGAGAGAGAGAACATGAGAAGTGGGAGGGTCAGAGGGAGAAGCATACTCCCTGCCTAGCAGGGAGCCCGAGGCTGAAACTCGATCTGGGACTCCAGGGTCATGACCTGAGCTGAAGGCAGTTGCTCAACCAACTGAGCCACCCAGGCGTCCCTCTTCAGTTCTTTAGTAATGTTTGTTTATTATTTTAAGGTGATCTTGCTTGGTATTCTTTATGATTCTTAATTCTGAGGATTTATGAATCCTCAGAACTACTATCAGTTTTGGAAAATTCTGATCTCTTCTCCTTTTGGAATTTTAATTGAATGTTTGTTGGTTCTTCTTACTCAAGCTTTGGTATTCTTTACTTACCCTTCATACTTTTATTTCCTTTCTCTGTGCTGGATTCTGGATTCTAGATCATTAATTCTTTATTCAGTCATGTCTAATTTGCTATTTAATAGTTTCTCTGGGTTTCAATAATTCTATTTATTTTAGAAGTTTGTTTTTATAATGTTTCTGGTCATTTAAAAAATTCTCCTTGCTCATGGTTTCTTTTATTTTATTTTTAAGATTTTATTTATTTATTTTAGAGAAACAGAGATAATGACAGAGAACATGAGCAGGGAGGAAGGGAAGGAGCAGGCTCCCCACTGAGCAGGGAATCCAATTTGGGACTCAATCTCAGGACCCCGGGATCATGACCTGAGCAGAAGGCAGATGCTTAACCAACTGAGCCATCTAGGTGCCTGCTCTTTTATTTCTTTAAACACTTTATTTTCTATATCTGAGCCTTCCTATATCTAAAGTCCTGGTGAGTCCATTCCTTTATTTATTTATTTATTTATTTATTTATTTATTTATTTATTTATTCTGTTGTTCCTCTGTTTCCTTGTGTGGTTTTTGTTTTTTTTTTTCATTGTAATGTTATATTTATTTGAAATCTGTTCGTGGAAATGTTTTCAGCCTGATGTAAAGGTACATTTTATAGGATTAAGTTTTTTTGTTTGCTTTTACCAGGCACCTAGGGATAGTACAAATTATGACCTATTTAATATGAATATTTTAGCTTTTTAGACGGTTAACGTGAATTCAGGAACCAAATCCATATTAGGTCTAGCTAATAAACATGGATCTCAAGGGTAGTATTGCCATAAAAAATATAGGATGCCTTGTTATATTTGAATTTCAAATAAACGATGAATACATTTTTAGTATAAGTATTTTGTTTATATAAAATAAATAGACTTTATTTTTTAGGGTAGCTTTGAGTTCACAGCAAAAGTGAGCATTAACTATAGTGTTCTCACATATCCCTCTTCCTCATACCCACAGAGCCTCCCCCACAACAACATCCCCCACAAGAATGGTATATTTGTTACAATGAACCAGCATTGACCCATTATATCACCTGAAGTCCGTAGTCTACATTAGGGTTCATTGGTGGTGTACGTTCTGTTAATTTTGATAAGTGTATAATGATATGTGTCTACCATTATAGTATGATACAGAATAGTTTCACTGCCCTAGAAATCCCTGGCACTCTGTTTTTTATTTCTGAATCTGACAACCTTACTCAAGGGAGATTTTTTTCTTCTTCCACTACAAGTCAAGACCAAGACAAATAACTTTCCTTGTCCATCTCTTGGGTAGGGTGTTTATGTTTTCCTCTTAATTGAGATTTCTCTGAGAGCATAGCCTGTTATGTACCTTGACTTTCTGTAGTGATTCTGTTTCTCCTCCCACCGAATCCCTTGCCCACCCATGTGTCCTCCAAAACCTATATTTTCACCTAGTTTGCTACATTCACTTCATTTCTCAATGTTTTTTACCGTTCAAAGCAGCAAAAGTGTTAAAGTTTATTTTTATTTATTTATATAGTTGTGTCTTATTTATTTAGGCCACCATTAGAACTGCTGCCCATAGTGGGTGGCATTGATGCTGGTATCAGGACTGGCCTGCGGCATAGGTAGGACTGCCTGTTTATTGACATCTCTTGAAGGTTTGGCACAGATCAAGGTTTTGTCTTGAGCTTTACTGGTTTGGAAACTCGATGATTATCAGTTTACCTGGAGCTAATCAACTCTACTGTACTGAGTCATGCTAGCAAATCATGGGCCAGAATTCCAATATATCAGTTTATAGTGGGAGATATACCTTTTTTGCAACTAGACTACTTGTATCCACGCTCCAGGGACTTTCCTGATATCAAGAGAGTGGGGAAAACTTATCTGTGGCCAGTGGTACGCTTGGCAAACTTCGAATTAGGAAAAGGAGAATTAAGTGACCTAAGAAAAATTAAATGGCCTTCAGGCTCATTCAGGATGTCTGATAAAATCAATGTTTCTAACAACCAAGGTTTCTACCATAAAATAGATCAATTATGAACATGTACTGAGCATTTACTTCATATTGGTCACCATGCCAGGCACTGTAGACACAAAGATCAATAAGACGGTGACCTGCTCTTAACCAGTTTGTATCGCATATGTTAAACAATGCCTTAAACAATGCCCAATCAACACTTGGAAACTCTGTTTTATATCTATGTGCAATGTTCTTCAGTTAAATCCAGACTTGAGGAAATGGACTTCAGACCCCCCAGTTAGAATTCTATGACTCCAAGATTTAGTACTGAATTTACAAGCTATCTCTTTAGGCAAGTTGCTTCTCTGGATCACTCCTCTCCATTTTCAGCTAATTCTTCACCCACAGTTGTCCCCTGTGTGCTGAGTACTTGGGCACTGTTGCTTCTTAACAATTACTCAATATGGCAGTAGCAGGAAGTGAACACTGTTGGAATCAATCCACCTGTGTGTCTGCCAGAGATTTCACAGGGAGCGATTACAAATATCTTGAGTTTCCTTTTGTGTTTTTTCACAGATGCGGTTGACTGTGTGGAAAAATCTGTTTACTTATTCCTTTTCTGTAGTAATGGAGAGTGTGGAGGCTTTGGATTGCAAATAAGACATTCCAGATTTGGGCACGCAGGAAAATCTGGTTCCTGAGCAGAGTAATTTCAAATTAACTTTATATTTGAAAGTTAGGTGTGCTCAAAAATGTAACCAAACTTTTAAATAGGAGCAAACCTAAATGCCCTCCTCGCTATATCGGGGTGGCCTTCCCTAGAGAGTTGCCATAGTTCAGGGTCTGGTTTCCATCCTTGTAATTCAGTGTAGTTGAGTCAGTAGGTCTGAGACTTTATCTTTGTTTTCTGAGTCACTAAACATGGAAATACTGGGGCATTTGCTATAGTCCTGGCTGGGAAGTGTTTGACTCATTTACTTGTTTGACTCTGGAGTAGATTGGAAAGGTTAGCCTAATACAACCCTCTTGATGGGGAAAAAGAAGAAATTCACATTTTATCTAAATAAATAAAGACAGCTCTTTAACTTTTTAAAGATATCTAACTGTCAGGGACAGTGTCAGGAAATTGATGAAAACACCCTGGACTCTCAGGTTGATGGTACTATTTAGGAGAAAGATTACTCGCCTAACACCCATACTGTGTGTGAAGCCACCAAATTTTACAAAACTGCTCAGAAAATAGAACTTCAAAAATCTAATAAAGATGAAAGCAAAAACAATCAAGGTGAGAGGCACATAAAAAAGCAGCTTTGTGTTTTGACAGGTCCAGAAGTGTCCATGGGGTTTCCCTCTCCTTATTGATGGCCAGAGCCTCACAGTATCAGAGATAAACTCCTTCCCATTAATCAGTATGCTAATTTACTCTGTGTGTAGAAGTCTTTCTGGCATCTTCCCTGACCCAAAGTGTTCTGCTAACTTACTGGTTTCAATTCAAAATGGCTAATTGACCACTGTAATATTGTAATTAACTCTGACATGGGGGGAGGGACTAAGGAGCCACTGGCCACAAATCAGCTGTTTCCAGCTTCAGTTTCATGGGGCTCATTAGGGCCCTGTTCTCTGTCCCAGCCTGCAGCACGACCCAGGGTGATGCTGAGTTGCTGCGGGAGCTCTGTGTGTCCCCTGATCTCATCCCCAATGAAGCAAAACTGTGTTTAGGTTATTGCTTAGTGTGCCACAGGAGAAAATCACCTTTGCCCTGGCTGCATTTCCATCCACTCCACAGCAAGTGAGTCCTACAGTCCAAGCAGTATGATAGCCTTAGGTAGTCAGTGCCAGGAGAAATGTGGTAAAGTGAGTGCAATTATGAAAGCCATGTATTTGCTTTTGCCATTTATCAAGAATAGTCTTTTCATGAAACAGAAAGGAAGAAGGCGATAGGGAGTTTTCTGGAGCAAGTCCTTATTTATGGAAGAGGAGACAGTTTATCTACACTGACATTCTGAGGATTCCACATTGTTCCTTATATTGTTGCGGGTGAGCTTTCAACATTTAATTAAGAGTCATAAGGCGGTGGCTTCCCCCACCCACAGAAAAATTCCTTTAAGGAATCATGAGACCATCAATATTCTGCAGCTGTTTAAAAGACTGTTTAGACTCCTGGAATGATGCTGGGAAATTCTTGGATTTATGGTCTTGGACAATAAAGGAACTCAAGAATGGGAAAATCAAGTAGTATAACAACCTAAATCCAAACTCGGGAGAACCTTCCTTACATAACCTGCTAATCTGCTCCTCGTAATATAATTATCACCAAGTGGCAGAATTTAATGAAGAAGAAAAAAAGATTAATATCCTTTCTGCTCTGAATCAAATATAACACAGGAGACCAAATTCTCCATGAAATTGGTTGGATTCAATCATTTCATGCAGAATGCTTACTTTTGAGTCTGTATCACTGATTGCTACTTCATGTCTAACGAACCCTCACAGGTCTCGACAGAAAAGATCACTTGGAAGGCTGGTCCACTTTGCCATCAATTCAGGCACTGTCTCCCTAAATGACATTTTTAAGCCACCTGGTTTAGCTTTGGCCATGGAGACTTGGAACAGAGTGGTAGGAACCTTAAAAGCCAGGAGTTCCTGGGCACACAGCCTCGCTTAGAAGAAATAAGAAGCAGACATGAGGAAAAACATGCCAGAGAAGTAAGACTAATTGATTGCACGTCATCAAGTTGTATTTAGTTCCTATAAGGCAGTGGTTCTCAAACTTGTTGCTCTCCCCTTTATGCTCTTAAAAATTGAAGAGCCTAGGGTGCCTGGCTGGCTCAGTTGGTTGAGCATGAGACTCTTAATCTCAGGGTCATGAGTTCAAGCCCAACATTGGGAGCCTAGTTTAAAAAAAAAATTGAAAATCCTCAAGAGCTCTTGTTTACAATGGACTAAATTACTAATATTTACTGTATGAAAAAAATTGAGAAATTTAAAAAATGTTTAAAAAGTACGGTAATAACCCTATGCTGTAAATAACATACTTTATGAAAATAAGTATATTCTCAAAAAAAAAAAAATTGAGTAAGAAGAGTGGTACTGTTGGGGCATTTGGGTGGCTCAGTCTGTTAAGCATCTTGCCTTTCTCTCAAGTCATGATCCCAGAGTCCTGGGAATGAGCCCTGAGTTAAGTTCGCTGCTTAGCGGGGAACCTGCTTTTCTCTTTCCCTCTGCCTTTTCTCCCTGCCCCCCTCCCCACTTGTGCTCTCTCTCTTTCTCTCTCTGTCTCTCTCAAATAAATAAATAAAATATTAAAAAAAAAATTCGTCTCAGGTCATGATCTTGGAATCCTGGGATGGAGCCCTGTGCTGGGCTCCCTGCTCAGTGGGGAGTGTGCTTCTCTCTCTCCCTCTGCCTCCTCCCCGCCCCCCACCTGTACAGTCTTTCTCTCTCTCTCTCTCTCTCTCTCTCTCATAAATAAATAAATAAATAAATAAGATCTTAAAAAAAAAAAGAGTGGCACTGTTTAGGAGTTTCACAAATCTCTTTAATGTCTGGTTTAATAGAAGACAGGAGTCTCATCTCTGCTTTTGCATTTAATTTGAATCTGTCGCAGTATGTTATCTTGGTCGAAGTGTCTGAGGAAATCTGTCCTCACACAGATATATAAGTGGAAAATAAAGGAGTATTTCAAATAATGGTAGGTTTGAGTTTCTCGACAAGTGTAGTTTCTTAAAGGTAAGTCACAGTGTAGAATCAGAAATCCTATCAGTTTCAGATCCATGCCGTTCCATTCAAATCTGTTGCTCTATTTTCACTTTCAGTGGCTGCTTTATCCATGCATGACTTGGTTATATTGTGCATTGATCACTTGAAAAATACTGGTTCACTGAATTATGCAGATCTTCCAAATGATGATATACATATCAAGAAAGTACATCTGTTAATATCAGCACCAATCTTATCAGAGAAGTCTTGAGATACTGGAAAGCTGTCAAGCTCATGGTGACAGACAGATTTTCAATAACCTCATTTTTGCCTGAAACTTAAATTTTTCTATTGGCAACAAATACCTTCTGTTGTTTTCCTTTCAGGGACTGGATTTTTCAGAAAATAACCAACAAACCCGAGTCTGAGTAACCAGTGTCTGTCAGTTATTCTTTCAAGCAAAAATAGTGCACCATGGAAACCAAAGGCTCATAACTCAAACTGTTGTACAAGTGTTCCTTCTATAGTTATTATATTTCTGGGTGGAAGAGGGGAGCTTTATGAGTACCTTCCATTTTGTCACACAAAATATTTAAACGGTTGAGATTTAAAGTTTTACTACGTCATGGACATTCTTAAGTGAAAATGTTTTTGTTTTGTTTTGGTTTGTTTTTTGAACTACAAGTATAGGGTAGTGACAAATTTCCTGGGACTTCTAGTATAGTTGGGGGCCTTGACTCAGGCCAAGGACTCCATAGCTCCACCCACCACTGCGTTAGTAGCATTGGTACAAATGTCAATACAATGAACATCAAAGGACGTCTTCATATCTTATTACAGAAATAATATGATCTCTAGGACTCCTTCAAAGTGGAACTATAGACCCCACTTGAAAACCACTGACTTAAGGCATCTCCACTCTTGATCTTTTAGAACTACACGAACTTCTCTATTTTGTCTAGTTACAATAGACTTAAATTACATGGCTGATGATTCCCATCAAAGCAAACTGAATTTGACTCTAGAATTTCCCGCCCATATTTAGCTTAGCCAATCTCTAGTTTCTTTTTATCTTTTTTTTTTTTTTTAAAGATTTTATTTATTCATTTGACAGAGAGAGAGATCACAAGCAGGCAGGGAGGCAGGCAGAGAGAGAGGAGGAAGCAGGCCCTCCGCGGAGCAGTGAGCCCGATGCAGGGCTCGATCCCAGGACTCTGGGATCATGACCTGAGCCGAAGGCAGAGGCTTTAACCCACTGAGCCACCCAGGCGACCCCAATCTCTAGTTTCTTAATTGTCAGATTCAAATACTAATTTATACAAAATGGTCGGCTCCCCTGAATGAAGTACCATTAAAACATGTGGTCCATTAACATCATTTTCCTTCTGCTCATTGGTTTTACATTTTGCATTTATGCCCCGAGGAAGAGTTCAAATGTATTCTTATAGTAACGGGAGCACTGTGGTAGTCTGTTGGATAAATACTAGGTTCTCTACATTCCTTTTTTCTGTTTTGAAGATTTTATTTCTTATTTAGAGAGAGAGTGTGCATGCGTAGGTGGGGAGAGGCAGAGGGAGAAGGGGAGAGATAATCCCAAGCAGGCTCTATGCTCAGCGAGGAATCCGATGTGGGTCTGGATTTCATAACCCCAAGATCATGACCTGAGCCAAAATCAAGATTTGGGCTCAACCAATTAATCCACCCAGATACCCCTCCTTTTTTAAAGTAAACTCTACACCCAACGTGGGTCTTGAGCTCATGACCCCAAGATCAAGAGTCACATGCTCTACCGAGTAAGCCAGCCAGGCACCCCTATACTGAATTCTCCAAACCAAATTCGAACCTTGATAGTTCCAGCGGTACCAAGCTTTTTTTTTCACTCTATTCAACCTTAGAATTCTTCATTCTCAGAAGAAAAGCAAAATCTCCAATAACAATGAAGTCCTGAAGGAAATTGCTTTGAATTAACTCGCAAGGAACATCATGAGGCTTAAAGAGGGGAAAGGTTGGTCCTTCAGGTAGATCAAAGGATTGGAGCCTCTTGAACCAAAGACTCCGGGTAGGTGAAAGGGACACCCCGAATTGTTACAGCAACTTGGAGAAATAAAAATAGAGTAAGCTTTAAAATGAAAGACATAAATACTGAAATTGAAAATAAATCTTAAAATCTTTCCCCCCTCATTTAACCATAGCATTTATGGATTGGTTTTCTTTTTTAAAAATGTGATAGAAATCCTAAAATTTAGGAAAGCAAGTTTTAATTGCACAAGTGAAAGGTTAGACAGCCCTTGCTATGAGAGAAGTTTGAAGATTATAATTAGCTTCATATTAATCATCCAAAGGAGTTTAAATTTATTTGTAAGACCTGGTGACAAGACCTTAGTATGCCATCTATGAATTGGAGCTCTTTCACCCTTTAGGCTGGTGTCCCAGCTTGGGGATGGGGACAGTGGTACATTTTCCTGTCTTATCCATGTTTGATCATATTACTGTTGGACCCATTCTTCCCCCAGGATCAGAACTGGCTACAAAATTTGCAAGGCCCAGTTCAAAATGAAAATGCTACTATTTATTAAAAAATTATAACAGATTTTAAGAAGGCAACAGTAGAACTTTAGGCCAAGTATGGCCAGGTCACAATAGTACCAAGAGACAAGGTGAAGAGATTTCTTTTGAGGCCTCAAAATCTGGAGATCTATAGAGGCGACTATTTTTCTAGGGCTGTCTTAGATGCTCCTCCGCCCGGGGCCCCTAGGTAATAAACCTAAGACTGAGAACTGTTTTGTTTTGTTTTTTAAATTTTTTTTTCAAGATTTTATTTCTTTATTTGACACAGAGAGAGAGATCACAAGTAGGCAGAGAGGCAGGCAGAGAGAGAGGGGGAAGCAGGCTCGATCCCAGGACCCTGAGATCTTGACCTGAGCCGAAGGCGGTGGCTTAACCCACTGAGCCACCCAGGTGCCCCAAACCTAAGACTGAGAACTGTTTGAGCCTAGAAGACATTTGTGGACCATCCCTCCCTGCTCCTTTCTGCATGTCTAACACTTAGCTATTCTTTCCGAGCTGAGATAAATCCCATTTCTTCTGTGAAGGCTTCTCTCACCTTACTAAACAACAGTAGTCTCTCAATTTCGGTAATGTTATTATATGTACCACTTATTTGGCACTTAGTAGATGCTGCTAATTTTAAATTAATTGCCAAGTACATACTTGCTAATTGTTAATTAAGTTAATTGAAAACAGGTGTGTTGGCTGGTGCCTTTTAAATTTTGTTTTCCCACAACTAGCAAAAAAAAAAAAAAAAAAAGATCCAGGTTCTTAATATGGTTCTTGGGAGTCCAAGAACCCTCGGAAATTACAAATGAAATTGTGGATGTCTGTGTATATCAGATTTCGTAAGTATTAGCCACCCCCACCCCCAAAAGTGTTAATAACAACTAAGCTAGATTCTCAACAGATATATTCTGATTGGTTGTTAGGGGATTTTATTTACTTATTTATTATTTTTAAAATAAACTCTACCCTCAACGTGAGCCTCAAGCTCATGACTCTGATATTAAGAGTTGCTTGCTCTACTTGCTGAGCCAGCCAGGTACGCTGGTTTTTAGGGGATTGTAAATGCAAGATCTGCTATAACATGGTCAGGAAAGGTCTCACTGACCGTCTCATCCTTCAGACCCTCCACTATAAAAGCAAATCCTTCTGGAATTATGCCAGTGGGCTTTTAGTTCTCTCCATTGTGTGTTTACATTGGAATTCCAATCATCTGGTCACCTTTGGAATTTCAAGGGAGGGTCTGTGTTTCAAAGAGAACACTTGGTTTGCCTCCTTAATTCTGTCTTGTCCCATGCAAACATGTGGTTAGATCTGGTGAAACGGTTCATGTGGCTACAGTATTTATCAAGGTGCCTCTGTAGTTCAAAGAAGCAAGAGAAGCATCTAACTCAGGGGTCAGCAACCTTTTTCAGTAAAGAGCAAATGGTAAATATTTTAGGCTCTGCCAGTCGGACGGTCTCTGTTGTAACTTCTCAGTTCTACTATTGTTGCGTGAAGATAGCCATAGGTAAGCAATAGGCATGGCTGTGCCAAGTACAACTCCATTTACAAAACCAAGCAGTGACTACATTTGGCCTATGGGCCAGAGTTTGCCAACCTCTGATCTAATACACGGCTCACTAGGACTTAGGAAATCCCAGTTACAACCAAAAGGCACACCACCAAATAAGTAGGCATGCCTTTCAAAACTCTGCATTTCATCAATAGCATGTAATTCTAATCTTGGCTGAAAAATGAGCGTACAAATCCAAAGGAACCAGCTCATCCCAGGTGATGGCCCAGACTGGCAGCCCAGCGACACAGGCAAGGAAATAGGGGTGGTTTTGTTATCACCATTCCAGTTCTCACGCACCCTTTATCAGAGACAATAAAAAGGTTATTGTTCACACCATCACCGACAAGGAGAGGGCAGGCTCCTGCTATAAAATCCGGATTGCTCTCTGATCGGCCTCTCTGTAATTAGTGACCCTTTCTTTCTCTGTTCTGTGCAGATGAATAAAAGGTTCACGGTGTATGATGTCACCCTAAAAACAATCTCTTGATTGTTCCACGTTAAGTTCTGCGTTTGCACCCAGCTGTGGCTGCAGCTGCTAGTCATTTCTCTACCAGCTACTACTCATTTACCAAACTGGCTTTGTCAGCTTCCCAGTCTTGCCTGGCAGGAGGAAAGCCTGGTGGGAGCAGAAATCGTAGGTGGAGACTTGACAGTGTCACTCCTGAGAGAGCACAAATAGTTGAAGCTGATTCACAACTTCTTACAAGTTTAATGATCTGAAAACAGGTTTAAACGGTTCAACTTGCAAATCAGAATTTAAAAACAAGGCAAATGCTCAGAAATTCCTTTCTATTATCAAGTTGCATAAAAGGGAACTTTTTTATTCTCAGTAGGAAGCCTTGGATCTCAAAAGCAATGCTGATTTGAATTTAGTCCTTCTTTCTTTGTCTTTTGCTGCTCTGTCAACTAGAGGGATAGACGAGTCACCTACATGTATTTTTCTTTAAAGATTTTTATTTATTTGACAGACAGAGATCACAAGTAGGCAGAGAGGCAAGCAGAGAGAGGGGGAAGCAGGCTCCCTGCTGAGCAGAGAGCCCGATGTGGGGCTCAATCCCAGGACCCTGGGATCACTACCCAAGCCGAAGGCGGAGGCTTAACCCACTGAGCCACCCAGGTGCCCCCACCTACATGTATTTATTTGTCTTTAGTAAGTTGCCATGTGTGTGATTGGGTGTGGGGGGACTTCTGTAGTTGGCTCTGGTCCTGTGTTTTCTCCGCCAGAACTTGGTTTTCTGGCAACTATTAACGCTGTTATCGGCAATGCCATGTTTGCCCCAAGAAAGCACTCTTCCAGTCGCCTCTGGTGCTGTCCTCATCTAGGAGAGGCTGAACCCTGACCTGTCTCTCTTGGGTTGCCATTCTGTGTCAAAGGATGGTGAAGGTCTTCTGATAGTGGAGCCGAGGCTACGTGCCATTGCCCTAGAAACAAGAAAGACTGCAGAGCAGACAATGTTTGGCCAATCCCAAGCAACTTCTCATTAGATTTACACCCCCAGCAATTCCCCTGAATCGCCACTAAAACCCATTCAGCAGACATTCCCGAAACACAGGGTGGAGAGGCTGGGTGGCCAAACCAAATGGCAAGGGCCCACTACTCCAGATAAACTGGATAGATCATGTGAGCTGGGATGGAGTGGAAATAGGTCAAGTCTGTCCACTTAGCTTGACTCAGCCCACAGCACGCTCCAAACGCACCAGAAATTTTGGAAAGCTCGTTTCTTCTAATAAAAGTAACATGTTCTTTGTAGAATCCCCTGGCAGTTTCAATGTTATATAGATGACTTGGATTTTCAAAATAATGGGTTTTCAACCTGAATTTTGGATATAAATGTTTTATTTTTATTTTTGTTTTTGTTTCTCTCTCTCTCTCTCCCTCTCTTTCTTTCTGATAAAAGCCCATTTTCCTTTTAAAGCCCATTTTCCTAACTGAAAATTTTTGCTATCAGATTAGCATAGTCTGATGCTTATGTCAAAGTTGAATGCCTTAGAATCAGAATCTCACATGTAAATAGCCCTGGTATAAAAGACGTTCTATAAAACCAAACAAAAAAGTCGGTATCAGTTTTGTCAAATAGCTTGTAGATGAAAGCCGTAAAGAAAATAGAAACACAGACAAATCTGGAATTGGGTTAGGGAATCATGATGGTGGTAAGAAAATGCTTTCTTTTTAGTTTTTCGATTACCCCTCCCCGCCCACCCTGCCCCAGCTCATATTTTCATGCCTCCAAACTTGGATGGAAAATGCCCATTAGAGAGTAGAAAAATGGGAGGTATGGGCTGGGCCTGGGGAAAGACAGACATTAGCATGGATGGTGGATCTGGGCGACTGGCTTAGTCTCATTCACTCAAGGAGAGGGTCACACGTGCACTGCGCCTAAAATGAAAGAGGGAAAGAGCAAGATAGGTAAAGGGAGGCTGTTTTCTCCTGAGAACAGAGCAGAGGGGACTTGGGACCAACCTCAGTGCTGTGAAGGCCAGCGGGAATCAGAGTGAGTTGTCAAGGTCAACATTACTGCCTTGATACACAGCCTTCATCTTTATATCATTTCATTAAAAAATTTAGTTGGGGGCGTCTGGGGTGGTTCAGTGGTTTAAGCACCTGCCTTCGGCTTGGGTCATGATATCAGGGTCCTGGGATTTAGTTCCTCACCGGGCTCCCTGCTCAGTGGGGGGCCTCCTTCTCCTTCTGCCGGGTGCACCCCTTCTTGTGCTCTTTTATTCTCTCTGACAAATAAATAAAATCTTTAAAAAAAAAGTTTAAAAAGCACAAATGGGAAGGGGGAGGCATGTGTTTATAACACTACAGTTTATAACACTGCAGTTTGTAAAGCACAGGAGGTTGCTGGATGAAACCATTGACCGCTCTCCTCACAAGTCACGTGGGTGTGAGGAGCGAGGGCACATCCACACGCATGCTCTAATTCATCATTTCACAAAACTGGCTCCCAAGTAGTCATTTGTGTGCTGACTGTCAGGGCAGCTTCCTGAATTAACTATAGGACAGACCTTCTCAAGATGTATTGGGCGCAGATACAATCCAAGCAGCTTGACTAACATGGGAATTCCCAAGCATCAACCCCAGAGGGGCTGCTCTACTTGGCCAGTGGTAGAGCCTGGGAATCTGCATTTTATCAAGCCCTCCCCATTGATTCTGACACCAGTGCTCTGAGAATCCCACTTAGAGAAGTACCCCCTGGGAACATACAGTTAAGAAAAAAATGGGTTCTTCAGAGGTCTACTATTTTTTTTTAATTTTTAATGTTTTAAAAACCTGTTTGTTTAAGTCATCTCTACACCCAACGTGAGCTCGAAGTCATGACTCCAAAATCAAGAGTCGCATGCTCTTCTGGCTGATCCAGCCAGGCGCCCCAGCTACTGTTCGTTTAGATCACATGTTCAAAGCATTAACAACAGTCTGGCACTTGATAGGAAGAAGCAAACATGGTATGAAATATGGTGTGTCTTTGTTAATAATGGCAATCACGGCTTAGTTGACTGGGGCATACGAACGCATTAAATCTCGGGACACCTGGCTGGCTCAGTGGGTTAAGCGTCTGCCTTCAGCTCAGGTCATGATCGCGGGGTCCTGGGATCGAGTCCCACATCAGGCTCCCTGCTCATCAGGGAGCCTGCTGTCCCCTCCCTCTGCTGCTTCACCTGCTTGTGTGCTCACTCTCTCTCTCTGACAAATAAGTGAAATCTTTAAAAAAAAAAAAACAAAAACCCACATTAAATCTCAAGTACTTGTTTTTGGCATTGGCAAGGTCCTTTCTCTTCTTCAGCTTTATGTTTGTAGATAGAGAGATGCCAACAGCCTAGCAGAACTTTCTCCACGGTCCCCTTCTTTTGCTCAGCGGCACATTAATCCTCTGCTCCACCTTAGCTGCCTTACCACGGACGTTTGCTTTGGCAATGACACATGTGGGGCTTGTGAGAGGAGAGGAGAGGAGAGATGCTTATGTGATGATACGATCTACTTTTTTCCCCTTCCGGTTTTACTGAGCTATAATTGATATACAATATTGTGTGTGTTTAAGGTGCACAGCATAACAACTTGATACCTTATGAAATAAAAACTATAAGTTTACCTTATTAATACATTTTTGTAAAAAAAATTATAATTTTTTTTTTCTTGTTAAGAGAACTTTTAACATCTACTACCTTAGCAGCTGTCAAATAATGTTTTGTTTTTGTTTTTTTTTTAAATCAAACACTGGGGCTCCTGGGTGTCTCTGCCTTTGGCTTGGGTCATGATCTCCAGGTCCTGGGATCGAGCCCCAAATTGGGCTCTTGGCTCAGCGGGAAGTCTGCTTCTCCCTCTGATTCTCACTCTCTCTTTCTCTCAAATACATTAAAAAAAAAAAAAAACTTTAAAAAAATAAATAAAAAATAAACAAGAAGTCAAACTCTGCCAACTTCTCCCATCTCAGGGGCAGTGGCCCCTGTTTGAGAGATTCAGGTAATTGCTTGTCTGCTCGGGGAAAAGAGAAGGTTCCATCTTCAGATTCTGGGCCTTGATTGCGTGATAGTTACAAAAACACATACGGTACCTGAACACATGTTTATGTGAGTACACGTCACATGTGCACACACACATGGAATGTTGGGTCCACTGGTAATTTCCAGATGGGAATCCATAGTCAATAGCTCTGAGAAAAAGAATATGCCTCTCTGGAGGATAGAGTCTTCAGTGAATTGTCTCTTGTAACCTTAAGTGGAGGAGTTTTTTTTTTGTTTGTTTGTGGACTTATTCCAGAGGGGAAGGACGGAACACTGGGCAAGAACAACTCATAGTGAAAGGTCACATTTTTGTCACTCTGTGCTGACTCATCACACATTGAGATCATCTCATAAATGCCCTTCCTGACAAAAATGGAAAGGACACTAAGTGGAAAAAATGAAATCACCCTCAAGACAAAAGTTCCAAGAAGGACAGATTTCTCAACCTTGAAAATGTGGTTGCTTTTTCCCCCATGTACGGCACTGCTAGGGATGAGAGGATAGATTGACACTGTAGAGCATGTCCCATTGCACAGAGGGCCTTAATGTGATGTAGGCAGGCTGAGCATTGCTATTTCTGTGTTTTTTGCCTGGTGGGAAGATGGAGGCCCTGAAGGTAGAGGGCAAGGCTGGCCTTGTGGCCCCTCAGGGCTCACCTGCTGTCCCAGGGCTACTGCCCAGTCAGCCCGGTGGGTCTCTGCTGCCTTTTAAGAACCTCTCTTTATTTCTGCTTTCCTTTGTTTGGTTGTTTGTTTGTTTGTTTTCTTGGAACTTGTTCTTGAAAAATAAAATCCAGGGTTATTTAATTTGTAACACTTCCCTCCTAAAAATGACACCTTTTTTTTTAAGATTTTATTTTTTTATTTTTTAAGATTTTATTTATTTCTTTGACAGAGACAGATCACAAGTAGGCAGAGAAGAAAGCAGAGAGAGGAGGAAGCAGGCTCCCTGCTGAGCAGAGAGCCCGATGTGGGACTCGATCCCAGGACCCTGAGATCATGACCCGAGCCGAAGGCAGAAGCTTTAACCCACTGAGCCACCCAGGCGCCCTAAGATTTTATTTTTAAGTAATCCTTGTACCCATTGCTGGGCTCATACTCACAACCCCGAGATCAAGAGCTCCACCTACTGAGCCAGCCAGGCGCCCCAACATGACATGACATTTCTTACTGTCACTTGATATCTATATATGATTTGTATCATTCATTATCAAACCATCAGATTAGGAGATTTATGTACTTGTTTTCCAGAAAGTTTAGAGCTCAATGATTTGATTTTAGTGTTCAGCGATGGCTTTTGTATTAGCCTAAATTAGTTTCTACCCCTTTTATGAGGTTTCAAATTGTGTATTTCAGCTTTATTTTATATGCACCTTTTATCATGGGCCAAAGCTGCTTGGAAATAGGTAGGGTGTGTGTATACATTTTGAATAAACACTTTCTGCCCTGAGTTTAATCTGCTATAAAATAAAAACACCGAACACCTTATATGAAGCTGCAGTATTATTAAATGGAATTGGGTGGGTCACATAATACATGTTGTTTTGTTTTATTATCATTACAAATACTGTAAGAGCAAATCTTGTAGCGGAAGAAATCTAGGGTGTGAAACAACACTGTAAAGATGATCCGGCTTCATGAGAAAGGGTGCTAGAAGAAAACCAATGTTCAAGGGAAGCTGAGAAGTTAGATGGAGGAACTCTGAAGTTTAATTTCAGTTTGCATTATCTCTAAGCAATCTATATGAAATACCCTGAAGGAAAGGGGAAAAAAGTCAGCACGCAGGGGTGTAGTCATTCGTGCTTTTCTCCAGGCTCTCAGCTTTGGTGGGCTGCCCTCTGGATCCAGCATCCTCCAAGGTGGAGGGATTGGCTGTTCAGCAGATGTGAGCTCTTGGACAAACTGATTCCACTGGGGGCCTCCCTTTGTGAATCTGCAAAATGGGATCATACTACTCACCTCTTCTGGCGGTGCTGACAGTTTCACAGAGTGAATTAGGAGAAGAAATTCACACAGTGCCTGACTCACTGTTCCTTGAAATTTGAATTCTACCTTGTAAAGAAGGGAAAGTGTGGCATTCTCAGTTTCATCCTAAATCCTGGGTAGAGCTCTGTATTCGATTCTTACCAAACATGTTTGCTGGAGTATATCACACACACAGAAAATCACACAAGTCTTTACACAGGCAGCTGCTGGGATTTTCACAAAGCCAACACAATCATGTATTAGCATTGAGATTAAGAAACAGCCCCCAGATACTCTCCTCCCATCTCCTGTTGTCATTGCTCTTCCCTAAGAAAGTATCCATCCACTATCTAGACTTTCGACACCATAGATGGTGTTGCCTATTTCGGAATTTTATATAAATGGCGTTCTTGAGTGTGTACTCTTTTGTGTCGCTTCTTTCATGCAGCGTAACATTGGCAAGATTCCTCCACAATGTGTATAAAGCTATGGTTTGTTGATTTTTGTGGCTGTATAGAAGTCCATTATATGATACCAAAATTTAGTTATTAATTTTACTATTGATGGAAATTGGGACTTCCAGTATGAGAGTGTTATGAATAAAGTTGCTATAAGCATTCTTTTTTTTTTTTTTTAAGATTTTATTTATTTATTTGAGAGAGACAGAGTGAGAGAGAGAGTACGAGCAAGGGGAGGGACAGAGGCAGAGAGAGAAGCAGACTCCTCCGCCAATGCGGGGGCTGATCCCAGGACCTGGAGAGAGTGACCTGAGCCACGCAGGCACCCCCGCTCTGAACATTCTTATATGTGTCTTATAGTCAGTATATATATACATCTCGATTAGATGTGTACTTGGAGATGTGAGGCTGTGCAAATTGATCAGCTTCAAAAAAAAAAAAAAAAATCCCACCAGTTTTCCCAGGCGGTCATGCCAGTTTATACCCCCAGTACAGGGTGGGAGCTCCTGTTCATCCTCATCAACACTTGGCATTGTCTGTCTCTTTCATTTGCTGTTCCCACTACTTGGCAGCATAGCGATATCTCATTATGTTCTTCAGTTGTATTTCCCAGGTAACTAATGCTTCTGTTGCATTGTTAACATTGCCATATATTGTTGAGATAAAATAAGATACTGACATAAAAAAAAATGTGATTCTAAACAGAGAGCAAAAACTATTAGAATCTAAACAGAATTTGATAAGCACAAATATAATGAATGCTTTTAAATATTTTTATTTCACAATTCAACAGATCTAGTACATTTAAGTAATCAAGGAGAAATAGGATCCTCGCACATTTATAATCTCTGGTAATAGTACATAATGAAATTTGTATCCTACACGTAGAGAATATATAGTTTTTCCTTTTTTTTTTTTTTTTCCTTTAACATTTATAAAATTCAGTTTGGTACTTGATGATGGACATTTCAAGTGGTTCAAGAAAGTAGAAATTTTAGTTTGCACCATCGGCCTCTGATCAAAATCCAATCAAATTAGTTAAATTACATAGAGACCCAGTCTTAAATACTTATAAATTAGCAGGCACTCTTGTCGAGTATCCACAGAGCAAAGAGGAGGTTGAGGATGAAGTTTCAAGTTAGCTAGCAAACTTTAAAACTAGGAGACCTGGCTGGTTCACTAGGAAGAGTGTGCAGCTCTAGATCCTGGGTTGTGAGTTCTAGCCTCATGTTGGATATAGAGATTATTTAAATACACTTAAAAAAAAAAAAAAAACCCCTCAAAACCAAACCAAACAAAAACTAGGCGATCCCGTACCAAGTCGACGGGCTCCAGGAAAAGTTGTATTTAGAGGAAATAGACTTTGACACCTCTTCACTAGAGTAGGACTTTTAAAAATACAAGTTAGAATTCATCCTAAGAAACTGAAAGAAATAGTTTCCTTCACTGTAAAATTAATAATAGCAGTACCAGTAATAATAATAATAATAATAATAATAATACCTAAGACTGTAAGTGATCATAATAGGTTTTAAAAATGTAATATTGTCATCTTGCAATTTAGGCAGTGTATTTCTTCCATATATCTGCTGTTGTTCCCCCTTAACGTGGTGCCACCATAGTCATCTGCAAGCCAAGAATACATTGCCTGATGATTTATATTTGTGGATGTTTTCTTTCTGAACCATCTGCGTACATCAGAAATTGATATTAGCCATGAATTTATGAGAAATTGTTATAGTGTTCCTTGTATATAGAAGACATTAGAAGACAGAAAGTTGATCTTAGCTGGTAGGAGAAGTCTAAAATCTTCCCTGGGTTTCTAGCTCCAGTGAAATCTGATAATGCTGACTGGTCAGTTTCCCAGAGCCAAATTAACCTGCTCGACTGGTCTTCCCAGGAAACCCGACATCCTTGTTCTAAGAAAAGAATGTTGAAACAAACAAACAGCACACACACACAATACACAACAGCCACAGAATAGTTGAGGGATCTTATGTATTACAGGATCCGAGGCTAGCTCAGACCTTCTACCATCCCTCAGGGCCCACTTTCCCCAAGTCTGGCAACAGCAGCAAGAGGAAGGGGAGCCCAGGATGGCATCCAACCAGAGCAGCTCCCGGGCCACAGAGGGCCGCTGGCTGGGACTCAGCCTCGGGTTACAGTCTGCAAGAGCTGAAATGGTTTTTTATGCTGTGTCTCAGTGGAAGTTAAAAAGCCTGGATGGTAATGTACTTTTCTGCCATATAGCTCGCAGCTTTTTTACGTGAAGATTGGCAGCTTCTAGCTCCCTGTCTTGTCTGTCCACGCAGCACCTACCTTGTTGCAGTGTCCTTGTGATCCACCACAAGGGTGTGAACAGCAGAGAGTGAGTTCCAGTCCCGGTGGACAGGTTGTGCCTGCAGAGATCTGAGTTGCCTGACTTTGTCCTTACATTTTAAGTGAATGACATTATGCCTGGGGCTGGAGGTAAAGCTTCCTCAGAAGCCAGATATTTCTTCTCCTCGATGTTCCTGCTCGGGCCCCCACCTGTCATGCTCCTGCCCCCACGCCCATGAACTCCAGTTTGCAGCCTGTCTTGCCACATGAAACACCCCTTATGGACTCCCTCTGGGCTTCCTGGCTGTCACATTCCAGCCACAACTCGAAGACTTACCCGTGCAGGTTCCGTCCAGCTTCGACAGGTGCAACTGACAGGATCGTGTCTCATGTTGTGCGCCCCTCAACTCCTGCTCAGGGGCTCTTGGAGGATGCCCAGGCATGGGATTTTGGGGGAGGCATTGGGGGTACATACATGTGCAACCTGGAAGGTGGGGGGAGGTTAATCCCAGGGGATGGTCAGTAGAAGGAAGTGGACAGATAAGGGTGTGTGTCCATTGTTTGAGTACAGTGGAGCCCAAGGGAGAGAATGATCCCTTTTGGGGGTGCTTCAGGGACAAGAGGGTTTAAGAAGAGACTCCATACAGGAAACATCTGAGGGAAATCCTAAGAGAAGTAGGCAGTGTCAGGGACAGGTAGGTGAGGCATGGGTGGAGGCTGGGGACAGAGGTTGCAGAGGATCAAGCTCAGGGCAAGAGCCTGCTATTAGTTGGGTTGGCCAGGACCACGGGGAAGGCAGGGGGCAGGGGGACGAGTTGCTGTGATGGGCAGACAAGGCCATAGAGGCATGGCCCCAGGAGTTCCCATGACCTTCTGTGCACAGGTGACTTTGCTGTCCCTTGCCTACTAGTGAGTCCACCCCTGCAGCAGCAGTCACCTGCCTGGGTCCCCTGCCATGTTGAGATCTGTCTCCAGCTTGTCCATGCCACCTGTGCTTGTCATCGGTTGTCTCCTTTTTTATGAACTAAAACCTTCCTAGTTGCTGGGGAGTGAGTATGTTTGTGAGTATGGCTTGGTTTTTTTTCCCATGACTCATACTGGACCTTCAGAGCTCCTAAGGTCTCTGTTCTTAATGCATTTCCAAGTGGAAGAATGGGAGGACAAGCATGACTCTAAAGGATCTTGGGCTCTCAGTGGCATAGTTGGATCATAAAGTGTTTGTTTCTTGATTGTCATTAAGAATTGATCTACTATATTTTTTGGCTCTTTTTAGTTCTTTTATTCAGTTAACATATAATGTGTTATTGGTTTCAGAGGTGGAGGTCAGTGATTCATCAGTTGTATAGAACACCCAGCGCTCATTACATCACATGCCTCCTTAGTGTCCATCACCCCGTTACCCCATCCCCACAACCCCTCCCCTCCAGCAACCCTCAGTTTCCTTCCTATGATTAAGAGTCTCTTAGAATTTGTCTCCCTCTCTGATTTCATCTTGTTTTATTTTTTCCTCTCTTCCCCTATGATCCTCTGTTTTGTTTCTTAAATTCCACACATCAGTGAGATCATATAATTGTCTTTGAGTTACCCTCTAGTTCCACCCACGTCATTGCAAATGGCAAAGATTTCTTTTTTTTTTTTTTTTTTTTTTTTGGGATGGCTGAGTAGTATCTGATCTTATGTTTAAATTCAGAATGGACCAGGTTCACTCAGGTATATTTACGTTCAGGTATGTAGATCTGATATATAACATATATATACTATAGTTGTTATCTTGGTTTTGTTTTTACTTTTATTTTTAATCTATTATGGGAGGCAGGCAGGCAGATTGCTAGGAGCCTCGGCCTTGGCCAGAGCATCTCTGCCTGACTCCCCCTTTCCAAATAAAGACCAGTTTCCACATCTGCTGGTTTGATGACAGGGGGAGATGGGAAGTATAAAATGATCTTGTTTTAAGGAACTCTTTGGATACAGTAGAATGTGATGAAATTTCTCTATAAAAGACACATTTTACAAGCAGAATATAAATATTCAGTGTCTGGGCCTTGGAGCCCACAGCTTTCCTTCGGGAGGGCAAGTCAACAGCAGCGAGCCTGCTCCGTCAGCTTTTCCCTCCCTCCCCTACAGGTTCCTTGTCTTGCTCACAGCCCTGCCTGGCTTGTTATTTATTATGAGACATGTCTCCTGTTTGCCATGGAAAATTGTTCCACTGAGCTTCCTGTAGGGATATTTTGGGACTAAGAACCTTGGCTTCCTCTTTTTTTCCCCCTACCTTGCGTAACAGCTCTGATTCCCAAGTCTTTGGAATTTTCTGTCTCCCCTGCTGTCCATTAATCTGTAAGATAGCAAGTCTCATTCAGCACCCTGTTTGAAGCTTATGGGACCAATCTGTACCTACAGCACAAAGTTATTTACCTCAGTGATATTTTTTTCTTTTGGATTTATTACAGACTTTTACTGCAGGTATAAAACATCCAGCATTTGGGGAGCAAGAATATTCTGTTTGCTCGTGTTTTATCATCACGAAATGCAGAAAATGTCTTGTATAAGTTCAGTTTGCATAAAGTTTCAGAGCTAGAGCCTGCCTGGTATGCCTCCTCGTAGCTTGCTTTGACCTGTTTTCCATTAAACGGGGATATGAATTTTGACTCCCCGCCCCCCCCGCTTTCATAAAGCAGTGCCATGATCGATAGAGGATGAATGATCACATTTGGAAAATCAGCGCATTTAGATGCAAGTATCTGGTGAACCGTAAACCACTGACACTCCCTCTTACCCACTAACCATTGTTGCATGGCTGATTTGCAGGGAGTTCCTGCATATTAGTAATCAGGTAGCAGTGACCTCTGGGAAATAAGCACTAACACCACCCATAAGAGGTGTGAAATTCGGTGAGCTGTTTTAGCCCTGGGCTTCAACTTTCTTACCTGGAAATGTGGAGGGTGAACTAGTTCAATGCCTAAGCACCCTTCTAGACCTTTCTTGAGAGTGGGGGTGGCAAGTTCAGGATAGTCTTCTCTCCACGGCCACTAGATGTCGATGTTTCTGGGAGACCTGGTGCTCCTTCCTGCTGCTCTTCCTGGCTTCGTCCTTTCTGGGAGCATCTGAAACATGCTGATGGGAAGACTCCATGCTTTGGTTTCATGTTTATAATATTTGAGAGCTGGTGACTCAGGCATTGACACTCAGATGAAAATTTCAAGAGACACCCAAACAACCCCCTAGTTTCCTGATGTCTGTTTGAAACCTGACTGGGAACCATCCTACTTCCAGGAATGGATTGTTGTGTGTGCCTTGGAATTGGAATTTACAATGATTTTTCCAACATTGATGAACCAAGATAGGAAGAATTATTATGGATGATTTATATGCTTTAGGTGTAGACATCTTTAAAAATGAAATAGTCACAGGCTTACCCTCTGTTCAGCATCTGCCTGAGGCTCCTTCATAGCTTTGCCTGTGCTGGGTCACTCTGAATAATGGGTGCCCTGTGCTGAGGGGCAGCCTGGCTAAGGGGAGAGGGAAGACGTGGAGGAGGATGTGAAGAAGCCCACAAAGAGTAATCACTTCAAGGAGAGCACGACAGATCCCTCCTACGCTACTTCCATCGTGGGAAAGTCCGTGGTTCCCATCACACCCTATCCCAGTAGCCCTGGTGTGGTAGACCACTGGTTCCTTTCACCAGGAAAGGAGGAAAATCATTCAAGGGAATTTAAAGAGAACTTCAAATCCATTTGCAATCATCTTGGAGAGGTAGATGTAAAGTTTGGCAAAATAAGCTCCATTCAATTTTTAAGTTGTTGAGTAGGAGGGGCTTCTGAGAAGTAACTGCCAAGTCCAAGTGTCGATGGTAAGGGTGTTGGAAATATCAGCACGCCCAGCCATAACGTTCCAGTTTAGTGTTGGGGGAAATTGTACGATAGCGCGAGAATCCTAGTCCTGATCAATTACGCAATAATGGCATTAACTTCTTGTGGTAATATGTTCTCTGACATTTTAAAAAAAAAAAGTAGATTTATCCAGGTATCTTTCAGAAGGTGGTTATTACAACTACCATTTTACACCTATAATTCAAATTTTTTATGAACAACCTAATACAAGTTGCTATGATTCAAAATTTATATGCCAAGAAAGCAAATGTCGTGCCCTGTCTTACTTTACGTAGCATCTGAGGTTCAGATCAGCAACCCTATGGTGTCTAGCAGTCTGAAAGTGTATCAGACTGTGGTGTTTTTTTTTTTTTTTTAAGATTTTATTTATTTATTTGACAGACAGAGATCACAACTAGGCAGAGAGGCAGGCAGAAAAAGAGGAGGAAGCAGGCTCCCCGACGAGCAGAGAGCCCTATGTGGGCCTCGATCCAGGACTCTGGGATCATGACCTGAGCCGAACGAAGGCAGAGGCCCAACCCATTGAGCCACCCAGGTGCCCCCAGACTGTGGTTTATGTGGATACAGTATAGAGCATAAATATCTGTGATAATTCTATACATTTGTACGACACTCAGTTTCTATTTTGTTGTTCTTAAACCCTTCCCCCTTCTCTCTCCTCCTCCTTCAGGGTTATATATATGCTATGATGTTTCCATCCCTTCATTGTTGGTATAGTATAGTCTTTAAGATCACAGACTCAGTTGGGGGCCCTGGGTTCAAATCCTGGCTCTGAACTTATCTATTCGTGTTCTTTTAGGCAACTTCTTAACTTTTGCACACCTTAGTATATTAAGGGCATTAACAGTACGTACTTCACTGGACTGTTGTGAGGAATAAATGCTCATACCTTTAGCAGTCACCATTCGTCCGTTTAAAATGTATGTATCGCATGCTATTTCAGGGGCTACATAGCAGGCACTGTGCTGAGACTTGGGGAGCCAGCGGTGGTGGTGAGGAGAGCACCGGAGACCAAGGACCCCCCACACTAGTCCTCAGGAGCTACTGACTCTTACTAGCCAGGTGGTTCTGGCTAAGTCACACAACCTCCTGGGGCCTCAGTTTTCCCTTTTGCCCAGTAACAAAAATAATCTCAAAAATTACTTTCCAACTCTACGTATTCTTGAATATTCTAACACCAAGTCAAGTAGGCTTGGTGGAAATTCATTTCAGTGGACTAAAGAGGTTAGTCTGTCCACTCCCATGGACCCAGAAAAAGCAGTGCTGTATTAGATGAACGACCTAGGCAATGTCATATCTTATTATGGAAAGCGGTTTGGGATGAAAGGAGTGATAAAGAGATCACATGCTAACATTAGTGGTTTGAAAAATTTAGGGAGCATATTAACAACAGGTTTTACTAATGTGAGGGGCCAACAGTGCTCTCAGTGAAAATCCCTCTCAAGACACCGTAACTAGTGTTTGCACGGGGAAGATGGGATAGAGGGAGCTCCTCCACATTTCATGGATGCTAAAACAGTCGAACAGAGGAAGTGAGTCACTTTTTACCAAATGAGTAAATAGAACAAGTTAAACATGGAAACGATGAAGGAATAGAAGATGAGCCTGAACAGCTTCACTGCAGTGTCTGTGGTATACCTACCTGAAAGTACTTTGGGATCCATTTGGAGATGCTTTGGGGGTTCCAGAAAGGGGCAGATTGGGAAAGCTTAAGCATCTGACTAACCCAGTAGATTGGCGTTTGGACTTTTAAAGTAGTAACAGAATAAACATAACCTTAGAGCTGTTACTCCCTTTCCATATAAGAGGTATGTCGAATTAAATCTGCCTCCTACACCCTACCATAGTGCTCAGCTCTCGGGCCGAGAGGGCACTCTTCATTTCTTGCTTAGCGCTGTGTCTCCCCGTCCAGAATTTCAGCTCTGTGGGTGTGGAGGTGCTGTCTGATGGTTTGTTGTTGGGCCCTAAGTGCCTAGCTCAGTAGCCAGCATGTAGGAGGAAAATACGCATCCGTGTCATGAATGGAAAGGATAATCTGTTTTAACACTCGTCTTCTGAACCGTGCATTCCCAGTACTCTAAGGACCATTGCCTATTTCCATGTGCTCTGGTGACTTTGTTTTGGGAGAGGACCCCAGACAAGAATAAGCAAGTTGTCCTGTGTTTCTGATAAGATATCTGAACCGCTCAGGTCACAAGTCTGACTGTGCTCCTTAGATTTTCCCGAGATAAAAGGGGAGTGGTCTTCCTTATCCACCAGGCTTCCAGGAGAAGGGGAAATGGAACTTCTTAGACTTGCCCCCTCTCTGGCCTTTGGCACCTGCCATCCCCCTGAAGCTGCTGGTCTTTTTTTTTTTTTTTTTTTTTTTAAGATTTTATTTATTTATTTGGCAGAGAGAGATCACAAGTAAGCAGAGAGGCAGGCAGAGAGAGAGAGAGGCTGAAGCAGTCTCCCTGCAGAGCAGAGCGCCCGATGCGGGGCTCGATCCCAGGACCCTGAGATCATGACCTGAGCTGAAGGCAGAGGCTTAACCCCCTGAGCCACCCAGACGCCCCGCTGCTGGTCTTCTTGAGGCTGTCCTCAGCTTTTCCTCTCAGCCGGTGACGGGATGTCTTCACTTCACTTCTGGTGAGCGGCCTTCTCTCATTCTCCAGAGGAGAGGCCCTCAGCAAAACCTACGACAGCATCCATGTCAGACCAGGTTGCTCTGGGGCGTTCTACAGGAATGTCTAAATGTTGAAAGCACTGAAAAGTTTGGTTCAGGGCAGGGAATTGGATGTATTGGGACATAAACTCTTTTTCTTTGTCCTCCTGGTCTACCCCATTCCTACCACCTTCTCTCCAGCCTTCAACCAGAGATGTAGAGTCCTGAGATGGAGAGCCGCAGCCTTTTGGATTCTCCTCGCCACATGTGTCCTTACTTTCTCTTCTCTGCATGCAATTTCTCTCTCACCAAGGCTGCCGTTGGGGTAGGAGAGAAGGTTCACAGCCCGCGCCCACACCCCCAGCCTCGGGGTCCGGGAGGACTGAAAGGAAGTCAGACTGAGGTTTACTACACCAGATCCCCTTCCTCCATTTTCCTGTGATCTCAGTGCCTGGGGTGACGGCCAGACCCCATGTTGCTGTATCATCATACTGCGGACGCTGTGGCCAAGGGCTGTAGAATGCAAGAAGGAACGTTCACGGTCAGATTCAAACTTGGCGAGCTGCTACCAACATAGCAAAATGAGCACCTCTAGGCTCCATCCTGGAAGAACTCCCATTTCCCCTTACTCACGCCTCCCCGCCTCAGGCCACATCAGAGGGTTGGATCTTTATATTTGTTTCTCTTTGCATACTCATAATGCCGCATAAATTGAGTTTTTGCTGACCGTGAAACAAAACCCAGAAAGCTGACTTTGGATGTCATCTTTTAATCATAAGGGGAATGCAGAATTCCAGTGTAGAAGGCTGTCCATACCCCACTACCTGATACTATTGTTTGGGTATCAGATTAGAATAACAAATGATAACAGCAAACTCACTGTGCTGCTGGGACTGCTTAAACCTTTTAAATCCTATGGGCTCATTTAATCCTCACCACAATATTTTGAGTAGGTAATTCTAATATCTCCATTTCACAATTAAGGAAATCAAGGCAAAATAGAAGGGCATTAAACTTCCTAGGGAGGGCGGCTTTTGTTCCATATAGGACAGAAAAATAGTTCACACATTGAAGCTTTGTCTTTGTGTTATGAAGGCCATTTACTGTTAAAATAATAATTAATAACCTAGTTAGAGATTCTTTTTCAAAAAAAGATTTTATTTATTTACTTGAGAGAGCAAGCGACAGAAGAGCAGTGGGAAGGGGCCGGAAGAGGGAGAAGAAGACTCCCCGCTGAGCAGAGAGCCAGATCCCAGAGTCCTGGGATCATGACCTGAGCCGAAGGCCAACACTTAACTGACTGAGCCACCCAGGGCGCCCCCTGATCAGAGATTCTAACAAAGAAAATATCAATAACTTTCTTGGTTTGAA
Organism: Lontra canadensis; assembly: GCF_010015895.1. Taxonomy (NCBI): domain Eukaryota; kingdom Metazoa; phylum Chordata; class Mammalia; order Carnivora; family Mustelidae; genus Lontra; species Lontra canadensis. The sequence goes on along the minus strand of NW_022631097.1, from coordinate 4,988,069 downwards.
AACCTACGTTTGGAAAATGCCTACATAATTATGAAATTAAAATAATTTATTAATTGCTTATCGTTGATAAAACCATGCCAAATTAGTAAAGAATAGCTAATTATTTGGGAATTATCTAATTGTTTTTCTAATGATTTCTGTAGAGGCTTTTAAGATATGAGGCAGTAAAATTTATTTTTAACAAAGTTTCTAGAATATCTTCAATACCATATACATTATTTTTGAAAACTTCACTAGCAATGCCACTGCTGCTTATACAGACCCGTGAGCTCCTCAGGACAAGGACTATGGTCTATTTAGTGTTGTAGTCACACTACCCAGCACAGTGCTTAGAACATGCTGAACATCAAGGAAACGGTCTTCGATCCATACAGAAAACCATTCTTATTACGAACACGACGGCTGCACCTTGCACTGTCTTTTGATTGCTGTTCTTACTTATCACACTTGAATCCTAATAGCTGTTGGCCGTCTTCAAAGATATTGTTCACCTTCAGAATAATAGGTAACAATTTGGTTCCACTAAGTTACTTAAACTGATGCTTCACTTTCTGAGGGTCATTCCCAAAGGAGAAAGAAAGAAAGTATTTCTGGGAATCTATTATATACCAAGCACAGGTACTTTCATTTCTGTCATCTTACTTAATTTCTCATCAGTTTTGTAAAGTAAGGATAATTATGGCTCTTTTTTATAATTGAAGAAGCTAAGGTTCAGAGGGGTTAAGTAACCCACCCATAGTCACACAGCTAGCCAGTATGTTTTAGAACTACGATTTAACTTAGGTACCTTTGACTCAAAAGCCTACTTCACTGCTATTGTTATCTTAAAGGGGAGGTCCAGGGATGTTATGAGCAACAGAGACATCACTGGAGAGAGACAGAACCCACCGATGGGAATGGTGGGAAGGAGAGCACATTCATTTCCACATATAAATGCTAACCGGTTTGGTTACATCTGAGACTGTTTTAACTGTGGCTCTTGGCAAGTTATTGCTTAATGCTGGTGCTATTCTTGTTGCTGTCAGAACTTTTAGCCCCATGCCCACTTCTTGTGGTCCCAGAGTTCTGTTTACTGAGCACCACCCAAATGGTTGTGGGTCTGGGTGAGGTCGCCATCTTTTGAGAGCAGGCTGGAGGGCGGGGGTGGGGTTGATCAGGACAGGGACAACTTAGGGTATAGGCGAACATGATGGAATTTTCACTCTGATGGGCTGGCCTTCACCTGGACAGGGAGGATAGGAGTCCCAATCTGCAGCACATGGAGCGGCCCTGCCTTTCCTCCTCCTCTGCTTCCCAGGGCCCACATTCCTGGTCAGGCCGCTTCATCTTTCTGGAGGACCCCCTCCCCTTTCTTACTTGCAAAACAGAGCGCATTGGATCAGGTGACTGAAGAGCTTCAATCCAGTTCTAAGTTTCCACGTCTTTACAAATCTGTGACTTGAGTGTCTGGGCAGAGTGCAGTAACAGGATCCATTCAGAACCAGTCTGGTACCTGTGCAGGATGGGAGGGCGTGTGTGCGCGTGTGTGTGCATGTGTGCATGTGCACCCGTTTGCGTGTGTCATTGCTATCTGCTGTCCATTTCAGAGTCCCTCAGTAGGATTAAGTGAGGGAAGAATCGGAATTTCTACACTTTCATTTTGGGTAGATTTTACTTTGGAAGCTGTTGCAGACAGTGCTCTAGTTGTTGTTGCTGTTCTTACTACGGTTCTGGTCCTGCCAGGTGACAGTGTCCAGACTTCCCACTCAGCGCAGCCACTGTGCCCTTCTGGCCCAGAGCTCGGGCTCTCGCAGGCAACGAGGACACACCTCCCACCCCGCCTCGAGCTTCCTGCCAGCAGCCTGGAACGAATAGGCCTAGCTTGGAAGTCCAGTCAATAGGCTGTGTGTGCCTCTCCAGAGGAGCCGAACCTTTCTCGGTGGAAGATGACTGTCTTTAGAGACCGCAGTCCCCTCACCAGAAGTTTCCCATATTGTGTAAGTCTTGGGAGCTGAAGACCACCTTTGGCTTCTGCCACCTCACTTTTAGGGCAGGACCCCCCCCCCCCCCGCACTCCTGCATGTGGCTGCTCTTGAGAGGCCTGGGCCATGCTTGTCTTCATGGCTGCTGATGGGACTAACACTCCAGACAGCCTGAGGCTAGCCGAACCCCTCACACCATAGGTCTGTGGTGTAATAGCAGATCATGACACTTCCACACTCGGTGCCACTGGCCTGGTGTTCCACGCAGAATAAAGTTCAAACACCAGGCCAGGACCTCTCAGAGCCTGCCTGCTCTGGCCCTTCACTTCTGCTTCCCCTTTCCCTCCCCTCCTCCTGTGTTTCGGTCCCTCTGTTCTGGAAGCCTTCCTCTACATACCATATGGCCACCATGGCCTCTGGGGGAAGCCTCCTGGTCTTGGCCTTCCCTGCTCCCTTCAGTTCTCTGCTCAATGGGATCCCTCAGGCAGGTCTTTCCCAACCACCTTACCTAAGAAAGCAGCCCCTGTCCCTGTCAGTTCTCTGACCTCTCCGATGCTTCCTCACTATGCTTCCCCAGAGCCTGATGTCTGGCCCACTAGAGGATATACTCCACGTGGTGAGGACTTTGTGTTATTCTCGTCTGTATTCTCATTGCCAAACCACCATCTGGCATGGAGAGCACACTCAATAAATATTCATAGGACGGATGAGTGAATTATTGTAATTCTTGATCCATGTCCACGTTATAAGGCACTCCAGCCAACCACCGTCCACTTCTCTTGACCCTAAGCTGATCTGGGCTCCCTCTCCCCTGGCCCAAGGGTCCCAGCTGACTAAAATCAAACATTTCTGCCCTGCCCTCTGGAATTCTCGTTGCAGGAAAACACACTCCCCTCCACCATCACTAAATCTTCCTCCACCTCCTTGCCTGAACTGAACCCTGACTGTCACTCAAGAACGAGCTTCCCTAAAGCCCACTTGAGTAGGGTGGCTCCTTCTCCCATATCCACTCTACCTTAGGATCAGGAAGAAGAGTTGTACCCTATCTTTGCAGCACCCAGATTCAGAAACTCAAGCTAGAAACTCAGACTGGACCTGGCCAGCAGTCATGGAACCTCAGCCTGGGAAGAGACAGACCAAACCAAGAAGAGGCCTGGGGTTGCCATTTTCAAGATTCTGCTAAAGCAGCCTCCATTCACTTTATAAACCTAGTGCTCAGTGGATTTCTTCCGTGTCATCCTGAAGATAGGATTTCAAGGTTCCCCTGGAACCCAATGGAATTGGTTGTACGTCTTTCTGTCCCCTCACAATCGGTTATACAGACTCCCTAGTCAGAACATCTAAGTCTTACACTCTTCTCCTTCCTGGGCAGGATTTAACTCTGTTGTGACTTTCATGAGTAAATACCAGAACCCAGGCAGCAAATACTTAGAAATCCCACCAATCCTAGATCTCTGACTCTGGCTTCATGCTTTTTAAATTTTATTTTATTTTATTTTTGAGTTATCAATACTGTTTGTAAATTGAGCAGGATTATGATTAGGTTGAATAAAAATTTATTCATTAAACTTCTGAGCATCAAAATAAGTGGCTCAATAAAAAACAAGTTATAAAGAAATACCTACCCAATATTAAGCCTAAATCTTTGTGTGGGTCAAAAACATAAGTAGATGGAGGAAAGTCACATAAGTAAATTCACAGCTGAATTGAAGTTAGCAGCATGGGAGGCAACCTCTTCTTTCACCAACTACCTCCTGTTTCTTTTCTTAGGGAAATAATTTGGGGATAGAAAAAGCTGCTGATTTGATCAAATACAGCTTTTGCTTCAACAATTATACTTGCCAGCAACAACTATTCTGTCTTTGATCATTTATTTTGTTTTTCCTGTCATATTACCAATGCAATAATTTTTTCTACTATTTGGTCATAATCTGTGACCAGATGTCACTGGCTACTGCAAAAGGGAGAATGTTGGGAATGGGCAGGATGGAGGGGCTGCTCCCAAAAAGGACTTCAAATCTCAGGGGCCAAAGGAATGTTCCAAGTTGGGGTTCACTCTAGGACATCATTCCTGTCTGCTTGAGATTTGGCGGGGCAAGGTAGAGATCATTCTGGTAAGAATAGGCAGAGGTGACATTTGAGGGAGACTTTCCAGGTCCAGTACATAATTTAGGTTGGCCATTGTCCCAGATACTGACTGCTTATACAGGTACAGAACTCAGGAACAGGGGCAGATTGCTGACAAAAATGATCCTAGTGTTGGAGTAAATAGACCAATTAGACTTCATGTTGCAAGTTTCAGAAAACCCAACCAAACTGGGTCGCACAGTGGAGGATGGGTAATGGAAATGTTGCAAGGTAATCAGACTTTATATATAGCTTGATTAGAGCCATAGCATTCCTCTGGGACTCTCCTGGCCCACTCTGGGCTCCTTATACTGACTTCTTCAGGATGGTGAACAGTTACAGTAGCTCTAGGCATCCCAATAAAAGAAAGAGAGAAAAGGATGTCCTTTCCTAGAAGTCCGCAGTATATGACTTATCTGGTCTGCTTCATTAGTGGTTTGTCGTGTGCCTACCTTTAGCTAGTGGAATCTTACTGGTTAGCCTAGGCTTGAGCCTTGGGACTATATGCTTATTGTGATGGTAAATTTCATATGTCATCTTGACTGGGCTAGATGTGTTCACAGGGTGTTCACAGATATTTGTTCAAACATTATTCTGGGTGCGTTTTGAGTTTTTCTAAATGGGATTAATATTTCAGTTGTAGATAGAGCAAAGCAGATTGTCCTTCCTAAGGTGGGTGGGCCTCAACCCATCAGTTGAAGGCCTAAGCAGAACAAAAAGACAGAGCCTCCCCAATGTAAGAGAGAATTCCTGCCTAACAGCCTTTGGATTGGGACATCATCTTTTTTTTCTATCTTTGAACTCAAACTGAAACACTGGCCCTTCCTGGGGCTTAAACTTGCCAGTCTTTGAACTAGAACTACATCCTTGCCTCCCCTGGTTCTCAGGCCTTTGGACTCAGACTGCAACTCATCCATCAGCTCTCCTGCGTCTCCAGCTTGCCAAATCAGAGGCCAAAGGAATGGCCTTCCAGATCTTGGGACTTGCCAGCCTCTGTAGTCACACAAACCTATCCTTTACATATTTTCTTTATATTTATATCTCTGTATACATCCTATTGGTTCTGTTTCTCTGAGAACCCTGACCAATACACTTATGGTTCAGAGAAGGACTTTAATATAGTCATGAGAACTAGAGGTTCTGAGAAAACTGATGTTTTGGGCATCAGTTGGTTACCCAGATGCCTTGGGTAGTTCAGTTGGTTAGGCACCTACCTTCCGCTCAGGTCGTGATCCCAGGGTCTTGGGACCGAACTCCACATGGGGCCTCCTGCTCGACACGGTGTCTGCGTCTCTCTCTTTCCCTCTGACCTCCACTGTTCATTCTCTCTCTCTTAAATAAATAACATCTTTAAAAAAATGAAAATTTAAAAATTATTAAAAGAAAGAAAGAAATCTGATGCTTTAGCTGTCATAAGCTGATTGAACAGGGCAGTATTGTTTCTTTATAGAAGGGAAGTCTATGTCCCAGGAGACTCAGAGGAGCCTAGAACTCATTCTAGACACATTGGAATGGAGAGCGGCAAGACCAAAGAGCAGGAAGCCACACACGGTGGGGCCTGGCGCAGAAGTTAGTTGGAGCTCAGCCTGCTATGGTGAACTTCAGTGGCCGGAACTCAAGTGGAATAAGAATGATGCCACCACCATCATTGGTGCAAGGCGTGCCAAGTGAGACTCCACCAGCATGGACATGTTCAGTCTTCCTAAGAAACCTGTAAAGTGGGTCTGATTATCCCTAATATACAGATGAAGGGGCAAAGGCTTAGGAATCAGGTACCTTGTCCTTGCTTCTCTGAGGCAGAACTCGGGAAAACAGGTCCTCACAGATGTGAACCTTGGTCCAATTCAGCCCTCTGTGATCTAGAACTTGCTCTTGTCATCACTGCCCTGCGAATTTAGACAGAGCAACCTGGCATGGGTCAGGTCGGATCTCCTATTCATCGCTGGCATTTTTGCTGCTAAAACTTTTTGTGGCTTCCATATGTCATAGCATCTAGTGAGGAGGAGGCTTTTGGCATTGTCACCCACTTTGCTATCTTTCTGGAAGTCCGTAAGTGCTGTCTTTCTGTTGGCAAAATTTTTAACACTGCAAGACTTTAAAGATTTTTGGAGTAAGGGAATTCTCTCTACGTACACTTTATGACAGCTGTCCCAGGTACACTAGTAGCTGAAAGACATGAAGAAATCAGGATCTGGGTACCTGGGTGGCTCAATGGCTTAAGCCTCTGCCTTTGGCTCAGGTCATGATCTCAGGGTCCTGGGATCGAGCCCCACATTGGGCTCTGTGCTTGGCAGGGAGCCTGCTTCCCCCCTCTCTCTGCCTGCCTCTTAGCTTACTTGTGATCTCTCTCTCTCTGTCAAATAAATAAATAAATTCTTAAAAAAAAAAATCAGGATCTGCAGCTGGTGATAGCAGGCTATTGCTGGCTTTGTTGGCATAAATATGGGACATGTGCTTGGTATATTAATAATTCAGTTCATATGCCCTTTCCCAATTTGCCTAGAAAATAGAAGTGCATATATCCAATCAAGGATATTAAGTAAGAATGAACTGGAGAAACGACAAAATCGAACACACAAGGATGTAAGTGACTGTCACCGGGTAACTTTTCTTAGAAACGGCTTATAACTCACCCTAGAAAAACAAAACAAAAATATCTTGAGTTGCGGGTGCAGATTTATTTTTCTTAAAGCCCCCAAATCATTGCCAAAGCCATTGTCTCTATTTAAGTGCCCATTTGCCGAACCATTTTAAATTGCAACAGTCTCTAGAATCTTTGTGTCTGAGTAAACTCAACGGAGCCTTCGCTGAAAGATAAATGAGAAACCAAGCATATATCTGAACTGGGCAGACGGATGATTAATGTTCACATTGAAGCCAGGCAGGTTGACCCCACAGTGTGTGCTCATGCAGGGGGCAAACATCAGCCACTCTGTTATATTAAGTCTCCTGGCACATCCCTCCCCTTCCTTGTAGAGACGAACTTCATAACAGGGTTGGTGTGGACTTGGCTGCCTCCCTTCTGTGCCTCCCACTCATGCCCCATTCAGCCCACTGAGTTCTGGCTTGCACTCATGGTTTGGGTGAAGCTCTGTTCTGGAACGTCATCAAAGACTAGAGACTCTTTTCTTTCCCAGTCTCTGTACCCCTCTGTGCCTGTGATACTCTTGGCCACTCCCCTGGCCTCAATTCTCTCCTCGTTCTTCCCCCAGTCTCCTAGTCAGCATCCCCTGTTGGCTCCTTTTCTTCTACCTCCTCCATGAAGTGTTGGCCAAGACGTCACCCTCAGCAGTTGTGTTAGAAAGCAAACCTAACGCACAAGTGACTCCTCCACTCATATATCCAAACCCCAACCATCTCCAGGATTCTAGATTTGACTTTCTCTTTAGCATTTCAAACTGAACCTGCCCAACACTGACCCCATTAGTTCTTATCTCCTTAAGTTTAGAGGTTGATTTAAGGATCATTGTTATTTTGAGGATATCAGGTTTTTCATACCCGAGACAATCATGGGAACTTTGTGGTCATTTTTCTAGATCACGTATGGTTGTGAAGTTTCACTGTGAAGGAAGAGTGTTTGTTGATGCTGGAAGGGTAGAAGTAGAGTGGACCATAGGGGATGTTTGGTAAGATTCTGGCTGCCCTGTACTTTTCACCTTTGCTATTTTGTAAAATTTCCAGATTTGTGAATCCTACGACTCCAAGAGTAACTCAAGAGCTCACTTGGCCATATCAAGTTAAGGTACAGGCAGGTGACTTTCATCTATCAGTCCTATTTCACATACAAGTAAGAAACCTGGAACAGGAAGTTCTACATGGAATTTATCCTTGATGTGACAGTTGAGGCATGTAGTTCTTGGGGGTGGCAGTGTAGAGTCTGTCCCACCTATAAGTGACATTTGTCCTGACGACAGTGGTAGTTACGGCTACAGTGGTGTAAATAGTGGCATTTAGGGAGCAGTGACATCTCTGGCCCAGTCTTCCAAGCAGCCCTGTATCGTGGCATGATTTGGGGTCTCTTCCTGGATGTTTAGCTTTGTGCCTACTTCTGAGCCCATATCATATCCTTTAAATAAACTCCTCTCCTGACAATTTCTGTTGCTTATAACAAGAACCTTGACTAACACATCAGGGAGCTGTGAGAAGGAAAATAGTCTTGAGTGAAAATTCCATCCATGGTCACCAGGACTATGCAGGTGGGCTGTGAACTGAACACACCTGGGGTCCCAGCCATGTAGACTTGAGATGTGAGTGGAAACTCTTAGAGATGTACAACTTCTCATGTCCCAGTAACCTTGGCTACCGCATAACTGCTACTCCATCTCTACTCTGATATGATTGAACATTGTACTTTATATTTAGCACTTTATTTTTTTTTAAGATTTTATTTATTTATTTGACAGAGAGAGATCACAAGTAGGCAGAGAAGCAGGCAGAGAGAGAGGGAAGCAGACTCCCCACTGAGCAGAGAGCCCAGTGTGGGGCTCCATTCCAGGACCCTGAGATCATGACCTGAGCCGAAGACAGAGGCTTAACCCATTGAGCCACCCAGATGCCCCCTTTAGCGTTTCAAAAAAAAGTTGTGGTAAAATACACATAGCATTGAATTTTCCTATCTTAGCCATTTCGAAGTGTCTAGTTCAGTAATGTTAGGTATATCCACATTGTCATACAACCATCACCACCATCCATCTTCAGAATTTTTTCATCTTCCCAACCTGAGTCTCTGCCCCCAGTAAACACTAAGCCCTCAGTCCCCCTTCCTGATCCCCTGGCAACCACCCTTCTACCCTCTGCCTCTGTGAATTTGCCTACTCTGGACACCCCATATTAGGTGAAGTCATACAATATTTGTCTTTTTGTGACTAGATTGTTTCATACAGCATAGTGTTCTCGTGGTGCATCCATGTGTGGTGCATGTCCAAATGTCCTTCCTTTTTGAGGCTGAGTAACATTCCATTGTGTGGATGGACCACATTTTGTCTATGCATTTATCCATCTGTAAGTATCTGGGTCACTTACACATTTTAGCTATTGTGAATAATGCAGGTGTGAACATGATTGCATATACTTGGGGCACTTTTGGTACTAAAAATGGTGACCATCCCTTATATCACGCTTAGGATGTATCCAGCATTATTCTAACATACATGAGTCCCTTTAAACCTTGTGACAAATCTGAGTGGGAAGCTATCACGATCCGTACTTTACCAATAAGGACACAAAGGTTTACAAAACCCTCACAGGAGTTAGAGAACGTACTCCAGTGATACTTGAATCCTGGTGGTGGAGCTGGGATTCAAATGCCTGAGTCTGGCTCTGGAGTGTAGACCTTCCTCTGTGCTGCCTTTGAATTCACTGTCTTGGGACCTCTGTCACGTCCTCGGAGGATTACAGCGACTTTGCTCAGTGTGCTCTTCCTGCTGCCACGCGTGGTGTCCTGACCTTTGACGGCTGGTTCCTGCTTGCCATTTGCAGCCCAATTTAAATGTCTTTTTTTTTTTTTTCCAGAAACACCTTTAAAAAAAAAAAAGATCTTATGTATTTATTTGAGAGAGAGAGAATGAGAATGAGTTGGGGTTGGGGGCAGGGCAGAGGGAGAAGCAGGCTCCCCACTGAACTGGGAGTCTAACCTGACTCCGGACTCGATCCAGGGTCTCTGGGATCATGACCTGAGCTGAAGGCAGACACTTAACCCACTGAGCCATCTACGTGCCCCAGAAAGACCTTTTTTGACTCCCCAGTTTAGTTTCTCTTTACCACAGTATCTCTTTCAAATCCATACAAAGCCCCTATTACTTTCTAACTTCTGAGTATTCATTAACTTTTTGTCCACCACCAGTCTCCCACTAAAATGTAAGCTCCGCGAAAGCGGAGGCCCGTGCTAACTTTCTACTATTAGATCCCCAGTGCTTTGCACACTTCGCACTTAGCAAATTGTAGGGGCTTGATAAAGAGTTGTTGGCCGTAATAGTGAATGAATGCATAAAGGAATAAGCCTGGCCAACTTAGGATTTTACATTAAAAAAATTAAAAGTAAAGCAGATGTTAACATAGGGAAACTCTCTCCATTGAGCCAGGGTTTACATAAACCCAAGAGCTAAGCAGAATGGCTAAAATATTCTCTTATTTCTAATGACCACGCACTATTCTGATTACCTTCTAGCTGCGTTTGCTGATTAGATTAGCTATAATGCTGGCATTGTTTCTACTTTATGGAATTGGAAAGGTTATGACAAAGTTGCTTATTCAGCTTCATGAAAGTTAAGTATTTAGTTCCAAGAAACTTGAAGATTGTCTGTAATTTCAGCTGAAGTTTAAAAGAGTGAAAGTTTTTCATCTTGCCCTCCAAATCAGGAGTGCAAAAGATACCTGGACAGGAAGCTCTGGTCACTCTGCTGCTAGTCACAGGGTTATCTGTGTCTCAGAGACACTCCTGGATGGAAGGGAAAGAGAAGTCTTCAGAAGCATCTGCCTCTTTTCTGTTGCTCTTTATTGATAAACTCCTGGGGGAGAGATATGCCCATAGAAGAATAAATTTCTGGGGCACCTGGGTGGCTAAGTTGGTTAAGCAGCCAACTCTTTGTTTCGGCTTGGGTCATGAGCTCATGGGTTGTGGGATCGAGCCCCGCGTCTGGATATGTGCTCAGCAGGGAGTCAGCTTGAAGATTCTCTTCCTCTGCTTTTCCCCCATTGTGCTCTCTCTCTCTTTTTCAAATAAATAAATCTTTGGGGAAAAAAAAAAAAAAGAAAAACTTCTGTAGCAGAATTAGGAACAAAAATGGTCTAGAATAGAAAAAAAAAAAACCTAAAATAAGGAAATCATGTGGCAGAAACATTTGATTTTCTGTAAGGTCTTCTGTTCCTATCAGTATCTTTAGAATGTGCTGCCCAAACTAAGCTGACCATTTTCTTTTTCTCATATAAACATGTTTTTCCACCTGTAAAATAAAGAAAGTGCTTACTCTGGGTTTCATTAAGATAATAAACACCATTGATGTGCATTGTTGACTGGGAGGTTCTCAGAGATCATTAAGATCATAAAATGCATTTTAGCTGTTTAAGAACAGCTGTAAATCCAGTATCTGACTAAACCAGCTATGTGTCATGCCAGCTAACTCAGGGAAGTTGAAAATTAGGGTCCCGGTGTATTAGGAATTAGGATTTTGTTTTTGTAACTCAGGGCCAGGAATCCAGTTTGGAGATAGTCAATTGAAATCTGTTTTATATCACTTCTAGAATCAAATTATTCTACTCAGTGTGCTAAAGAACTGGTGAAGAACATGGCAGCTGTCCATTTGCCTGCTTCATGGACAAGGAGTACATTCCACTGGGAAATCATGTATTCAATTTCCCTCATTAAAGTTGAGTGAATTCCAGTGTCCATACTGATTATAAGCTTTGCAGACTGAACTCCTTCTGGGATAAGAGTGATTCATCTTCATGTGACGAGTTAGAGTCTTGTTTCAGGTGAGGCCTCCATCACTGAGTGACAGGTGCAAAACTGAGTAGATCAGAAGTAAAGCATGTTGGACACGGGGCAAGGACTCAGGAACATAGATGTTCCAAGGGATAGTACAATTTACTGATTTTTGTTATTGTTTTGTTTCCTCATTCTTGTTTTGGTATCATTTGTGCATAAAAATGAAGCAAAGCTCTTTGGTAGTGGGGAAAAATGACTATGCACAAACCAGCAGAATGTGAGACGTGAAAACTCAAGGCCATGGGGGTTTCTGTGGCTCTGGTTATCCACAGTTTGCTGTGGTGCTGTGTGGATATAAAGTGTTGGATCTAAGGCCAGAGGTAATACTGTGAGATGGAAGTGGGTGGAGGGAAAGAGAGGGAAAGATCTTGTTCACAAGCAACAGAAAAGTCTAGAATGTCCTGCTTAATCAAAAGGCAGTTGCCTGCCCCCAAGAAAAGAAGGCGGAAGCCAAGCAAAAGGCAGCTAAGAGAGCCAGCTTCCCCTGGCTTGATGCCTCATGAGGGGTCCCAGCCCTGTTGTGACCCTGACTGGCCTCACAACTCTCTTCCCATGGTTGGATCCTTCATTCCTCCCTCCTGCAAGCCTAGTGCCATCCCAAGCTTTGGGAATAACCCCAGTCTCCATCCACAGTCCTCCGAGTCCTGTCCTAGTGTCACCAGCCATCTTGTTCATCCCACACTAACTTTGCTCAACTGGTCCCAGCCACTGTGATTTTATTTTATTTTTTAGATTTTATTTATTTATTTGACAGAGAGAGACACACACAGAGAGACAGAGACAGAGAGAGACACAGCAAGGTCCTCCTGAAGTGCAGGTGAGACTCCTCTCATCCTTGTGCATTAGCCAGACTGGTGGGCTGGCACATGTAAAGATGTGTCCCCAAGGACGTGTCCCCAAGCAGGATGACCCCCATTAAGCTTGCTATGTTCTCAAGAACCATGAGCTTTCAGTCAGAAAATGGCAAGCTCTCTCCTTTTAATTCATATATTTTTGAAGGGACCATGGGTTCCTTGTCAAGCCACAGTTTTTGATATTTCTGGTTTTTGTTAAAATACCATATCCTGTGGCTGAAGGGAATGTGGAATAATGTCGAGGAAGGGCACGATATCATTATCGTTGAACTTAATAATCAGCAAATGGTTTTTTCCACTGGGTAGGCAGTGCCCAACCTACAAGTGGGTTCTGTTCCAAAAGTTCTTTGGAAGTTGGGAGGAATTTTCCCACAGGAAATAGAAATAGGAATCTGACTCCAAGTTCCAGTCCACAAGAGCTGGTTTAATTCACAATTGAGCTGAACTATAGTTATAGGGGCCGTATTTTCTGAACCCCAAATTGAGATTCATGATTTGGCAAGTACGTATGTTCTTACCACAACAAAAGAACAGAGCAGAATACTGAAATTGCATTTGTACTGGGAAATCTAGGAAGTCCTATACTGTAGGACTTCAAACACTGCCCTGTAGATCCCAATGCCATGCATAAGTATGCTTCCGCAGGAAAATTCATGGCCGACTCCCATGTGGTACATCAAGATAAGACTCTTCCTGCCACTCTCTGACCCCCATCCCTGGCTTGATGCCTCAGAAGGGGGCCCCAGCACTATTGTTACCCTGATTGGCCCCACAACTCTGTTCCCATGGCTGGATCCTTCATTCCTCTCTCCTGCAAACCTAGTGCCACCCCAGCTTCGGGAATAATCCCATTCTCCATCCACAGCCCTCCGAGGCCTGGCCTAGTGTCACCAGCCATCTTGTTCATCCCACACTAACTTTGCCAACTGGTCCCAGCCACTGTGAATTTTGATGGAGCTTCCTGGTCTCATCCCTTGGTCCCTGCTCTGCTCCTGTCCTGGAGACTTGACTTGATCTGGGCAACTGTGGCCAGAACTCGGCAGCTGGCTGCCTGCCCTCCTGTACTTCTGCTTGTGCTGGTTATTACGCCACAGCTGACTCAGTCTAGCTTATGTGCTGACACCAAAGACCTTCAGCCTAGGGGCTCAGAGCTCCCAGCCTCTAAACCAAACAGCGTCAGGAGAAGACAGACTTTGGAGGCAGACTCATCCTGGTTGAGTTCTAACTTAGCCATTTTCTCACTGTGAGTCTTTCAACAAAGTCATCAAATCCTTCTGAGCCCCAGTTTCCTTCTGCTTGAAACAAGGATGTTAATAACAGCTGCGATACTTGTAATGTTTACCATGTGCCAAATATCACTGTAACTAACACACATAGTTCATCGAAACCTCACAATACCAGTCTGAAGTTAATGCTGTCATTTTCCCATTTTACAAATGAGGAATGGGAGGTCTCTGGCACTTGAGTACTTTGCTTAAGGAAACAGTTTAGTAAATGGTGGAGCTAAGTAAGATTCTAAGCCGGCACAATGCATACCCATGCTGTCAGCCTCCGGAGACACCACAGGAAGCCCAGCACGGTGTCCAGCACACGAGGGCCTCAGTAACCAGTCCTTGCTACTTGCTGTGACTGCCCAGCCATGTCTCCATTTCCCGGTAGATGTGCTTGGGAAATAGGTGTTGCCTGATCAAAGGTCATGTTACTAAATCCATAATCCTGCCATCTGTCCATACAGCCTTCTAATCTCTGCCCCAAGGCTGCAGTCCCAATTGTGTAAGTTGGTTTTGGCCCGGGTTGGTTCATCCATTCCCTTATTCATTTAGGCAGTTATTAAAGACATGACTGTTCCAGAGACTGTGGGCACAACAGTTTGCAAGATGGACACAGCCTCTGTCCTCTCAGTGTTTATGATTCAGGGGGAAAACCCACCAGATCATCAGTCAGTGAATGTAAAATTACAGTTGGCAAGTGCTCTGAGGTGGGTGTAGAGTGCTATAAGCCTATCATGGCATCTGATCTAATTAGAGAATCAGGGAGGAGTTCTTGGAGGAAGTGATATTTACTCAAGAACTGTAGAATGAGTAGGAAGCAGTGGAAGATGAGAGTGAGAACGTCCCTGTCAGTGAGAACATGTGCAAAGGCCCTGTGGCGTAAGGTAGCAGGATGTGTAGAAGGCCAGTGTGGCTACTGTAGAAATTTTATGGCATGAAATGAGTCTGGAGATGTAAATAAGGGCCAGACCATCCAAGGCCTTGGAAGTCACAGTGGGATTTTATCTTTATACCAAGAACACCAGGGAACTATTGAAAGGTTTTCAACAGAGATAGGATTGGGTTGGGGATGGCATGATGCCAGATACTCTTAGAAAACGTTACTCTGGCATCATGATGCAGAACGAATTGGAAAAGTTAGAGAAGGAGAGTTGAAGAGGGTTCTGGTCTGGACTTTTCCACTTGAAAGACGCTTGTTGAACTTTCTTTGCTGACCTGGTTGCTCATTGCCCTCAGAGGGTCTTTCTAGAAGATTTAGCTGAGAATCCTGACTTGAGACTTAAAATGTGCAGATGTCTAATGATTCTGATTTGGAACAGGGGAGTACTGAGAGCTGGAGTGAGAGGCCTTTCCTACCAGGTATGATGTGCAGCACTTTCCTGGTTCCTGCTTCTGTCCCTTAGTTGATGATGGTGATTCTTGGGCATAGCCACATTCATTTCACTAGGTCAGAAAGTCAGGCTCTATCCCCAGCCAGCGTCTCTCTAAAGATGCTACGACTCTCAAATTCACATCTGACAATGTTTCTTGCTTTAGGATTGATTTGTGAACACCGATGTCTCAGAAAAGAAATGACACCAGAAATGAGAAGTAATTTCATGTTAAAATATGCAAGAACACCAAACTGCAGGAGAACGTTGAGAATTCTGAAAAATCCTGCTTCTTAGTATCCTTTAGATTGGCAAGAGGCCAATCTAAATCTCAAACCCTTTTAACCCCAAAGTTCATCTTTGCCTTATGACCATCTGTCTCCTTTAGCTCTGTATGTCAGAACAGAAATACCTTGAAAAAGATTTTTAAAACATAATCCAAAAGTTTTGCTGCTCTAAACAGACCACTAGGGACAACACAGCAGATGGGATAGTCTCCAGCTATGGAATGAATGGCCTGTGAAGAGATTAAGCAGGTACCAAGGACTTATCAGAAATTAAAACAAAGCATTGGACACGCTGTTTGATTCCGATCACTTCCCACCATCACATGCCTCATTGTTTCAAAATGAATAAAATGCTCAAAAGGCACATTCTCACCCAATAAATACAGAATGGGGTAGGAAGAAAATATTGGAATCATTGTGCACATTTGCAGTTGGGAATTTGAGCCCAGCCAGATCCTGGAATCCATTAGTTTTGACAGGCCATATATCACTGCAGAAGTTAATTTCCCCTTAAATTTGCAATTAGGCCTGGGATTTGGCCCTCGACCCTGATGTCATAGAATATCAATTATACAGCTTGGCATACCGTGTACCTTACCCTGTAACAAGCAGAGTCATCTTCTTCTGGGTTTTGTAGAGTTCAGAGTCCAACACACTGGCTAATTTTGTGCTTTTCCATCTCCCATGGGTTATTCCTATTGTTTCCTCTGCTTAAGGTTTATCTCCCTCCAAAGATGAAACCAGCCTCCTTGAAGCTTGGAAACCCAACTCTGATGTGCCTCTTTTCCTCTATCCTCATCTCCTAGAGGCACTGGTGGTGCCTCCTAGCAAGTTCTCAAACTTCCTTCTGTCATCCCAAGGGTTCTGTCAGTTTCCAGGACCTAAAGGAGGAAAAGTTCTTTGTGAATGCAAGTATGTCTTGTTTTATTCATTCATTCCAGCATTTGTTTTCTGCCTATCATATTCTAGGTGCTGTGGATAGAAGGAGGAGTCTCCAAGAATTCCATTTTGTCCTTGTCATTTTCTTTCAAGTAACTCTATCCAAGACACACAGTAGGGACCAGTACGCTTTTTTTCTAACAATGCAAAGGGATGCGTTCCTTGTTTGAGTTCACTAATAGTCTAGAAAGGCCTTCTCTTGTTTTATTTTATTCATTTTGCTCCCACTTCTTCTTCACTCCACTCTCATTAACCCTTCTCCACCCCACCCCCACCCCGACTCTTAAGTCCCTGCTCCTATACGATTGGCACATGTCGTTGGATCTATACAAATCTTCATAGAGTACAGAGCATGGTTACGTGAATGTAGGCTTTGAAATTTATAGCGATAGCAATAGTAATAGTGTGCTATGGGATTCGTCCTGTTTCTTAATTTTTAACAAATGGCAGACTGTGTTTTAAAGACCAGTAGATGGGGGTGCCTGCCTGGCTCTGTTGGTAGAGCGTGCAACTCTTCATCTCAGGGTTGTGAGTTCAAGCCCCATGTTGGGTAGAGAGATTACTTTTAAAAAATAGAAAATTTTAAGAAATAAATAAGGACCAAGGGATATTTCTGATGGTACCTCTGCCTGATTCCTTCATTTGCTTCCATCTTCTATCAGGGGAAGCCACTGTTTTTCTCATCCATTCCCCAAGTTAAGCCCTAGGCTGCTTTCCACTCTCCCTACCTACGGAGACTGCTGCAATCCATCACCTGAGTCTCGTTCCTTCTGCTGTGCTCTTTGGGAGTCTTTTTCTAAAAGTGGATTTATGGGTCCTAAGTCATATGCTCACCTAATTTCCCTGAGTTCTGCTGCCACATTGCCCTCGGATGGCTGCACCATTTCCACTCACCGCAGCCCTTCACTCTCTTTGTATTATCAACTTGGTACTTAGAATCATAGTAATAATAATGCCCACTGCTACTTATTGAACATCGGCTATCTGCCAAGCACGTTGCTAGTTGCTTCATGTGCAGAATCCAAAATACTTACATCTCTGCAAGGTGTGTACCAACATCTTGATGATAGGTGAGGGTAGCAGATTAAGAAAGGGTACATTCCTCATCCAGGAGCACACAGCTGTCCTGTGGCAGAGGCAGGATCTGAGCTGACATCAGTCACTGGTACTGAGCTCAGTGTGAGTTAAAATGTATGTACTACCGAATGTGCTATGTTCGTTTTATTAAAATCATACAACTAACTGTGACAGGGGAGGGTGACATTGGTCGAGAACTCTCCTCGAGGTGAGTGAGTAGCGCTCTGCAGTTTTGCCCATCATAGCGGGGTGGTCAGAGAGCCCCAAAAACCCTTATATACAACTGGACCTGAGCTAAAATTGAGATCTTCGCATCATTCCCACGTAAATAAAACGACAACAAAACCCAAACACTCCTAAGTAATCTCAGTAGGGAAGGGTTGTCTTTCTAGAGACCTCTTTAATCCATTGGAATAGTATTTTTGTGCAGTTTTTCCTCAGGACTTTAGAGTATAAATCTAAATGGTTAATATTTGGAATAGCCCAAGATTTCCAAGGCAGACCAGGAATTACAGCTTCAGATTGAGGGTGAAAAATTATGTGTTCAATAAAAACTTCTATTGTTGCAAAGATGAATGTGGCACTCTCCAGCCTCGAGGTGCTTATAGCCTAGGGAGAGAAAGGCATCAATAAATAATCTGGGAACCAAGTAGGTCCTGCACCAGCAAATGGAGAGCTCCCAGGAAAATGGAGTAGAAGACACAGATGCCCAGTGACAAATGCAGGAAACATCAGCTCCTGACATCCAAAGGATGTCTTGCCCCGCGCCCCCCGCCCCCACCCCAAGGCAGCCTCAGCTCTGCCTCCTCAGGAAGTGTGAGAAAATGGAGACCTGCGAGAATCACAAACAAGTCAGTGGGGTCAAAGGAGGGTGGGTCTGGCTTGGGCCAGAGGGCACCAGGTCATTCAGGGAGTGAGGGGGGACCCCAACCTCAGAGAGACAATGTTGACCTCCCTCTGCTTGCAGGTGGTTGAAGTTTTATTGGATTTCCCTAAATTTCTGAGCTGTCCTCCTTCATCATTGGTGTAGAGAGTGATATTCCAGGTGTCAGGGGAGCTCATTTTGTAATATTAATCAGAGTGGATTAAAACTCTGCTTTCTTCTGATCTGTCCTGCAAGGATTGCTTGGGAAATCAAAGGGAGTCACTTTTCAGACACAAGCCTGCCCTTACTGGTTTGAAAAATACCATGTTTAGCCAAATGGTGATTAGAATGATTCCACCTGCTACTTTAGAATTACAAGGTTTAACTGCCCATTTCCTGGCTGCTCCATCCCTTGTCACCGGGCACAGACAATCGCCATCTAGAGACCAGGGCCTTTTCTGACATTTTCCTCAAAGCAGGGTGGGAGTCCAGTTACGTGTTCCATGGATTTCTGCGACATCCCTTCATCTGTGCGGTTTGCGACAGCCCACTGCGCCATGCCCGGCACCTGGGTTACCTGCTTTAAAAATGAAGGTTCGGCTTAATGAACATTTTCCTCCTGTGCCTCTTGCTCTTTGGGAAGAGAGAGGGGGGCAGAGAGAGAGCACCGTGACTGGAATGCAATGAGCTCCCAAACCTGTTCCTAATTTTCTCCTGTAACTTAGCAACGTACTGGCTGAGAAGAGAAAGGAGCGGAACCATTCAAATTCTTTGGGAAGGTGTGGGTGGAAGTAGGGGACTCGGGCACCCTGGCGCTCCAGGTACAATGTGAGGAGGCATTTGCTAGGTGGGGAAGGGTATGTGCCTGCGGCTCAGCTTCTGTAGAGGAGCAAGGGATGGAGGAGGAGCCGAGCCCACGAGAGGTGGAGAAGCTGCTTGCATGGCTACTTCAAGATTGGTAGAATGCCCAGAAGGGGAACGTGGATCCCTTACTATTCCCTTCCAACTGTGCACAGTCGTGGGCTGGCCAACAACTGATTCCAGGACACTAAGCAATTTCTGCAGCTTGCCTCCCAGCCCACTGAGCACGGCATGGACTCCCTTTCAAAATGTCAGGGTCCTTGTGCTGTCTCGTATCTCTTATGGGAAGAAATGCGCTACACTTCTTTAGTGGCAGATGAATTTCAGTTGACCACCCAGGGCACGTCGGTGGAACCTCCAGTGAGGACAGGAGGCTCAAGGGCATGCTCATTGGATTTGCAGAGAGCACAAAATGGGGAAGATGGCCAGTCTGATAGTTGCTGGAGCCGGGCTTTGAATGGTCTTGAATACAGACCTAAAATCAAGGAGTCATGTCATAGCTGCTTATTTCCATTTGAGAATTCAAGGATAGGTCAGAGGCAGTCTACCTTGACAACAATTTATGAGAAAAAGATTTGAGCATTTTGCTGAGTCACAAGCTAAATATAAAACCTGAAAATGATAAGGGTGATAAACACCTAGTTCAATTTCATGTGTCCCCTGAGAAGCGCAGGATTCAGGTCAAGGGAATCAGTTGTTTCGTTTTTTGCACTGACCCCGGCGACCTAACTGCGGAGTGTGCGATCTGGCTCTGGGTCTGCTTTTTTAATAAGCAACACTGATTGACTTGAGACTGTCCAAGGAAAGAGGGTGGAGTCTGGAAGCCCTGTCACATGTGGATAGCTGCAGAAATTGGGGGTGTTTCGCCCAAAATGGGGAGCCCGAAGGACCCTAGCTTCAAGAGGGAGAATCTGTCATCGGCAGGAATGTGCCTTTTACATATGTTGAATTCCCCTACCTGCCTTCTCCTTCACTTTCGTGTGACCCGGCTCCCTTGGCAGGGAGGACTTCCCTCCTACCCCCTGCGGGATGTGCCAAGCAACTCCCAGTGAGCTGCTTACTGAGTGTGAGCGCTGTTGCCACTAGCCTTTCTGTGGGACTGGAGTCTTCCTGGTCCTGCCGAGGTAAGGAGCACAGTGCCATTTAGGGCCCAAAGCGTCCCTAGCTCTTGGGGTTACCGAGTCCCAGGGAGCTGTTAATATTCCATAGTGTCTTAACCAGATCAGATCCATGTAGTACACAGACTCCATGGGCTCAGAGTGCTGGCTGTCAGAGAGCCCAGGGAGAGATTCGTGGAAGAAAGGGAACTTAAAAGAGGGTCAGATTTAAACAGGCAAAGAGAGGAAGGGGAAGCCCTGGGCTGGAGGACAGTTATTGCCAAAGTAGGGAGTAGACAAGTTTGACTGTAAGGATAGTAGGAGAAGGCTATGGGAAAAGGTCAAATGGTAGAAAGTCTTAAATGCCACATGAGTGGTCTGACTTCTATTAAGTAGGCAAGGGGTAGCATTGTCAGATTTGGCGAATAAAATATGACACCCAGTTAAATTTAAATTTCACATCAATAAGAAATAACTTAGCAGAATTATGTCCTAAATATCACATGGGACATAGTCATATTAAAAAAATAGATGTGTTATTTGAAATTCAAGCTTAACGGGGCATCCTGTACTCATCTGGTAACTCATGCAAGGGAAAGTCACTGGAGTTTTTTATAAACTCAATTCTGACTTTATCTACCAGGACAGCGTGGGATCCCACGGGTTGAGAGCTCTGATCCTACAAGACGGCCCCTCCCCTCAGATGCCGGTCTCAAGTCCAGTTTATCACACCAGCTATAAATCAGAGGTTCCCACAACCCCTTCCCAGTTCAATAATTCACTAGAACAGTCTGTAGAATTCAGGAGAACAGTTTACTTAGAAGAGTACCAGTTTAGGGGCGTCCGGGGGGCTCAGTCATTAAGCTTCTGCCTTCTGCTCAGGTCATGATCCCAGGGTCCTGGGATAGAGCCCTGCATTGGGCTCCCTGCTCAGCAGGGAGCCTGCTTCTCCCTCTCCCACTCCCCCTGCTTGTGTTTCTTCTCTTGCTGTGTCTCTCTGTCAATAAATAAAATCTTAAAAAAAAAAAAAAAGTACCAGTTTAGGGTAAAAGGATAGAACTCAGAAACAGCCAGATGGAAGAGATGCACAGGGTGGGGTGTGGGGGAAGGGATGGGGAGCTTCCCCGTTCTCTCCCAACCTGCCAGCCTCCCAGCACCTCCATCAGCACGCCAACCTGGAGCCTTTCTGAATCCTTTCAGTTAGGGTTTTTTATGGAAGCTGCCCTACGTAGGCATGATTGATCGAAGCCCTGGCCATTGGTGATTAACTCAACCACCAGCCCAGCTCCCCTTCTCAGAAGTCAGGAGGTGGGGCTGAAAGTTCCAACTCTCCAATCACGTGGTCGTTTCCCCGGCAACCAGGTCGTGGTGGTTATTATCTAGAGGCTTCCCCAAAACGGCCTAATTAGCTTAAAGTTCAGACTGAAAGGGCTTGTTATAACTAACAAGACACTCCTATCACCTCACTGTTCAGGAGTTACTTCTGGAGCCCTGGACAAAAGACCAAATATTGTTAACAAAGGAGGCTCCCATGGCTCTTATCACTTAGGAGATGACATAGTGTTAGGAGCTATGTGCCATATGTGTCCATGTGGAACTCTGCCCATGGATGCAGATGAACAGATATACAACATTGCTTATTATTATAAATCACAATATCACAGGCTATTCATTGGAAAATGATTGAAATTGTCCCAGCTTGACTGTATAAAAGAACCCAGGTCTGAGTGATAGTAAAAACACCCACAAAGGGATGGTTTTAGGAGATGAGCTCAGTGGCTGGGTCAGCGGGTCATGGTGACTGGCCAGAAGTAGCTCAGGGAAGGAGGCAGAGGATCGGGCAGTAGCGAGGGTGGGTGAGTTCAAGGGTTCAGCTCAGCGGCTGGGATGAATCATGGAAGAAATAGTTCAGAGGAAGAATGACGTAGAGGAATGGAGGTCGAATTTTGCGTTCTCTGGAAGACCTTTTTTTTTTTTTTTTTAAATATTTTATTTATTTATGAGAGAGAGAGTGAGCACAGGCAGACAGAATGGCAGGCAGAGGCAGAGGGAGAAGCAGGCTCCCTGCAGAGCAAGGAGCCCGATGTGGGACTCGATCCCAGGACGCTGGGATCATGACCTGAGCCGAAGGCAGCTGCTTAACCAACTGAGCCACCCAGGCGTCCCTGGAAGACCTTTTCGTGGCAGATACCAAATGGAAGTTTCTGCAAGCAGGAGAAGCAGAACTAAATTCCAGAAGAGAGAGTGGATAGAAACTGTTGGCACAGTAGTCTCTGGATAGTAGTGGCTGCTGAAGCCGGTTGAAGAGTGGATGAGCCCTCCAAGGGAAGGAGAAGGTCGAGGTTCAATATGATAGTGGCCCAGGGAGGGGAAGAAAACAAAATCCACGACACGATAAATAGATTCCTCTCTCTACTCCCCACTAACAAACGAGTCTCACTTACCAGTGGCTTCAACCTTTTCTTTTCGTTTTCAGTAAAGGTGAAAAGCAAATATGGAGAAACAGTTGCTGTAGTTGCTGTAATGGGCTCCCTCTTGTGAACACAGTCGGGGGATATAGTCTTAAATCTCTGGATGTCTGGAAAGACTGGTCCTCTGAGCATCACACTGATGCCCCAGGGATTACAAATGAAAGCTGACAATGCTGCTGGCTCCCATGCTGTCAGCCCAGATCTGGAGTGAAGGAGTTGGGGGGGCTGGAGTGGGTAGGAGGCCTAACATTAAGGGGCCTGGGGTCCTCCCTGTACTGGCATGGATCCTGCCCCAGAGCCATGCTAGGTGGTTCCCTCAGTGGTCTGCTGCCTGCCCCTGCACTTCTGCAAAGTGTCCCAGCCATGGCCAAGTGCCAGTCGGCCCATTGCACCCCCACCCCCACCCCAAGGGACAGTATTGGGACACACACTTGACCAATCATGCACTCTGGTTTTCGCTCAGTCAAGGACACAGGGAGAAAAGTGACTGTGACCCTTAGCCATGGACGGCATCCAGAGATTTAAAGTAGTTTAATTTATTGGAATCTTAATGAGATTCTAAAGATTTCTGGCTCCTATTCAGGTGAAAATCTTTGGGTTTTAGACATTCTGATGGCTTGTAAAATATTTTAAGTAAATGACTCAGTTTCAAAGTCGGGGAACGGCAGGGCACAATGAGGCATTCTCGAGTGAGCTGAGAACTGGTTGAAGTACCCCCACCTGTCATCTTCTCTTCCCACCCGCACAGGTCCCTGGGTCACCCTGGGAAGTGCTTTGATCTCCCCCTTGCTTGATCTCACTGAGCCTGGCACTCTGGGAGGCCACCAGGGCCCCTGCTTCTTTGCCGTCCCCCCCCCCCCCCCCCCCCCCACTACAAGCTGCTGCTAGTTATGCAGCTGCGGTGGAAGCCGACAAAGACCTGCTGGGGCCAAGTATTCCCATCCTCTGTGACACCAGTTGCTGACTGGTTGGTGGCCCCTCGGGTGAGCCACTCACCCAGATCCAGCCCTTCAAGGCTTAGGCCTTCCTTCAGCTTCTCCCCTGGCCCCACTTTCCCCAACCACATTTACTAATAACTTTTTTTTCAAAAAGATTTTATTTATTTATTTAATAGAGATAGAGAAAGATAGAGAGCAGGAGAAGGGAGAAGGGCAGGGGAAGGTGCAGACTCCCTGTTGAGCAGGGAGCTGGATTAGGGACTTGACCCTGGGACTCCAGGTTCATGACCTAAACTGAAGGCAGATGCTTAACCGACTGAGCCCCCAGGTGCCCCTAGTAATACCTTTCTAATGTCCTAAGAGCTATGCTTGACCGTCTAATTTGTGAATTTGTCAACTGTCTTACTGGGATTAAGCAACTTGGGATCACACATTTCTGGCCGTGTGATCTTAATTCTTTGGGGAGTGGACAGACTGTCACAGGAGACTGGGAATTACCATGTACTAAATGCTGCCCTTGTGGCACTGGATCCCCAAACAATTTTTGAGGTCGCTCTTGTTTTCACTTTACAGACCTGAGGCTCCAAGCCTCCAGAATGTACTCAAAGCCATGTAACTCTCAAGTGACTAAACTGGGATGAGAAGCTAAGTTCAGATTCTGAACTCTGTTTGTACTCTGTGCTCAAGTGTGGAGCTCCAGTTTTGTTTTTCTTGCCCTGGAGATAGAAATGTATATGAAACTGGGTTTGTAGCTCTGGGTGTTTACTGATTTGTCTTCTAGCTGATACGTTTAGTAACAACTATCGATTGATGGATCAGCACCCTGGAAGACAAAATTTTGGTGCTGTCCTAGGAAATAGCAAAGGTACTTACTTTTTTTTTTTTTTAAAGATTTATTTATTTATTTATTTTTGTGTGAGAGAGAGTGAGAGAGAGCAAGAGCGTGGGGAGGGGAGAGAGAGAGAGAATCTCAAGCAGACTCCCTGCTGAGCACAGAGCCTGACCCAGGGCTTGATCTCAGGACCTGAGACCACGACCTGAGGTAAAATCAAGTCAGATACTCAGCCTACTGAGCCACCCAGGCGCTCCTCATTTTTTTTTTTTTTTTTTTTTTTTTAGTAGACTTGAATTTTTAGAGCAGTTCCTGGTCCACAGAAAAAAATGAGCGGAAAGTAAAGAGATTTCCCACATACCCCTGCCCCCACACATGCATAGTTTCCTCCATTACAACATCCCTATCAGACTGGTACATTTGTGCACATCATCATCATCCAAAGTCTGTGGTTTACATTAGGGCTCACTTTTAGTGTTGTGTATTTGATGGGTTCAAGAAAATGTATGACACGTATCCATCATTATTGCACCATAAGAGTACAGTTGATACTCGAACAACATGGAGGTTAGGGTTGCCAATGCCCTCGAGCAGTTGAAAATCAACACAGAACTTTTGACTCCGCAGAAACGTAACTGCTAATAGCCTAATATCGACTGGAAGCCTTTCCAATAACATAGACAGTCAGTAACACATATTTTGTATATTATCTATACTGTATACTGTATTCTTACAATAAAGTAAGCTAGAGAAAAGAAAATGTTATTAAGAAAATCATAAGAAAGAAGAAATGCACTTACCATACTCTATTATATTTATCAGAAAAAATCGACCTATAAAAAAATGGACCTTCGTAGTTGATGCTCGTGTTGCTCAGGGTCGTCTGCAGTTTCACTGCCCTAAAATTCCTCTGTGAGCTGCCTATTGATCCCTCTCTCCCCCTAACCTCTGGCAATCACAGATCATCTTACCATCTCCATAGTTTTGCCTTTTCCAGAATGGTCTATAGTTGGAATCACAGTATGCAGCCTTTTCAGATTGGCTTCTTTCACACAGGTGCCTCCACATCTTTTCATGGCCTGAGAGCTCATTCCTTTTTAGCACTGCATAATGGTCCGCCGTCTGGATGTACCCCAGTATGTTTAGCCATTCACCTACTGAAGGACATCTTGGTTGCTTCCAAGTTTTGGCAATTATGAACACAGCTGCTATAAACATCCGTATGCAGGTTTTTGTGTGAACATGTTTTCAACTCCTTCGGGTAATTACCAAGGATTGTGATTGCTGGACCATATGGAAGCACATGTTTAGTTTTATAAAAAGCTGCCAAACTGTCTTCCAAAGTGGCTATGCCATTGTTCATTCCCTACAGCAGTGAGCGAGAGTTCCTGTTGCTCCCTATCCTCACCACCATTTAGTGTTGTCAGTGTTTTGGATTTTGGCCATTTTAATAGGTATATAGGTATCTTGTTATTTTACTTTGGATTTCCTTAATGACATGTGATGTTGAGCATCTTTTCATATGCTTATTTGCCATTTGTATATCATCTTTGTTAAGGTGTTTGCTTAAATATTATCCCCATTTTTTAAGCAAGTTTTACATTTTCTTATTGTTGAGTTTTTTAAAGTTTATTTTATTTTATTTTTTTTATTTATTTATTTGACAGAGAGAGATCATAATTAGACAGAGAGGCAGGCAGAGAGAGAGAGAAGCAGGCTCCCCGCTGAGCAGAGAGCCCGATGCGGAACTCGATCCCAGGACCCTGAGATCATGACCTGAGCCGAAGGCAGCGGCTTAACCCACTGAGCCACCCAGGCGCCCTAAAGTTTATTTTTAATTGTGGTAAAATACACATGACAAAAATTGTACATCTTAATCATTGAAGTGCTTGGTGTGTTAAGTACATTCATATTGTATAACTGATTTCCAGACCTCTTTGCATCTTAGAAAACTGAAACCCTGTCCCCATTAAAAAAACTCCCCTCTCCCTGTTCCCAGCCCCAGCCCCTCGAAACTGCCATTCTACATTTTATCTCTATGAATTTGTCTGTTGTAAGGTGTATTTCTTTTCTTTTCTTTTCTTTTTTTTTAAGATTTTATTTATTTATTTATTTAACAGAGAGAGAGAGATCACAATTAGGCAGAGAGGCAGGCAGAGAGAGGGGGGGAAGCAGGCTCCCTGCTGAGCAGAGAGCCCGATGCGGGGGCTCGATCCCAGGACCCTGAGGTTATGACCTGAGCCAAAGGCAGAGGCTTTAACCCACTGAGCCACCCAGTGCCCAGTGTATTTCTAAGATACCATAATAAATCCCCTTTTTAACATAAATTTTTTCCTTTCTAAAATGGAATGAAATATCAAAGCTCTAAATCTCTTACTTCCAAATGACCTACTCTAGACATGTAATAATGGCCTTTGGGCCTTTGTGGTCTGCTCCTTACCGAGTGCTGTGTTTCCAGCTCTGCCTGTCTCTGTGTGGTTCTCCTCAGGCTTCTTGCTGTGCTGGTCAAGGAGCATATGAGGAAAAGGCAACAGGCAAGATACTAGCAGATGCCCCTGTGTTCCCTGATGACTATGAAGAAGAGCTAAAAAGGATGAAGAGTACATATCTTAGGACAAGACAGGGGCACCTGGGTGGCTCAGTCTGCCTTCAGCTCAGGTCATAATCCCAGGGTACTGGGATTTAGCCCTGCATCAGGCTCCTTGCCCCGCGGGAAGCCTGCTTCTCCCTCCTCCACTCTGCCTGCTTGTGTTCCCTCTCTCACTGTCTCTGTCTAATAAAAAAAGTTAAAAATCTAAAAAGAAGAAGAAGAAGAAGAAGAAGACGACGACGACAAGACATAGTTAGGTTCTACTTGCTGAGTTTTTGACAAACAGAAACCTAAATAAATACTGATGATGGTGGGAAATATTCACGGATAATTTTGGAAGCTGTCTCAAGACAACTGGTCCTTTTTATGGGTAAGTCTAACCATGAGTCAATGGGACACAGTCTTTTAACTAACTTATAATCACAAGGAAAGATAACTTAAGTACACATCTAAGGAGGTTCTATTGTCTTCCTTGTTTTCTCACATTATATTTCATGTTACTTTTTTTCTCTCTTTTTTAAGATTTATTTATTTAGTTTAGATAGAAAGAGCACCAGTGGGAGGGGCAGAGGAAGAGGGAGAGAGAATCTGAAGCAGACTCCCCACTGAGAGCAGAGCCCACTCCTAGGCTCAGTCTCACAAACATGAGATCATGACCTGAGCTGAAACCAAGAGTTGGACACTTAATTGACTGTACCACCCATGTGCCCTTATTTCATGTTACTTTTTGATATCCAGGTTTAATATCTATTGAATGACACTGACTTCCTGAAAACTGCTGTTTTTGTAGTAACAGCTCATTAGATGGGTAATAACAATCATTCTTTTTTTTTTTTTTAAGATTTTATTTGTTTAACTCAGAGAGAGAGAATGAGCCAGGGGGAGGGGCAAGTAGGGGGAAAGAATCTCAAGCAGACTCCACGCTGAGCACAGAGCCCTATGTGGGGCTCCATCTTTTGATCCTGAGATCATGACCTGAGCTGAACCAGAGAGACAGTGGCTCAAACAACTGAGCCATCCAGGCGCCCTAGTAACAGTCGTTCTTATTTGCATAGATGGTTTTTACATTTGCATAGGATGTCCACATACATTACTTAGACTTAGTTCTCACAACAGCTTGGTGTGATAAGAAAAGCAGGCGGAGTATTTCCATTTTCATTGTTATGGACACTACAGGCTAGAGAGGCAAAGGATTTGCTTATTTTCATGTATTTAGGAAGTGGAAAAATCCAGATTCAAAGACAGTTCTCTGGGTTCTAAATCTGGTGGGTTTTCCACAAAATAAACATCATTATAAAACCCTATAGGGCCAGGGCAATAATTTTAGTGTTATGGTCTAATTTGTATAATATGAATATGCCTTTTATGAAATAACCACAAATCATCAGAGATCCAAATAATTTTTAATATGTCGTGCAGTATTTGGGACATACTTAATACTTTAAAAAGTATTTTTTTTTTAATCTCAAATTCAAATTTAACTAGGCATCCTGTATTTTTTTAAACCTGACCACTCTAGGGGCACCTGGGTGGCTCAGTGGGTTAAGCTTCTGCCTTCAGCTCAGGTCATGGTCTCAGGGTCCTGGGATCGAGCCCCATATCGGGCTGTCTGCTTGGCAGGGATCCTGCTTCTCCCTCTCTCTCTGCTTGCCTCTCCATCTACTTGGGATCACTCTCTTTCTCTGTCAAATAAATAAAATCTCAAAAAAAAAAAAAAAAGATTTAAACCTGGCCACTCTAATTCTTCGGACATCAGTCGGATTCCTACACTATTTTATATATTTCCAGATCCCTGTGTGGACTTGCATCTGGGTTTTTTTTTTCCCATTAAAATTCATATACGGTTGCTGCCTTGCTCTGTTCTAGCTGGCCTCTTACATATATCTGACATTTGTGAACAGTATTTGATGTAGATGGAACTTCTACTTTTATAGCTCTGTCCCAGCCATCAGATCTGTATATCTAATTGCTTACTAATATCTCCTCATGGTTGTGCCATGAACACCTTGGACTCAACCCTCTAGCATAAGCTTAACTGCCCCTGCTGTTTCCTCTCTCAGTGAATGGTATCACCACATAACCCTCAATCTTGGCATTTCCTCTTTGACTGCCACCAAGTCCTACTGACACTCCAGTGAACAGAGTTCCCATCCATCCCACTTCTCCCCATTCTCACCATTACTGTCACACTTAGTCACCATCGTCTCTTGCCTGGACCACTCCAACAGCCTCCCCATTGATGCCCCTGTCTCTTCACCTTTCCCTCTCTTACTCACTCCTGCCACAGGCAGATGGGAGATCATTTCAAAGCACAAGTTTGACCATGTCTCTGCCAGGCCATGAATTTCATTTTTGGACAAAGTCCAAAATCCTTAGCATAGTCTGCAAGGTCCTGAAGAGCATGGCTCTTGTGCTAGTCCTTCCAGATGCAATAGTGAGCCAAACACAAGAGCCCAGTCCTCACATGTCTTCAAACCTAGAGATGGGGACAGAAAATAAACAAGTAAACAAATATGAATAATTGAATTGCAATTTGCATTATGAAGGAAGTGGACGAGTTGTCTTGATTGGGAAGGGCAGGAGTTTTTATATCTGTGTAATAATATGCCTTATAAAATGAGCTAGAAAATATTCTCTTTGCTTCTGCTTTTTGGAAAAGTTTGTGATGGATTGCTGTTAATTCTTTAAACATCTGGTAGGAATCACCAGTGAAGCCATCTTGTTCCAGGTTTTCCTTTGTGGGAAGTTTTTGGTTACTAACTCAATTTTATTATTGGTTATATGTCTAACAAGACTTCTTATTTCTTCTTGACTCAATTTTGGTAGTTTATGTCTTCTGGGAATTTGTTTAGGTTACCTAATTTGTTGGCATAAAACTGTTCACAGTATTCTCCGTGGTCCTTTTTGCTTCTGTAAGATTGGTAAGGATGTCTCCTCTTTCCTTCCTCAACTTAGTAATTTAAGTCTTTTCTAATTTTTTCTTGGCCAGTCTAGCTAAATTTATCAATTTGATTGGTCTTTCAAAGAATTAACTGGAGTTTGTAGATTTTTTTCTACTATTCTTTAATTCTGTGTTTCAATATTTCCATTCTAATCTTTATCATTGTTTTTATTTTTCTTGCTTAGGGTTTAGTTTGGTCTTCTTTTTCTATTTTCTTAAAGTGGAAGGTTATGTTATTGATTTGAGATCTTTCTTTTTTATTTTATTTTTTTTTAATTTATTTATTTGTCAGAGAGGGAGAGCGAGGGAGCAGAAGGAGGAGGAGCAGCAGGCAGAGGGAGAAGCAGGCTCCCTGCTGAGCAAGGAGTCCAATGCAGTTCTCTATTTAAGGACCCTGGGATCATGACCTGAGCCAAAGGCAGATGCCTAAACAACTGAGCCACAGGGCATCCCAAGATCTTTCTTTTTTAAATAGGCAATTACAGCTATGATTTTTCTCTGAGCACCGCCTTGTCTAAATCCCGTAAGTTTTGGCATCTCCCGTCTTAATTTTTGTTTATCTCAAAGTGCTTTCTAATTTTTCTTGTGATTTCTTCTTTGACCATTGGTTATTCAGGAATGCATTTTTAAAATTTCCATGTATTTGTGAATTTCCCCAATTTTTTTCCTATTCCTGATTTCTAATTTCATTTCATTGTGGTCAGTCATTTTGTATGATTTTACTCCTTTTTAACTTTTTGATTGTTTTATGGCCTGCCCCATGGTCTATCCTGAAGAATATTTCATTGATGCTGAGGAAAATGCATATTCGGCTGTTGTTGAGGGAAGTGTTCTATGGATGGCTGTTAGGTCTAATTGCTTTATAATATTGTTTAAATCATCCATTTCCTTGTTGATCTTCTGCCTAGTTAGTTACTCTGTTCGTTACTGATAGCAGGATATTGACATTTCCAACTATTAGAGTTTCATTGTCCATTTCTCCCTTCACTTTTGAGTTTTCCTTTCATGTATTTTTGAGGTTTGTTAATAAGTGCATATGTTTATAATTATTATGTCCTTTGGTGGTTTGACCCTTAAAATTTTTTTAAATGCCCTTTTTAAGTCTCCTTAAATAGGGGCACCTGGGTGGCTCAGTGTGTTAAGCCTCTGCCTTCCTCTCAGGTTCTGATCTCAGGGTCCTGGGATCCAGCCCTGCATCGGGCTCTCTGCTCAGCAGGGAGCCTGCTTCCTGCTTCCCCTCTGCCTACTTGTGATCTCTCTCTCTCTCTCTCTGTCAAATGAAAAAATAAAATCTTTAAAAATTATAAATCTCCTTAAATAATTTTTTTTTCTTCAAGATTATTTTGTCTAATATTACTTTATTTCCTCCAGCTCTCTTTTGGGTACTCTTTGCACAGGGTATCTCTTTCCATCCTTCAATTTCGAATTTATTTGTATCTTTGAATCTGAAATGTGTCCCTTGTAGATCATGTTTTTTCTTTTTCTTTTTTTTTTTTTTTTTACTCCATACTGCCAGTCTCTGCCTTTTGATTGAAGAGCATTTACAGTTAATGTAATCACCAATTAGGTAGGATTTACAACTGCCATTTTGATATTTCTATGTGTCTTATATCTTCTTTGTTCTTTTTTTCTCCATTACTACCTTTTTTCTGTTAGATATTCTCTGGTACCATCCTCTAATACCATTTAATTCCCTTGTTATTTATTTTACTCTACTTTCTTTTTAAAAAATATTTTATTTATTTATTTATTTATTTGAGCGAGAGGGTGAAAGAGAGAGAGGGAGAAGGCAAGTGGGGCAAGGAAGGAGCAGGGGGAGAGGGACAAGCTGACTCTGCACTGAGCACAGAGCCTGATGTGGGACTCAATCCCAGGACCCTGAGATCAAGATCTGAGCCAAAACCAAGATCAGACACTTAACTGACTGAGCCACCTAGGCAACCCTATTTTACTTTTTAAAAAATTATTTTCTTAGTATTTTCCCTCATGATTATAATTAACATCTTAACACAGTCTAAGTTGGATTAATACCAGCTTAATTTTAATAGTATACAAAAACTTTGCTCCATTTTAGCTCTGTTTATCCTCCTCCTATTATTGTCATACAGCTTACATCCTTATACATTCTAAACCCATCAACATAGTTTTATAATTATTGCCTTATGCTGTTGTCCTCTGTTTTTAGTTTTTTGGGTTTTTTGTTTGTTTGTTTGAAGTTTTTATTTAAATTCTAGTTGGTTAACATACAGGGTAATATTGGTTTCAGGTGTAGAATTTGTTGATTCATCACTTACACATGACACTCAGTGCTCATCACAAGTGCCCTGCCTAATACCCATCACCCATTTAGCCCGTCCCCCGCCTACCTCTCTCCATCAACCCTCAGTTTGTTCTCTACAGTTAAGAGGCTCTTATGGTTTACGTCATTCTCTCCCCACCCCCCACTATGTTCATCTGTTTTGTTTCTTAAATTCCACAGAAGAGTGAAATCATATGGTATTTGTCTTTCTCTGATTGACTTATTTCATGTAGCTAAACGTACTTGTCTTTTTTTTTTTTTTTTTTTTTTGGCGTGAGAGCACACATACACACAAGTGAGTTGGGGAGGAGGGGCAGAGGGAGAGGGAGAGAGAGAATCTTAAGCAAGCTTCTTGCCCCGTGCAGAGCCCAACACAGGGCTTGATCTCAGGACCCTGAGGTCATGACCTGAGCTGAAATCAGGAGTCTAGCACTTAATCGACTGAGCCACCCAGGCACCCCTGTGCAGTCATCTTTTTAAATCAGATAGCAAAATAAAATAGCTATAAGCAAAAATATATTTATACTATCTTTCATATTTACCTGTGTAGTTATCTTTACCAGTTGCTCTTTATTTCTCTGTGCGAAACCAAGTAAATGTCTAGTGTCCTCTTATTTTAGTCTGAATGATTCCTTTAGTTTTTCTGGTAGAGCAGGTCTGCTAGTGATGAGTTCTCTCATTTTTTGTTTATCTGTGATTATCTGAAGTTTTTCTTTTTTTAAAGGATAGTGTCAGTGGCTATAAAATTCTTGGTTAATAGTCTTTCTTTCAGCAGTTTGAATATGTTGCCCACTGATTTCTGACTTCCAGATGGCTGATGAGAATTCAGCTGTTGTTCTTATAATAGGATCTGTACTGTGTAGTAAGTTGCTTTTCTCCTGCTGCTTACAAAGTTCCCCTTCTCTCTCTTTCACCAGTTTTACTATGATGTGTCTAGATATAGACATCTTTGAGTTTATCCTACTGGGTGTTCATTGAGATGTATATGTAAAATAATGTTTTCAAAAGTTTGGAAAGCTTTGGTCATTATTTCTTCACACATTCTTTCTGCCTCTTCCTCTCATTCTGCCGTCCTTCTGGAACTTCCATGATGTATATGTTGCTACATCTGACAGTGTCACACAGGATTCTGAGGCATTATTTCTCCTCCTACTTTTCTCTTTCTGTTCACAAGACTGGATAATCTCAATCGGTTGATGTACAAATTATTTGTTCTGCCATTCAAATATGCTATTGAGCCCCTCTAGTGAATTTCTCATTTCAGTATACACTTTTCAACCCAGGATTTCTATTTGGTTCTTTTTAGGAATTTCTGTCTCATTGATATTCTCTATTTGGTGAGACATCATTTTCTTACTTCCTTTTAATTCTTTAGACATGGTTTCCTTCAGTGATTTGAACATATTTATAATAGATGACTTAAAGTCCTTGTTTAGTAAATCCAGCATCTGGGCTTCCTTAAATACAGTTTGTATTAATTACTTTTCTCCTCTGCATGGACTATACTTTTTTTTTTTTTGTCTTTTTTCTCACACATTTTTTATGGAAGCTAGATGTTTTAAATATTAAGTATCCAGATTTCATTCTCCTTGGGATTTTTGGTTATTGTTGTTGTTCTTGCCACTTGCTTGTCTGGTGGCTTTCCCGAATTAACTTACAAACTATGCATTCTTTGTCATTTGCAGTTATTGAAGCCTCTGCTCAGTTAGTTATAATAATAATTGGAGAGATTTCCTCAAATGCATTGAAATACTACTTCTCCCTGCCTTTTGTAAGGACCTCTGTGTATGTGTTGAGGCATGTTTTCCATACTCAAGCAGACCATTTACATGTCTTCCTTAGCTTTCACCCTTGCTTGTACAAAGTCTCAGTGTCAGCCAGAGGTAAGAGGTTAAGCCTTCTTAGTAATATGTTACAGATTTACAAAACCCCCTGAAGACATCTCATCCCCAGCATCTCCTTTTAAGTTTTTTGTTCAGCGTCTTGTTAGTCTTAACTGGTATCTCTACCACAAGCAGCTGCAATGTCAGACAATTGCCACTGACTACGTTTACAAATGCCCTAGGGATACAGCTGTTTGCACAGAACTTGCTCTGAATAAGGTTGAATAAAGACAAATCCTGAGAAAGAAGCTTTGCGGAGAGCTTCCAGACAGGCTTCAAAATAACAGTTTCCTGGGGGTGGGATTGGGGGAGTTGCACACTCATTCTGCCTACTCCTGAGGCTGCTAGGTTGCTGGTTTTCACAGTTACCAAGGTATAAACCTGTCATTTTCCAAGGCTGCCATGGGGAGAGCAGTGAATAGGAACAGAGCAAGTTGAAATGCCACAAACTCACTGTTCTTACTGAGACTCAGTCATGTTCCTTGAATAAATACCCCATGAATTGTTGCCAATTTCTGATTAGTTTACAGAGTTCTGAAAAAGTTGTTTTGACAAATTGTGCCAGTTTCTCATTGTCTTGATGGCGACTTTTTTGGAAGTCCTTACTCCACCATTCTGGAGGTGCTTCTCTAATGCTTACCTTTTTAAAGAGCTTTTTCAATATTATACCTTAACTCACAGAGGAAACTGTAGTCCTGTGATATTTCTTAGGCATCCTGGCAGTCCTCTGTGGGCAGCAGTTTTAGGAAGGGGATGCTTAGTGCCGCTGGGATCAGTTATAAGTGTTAGATACTTGGGGCACCTGGCTGGCTCAGTCAGTTGAGCGCGAGACTCTTGATCTCAGGGTCTTGAGTTCAAGCTCTTTGTTGGGTGTAGAGCTTATTTCAATGAATAAGTAAATAAATAAACGATAAGTAAATAAATAAACGCTAGCATTTAACAAAGCAGTGGATATTCATTGCACTTACTTTTCACACCCCCAGTAGGCTTTTATTACTTCTTTGCTGGTGCATATAGTCACAGAATGATTACAACTGATATCAACTGAGTAATAAGAAAAGAGAATGCTTTACATATCCAAAGTAGATGAGTTAATAGGAGGCAGAGTTTTAAAAACAGTGGTGATGGGGCGCCTGGGTGGCTCAGTGGGTTAAAGCCTCTGCCTTTGGTCTAGGTCATGATCCCAGGGTCCTGGGATCGAGCCCCGCATGGGGCTCTCTGCTCAGCAGGGAGCCTGCTTCCTCCTCTCTCTCTGCCTGCCTCTCTGCCTACTTGTGATCTCTGTCTGTCCAATAAATAAATAAAATCTTAAAAAAAAAAAGTGGTGATAATGAAGTACAATGGGAAGCTATTAAGAGTAAAAGGGTTTATGAGAGGAATAGTTTAAATATAAAGTTATTCAAAGGTAATTAATTAGGGAGCCCCGCCATAGGGTCTGTTGGAAATGGGCTAATAGAGCACACTATGTAGAAAAAGTCCACACCAGGGAGTATTCTCTGTTGACCTCTGGCTCTTTGAAATGTATTGTTCTATTGATATACTAGTTATTCCCTTTTAGAGTGCACATGTTTGGCACCCTAAAATCTCTACATGTTTTAGGTTGTAATTTATAAAGGAGGCAGCCATTTTGAGTAACCATATTAGGGCATTTTTATGTGGAGCTTTAACAATCCATAGACTATTATGTGGACTTAGTGAAAAAGCTAGTAAGAATGAAAAGATTGCTTGAATAAGATTGAGGCACTAACATTAAGTTGAATTTTTAAATGTTTGGTATCTGCTCATTAACAATAAAGATGACCATTTCCTTTCAAATAGAATCTGAGAGCACAGTAGCAGACTGGGATAATTAATCTTATTTTTCTAGAGCATCCTGGTAAGACAGTAAAAGTGATCACATTTTTTTTTTATCAAGGTCACATTTTACTTGTATTATTTTCCAAAGCAATAAACAATCCATCCATCTTTCCACCAGATCCTAATTTAAAAAAAAAACAAACAAAAAACAAACAAAAAAACCCACATATATTTCTTAGGGTTGAAAGGTCAACTTCACTGAGAAACATCAGTGGAATCTGCTGTTTGTCTTTGTGACTGAGCCTGGTTTCAAATATATTATATAAAGGGTGAAAATAACCATCTTTGGGGTCACTCAAGCTGATCACTCTTCCTGAATCGAGTAAAAGTCAGAAATGCAGAAATTCACTTTCCGTTCACCAGTGTTTCACTGTTCTATAACCTTAGGAAAGCAAATATTCTACAGCAATTTGCCAAGTTTAGAAGAGATCTTATAGTTAGTTGTCCAGGTTTTCTTAAAGTATCTACCTGAAATTTGAGATGGACTTTAGGAAGAAACAGTCTACCACAGGCTCCAATAAAAAAAAAAAAAAATGGAAATTTCAGGCACATTTCAGAAATATATCGCAAAGAACAGCCAAGGGGTCTGGCCCAAATGCTCTTTTGAAGAGCATCGGATTGACTTGTCTCTTTTCTGCTAAATGGAGCAATTGTGGGAAAAGGAGGTATCATATAGAAGTAGAAGATTTAGCCTGGCACAGCTATGAGACAACTGCTAAATAGGTTTGTTTTAAATATTTTGAATTTTTTGTAATGTTACAATTTTAAGAAAATCCTGGCTTCTTTAAGAACTAAGAGTCAAGATTCTTACGTTACATAAAGGGCAAGTTGGGCTAATAAGAGAGCCAGGTTGGGCTAATAATACTTGGAAAAGGGCACCTGGCTGGCTCAGTTGGTTAAGCCACTGTCTTCAGCTCAGGTCATAATCACAGAGTCCCAGAATTGAGTCCCGAATCCAGCTCCCTGCTCAGCAGGGAGTCTGCTTCTCCCTCTGACCCTACCCCCTCTCGTGCTTTTTCACTCTCTCTCTCTCAAATAAATAGAATCTTTAAAACAAACAAACAAACAAATAATAATTTGAACACTGTTTCTTAAGGTGCACAGGTCACAGAACTGTATGAATCAGGCAGGATGCTTGTGAAAGTATAGCTTCCTGGGGCACCTGGGTGGCTCAGTGGGTTAAAGCCTCTGTCTTCGGCTCAGGACATGATCCCAGGGGCCTGGGATTGAGACCCGCATTGGGCTCTCTCCTCGGCAGGGAGCCTGCTTCCTCCTCTCTCTGTCTACTTGTGATCTCTGTCTGTCGAATAAATAAAATCTTAAAAAAAAAAAAAAAGAAAGTATAGCTTCCTGGGGTCTTTTGTTGCCCTATAAATTGAAATCTAGGACTTGGGATTTGAATTTTAAGTCAGAATTTTGTACGCTGTAAGGTCTGAGAACCACCAAGAACTCCTATTTTCCACTTATAAGCAGCTTAATATCCCAGGTGGCATGAGAGTTAAAAAGAAAAACTAGCTTCTAGCACAAACTGAATACTAAAGGCTTCTTGCCTTTCTTCACTATTGCAACTTCTACTTGCCAGGATTCTTTTCTTTATGCGGTTCTCACTTGGGCTCCTCTAAACTGTATTCCTAACTCTTGGCAGGTCTTCTCTATAAAAATATTCATTTCTTGGGGCATCTGGGTGGCTCAGTTGGTTGAGACTCTGACTCTTGGTTTCAGCTCAGGTCTTGATCTCAGGGTCCTGGGATGGAGCCCTGCTTTGGGCTCCCCGCTCAGTAGAGAGTCTGCTTGGAATTCTCTCCTCCTCCCTCTATTCCACGCCCCCTCAAATAAAGAAATGCATCTTTTTTTTTTTTTTAAGGAAAAAATGTCCATTACTCTGTAATTTTTTAGAACTTTTTTATTGTTCATTTGTCTTCTCAGACTAGAAAGAAAAGCAAACTTCATTTCTTGCTGGGCTTAATGCTTGACAAAAGATAAGGGCAGTTCTAGAATCCCCTACAGCTAGAGCCGGGAACAGTTCTGTCTATGGTGATATTAAAAGGACAAGAAGCTAAATCCAGGTCAGGTCCCTGGATCTCGCAGTTACCCACATATGAACTGCGCTGAGTCACTGCATCTAAACCAGCTCATCATTACATGTCATCTTTCACCTCATGGCAGCCATCTTAAGTGCAGAGCTAAGGCACGAGTCACTGCATCTTAAACACCCATAGGCATAGGAATAGCCTAGGGTTCATTCCAAATAGATATTCCTGGGCTCCAACCACCCAGCTTCTGATCAGTAACTATGGAGTGGGAGCCAAGAATCTGCCTTTATCAAGAGCACCTCTCACCCCAGGTCATTCTAGAATCTGGACCCAACCTTTGGGCAAACTTGCATAGAAGAATTTAACTCCCATATTCAAGGGTAGCTTTGTACCTCTTACCAAATTTAGCAGTGGAGAATAGCAGTGGGGTAAAGAGAATCTATTTCACACACCCAATAGTCATCTGAGAACAGGTCTACGAGGAGAACTCAGGCCCCCCTGAATCATAACACATGAAACTCTCAGGACAAATGTGACCTGAGAGTCACAATATCAGTGAGTTTAATTAGTTAATTACATGATTGGTTAAGATTATATCTTGCTGGTGATTGATATGTGTGATGAAGAAAGATGTACTTGACAAGTTGGATTTATTAGGACTTTAATAAAAATTTGTGCTTAATTTTTTTTGGGGGGGGGCGATTTTTGACACGAGTAATTCTGCTCCTCTCCTTTGCCCCTTACTGCCTTCTACCCCCCATTCCCAGACACACTCACATCCACGATACCAACATGTGTTCTTTCATATTTTGATAGTTCTAGATATAAAATGAAAGATATTATTAAGAACTCTGAATTTAAGCAAGTGGAGATGGCTCTTCAGTATATGTTCCTAATGCTTGTAAGAAAACAGACCAGAACTCATAATCATTTATATCACAAAAGCATATATTGTCATTCAGTGAAGGCTAAGGAAACTTTGGCTTTCAAGTAAAATGCCAAAAAATTGGAGGATTTCTTGTCTGCTTGAGATTTTAATAGAGATGTAAAAAACAAGTAGTTGTAGGTATTTTCCTGAGGGGTTTTAATAAGAAGAGCTGTGTTATTTTCTTATTTTAGCCAATCAGTATGCATATACCAGGGGTCCTCAAAAAAGTCTGCCATCCTCTGGAGGTATCAAACCATTTCCACACCATGCTGGGCCCAGGGATGCTGCACCCTGTTATGGGTGTGTCTCTCTGGTGCTCCCAACATTTAAGGGTCTCACTCTTGATGCGGTATACATACAAGCCTTAGGGAAGGCAGGCTTCTGATATGGTACTCAGATGGCTTCTCCCTATCCCAGATGTTGCCCTAGAGTATAGGTCCACTCTTTGGGGTGCAGATGTAAATAGTGGATGACAGCATAGGCCAGACTCCCCAACTCCAGGAAAATTCTGGAACAGACCTAGAACGTAAGCTTTTGGAGAAGAACACAAACAGGTTTGACAAACCGTTATTCCAGCCTATCCCAAAGCACAGTTGTGTTGCAGTTTTTCAATCCTAGAAATGTCTGTATTTTTGAAGTAGCATGATCATGAGGACTTAGGAAGTTCATGGTGTCTAGTAGTGGGATCTTTAAGTTGGCATAGAAAATCCAGGTTTTGGTACATTTATGATTCTGCGTAAATAGTTCTGCTAGCTCATATACTTGTGAAAAATACATGAACATTTTTGGAGAAGACTGGATAACTTGAAAACTCTCCCAGTACAAGATATCTTGAAATAGTGGGGAGGATGAAGTAGGATAGGGCATAGTAATGACAACTGACAAAGTTAAGAGGTGGGTGCACAAATGTTTGCTACTATAATCCTTGTTCTTTCAGTATGCTTAAAATATCCGGAATAAATAAACTGATTTTGTGAGAGCCTTTTCAAATTCATTCGTATTATAGTATGTGTCAGTACTTAATTCCTTTTTATGGCCAAATAATATTATTGCATGGATATGTCTCATATCATTTATCTCCATCTGTTAATGGGTATTTGGGTTGTTTCTACTTTGGGGCAATTATTAGTAATGCTGCTTTCAATATCTGTTTATAAGGCTTTGGTAGGCACTTATTTTTAGTTCTACTGGGTATGTATCTAGGAGTGGAATTGATAGGTGATATGTTAACTCTATATGTAACCTTTTGAGAAGCTGTCAAACTGTTTTCCAAAGCAGTTGTACATTTTTCTTTCTTTTTTTTTTTTTAATATTCACTTTTTTTTTAATTTTATTTTTTATAAACATATAATATATTTT
This sequence comes from Lontra canadensis, assembly GCF_010015895.1. Lineage (NCBI taxonomy): Eukaryota > Metazoa > Chordata > Mammalia > Carnivora > Mustelidae > Lontra > Lontra canadensis. Next base: position 4,947,746 of record NW_022631097.1, on the reverse strand, counting down.
TTCCCCAGGGGTACAGGTCTGTGAATCACCAGGTTTACACACTTCACAGAACTCACCATAGCACATACCCTCCCCAATGTCCATAACCCCACCCCCCTTCTCCCAACCCCCCTCCCCCCAGCAACCCTCAGTTTGTTTTGTGAGATTAAGAGTCACTTATGGTTTATCTCCCTCCCAATCCCATCTTGCTTCATTTACTCTTCTCCTACCCCCTTAACCCCCCATGTTGCATCTCCTCTCCCTCATATCAGGGAAATCATATGATAGTTGTCTTTCTCCGATTGACTTATTTCTCTAAGCACGATACCCTCTAGTTCCATCCACGTCGTCGCAAATGGCAAGATTTCATTTCTTTTGATGGCTGCATACCATTGTGTATATATACCACATCTTCTATATCCATTCATCTGTTGATGGACATCTAGGTTCTTTCCATAGTTTGGCTATTGTAGACATTGCTGCTATAAACATTTGGGTGCACGTGCCCCTTCGGATCACTACGTTTGTATCTTTAGGGTAAATACCCAGCAGTGCAATTGCTGGGTCATAGGGTAGTTCTATTTTCAACATTTTGAGGAACCTCCACACGGTTTTCCAGAGTGGTTGCACCAGCTTGCATTCCCACCAACAGTGTAGGAGGGTTCCCCTTTCTCCGCATCCTCGCCAGCATCTGTCATTTCCGGACTTGTTAATTTTAGCCATTCTGACTGGTGTGAGGTGATATCTCATTGTGGTTTTGATTTGTATTTCCCTGATGCCGAGTGATATGGAGCACTTTTTCATGTGTCTGTTGGCCATCTGGATGTCTTCTTTGCAGAAATGTCTGTTCATGTCTTCTGCCCATTTCTTGATTGGATTATTTGTTCTTTGGGTGTTGAGTTTGCTAAGTTCTTTATAGATTCTGGACACTAGCCCTTTATCTGATATGTCGTTTGCAAATATCTTCTCCCATTATGTCAGTTGTCTTTTGGTTTTGTTAACTGTTTCCTTTGCTGTGCAAAAGCTTTTGATCTTGATGAAATCCCAATAGTTCATTTTTGCCCTTGCTTCCCTTGCCTTTGGCGATGTTCCTAGGAAGATGTTGCTGCGGCTGTGGTCGAAGAGGTTGCTGCCTGTGTTCTCCTCAAGGATTTTGATGGATTCCTTTCTCACATTGAGGTCCTTCATCCATTTTGAGTCTATTTTTGTGTGTGGTGTAAGGAAATGGTCCAATTTCATTTTTCTGCATGTGGCTGTCCAGTTTTCCCAACACCATTTATTGAAGAGGCTGTCTTTTTTCCATTGGACATTCATTCCTGCTTTGTCGAGGATTAGTTGACCATAGAGTTGAGGGTCTATTTCTGGGCTCTCTATTCTGTTCCATTGATCTATCTATCTGTTTTTGTGCCAGTACCATGCTGTCTTGATGATGACAGCTTTGTAATAGAGCTTGAAGTCCGGGATTGTGATGCCACCAACTTTGGCTTTCTTTTTCAATATTCCTTTGGCTATTCAAGGTCTTTTCTGGTTCCATATAAATTTTAGGGTTATTTGTTCCATTTCTTTGAAAAAAATGGATGGTATTTTGATAGGAATTGCATTAAATGTGTAGATTGCTTTAGGTAGAATAGATATTTTCACAATATTTGTACTTCCAATCCATGAGCATGGAACATTTTTCCATTTCTTTGTGTCTTCCTCAATTTCTTTCATGAGTACTTTATAGTTTTCTGAGTATAGATTCTTAGCCTCTTTGGTTAGGTTTATTCCTAGGTATCTTATAGTTTTGGGTGCAATTGTAAATGGGACTGACTCCTTAATTTCTCTTTCTTCTGTCTTGTTGTTGGTGTAGAGAAATGCAACTGATTTCTGTGCATTGATTTTATATCCTGACACTTTACTGAATTCCTGTACAAGTTCTAGCAGTTTTGGAGTGGAGTCTTTTGGGTTTTCCACATATAGTATCATATCATCTGCGAAGAGTGATAGTTTGACTTCTTCTTTGCCGATTTGGATGCCTTTAATTTCTTTTTGTTGTCTGATTGCTGAGGCTAGGACTTCTAGTACTATGTTGAATAGCAGTGGTGATAACGGACATCCCTGCCGTGTTCCTGACCTTAGAGGAAAAGCTTTCAGTTTTTCTCCATTGAGAATGATATTTGCGATGGGTTTTTCATAGATGGCTTTGATAATATTGAGGTATGTGCCCTCTATCCCTACACTTTGAAGAGTTTTGATCAGGAAGGGATGCTGTACTTTGTCAAATGCTTTTTCAGCATCTATGGAGAGTATCATATGGTTCCTGTTCTTTCTTTTATTAATGTGTTGTATCACATTGATTGATTTGCGGATGTTGAACCAACCTTGCAGCCCTGGAATAAATCCCACTTGGTCGTGGTGAATAATCCTTTTAATGTACTGTTGAATCCTATTGGCTAGTATTTTGGTGAGACTTTTTGCATCTGTGTTCATCAAGGATATTGGTCTGTAGTTCTCTTTTTTGATGGGATCCTTGTCTGGTTTTGGGATCAAGGTGATGCTGGCCTCATAAAATGAGTTTGGAAGTTTTCCTTCCATTTCTATTTTTTGGAACAGTTTCGGGAGAATAGGAATTAGTTCTTTAAATGTTTGGTAGAATTCCCCTGGGAAGCCATCTGGCCCTGGGCTTTTGTTTGTTTGGAGATTTTTGATGACTGTTTCAATCTCCTTACTGGTTATGGGTCTGTTCAGGCTTTCTATTTCTTCCTGGTTCAGTTGTGGTAGTTTATATGTCTCTAGGAATGCATCCATTTCTTTCAGATTGTCAAATTTGTTGGCATAGAGTTGCTCATAATATGTTCTTATAATTGTCTGTATTTGGTGTTAGTTGTGATCTCTCCTCTTTCATTCATGATTTTATTTATTTGGGTCCTTTCTCTTTTCTTTTTGAGAAGTCTGGCCAGGGGTTTATCAATCTTATTAATTCTTTCAAAGAACCAGCTCCTAGTTTCGTTGATTTGTTCTATTGTTTTTTTGGTTTCTATTTCATTGATTTCTGCTCTGATCTTTATGATTTCTCTTCTCCTGCTGGGTTTAGGGTTTCTTTCTTGTTCTTTCTCCAGCTCCTTTAGGTGTAGGGTTAGGTTGTGTACCTGAGACCTTTCTTGTTTCTTGAGAAAGGCTTGTACCGCTATATATTTTCCTCTCAGGACTGCCTTTGTTGTGTCCCACAGATTTTGAACTGTTGTATTTTCATTATCATTTGTTTCCATGAATTTTTTCAATTCTTCTTTAATTTCCTGGTTGACCCATTCATTCTTTAGAAGGATGCTGTTTAGTCTCCATGTATTTGGGTTCTTTCCAAATTTCCTCTTGTGATTGAGTTCTAGCTTCAGAGCATTGTGGTCTGAAAATATGCAGGGAATGATCCCAATCTTTTGATACCGGTTGAGACCTGATTTAGGACCCAGGATGTGATCTATTCTGGAGAATGTTCCACGTGCACTAGAGAAGAATGTGTATTCTGTTGCTTTGGGATGAAATGTTCTGAATATATCTGTGATATCCATCTGGTCCAATGTGTCATTTAAGGCCTTTATTTCCTTGTTGATCTTTTGCTTGGATGATCTGTCCATTTCCGTGAGGGGAGTGTTAAAGTCCCCTACTATTATTGTATTATTGTTGATGTGTTTCTTTGATTTTGTTATTAATTGGTTTATATAGTTGGCTGCTCCCACGTTAGGGGCATAGATATTTACAATTGTTAGGTCTTCTTGTTGGACAGACCCTTTGAGGATGATATAGTGTCCTTCCTCATCTCTTATTATAGTCTTTGGCTTAAAATCTAATTGATCTGATCTAAGGATTGCCACTCCTGCTTTCTTCTGATGTCCATTAGCATGGTAAATTCTTTTCCACCCCCTCACTTTAAATCTGAAGGTGTCTTCAGGTTCAAAATGAGTTTCTTGTAGGCAACATATAGATGGGTTTTGTTTTTTTATCCATTCTGATACCCTGTGTCTTTTGATTGGGGCATTTAGCCCATTAACATTCAGGGTAACTATTGAGAGATATGAATTTAGTGCCATTGTATTGCCTGTAAGGTGACTGTTACTGTATATTGTTTCTGTTCCTTTCTGATCTACTACTTTTAGGCTCTCTCTTTGCTTAGAGGACCCCTTTCAATATTTCCTGTAGAGCTGGCTTGGTGTTTGCAAATTCTTTCAGTTTTTGTTTGTCCTGGAAGCTTTTAATCTCTCCTTCTATTTTCAATGATAGCCTAGCTGGATATAGTATTCTTGGCTGCATGTTTTTCTCGTTTAGTACTCTGAATATATCATGCCAGCTCTTTCTGGCCTGCCAGGTCTCTGTGGATAAGTCTGCTGCCAATCTAATATTTTTACCATTGTATGTTACAGACTTCTTCTCCCGGGCTGCTTTCAGGATTTTCTCTTTGTCACTAAGACTTGTAAACTTTAATATTAGGTGATGGGGTGTGGACCTATGCTTATTGATTTTGAGGGGGGGTTCTCTGAACCTCCTGTATTTTGATGCTTGTTCCCTTTGCCATATTGGGGAAATTCTCTCCAATAATTCTCTCCAATATACCTTCTGCTCCCCTCTCTCTTTCTTCTTCTTCTGGAATCCCAATTATTCTAATGTTGTTTCGTCTTATGGTGTCACTTATCTCTCGAATTCTGCCCTCATGGTCCAGTAGCTGTTTGTCCCTCCTTTACTCAGCTTCTTTATTCTCTGTCATTTGGTCTTCTATATCGCTAATTCTTTCTTCTGCCTCATTTATCCTAGCAGTGAGAGCCTCCATTTTTGATTGCACCTCATTAATAGCTTTTTTGAATTCAACTTGATTAGATTTTAGTTCTTTTATTTCTCCAGAAAGGGAGAAATATTATATCTCCCGAGAGGGTTTCTCTAATATCTTCCATGCCTTTTTCGAGCCCAGCTAGAACCTTGAGAATCGTCATTCTGAACTCTAGATCTGACATATTACCAATGTCTGTATTGATTAGGTCCCTAGCCTTTGGTACTGCCTCTTTTTCTTTTTTTTGTGGTGAATTTTTCTGCCTTGTCATTTTGTCCAGATAAGAGTATATGAAGGAACAAGTAAAATACTAAAAGGGTGGCAACAACCCCAGGAAAATATGCTTTAGCCAAATCAGAAGAGATCCCAAATCGTGAGGGGTGGAAGGGGATAAAAAGAGGTTCAGAAAGAAAAAAAAGAAAAAAGAAAAAAGAAACAAATAAAAATAGAAAACCAATAATGAAAAAATATAAAAAGGAAAAAAAATATATATATATATTAGATAAACTAGTTAAAAAACGTTAAAAAAGAAAAGGGCAAAAGTTAAAAAAAATTAACAGAAGAAGAGAAAAAAAAGTGAAAAAGAAAAAAAAATTAAATTAACTGCAAGGCTAAAGAATCATGGGGAGAAAGCTATGAGTTCCGTGCTTTGCTTTCTCCTCCTCTGGAGTTCCACTGCTCTCCTTGGTTTTGAAACTGCACTCCTCGTAATTGATCTTGGTCCTGGCGGGGTTTCTTGTTGATCTTCTGGGGGAGGGGCCTGTTGTAGTGATTCTCAAGTGTCTTTGCCCCAGGCGGACTTGCACCTCCCTTACCAGGGGCCGGGCTGAGTAATCCACTCGGGTTTGCTTTCGGGAGCTTTTGTTCCCTGAGCGCTTTCCGTAGAGTTCCGGAGGACGGGAATGAAGATGGCGGCCTCCCAGTCTCCGGCCCGGAGGAGTAGAGAGCCCGGGGCCCCACTCCTCAGTGCGCCATCAGAGAACAGCGCCCAATTACTCCCATCACCCTGGCCTCTGGCCGCGCTCCGAGCTGACTGAGCCTGCGACCGGTTCAAGGTAACCCCAAGCTGAGAGTCACTCCTCAGCTCTGTCTCTGTAGCCGGCTTCCCCGTTCTAATACCTGCGAGCTCTGCAACACTCAGACACCCCCGATCCTTCTGTGCCCCTGCGGGACCTGAGGCCACACTGACCCTGCGTGGGCTTCACCCCGGTGAAGCCTCTGGAGTGATGTCCCTCAGCGGAACAGACTTTTAAAAGTCCTGATTTTGTGCTCCGTTGCTCTGCCACTTGCCGGGAGCCGGCCCCTCCCACCCGGGGTCTATCTTCCCGTCGCTTTGGATTCACTTCTCCGCCAGTCCTACCTTTCAGAAAGTGGTTGCTTTTCTGTTTCCAGAATTGCTGTTCTTCTTCTCTTCGATCTCCCATTGGATTTGTAGGTGTTTGCAATCTTTAGATAAGCTATCTAGCTGATCTCCCGCAACCTGAAGTAGTCTCAGCCTGCTACTTCTCCGCCATCTTGACTCCTTCCAGTTGTACATTTTTCTGTTCCTACCAGCAGTGTATGAGGATTCCAACTTCCTACCATCCTTACAGACACTTGTTACTGTCCATCATTTTGATTATAGCCAACCTAGCAGGTGTGAAGTGGTATCTAGCAGTGGTCTTGATTTACAGTTCTCTAATGAGTAATGTCATTGAGCATCTTCTCATGTGCTAATTGATCATTTATATATCTTCTTTGGAGAAATATCCATTCAAAAACTTTGCCTACTTTTTAATTGGGTTATTTGTCTTTTTATTTTTGATCATAAATCTTCCTTATGTATTGTGGTTCCTAGTGTCTTATCAGATAGATAATATATGGGTGCCTGGTGGCTCAGTGAGTTAAGCGTCTGCCTTCTGCTCAGTTCATGATCCCAGGGGCCTGGAATCCTAGCAGCTTGCTTCTCCCTCTCCCTCTCCTGATCCCCCTGCTTGTACTTTCTCTCTCTCTGATAAATAGGTAAATAAGATCTTTTTTTTTTTTTTTAAAGTAAGGGAAAAAATAGAAAAATCTAGATTTGGGGGAATTCTACAGGGCAAAGGACCTAAAGTTTTAAACAAATAAATTAGAAGAAAAAGAGTGGGATGAGGGGTGCCTGGGTGGCTCAGTGGGTTAAGCTTCTGCCTTCCACTCAGGTCATGATCTCAGGGTCCTGGGATCAAGCCCCACATCAGGCTCCCTGCTCAGCACGGATGGAGGCTGCTTCCTCCTGCCCCCCGCCTCTGCCTGCCTCTCTGCCTACTTGTGATTTCTCTCTCTGTCAAATAAATAAATAAAATCTTAAAAAAAAAAAAAAAAGAGTGGGATGAGGAGTAAACTGCAGATTCAAAAAATTTTTAAATTGTCAAGGTGAAATTATTATGATTGTGAATGGACACTTGGAAGAAAAAGTAACAAAGAAATGCAAATAAAGGATTACAATGAAAATCAGGATAACGGTTACTAATGGTGAAAGGGTTGTGATTGGCTCAGGGTCCAGGGAAGGGCTTCTGGTATTGCTGGCAAAATTCTATTTGTTGAGCTGGATGTTGATTATAAGCATTCACCTTACCATAATTCATTATGCCACATTTTGTAATGGCTCTATCAATTTTTTATTTTATGATTTTAAAAGTTGGGTTTTTTTTTTTAGAAAATAACCTAGGAGAACCTCATCAGAGCACTATGCCTCTGACAAGATAATTTCTTATGATTTATGATCTTTAAATTTCCTTACCTAACCTCTTTACTAAGTGACATCTGTATTCCCCACTGCATTAACATTAAGAAGATTATACTCTGTTCACTCTGAGGTACCGACAAGCTCTATAAAGGAGAAAAAAATTGCTTTCCATTTTATCCTGCTGTCAGCCTGTGCATTTCATTTTCAGACGAATTTACTTTTGTATAGCTCACGTGTCTTGAAATGTGCTCGCGGAGACCTTGTGCTCAACCCTCTCTTTCCACTATTTACAGTAAAGCATATCACTTTGTACATTTCTCTGTCTTGTGATGCTAGAATGTTCTGCTGAAGACTCCTGAAGATGACTGATTCCAGTCAACCCTCCTTAACACTCACTTCAGAGGACTGGGGTCCTGAGAAGGATGGAACTACTCGCCAAAAGTCACAGAAGTAATCTGGGGCAAGGCTGGGGCCAGAACTTTGATTTTCTAGTCCCGCAGCTCTGTTTGTCTTAAAAAAACCCTACATCCAGACTAGGGCAGATTTTCTTTTTACCTGAGCTCTTCCCTTCTGAGCTGCCCATAATTTTCACCTTTGTTAAAATTCATCTTCACTTGAAACAAGATGGGATCGGAGGGAGACAAACTATAAGAGACTCTTAATCTCACAAAACAAATTGAGGGTTGTAGGGGGTTGGGGGCATAGGGAGAGGGTGGTTGGGTTATGGACATTGAGGAGGGTATGTGCTATGGTGAGCTGTGAATTGTGTAAGACTGATGATTTGCAGACCTGTACCCCTGAAGCAAATAATACATTATATGTTAATAAAAATAATTTTTTAAAAAAAGATTCATCTTTACTGTGTACCTTCATCCCAGTCCCCTCCTTTCATCAAGGAACTCCTGCCTTTGAGAAAGTGTTTTGGTGTTTGTTTGTTTGCTTGTTTGTTTTTAAGATTTTACTTATTTATTTGAGAGAGAGAGTGAGAGAGATCATGAACAGGGGGAGGAGGAAGGACAGAAGGAGAGGGAGAAGTAGACTCCTCACTGAGCAGGGATCCTAAGGAGGGGTTCAATCCCAGGACCCCAGGATCAAGACCTGAGCTGAATTGGCTGAGCCACCCAGTTGCCCCAAGCGTGTGTTTTGTTAGTAATTTCAGTGCTGCATTCAGGCATTCTTTTGATATACATTTTCATTGGGTTTTATAGCATTGAGAAGGAGAAAACATCTATTTGTGCGACTGACAGTATTACAACATTATTAGTAAGAAATATGAGTACTGTAAGATGCATGAGTAATATGCAGTAAAAACTTGCTTGATGCTCTTAAAGGGAAATTCACATGCATTTGGGGATCCAGGTAAACTTGTGCAACTAAAGGTTAAGTGTGACTTTCGGTGCCTCCACTCATTTCAGTGGAGTTGGCCCGTTTGGCCCCTCCCCTCATGTACGGGTTCCTAAGCGTCTGTGCCCACACTGTGCAGTTGCTGTTCCCAGGGGCAAGTCCCTGAGGATGACAGGGACATCCCTTCCCAGTCTTCCTTCTTTCCCCTGAAGATTTAATCTGATATAATTCTTTTTTTTTTAAGATTTTATTTATTTGACAGAGAGAGATCACAAGTAGGCAGAGCAGCAGGCAGAGAGTGGGGGAAGCAGGCTCCCTGCGGAGCAGAGGGCCCCACAGGGGACTCGAGCCCATGACCCCAAGACCACTACCTGAGCCAAAGGCAGAGGTTTAACACACTGAGCCATTCAGGTGCCCCGATCTGATGTAATTCTTAATTTAAAAAGCCTTTTTGGGGGTGTATGCATGGCTCAGTTGGTTAAGCATCTGCCTTTGGCTCAGGTCATGATTCCAGGGTGTTGGGATTGAGCCCCACGTGGGGCTTCTTGCTCTGTGGAGAGCCTTCTTTCTTTCCCTCTGCTGATCCCTCTGCTTGTGTTCTCTTGTTCTCTGTCTCATCAATAAATAATTAAAAAAAAAAACAAGAACTTTTTTTCTGGCTGTCAAAATATGTGCCTATTATAAAATCTTGAAAAATACAAAGATCCACTATTAACATACAACAGGATTTTATCAGTGCCTGCCATTGTTTTCCTTCCACTGTACTCTTTCCTTTTCTCACCTGTTCTCTATTTGTACCCGTCCTCTCTCTGTCTCTCTCTGTCTTTCTCCACAGACACACACACACACGCTTGTGCACAAAATTGATAGAATTCTCAAAAATACTCTTAAGTTTTATACTACGACATGATGATCAATATATATTTAGTCTTTACCCACCTTCCTTTCCTGGGGCACAGCTCCTAAAGCCCTTGAAATCTCCAAAATGTTAAGTGTCTTTTGTATGCTAATGAGATAGGAAGGTGGATGGAGGCTGATAACCTGGGGAATCAGAGGGTTGATAGCTTGGGAACTTTCAGCCCCACACGTGGGAGGGGAGAGGGATTGGAGATGGAGCTAATCATCAATGGCTGTTGATTTTATCAGCCAGGCCTACATAATAGACCTGTAAAAGTCTCTAAAGTGTGGAGTTTGAAGAGTTTCCAGGTTGGTGGAGGTGCCAGAGGGGGGCCCACCCAGAAAGGGGCATGGAAACGTCATACTTGGCCCTGTGTGTCTCTTCCATTTGGCTATTTCTGAAGTCTTTTATTTATTTATTTATTTATTTATTTATTTATTTATTTATTTTAATAAATAAACTGGGAATCTAGTAAATAAAACTTTCCTGAATTCTGTGAATCATTCTAGCCAATTATCAAAAGGAATTGGAGGCACCTCCAATTTATACACAATTAGTCAGAGGCCCAGGTGACAAGCTGGACCGGCCATGGCCTTTGATGTTGGGGTGGGGTGCAGTCTCGTTGGACAGAACCCATAATCTGTAGGGTCTGTGCTAACTCCAGGTAAATAGTGTCAGAATAGAATTGAGTTGTTAGACACTCAGCTGGTCTTGGAAAACTGGTCTGTGTGGGAAAAAACCTTCATTTCTTCATACGGATGTGACTTAAGCATTTTCTACATTTGGATAAGTAGTTTATTCTCAATTTGAGAGAGTGCTGTGACCATTGCTATGCCTGGTTTTTTTTCATGTTTTATTGTTACTTGCAGTTTGCTTTTTTTTTTTTTTTTGCTTTCAAACTATATTTTTGTTTGTTTAACCTTGTTTAATACTGCTATGTGTTCAGTTCATCTATGTGTGTGTGTGTGTGTGTGTGGTAAAAGACATATAATATGAAACTTAACCATCCTGACCATTTTAAGTGCACAATACAGCCATGTTAGCTATATATCCACATTGTTATGCAACAGACCTCCAGAACTTTTTAACTTGTAAAATTGAAATTCTGTACCCATTGAACAACCCCCATTTCCCTCCATTTAAAACTTAGCCCCTGGTAAACACATTGCATTTTCTGTTCCTATAAGCGACCACTTTAGGTAACTCAGTGAAGTAGAATCATACCATGTTTGTCTTTTTGCACCTAGCTTATTCCATTTAGCCTAATGTCCCAAAGAGAATATACATGTTGTAGCATAACCAGGATTTTCTGCTTCTTTAAGGCTGAATCATGGTCCATTTTATGTGTATACTACCTTTCATTGATCCAGTCATCTGCTGAGATAGACATTCAGGTGCTTCCACCTCTTGGCTACTATGAATAATACTGTAGTGTACATGGGAGTGGACGTATCTCTGAGATCCTGTTTTTGATTCTTCTGGATATATCCCCAGGAATGGGAATTCTATATCATATGGTCATTCTATTTTTAATTCTTTGAGGAATCCCCCACTGTTTTTTTATAGTGGTTGCACCATTTTAAATTCCCACCAAGAATGCACAAGGGTTCCAAGTTCTTCAGAACTTCCTAGCATTTGTTTTCAGGGTTTTTGTTTTGTTTTGTTTTTTGTTTTTTGTTTTGAGAATTGCTGTAGGAAGAGGTGTAAGGTGATATCTCATTGTGGTTTTGATTTGCATTTTCCTGATGATTAGTGATGTTGAGCACCCTTTCTTATGCTTGTTGGCCTTTCATTTATCTTTTTAAGAGAAAGATCTATTCAAGTCCTTTGCCCATATTTTAATTGGTCTGTTTGATTTTCAGTGTTGAGTTTTAAGAGTCCTTTATATATTCTGGACATTAACCCCTTTTCATTCTACTTATTGTTTCCTTTGTTACACAGGTTTCCCCCCCAGCTTTACTGAGCTATAACAGACATAATTTTGTGTAAGTTTGAGGTATATAATGTGATGATTTGATATATATATGTGATTAGAAAAAGACTAACACAATAAGGTTAGTTGACATATTCATCACCATATAGTTACCATTTTTGTGTGTGATGAGAACTTTTAAAATCTGCTGTCATCGTAACCTTCAAGTACACAGTCCAGTATCATTAACTATGGTCACCGTACTGTGCATTAGATCTTCAGAATTTATTGAGCTTAGAGCTGGAAGTGCTCCTTGACTATTTTTACCCATCTCCCCCACCCCCTGCCACTGACAACCACCAGTCTGTTCTCTGTTTCTATGAGTTGTTTTGTTTTGTCTTTAAGATTACACATGTAAGTGAGATCATACAGTATTTGTCTCTCTGTCTGACTTACCTCACTTAGCGTAATGTCCTCAAGGTCCATCTGTGTTGTCACAAATAGCAGGTTTTCTTCTTTTGGTGGCTGATGTGTGTGTGTGTGTGTGTGTGTGTGTGTGTACACATATATACATATGTATAATCTCACAGTTTCTTTATCCATTTATATGTTGATCTGTTGATGGACACAGGTTATTTCTATGCCTGGGTAATTGTAAATAATCCTGCAGGGAACATGGGGCTGCAGATTTTGCTCTGAAATAGTGATTGGCTACACCAGTTTACATTTCCACCAACAGTGCTCAAGGGTTCCCTTTTCTCCATATCCTCACCAACATTTGCTATCTTTCATGTTTCTCATAATAGCCATCCTAATAGGCATGAGGTGATATCTTGTGATTTCAATTTGCAGTTCCCTTATGGTTTTGCTGTTGAGCACCTTTTCATGAAATGTTGGCATTCATGTATCTTCTTTGGAAAAACATCTGTTTTTGTCCTTTGTTCATTTTGTAATCCCATCATTTGTGTTTTTTCTATTACAGTATTTGTATATTAACCCCTTATCAGATTTTTGGTCTGTGAATATTTTTCCCATTACATAGGTTGACTTTTCATTTTGTTGATTATTTCTCTTGCTGTGCAGAGACTTTTTAGTTTGATATAGTACCATTTGTTTGTTTTTACTTTTGTTGCTGGCACTTCAGGTGTCATATCTGGAAAATCATCATTAAGGCCAATGTCAAGGAGTTTTTCCCCCTATGTTTTTTTCTACAAATGTTATGGTTTAGATCGTACATGTAGGTCTTTAACCCATTTCAATTTAATTTTGAGCTGCGTAATTTTTGTGAGTTACATACAATGCACCCTGCATTGAGGATACTTGGCTCCCTCATCAAATATTTGTTGACTGTATATGCATGGATTTCTTCTTGGGATCTTGATTCCGTTCCACTGGTTGTGTGTCTTTTTATGTGAGTGCCATACTTTTAAGATTTTATTTATTTGTTTGCCAGAGAAAGAGAGAATCCGAGCAGGGGGAGCAGCAGGCAGAGAGAGAAGAAGGCTTCTTGGAGAGCAGGGAGGGAGCCCAATTACGGGACTTGATCCCAGGACACTAGGATCACAATCTGATCCAAAGGCAGATGCTTAACTGAATGAGCAACCCAGGCATCCCTAGCGTGCATATTTAAATAATATTAATTCCAATGATCCATGAACATAGGATATATTTCCATTTATTTGTGTCTTTTTCAGTTTCTTTAATCAATGTCTTACAGTTTTCAGGTTAGAGGTCTTTCCCTTTTTTGGTTAAGTTGATCCCTAAGTATTTTATTGTTTTTGGTGCTATGGGGAATGGGGATTATCTTATTTATTTTCAGGTGGTTTGTTGTTAGTATATAAATGCACAACTGATTTGGGTATGTCGATTTTGTATCCTGCTGCTTTACCGACTTTGCCTATTGGTTCTAACAGCCTTCTGGTGAAGAAAACCCCTTTAGGGTTTTCTATATATGAGACCATGTATTCTGCAGAGACACTCTGTGATGAACATCTCAGAGAAGTGGGTTCATCTGTTCTCCAGATGAGACTCAAATGTTGTGTATGGGGGGAAGAGAGGAAGGGTTAGAGGAGGAATGAAATAAGATTTTCCTGTAGAAAAGCCCACACTTAAGCATATATATCCATTATGGAGAAATTTCATCCTTTTTCATAGTTGTAGCACCTCAAACTGCCATTTCATTGCTCTTGCAGGGAAAAAAATAACAAAGGTGATCCCCTTCCTCTGCATGTCCATTTTGTCACTTCTGATTATTAACCGAGTAGGATTACTCTAAATAGAGCTAATTTCAGCACTTTTTTCAGGGATTACTTAGTTTACTTCCTGCAGCCTTTCTAATCTCAATGGCCTTAAATAATCCTGCTATAATAAAAAAGAACACACTGGAAGCCAAACTCCTCACCTAACTTCTGCATCAGCATGTCCATTACCCGCCTGCTACTGATATCTGATTCTGCAACATCAACGAGCCCCCTTCCTTACGCAAGTACCAGCCAATCACTTAAAGACTCTTTAGATTCTAGACTTCTAGAGTATAACCAAATTTGATAGAATCAAATTTGATTAACTAGTAGATAGAATCTAAATTTCAGTTTTCCCCCCAAGAGGGCATCCATACAGTTTTAAGCATATCTGTTATTCTACTCAGCACTTATAGGAAGTTTTAGAGCATTAAAAAAATCGCAAGTTTTTGGGTACAACATTACTCTGGAGTTACAGCACAAAAAGCACACCACTAATAGTGGTGACCATGTGATAGTCACCATCCATGTGACCTTCCCAAGTCACCTCTATACACAGCCTTAATTAAGCAGGGACTGGAGTAAGGGCTCCTTTCTTGTATCACAGGTCCCATCACAACACAGACTAAGTGTGGCTCACTAACAACTTGCATTATGAACACATATTCTCCTATGACGGAGTTCATGCAAATCACTTTTGGCCAATTGAATTTAAATTTAAATTAGCTGCTGAAGTCCAAATTAAATATGACCTGGTTGGGTCAATGACTTTTCTGATTTCCATGGCATCTCAGCCACAGAAAGCTTTGCTGATAAAGTCTAATGCTCAAGAAGAATCTTTACCCCAAGAAGATCTTGCTTTGATATGAATTTTCACCAAGACTTTAATGGCATTTCCATCAGGTAGTAAATGTTGACACAAAGAGTTGGACTCCTTCAGGTGCTGGAAATGTCCCCATCTAGTTCTAGGCACAGAGCTGTACTATAAAAATGTGTCCCGTTTTGTTTCTCTTTTATCTGTATTCTCATTTTATTTTTTTTATTTTTTAAGATTTCATTTATTTATTTGACAGAGAGAGAGAGAGATCACAAGTAGGCAGAGAGGCAGGCAGAGAGAGAGAGAGGGGAGGAAGCAGGCTCCCTGCGGAGCAGAGAGCCCCACACGGGGCTCGATCCCAGGACCCTGGGATCATGACCTGAGCTGAAGGCAGAGGCTTTAACCCACTGAGCCACCCAGGCACCCTCATTTTATTTTTTTTTTAAGATGTATTTATTTATTTTAGAGAGAGAGTGCAGGGGGAGGGGGAGAGGAAGAGACTCCCCGCTGAGCATGGAACCTGATGCAGGGTTCAGTCCCAGGACCCTGAGATAATGACCTGAGCTGAAATCAAGAGTCAGACTCTAAGCCACCCAGGCACCCTGTTCTCTCATTTTAGATTATTCATTTATTTATTTTCGCTAGAGCATTTTAGGGTTATTCACTATATTATTATTTCACTGTAAACACTTTATTGTACATCCCTAAGAAATAAAGATTTAAAAGAAACTACATAAGCACAATGCCATTTTATTCCAGAAAAAAATTAACAGTGGGAAAAAAAAAGGAGTTTTTTACTATGTGTCACTGATACTTCAACTTATAAGGAGAGAGAGAAAAACAGATAAACAGGGACCAAACTGGGAGGGTGGGATAGGAGGAGACAGAAGGGGAATGGTGAACTGGTAGGGGGAAGGTGAGGAAGAGGAGTAGAGGAGGAAGAGGAGGGTTCTGCTGTGTACAGCTGCTTGGTCTTGGCCTCTGAGCCTCACTTTTCTAAGTGGGAGATGAGTTCCTACTGCTTAGAGTTGCCCTGGAGATTAAATGAGACCATGCAGGATAGCACTTGGCCTAGTACCTGTTGTAGAGTTCAATAAATGGTAGCTATTATTATGATTTATATCTGTCCTTCATTGTTTAGAAAAATAATTAAGAAATTATAACTACCCTTCTCAATTTATATTCTCCTTGAGCCACGTTTATAAAAACAAAAGCCTTTTGGCGAATGTATCTGCTGGCGCATAGGGAGAAGAAAGCAGGACATTGTCTCTTCCCTTGCCTCCCTGAGCCGCACACACACAAGTCTTTTGACCTTGTACAGCTGTGCTGGGAGACAGAGCTGCGGGGCCCGGGGCGGTGGAATGCATTGCCAGGCACTGTCCGATGAGACTAGCTCTTTGCTGCCTTCTCATCCAGCAGCTGCCTGCATTCAGTGGGGAATCTGTCCTATCAGTAACCCACGGGCTCAGATGATGGCTGGATTAATAAACTAATATTTATGAAAACTTTTTTTTTTTTATAAAGATTCTGTTTGTTATTTATTTGACAGAGAGAGAGAGAAAATACAAGCAGGGGGAGTGGCAGGCAGAAGGAGAGGAAGAGGGAGAAGCAGGTTTCCTGCTGAGCGAGGACCTTGATACGGGACTCAATCCCAGGACCCTGGGATCATGACCTGAGCCGAAGGCAGAGACTTAACCGAATGAGCCACCCAGGTGTCCCTTTATGAAACATTACAGCCAGTCCAACTTGCCACTTACATGTCATGGCTCTTGGGGTGAGTTGCTTGACCTCTTTGGGCCTGTGTTTTTACATCTTTAAAATAAAGTTAATAATGGCACATACTTCATGGATTATTATAAGAAATAAATGAGTCAATTATATATTAAGTATCGGACACTTTATACCATGTTTGTCGTTATTATTTTCTATACACCAGGCCCTGTGCTGATGGGGGGGGATACAAAAGTACAAATGTATTTTTAATGATTGTTTTTAAAGCTTTTATTTATTTAAGAGAGAGAGAGAGAGAAAATGAGCGGGGGAAGGGGCAGAGAGAGAAGCAGACCCCTGCTGAGCAGGGAGCCCAACGTAGGCCTCAATCCCAGGACTCCAGAATCCTCACCTGAGCCAAAGTCAGATGCTTAACCAACTGAGCCACCCAGGCGCCCCACTTTTAATGATTTTTTAAAGGAATTTATTTTCATGAAACTGTTAGAGAACAGCAGATAACAAGTTTAAGGATGTCTACCATATATGTAAATGCCAAGAAAATTCCAGTAGGGAAAGTTCATCTCAAGGTGAATTGTTTTGTTGAATAGTATAAAGATCAAATGGAAACTTTTCAGGGAAAGAGTGTTTGGTGTTTGACAGAAAGGACCAGTTGATTTCATTTCATGTTAATTTAGAGATCTTTGTTCCACTGGTCTATAAAATGAAGAAGTGATTTAGTCTACCCAATTTTTAAATAGGTTCTGAGGAAAACACTTGAAGCAGGCATATATCTACCCATTCTTACAAAACTTTCCCTCAAATATATACGTAAGAGAAAGTGTTTTACATGTGCCTACATATGCAAGTACCTTGATCTTCATCGGATATTAGGCATAGAGATGATAGTTTCTGAGAAAGAAAAGGATTCTTTTTTTTTTTTTACTCATTTAGTCCCTCATAGTGATGATGATAGGGACATATGGAATGCAAATGAAGTATTAGGCAAAGGTCCTATCATTGATGAGCTAAGAGTCTCGCTGGCAGGGCAGAACTAATTGAGCCTCTGCCTAGATAACATAAAAACAGTACTTTGAAACCTATATTTTAATATTAATTTATTAGTTAATTAATGTGTTAAAATGTTGATTGGCTTTCTCTGCCTAAAGTCCTAATTTCTTAGCCTGGCTCCAACCAACCTCTCCAGCTTCATTTCTGTTTGCTCCCTGTCCTCAGGCCCCCAGCTTACAACTAAAGACTATGCCATATTTTCCATGCTCTGTACTTTGTATTTTCTAGTCCCATCTTCTAGAATGACTTTATCTCCATTTTCTCTTCCTAATGAACTCATATTTATTATTTTAAGAGCTTCCATATTGTCATCTTCTCTGCTCAAACTTCCATGCTTCCAGGTGGAGGACAGTGGTCTTCTGAGCTCCCACAAAATGGCATTCAAACCCCCATGGCAGTATTTATTGGCTCGTTACAGTTTTGTTTTGTTTTTTTTTACATGTCACCTTCTTCTAAGTGGCAGGAGCCACCCTGTGGGATCTCTAGTACCAAACACAGTGTAAGGGAGAATTATGGAAACTCAATAAATATATGTTGAGGAATGGAAAAAGCAATGGGTGGTATATGAAATAAGAGCTAAAATAAGCCCACAGAGAATGAGTTCTAAGAGAAGAGAAATGGAAAGGATAGAAATGTAAAGAACATGAAAGCTCTCTGTTACAGGCTGGATTATGTCTCCCCTCCCACTCAAATTCATATGTTGAAGTCCAAATCCCCAGTATCTCAGAATGTGACTGTATTTGGAGAAAGAGGTCATTAAGTTAAGGTGAGGTCATTAGGATGGGCCTTGATCCAATATGACTAATGTCCTAAGAAAAAGGGATTAAGACACAGGCACACACAGAAGGAAGGCACCTAGTCTTTAGACATAAAGAGAATGTAGCCCATCTACACCCCAAGGAGAGAGGCCTCAGAAGAAACGAACCCACTGACCCCTTGTTCTTGAACTTCTACCCTCTAGAACTGTGAGAAAATAGATTTCTGTTGCTTAAGTCCCCCAGTTTGTGATTAATACCAGTTAATAGAAATCATTCCCATCTTTCATCTTCCATCTGCTAGACCCCAGGAGTTATTTTTTCTCTACACTCAACTTTTCTTTGTATATGAAAATGTGAACCATTCCGCCATTGAAGTTGGTGGGAATCATAACAGATTTTTTGGTTTCCTGTACTTCCTCTCACTTCGCTTGAGCTGTTGTGCCGCAGAGACCAGCCCTGTTGGTGGATCAGTTAGCAGTCGGTCAGTCAGCTAGTGACATTCACAGAACAACCACTGCATTGTGTTTCAGTGGGTCTAAGAACCAACAATTCAATAATTGTTCGTTCCTAACATGGACTCCGCTGGTGCCGGGGCCTGTGGAGTTGGCTCTTACTCCAGAGCAAACTTCACAAACAAGTTCAAGGTGAGGGCCATGTCCACTTTACAGAGATTCCGCACTACAGGTATAAAACCAAGGACCTGCTAAAAGAAATGGGGATAGTAGGTAATCTTGTATAGAACAAGACAACAAAAGAAAAATCTTGTTCCTAAATTCATTACAGATTCCAGATAAAGCAGATCAGGTGCATTTGAACAAATGTGGGAACGTGAATTCAAAAGGTAACCATGTGCTAATGTCTGTGGACCCTTCTGAACATTTGAAGAATTGACTGATAGGATTTTAGTTGCATTTCCTCTCTGAAAACTATATTTCTGGGAACCTTCAGATTAGGCACAAACATGAAGGGAAGATAAAGGGAGAAAAAAAGGGGGAAAGGGAGGGACTTTACCCTTGCCAGAGTAGTGGAGGGAATAAATGAAGCTTTTAAGACTCTATCAGGGGAAGGAAATACTAGAAATTAAAGCAGATATATTAAGTAAAGGAAGAGACTGAAATGGGAGACCACAAAATGGCTGGGTGCTCAGATGCTCCTTTGAAGTGTTTCTTTCACAACAAAACGTTGTAAGGTCCTGGCTCTCTGTTCAGTCCCAGTTCCCTAAGTAATGCCAGCAAAAATGTCCTATGTGCATAGCAACAATGACAGCTGGACCCAGGGAGAGGAACGTTCATAATCAAAACTGCCACCATGTAGTTCCAAGAAGCCAGGAACATGGTTTGCCAAATTGAAAAAACCAACCAACCAACCTAAGGCCCTAGTAAGGAATGAAAGCAAAAGTAAATGCACTAGCTTTTGATTAAAGTAAGCCGGCTCTCTTGGAAAAAACGAAAAACGAGTGATGTCCGTTCTGTTTCTGGAAATTCATAGAGAAAAGTCATCCTCTCACCAAAGGTCCTTCAATGCAGACTCCAACATTTTTATATTAAATGTATCTCTGAATTCCACATGAAAAAGAGAAAAGCCCAGTGATAATCTCTATATGCATGCTTTTTCCTTTACTTTCAAAATTTTATTGAAGCTGTATATGTACGTGGTGTAAAAAAAAAAAAAGCAGTGAGTAGGGAAGAGGAAACTCTTATAGTCATTTCTGAGTTAGACCTTTCAGAGGTAACTCTTCCAATTCTAAACGGGATGCATCGGTTGTTCATTGACCGAAAGATTAATATATCAATTCAGGTGGTATCTTTTGGTATGAAAGAGGTTCATTTGCATTTAGTTCTCTCATATTTAACGATTGCTATGTTCATTCTTTCCATTGGTTCCCTTTGCGCCTTTGTTTGTACCTAGACTGAAACCTCAATTTCTTGTTTCTTCAATGTTTAATTTGACCCCTCAGTGAGATGCCGCCTGTTGATACGTTACCTCAGTGAATCATTCTGGATGCTTGGGTGTGAGGTGCTGCATCTCTTGGGCACACTGTCAATGGGGAGTCTGCTTTGGGGCAGGACCTGCTGAATCTAGGGACTTGCTTCCTGGTGAGTTTGCGCAGACACTCACCCTTCGAGAGGGAAGTCTCCCTCCATGGTTCATTTTATTTCTCTTTAGAAGAACCCTCCTGTTGGAGCCCGGGAGTAAATGCTGGCTCCTTTCCAGCAGCACACAGGACTAGGGGAGACGTGTGCTGTGGCTCTGTAGGCAGACTTCCAATTTGTTCCTGCTTTTCAGCACCTTTCCTTATTCTTACTCTGTAAGCCTACTGGCCCCCTGCCCAGAGCTTCCCTGGAGTTTTGCCAGAAAGACTGGCTCCCACTCCCCACTCCCTCCCTCCCTCCCTCCCTATGCGTATTCTGGGCTGCACTTTACTCCACTCAGGTGTTTGGGGTTTTTGGGGGGTGTTTGTTTTTATTTTTTAAGATTTTATTTATTTATTTGAGACAGAGAGAGAGCACAACCAGGGGAGGGTGGAGTAGCAGAGGGAGAGGGAGAAGCAGACTTCCCGCTGAGCAGGGAGTCCCACGCAGAACTCAATCCCAGAACCCTGGGAACGTGACCTAAGCCGAAGGCAGACGCTTAGCTGGCTGAGCCACTCAGGCGCCCCTGCTCCAGTCAACGTTAAGCAACAACACGCTTGCATTTGCTCTTTCTTCCAGAAATGTTTAAAATCTCTGTCCTGCCGATGAGAGTCCCCTCTTCAGTACATATACACGATATACTTGTCCTGAGTCAGCCATACTGAATCGGAGTTAAAAGCCTGTTCTTGAAAAGTAGGGCTTACACTACACACCCTTTCAGACCCTCTTCCCCCCATTTAGCCATATGTCTTGAAGTATTTCCTACATCATATTATCTTTTTAAACGTGTGCATAGTATTCCATTATATGGCTAGACTGTAATTTTCTTAATCAGCACCCCAATACCGGGCATTTAGGTTGCTTACAAATTTTACTATAGTAAATTAATCTGTAGCAAATATCTTTGTTAGTATCATCTGCGAACATCTCTGACCATTTCCTGGGAAGACGTGTCTAGAAGTGAAATCACTACATCAAAGGGTTGCACATTTGTAAGGTTTTAGATACACATTGCCATAGTACTTTACAGAAATTTCATATCAAATTTCACTCTCATTCGACCCGAGTACTAATTTTCTTCCAACCGTGGATGTTATACTTTTAAACTCACAAATTTGGATGAGCAAAACTGCCTTACTTTGTTTCCTGACTGTGTTGTTACTATGTAATTCCAGCTATAGGAGAATAATGGCATTCAGTTTCTTTTCCTGTACTGGGGGCCCACAGAGGAAGTGGGGGGTGGGAGTCAAAATTGGAACATATAGAATCAATGCAGCCATGTTCTCCAGCTCGCTAAGACTGCCTCTCCCAGACCCCCTCAGTTCTTCCAGGCTTGAGAGAATTGGTCAAAGAGAGGGAAAGGAAGGGAGGAAGATGGGTCTAGATCAGACTTCATTCCCCTTTATCCAGTGGCATCTACAGGAATCAGGGAAAAGTGAGAATGAACCTGAGGATTGGACTGCATCTTAGGGCCAGGACTGATGGAACTAGATCCTGACTCACTTAAGATTGACATAAGGCTGTGGATCAACTCCACACTCTTGGGACTTTCTGGACTTTTAGGGACTAAGTGCTTCCTTTGAAATGCATTAACCCTGAGGATTTGTTACCCCCTGATCTGGCCTTAAACTTTGCTAAGACCAAAAAGATGGTGGGAGAGAAGCAGGGTTTGGGGATAAATTTCCTATTTTTCGTTCATCAAGCCTCTACTGAGTTCCTACCACGTGCCAAACGTTGTGCTAGATCCTGGCGACACAGAAATGAAATAAACACATCCTTGCTGTTGAGGTGCTTAAAAGCTATTTAAGGAATAAATATTTAATGTATGATAATACAGTGATAATTTTATAGCCCATAAAGAAAATTACACATAGGAAGGACATATCTTTCCAGTTAATAACCATCTTCAGCTAAGGTTGGGAAGAACTGAGTTAGAACTGCACACCGAGTCTTTTGGACCTCTGCTAAAGACCAAATACATTTGTATTATCTGTGATTATAATGTAATTCTTGACTCCTTTATTAATAAGAATAAGAAAAGAGACTAGAGGGGCGCCTGGGTGGCTCAGTGGGTTAAAGCCTCTGCCTTCGGCTCAGGTCATGATCCCAGGGTCCTGGAATCGAGCCCCGCATCGGGCTCTCTGCTCAGCCTGCTTCTTCCTCTCTCTCTCTGCCTGCCTCTCTGCCTACTGTGGTCTCTTGCGCTGTCAAATAAATAAATAAAATCTTAAAAAAAAAAAAAAAAGAAAAGAGACTAGGGGAAAAATTTCTAATTCTAACAGAATAAATTATAATATCTTCCATTGTTTCCACTTTTATTGATAGTATTTTATTTCAGGCACCCATTCTTTTTATCTCTCTAGAAGGGATTTTGATGCCTGGAATCCATCCTTACATGGGGCTGTATCAAATCTATCAATTTTTTCCTCTATCATTTGTGCTTTATTTGTCTTATTCAAAATCCTTTTTCCTCAACCTCACTGTTATGTGTATTCCACTTCTAAAAGTTTTATTCAAGTTCCAGTTTTGAACATTTAGTTATGTGTCCATTTAGCTAGAATTATTTTTATTTATGGTATGATTATTTTTCCCAAGTTCTAATGCCATCTGACCATGTCCTAACTTATCAAATAAACATGGGTCCATTTTGGATTCTCCACTTATTCAGTTGGTCTAATCATCTCTTTCTATTACCATACTGTTTTATTACTACAACTTTATTATGGCTCTTCATTTCAAATAAGGCAAGCCATACTCAACGCTTTTTCAAAGTTGTCTTTGGTCCTTAACTTTCTACATCCATTTTAAGAGCCTGCAAACTTCCTCAGAATATCCTGTTGGCCTTTTGATTGAAGTTGCACTGAATTTTAGATTATTTGGGAGGAAATTGCCCTCTGTGTGATATTAAGTCCTTCCATTCAGGAACATTGTAAATCTTAACTGTTTTTTGGTCTTTCTAATTTAGACTATTGTTATCTGTGAGTAATGACAGCTGTCTCTTTCTTTTCAGTTTTTATATCTTTTTCTCCCCCTCTTTTTCTCTTATTCTACTGGCTAGATAACTTTTATAATTTTGAAAAGAAGTGGCAATAAGGTATCTTTGCTATTTTCTTTAAAGGGAAAACTCCAGGGCACCTGGGTGGCTCACTGGGTTAAAGCCTCTGCCTTCAGCTCAGGTCATGATCCCAGAGTCCTGGGATCAAGCCACGAGTTGGGCTCTCAGCTCAGCGGGGAGCCTGCTTCCTCCTCTCTCTCTCTGCCTGCCTCTCTGCCTACTTATGATCTCTGTCTGCCAAATAAATAAATAGAATCTTTAAAAAAAAATAAAGGGAAAACTCCTAATATTTTATCTTTAAATACAGTATTTGCACTAGGTTTTTGATAGATGCCTTATATAAAATTCACCAACATTACTTGTGTTCCTAGTTCGCTAATAGTTTTTATGGAGAAATCAGTGTTCAAATATTTCTGCTGTATTTAATGAACCATACTCCCCCCCCCATCTCTTAATGAGGTGAGTTGCATATAAATTTCCCAATATGAAGCTATTATTACCTATTATTACAACTCATACTTGGTCATATCTTTTTTTTTTTTTTTTAACTGAACTATCATTGGCATGTGATGTTATGTTAATTTCACATGCACAGCCTAGTGATTCGGTGAGCCTATGCGTGATGCTCTGCTTACCACAAGTGTAGGTCCCATCTGTCACCACACAACACTATCACAATAATGATAGCTTTTTAAAATACATTTTTGAAATTTATTTCCCAATATCTTATTTCTGCTCCTCTGCCTCCATATTCCTAATCCAGACTGACTCATGATTTTACCATTTGTACTGCCCTTATTTGAAATTGTTATTAAGACTTTATAAGATTTATCCAATTAGTGAAGGAGCATTCTCACTTTTTCCATTTTCTAGATCATTTTTTATAAAGATTTTATTTATTTTTATTTGAGAGAGAGAGTGTGTGCACTTGGGTGGGGGTAGGGAGAAGCTCAATGGAGAGCCCCTCGCAGAGCTCAGTCCCAGGACCTTGAGATCAGGACCTGCGCCAAAAGCAGAGGCTTAACCAACTGAGTCACCCGGGCTCCCCCTCTTTAGATCATTCTGAATTACTTAAGGGTTAAGACTTGTTAAGTGACTTGTTAAGTGATAGTTCTTGGGTCTCATCTTACGTTACTTAGCTGCAACAGAGCAGATGGTTGGTTGCACTTTCCTCCTTGGACTCCAGGACACTCTTTAAAGTAGCAGCGTTTCTTACCTTTCTGTGTTCCTTTCCACTGTGCCTTCTTGTAGACCCCTGACCACCTTCATGGTAGGACACCAGTGAAGATAGGTTGGCTTCTCTTCTGGCACTACAGACAAAGCCATATGGTTTGGCCAAAACATCTTCTACTCCCAAAGAAAACCTGCCCAGAACTTGCCAGATCAGTTGGCTACTTGGCTCTTGTTGCTGCCATAGCACTTCTTACCTCTGCAGCACCTACCATGCTGTGTTATAATTAGCCGTACACACGTCTTATCTCCAACCAGTATGTCAGCGTCAGCACACTGTGTCTTAGCCATCTTTGCAGTCTTCATGCCTGGCATAGCACCAGGCACCAAAAAAGACAGCCGATGTTTGTTGAATAAATGAACTGAACGTTCTGATGAGTTGAACACAAATAGCTCATTACAGATCTAACGTATGGTTTGCTGCCCGACCGGTTTCTAACCAGGATGTTCCACTACCACCTCGCCATAGCTGAATTTATCCCATAAAAAGGTGTCGATTTTGGAGTCCTTATTTATTCCCTTGGTCTGATTGTCTGTGCTGTTGTTACCATACCATTTTAACTACTGCTGCTTTATTTAAGTCTCAGTCCTACACTCTTGTTTTCTCACTTGTGATCTGCAGTCTCTCCCAGTTCCTTTTCTCCTTGGGGTGGGGCCGCAGACTCTCTCTGCTAGGTCTTCAGTGTCTAGTTGTAGTATCTGATCTTGGCTGCTCTTCCTGCCAGTCCTGACCCATGCATTTACTTTCTTATGCTATTTCTGCTGCTCTGGGGCTAAGGTCTCCTCTTTATGGTTCAGATATCTTTGAATGCTTTCTAGAATTCTGCTGTTTTATAGCTAGTTCATTCTGACAGCTATCGCTTAACTGGATGGGCTACTAACTGTGATGACAAACAAACAATGAAGTCTGACTTCCTGGAGGCCTGGGTGCCTGGGGATGGCATCTCCCAGGAAGCAGGACAGATGCTGTCTCTGAGGTCCTTCCTGGTTCTCTTCCCTAATGTGTTCCCAGAATGCTCCTGCAGAGGTCATCTGGACAACGTCCATTTTAAGTTTTAGTTTTGTAAGCCAATTTGTGCATATAGCCAAACAGTTTTACCTCAGTTATTGAATAATTTAGGCAAAAGTTATTTTGGTTCAAACCATTGTTAATGGTGACGTCAACTCTTTTTTTAAATGAATGTTTAATAAGTTACTTTTGTAAAGGAACCCTGTTATCTTTTTAAATAAAATAAGAAAATAAAGCAAGTTATATAAAACCAGCTCAAGGATGGAGGATGCGTTTTAAGTTTGCAAAGCATTCTCTGTGGTTATGGGTTTGATCTTTCATGCAGATGGCTTGAGTCATGAAAACGTCTTCTATGTGTCTGAATGTGGAAGAATAACTTAACTTCTCCCAGGGCTCACTTGAGAAGTGCACAGTTGATATGCAGCAAATGTAGACTTTGGTTAGGTTTTCTGATTCAGACATGCTACAAGACTAGCATGGTTTCCAGAAATAGCTTTTGGACTGGAATAGCTTTTGAACTGCTAGTCTGTTCCTTGAAAGTCTACAAAAGGATGATTGTTTTTCCTTTTTCTGGTGGTCTATCGAATCTGATAGTGAATTTTCCTCATTGCTCCCTCAGTGTTGGAACTGACTAGAAACTAATACCTGATGATATGGAAGTCAGTTTGAGGTGTGTGTGTGTGTGTGTGTGTGTGTGTGTGTGTGTCTTTATGTAGCAAGTCAGTGCTTTACCGCAACCCAGGAATATAGTGCTTTTACCTCAGGAGACCATTTAGTGAACAGAAAAGAAGGAACAGCACACACGGGGGCCTGGGGCCTCCCTCCAGTGCTGCTCTCCTGGTCTATCAGGCTGTGGGCTGGCAGCTACATCCCTTCAAGAACACTGCTGTGTCTGTGGCATTTTTATGTTTTAGATTCACCTGATTTCTCCCATTTTTGCTTTTTGCTTTTGGGGAAGCTGCCCCAGATTAGATAAATGTTTCTTAGTTTGCTTTGAACCCAGCCCAGGTTGGGTCCTGGAGCCTGACTGAGAAATTGCTAGAGACATTCTCTCAGGGGAGAAGAGAGACCATGTAGGACCAATGGAAAAGGAAACAATCATGAAGGTCCTTGTGGTATGCACTTTCGATATGGTAAACACCAATAAGTACATTTTTTAAAAGACACTTGAGTATTTTCTTCATTAGGAAAATACGGCTGAGCAACAAACTTAATTTCAAATGTGAGTTGGGTTGATCCAGTACCTCTCCTAGTAGTGATCATGGCACTGGTCACAGGAAACTATAAATTCCCTGAGCATAGAATCATTACCAAATACACGTTAGATGTGGCCCATTCATTTGGTACTGGCTCGCAGCCTTCAGTGGGCACCTGGGGGCTTATAAATGGCAGATGGCTGGGCCCGGCCCCCAGGGGTTCAAGGTCGGGGGTGGGGCCTGGGCATTTGCATTTTCAACAAGTCGGTATTGATGCTGGTGCAACTGCCTTGGGGAACATATCTTGACAAGCACTGTGTTTGCCTGTTTCTTGAGAGGAGGAACCACACTATGGTTTTACCCATCTCTAGCCCCTGGCCTAGTGCCCAGCATATAATTAATTACCTCTTGGTAACTGACAATACAGCAACATTACAGAGAACTTTTATTTGGGACTCAGTCCCGCATTAAGAACGTTACAAGGACTCTCATCTAATTCTCACAGCTCCATCACGGAGATACCAACCTATATCCCCATTTTACAGAGAGAACCAGGGAGCCTTGGGGAGACAGGTTAAGTCTCTAGCCAGTGAGTTAAGTCTTAAGTGTGGTTAAGTCTCTAGCCACACAGTCACATGACCAGTGTGTTGTAGGGGTCGGAAAGATGTTTAGGGGGTTGAATTGAAACATTAAGGGCCTTGGGTAAGATTCTCTTTTTTTGTGATCATTTTCAAGCTCTTATCAAATCCCTGACAGAAATAAACCCAGAACTATTTTAAAAGAAGAAAATTCTACACAAATCAAACAGAAAATCTTTCAAGTTGATATTGAGAAAAATATTGACCAAACTTGCCTGTGCAAATACTCAGGTTTTTTTTTTTCTCAAAGCAGCTGCTAGACATTTTCTCATGGTCCCAGACGTCTAGGAAATCACCTTGGTGGGGCATTTATTAGAACCTCTTCTAAAGACTCCTTTTGCTCCAACTGCCATGAACGTCATGATTACCTTTGCTTGGTGTGAACAGATGTCACTAGAAAAACGTCCTTCAAAAGCAGCCGATGAGTCACTCAGAAAAACAGAGCCCCTTCGCAAGGTTTTCCCAGCCTGTGCCTTCTCATTCAGCCAAGAATCTGAACCTGTCGCTGTGTGGGGTCTTATCTCCCGTCTTCCCCACAAACAGTTCTCCTGAGAACTGAACCACCACCAACTGGTCAGAGCTGGGGAAGGCGACCTCAGAAGCCCAAGACAGCTGGACAGCCTTGCAAGACAGATGAACTACTTCTCTGGGTCGCCAGAAGAACGCCCTGAGAAAATGTCCTGCTGGGAAATACCAGGGTGTTTAGACAGAATTCTCTTTAGCATGACGAGTATGGATCAAATGCTGAAGTTCTCTTCAAACAGCTTACTTATTACCTCCTCCAACATAGCATCTAGAAACAATCACCAAATGGCCCCTTGTTCTGTTGAGTTATTTATTCCAGCTGTCTTTAGTGAGAAACTGATCAGATCCAACCCTGCTGTGATCTGTAGCTGGCACTAAGGCAGTCTGGAACGCCAGCCTCCGTCTTTTCCTCCCTCCCCACAAACTTCTGGGATTCTGTCTGTTCCTCCTTTGTAAAAGTCAGGCTTCTGCTTTCCACTGTTTAATTTCCTAGTTAATGATTGTCAAGAAATTGGTGTGTGACGGCAAGGACACGCTGCAGAATGCAAAAGGCTTCTTGTCTTTGCAGACAGCCTCTCTGGGTGAGTCGCCTAGGTTACTCACTTTGGTCCTGTTGTTATTTAGACTCTGGGAAGATTTATGGCCTAAGTGGTCTTTCCCTGCCTCTGTTCCTACTATGCAGAGCAGCAATAGCAGCCTCAAGGAAAGTAAATGAAGTTTATGTGTGTTTTCCACGAGTAGAACACAGCCTCTGGGGTCAGATTGGACTCAGACTCTGGCTCTGCCGCTCTCTAATTACTATATTGTTCTCTGCCTCAGTTTCCTCACCTGTAAAATGGGGATCTGTAAAATAGTAGTACTCAGTTCTTAGGGTTCCACGAGGAGTGTTAATGCTTATGGAGTGCTTAGACAGATTCTGACCTAAATACTCCATAAATGCTTGTTATTGTTACTACAGATGTTTAAAATTAGAATCAAAGTACCGGCTTAAAAAAAGCATGTGCATATTTAAGAGCTGAAGGGACTGCCCAGCTCCCCTGCTCTGGAATCCTTGCCCACTGGGCATTTAGAGTTTAATAGGAGAGACAGGACCAAATCTGTAATGAGAGAAAGTTCACTGAGTTTTCTACCTATAGATGGGAATTAGGTGCTACCCCATCCTGAAACAATGAGTGACACTGACCGTGAGAAACTTCCTGGGGCCAAAAATTGCAAGATAACAAATGATAAAGAGGAAGTAGGCGGTAGTAGTCGGTAGGAGTCATCCGTCGTCCCTGGCTTTTTTTTTTTTTCCCCCCGCTTTTTTATTTTTTTTTTTTTTTTTAAAAAAAAAAAAAAAAAACCCCCCCCCCCCCCCCCGCCCCAGAATGTTTAAAACAGAAAATAAGTCACTTAAAACTCCTCCACCCAGAGATAACTATTGTTAATTCCTTAACGAATTTCCTGTTTCGGGCTTTTGAGATAACGGGGCAAAGTGGTTATGGGAAAGGAAGGCGGGGTGCCCGTGCCCCTGAGATGCTTTCCCCTGGGTGGAGCGGGATGCGCCTGGGGCTTGGGCTCCTGGGCGGGGCATGTGGGCAGGGCCACAGCAGCGCTGGCTTGGAGGGGAGGGAAGTGTCAGAATTGTCACCAATTACAACCAAACTCCTTTGTCAAGCACACCGTGTTGAGGCGAAGTCATCTAAGCATCAAATCACCAGTACAGTTTCCAAAGCAAGCATTTACCTGAACTCTTAGAAAATAGCCGATGATAGACTGGTCTTTGGTTTTTAAGAAATTGGGGAGAAGGGTAAATTTTTGTTTTGGGTGTTTTTATCTATGCTGCAGCAGAATCTCTTTCTCGTTTCCCAATTATAAGCTTAGGAGGACCATGACCACTTGTTTCTCTAAGTTGCAGACCACCAGGAGGGGCAGGTTGTGGAAAGCCCTCTCTGGATCCGGTCTAGACCAGCGGCCCCTATTTAGGTTTGAAATAACAGAAACACAAGGGGGTAGGAAATGCTGGGCCTCCCTTTCCAGGGCAAGCTGCAGGGTATCTGATCTTCTCCCCTTCTTAGGCTGTGCTCTTTCATAGACTGTGGTGAAATTGTCAGTCCTGGGAATGGATTGTTCAAAATCTAACAATATTGGGCACTCAACCCCCTCAAAAGTTTATTTAAAACCATTTGACTAAACTTTCCAAGTTTCATTTGGTTGTGTTCTATTGTATACATCGTACTTTTGTCTCCAAAAACAAGCAAGAGGGTGTTTACACCAGTTTTTGCCTTTTTATTTGCATCTTTATATAATCACTGGTTGGCCCATTTTGTTAGTTTCTAACATTCTGTACAGACTTGTCTAAATGTTTGCAGTGGAACCAGATGTTACTAGAACGTTATCAGTATTTTTTTTTTTCCTTTCTCATCCCAGCCTGTCTGCCCAGATTTGTGAGAGTGGGTCCCTCACTAGGACCAAGGATCCAAAAGGAGCTGAAACTCACAGGGCAAAAAAGGGTGGAGACAAAGGGGGAGGTCTTAGAGCATCTCACCATCCTCTGTCACAAATGACTCCACTGTCTCCTTCCTCCTCCCTTCCTGTATCCACTGTAAGGCTCACAGTTTTTGCTCATAACTTAGGCATGCACAGCATGTAGAGGTGGCCACAAAGGCATTGACTCTGGGGCTGGTGTTTGATGGCTCAGAATCTACCTCTTCTGGAATCTTCAAGAGGAGTTTGTAGGCTCCAGATGAGGGAACTGCTTCCTCCAACGGAAGTGGGGAAAGACAGGACCCTTGATGCAGAGTAGGAAAGCATCCTCTCATTCCTAAGGAAAGAATCCTCATTGCTTTGGGAAAAGAAAATTGGAAGGGACGTTTGGAGCCTCAGGATCCAGGGAAGGAGCAGAGGGGAGACAGGAGTGAAAGGAAGAATGATTTCTTTGTTGAACAGAAGCTGGTGAGTGATCAGGTTATGAAAGGGCATCAGAGGTGCACAGCAAGTGTCTCCTTTTCATTTCTCTGTCAGCCCAGGGAGTGAATGAAAATGAACCCTGGAGGGCAGCACATGGAGAAACCGACTTTCTCCCATACTTTGTAATGGTTACCAGTTAGACATCTGTAAGGTTTAAGGTCCTTTGGGCTGAATTAATAATCAGGGAATTTTTTTCCTCATATATGGCCAGGATCTTCAAGATTCAAGGGATGGGAGTTTTTCCTGCTGGGAGGAGGAAGGCAGAAGTGCTTTGGGCAACCCAAGGGAAAGGTGCCAGAAGGCAGAAGGACATGGGAAACCCAACACTCTTCTCGAAAATAAGAGATGCTCAGTAAATATCTGGTCAGTTAATTGGCAGAGTCAATGAAGGATGAATAAGAGGTAAAAGGGAGCCCACTCCGGAATGTGGATTTCACATGGTCCCTTTTCCCAGAGAGGAATGTCCCTGCAGCTGGGAGCAACTGTCAGGTCCTGCTTCGAGGCCTACCCTGTGGTTCCTGGAGAGGCAGGGATAGAGCTGGTGCCCTGTCTCAAGCAGATGAGAGCCTTGTACCTTCCCCTCTGACCCAGCCTGGAAATGACAGGAGGACCACCCCCCAGGTCTATTGTAAGATCCTGCTGCAATTCTGCTCCCTTCTCTGCCCTCTTGTGCTGCAGGCACCGCCTTGAGGGATGAGACAGTGAGGGGCGGGTCAGGAGGGCCCTGAGGAGGTCAGGAGTCTGTGCTGCTGGGATACAGGTTTGGGAGAGGCATCTAGAGATGGATAGAGCCTGGGACCTATGAAACACTTTGTCACAGCATTAAATTAACTAGAAACAGAGGGGCTTGAGGTCAGATCTTGGTCTCATGACTGCCATGCTCTAAGCAGCTGGGGAAACCGACAGATTACTCCCCAACAAATGCTGGATTTGAGTCATTTTCTAAAGCTGGTGACAGTTAGTGTTCATTCTGGAGTTTCCCTGGACAGGAACAGGAGAAAGAGGGCAAAAAATAGACATATTATTTTCATTATAAACTTAGAGCTCTTTGCTAATTTGTACCATGAAGCTTCTCTTTCTCTCTCTCTCAAGATTATAAGAGGAGGACCAGGGATTATGAAGCCAAACAGAAATGGGTTGAAATGCCAGTACTTCCACTATCTCACTTGTGGCCTTGGGGAAATCCCCAACTTTCCCGAGACTCAGTTCCAGGGTCTGTAAATTTAGTAATGCTTACTTCATTGTGTTGTTTGAAGATTTAATTAAATAATACTAAAATCGCAGTAGAAATGCTAGTCAGTCATGGCAGGAAAGGGGGACACTTGAGAATGTTCCATAACGGAGTTATTACAAAGGTGGAGGGTAGCCTCTCCGGGCCAGTAACAGTGGGGACACCATCTCTAGGCCAGAGGAGGGACCTGAGAGGTCATTACCAGAACCTGCAGGCAGAAAGGGCTGCCTTGTAGGTGCCATGACCTTTAGTCAAGGGCAGCCAGCCCACAATGCCTCCAGTCTGATCTCATCCCTTCTCTCCCTCCCTCCTTATAGTGTGGGCTATGCTCCCATCTTGTAAACCCAACTAGAAGCCCAAGGGCATGGGAGCCCCTGGATGTAGTCTATATAGGTCAGCCATTAGGGACACAGTTGGCTGGAGAAGGGGAAATTATAGGGTGAACCCAGGAAGGAAACAAAAGATATCCAGCCAGGAAAGTCTCAAGAAATGAAAGCCATTGTGACAAGTCACTTCAAGTTCAGTATAGATCCCTTTATACCCGTTTTCCAAAAAAGCATTAGTCAATCTCTGCATGTAGAGGATGTGCCAACCAGTGTTTGCTGAACAGTAATCAGGTTCCGGAAAGGGCATAAAATATTGACTCGTGAGCAAATACAACATTTGCATTGAATGTAATGTTAAAGCATGGTGATTTGAATTGCACATCACAGATGGAGATAAAACAGCATCAAGTCTGTCATGGCTCTATTCATTCCTTCCTCTTCGTTCTGAGTTTAGTTCGCATCTAAGTACTTCTTCCTCTCTTGGCAAAATGACAGTGTAATTAACTAATGGCACTTAAATAAATGACTGTAAATTGCTTTGTAGTCAGCAGGCTAACCCCTGCTGCACAAGGTGTCTGGTGTCTGGGATTCTCTTTGAAGTTGTAGGGGAGGCTCTGAATGGCGGGAACCTCTAACTTACCAGTTGCAAACTCTAGGGTCCCGGGGTGTTGGGAGAATAAATTACCCCTCAGCAGGCAATACAGCAGGGGTCCATTCCAGGCGGGTAGCCTTGCCCATAGAGTTGGACTCCTCAATGGTGGGTTGCGCATTTCTCCATGCTCTGGGCGGTAATCTACATATGTGCCCTTGTCGAGCTCTGGAGAGGAAATGACCTCCAGGGCCTGTTCTGACCTCTGCCTCTGCCTGTTCTCTTCCCTGGGAACTTACCTAACCTGCTCTGTAACGATTTCAAAATATTCTAAAGCATCGACTTAAATTGATTCTAACCTCAATGCTTGGTCCGATTTTCCGGGTTTCTGAGTAGCTGTCTGAAGAGAGGGAGAAAGCCGAGTGGTAATTCAGTAGTGGAGCGGAGCAAACAGGAGGGTCCCTTGGGAGCAGCTCAGGCCTCAGGTAGCTTATGACCAATGAGCCTGTTCTTCCCTGCCCCAAACTAAGGTTTTACAAACTAGCTGGTCCCAGGCCCAGGAATCAGCATTCTTAAATCTCCCCATTGATGTGGATATACAGTTTTAGAAACAGGATCCCTGGGAGTGAGAGAAGGGGGTGGGGGGGGAGATATATCTTTTTTGTATATATATACATATATAAGTATATATATTCATATTCAAGGAAGATTTAGGCATCAAAAAGCCCTACCTCACAAGAACCTGCTTACTTCCCACTACAAACATGAACTAAAGGCTAGCCTTTAGTTTACCTTATTTCTGGAATGATTAATTTTGTGCTTACCTTTCCAAGACAATGGCGTTTTACTACATGTTGATCTTTAAAACCTGGTAGGAAAACAAGTGATTTAAACACTTTTTTACTTTTTCTGCCAGCCAAAAGCAAATAATATTATTCTCCTTTTTAAAAAAATATTTTATTTATTTAATTATGTATTTATTTTTAAAGATTTTATTTATTTATTTGACAGACAGAGATCACAAGCAGGCAGAGAGGCAGACAGAAGGGGGAGGACCCGAGCCAAAGGCAGAGGCTTAACCCACTGAGCCTCCCA
This sequence comes from Lontra canadensis, assembly GCF_010015895.1. NCBI lineage: Eukaryota > Metazoa > Chordata > Mammalia > Carnivora > Mustelidae > Lontra > Lontra canadensis. The sequence continues at coordinate 4,913,543 of NW_022631097.1, read as the reverse complement.
GGTGCCCCTCATTTATTTTTTTGAGACAGTAGGAAGGAAGGGCAGAGAGAGAGGGAGAAGCAGACTCCCTGCTGAGCAAGGAGCCCGATGCGGGGCCCGATCCCAGGACCCCGGGATCATGACCTGAACCGAAGGCAGACGCTTAACCAACTGAGCCACCCAGACACCCCTAAATCATATTCTTTATTTAGGATAATGAATAAGTGGTTACGGTAGAGTTTCAATAGCACAACCATCTAATGTGACTTAACACTAGGGGGACAGTGACCCTCTTTTGTGTAACCCCGAGGTTTCCCCAGCTATCCATCTGCTGAGACCCTCTAACGACCATTTATGGTATTTTAAAAAGGTGACTTCCAGGGGCGCCTGGGTGGCTCAGTGGGTTGAGCCTCTGCTTTTGGCTCAGGTCATGATCTCAGGGTCCTGGGATCGAGCCCCACATTGGGCGGGCTCTCTGCTCAGCTGGGAGCCTGCTTCCCCGCTCCCCCCCTCGCCCCGCCCCGCCTGCCTCTCTGCCTACTTGTGATCTCTGTCAAATAAATTAAATAAAATCTTAAAAAAAAAAAAGGTGACTTCTGCACAACAGGACTGACATCCAAGGTCCGGGTGGAGCCAACAGAAGAGAGAGGCCGTCTGGTGCAGGGTCCACTTGGTAGAGCCCACATTAAAATGGGGAGGTCAGAAGACCATCAAATGATCAAAGAATTAAGTGAGAAATCTGCCCTTGTGGGAGGGAGGGGGAGGCAGGGAACAAGAATCCAGCCTGACTGTAATCCTTAAATAACCACGTCGATCCTTTAAACCTTCTGTTATAGGATTTAAAAACAAACAAACAAACAAACAAACAAACAAAAAACAAGAATAAAATACCCTGCTAAAAACACAAATTGGGGCTGGTCTGGAGAGATGTTGAGGGTGTGACAGACCAGCCATTTGCTGGAGCCCTAAGCAAATTAGAAACTTTCATTTAGCAAGTGCTTGTTTGTTCTGCTGAACAGCCACCTGTTTGATTCCCCTGATATTTGCTGACGTTCAATGACATGAACAGTGAATGGTCTGTGGCTGGGACAGAGGGAAGAGCTAGTGGCTTCTGATTCCTGCGATTTCTGGCTCTTTGGCTCCATATGCTCAGTGTGCCAAAGGCTGTGTGCTGGATATGTATTTAGCATTCAGGACTTACAACACATTTTTGTCAGGTAGGACTCTAAGAAATTAAGCACTGTCCCACCCAAATCCTGGCTGGGAATGACACTGTCTGTGTCCCCCTCCTCAGGACTGCAGAACATTGGTAGCTCTGGGACCAAAGTGGTGGGTTAATAATCCCATGACCCAGGGCACCTGGGTGGCTCAGAGGGTTAAGCATCTGCCTTCAGCTCAGGTCATGATCTCCGGGTCCTGGGATCAAGTCCCACATCAGGTTCCCTGCTCAGCTGCAAGCCTGGTTCTCCCTCTCCCTCTGCTGCTGCCCCTGCTTGGGCTCTCTTTATGTCTGTCTTTCTCTCTGTCAAATAAATAAAATCTTAAAAAAAAAAAAAAAAAAAAGTCCTGTGAGTCTGGGCCAAAGGGTCAGGACCCTAGAGTCCTAGCCTCTGGCTCCTTGTGCTGCTTCCTGACGATCCTTTGTCTTTTCCTGATGCAGAAAGTCACTTCCGCCTCCCCAGCATTTTAGGAAAGAGCTAAGAGGTGGGTGAGGTGGCCTGGAGGCTGCCGCACCCCACCCTTTCCTTCAGGATGCTTTCTTTCTGCCCAGTGCTGGCAGTGAATCGTCAGGCTGACCTCATCCTCTGTTTTAGGGCCTGTCATTGCTGGAGGCGTGTTCGCACTGAGCTCCGTGTGTGCCCAGCGCCTTGTGTGAGGGAATCATGCCAGGGAAATAAGTCCTCTAAGTGCCCAGGAGTCCACACTGGAGAGCCACTGGCTGATGCAACAGAGGGTGGCTTTGCACAGGCAGGGTAATGATTCTGTTGACTAAGTGAACAGAGCCCAGACCTTAGGTAGTCAAGAGGGAAAATCCTGCCAGTAGATGGTATGAGCCAATACAAACACCTACCTATAACTGGGTTAAAAAGGAGACTGCTTAGCAAACATAAACTGACCCACTGTCCCAGGGTCCAGCTGGGAGGAGAGAAAGCATGTACAGAGAAGGGACCGAATGAGAAAAGGTCAGGGATAAAGGCAAAAGTAAAGCTGAGAATTCTAAAAACACATGGAAGGAATAGTAACTTTTCTGATTCCCCTGCTACATTTCAACCCATCATTGTGTGTCAAGAGAATAAGAGGGCTTACCAGACAAATTAATCATTCCGATTCCATGTTCCCTTAACAGTTAAGTAGATAGTTCCTCATGTTGATAGCGAGCTCAAGGTTTCACCGTGTGTTCAGGATAATACCCACTACATTTGAAGAAGTAACCACTTTCCATGTGGTTGAGAAGACAGAAATCAACAGAACCTATAAACGTACTGATGCCTTGGACTTAAGTAAAAGCCTCTTCAAATTTGGACTACTTTTTACATTCTTTACTTTTTTTCTCTATAAGCTTTATATATGTAATTAAGGAGATGGGGCCTTGCGCAGGTGAACTGTCTGGAAAGAAAGCTGGGGTAAGCTCTGGACCAATGTGCTGTCTTGTTTCATCCCGATTCACACGTTTATCTCCATATGAATCCCTGTATGCTCAGAAATAAAACCCATCCTAAAAGACAAGGATTTCTCAGTGAGCAAATCCACAAGATTTTCACATACGCTTGAAAGTAATCCAGAAAAGGAACTGCATTTGAAGAAAATGCTTTGAGTAGAGCCTGCATTATTTAAGTCCACATAGGGGCTGCTTTAAAAAGACCAGTGTCTTTGTGGGTTTTTAAGTTCTCCTGCACTTACTTTCAATAAAAAAGAGTAGAAGTCATACCACGTTCTCTATACGTTGTCCATGTCGGGTCAAATAGCCCTCTTTCCTCTTCCCAGAATGCTTCCTGGATTCCTGCAGAGGCCCATGTCCCTCCTCTTCATGGACCCCTGAGGCATGGACTAGCTCCAAACCATCTCTGCTTACCTGACTGGGACACAGGACCATCTCCCTTCCTAGACAGAGGGCACCTGGAAGGCAAGGGTCTTGTCTCGTTCACCTGAGCATCCTGGGTCTGGAAAGAGCTCAAGATCAAGACATGTCAGAGAGAGGGATTTTGTGCCACTTTCAGAGATCCAGGAGGTGAAGTTTGGATGCAGAAATGCTGGGATTTACAAGCCATTCCAGTGGTTTATGAGAACGTGTATTTTGCTCTATGGAAGACCACATATTTGAAATGGGAAATATAGCAAAATCCAGGGTGAACACAGCTTTTGTAGAGTCATATTAGTTACTTTAATAGAGTGTTGGCTTTTTAACACTTCTCTGAGGATTTAGAAGTTTTGCTGAAAAACAGGGGCCACAGTTGTGGAGACTGGCTGTCTTGGGATAGCCAGGATATCTGTCTTCGGGTATGGAGAGCTGGGGTGAGAGAGGACAAGGAAATGAGGAGGCTGGACCACTATATAACCGCCTAAAATAAGGGAAAGCAGAGTAAAGAAGGAAGCTGTCCCAGCAAACACAGTGGTCCATCCGTTCCTTATAATAGCTCTGATTTGGGTCAAGGTGGCAACATGCCCAGTATTAAGCTGCTCAGGCTCCCAGACTCCCTTGCTGCTAGGGTTGGCCAGGTGACACAGTTTAGCCAATGAGGTGCAAGAGGGGTCACTGGGCGGGGCTTCCAGAGAAGCTCTAAGTAGGAGTAACTTAGAGCTATTATTTTGACCCTTGCTCTTTGCCCTTCTTCGTGGAGCACGTTGTTCAGAGGTGGGAATCATTTTGCCACTGCAAGGATGAAAACCACATGCCAAGTGTGACCGAAAAGAAATCCAGAAAGAGGCTGAAACCGAATGACATCATGGAGTTGCCATGTCAGCCTTGGGTGGCTTATCTCCAAATTTCCAGTGATGGGAGAGAAATAGATGTCTCTTTGGTTAAGCCCCCATACCTGGTGTTTAGTTCCTTGTGGCTGTCCGAATGCAGTCCTGATTTATGCTGGCCTGTACCAAAAGAACAGAGGGCCCGAGTTCCAGTTCTGCCCTTTATTGATGAGTTTGCGACCTCAGGCTGTCATTTTCCCAAATGTGGAACTGGGGGTGAAATCGCTGGCTTGACATCTCACAGGCCATGTTAAAGACCAAAAATTATTTGAAAACATGTCAAAGGCATAGAGTTTTATATAGAGTGTTAACTAATACCTTTACTAATAAGGTACAAAAAGAGATTAATGTGATGAGGCCAGGCTTGGAAGACATTAACAAAATGTAGTATTCGGAATTCAAAGTCTAGGAAAAGAAACTTCAGGCTTCAAGCAATTCCCATAAAGGGAAACTTCTTAGAAGTCAGGGCCAGATTCTTTTATTTTTATTCCCTCTGTTATGACTCTGCCATTCACAAAGTAGGCACTAATAATTGTCAGAGGCAGAAATGGGCACTTGCCACTGTTGGAAGGCAGAACAAATCTAGGACTTGCCTGAAGGACAGGAGATGCCCTGGCAGGAAGTCCTGGGAAAGGAGGTGGGCCGGAGGCAGAGGAAGAAGTTGCTAAAGGGCTGAGGGTTAGGGACTGACAACAGAAGCTCTACAGGTTCTTGAGCAGGAAAGGGAAGACATAAAGGAAATGATGTTCTAGAACTGCAGTCTGACAAAAGGTAACGGGTTCCCAGAAGAGAGCAGAGAAAGGGGAAAAGCCAGAAGGTAAACAGTGCTGGTAGCATTTGCATGCGGATTCACAGCTTACAGAACTGTGTGAGGTGAAAGATAAACCATAACAGGGCAGAAAAGCTTATGGTTGGACATATGGTAGCTTGGTTTTGATGCTGAGATCTAGGGAAAGTCACTGATGGACCCAAATCATGCTCTGTGTTCTTTGGCTCTGTTTTGGGCCTCAGTTCTCGGAACAGGCATCTGTTTTCATCTAGAGGTTTAGTGAGATTCACACTAGACCCCAGTTTTATAAAACAATCCTTGTACCTGGGTCCATCTTTTGGTCATTAGCCAAGCACTAGAGTCGGAAACCTTGCCTCTGATCCCCAGTCCTATGGCAAGTGCCCAGCAGCTCTGCCAAGTTCCCTGACGTTCCCTGCCGGTCTGAATCTAAGAACACTTCTAGCTCTGGGAGGCCCCATCACAGTCCATCTGCCTTGTCTGTCTGCCCAAGAGCTATGAAAGGGGCTGTTTCATTGAAGGGGAGAGGAGCAGGTATTTAGAAGCTCCAAGGAGGTCAGAGAGGGATCTAAAAAGCAGAGAGGGCTCTGGTCCCAATTCTTATTTGTTTGGCTTAGGGTAGAGTTGGGTCATGGCTTCCCTCAACGTCGCACATAGGTTCCCATGGCTTGTAAATTGCTACATTGAGGCATGTAGATAAACAAAGAGAGCTAGTGGGATCATGCTTCAGTGTTATCACTGAAGCAAAGGAGGGAAGCCAACATTGATGGGCTCCCACACATCCCAATGGACAGGTGGATCTGGCAGCAAGTATAACCAAGAGACACAGGTATCTTAAGACTGTGAGGCCTCTGAGGACCAGACGGCAGCACAAAGTTCAACCACCCCCTGAAACTTGCCCCATGCCTAGATGCTGCACAGGGAATGGGAAAGAGAAACTTGAAAGATTGACAATTTACCCCAAGGAGACTGAGTTAACCTGGTAGAGCCTATTAAAACCACAATAACTATGCTACACCCTTTTTTCCCCTCTAAGTGGAGATAGCAGCTCTTAGGACATTTGAGATCAATTCTAGGAAATAAGATGCTATTTCTATATGTCTGCAACATTGCATGTAAATTTCAACACCAGCGCCTACAACTTCAGAAGGGTTCGTCTCCATGGGTGCAGGGAAGAAGGAGTTAGAAAAGGAAACAGATACTCCTACTGAGGTGGGACAGGTGCTAGATAACCCTGAAGGTCAGGGGAGAAAAGCAGGTCATGCAGGTACAATATAATAGCCAGGGCTAAGCAATAGGCGGTAGGTGGACCAAAAGGCATCCTAGGGTTCCATCACAGGAGGGAAGGTGGAGAAGCTGAGCAGAGAGCTGCAGTGACTTGAGCGGATGGCTGGGGCTTGGGGCCTGGCCCTGCCTACAGAACTGGGGCCCAGGGCAGACAATCGCTCCAGGGCCACACAAAGGAAAATGGCAAGAGGAAGCAGAGGTTTGGGCTGAAGGATGTAAGAATATATCTTACGTTTATTATGTATATATCTTATATCTTATATGAATGTGGCCTCCAGGAGAGGCTAAAGCCCAGCGTTAGACTGGACAGACAGCACATCGACTGGATGTATACACTAGAGCTGCTTAGTTTTCCTGGTCTAGGAGGTGGCTGGTTCCAGAACCTGGTGTAAGACTGATTCCACACACTTTCCAGGGGCACGTTAAATTTGTGGTGGCCTGCAGGAAACAGAGTGGGTAAGGAGAGGTACCAGATGGTCCACAAATGGTCCAAGGGGAAGAGAGAGGTAGAACGGTGCTTGGATGGGACCCTGCCTGACAAAATAAGCAAAGAGAACTTCAGAAGCCATGTGATCGGTTGCAGCTTCAGGCCCGATGACTACCCCTCACAGAATGAGGACGCCTGGGTCTTTATCCAAGGAGTGAGTAGGCTGACAGTTCCTGCTGAACTGATATGTTGGTCTCATGGCCTAGCCAAGCCATGAATACCCAGGTGCTCAGTCGTCTTCCCAGTGAGGAGTTCTACTGTGGCATCCCCAGGGACCTGGTATGCAGCTCAGGGGACAGATGAGCTCTGGGGCCCACTTCCGTCTGTGATTTATCACTGAAGAAGATGGGGTAATACCTGCTTGGAGGCTGCAACGATACCCAGAGTGGCATGTCCCTTTCTAGCAGGCCTAGATCAGCACAGGGATCCCACCAGAAAATGCTTCCAGAAGAGAGGACACGAGATGGTTTTTAGTGAGGAAAGAGTAAAGGAACTGACGGATATGCCAGAGACCAGAGACCATTCTGAGAGACCCCTGGTGTAAGGACCACTGACTCTATGAGAAGCTGAGGAAACACTACAGACCTTTCCCCAGAAAAGCAAGAACACTCATTCATGTGCATGAATTTCAGCAGGGTTACGAACATTCTGTCGGGATCTTCACTCACCAAGAGATTGTTCTTGAGCAAGACAGTGAGCTAGTCCAAACTTTTTCACCTCACGTTGCCATTACAGATAGACCAAGAAGGGGCAGGAAAGAGGCTCAGATTTTCACCCAAGGTTCACGAGAAGTTAGATATGTCATTACATTTTGAGCTCTAGGTGACATTGGCAAGCTGCAGGAAACCTGGGTCTTTGAGTTGGAGAAGTAAACCCTGGATGTGGAGTTGCACAGCTGAAGCTGTGGGTCATCATCTTGGCCCTGGTACTCATTCATGCTAAGACCTTGGCTGGTCACTTGACTTCTCTGGGTCTTAGGTTCCTCACCTGAAAGAGGAGGCTACTCTCTCATTTATTGGGTTCTTGTCAGGTTTCATTGAGATGACATAAGATGACAGTGAAACTTTGGTAAAATGTAATGTTCTGTGGAAAATGTAAATGACATCACCCAAATCACCTGCTATCTTGTGACACCTCAGGACAGGCCTTGGTTCTTCTGAGCCCAGCAGTGTTTCCTACCTCCATCCTTGTTCCTCAGACAGCCAGAGGAGGAACCCTGTGCTTCCTAATTGAAAGTCACTGTTCTAGCCATTTGTAGTGCCAACATGGCCTCCTGAGCCTATAAAGTACAAAGCCTCAATTCAGTGGCTTTATGAGCCTCAGGATAGCTTTACTCATTGTTATGTGTTGAATCGTGTCCCCTAAAACCTCACATATGGAAGCCCTAACCTCCAGAACCTCAGAATGTGACCTTATTTGGAAATAGAGTCATTGCAGATGTAATAAGATAAGGTTGTTAGGGTGGGCCCTCCTCCAGTATGACTGGTATCCATATAAAAAGGGAAGATTTGGACAAAGAGATAGACACACAGAGAAGGAAGAGGATATAAACAGACACAGGGAGATGGCCATCTATAAGCCAAGGAGAGAGGCCAGGAACAGATGCTCCTGTCATGGCCCTCAGAAGGGACCAACCCTGCCAATACCTTGTTCTGATCTTAGACACCTGACCTCCAGACTGGGAGAAAACAAATTTCTGTTCAAAATTCTAGCCATTCAGCTTATGGTTCTTTGTAATGGCAACCTTAGCAAATGACTACGCTCACCATCACATCATAAAAGGGGAGCTGTGGAAACTACTTTCCTTTGTTGCCTTTCTTTCCCTCAGATTTCTAATAATTGGCTAGGAAACAGCACATCTACCTTAAAGGCATATGTATTTTCAGTGGAGGCTTAAAGTCCATGTATCCTGAAATCCTATTGGTTCAAGGTTAAAATAATCTCCTACATTAGGAGGTCAGCTCCTTTTACAAAAGACCATCACTCAGGATTGTAAACTACATGCTGTGCTTCACTTTCCCACTTTCGCTGTAATGTCAGAACTCCTTTTCCCCAACCAGGAGCTTTTTGCTTAATCCTGAGAATTACTGCCCGATAAATACCTAAATGAAATGCTAAGGGTATTTACTGAGGGTAAATACTCCCGAGTTTAGGAGCTTCTGGCCTGATTCCTTTGCCTGACTGAGACAAGCTCATTTTTCTCACAAAAGTTTGCAAACCTAGCACAATCTGAAAGACAATGGGGACAGGGTCACTTCTTTTTAGATAAATCTTTTGATCTCCTGAAAACAATGTGTTCAGTTTCCTGAGCCAAATTAAGAAGTTCTGGGTTGCCTTTAAACAGCAGTCAGCCTCAGAAGCTGTGCAGGGAGCGTTCAGCTCAGCTGGGCTGCTGTGTGGGAGAGAAGTTTTCCTAAGCAGATTATTAACAGGAAATTATTTGTCTGAGGTTCCAAATGGTCTTTCACTGCCAGGCCACAAAAATGCCTTATTTTTAAATAAACGATCCTTGGCAGAAATAACTAGAATACTCAGAAAATTCATGAGATAAATTCTAATTCTAGACCTCCCAAAGCTAAGTTGACAGGCTCGGCTTTGGGGACCATAGTGTCCACCAGTGTTGACCTCTGAGTCCACTGGGCTTGGACAGAGAGCCCTCAGCACAAGGCTGGTGCCCAGTAGGTCCCAATATATCGGTTTAAGGAGTGCTGGGTGGATTTAGGTGCAACAAATCCTTGTTAGCTGATGGAAATTGGATGGAATTTGTTTCACTACCTATGAGGGATGTAGTCATGGGGCGCAGACAAGTTTGCACACCTTGTCATTGGCACGTGAACCTGGCAAAATTACCTGGTCTTCTTAGACTTCAGTTTCCTCATCTGTAACTTAGCTTCTAAGTCTTCTTTAACCTTGAAAAAGTCAGGGCAGAGACTTTCCCTGTGTCATGGGGGGAGTGAAAGATGGCTATGACTGAAATGACAAGACAGGGTTCTAGTTCCAGCTTTGCCTCTAGTGAGCCCAGAGGCCTCCCTCAAGTCACAAAATGTTTCTGTGCCTCAGTTTCCTCTTTGGTAAAATTAGGAGGATTTCTGTGAGAAACTAATTCTATAATAGGAAATACCTTTTACTAAAAGGCTTTTAGAGGGGCGCCTGGGTAGCTCAGTCCATTAAGTGTCTGCTTTCAGCTCAGGAGATGATCCCAGGGTCCTAAGATCAAGCTCAAGTAGGGCTCTCTGCTTGGTGGGGAGCCTGCTTCTCCCTTTGCTTGCTGTTCCCCCTGCTCGTTCACATGCGCTCTCTCTCTCTCTCTCTCTCTCTCTCTCTGTGTCAAATAAATAAATAAATCTTAGAAAAAGAGAAAAGGCTTATAGAATGTAATGTGTATTATGAGTTTTACAACTAGAGTGGGGTTTTTGGAATAAGGCCTCTTTAAAATTCAGCTTAAGTATTATCAGGAAGGAATATTAAATGATAATAATATTCTCAAGAAGTAATGTTAAGTATTATCAAGAAATGCTTGTATTCTCAGACTTTTGTTTGAGAATTTTATGTGCCTCATCAGAGAGGGGGTCCTTGGACCCAGAAGGGTCATAGAGGCAGGTGACTAACAGTTATATTTTATAAAGTCTGACAGTCGCTGATGTGTCCTCCTGCCTGTTGCTACTGTGTGTTCTTGAAATTTTATTCTATTCCTTTTGGACCTGATCAGATGTCCAGAGGTGAGCGTGAAAGTGTTGCTGAATAATTGACAAATTGTTTCCCACAAGGGTTGTACCAATTCTACACTTCCTCTAGGACCAGTGTAGCATGTCAGTTTTCCCATAACCAGGCCTGCATTGACTATTGACATTAGGCTGAATTTTGCTATTGAGTAAAATAACTACCACACTGTTGTTGTTGTTGTTTTTAAGATTTTATTTATTTATTTGTCAGACAGAGATCTCAAGTAGGTGGAGAGGCAGGAAGAGAGAGAGAGGAGGAAGCGTGCTTCCCACTGAGCAGAGAGCCCAATGTGGGGCTCGATCCCAGGACCCTGGGAGCATGACCTGAGCCAAAGGCAGAGGCCTTAACCCACTGAGCCATCCAGGTGCCCCTACCACACTGTTCTTTTAAGGGGCATTTCTTTCTTCCTTTTTTTTTTTTTTGTCTGTATTTTTGAAGATTTTATTTATTTATTGAGACAGGGAGAGAGTGTGTGAGCATGATGGGGGTGGTGGCAGAGGGAGAGAGAAGCAGACTCCCCGCTGAGCAGGGAGCCCAATGGCGGAATCAATCCCAAGACCCCGAGATCATAACATGAGCCAAAGGCAGATGCTTAACTGAATAAACCACCCAGGCACCCCTGGGGACATTCCTTTAATAAATAGCAAGGTTGCATATAAGTTTTTCTTTTTCTTTTTCTTTTTTAAAAGATTTTATTTATTTGACAGAAAGATATAGTGAGAGAGAGCACAAGTAGGGGGAGAAGCAGGCAGAGGAAGGAGGAGAAGCAGACGCCCCACTGAGCAGGGATCCTGACAGGGGCTTGATCCTAGGACCCTGGGATCATGACCTGAGCCGGAGGCAGACACTCAATGACTAAGCCACTCAGGTGCCCCTAAACCTATTTTTGAGAGGGGCACCTTTCAGCCCACAACAAGACTTAAAAAGAAAATATGGGCAGAAGGTTCTTCTGGTGGGGAAGGAGCAAAAGAACTGGCAGGTGAATGACAACTCAGAGGAGAACCTGTGTAGGTTTACCACCATCTGTTACATCAAGGTACTGGAGAAAGTCATGCTTTCCAAATTGTAAACAATTTGAATTTGAAGCACATAGAATTTGGGTCTTAAGATTTCAGAATACTGGTTACTAATCACTGGAACTATAAAAATCAACTCTGGCGATCACAGAATAAGCACTTCGGGATTTTTCCTAGTTCTGGACTGTTTATCTTTGTGACTTCGAATCATTAACTTAATTGACATATCGATTCTTGTTCCAAAATATGTAATGTGCCGGATATAGACCACTTTAAAGGATTTTAATTTTAACACGAGTTTAATAACCTGTGGCTGCCAAGGCCATAATAAGTTAAATTCATTTACTTCAGTTTCCACATTTATATTTGTAGGGGTAAATGGCTATTCAGTTTTATGTTTAGTAAACAAGCCTAGTAGTTTAGGTTAAAATTAGTTTATATTTAAACCATTGTTACCCTTGAATACCATGTTGGATTTGGGGAAGGTCAAGAGCTCTGTCAGATGCTGAGATGCTCAGATAATCAATTCACACTTTGTTCTTTCCACAGGAAGAGAGGATATTTTCCAAATATAAAAGGCTCATTGATGTTGGAAGTAAAACTAGTGGTTCAACTATAGAGTTTTCATCTTCAAAGCCTTTAATAAACAAGAGATTTGGTGGGACCTGGGGTAAGACATTCCGGAACCCAACACAAATAGGGTCAAATGTAGAAGGATCTAGAGCCTGCCTCTCTGCTGAGGTCAAATATGCTTGTTCACAAGTTAGGTTTTATGCATATTTCTATTTGTGTGTAGGTCCTTCTGCACCAACTATCTGTGGTTTATTAAACATTCAGGACTAAAATTAAGCTAGATATTGCCTGTGGATCTCTGCAGTTCACTTAAATGAAAAAGCCAAGAATGATCGAATAAAATGAGGGAGATGGGCCCACAAAATCTGGGTTAGTTTTCTTTTCTTTTTTTTTTAAGATTTTATATATTTGACAGAGACACAGCAAGAGAGGGAACACAAGCAGGCGGAGGGGAGCGGAGAGGGAGAAGCAGGCTTCCCGCCCAGTAGGTAGCCGGATTTGGGGCTGGATCCCAGGATCCTGAGATCATGATCCAAGGCAAAGGCAGATGTTTAAAGACTGAGCCACCCAGCTACCCCTGGGTTAATTTTCTAAGTTTTTAATTGGTAAGGACCAGGATTCACTTCTCTGATGAATCTTTGCCACATTTTCAACTCTGTGATCATGAAAGCTTCTCTGTTTCATGTAATCTTTTTTTTTTTAATTTTTAAAAGATTTTATTTATTTATTTGACAGAGAGAGAGAGAGAGATCACAAGTAGGCAGAGAGACAGGCAGAGAGAGGGGGAAGCAGGCTCCCTGCTGAGCAGAGAGCCCGACACCGGCCTCGATCCCAGCACCCTGAGATCATGACCTGAGCCAAAGGCAGAGGCTTAACCCACTGAGCCACCCAGGTGCCCCTTTTTCATGTAATCTCTCTCTCTTTTTTTTAAAGATTTTATTTATTTATTTGACAGACAGAGATCACAAGCAGGCGGAGAGGCAGGCAGAGAGAAAGGAGGAAGCAGGCTCCCTGCTGAGCAGAGAGCCTGATTTGGGGCTCCATCCCAGGACCCTGGGATCATGACCCGGGCCGAAGGCAGAGGCTTTAACCCACTGAGCCACCCAGGTGCCCCTTCATGTAATCTTGAAGAGGAGTGGTAACAATATTTTAAAAATGAACTCATTTGGGACACCTGAGTGGCTTAGTTGGTTAAGTGTCTGCCTTCTACTCAGGTCATGGTCCCAGGGTCCTGTGATCAAGCCCCACATTGGGCTCCTTGCTAAGTGGGGAGACTGCTTCCCTCTCTCCCTCTGCCATTTCCCCTGCTTATACTCTCTCTCTCTCTCTCTCTCAAATAAATAAATAAAATATTTTTTAAAATAAACAAAATGAATTCGTTTATTGTTCCAAGGAAATCTAACAAAGGTCACTCTGTTATGTTGGGCCATGGTAATGCTTTTTTTAAAAGATATTATTTATTTACCTGACAGAGAGTACATGCAAGCGAGGAGGGCATGGGGAGGGAGAGGGAGAAGCCGACTCTACACCGATCACAGAGCCTGAGGCACATGGGGTGTACTCCCAGGACCCTGAGGTCACGACCTGAGCCTGAACCAAGAGTCCAGTGCTTAACCAACTGAGCCACCAGGCACCCCCATGGTAATGCTTTTGAATCTTCCACCACCTCCTGCTTGCCTGTACATTCTAGACATCTTCAACTCTTGAACATGTCACAAGTCCACACTCCTCTGTACCCAAAAAACTCCTCCTTATTCCTCAAAGCCCTACTTGATCCCTCTAACTGAACTAATCCTCCTCTCTCATAAGTTCCAAAAATGCCTTACATGTTCCTCTGTTAAAGAGCTTATCTATACAACATAATTAAGATAGTCTCTATTAGAAAATGAATGCTTCAGAGGTCCCTGGCTGGCTCAGTTGGTAGACCATGTGACTCTTGATCTTGGCGTCGTGAGTTCGAGCCCCATGTTGGGTACAGAGCTTACTTAAAAAAAATAATAAAACAAAAACCCTATAATACTTAATGAGTGAGTAGTCTGAATTTTTTTATTTTTATTTTTGCCACCTTAGTGCCTTGTATACAGGTAGTATTTAATGGATGTTTGTTAAGCAGGTAAGAAATAGAGCAACCTTGAAAAGTTGTTGCCTTTGTCTCACTAACTGTGGAGCCTTAGTTGGATAAGAAAAAGAGACCCAGATATATCATTAAATGAACATTGTCAATTTTTTCTTCCCTTATTCCTGTATCACTTCAAGGGCAATAATGCACTGTTTCAGAGCAAACTAACCACCACTTTGGGAAAGTCTGGCATTTTCCTTTTCTTCAAAACCGCCATTTAACTTAGACTGGCTAATTGGGTGTTCGGTCTCCATGTAGCTATTTACCCACCAGGCTCAAGTATCTCAGGTGAACCTTGTAGAAACAACCCCTTAAAAACAGTATTTCTGAGAATGTGCTAAATATGACTTAGAAATACAACTATGGATGTTTCAGCTTGTGTGTTTATAAGAGGTAGGCCAGGCAGTGTTTTTTCCCTATTTTTTTCACTTTTTACCAGAAATAATCCAGCAAGTTTTTCCTTATTATGATTCACAGTCCTGTGTTAGAGCAATTTTGGACAGTGTTAATATTTTGTAGGGAAAGATTTTTTAGCCCTTATGTTAAAATAATTTTATACTTACAAAAAATGTAGTAAAAATAGGACAGTTCCTGTAAGCCCCTCAGCCGGCTTCCCCTAATGCTAACATCTAGCATAACCACAGTGCAATGACCCAAACCAGGATATTAACATTGATTCATCTACAGGATTTATTCAGAATTCACCATTTTTCTCACTCATGTTTTTCTGGTTCAGGATCCAATCCAGTTCCACATGTTACATTTTGTTGTCAAACTTAACTGTTCTCTCTAAACTGTTACAGTTCTTCAGTCTTTCTTTGTCTTTCATGACCTTGACCCTTTCAAAGAACACCAGCCACTTATTCCCTCAATTTGGATTTCTCTGATGTTTTCTCATGTTAGGCTGAGGTTATGTATTTTGGGGAGAAATATCCATGATACATACCATGCCCTTCTCTGTATATGTAAAAATTTTTCACATTCACATTTTGTGTGTTGGAATTTACTCCTTAAAAGATAATTGCTTCATATTTTAAAGATTTTATTTTATTTTATTTGTCAGAGAGAGAGAGGGCACAAGCAGGGGGAGCAGCAGAAGCAGAGGGAGAAGCAGGCTCCCTATTGAGCAGGGAGCCTGATGTGGGACTCCATCCCAGGACCCTGAGATCATGACCTGAGCTGAAGGCAGATGTTTAACTGACTGAGCCACTCAATTACTTCATTTTTAAAAAAGATTTTATTTATCTAATTTGAGAGAGAGACAGAGCACATGCACAGCTGTTGGAGAGGGGCAAAAAGAGAGAGGGAATCTCAAGCAGATTCCGAACTGAGTATGGAACCCCACTCGGGGCCAGATCTTATCACCCTGAGACCACCACCTGAGCCCAAACCAAGAGTTGGACACTCAGTGACCAAGTCACCCAAGTGCCCTGATAACTACTTAAAAACAAAAACAAAATCACCAGCAAAAAAACCTATCTAGGGGTGCCTGGGTGGCTCAGTCAGTTAAGCATCTGACTCCTGATTTCAGCTGGGGTCATGATCTCAGGGTCATGAGATTAAGCCCTATGTCAGGCTCTATGCCTAGCAGGAAGTCTACTTGAGATTCTCTCCCCCTCCCTTTCCCTCTTCCCCTTCCCACTCTTGAACTCTCTCCTCTCCCTCAAATAAACAAATAAAGCTTTTAAAAAGTTGTATATTGTCTGTATTTCTCAGGAATTGGACAGATCCCTGAATAACTCCGAGTTTGGAATCCTGATTTATGGAAAGCTTCCCTTAGAAGACTATTTGTTTCCCTACCTCTGAGGAATTTGAGAAGAGTTGGA
The DNA here is from genome assembly GCF_010015895.1 of Lontra canadensis. Lineage (NCBI taxonomy): Eukaryota > Metazoa > Chordata > Mammalia > Carnivora > Mustelidae > Lontra > Lontra canadensis. The sequence goes on along the minus strand of NW_022631097.1, from coordinate 4,897,780 downwards.
GCTGGCGGCCCTTCCCTGTATCACGCTAGCAGGGATTCGTGGTCAAGCAGAGGCCTTCTGCCACTGAAAAGCTGGCAGTTATTCCCAGTCTATGGCTGATTATAAACTGCTTCTTGGTTGGGGCTCTACCAGAAGCCAACCCTGAGATGATGATTTAAATCTAGGTCATTTGTCTGGTGGGGAAGCAGGCAAGAGAGGGAAGAAGACTGGGGTGTTTAATCTGCAGCCCCCAGCAGATGACCATCCAATGAAAGCTGCTCCAGGGCACTTTTTTTCTGACATTCTGACCCATTCCAAACCAGAGAATACTTCCAGGTAGAGAGTCAGTGCAGCCTGCTGTAGAACATCTAGAAAGTGCTTAGTGTTTAAGACAATTTCAAGTGTCTAGAGATCTGGGAGGGACACCTGATGCCCTTTCAGCCTTCCTCTTACTTCTTTCTCTTTTATTTCCTCCCCCCATTTCCCAATATTAAACAAAAACAAAAATAAAAAACAAAAAAACAACAAACCAAAAGAAAGAAAAAGAAATAACCTGTGTGCTCGATGGGAGGGGAGGGCATCAGAATCGAAGTGTGTAAGTAAAAATCCTCAGAGACAGGCAGTGCTACTATATCACTAATATACTCTTACAGTTTTGGATCCCTCGATGCTGAGTTCTGTTTTTAAAAGATGAATGACACAAGGCAGAAAAAAAATGTGTGTCTTCTAAACTTAAAAAAAAAAAAAAAAAAGCCATTGTTTTCCAAGTTGTGGTCTTTCCTCCCAGGCTTTAGAAGTCTGAGATCAGTTATAAAGAGAGATGCTTTACCCGAGCTTGGGGATGTCATGGTACCACCCACGCTTCACTCAAAGCACCCTACAAATAAGTGAAAGCCTAGAACACCTAACACTGGGGGTTTACTCTTTTCGGAAGCTTTCTGGCAACTTGATGCTACATCTTGCAGTGGGATAGTTCCAGAAGGTCTGAAATGGCCCCCCAAACTAGAAGAAGGGCTTAAAATGGAGGTCGGAAACATAAGATGGCGATAATCATACCTATTTCATTTGGCGGCCCTGAAAATAGATAACGGTCGTGTCAGGTGAGAAGTGCCTGCTCCAGGCGTGGCCACAGTGGGCTCTTAGCACATGCGAGTGGGATGTGGGGTAGGGAGACCATTCGTCCCTGAATCTCAGGCAAGTCATCCATGAGCCTTGCATGCTGAAGCCCAGGTGACCCTCGTACTAGCCTTGTGAGGCCATTAGTATTTTTTTTTTAAGATTTTATTTACTTATTTGACAGACAGAGATCACAAGTAGGCAGAGAGGCAGGCAGAGAGAGTCGAGGAAGCAGGCTCCCGGCCGAGCAGAGAGCCCGATGCGGGGCTCGATCCCAGGACCCTGAGATCATGACCTGAGCTGAAGGCAGAGGCCTTAACCCACTGAGCCACCCAGGCGCCCCAAGGCCATTAGTATTATCCTTACTTCGCAGAGTGGTTCACTTCCCAGAGAGGTTGAGCTCCCCTGACTTTGGTCACACAACAATCAGCGTGAGTTAGGATCTGAACTCGGATCTGTGTGATTCTGAGATCCATTTTACCACGCATTTCCCATACATTGGAACATCCTCAACGTGAAGAGAGCCCGGATTCACTTTCCTCCAATCTCACCCTCCCATGTCGAAATGGACCAATAAAGAATGACCGTAAACTCTAGATCCTAAGCCCAGAGGACAAGAGGGTAGAAAGTGAACTGTGTCACTCAGCACCGCATCCCAGGTATGAGGCTGGGGGGTCCGCATAAGGCATATTGTTAAAGAAGGATGGGAGCACCGCAAGACAGGCTCTCTATTCTGGTTGCTGCCCAGCGCCGTTTATGCCAGGCTGGCCCAGGAAGGCTTTGCTGAGCGTGGCTGAGTAGCTCGGGAGGTCCCCTGCAGGTTGCTGCAGCCTTCCCTGCCACCCCTCCGTGCAGCAGCCGCTGAGGTTCCATTCCCCATTCCCGGGCTAGCCCAGGACAGGGAGGCACAGAGCATCGGGTTCAGCTTTCAGGGGTGGCAGTGTTTGGAGCACATGGATGACAAGCCGACTTCTTTAACCTCTGGTGCCCTTGTTTTCCAGTTCCTGCTGGAGTTTGCTTTCAGATTCAAGGTGCTGACCCTTCTCCTGAGATCCTTCATTCCTTCCCAGGTTTGGACTAAGATTTTAGCAGACCTGTGACCTCATGGGCGATGAGGAAATGGATGTCCTCTGGGTAGGGAGGAGGTAACAGAAAGTGGAGAGGAAAGGGGCATTAAAAGAGAGACAGCATCGAAGGTACAGCAACTCCCTACGATGAGCCACTATTTGGAACTGGGCAAGTCAAAGGAAACCTGCCAACCACCTTCTTCTCTATTCCCAGCAATGCTGACATCACTTAAAATTTGGGTGTTGGTGCTACCCATGAAGAGAGAGTATGGAAAGGCATGGACAGGTTACTTGATTAAAATAAATCTGGGATGCCTGGGTGGCTCAGTCAGTTAAGCATCTGCCTTTGGCTTATGCATAAGACCAGGGTCCTGGGATCGAGTCCTGCATCGGGCTTCTTAATCAATGAGGAGCCTGCTTCTCCCGCTGCCTTCCCCTCACCCAGCTTGTGTACTTGCACTCTCTGTCTGTCTGACAAATAAACAAAGTCTTTAAAAAAAAAAAAAAGTATGTCGGGAACCTGGGATTAAGCCCTGCATCGGGCTCCCTGCCCAGTGGGAAGCCTGCTTCTCCCTCTCCCACTCCCCCTGCTTGTGTTCCCTTTCTCGCTGTGTCTCTCTCTATCAAACAAATAAAGAAAATCTTTAAAAAAAAAAAAAGTCCCTTCAGAAGAAAAGGCTTATGTCAGGAGAATCTGACTGTCGCATTCCTGAGTGTGTTCCTGGAGGGTTCTAAATTAATTTGAGGACACGGAGGACATAAACCCAGTAAACTGTTAGCAGACTTAGGGAAAATAAGTGCAGGACCCCAGAATGAGAGTCAGAGGGTGGAGGCCGGCACCAGAACAATAGCATTTGTATAGGTAGATTTGTGCTGGGAGAAAGACTAGGAAGTACTTCCTATAATCCTTAATTTACAGGATAGGAGAAGAAAGGCATTAAGAGCCAAGATGTGCTTTGTTAGATGGGGAGGAGCTGCCAGCAAAGTGGAAAGAAAGGCAGTGCTTGCTGAGGAAAAGGGCGTTAGAGTACTGTGTGCTCTTACAAACTAACAGAATGTGGCTTTGCCTTTTGTGTGACACACACAAGAATAAAAAAAGAAAAAGAAAAATAGTTAACACAGTGAGAATAGATACAGATGACCTAATCCCTATTTCCAGAAGGTCCTCGTCCAGTGCAGGAAGCCTCCACTCATAATCCAAGTGGAGAAAAATGTGCATGAACAAAAAATAGAGAATCACTAAATGCCAAATTGGTGGTGCTGGCCAGGAGAGCTTGAGAAGGACTAAGAGGGAAAAATCCCTGTAGGTGGCATTGACCAAGACCTCACGGAAGACAGAGCACTACCTGGTTCAGAGGAGAGAAGGCTTTATGTAGGCAGAGCAGAGGAAGAGGCTATCCCAGATGCAGGGAAGAAGACTGAACAAGTGGTGAGGGGACACTTCTGAAGAGCCCTGGAAGCCAGGAAGAAGAAATTAGATTTGGGAACCTTGGCGGATTAGGTAGGAGTTTAGCTTGTGGGTTCATGGTATTTTAGGCAGTACCTGTTCATAGTTGGTTTACGGTAGAGGGAGCCTCAGGCAACAGATTATCTCAGTGACCAAACCTGTCCTAATTCAAAAATGATTGCTAGGGATTCCAGCCAACTAAGCGTAAGCATTCTGGCCCCAGCACCAAGACTTTCTTATTGTGGAGGGGAACGTCCAACTCTTTACACCCCACACGGTGAATCAGCTAATTCTGCCAACTCCCCTGGTCTTCATGCTGACTAAGAGTGCTGTGATTGTTAGTGATCTCTGTGTGCGTGGGTGGACAGGCAATGTGTCCGTTCTAATTCAAAGGTAGGAACTGATAACTCTAATTGCCAAGGAGATAGATAACTAAGTAGTCTACAGTTTTATCTACATAGCCTTAGTTAGATAAGAAATAACAGTAAATCGGCATGACAGTTTAACGTGGAATGTAGGCTATAAAATGTTGTTTTAGATATCCTTATATAAACTGTATAGAAATTTTTTTTTAAAGATTTTATTTATTTATTTGACAGAGATCACAAGTAGACAGAGAGGCAGGCAGAGAGAGACAGGAAGGGAAGCAGGCTCCCTGCTGAGCAGAAAGCCCGATGCCATACGGATACGGGGCTGCATCCCAGGACCCTGAGACCATGACCTGAGCCGAAGGCAGAGGCTTAACCCACTGAGCCACCCGGGCACCCTAAATTGCCAATAGTTTGGGCACCTCAGTGGCTTAGTCGCTTATGTGTCTACCTTCGGCTCCAGGTCACGATCCCAGGGTGCCAGGATTGAGCCCTACATTGAGCTTCCTGCTCAGTTGGGGGGGGGGGAGTCTGCATGCCCTCTCCCTGCCTCCGCTTAATCTCTCTCTCAAACAAATAAAATCTTAAAAAAATTAATTGCCAATAATTTTCTTACTTGCCCATAGGCATTTTTAAAACATGACTATTATGTCATACATTCAGTTAGCCTGTCCCCTTGTACATAGAGCCTCTTCCCACCGTGGCAGGCAATGTGCGGAGAATCCATGAGCCCTCTACAACACTATAGAGCAGCCCATCCCCCTGATGGACGGACATCTGTTTCACATCCCCCGAATTTTGACCATTTGTGCTAGTTCCTCCTTTAAGAGACCTTGTTCAGTCATAGAAATGCTTTCTTCCTAGAAAAACTATGCGTTCCACATGGAAATAAAGGGAGAGACACACTTTGGTGATTCTTGATCTCTGTCAATACTTCTTTTCCCTATAGGTCTTGAGGTGAGTGTGTTATCTTCCAGAGTCCGTAACACCAAGCATGTGTCCAGTGCGAGATGGTAGCTGCTAGGTAATGATGTTTTTACCACAGAGAGTGGAATGTTTTCTCCATAAGATAGAAAGTGTGCTTCAAGAAGACTGGTCTGCTTAATGGGTACGGGGGTTGAAGCCTTGACATGCAGCTTTTCTAGTAGTTTAGGCTGAACCCAAGGCAGGGCAGGTAGAAGGATGACCCTGTTGAGGAACTTGGTCATGACAGCATAGCGTAGACCGCTTTGCTATGGGTCGAGTTTCCATGCAATGGTTCAGCTCAGTGCAACTGGCAGACAGGGAAAGAATGTCAATATCGTGTAGAAGTTCCCCGGCTCATGGAGGTTCCTGGTGGATAGTGCTTGGTGCTTCCGAGAGCCGCAGCCTGTTCCCCAGCCTCCTTTATCCACTTCCTTCTTCTGTGCCCTAGTCTTTCATTTTCTTTTTTAAGATTTTATTTATTCATTAGTCAGGGAGAGAGAGAGAGCATGTGAGAGACAACACAAGCAGGGGGAATGGCAGACAGAGGAAGAAGCAGGCTCCTCGCTTTGCAAGGAGCCCGATGTGGGACTCGATTCCAGGAATCTGAGACCACGACCTGAGTCGAAGGCAGACACTCAACCGGCTGAACGGCTGAACGGCATCCCCGCTCCATTCTTTCAATCTATGTCCCCATAACTTATTGGTGTCGAACCCTTACACCCCTTCTGTGAGGCTATCCATTTCTTATTTATTTATTTTTATAATTATTATTTTTTTAATAAATTTTATTTTTTTTAAACATATATTTTTATCCCCAGGGGTACAGGTCTGTGATTCGCCAGGTTTACACACTTCACAGCACTCACCATAGCACATACCCTCCCCGATGTCCATAACCCCACCCCCCTCTCCCAAACCCCCTACCCCCATCAACCCTCTGTTTGTTTTGTGAGATTAAGAGTCACTTATGGTTTGTCTCCCTCCCGATCCCAACTTGCTTCATTTACTCTTCTCCTACCCCATTAACCTCCCATGTTGCATCTCCTCTCCCTCATATCAGGGAGATCATATGATAGTTGTCTTTCTCTGATTGACTTACTTCGCTAAGCATGATACCCTCTAGTTCCATCCACGTCGTCGCAAATGGCAAGATTTCATTTCTTTTGATGGCTGCATAGTATTCCATTGTGTATATATACCACGTCTTCTTTATCCATTCGTCTGTTGATGGACATCTAGGTTCTTTCCATAGTTTGGCTATTGTGGACATTGCTGCTATAAACATTCGGGTGCACGTGCCCCTTCGGATCACTACGTTTGTATCCTTAGGGTAAATACCCAGCAGTGCAATTGCTGGGTCATAGGGTAGTTCTATTTTCAACATTTTGAGGAACCTCCATGCTGTTTTCCAGAGTGGTTGCACCAGCTTGCATTCCCACCAACAGGGTAGGAGTGTTCCCCTTTCTCCGCATCCTCGCCAGCATCTGTCATTTCCTGACTTGTTCATTTTAGCCATTCTGACTGGTGTGAGGTGATATCTCATTGTGGTCCATTTCTTATTTTTTTAAATCGAATTAAAATACTCAGAAAATAAAATTTACCATCTTAATCATTTTTTTAAAGATTTTATTTATTTATTTGACACAGAGAGAGAGAGATCACAAGTAGGCAGAGCAGCAGGCAGAGAGAGAGGGGAAGCAGAGAGCCTGATGCGGGGCTCGATCTCAGGACCCTGAGACCATGACCCGAGCCGAAGACAGAGGCTTAACCCACTGAGCCACCCAGGCGCCCCCCACCTTAATCGTTTTCAAGTGAACAGTTCAGGCATCAAGTACATTCACACTGTTGTACAACCATCACCACCAGCAGCCTCCAAGAACGCTTTCATCTTGAGAAACTGAAACCCCGAGTTCATTAAACATTAACTCCCTTCCCGTCACTCCTCTCTCTAGTCCCTGGCAAACACCATGCTACTTTGTGCCTCCATGAGTTTGACTGCTGTAGCTCATATAAGTGGGATCATATAGTATTTGTCCTTCTGTGATGGGTTTATTTCATTTAGCATCATTTCCTCAGTGTTCACCCATGTTGTAGCCTATGTCAGAATGTTCTTATAGGTTGAGTGATATCTCATTGTATGAATATATCACAGTTGGTCTATCCAGTGATCTGTCAGTAGACACGTGGCTTGCCTCCACCTCTTGGCTACTGTGGGTAATGCTGCTGTGAACATAGGGGTATAGATGTTTGAGCCCCTAACTTTCATTCTCCACCATTTTTAAAAGTGGAGTCTTATATTTTCTTTTGTATTTCTTTACTCAGAATCTACCTGGACTTTTCATTGTGTAAGTCTTTTTATTAGGGTTATTACTGTTTCATTCGGGCTCTGGTAAGAAAGTTGTGCGGGTTTGAGTGGTCTGCCTCAGCCCTGCCTCTCCTGTGAATCCTGCTATCTTTTGTGCACAACTGAAGAGAACAAGGTGGGAGTGTTTGTTTGGAAATGTGCATGTGTATCCCGTCCTAGCAGAAATGCCCATTGAGTTGAAAGAGAATAAGCTGGGGTGCACTGGGAACCGTGCTCTCTAACTCCCTGGCAACCTTAGAGATGTCACCAAGCCCAGCTTTCCCCTCAGTAGCGCTGCCTGCCAGGCTCCTGGAGAAGTGCCTGACGGGAAGCCGCAAATCCAAGCACCTGGTCCCCACATCACAGAGGTCAAAACGCCATCCTCTATTCCAGGATTGAGCAGAGGCTGACAGCCAGCGGGGGAACATGGTTGCGGAGTTGAGCTCTGCGGGCAACTGGCCCAGCCCATCTCTTGTGCCTACACCTGTTTCCATAGGATTGATTGGCCACATGAGAAAAGCAAAAAACCATGATATTCTGTTCTAACCTGAGGGTGTTACAGAGACTTGGAAAGCTTGCGGAGGCCAGGGAGGGCTGGATGGAGGGAAGGAGGGTCACAGGATTGCTGTCAATTCTGGTAGAGCCGCTTGTTTATTAGTCATGGTTTCTATGAGTGTTTCAATCATAAAGAAAGGCTCTTGTCACCGCGCTGCAGAGAGGAGCCCTGTGATTCAGTAGGGCTGGCTAGCCTGGCTGCAATGTAAAGTCAGTCTACAAAGAAGTAGAATGAGGATTCGAATGTTATATTTGACCGCTTGGTAAAATTATTTGTGACTGAGGTAGTGAGGGGCCCGGAGACCCACATGGGAGTCCAGGAGTTAGGTTAACCCTTATCATCCTGAGGGCCTAGTAAAGGTGATCAGTCTAGTCCTCACATAGTTAGGCCTGAACAATCAGCAAAATTGAGTTCTTGGGCTTTCTGTTTTATGGAAATACTGAGACATAATTGAAAAAGAGGCCCCTTTTTGGGTTTTTCAGTGATAAAACAGAGAACATACCATGCCAGTGCTACTGTATAAATTGCATTGCCAGTAGCTTAAAGTTATAAGTAGAACTCGCCAGAGAAAAGGAAAACAGTACCTATTTGTTAGGAAGGCAAGACTTAAAAGGATTACTGGCTGAAACTGCATTTGCACCAGAGGAAAAGGAGAATGGGCTGAAATGGGAGAAGGAAGAAAAAGAGCAGAGAGGGAGGGGATGTCATATCTGTGCTCTGTTTACACACTGTGGGAGTTTTCACATTCCCAAGCACTAGAGTATATCCAACTATGGGAGTCACCCCCTAGTGAGTCTACCAGAACCAAAGAAAACAGTAACAGAAGGAATAGACAGTGACAGATAGAATAGGAAGTATCAGAACCCGCTGCATGCACCGGGGGTCAGCATTGTTTGTGAATATTTCCTCCCTGTGTCTATATTCATGAAGGTGTTTACCGGATTATAGTGTCAAATACTTTTCTCACTGTAGGCTGTGGTAGAAGTTTGAGGAACATTCTGACATTTTGCCTGTCATCTGCTCCTGGACCTTCCTTCTCAATGAAATTTTGTGTCTAGATTTGGCTGCTGTTAGACTTGAAATAGATGGTCCCTGTTTACCCCAGGTGTTTGTTATGGGCCCACCTTTGTCACCTACTCAGGGATTGGGGATTGCCCTGAGGGCGCCCCCACACCGCTGGCCTGTCTATCAGCTGTGCTATGACGAACACCTCCTGAAATTAAGACTGAAAACTTGAATCTGAATCTCACGTCAGCCATTTATTGGTCATATGATCACCAATATTGTTGCTTCAAAATCTCCCCATTCCGAATCACTCTTTTCCAGCCCAATTTCATTCAGCGAATGTTTATTGAATGTGTACTAAATGCAGGGTATGAAACTAGGCACAGGGAACTGAAGAAGCTGCAGGCTGATGATGACAAAAAGCACATACTTCTAAGAGAACTCTAGGAGGAGAGACGGGGGATACTCAATTCTACGCCCAGGAAGGGTGGCATGGGCTGTGTGAACTGAGCTGTGAAGAAAGAATAGCATTGAATTGCCAAGTGGAGAACTGTAGAGCTGGTTTTTCAGGTGGAGGGACCCCCAGAAGTGGGTCACAGGCATGGGGGAAGCTCCTGGCATGGGTTCTGAAGGGGAGTATGGCCCCAGGTAATGCTGAGATTTCAGGCAGACGAACGGCCAGATGGTCATGTCGGAAAATGGCAGTGAGTAGAAGCATAGGCTGTGAGAAGGACTAGGCCCTGCCTTCACTGTGTGCCTGCGTTCTAAAATGCCTTCTGTCTCTTCCTCCCTCTCCTACCACAGCTTAGGCCTCTCTAAAAACAACCCACATTCCCTCCCCTAACCCGGCCCCCGCCCCAGGTACACCCCGTGGCTCCCACAGATCCCTGGGTTGGCATGCTACAGAACTTACTTCCTGCCTGTCAGCTAGAGAGCAGATGAGACCCTTAGTTCCATTTTAGCTATCTTTAGTATCCAGAGCATTCAAATCCTATCAGGTGTCTCTGACTGGTACATGTATACTTTTCTGGAGAACGAGGTTCAGGCAGGATTTCCTTTTTGAAGACTTTCCAGACTTGCCTTCTACCCCTGTATTAGTTGGAATTCTCTAGAGAAATGGCATAGATTATATACATAGAAATAGAGATATAGACAGAGAAAAAGTGAGAGAGATAAAGAATGGCTTACATAATTGTGGGTACTGACAAGTCCAAAATCCACAGGGCGGGCTGCAGGCTGGAAACTAAGGCAGAGTTTCTGTGTTGCAGTCTTGAGACCAAATCCCTTCTTCCTTGGGAAACATTAATCTTTGCTTTTAATACTTTTTGATTGGGTAGGGCCTACCCACATTACAGAGAATAATCTACTTTACTCAAAATCTACTGATTTAAATGTTAATCATATCTAAGAAGACCTTCAAGGAAATACCTAGACGGGTGTTTAACCAAACAGCTGGACACCGTGGCCCAGCCAAACTGGCACATAGAATTAGCCATCTCGACCTCACCCCTTGCCCCCACATACACACTAAAGAATTGACAAGTTCTTATCTGGGACTTCACATGTTTTAATCCATTCTGTCAGTAGTCCTGGGAAGAGGGATAATTTCCACCATTTTAGAGATGGCAACACTGCCATTTTTACAGGTTAAGACACAAGCCCCCAAGTCATACAGTTCTGGAAATGGAAGCCAGGTCATGGCCTCCAGATTCTGGATGCCGCCCACATGGCAGTGCAGTCTATGTGCTGTGAATGTGCTGATTGGTCCCTCAGCAGAGGGGAGCTGCTAGATGTCCATACTGGGGATGCTGGGGCTGTGGAAGTCAAACACACCTTGACTTGAATCCTTGCTATGCTAAGCACATGCAGCTGAGGACCTGGGCCATTTATTTAACCTCTCTGTGCCTTCGTTTCCCCACTTATAAAATGAAGATAATAATAAGCTTTCCCTAGTGTGGTTTTAATGATGAACTATGCAACATGGTGCCTGGCAAGAAGTAATTGTGCCGATTAATGGCAGGAATAACAAGAACATTTAATCATTCCCAATCAAGTTATTTGGAAAGAAGGTGAATACCTATTTCTATACCTGGAAGTGCTGTCTCTGTCAGGGTTTCATAAAAAACATTTCACCTTGTGGGAAGCTGGTGGAACAGGACCCTAAGCTCACCTCATCCCATGGATACAACTGGATAACACTCACATCAGTGTAAGTAACCCAGAAAATGATCTGAAGTCTGGCAGAACAGACTCCACAACTAAAAGTAGACAAGAGGCCACATCGAAGAGGGTAGGAAGAGCAGAGACACAGTGGGGAGCAAAACAGAATAGCCGGACCATTACAGACAGAGCATCGGGTGCAGAGAGGGGAAAGAAAGAGACCCTCACACTGGGGAGCCTGCATAGGAAAAGCGAATCCCCATAGCATTTGGCTTTGACAACCAGAGGGGCTGAATTTTGTGACTTCTTAGAATCAGTGGAACTTAAAACCTGGAATTTAGAAAATCAGCAGGCTAGGCTCTGGGTGACCTGGGAGAATGAGGGGATACCGAGTCTCCACCCTTAAAGAGATAGCACCAGACAGCCCCCAGAGACACAGTATAGAAACAACAGTTTGAAAACTGCCTGGGGCATAGGGGAGGGAGGGTTATTTACTAATCTCAGAGTTGCTGAGGGATTTCTCTAAGAGCAAAGTTGCTGCCATTTCCTTTCCCTGCCCCCACCAGGGTAAACATGCTATGGCCACCTGCTGAAACTAACAAGGCTTTGCTTACACCTTGCCCTTACCCCTACCACACTTCCTGGATTTGTCACCTCCAGCCAGGCTGGCCTCAGTCCCTGTGCTGCTAACACTCCATGCCCTTTCCTCTGAACATTTTGTGAATCTGCTGCCTCCAATATGCTGCTGGCCAGAGCCCATCCAAACCAGGGACATAGTCTGGCAATGTGCAAGCCGCCCTGGCAGGGAGAGGGGAAGATACACACACACACACACACACACACACACACAGGGAGACACGAGTCAGATGGAGGCCCAGCAGTGGGCTGGGTGTAGACAGCTGGTCTGATTATAAGTCCTGCCCACCAATGAAATCATCTCAAGGAACAACATAGGGAAAATGCCCTGCACTTTGGTGTTCCTCCATCTCTGGCAAATGCCTGGTCTGATTCAGCTCAAGCTCAAGGTGGCCCCAGACTGGTCCACAAACACCACAGGGACCAAACCCTGCCCACAATAGTCAAAGAGAGCCACTGCAGATGACTGGACTAAAGGAAAGAGTGGCTCAGCCACAATACCAGCATGCACACAGTACACCCAGCAGACACCCCTGATGTCGCAGATTCTAATAAGTAAGGGACACTGCACTGCAGGGCACAACAGGACCTCTTCTTCATGAGGCCAGTACTCTGAAGAGCAGGAGATGGAGCTGACTTTCCTTACACACAAAAACAGACACAGAGAGCTAGACAAACTGAGGAGACAGAGGAATATGTCCCAAAGAAAACCACGGCAAAACCACAGCAAGAGATCTAAGCATGACAGAGATGAGTAAAGTGCCTGCTAGAGCATTTAAAGTAATGGTCATAAAGATACTCACTGGACTTGAGAAAAAAACAGAGGACATCGGTGAGACCCTTAACTAGGAGATAAACAAAGAACCAGACAGAGATGAAAAACACATTAAATGAAATTAAAAATACACTAGATGGACTAAATAGCCAACCAGAGGAAGCAGAAGGATGAATCAGTGACCTGGAGGACAGAGTTATGGGAAGTAAACAAGCTGAGCATGTAAGAGAGAAAAAAAAATTATGCAAAATGGGAGTAGACTTTGGGAAGTCAGCAACACCATCAAACATAATAACATTCCCATTACAGGGATACCAGAATGAGAAGAGAGAATAGGGAGTAGAAATTTATTGTTTATCAATGTAGCTTTGGCTATTTGGGGTCTTTTGTAGTTCCAAACAAATTTTAGGATTGCTTGTTCTGGTTCTGTGACAAATGGTATTGGTAGTTTGGTAAGGATTGCATTAAATCTGTAGCTTGCTTTAGGTAATATGGACATCTTTACAATATTTGTTCTTCTAGTCCATGAGCATGGGATTTCTTTCCGTTTGTTTGTGTTGCCTTGAATTTCTTTCACCAGTGCCTTATAGTTTTCAGAGTAGAGGTCTTTCACCTCCTTGGTTAAGTTTATTCCTAGGTATTTTATTATTTTGGGTGCAACTGTAAATGGGATTGTTTTAATTTTTCTTTCTGTTGTTCATTATTAGTGTATAGAAATGCAATGGATTTCTAAACATTGACTTTTGTATCCTGCAACCTCACTGAATTCATTTATCAGTTCCAATAGTTTCTTGGTAGAGTCTGTAGGGTTTTCTATTAATAGTATCATCTGCAGATAGTGAAAGTTGTATTTCTTTCTTACCAATTTCAATGCTTTTTATTCATTTTTCTCTTCTGATTGCTGTGTCTAGGACTTTCAGTACTATGTTAAATAAAAGTAGTGAGAGTGGACATCCTTGTCTTGTTCCTGACTTTAAGGGGAAAGTTCTCCATTTTTTACCATTGAGTATGATGTTAGCTGCAGGTTTCTCATATATGACCTTTATTATGTTGAGGTGTGTTCCCTCTAAACCTACTTTTTTGAGGATTTTTATCATGAATGGATGCTGTACTTTTACTTTGTCATATACTTTTTTTCTGAATCTATTGAAAAAAATCACATTTTTTTATCCTTTCTCTTATTAATGTGATGTATCATGTTGATTGATTTGCAAATATTGGTTGCGGTGAATGATTTTCTTAAATGTATTGTTGGATTTGGTCTGCTCTGCCTCCATGTTCACCAGAGATATTGGCCTCTAGTTTTCTTTTCTTTTTTTTTTTGTAATGTCTTTATCTGGTTTTGGTATCAAGGTAATACTGGCTTTGTAGAATGAGTCTGAAGCTTTCCATCCTCTTCTTTTTGGGGGGAATAGTTTGAGAAAAATAGGTATTAAGTCTTCTTTAAGTGTTTGGCAGAGGTGCCTGTGGGGCTCAGTCGGTTAAGCATCTGCCTTTGGCTCGGGTCATGATCCCACGGTCCTGGGATCAAGCCCTGTGTCAGGATCCCTACTCAGTGAGGGGGGTCTGTTTCTCCCTCTCTCTATGCCCCTGCTCTCTCTCTTTCTCTCGTGCACTGTGTCTCTCTAGTAAATAAATAAAATCATTAAAAAAATAACTGTTTGGCAAAACTCAGCTATCCTGGAGGAATTTACAGGTCTTGAAACAGTTTTGTTTCTCTTACCTCAGTGTTCAGGCCTGAATATTGACTCTCTGTGTCATTTCTCACAATTACATTTTAGATTGTAATACTCTTTTCATTGCTAACTTTTCTGAATTTCTATACACAGGGTAGTTGAATATGATAAAGGCAATATGCAAAACAAAAAGTAATCCTGAATATGTGTCTGAGAAGAAAATCTGTGTGACATCTGTTTTCACGTCTAATTATATTCTCTGAGTTGAGACTAGGGCATCATTCTTAGATGGTGTCCTCAATCTGATTTTTTTCCATCTGTGTTTTTTTTTTCCACAAACATTAAATCAACATTATAACATTCCAGTGCATTACAAACACGTTAGCCCTTTGGCAAATGAGCCTTGATGCTAGATGAGCCCAAGTGTCATTGGGACTTTTTCAAGTAGATCCTTTGTGGTCCTGGGACCTCTGATGTGGGAAACACGTTGTCCATCTGCTGTCCTGTCTTTGGGCTACATGGCCTGCCTCGCCAGCTTCTCTCTTGCTGCCACCAACAAAATCCTTATGTTCCATTTCACTGCCTTTATTTGCAAATAGAACTTGTTCTTGTCATGTAAAGGAGGAAGAAGTAATAGAACAAGTGGTCTATTAGTGTATGGCAAGAAAGTGAAGAAGTTGACAATTTAGGACTAAGTATAAACTAAGCTCTTTAGATGAGGAAATCAGCAAAGGCAACGATGGCCACTTTCAACAGAAGATATTTGGTAGAGGAAATGCACTGTAGTAAATGGCAATAAAGAGTGTGAGAATTTGCTGTAAAAGAAATTGCTAATACTCTTACATTGTAGGGCTGCAAGTCTATTTACCTTTTATGTCATACAGAAAGAATACGTACTTCCTGGGGATCTATGTAGGAGAATGCAGTCTAAAAAAAGAATTAATCTTGAAACATTTGTAAAGATTGATGCCCATTAAAGAACATCTGGGAAGTGACCTAATGGAAGTATGGTAGAAAGAGGATGATGTTTGGAATTTTTCCCTTGGGGTTTGAATTCCAGCCCAATGTCTTCCACCTGTGTGATCTGAAAAGCAAAATGGAAATAAATACCTACTATTTATCAAACAAGTTCTAGTTTGTTTGTTTGTTTTTAAGATTTTATTTGTTTATTTGACAGACAGAGATCACAGGTAGGCAGAGAGGTAGGGAGAGAGAGAGGAAGGGAAGCAGGCTCTCTGCTAAGCAGGGAACCTGATGTGGGGCTCGATCCCAGGACCCTGGGATCATGACCTGAGCTGAAGGCAGAGGCTTTAACCCACTAAGTCACCCAGGCACCCCAAACAAGTTCTAGTTTTTGAGGACATTTACACATTGTCACTTGATGTTCACAGCAACTGTAGGTGGTATATACTGTTGTTATCCCTATTTTTTTTTAAGCTAAGACAATACCAAATGTTAATGAGGGTGGTGGAGCACCCCGAAGTCTATTGTATCACTTGTAGGAATGTAAAATGATACAACCATTTTGGAAAAAAATGTTTGGTGGTACCAAATAAAGGTGAACATGTGCAAACTCTATGACCCAGCAATACTGATCCTGGGTATTTACCCAAAAAAGTATAATTTTTTCCTAGTACAAGCATGCTCAAGAATGTTCATAGAAGCGTAATAACCAACAGTAGAACCAACTTAATTGTCCATCACCAGTAGAATGGGACATGGTAGATTGAAACAGTGGACTACTACCCAGCAATGGAAAAGAATGAACTACTGTTACACGGAACACTGACAAATCCCGCAGATACAATGTTAAGTAAAAGAAATTAGACACAAAGGACTGCCTACTGCACGATTCCATTTATATGAAGTTCAAAAACAAAAATAATTTATGGTGATGATGGTCAGAATAATCTGTATCCTTTGGGTGTGGACATTGCGGACTGGGAGGGCACATGAGGTGCTGGAGATGTTCTATCTTTTGATCAGCCTTGTGGTTACACTGATACTGCATTAGTTTTCTGTGACATGAAAACACATTACCACAAACATAGCGGGGTTAAAACAACACATGGATATTTTCTCTCAGTTTCCATAGATCAGAAGTATGGACCCAGTGAAGCATGAGTCTGAGTTGTGATCAAGATGTGGGCTCGGGGGCGCCTGTGTGGCTCAGTGGGTTAAGCCTCTGCCTTCGGCTGTCCAAATGCTTGGTTAAACTGTTAAACAGCCTTAACAGAACCCACGATAGAAATGTCAGAACAGGGGCACCTGGGTGGCTCAGTGGGTTAAGCCTCTGCCTTCGGCTCAGGTCATGATTTCAGGGTCCTGGGATCAAGACCCGCATTGGGTTCTCTACTTGGCAGGGAGTCGGCTTCCTCCTCTCTCTCTCTGCCTGCCTCTCTGCCTACTTGTGATCTCTGTCTGTCAAATAAATAAATAAAATCTTAAAAAAAAAAAAAAAAGCATGTGGGCTCGGATGTGTTCTGATCTAGAAGCTTGAGCTCTCCCAAGCTCATTCAGGTTGCTGGCAGAACTTCCTTGCAGAAGTAAGGAAGCTTATGATCAAATTTTTTATGGCTATTGGCTGAAGGGCAACCCCCCACTCCCACCCCCGACTGCCCAGGTCCTTGGGGCTGCTCATAGTTCCTTACCACATGGGCCTCTCCAACGGAGCCATTTACCATGCCAGCAATGAGTATATCCCTCTAGTACTAGGAGAGGGTCTTTATATAACATAACATCCTATCACTTTTGCCATTTTTCTATTGGTTGGGTGAAAATTGCAGATTCTATCTACAGTGGGCGAGTGGCTTACATAAAGACACAATCATCAAGAGGCAGGCATCATAGGGGTCATCTTAGGATCTGTCCAACACGCACACACACACACAAACACTCATCCAACTACACATGTAAGATTTATGTACTGCATAGTATTTTATACCTCAAGTTTTTATATATCTGAGGCAAGAAAAATAAAGTAACTCACTCTTTGTCACTTGGCTACTAAGTGGCAGGGGTGGGATTCAAATTCAGCTGTGTCTTATAGGAAACCTGTGCTCTCACTCTGAAGATTGAATGAAAAGGTGTTGGGGCTGCCTCAGTTGGAAGAGCATGTGACCCTTGATCTCGGGGTTGTGAATTTGAGCTCCACATTGGGTGCAGAGATTACTAAAAATAAATAAATAAACTTAAAAAAAGATAGAAAAGATGTAATTAAGCCTGAAGTATGCTTTGGCTCAGAGAATGGTGGCTATCATAATGGTAGTGAGATATTTCAGTTTTATTACTTGTAAACATTACCAGTTTAATTCTGAAAAATATTCAGGGGGCATTTTGTATGTCTCAAGCAAAGCAGTAAGTCCAAGAAGGTGCCAGAATGCTTGAGTCTAATTGACTTTGATCAGTATGTGGCTTTCCCACTGTTTTCTTAAACCTCTACAAATATGATTCTATTATTATAGCTCCTTTTCCTGGCACATCCATTTATTAAATTCCCTTGCTGCCCAGGTCAGGAAATTTACTGTGAATATTCCTTAGTTAATATTCTGATCTGTGAAGTAACCCTCTGTTTTAGGATTTACTCTAACTGCCTCCTTAACTTGTCCCTCATTATTCAAAGGCTACTTATAAGTGAACAGTGAATCATCTTGTTCTCTCCCATTTGCTCTCCTTTACTTTTGAAGTCAGTTGGCTGGGGGGGGGGGAATTAACTTGGGTTTTAAAATGGAAGAGTTTGGTCAGAGATGAAATTCAAAACTGGTCACATGATTCATCTCAAATTATAGTTGTGGGCTCTGGGTTATTAGGAGTTTGCTTAGAATTTTGGAGTTGAAAAGAATTATTGTTTTAATAGGACTTATAAAAATGAGCCAAAAAGAGCTGGCAGCCTGCCTAGACTGTCAGAACCTTGAATTTAGGAACCGTTTTTTTAAAAAAAAAATTTCATACTTCAAGTTTGTAATATACCTCAAGGGATATAATAACATCTAATACTGTATTATTATTATTATTTTATTGAAGACCTAGTACCTGTAATATACCTAGTGTCATGGGACATCCCAAAGTAAATAAAGTAAAAGAAAAAATATTTCTGCCCTTAAGGAGGTTATGTCTTTGATCAGTGGTAAAAAAAAAACTTGTGTCTGAAGTCTTAGGGTGCCATGATAAAAGAAACAATTAGGGGCGCTTGCATGGCGCAGTCGGTTACATGTCTCTTGGTTATGGCTCAGGTGGTGATCTCATGGCCCTGGGATCAAGTTCCTCTCTCGATGTAGAGTCTGCTTGAGATTCTCCCTCTGCTCCTTCTGCCCCTTTCTCTTGTGCACTCACTCTCTCTCTTCAAGTAAATAAATAAGTCTTGTTTTTTTTAAGTTTTAAAAATTTATTTGAGGGGAGGGACAGATCGTGAGTCCGCTGGGGGCAGAGGAAGAGGGAGAAGCGGACTCCCTGCTGAGCAAGGAGTCTGACTCGGGACTCGATCCCAGGACCCTGGGACCATGACCTGAGTCAAAGTCAGACACGTAACTGAGTGAGCCCCCAGGCACCCCAATAAATCTTTTTTTTTTTAAAGGAGTAATTATTGCCAGCTAAAGTTACATACTGTGTGATTCCAACTATATGACATTCTGGAAAAGGTGAAACTATGGGATCGTGGAGAGATCAGTGGTTGCCAGTGTTAGCTGGGAGGGAGGGAGAAGCAGGTGGAGCACAGGAGGTTTCTGGGGCAGTGAAACTATCTGTGTGATACTGTGATGGTAGATACGTGACATCCTGCCTTTGTCAAAACCTGTGCAACTGTATAATGGAAGAGTGAACCCCGCTGTAACCTATGGACCTGAGTTAATAGTAATGTATCAGTATGGGCTCATCAATTTTAACAAATGCACCACACAGATGCCATATATTAATAAGGAGGGAAACTGTTGAGGGTGACAGTAAGAGTTATGTGGGGACTCTGAACTTCCTGATTAGTTCTTCTGTTAGCTAAAACCTGCTCTCAAAAAATAAAGTCCATTAATTAAAAAAAAAAAAATAGGGCGCCTGGGTGGCTCAGTGGGTTAAGCATCTGCCTTAGGCTTGGGTCATGACCTCGGGGTCCTGGGATCGAGCCCCACATCAGGCTCTCTGCTAATTAGGGAGCCTGCTTCCCCCTGTCTCTCTGTCTGCCTCTCTGCCTACTTGTGATCTCTCTCTCTGTCAAAAAAAAAAAATTAATAAAATTAAAAAAAAATATATATATATATATAGGGACTCCTGGGTGGCTCAGTTGAGCGTCTGCCTTCAGCTCAGGTCATGATCCCAGAGTCCTGGGATAAAGTCCTACATCAGAGTCCTTGCTCAGCAGGGAGCCTGTTTCTCCCTCTGCTGCTTCTCTTGGTTGTGCTCTCTCTTTCTCTCTGACAGACAACTAAATCTTAAGAAAATATTATATTATATATATTTTATATACATTTATATGTGTATATAATTTATATTATAGATGATATTTATTTTGTACATTATATATTTTATAAGTATATAAAATAAATATTTATTTATAAATATTTATGTTTATAAATTTATATAAATGTATTTATAAAATATAAAAATATATATATTTTTAAATATTTTATTTATTTATTTGACAGAGACATAGCGAGAGAGGGAATAGAAGCAGGGGGAGTGTGAGAGGGAGAAGCAGGCTTCCTGCCGAGCAGGGAGCCCAATGCAGGGCTCGATCCCAGGACCCTGAGATCATGACCTGAGCCAAAGGCAGACACTTAATGACTGAGCCACCCAGGCATCCCAAAAATATATTTTATACTATAAACACAGGCACTATATTATATATGTCTTTTTTTCTGCCTCGGGAGATTCATAATCTCTTTGGTTAGTCTAAAATAAAAGTGTATCTGAGGTCTAGGGTCTCACAGAATACAAAGTAATAAACTAGGGAAGTTAGGGAAGGCTTCAAGGATGTGAACTTGAGGTGAGCCTTGAGAAAGACTGGCATTCACCAGGCAGATCTGGTTTGCCTGTGTGTGTGCTCTTAGCAGACATTCATATTACATATTCTTTGTAGGTCTGGCGATTCTAAAGTCTTCACCGAGATTATCTCGTTTAATTCCCCACCTCAGGGGCCCCTGGCTGGTTCAGTCAGTTAAGTGTATGCCTTCGGCTCAGGTCTGGATCCCAGGGTCATGGGATGGAGCCGAGTTAGGCTCCTTGCTCGGTGGGGAGTCTGCTTCTCCTTCTACCTCTGCCTTTCTCCCTGTTCTTGCTCTCTCTAAATAAATAAATAAATAAATAAATAAATAAATAAATTCCCCCCACAACAGGGTACCTGTTATTATTTCTGTATTACAATGGAAGAAACAAAGGTTCAAAGGAGCTTATCCAAGACCACCCAGCTAGTGAGAGGTGAAAGGGGGACCTATGCCTCTCTGCCTGCTTCCGAAGCCAGTGCCTCATCACTAACAAAGAGATTACATCCTGTACAGGATTAAAGGCATGCTGTGACACGGTGAAGGGGTAGAGAGATAAAGCAAAAATTGATAGATGAAGGTATCATTCATGGCAATTTAATAAAGAAGACAGGATTTCGGAGTTGCTTGGTTGAGGCAAAGAGAAAGACTATGTTTGTGGAGAACTGGTCTCAAAAAGTCTCCTCCCCAGTCTAGCTAATGTACACCCTTGAAACCTAGAGTCACCGCTCAGAGCGGGGCAGAGTCCTTGAAGAGCTTTCAGAACCAGCTGGGAATTGGGATCTGCAGACAGCTACTTCCCCCACACTCGTGGCTTTGTGCAGATTCTGGTTGTCCGGTAAGAAAGCTGGGGACATGGTTTTACTGCTCATTCTCTTTGCTTCCTTATGGCTGCCTTGCCCATCTTATTCCTTCCAGAGCCATCAGAGTCCCTCCAGCATCCTTCCGGCTGAGCCCACAGGGAAGGCACAGTAGAAGGTTACTGGAGCTGGCTTCTGGACAAAGAACAAGGAAAATGGGCACCGGGGTGGCTCTGTTGGTTAAGCGTCTGTCTGCCTTCAGCTCAGGTCATGATCCCAGGGTCCTGGGATTGAGGCCTGCATTGGGCTCCCTGCTCAGCAAGAAACCTGTTTCTCCTTCTCCCACTCCCCCTGCTTGTATTTCCTCTCTCGCCATCCTCTCTCTGTCAAAGAAATAAAATAAAATCTTAAAAAAAAGAAAAAGAACAAGGAAAACCCTTTTCTCTCTATGCCCAGATTAATTGGACACTACTTACCCTCCCTCAAATAGATAATTATGTGCCCAAATAATTTGACGAATACCAGACATTACTCTTCCATCCTAGGAAGCTTGGGTTTAGAGAGATGTCTGCTCTGATAAACTGTGGAATAAAAGACTGCAAATCGTTCTTAACCATTCTGATCAATAATGATAGCTACAGTTTATGGAGCATTTACCACATGCCAGAGAGTGAGTCAGGATTTTACATACATTATCACTTAATTTCACCACAGTATGTCACAGAGAAGGAGAAAGTCACAGAGGGGTTAAACAATTTTCCCGGAGCCACAAGGCTGGCTGATGCCCATTCAGGTTTTACCTTCCCCCTCAGGGACGACTGTGGGCCAGCCAAGCTGCCTTTTCTTCCCTTCCCACTTTCACAACCAATTAAGAAACAGGACACTGGAGACTGACAGATGAAGATAAAAATGTCAGTGAGAATGTCCCTGAGATAAAGTCAATGAGAGACTGTGACTTTGGGTCTTTGTGACAAGTTCTTGCTAATATTCTCTGCATGGCCCTCCCGCTCCCCCAGCTAGGTGTGTACCATCAGGTACCCCATCCAGGTGACAGTCTGGCTCTGAGGAAGAGACACTGGCCTCAGATTGCTCCCTGGAGTAGTCTGGGTTGAGAGGTCGAAAAGAGTGTAAAGCTTTAATAAATTATTATTAGGTTAGGTGGAGCAATGGATTTCTCCCACCAGTCAGGTAACTTTTTAAGCAGAAGAGGGCGAGGCCCGAGGCCAGAAGGATTACATTTTGGAAGCTCCTCGAAGAAAAACAATCTAAAACAAGGAGAAAGGAGTTTGCTTTCTGTATTAGCTCAGCTGCCGTGACAAAAGACCACCCTGGGTGGCTTGAACAACAGGAATTTATTTTTTACATTTTTGGAGGCTGGGAGGTCCAAGACCAAGTCACCAGATTTGGTGTCTGGGGAGGACACACTTTCTGGCTTGCAGCTGGCCAAATTCTTGCCATGTCCTCCCAAGGGAGAGGAAGATGGAGAGGGAGAGAACCAGAGTTCTCTTCTTATTAGGGCACTGATCCCATCATGGTGTCCCACCTTCATGACTTCATCTAAACCTGCTTACCTTCCAAGGTCCTCCCTCCTAAAACCATCTCACTGTGGGGTGGGACTTCAACATATGATGCTGAGGTTGGAGACAAACGTTCCATCCAGAGCACATTCCTCCCTTGTCCCTGCTCCTGAAAAACCCCTAAGGAGTGGGGACTTTAAGCAGAGGAACACCATAATGAGTCCTCAGAACTCTGAGGGAAGTCCCAGTACAGCCTTCTTCATAGTGTTCAAAAGCAGGAGCATGGAATTAAATCCTCGCCCCGTTACTTACCAGCTGGGTAACCTTAGACAATTAATTCACCTTCTCTGATCTTTGTTTCCCCCATCTTTAAAACAAGAACATAATAGTACTTCGGGGGCTGCTTTGAGGCATTAAGGAGATAAGGAATGTCAATGATACAGTATATTAAAGTGCTCAATAAATAATAACAGAAACATTAAAATTTTGGAGACATAATTATGAGAAAAAAGAAAAGTGCACCACACACTTGGGTGAGAAATGGTAGCTTCTATCCCTGGACACTCTCTTGCAGAAAGCACCAGTGAGTGATGTTACAATGAATCTTTGGTGAAAATCTGTAGGTTGGCTACTGTTAGAATTTCGGCTCCTAGTCAGTGTCCGGTAGTAGCAGATCTTGGAGAGGAGCAAAAAAGTTCAAAGAAGCCTTGGGAGGTTCTCTTTTGTAGGGAGGGTAGAAAGCAGATGTCAACTTTGTTTGCAGGGCAGTGACTGATGGCTGGTCCTGTGGGCAAAGAGAGAGGTCACTACAGGAGACTTAGGCCTTTTTACTCAGAAGTCACACTGAAATTCCCTTTGCATTGATGGAAAGTAAAGGAAACTTAGAGACCGCTGGTCCAGATCTCTCATTTAATTGATTAGAAAAATGAGATGCGAAGAAGTTTGGTGATTTATCCCCTTCATGCTTTGGCTAGTGATGGTGCTGAGTGCTAAGCATCCAATCCCTTCAGGTCATATCAGTGAGTTTTTTTCTTGAAACATCCTGCCTTGTTCCAACAACTTAGTTCTTTTGTCTCAGGAGCTCAAGATTTTCCCTAAAACAATAATTTTTTTTTTTTTTTTTTAAAGGGCAGGAACTAGTAATTATTAAGCCCCTGTGTGGGCTAAGATGCCAGGATTCTTATATGGGCTCAAGTTTGGTATTCTCCGACCAATGCAGAGAGAGAGGGGTTTCCCTTTTCCCTGAGGACACTGACACTCAGGCAAAAAGGCTTGGCTAGGGTCATAGGTGTCATGGAAGCAGATGCTTCTAACTTTACAGAGCTCCAAGTATTTGAGGGCCAGGACTCTTTAATTCTCCCCCCCCACCCCCGAACTTGGTTTTGAGTATAGTGTTTTTCTTCACTAGAAAAAGTGTTGCATGTAAATATTAATAATGATTTCCAAGAAGGCAGAAATGATCCTTTGAGACCCAGATTTTTTAAAAAGAAAAATCAAAATTTTCTCCCCAGATGGGTGTTAATTCTAGAGATCATTAAAAAACTCAGTGTAGCCCTTGAGATTTTTTTTAACAATAGTAGAATAGATATAATTTTTAACATTTATAAGAGCTTCAGGCAGATGTTTTAAAAGTTATATAAAATAAAAATAAAATGGAATATTTGATATTAACCTCTCATGCTATGCCTCCAAAATTTTCCATAGTTTGCTTGCATAATATTTTTTCTGCTTTAAAAATATATATGCTCCTTGCCAAAAATGTGGGGATTTCAATAAAAATTCACATAACAAAAAAAATTTATTCAAATTTCCCCCACTCAGAGTTAATTACCATTAATAGTTTGGTGTGTTTGCTTTAATAGACTTTTTTTAGAGCAGTTTTAGGTTTACAGAAAAGTTTTTTTCTGTAAAGGAGAGCTCCCATATACTAACCCTCCCTCCCCGCAGTTTCTCCGATCATTGACATCTTATGTAAGTGTGGTACATTTGTTAGAACTGATGAGTCAATATTGATACATTATGATGAACAGGTTTACATTCCAGTTCACTCTTCCTGTGGATTTTGACAAATGCATAACCACTTGTAACCACCATTTGATATTATACAGAATAGTTTTTTCACTATTTAAAAAAGCATATATAAAGTTAATTTTGACTTTCATTGGGTAATTTAATCGTTTTATGTTCTTTAGTTTAAAAATAGTTGTTATGGTTCTTTGATTATAAAAATAATCCACGTTTAAATAGTGTTGGTGGATAATAACCGTTTAAATGAATCACCTAAAAACTGGCACTTATTAAAAGAATATGTTTACAAGTTTCATTAGTTGCATGTAAACAATCAACAGAGTGTTTGGGGTCCACATCCTCGCACAGAAGGGCTTGCTTCGCCTCTGTGGTTTTCATGTGAAATTACTGATTACCCTTTGGGCCACAAGGAAAAGGTTATGGTAGTGCTTTGAGTGGGTTCACTAAACAGTACAATAAGACTTGCTCTAGTTCCTGGGGAGAAGGGTAGTTTTAAAAATCCACACCCAGTGTTTCCTTTGCTCAGAAGTGAGCACAGCCTCTGCTCCTTCGCGTAAAGAGAACTTCAAACCGAGGCAGAAGTGGGGCAAGTGGACTGGGGTAAGAGGGGTTGCTTGGGCGACTAGGTGGCTCCTCCCACCCTGGGCTTGTGAGGCTGGGAGTTGATGGGGTAGGGGAAGAGACTGGCTTGTGGGGCCCGGCCGGGGGTGATGGTATGGGGTAGTCTCTGGGGGTGGTTGGAAGAGAGCCGGGCTCGGGGTGTAGCTGAGGGCAAGAGGAGCGGGAGTTGGGGGGGAAGTGTAGCAGGGCCAGGGGCGTGGCAAGGGGGGGATATCCTGATGGGAGATGAGGGATGCCTTGAGGGGCTGGGAAAGGCTGGGAAGATGGTGGGGGAAGCCGGGATGTTGATAGGGACGGGCTTGGCCGGGTCTCCGGGCAGGGGGCGTGGCAAAGCCCGGTGGCAAAGCCCGGGTGCAGAGGGTGAGTGTGGTCGGGAGCATGGCCTAAGTGGACAGAGAACCGGGCTGGAGGCGTGGCCGAAACGGGTCGGGGGCGTGGCCTGGAGAGGAAACGAGCTCCCGACCAGGGGAGTAGTGGGAGAGCCGGGTTGGGGGCGTGGCTTGGGCGTAGCTCTAAAATGGGCTGGGGGTGTGACCCGAGGCGGGGAGGGGGCGTGGTCTGGGAGCCCGGCGGCCGCGGCGCGGGCGGGATTCAGCGCCGCGCTTTCTCGGGCAGCCGCCCCGCCCGCCGCCAGCCCAGAGGCAGCGCACCGGAGCAGAGGCTTCTGCGAGAGCCCGGCGTGCTCCGAGCTCCGTGGGACCTGGACCGGCCCTGTGTCGCAGGGACGTCTTGGATCCTCTGGCTTTGGAGGATCCGCCGAGTGGGAGCCGCACGAGGTGAGGCTGCACGCCGGCGTGCGTCTGTGCGGGGCGCGCGCGGGGCGTGGGGGCAGGCGTCTGGGGCTGTTAGCCGCGAGCCGGGGAAGAGGAATTAGCCCCAAGCGACGGCGCTCATAGCCCGAGGACGCCCTCCTCCGTCCTCCATCCTCCTGGCCGCTTCTCGGGGCAGCCCTAGCTGCCCACCTGTTGGTGCCCTGCAGTGGTTACTCGGCGACCCCCCCCAATCCCCAGTTTCGGCCAGCGGCGTTGACCCCGGGGAGCGCGTGCAGCCGGTGCTCCTGGAAGAGGTCGTCTCCGGCGCGACCCGTTCGGGGATTACTCTGGAACTTTACCCCGAGCTCCCGACTCGTTGGGCCTGGCCTTCGAGGTTGCGCAGGGAGGGCGGACAAAGGTTCGGGGAGTCTGGTGCGGCCGGTGTTCCTTTCACAGCTCCGCTCCCTCGGGTGGCGCCACCGGCACCGGCCCGGGTCTGCTGTAGCTGGTTGCCCGGGAGCGGATGCGGTCCGAGAACTTAGTTTTGAAAGCAAGATTCTCCTCAGGTCCCAGCTGCGTCTCATTTCACGAGGAAGACCGCTGGGACTCGGTGTCTGTCGCCTCTGAATTGGAAGGTTTGCTGGAGTCGGCTTGGTTCCAGTTGTGGTTGACGTGGTGCGGGAATTTGCATACTAGCCCCAGGAAGGTAGAAACCAGCAGTGCTGCTCACGTCAGGGGGAACTCAGGTGACCCGTGCTGGCTGGCGGGCCACCCATCTGACTGTGTAAAGTTAAAGAGCCTCAACAAACTTCCCCTCCCTCCAAACGCGAAAAAACAAACCAAACCAAACCAGACCAAACCAACAAACAAAAAAACTGGTTAGTTGCTTCGCCTCACTGGATGATAATGTTAATAATAGAACAATAATTTGAATTTAGTGAACACTTATTACCAAGACTATCCAAAAATCAACCCCCACCCCCCAGGTTTTCTCTGCGCCTCATCTCATTTTCTGTGTTGCCTGGTGTTTTCATTCCCACAACCCCCCTTCAAATCTCCCAGTTCTTTGCTTTCCTTTGCTGACAGGCACAGAAATCTCACTCCATTTTATTTTTGCACCATTCATAACAAATGCACCTTTTCTTCATGTCCCCCAACTTGCAAACCTCCTCATCCCATTGTTCTCCTGGTGCCTGTTAATTATGCGCTCCCCCCTGTGCTACCCTCGTTCTCTGCCCCCACATCCTTTATAGAGTTTTATGTGACTATTTCTTATACGATATTGTAATTTTCAATGACCTCCTTTGGCCCCCAAATTTGCCATCTTCCAACCAGGATGATTATCTGTTTTTTTATTTGTGCTGTGCATGTGCACATGTGTTGCTTCTCTCCCCAATTTCTCCCACATGGTGCTTTCTTGCCTTTTACCTACTTCTCGACAAGTGTTTTCCCTGCTACTGCCTTCACAGCTCGCCTTGTTTCAGTTCCTTTGGTTGTGAATTTTCTACGCCACCACCATCCCTAGGTTCCCTTTCCTCTTTTACAAATCAGTCCTCCATTACGTTGCAGACATCTTAATTTCAGACTGCCTGAAAAGGGTCCGGAGGTGGAGGGAGGGAGCCTCTGCCTTTCCCCAGGAGTACCCTGGATTTCAGGACCTTCCCATCTGCTTCGGTATCATATACATAGTTACTGGATTATGTTAATATTGATATCAATATGAATATACTTATCAAACAGTCTGGGCCAGGCCCTCTTCTGAGGGATTTATATGCACTAATACCTCATTAATCCTCCTCACATCCCTGAAATGTAGATACTGTTACTCTCCCCATTTTACAGATGAGACAAGAGAGGCTGAGAAGTAACAGGCCCAGTTTCTCAAGGCTCTCTAGTGGCAGAGCCCTTCTTGCCAGGTGCGGAGCTTCTATGCTATAGGAACTTCTGAACTCAGACATAGGCTGGGATTTGGCTTTGGAAATAAGGTCATGAATTGCACGTTTTATTTAGTCTGCAGTTTACGACAATTGAGGGCATATTATCTATACCTATAGAACAGTGCACGGGGGAAAACCCAATGCCTGATGTCCTTTGGAAAGATTGGGGACACTGTCTGGGCTGACTGTCAAATTCAAGCTTGCTTTCAGTTGGCTTCCTGAAGAGAATACATTGGTCCCCTTAGCTACAGGAAGTCTGGAAGAGAGATGATCGCCAGCAGTCTCCTGTGCATTGGGAGTTTGAGATTCACTTTGGCTTGTTGGCCAGACCTCTAGGACCCCCCTGATAGCCCTGTGATTTTATGAGTCTCGTTTATTTCTATTTCATTATGTAATCCCAAAAGCTTGTTCAAATATTTCCTTGTTGGTCTTTACCTTCCTGAAAGTTGGAGGCAAATATTTCCCCTTTTGCAGCTACTGAGGCAGAGTGTAGGTAAAGATTTTTACTTAGATAGCTGGAAGGGGTCTTACGCTCTACAGATGAGGAAACTGACCCAGCAAAGTAAAATGATGTCTCCAAGGGAAAGCAGCAGTCTCCAAAGGATCGGAAAACTGGGCTTAGATCCCAGATCTGTTGATCTTTGGTCCAGGGCTCTTCATGCCTGGCTGTACAGCTTGGTGGGTTGATCTGTCTGCTTGCTGCTGAAAACAATGAGCCTTCTTTCCTCTTCCTTTCCTGAGCTAAGAGGCTCTGGAGGGATTCATTTAAAATAGAAATTGTCAGGGTTTTCTGGGTGTTTTTTTTTGGTCTGAAAGCTAAACACTTAAAATGTTTGCTTTTGAAATATGTAATGGCATAAATGGGATCATAAAATCATGGAAGTATAAATTCAGAGGTTTTAGAAAAGTAATTTTGTTATTTCCAAAACATCAGGAAAGAACACCAAATGTACATTGCTTACTAGAGGCAAATCATATAATACATGTGCGTTTGAAGATCAGTAACTGTAATGTTTAATTGTATTTTCCATTTGCAGACAGAAATGCATTAGGCACAAAGTGCTCATATGATTTCCTTCATCCTTGCATCTCAAATGAAACAAGTGAAGGAGACAGAGCGTGTCAGGTTAGCTTTTGTTTCTGTGTTGGCTCTGCCATGCTCTCCCCCTTCTCTTGGACTGGGACTCCCACCTAAGCCCTCCTGATTCCCAGCTCCTACCTTTCTATTTAATCCCTTCCCCCCAGGAACCCTCCGGGAACCTGGAGGGTAGTATTTACCCATGCTGCTCAACTCATTCTGTATCAGTCTCTCTTGACAGAATTAAACCCTAATACCCTAAGGTACACGTCGTATTTAATTAACTTCTCTGATGCTTCTAGAATGAGAAGGGCAGTTAGGTTCCATCCTTGGGAGGATTGAGGGAACAGTCGCTCATGTAGTCATCTGTGTTCTGTGGTTGAGAGGAGGATCATTCTAACTGAAGAGCAAGTTAGATTTCTCTGCTCCCCTTTCAGAGCTGAGAAAATGGAGGCGAAGGACTTTTTCATGGCCAAAGCCTCAAAGT
The DNA here is from genome assembly GCF_010015895.1 of Lontra canadensis. NCBI lineage: Eukaryota > Metazoa > Chordata > Mammalia > Carnivora > Mustelidae > Lontra > Lontra canadensis. The sequence goes on along the minus strand of NW_022631097.1, from coordinate 4,868,499 downwards.
AAGTGACAAGGATGAGACTGGAGCACTGGGCTGCCTGGCTCAGGAGATCTGGGTGTATGCTTCCATGTGTCTGTCTCCTCTGTCCCTTGTAACTCCCTTTGGCTACACTCTTTTGCAGAGGCTTTTCCGAACTAGATGGTTCCTGTTTGGTGAGCTGCAGATATAACAGGCTCTCAAGAGTTTCAGGGCCCATCCCTGTCTGTCTCACTTGGGGTGCACATGGCGCTTTGTCACTGCCTGAGAGGGCCCTGGGAGCTGCTGCCATGCCACGAATGGAAAGAGGATGATATAGATTTCTAATACATGGCAGTGACTGTGGTCAGAATGTCCACGTTTGTGGATGCAGGTAATATCGCGTCCTTTTGCCTAATATTCAAATGTCCTGGAGACAGAACTGTTACCTGACCTTCACCAGGACCTTAAAGGACTAGATTTCTTGGTCAGATATAACCTCTGCCCGTTTCCCTGCAGTAGGACCACTCTGTGTCATTGTGGAAGAAATGAGAACTCAACATTGTAATTTCAGGGACCCTGTGCCTGACTCAAAATATCTTTGGGCACTCTTGCCTGCCAGATCTGGACTGGAACCTTCCTCTGCCTCCCATCCTCACTCTCTGGAGTCAGCCAGGTTGGGGAGCTCTGAGAGGACTCTGCATGGCTAACTTGGAAGAAGAGGGCAGCCAGTCTTTCCCCAGCCCCCACTGACACCATGACAGAGTTTGTTCCCTAAGACTGGCAAGCTGTCCTTGGAGAAAAATAGAACGCAGGTCTGAAATGACCAGACAGACTGGAAAGTGTTGGTGGAGGGAGGCAGCCTGCCGGAAAGTGGGAAACTGCGATCTCTGCTCATGGGCGGGAGGGCGGGTCCAGGATTTTATTGTCTTAAAACGGAGGGACAGGAGGCAGGGAATGAGATATGTTCCTGCTACTGGAACTTTGATCACAATCTTTTGTAGAAATTATCGTTCCACATAAACAGTGAGCAGTCCTGTACTTGAGTGTTAAAATTACAATTCAGTCACATTAAACACATTTCTGAGGTCAGGCCCTAGTATTTAACCACCATGTATGGTGAGAGATGGAGTCCTGAGTCCTGAAACAACTTACACATGTACGTTGAGACACATCCAGCTTATACACTGAAATCAGCTATCGCTGTGAGAAAACCAGCTCCTGCTTGAGAAATTTGCTCCATTCCCACCCTTCCTGGTAGAATGGCGTGCTCGCATGTGCATGCTTATTGCGTACCTTTTATGTGCCAGGCCTGTGCCGGATGGGGAAGATGGAAAGAGTCCTCAGAAACAGCTGTGGTCCTCAAGGAGCCTCACACTCCTGTCCAGTGGGAGAGGTAGATGTGTGAAAGGAAAGTCTTAAAATGTGTAGCAGATATGGTGATCGGTTTGTGAGGAGGGGGTTTAGGGAGCCCATGAGAGATCTAGGATCCAGGAAGCCTTCCTGGAGGAGGAGTTAACTACAGCCCGGCTGAATGGGCTGAGCAGATTGGGGAAGGAGCTGACAAAGGGAGGCATAATGCAGGTGGATTCAGCCAGATTGAGTAAGCACAGGTGGGGAGACAGACTTTAGCTCGGGGACCCTAGGGACTCTGAACACTTGTGCATGGCTGAAGCTCCCAGCTTATCATTTATGACTGTTTGGAGCAGTGGCTTGGCCTGAGTATCACTTGGGGATTTGTTAGAAGAGCAAATTCTAGGGCTTTCCCTCAGACCTATGGAGAGCTTCAGAGGTTCAGGCTCTGAGAAACACTGTTTTAGAACATGTGCTTTCAAGAGGCCCTAAACAGTTACTCTTCATGGCTACGCGATAAGGTTTTCAGAGAGTGAAAACTCCGTTCCTACCTGGTTGGATTGGGTAGGATTTTCCTCAAGTCCACAGCAGTCCACATGTCCTGCATTTCTTTGCCAAGGGTATGTACTTTCTCACAATTTCTCCCCGCCCCTCACTTCATTTCATTGCCCACTAGTGTTTTATATTATTTCTGTAACACCTCCATCTTTCCTGATTTTTAGTGTTGGCAATAGTCAAACTGAGTTTCAGATCCTAATTCTGCTATGTGGTCTTTGGAAGGTATTACCCTTTCTGTGCCTCAGTTGCCTTATCTGAAAAATGTAGGTAGGAACAGTACCCAGCCTTTTGGTACCGTTTCAAACCTCACCGCACATTTGAATTAGCCAGGTTTGGTTTTTGTTTGTTTGTTTGTTTGTTTGTCTTTTTTTAAAGTTGATACCTACTCCCATCCCAAATACTGTGATTCGTTTTGGGTGTGACCTAAGCACTGAAATTTTTAGCAGCTTCCCATGTGCAGGGAGGTTTGGGAATCACTGTGCTCAGCTGTTGGGGGGATGAAATGAGTCCATTCTTGCTTAGCAGAGTGCCTGGCGCAGTAAATGCTTCGTATATACGTGTGCTGGCGGAGGCTCTGATGGTTTTATGGCAGCAGGAGGGGAAAGTGAGCCATTTCAGTTGTTTGATGAATACTTGTTAATTGTCAAACGCCTGTTGGTTTGGAAATCTCTGGTGGTCCCGTCTTTTGTTCTGAGAGTTGAGAGGTGAAATAGCCCAGTGCCATGGATCTCCACATCTAATTCTCTAAGCCCTCGCTTTGCAAGGGTCATGCTGTAAACAGAGTGTGTCCTCCCCCACAGCCTTCTCAGCCCTGGGCACCATTTTCCCACTTCTGTATGGAAACACTTCAATTTTTGGAATATAACCTTTCTAAAATCATGAAGTAGCAATGCTTTACAACATGGGTGAGGAGTACTTAATAGCTGGGGACCATTACTGTCTACGTTTTTCAGATAAGGCAATTGAAACACAGAGAGGTAAGTGCCTTCCCAAGGTCACAGAGTTAGCAAGCCGCAGAGTTGGGATCTGATCGCAGTTTATTTTGTACCTGTTCTAATCTGTCATTTGTACCTAAATGCCAGTTTTCAAACCTGGAATAAATCTTTAGACTTGGTCTCTTTGGCATGGTTCTATTTTCTGGGATCTAAATGTCGCTATGTCCTAAATTACGTATTTCTAACCATTACTTGAAAAGATGTATAATCTTTTTGCATGCCCTGTCTTGTCACATACATTAAATCAACCTTTATTCATTGTTTTATTAATTTGACAACTATTGATAAGCGCCTGCTTTGTACCAACACAGCCAAGCTAGCAAGTTTATTCCTTCCCCTCCTTCTGTGGAGGGACAAACATGTCTCTGTCTCTATCAGCATGTGTAAGTATTTTGGTTTTGATTTATAACTGCAGCCTTTTCTATACCTGTCTCTTTTGGTGGCATAATTCCTCAACTTTTAATAATGGAACATCTGAAGGACATTTTTCCTGTTGACTTCATGGGCCTTCCTTGAAGCCTGCTGAGATTAATCAAGCCAAACCCCATGCAACAATTATTCTAATTTATCCTGGCAAGTTATTAAAATGTAGGTTGCCTGGGACCAGGAGGCTTGAGTAAGTGAGCAGTAGTTAGTACCCTCAGAAGGAAATGGGTGATGCAGTTTGAGTTCTGTGGGTTTGTTCTATCTTTCAGTCTAGAATCCGTCCTTGTAGTGTGGCCAAACTAAGCAAAGAATGAGAAATAAGTGAATTCATATCTCAGGTTTCTGATTTGTGCTCTTTCTGTGAAAAAGAGTACATGTTTGGTTTTGTTTTCTGTGTCAGGCATGCAAGTAATTGGTGTTTACTGTGAGATTGGCCCTGGGACATTTAAGTGTGTGCTGCAAATGGAAATAATTGATTCACTATATTTGTTCTGCTGCCCAATTACTAAGTGAAAACCTACCACTGGGGAAACTTTCGTGGAGCCAGCACACAAGTGGCTCAGTATTATGGTAAAGACTAGCCTCCATTGTGTGGTCTTACCATTATCACTGCAGTTACTCTCAGACTGAATAGGCTTTAGAAATAGAGGCCTTCAAAGGACTTGCCCTTGCTTAAATGTTCCATGGATCCTTCTGAAATAACATCCCCCAAGTCCTCGTTGAAAACAGTAAAGAAGGCAAGGCTATATTAATATCTACAAGCTTTAGTTATATTCAGAAGGATTATATATTCAAAATGAGAACAGTTCGAAGTACATTTAGGTTTTAAACATTTGAGGTTAACAGTCTGAAATGCGCTAGGAAAAAATAAGCAAAATGTTCTCTAAAATGGTATGTTTTAAAATCTGCTAGACCTGTTTTCTCTACCTTTGAGTTTTCTGAAACAAATCTAAACTTCCCCAGTGATTGCTTGGCTCATCTTACCGAGGAGCCTACTTGTTTTACCAAATCCAGTTTCAACTCTACCAATAAAGGCATCTCTCTCTGTGACCTTAGGCCACTTCTCCAAAACTATTGTGTCCTGTACTTCCCGGAAAAGGATTGCATACTTTACGTGCCAGCTTCGGTTCTGGCCATGATCTGTGGTGTACTTGTGCACATGTACTTGTGTGTGTGTGTGTGTGTGTGTGTGTGTGCATGTGTGTGTAGGGTAGGTGTATATGCTGGAGTCAAAACCACATACTGTGTTCTGACAGTGTGACATAGAGTGAACTCCTCATTACATAAAGTTCCCTTCTAAGTTGAGTCTTAGACTCCTGGCCTCACTAAGTAAGTGAATGAATTCTGAATTGTGGAATTGTGAATAAGGAAAGTGGCAACTTCTCTTGAACCCTTAGTTTTTTAATGACAAGTCATGGCAAGGTGTGGGTAAGAAGAGTGATTTATAAATGTGCAGCTTGTGGAATCAGGCTGTCTGGGTCGTATTTGTATCTCCAAGTGCAGTCCTTACCACCTGGCGTTGGTATAAACAGCTCTTGCTCAGTATTGAGCCGCCTGGAGGCAGGCGCTTGTCTCCAGGCTTAGCCTTGGAAATGCCACACGCACCTGGCTGAGCATCCCGTGCTTCTGTGAGTCAGGATGGCTTCTGGATAATGACAATGCTCTGCTCCTTGAGACGTAGGGACCATTCATTCATAAATGCAGACCCAGTTTGGGCCAGGGTGAGGCACTGTACTGAGGGCACATGGACAGGGTCAAGTCTAAGTTGTAACTCTGGCAGAGCTTAGCCCTCCTGTCCCCTGCGAGTCTCACCTTTTCTCATTAGATCTCACTTTTGGATGGGAGGATAGTGATGAAGATTCACTTCCTCTTGGCTTTGCTCTCTGGGCTAGAATCCTCTTCCAGGGCAGTGACATTCAGGAGAAGGGAGAGGGTAAGTATGCTTTCTTCTGCCTGTCAGTGGTTCTGCCGGATGATCATCTGGTCTTCTCTTAACTCCAGTCAGAATTAGGAAAAATTCCCTGGGCTCTGAGAACGGGGTCTGCTTGCCTTCTAACATAGAAGAAACATGGAGGAGGAAGCAAGAACTCTTTCTGCTTTTTCTAATCTTTATTTCTAATCTGACCCCTTATCCAAGGTGCTCACCCTGAAAGGGTACTGAGCCAGAAGCCTTCCTGGTACATAGAAGCCAGACTGATCTAGCATTACAAGGTCAGTGCTTACAGGTAGATAGGTCAGAGCATAGAAAATTGCTACCACTGCCTAAATATGTCTTGATTTGGTAGCATAGTTAACTTACATTTTCATTCTAGCACAACTGCGGGAAGTTGATCGCATTGACTTCCTGGGGGCTATTTTCAAGCCTGCTGAGATTAATTAAATCAAGCCCCATGTGACAATTATTCTAAAGTAAAGTGGTTTATTAAATTTTGGTGCATGCTGGACTACCAAATTGAAATTATTCAAGTAGATGATTACAGTTTTGTTGATTTCGTACTATAGGAGTTTAATACCCTTCTTTCATTTTTATGAGCAGATACTGCCAGTCTCTTAGATTTCCTTTCCTGCTGGGATGAAGAATCTCTAAAGGAAGAAGGACATGGCCTATTGTCAGTAGGACAGTGTTGTTTTCTTGGCTTTCCTGGAAAGCCATCTCTGTAGAGGCCAGGTCTTACTCTACACAGTGGAGGTTGGGGATTTTTAAGAACCCTTTGTGTCACTTGGGACACTTTTCTTCTGAGATGAAGATAGTGGGTATCTGTGCAGATCAGTCTGGGATAAAGAACATTGTGAAAGGAGACCTGGCTCAGCAGGAGGGTTCCCAGGCTGTCATCATTACTGAGCTGGGACAGCCACCTTCTCTGTGTATGTCCAGGTCACCTGGAAAGACCTGGGAAGCACCTTAGTCGTTAGTGAGAGAAGATTTGAAAAAACCCACAAAACTTTTGCAAGCATGTGTCTTTGTCACTGTCACAAAAGTACACTTTCATTTGCTCCTTTAAAGAGAACTAGATCCCCCTGTGACCAGTTATGACACATGCCTCGTTACAAATTCTTCCTCTGCCTTGTGTAAAGTCATCACTGCAGGAGTCAGAATGAGCTTAGAAAACACTTCTCATGGATTGTTAGTTGGAAAGAGATGTGCCCATAGGGAGAATCCTATAGCTCTGTCCTCATATGAGGGAGAAATTCAGAGTCCTGGCAGGACCCCCCACTCACTGACTGCTCACCCAGAGATATGGATGGTTTCAGATTCCCAAGGAAGTGACTCTTGTGTCACCTGAGGGCAAAGGGACTTGGGAAGCATTGCCCATTGGCTGCCTCATGTTTTCAGGGCCGCCATTTGGCAAGAGGGGAAGGAAGATGATGAAGTAGTGATCTTCATCTCGGAACCCACAGGGAAGATCTGATGGCATCTGCTGCTTTCATGTGGAGGACAGACAAGGAGAATTGGTGCGGGGAAGGCTGTCTGTCACTGACGTGGTCTCCTGGATGGCGTTATGACTGCAATGCCGCTTGCTTCTCCCATAGTGTGATGCAGATAACAGTGGAAGTGTTTCAAGGGTTAGGTGAATGGCTTCAAAGGAAGCCTTATAGAGAGGGCTGATAATTACCCACAGCCTAACAGGCAGGTGGCCACACCTTCTTGCTGGTGCCTGACTGGGTATCCTGTGCCGGAATTATACAGACTGCTGGTGTTGGTCCTAGGCTCTTCTGCTGACCTCATCTGCATCCATTGTTGCGGATATTCAGCCAAATGCACACCCAGATCCCAATAATTGGTTGTGTGGAAGACGATGGTACATAGGTTGTTTTCATTAACTAGAGTAAGGTTGGTAAAAGTGGACATCTGACACAGAAGAGGCAGGAGTTTGCTGAAGAAGGGAGTGGGGATTTGAGAGTTAAGGCAATATATAATTGTATTTGTGGAGAGTTTTAAATTCTTGTTTATTAATTTTAATTGAACTTTTCATTTTGAAATAATGGTAGATATACATGCATGATGTGGTACAATGATATTTACATGATAGAGTACAACATCACAATTAGGATATTGACATTGATATAGTCAAGATACAGACATTTCCCATTATCACGAAGATCCCTCATGTTGTCCTTTTATGGCCATACCCACCTCCCTCCTGTCCCCACTCCTTCCTTTCCCTCTTTAGCAGCCACTAATTTGTTCTCCATATAATTCTGTCATTTAAAAAAATTTATAAAATTGGAACATATTATGTTTAGGATTGCTTTTCTCACTCAGCATAATTTTCTGAAGATACTAGTTCTTCTTTAGACATGTGGTTTGCAAATCTCTGTTCTGACTAGTTTTCCCTTTTAGCTCGTAACCAGGTTCTCTGCAGAACAGAAGTTTTTAATTCTGATGAGGTCCAATTTATTGATTTGTTTTCCCTTTTATGGATCATATTTTTCATGTCAAGTCTAAGAAAAAGAATTCTTTGAAGATTGTCTTCTATTTTTTTAAGTCTTATAGTTTTACATTTTAAACTTAAATTTGTGATCGTTTCAGAATACCTGGGTGGTTCACTCAGTTAAACCTCTGCCTTTGGCTAGCTGGGGTTATGATCCCTGAGTCCTGGGATCAAGTCCCATGTTGGGTTCTTCGATCAGTGGGGAGCCTCCTTCTTCTTCTGCCTGCTGCTCCCCCTGCTTGTGTGTGCCCTCTCCCTCTCTCTGAGACAAATAAACAAATAAAATCTTTAAATTTATAAACCTTTTGAGTTTTTGTATAAGGTGCGAGATTTAGGTCATGATCTTGGTGGTTTCGTTTATTTGTTTTGTTTTGTTTTGCCTGTGGATGTCGAGTTGCTCCAGCACTTTTTTGTTGAGAAGGCTATCCCTCTTCCATCAGTTGCTTTGTACCTTTATAAAAGGTAAGTGGGCATATTTATGTAGGTATTTCTCTGGGTTCTCTTTTCTGTCCAATTGGACTGTTATACCTCAGCCAGTATCACAGTTTTGTTTCCTGTAGTTATGAGTCTTGACATTGGACGGACTGATTCCTCTCATTTTATTTTTTCAGAATTGTTTTAGCAATCCTAGCTCCTTTCCCTTTCCATATAAATTTTAGAATAATCTCTTATCTATAAAAAATCTTGCTGGAATTTTGGGAGAATCAGCATCTTTAGTGTTGAGTCTTTCAATCAATAAACTCAGTGTATCTTTCCATTGATTTTATCATCATTGTGTAGTTTTCACCTATAATTCCTGTTCATGATTTAGATTTATACCTAAGTATTTCATTTTTTGACTGTAAATAATATTGTATTTTTTATTAAGATATAATTAGTAGACAATATTACCTAAGTTTCAAGTGTGCAACATTATATTTTGACATCTGTTTGCACTGTGAAGTGATCACTGCGAAAAGTCTAGTTACCATCCGTTGCCATGCAATTGACCTCCTTCACCCATTTTTGCACCCCCACTCACCTTCCCACTCGGGTAGCCACCAATCTGTTCTCTGTATCTGTGAGCTTGTTTTTATTTTGCTTACTTACTTGCTTGTTTGTTTAGATTCACGTATGAGTGAAATCATGGTGTTTGTCTTTATATGTCTGACTTATTTTACTTTAGCCTAATACTCTCAAAGTCCATAATGGTTTGTATTTTTAATTTTGATGGCCATGTGTTCATTGCTGTATATAGAAATAAAGTAGGTTTTTTAGTATGTTTAGCTTATATCCTACAACCTAGCAGAACTCATTCATTAGCTCTAGGAATTTTTTGGTAGATTCCTTGGGATTTTCTATGTATACAGTCATGTCCTCTGCAGATTGGAATGGTTTAATTTTTGCCTTTCCAATGTATATGCCTTTTATTTCCTTTTCTTGCCTTATTGCACTGGCTAGAATTTCTAACATTATGTTGGATAAGAAAGTGGTGAGAGCAAACATCCTTGTCTCTCGTTTCTGATCTTAGGAGAAAAGCACCCTGTCTTTCGCAGGCTTTTGGTTAATGCAAGTTGAAAAAGCTCCCATGTATTCTGTTGTCATTGCTGTTGTTTTTTAAATGGTGAATGGGTGAATGGGTGTTGAATTTTTTTTCCAAGATTTTATTTATTTATTTGACAGAGAGAGAGAGAGAAAGAGAGAGAGAGAGGGAACACAAGCAGGGGGAGCAGCAGGCAGAGGGAGAATCAGACTCCCTGCTGAGCAAGGAGCTCAATGCGGGGCTCAATCCTAGGATCCTGGGATCTTGACCTGAGCCAAAGGCAGATGCTTAATCACTGAGCCACCCAGGCATCCTGAATGGGTGTTGAATTTTATCAGGTACTTCTTCTGTGTCAGTTGATGTGATCATATGATTTTTTCTCTAGGCTGTTAATATGGTAGATTATATTTATTAATTTTCAAATATTAAAAAACTCTTGGATCACTGGAATAACCCCAAGTGCATATCGGCCCCACTTGTTCATGTGCATAATTATTTTTATATATTGCTGAATTCTAGTTTGTTAATCATTCTTGTGTTTGTATTCATGAGCAATATTACATCTGTAAGTTGTGGTTTTTTGGAGGGGGTGAGTATTATCTTCTAGTTTTGGTATCAGGGTAACAATAACTTCATGAAATTAAGAGTAGGGAAGTATTTCCTCCTCTTAAATTTCCTGGAAGGTTTATGTAGAAATGGTGTTAATTCTTTTTTAAACATTTGGTAGACTACTTCAGTGAGATTCTCTGAGCTCTGGAGATTTCTCTTTTGGTATCTTTGAAATTGCAAGTTCAAGTTCCTTAATAGTTAAGGGCTGTTGAAGTTATCCATTTCATATTGTGTGAATTTTGGTAGTTTGTGTTTTTTTTAAGCAAATGGCCCATTTTGTCTAAATTGTCAAATTTATGTATATAGAGTTTGTAATATTCCCTTATTGGCCTTTTTATATCTGGGAGGGGGTCTATAGTGAGATCTTGTTTCATTACTGATGTTGGTATATGGTGTCTTCTTTTTTCTTTGTCAGTCTTGTTAGAAGTTTGTGAGCTTTATTAATCTAAAAAAACCAGCTCTTAGTTTAATTGATTTTCTCTATTTTTCTATTTTCAGTTTGTTTTTATCTGCTCTTACCTGTGTTATTTCCTTCCTTTTTCTTTCTTTGGGTTTATTTTGTCCTTTTTCTAGGTTCTTGAGGTGGGAGTTTACTGATTTGAGATGTTTCTTCTTTTTAATATGTATTTATTTCATGCTATAAATTTCCCTCAGAGTACTGCTTTAGGTATATCCTATAATGATATATTTCAGTTTCACCTTCATTCAGTTAAATGTGTTTTTTAAAATTTCTCTTTGTCTTCTGTTTTGACCTGTGGATTATTTACATGTGTCTTGCTTACTTTCTAAATATTTGGAGATTTTTCTGTTATCTTTCTCTTACTGACTTCTACTTTATTCGATTTTGGTAGGAGAATACATTCTATATGACTGTATTTCATTTTATTTTATTTTAAAGATTTTTTATTTATTTGACAGGCAGAGACCACAAGTAAGCAGAGAAGCAGGCAGAGAGAGAGGAGGAAGCAGGCTCCCCACTGAGCAGAGAGCCCAATGTGGGGCTTGATCCCAGGACCCTGGGATCATGACTCAAGCCGAAGGCAGAGGCTTTAATCCACTGAGCCACCCAGGCGCCCCATTCTTTATGATTTTAGTTTTTAAAATGTTTTTGAGTATTGTTTTATAGCCCATGATATTGTCTGTCTTCATATATCTCCCATATACTCTTGAACAAGAATATATATATTCTGCTGTTGTAGGATGGAATGTGCTATGAATGTTTCATCCTTTTGGTTGATGTTGATACTCCTGAAATGGAGTGTTGTAGTGATGTTGGTAGTAGCTGTTTTTTGTTTTTGTTTTCTTTTTCTTTTTTCTGGTAATGGAGGGGGAATAGGATTAGATAGCAGAGAATTTGAAGTCATATTGTCCAGCAAAAATACGGAGACCAATAGTCTGTGTTGCCAGTTTAAGGTAACTTTGACAACCATCCAAGGAGAGAGTAGTTTATATTCTGAAAATATAAGTACTAGAGGGCCATTTCTTCAAATCATTGTTTTAGAATTAGAAAGTCTGAAGAAAACCAAGCTTAATCTGAAAATCAAAGGTCAGACAGCTAAAGTTGCCAACCAGGACAGGGAAAAAAGGTTATGTTTTAAGTTTGTTTGGATTACTTTTTGTTGAATAGTATTTATGAGTTAACTAACTTATTGTGTACTAAGTACTTTACTTAATCATTACTATAATTAGATCCAGAACAGAGAAGTAGATTATTAATATAAAAGCTAGACTAATTTATTCTAAAACATTTGTTGTGTAACTTCTCTATTCCTGACGTGGCACTAGTTCCTGAGGTTATAAAAATAAACTAGAGCAACATGGACTTAAGTATCCTTTATTCTCCCACAGAAGGAAAACCTAGAAATCTCAATGGCTAAGACTGACATCTAGGAAACATAAGAATAAATTCAGCCTTGAATATTATTATAGTTTCATAGCCTATAAATTTAAATTTGAAAAATAATATTAAAAATGTTTTGTAAGGGACGCCTGGGTGGCTCAGTTGGTTGAGCGGCTGCCTTCGGCTCAGGTCATGATCCCAGGGTCCTGGGATCGAGTCCCACATCGGGCTGCTTGCTCAGCAGGGAACCTGCTTCTCGCTCTGCCTCTGCCTGCCACTCTATCTGCCTGTGCTCACTCTCATGCTCTCTCTCTCTTTGACAAAAAATAAATAAAATCTTTAAAAAAAAAAAAATGTTTTGTAAGAGATATATATTTTATTACATGGTTACCTAGTGGCTTTCAATTAAAGCCTGGTATTTCTTGCATGTCTCCTGTGTGCCAGGCACTGAAATGGGTACAGAGGGTCTGCATTCGTTCAGCCCCTTGTCCTTAAGCCTGATATAAAGATAGAGGCCGGATGTAAATTTCTTGAACTTATATTCATCTTTGTGTTTTATTTGTTAAGAAAAAGAAGCTCCCATGTGTAATGGAAAATTTTTTATTTACATCTTTTTTTAAGAACACAGCTTTATAAAGAATGTCTGTGTAAGTTGTGTTGAACTTAAATGTAAACAGATCTAGTAGCGGCATCAATACTGAAATTATTCCACATTGTTTTGTAAACACATCTATTAGTTTAACCTGTTCAACCAGGTACAGTTACAGAAGGGCAATAAAGACCTTGGTCCATTACTTTTCATGTAACACCACAGAAAGTGAGAAAATACAGTTAAATTTATCGTAGTCTTTGCTTTCTTTTTCTCCATGACATCATAGTTTCCCTTTAATATCTGTTTTTCAGATCAGAAAACATGTTATTTTCCCAGACAACCAGTTGCTTTGATTAATGGGGCCAGGTCAGTCCAAGGACAGACTAAACACACAGGAACCTGGCATGATTCCTAGAAATGATCCTCAATCTTCCTTCTCTCACCTTGGGGCTCTTTAATTACTGTGTTTTCTGTGAAAATGGAGTCTGGTAATTTTCTGAAGAAGCTCCATATATCAGAACAAATGATAGGTGTTTGGTCGATAAGCTCTTAATTATTTTTTTTTAAAGATTTTATTTATTTATTTGACAGAGAGAGAGATCACAAGTAGGCAGAGAGGCAAGCAGAGAGGGTAAAGCAGGCTCCCTGCTGAGCAGAGAGCCTGAAGTGGGGCTCAATCCCAGGACCCTGAAACCATGACCTGAGCAGAAGGTGTAAAGGCTTAACCCACTGAACCACCCAGGCATCCCGATAAGCTATTAATTGTTAATGAATAATAAGTTCATGCTTCATTTTGTATCACTTTATTAACAAGTCTCCTCCTTTCTTGTATAAAAAAAGTTGAGAGTGATACTGTCTTTCAACTTCTGTATTATTTATAATATTTTATATTATTTATATATAATTATGTAATATATTATTATATAGCATTATTTATAATACTTTATATTATTCCTTAGTCAATCAAAGCATGGTGGTCCTGAACATTACTTCCCTGATTCACCATTATGTTTAACTGTTGCATTTCGTTTTTGTAGATATTTGGAGAAAGTAGTTAGATACTTTTATAATAATTTAGGCATGTATCAGTTAGTGAGGCTGATATGGTTTGCCTTCTGTAAATCACATAACTTCTTTGAGCCTAATTGTTTCCTTTTCTATAAAATGGGCCTGGCTGATAATAAGTGACCCAGCTGTTTATTATGGCTGTTTTCATTATAACATGCTAGCCTGTGAGCTCCAGAAGATTGATAGCTGTGGCTGATTTATATCTGTATCTCCAATCTGTGACAGCCCAGATACTGCAAATGTTTATGGCATTTGGGGCCAGGCAGGTAACACAAGAGCTATGCAGTCTCACATGGAAACTCTGTAGGTTCCACCTATAGGATCCAATGGGAACGTGGCCCAGTGTTAGCAAACCCTCCTATTTTCCAAGAGAATCCAGAATCCTGCATTCTAAGTGAAATCTCTTTCTTCTTAAATATTGCTAATTAATTCGGTTTAAGAAAAATCCCCTATGTAGGCCAAACAAGGTGTGGGCACTAGGAGATTTAACCCAAAGCCAAAGCTTTGCTACCTGAGCATGCTCTTAAAAAATGTTCGTTGAATTAACAGCAGTGAACAGTAATGTTCATTGACTTATTGAGCTCCTTTATCTTATGACTGCCATGATAGAGATTGTTTTGATACTTCTGAGGAATATACATCTGTCTTCCGACAGAGCTTTTTTAACTAGACAATTAAGATATTACTTACACAGAATTATTAAAAACATTTACCAATAACAAGTACTGTAAATGAGCTTACTATGTGCCATGCATTGGTAGGAAAGTATTATTAATCCATATAAAAAGATGCACAAATTAAAGATCGGAAAGTTTAAATAATGACCCAAGCAGCTACATTCTGCTTAATGGCAGAGTGAGATTATAACCCAGCAGTTCATACTGTACCATTCCTGGCTGTTAACACCTTTTGTCCAGATTAAGAATGAGTTAATACCATAGCAAAGCAACTAGCCTTATTTATTTTTTTAAAACAGCTTTATGGAAATATAATTAACATACCATCTAGTTCATTCATTTAAAGTGTAAAACTGAGGTGTTGTTAGTATAGTCATAAAGTCATGCCAATTATCACCATTGTCAATTTTAGAATATTTTTATCACCCTAGAAGGGAAATCTGTCCCTATTAGTAGTCACTCCCCATTTCCCCCCAAACTCCTAGGCCTTGGCAATGACTTAATCTACATTCTGTCACTATAGATCTGCCTTTTCTTGACATTTCGTATAAGGAATCATACACTATGTGGCCTTTTGTGTGTGTGTGTGTGTTGTTTTTTGTTTTTTTTTTTCAGTCAGCATGGCATTTCAGGGTTTGTGCTTGTAAGCATTCTGAGTCCTTCATTTCTCTTGAGTAGTGAATAACCTTCCATTTCATGTATATATCACATTGCATTTGTTCACTGGTTTATGGCCATTTGGGTTGTTTATAGTTCTTGGCTATTACGGACAGTGCTGCTATGAACATGCGTGTCCATGTATTCCTGTAGACCTGTGTTTTTACTTCCCTGGGGTAAAATTGACATTGCTTGGATACTTGATAACTCAAGGTTTGACCTTTTGAGGAACCGTCAGACTGTTTCACAGAGACTGCGCTATTTTACCTTCCCACCAGTGATATATGGGGATTCCAATTTCTCCACTTCCTTACCAACACTTGTGCATATTTTTAAGAATTGTGGTAAAATTCACATATCAAAATTTTCCATCATAGCCATTTTAAAGCATACAGTTCAGTAGTAGTAAGTACGTTCACATTGATGTACAGCCATTACCGCCATCCGTCCCCATCACCCTTTCCATCTTGTGGAGCTGAAACTGTGTACCCGTTAAACAGTAGCTCCCCATTATCCCCTGTTCCCAGCTGCCGGCAGCCATTAGTACATTATGCCACAAGTTCTTTATGATTTTGACTATTATAAATACCTTGTGTCAGTTGAAGCGTAAAGTATTCGTATTTTTGTGACTGGTTTATTTCACTTACAGTGTCCTCAAGGTTCATCCATGCTGTATCATATGTCAAAATTTCCTTCCTTTTTAAGATGGAATAATATGCCATTGTATGTATATGCCACATTTTCTTTCTTTCTTTCTTTCTTTCTTTCTTTCTTTCTTTCTTTTTCTTTCTTTCTTTCTTATTTTTTTATTAATGTATATATTTTTTAAAGATTTTATTTATTTGTCAGAGAGAGAAGAGCGAGAGCGAGCACAGGCAGACAGAGTGGCAGGCAGAGGCAGAGGGAGAAACAGGCTCCCTGCCAAGCAAGGAGCCCAATGTGGGACTCGATCCCAGGACGCTGGGATCATGACCTGAGCCGAAGGCAGCCGCTTAACCAACTGAGCCACCCAGGCATCCCTATGCCACATTTTCTTTACCCAGTCCACTGTTGAACCTTTCAGTTACTTTCACCTTTTGGCTATGGGGAATAATGGTGCTGTGAGCAAGGGTGTACAAATGTCTCTTTGGAATCTTGCTTTCAGTTCTTTTGGGTTTGTATAATTGGAATTGCTGAATAATTTCTTTCTTTTTTTTTTTAAGATTTTATTTATTTATTTGACAGACAGAGATCACAAGTAGGCAGAGAGGCAGGCAGAGAGAAAGGGGGAAGCAGGCTCCCCACTGAGCAGAGAGCCTGATGTGGGGCTTGATCCCAGGACCCTGGGACCTGAGCCGAAGGCAGAGGCTTTAACCCACTGAGCCACCCAGGTGCCCCGGAATTGCTGAATAATTTCTAACTTTATCTGGCTGTGTTCAGAGATGATATTTTGTATGATAGCTATCTTTTTAAGTCTTTTTTTTTTTTTTTTTTTAAAGATTTTATGTGTTTGACAGAGAGAACACAAGTAGGTAGAGCAGCAGGCAGGGTGGGGAGGAGGAGAGCAGGCTCTCCACTGAGCAGGGAGCCCAATGCGGGGCATGATCCCAGGACTCTGGGATCATGACCTGAGCCGAAGGCAGCCGCTTAACTGACTGAGCCACCCAAGTGCCCCTTTTTTTTTTTTTTTAAGTCTTAAGACTTAATTTGTGACTTAACATTTGGTCTGCCCTGGAAAATGTCCTATGTGCCCTTGAGAAGAATGTGTGCGCTGTGGTTGGAGGAAGCATTTTGTGTCTGTCAGATCTAGTAC
Organism: Lontra canadensis; assembly: GCF_010015895.1. Taxonomy (NCBI): domain Eukaryota; kingdom Metazoa; phylum Chordata; class Mammalia; order Carnivora; family Mustelidae; genus Lontra; species Lontra canadensis. The sequence goes on along the minus strand of NW_022631097.1, from coordinate 4,852,025 downwards.
TTTATTACATTGTTTGAATTCTCTCGTTTCCTTACTTCTGGTTCTCTGCATTACTGTTGAGTGGGGTATCAGAGTCTCCCAAGTATCATTGTGGAACTGTATTTCTTCTTCAATTCTGTCAGTTTTTCCTTCATGTATATGTTTTTGTGATCTGAAATTACGAATGGTATATTTTTAAGTCCAGTATAGTTAGCATACAGTGCTCCCTTAATTAATTTAGTTTGAGGTGTATGATACAATGATTCAACAATTCTTTACATTACTCCACGCTCATCATGATAAGTGTACTCTCAGCCCCCTTCACCTATTTCACCCATCCCCTCATGCTCCTCTTCTGATTACCATCTGTTTATTCTCTGTATTTAAGAGCCTAATTTTTTGGTCTTTTTTTCTTTGTTTTGTTCCTCAAATTACACATGACTGTAATCGTACGGGGTTCATCTTTCTCTGACTTTCTTCTCTTAGCATTATACTCTGTAGATCCATCTATATTGTTGCTAATGTCAAGATTTCATTCTTTTCTATGGCTGAGTAATAAATAGTCCATTGTGTATATGTATCTCTTCTTCTTTATCCATTCATCTATATTGGGCTGCTTCCATAATTTGCCTATTGTAAATAATGCTGCAGTAAACATAGAGGTACACGTACCTTTTTGAATTAGTGTTTTCAGATTCTTTGGGTAGATATCCAGTAGTGGGATTATTGGATCATATGGTAATTCTGTTTTTAATTTTTGAGGAACCTCCATACTGTTTTCCACAGTGGCTGCACCAGTTTGCGTTCCCATCAACAGTGCACAATGGTTCCTTTTTCTCTGCATCCTTGCCAATGCTTGTTCTATCTTGTGTTTTTGATTTTAGTCATTCTGACAGATGTCATTGTGTTTTTGATGTTCATTTCTCTGATGATGAGTGATATTGAGCATCTTTTCATGTGTCTGTTGGTCATCTGTATGTCTTCTTTGAAGAAATGTCTGTTCATATCTTCTGCCCATTTTTTAACTGAATTGTATAGGTTTGTTTGGGTTTTTTGGTGTTGGGTTGTATAAGTTCTTTATTTTGGATACTAACCCTTTATCAGATTGTCATTGGCAGTTATTTCTCTCATTCAGTAGGTTGTCTTTTAGTTTTGTTGATAGTTTCCTTTGCTGTATAGAAGCTTTTTATTTTGATGTAGTCTCAATAGTTTATTTTTGCTTCCTTCATATATTTTGATGGTCTGTCATTAAGAGTGTAAATGTTTATAACTGTTATATCTTCTTGCCATATTGAATATTTTACTAGTATATAATGTCCTTTTTTGTCACTTGTAAACTTTATATATTTAATGTCTATTATGTCTGATATTAGTATAGCTAACCCTATTCTCTTTGGTTACTATTTGCATGGAATATCTTTTTCCATTCTTTCACTTTTAGGCTTTTTGTATCTTTGGGTATAAAGTGAGTCTTTTGTAGGTAGCATATAGTTGATTGTGTGTTTTTATTCCTTCTGCCAATCTCAGTCTTTTTTTTTTTTTTAAGATTTTATTTATTTATTTGACAGACAGAGATCACAAGTAGACAGAGAGGCAGGCAGAGAGAGAGAGGGAAGCAGGCTCCCCGATGAGCAGAGAGCCCGATGCGGGACTCGATCCCAGGACCCTGAGATCATGACCTGAGCCGAAGGCAGCGGCCTAACCCACTGAGCCACCCAGGCACCCCTGCCAATCTCAGTCTTTTTGGGGGGATTTAACATATTTACATTTAAAGTAATTACTAAAGAGGGACTTAACTTCTGTCATTGAGCTATTTGTTTTCTATATGCCCTATAGCTTTTTTTTTTTTTTTTTTTCTTGGTCTTTCACTTCCTGGATTACTGTCTTCTTTTGTTTATAGTTGATGTTTTGTAGTGAAATGTTTAAATTCTTTTCTCATTTCCTTTTGTGTATTCTATAGCTATTTTCTATTTTTTTTAAAGATTTATTTGAGAGAGAGAGCACGTGTGTGTGCATGGGAGTGGGAGAGGGCCAGAGGAAGAGAATCTGAAGCAGACTCCAATGCGTGTAGAGCCTGAGGCAGGGCTCAGTCTTACACTCTGAGATCAAGACCTGAGCTGAAACCAAGTGTTGGATGCTCAACCAACTGAGCCACCCAGATGGTCCTCTATAGATAGTTTCTTGTGGTTACCATGGGGATTACATTTAACGTCTTGAAGTTATAACACTCTGATTTGACTTTATACTGTCTTAATTTAATAACATAAAATCTCTGCTCCTTCATAGATCCATCCCTACCCCTTTTGGTTATTGGTATCACAAAATTACAACATTATACACTGTGAATGCCATAACATAAACCAATAATTTAAAAAAAATTCATTGACCTCTTAAATTATATAGACATAAGATTTGGAATTACAAACCAAAGTTACAATAATATTAGGTTTTATAATTTCCCATGTATTTACCTTTATTGAGATCTTCATTTCTCCATATGATTTTGAATTACTCCCTAGTCCTTTCTGTTTCATCTTGCAGGAAGTCCTTGAGCATTTCTTGGAGGGTGGATGTAGTGGTCACAGATTCCCTCAGTTTATGTTCATCTGGGAATGTCTTAATTTCTCCCTTACTTTCAAAGGGCAGGTTTGCTCAATATGGGATTCTTGGTTGGCAGTTCTTTTAGCCCACTGATATATTGGTCCCTGTCTTCTGGCCTCCACCGTTTCTAAGGAGAGATCTGACAGTTTTGTTAAGGATTCATTTTATATGAGGATTTCCTTTTCTTTTGCTGTTTCATTATAATGTATCTCAGTGCACATCCTTGAGTTCATGTTACTTGGAATTTGCTGTGTTTTGTTAATGTTTATATTCATCAAATTTGAGAAATTTTGAGCCATTTTTTTTCTTCAGATATTTTCTCTGCTTCTTTTTCTCTCTTCTGAGACTCCCATGATGTGTATGTTGGTCCATTTGATGGTGTTCCACAGGTCTCTTAGGTTCTGTTTGCTTTTCCTCAATCTTTTTCCTTTCTGTTCCTTAGACTAGTTTCCATTGTCCTGTCTTCAAGTTTGCTATAATTTCTTCTGCTTGCTCATATATGACTTTAAATCCCTCTCATGAACTTTTCATTCCAGTTGTTTTAATTTTTAGCTGAATGTTTTTTTGTTTCTTTTTAGTTTTTTTTTTTTTAATCTCCTTACTGATATTTGGATTTTGTTCATGTATTTTCTTTACTTTTTCCACATCTTCCTTTAGTCTTTTGAGTATCTTTAAGACTGTTATTTTAAATCTTTGCATAGTAGATCTGCCTTCGGTCTTTTTAAGGGACATTTTTCTTTTTTTTTCTCTTTTTCCTTTGAATGAGCAATGCTTTACTATTTCTTTGTATGCCTTGGGATTTTTTTTTTCTTTTTAATGAACACTGGATATTTGAATGGAATAATGTGCTAACTCTGGAAATCAGATTCTCCCCCTTCCTCAGGGTTTGCTGCTTTTTGGTATTGTTTTTGTGATTTTGATTTTTATAGGCTATCTCTCTGCCGAGGACTGGCCTGAGGTGTAAAATTAATGACTTCTCATTTTCTAAGCCTTTCTGTGGGCATGCTTGGTCACTTTCTAATTTCCCCTGTGTATGCAGTTGTACTGAATGTCCCAGTCTTTAATATCCGGCTCCCTAAAAGGAGAAAGACAAAAAATAAAGCTAGGGGAGAAAAGAATACAGGTTCCTTTAAATCTCCTGGAAGTCATTTCAGCCAGAGGGGCTGGTGCTTGCAACAATGTGGATGAGGTGGAACAGTAATGGCGGCCTGCCTCCTTGTCTGCAGGCCTGTGATCAGACCCAGCAATCAGCAATCAGAGCACAGATTCCCGATGTTTAGAGGGATCCTTTTTTGCCCACACTGGCTCTTATAAACTATGTGCAAGCTGTTGCAAGAACACAGGGAAAGAATCTTCAAGCAGACTCCCTGTGAATGTGGAGCCCAGCCTGTGTCTGGAGCTCAGGACCAACCAAATCAGGATCTGAGCCAAAACCCAGAGTCGGTCACTTAACTGACTGAGCCATCCAGATGCCCCTATTTCCCCATTTTGAAATTGGGTTCTTTGCTATTTTGTTGTTGAGTTAAAGGAGTTTTTAAAAATACATTCTAGATACAAAGACCCTTATCAGATACATGATTTAGAAATCCTCTTTTCCCATAGGTTGTGTTTTCACTTATTTAGTAGTATCCTTTGTATCAAAGTTTTTCATTTTGACGAAATCCAATTTACCTATTTTTTTTTCCTGTTTGTGCTTTATTAAGTATCATACCTCAAAAACCATTGCCTAACCCAAGGCCATGGAGATTTACTTATATGTCCTCATCTTAGAGTTTTGTGGCTTTAGTTTTTAAATTTAGATCTATGCTTCATTTTTACTTAAATTTATATATGAGAGAAGGATCCAATTGCATTTTTTGCACGTGGCTGTGCGTTTATCCCAACACCATTTATTGAAGACACCATTCTTTCCCATTCAGTGTTCTTAGAGCCCTTGTTGAAAATGAATTGACTATGAATATGAAAGTTTATTTCTGGACTCTTAGTTCTGTTTCCATTGATTTGTATGTCTGCCCTTATGCAGTGATTAGTATAGTTTTATAGTAAGTTTTGAAACTGTAAAGTGTAAGCTCCCTAACTTTGTTCTTTATCAAGATTGTATTAACTATTCTATGTCCCTTGTTTTTAATACAAATTTTGGGATCCCTTTGTTGATTATGCAAAGTAGTCAGCTGAGGTTTTTTTTTTTTTTTTTAAGATTGTATTTATTTATTTGAGAGAGAGACAAAGAGTGAGAGGAAGCACAAGCAGGGTGAGAGGCAGAGGGAGAAACAGAGTCCCTGCTGAGCAGGGAGCCCAATGCGGAGCTCCATCCATGGACTCCAAGATCATGACCTGGGCTGAAGGCAGACATTTAACTGACTGAGCCACCCAGGTGCCCCAATTTTTTTTTTTAAGAGAACCCATGTGTATGTATGTACATGAGTGTGGGGGGAGGGACAGAGGGAGAGGGAAAGGGAGAGAATCTTAAGCAGGCTCCATGTCCCTCATGGGGTCCAATCTTACTATTCTGAAATCATGATATGAGTGGAAACCAGGAGTCAGATGCTTAACTGACTGAGCCACCCATGTGTCCTGTCAACTGAATTTTGATGGCAATTGCATTAAATCTATAAATTAATTTTGGAGAATATTGCTTCAAAATATTTTTCCATTCTATGTATCACTTACTGAGATCTTTAATTTCTTTTAGTAATGTCTTGTAGTTTTTGGACTGTAAGTTGTATAACTCTTTTGTTGAATTAATTCCTAAGTATTCTTTTTGATGCTACTGCAAATAGAATTGCTTTCTTTTTTTTTAGAGAGAGAATGCTAGCATGGGTTGGGGGTGCAGGGGGGAAGAGAGAATCTTAAGCAGACTCTGCACTGAGCATGGAGCTCAACATGGGGCTTGATCTCACGACCCTAAGAGGAAGACCTGAGTCAAAATCAAGAGTCAGATGTCCAACCAACTAAGCCACCCAGGTGCCCCTGGAATTGCTTTCTTAATTTCCTTTTGGATTGTTCATTGCAAATGTATGGGAATGCAATTGATCTTTTTAATATTTATCTTTTATCTTATAACCTTCCTGAAATTTTTATTAGTCTAATAGTTTTTTAGTGTTATCCTTAGGACTTTGTAGCTATAAGGTCATTTTGTGTGTGTGTGTGTGTGTGTGTGTGTGTGTGCGCAAATAGAGATAGTTTCACCTCTTCCTTGCCAAATCTGGATGGCTTTTATTTCACTTGCTTGCCTAAATGGCCTTGCAGAACAGTGTTAACTAGAAATGGTGACAGCAGCAGCAATCTTGCCCAGTTGCTGGTCTTGAGGGGAAAGCATCCAGTCTGTCACCACTAAGTATGATGGTTAGCTTGTGTGTTGTATGTTTTATTTTATTTTATTTTTATTTTTTAAAGATTTTATTTATTTATCTGACAGACAGAGATCACAATTAGGCAGAGAGGCAGGCATAGAGAGGAGGAAGGAGGCTTAGAGCAGAGATCCCGAGGCAGGGCTCGATCCCAGGACTCTGGGATCATGACCTGAGCTGAAGGCAGAGGCTTAACCTACTGAGCCACCCAGGCACCCCTTGTGTGTTGTATGTTGATACACTTTATCAGATTGTAGAAGTTCCCTTCTACTCATTTGCTGAGTACTTTTATCATGAAGGGAAGTTTAATTTTTTTTAAAGATTTTATTTATTTATTTATTGATCATGAGCAGGGGGAGAGGGAGGGACAAATGGAGAGGGAGGGAGAGGATCTCAAGCAGACTCTGCACTGATGTGGGGCTCACTTCCATGATCCTGAGATCACGACCTGAGCTGAAATCAAGAGTCAGGCACTTAACTGACTGAGCTACCCAGGTGCCCCAAATTTAATTTTTTAAATGCTTTTTCTGAATCGTGTGATTTTTTTTTTTTTGTCCTTTATTGATATGGTGTAGTACATTAACTGATTTTTAATGTTACGCTTGAATTTCTAGGAGAAATTTCACTTGGTCATGGTATATAATCATTGTTATATGTTGCTGGACTTGGTTTGCTGGTATTTTGTTTAGGATTTTTGCACATGTATTCATAAGAGAAATTAGTTTGTGTTTTTCTACTCTTGTAATTTCTTTTCCCGTTTTTGTTATGAGAGTAATGTTGGCTTCATAGAATCATTTTGGTAATGTTCTCTCTTTTCCTATTTTGTTGTTGTTGTTGTTGCTGTTGTTGTTGTTTGTTTTGGGAAGACTTTGTAAAGAAGTAAAATTCTCCTTACCTTACATTTTTTTTTAATTCCTTAAAGAAGGTACCCCCTTCATACTGTCCTGTCCTTCCCCACCCTCCATCACTCTTTTTCATCTTTCATGGCGTGTGTAGTTGGATCCAAACTGCTCTGTGATGCATTCTGTGATTACTCTTGCCTGTGAAGCTGGTTTCATTGCTGGACATCAGTCATTAATACTTAAGGCCCTTTAGCATACGTAACTATGTACTAGGTTGTTACAGTTTCCTGTGTTTCATACCTGTTCCTTTGGTCTACCATACTGACTGTGAGCTTCTTGAGGGCTGTGACTGGGTTCCTGGGTTCTTAGCTTCACGCATTGCCCTGGAGTACCCAGCACACTGCAGTGAGTAAAAGTGGAACATCCTATCCAATTATTTAGATATTTTTTATTTAAAAATTTTTTTTTTGTTTTTGTTTTTTTTGTTTAAGATTTTATTTATTTATTTGAGAGAGAGCACGAACTGGGTAAAGGGTGGAGGGAGCAGGGAGCCTGTTGCAGGAGTCAGTCCCAGGACCCTGGCATCATGACCTGAGTCAAAGGCAGACGCTTAACTGACTGAGCCACCCAGGTGTCCCCAGTTACTTAGATTTAAAGTCTCTGAAAGATAATATTTTTAAAGATTTCTTAGTATTTATAAGCGTGTGTGTATGTGTGTGTGTGTGTGTTATGTATTTGTATAAACGTTTTCACATGTCTATGTGCATTATTTGAAACATAGACCGAAGTGTAGTTAAAAGAGACTTTGGGAGGCAGCACTCCTGGACTCTGAGGTTTGCTATTAGTCTGTTCTCTCATACATTATATGGAAATTGGTGTGAGGATTAGAATTATTATAAAATTAATTATTAAATATTATAAAATTAATTATTAACTCAGTACTTTGTGCTAGTAGGCACTTAGTATGTAATGACTACTATAACTAACAGCTTAAGCTCCTTTTAAAGAATGAATCTGATACGAACCATACTTTAATATTGGTACTTAATATTTATTTGATATTAATCATGTTCTGATTAATTGAAATACTAGATGATTTGGTTAAACGTCTTAAGTTTTGTTTAATAACTGATTAGCTGAGATTTTTCCTTAATACTTTGACATAAGAGTATTCCTTTTTCTATTAGTATTATTATTTTTTAAAGATTTGATTTGTTTATTTAGGCAGAGCAGCAGGCAGTAGGAGAGGGAGAAGCAGGCTGGAGATCCCAGAACCCTGGGATCATGACCTGAGCCAAGGGCAGACACTTAACCAATGAGCCACCCAGGCACCCCTTTTTTTTCTGTTATTTCTTTGGAAAATCTCTAGAAGCTGCTGCTATAAATTTTCCTTGCCTGTGTGCTTGAGGAAGTGCATAAAACCGTGGGTCTAGAGCCCGAGAGCCTGGATTCAATTTCAGGCGCTCACTAGCCAGGTTAGTCTCCCCACTTCCTTCTCTGCCTCACAGGAATGAGTATCTGCTTCTCAGGGCCCTTTGGTGATTCAGAGAGATACTCAGTGAGAAACACTTAGCATAGGATCTGGCATTTGGTAAGTGCTAAATGTGAAGTAATTGTGTTCTTTTTATTTATTGTGTCATGAGCACCTTGTACAGTGTCTAACATTCAGTAAATGTTTGAGTGGACAGTTTTGTTGAAATTATTAACCTATCCCGTGGAAAACTCTCTAGGGTTTTTGCTTCTCTGCAGGAAGAATCCTACACTGGGAAGGAGGCCTGGCTAGGTGAGATGCAAAGCTATTTCTATATAGGCTAAGAGTCAGAGTTAGGAAGGGTCCTTTCCATCACCTTGAATTTAAAAAGATGAGATTAACAAGGCTGCGATGCTAATTGTTAGGTCTTTATCCTGCTTTAGCTATCTCTCTCTCTCTCTTTTTTTTTTTTTTAAACTTTTCTGTTTGGTAAATTTGTGTGTTTCTAATAGGGTTAAATAGTTAGCTCTGTAGATTTGATCAGCACCAGAAAATTTACTGTGTTCTACTTCATTAATCAGACCTGTTAAACAGAGCCTTGTTCATTAATGAAACCCAGAGGAACTGTGGTGACCATCTTGATCTTGGTCCCTGTGGTGGCTCTGGTACGTACAGAGGGTTAGTAGCACATAGCACCCACCACTATTTTTTTTTTTTTAATAAGTTTAAACGATGTTTATTTGCTCAGAGAAAGAACATTGAAAAGAGGGGCTGTCTTCTTGATTTTTTTTAAATTTAATTTTATGTTTTCAGTGTTCCAAGATTCATTGTTTACGCACCACACCCAGTGCTCCATGCAATATGTGCCCTCTTTCATACCCACCACCAGACTCACCTAACCCCCCACCCCCCTGCCCTCCAAAAACCCTCAGTTTGTTTCTCAGAGTCCACAGTCTCTCATGCTTCGTCTCCCCCTCTGATTTCCCCCAATTCACTTTCCCTTTCCTTCTCCTAATGTCCTCCGTGTTATTCCTTATGCTCCACAAGTAAGTGAAACCGTATGATAATTGACTCTGCTTGACTTATTTCACTCAGCATAATCTCCAATCCTGTCCATGCTGATATAAAAGTTGGGTATTCATCCTTTCTGATGGAGGCATAATACTCCATAGTATATATGGACCATATCTTTATCCATTCATCTCTTGAAGGGCACCTTGGCTCTTTCCACAGTTTGGCGATTGTGGCCATTGCTGCTATGAACATTGAGGTAAAGATGGCCCTTCTTTTCACTACGTCTGTATCTTTGGGGTAAATACCCAGTAATGCACCACTATTTTTATTGCCACATTTAGGATCAGAGTATCTGAAGCTTCTGAAGAAAGGCATCTACTTTCATATATTCCTATTTTATGATAACTCGCCAGAAAAGGTAGAAAAGATTGCTACGTATACCCATGATTTCAAAGTTGTAAGGCCTTTTTTCCCAAGTTATTATTTCTAGTATTTTCTCAGGTACTCTGACTGAGTCTAAATGCTTTCACCTAGTTTTCTTTTGTTTGCATGTGGAGGTTGTTTGAGCAGAGGGCTAAATGTTTTAGATACAAAATCACATAAACTGAACATAAATTTGTCAAATATAATGAATACAAATTTCCTTCAAGATAGACCTAATTCTTCACTGTTTCCCTGTGGAAAACTGCCATGAAACCAAACCAAGATTAATGGTAGAACTAGAAACACTTGACCAGGTTGTCATCACTCCTTAAACTTAGTATCCAAAAAAACATAATATTCAAAAGTTGAAACTCTTTATGTGTAGAAAGTTGTCAAAGAGCTCCAGTGTGAGGCTTTTGTTATTTTCTAATGTTCTCCACTGGCTAATAACAGTGGCTTTACCTGTGAGCAAGCCTGGACTGAGAGAGCTTTCCTCTCTACAATGGGGGTGCAGTTTTGGAGAGTTCATTCTAATCCTGATTTTGCTCTGTGTGTGTGTGTGTGTGTGTGTATGGGTTTAATCATGTAAGCTTTCTATGAAGCAGGCATTATTCCTCCCAGTGTACAAATGGGACTAAAGCTCAATGAGATAAGATGATTTGCTAAAAGTCACCCAGAAAAGCTAATTTTTTCGAGGTGAGGGGATTGGCAAGAGCAAGCATGGGGGAGGGGCTGAGGAAGAGGAAGAGAGAATCTTAAGCAGGCTCCATGCCCAGTGTGGAGCCTGATGTGGAGCTCAGTCTCATGACCCTGAGATCATGACCTGAGCTGAAATCAAGAGTTGGATGCTTACCTGACTGAGCCACCCAGGTGCCCTCAGGAAAGCTAATTTTTTCACAGGATTGTTGTGAAAAGTAACATAGAATTGAGTGCTAACTGGAGATTGTGGATCTCCACAGGCTAGAGCTCTGTGGATTTCTTTATTTGTGGAGGTGTTGGCTGCCATGTTTGAATGATAGATTTTGAGTAGCTCTCTGGTATCAGTGCTTACTGAGAATGACTTATTTTGAGAAATCAATGTTAAACTCTTCTGGATGTTGAAATTCGTACAGTATTTTCTGGGAAGAATTTTTTGTTCTACCTGAACCCAAGTGGTCAGATTGCTTATCTCTTGAAATGAAAACCACTCAGCTCCCAGACCCTGTACCTGTTGAGTGGATTGGGGTGAGCCTAGCAATCATCAGTCAGAATCGCTTAGTCACGAGCAGATGTCTTCACATTTATGGGAAAGTGTGGGGGGAAAACATGCACATAGGGCCAACCAAATTGCACAGATTATCACTTTCTTGTTGTTGCCAGTTTTGGTTTTCCTAGAGTGTATATTTAACTTGTTGAGTTTTTTCTCTCTGGTCTGTAATTGTTGTTATATATTAACTTAATGCCAGGCAACAGCATGAACTTACAAATCACACCGGTGGGTTTTTGTATTCTGTGTAGGACAAAGTTCAAAGCTCTGATAACTTCATGGTCTGAGCTCTCTTACGGAGCAACTAAACCTAAAATAAAATTGTGCCTACTGTGGTGTGACCTGTTTAGTGGCCTTTCGAAGACTTGGGAAGGTGGAATGGGTCCAGTCTATTGTTTTGAAATGAAATAGTTCTTTCTTTAGTTATCTTAATAAAGATCAGAGTTAAAGGAAAATCCGTTGTTTGGTTATTGTTTGAGTTTAAGGTCAAGTGCTGGCGTCTACAGAAAGTGACCAGTGCTTTACTATTACAGGATTTGAAAATGCGTTCATTAGTTGTTACCTTAGGAAATAGCTAACGCCTTTCAGGGCAGGCCCTGGGAATCTGTCTTTTGCAAAGTGCATTCATGTAGCATTATGTTTTGCTTCTCCAGGGGACCTACTCGATAATTGTATTTATTATGTATTTATTACCAATGTGGGCATTTACCCCCTTTCTGTAACTTAATATAAGCCTTTCCTAATAACAGAGACCGATGTACCTCACTGTGATATGTGTTTGTGGCACTGAGCAGATGCTAGTTTGTGTTACAAAAGACTGTACAATAAATGCTTTTGTTTGTAATAGTTCCCAATACATGTGATAGGCACTCAGTAAAATTCTGTTACTTTATCAAAGATTTTTTTTTCCACAGGGATTTTATTTATTGGCAACATTTTGCCATGAGTATGATTTTTAGGGGCCTATAATTTAGATTTTCCTGATTCAAGGCTATAATTTCTTCTGAAGCTTCCTGGAGATCCATTCAGCAAGAAATAGGCCAATGTAGAGAATTAGAGACTGAGATTTGAAAGGGCCAAATTAAGTTATGACTTTTTTGTTACATCTGGAAATAATTGCTCCTTTAATTTAAAATCCATTATCAGCCTTGTATAATTTTTGGCTTCATGATGATCGGCAGTTCTGTATATCTAGTCTTTTTTTTTTTAAGATTTTATTTATTTATTTGACACAGAGAGAGATCACAAGTAGGCAGAGAGGCAGGCAGAGAGAGAGGAGGAAGCAGGCTCCCTGCTGAGCAGAGAGCCTGATGCGGGCCTTGATCCCAGGACCCTGGGACCATGACCTGAGCCGAAGGCAGAGGCTTTAACCCACTGAGCCACCCAGGCGCCCATGTATATCTAGTCTTTTAATACAGTCTCATTTCAGAAACCTTAAGCAGATCCTTGGTTATAACATAATAGGCATGCTATTTAGAAGATCTTGTGATGAATTTTATTGAAGGTTTCTAATAACCTGGATTTATCAAACCTTGCCAGAGAAATAGAACCAATTTTGTATGTATGTATGTATGTGTGTATGTATATATAGAGAGAAAATGAATGAATGAATGCTTGGTTTTAAGGATTTAGTTCATATAGTTGTGGGGACTGGTGGGTCCAAAATCTGTAGGGCAACTCAGAAGGTGGGAATTCAGCAGGAACTGATGTTGCAGTCTTGAGTTAGGTGCAGTCATGAGACTTCATTCCTTCCTTTGCAGGGACCTCTGTCTTTTAAGGTCATCTACTGATTGAATGAGGCCAACTGATATTTTGGAGGATAATCTGCTTTATTCAAAGTCTACTGATGTAACTGTTAATTACATCTAAAAAATACCTCACAGCAGCATCTAGGCTAGTGTTTGATTAAAAAACTGGACGCTATGACCTAGCCAAGTTGACACATAAAATTAACTATCACCACCACCAATGGGGAAATGTTCATGTTACAGTTCACCTGTGGGCATGGGGAAGTCATCTTCCTTTATCTACCTGCTTCCACGATGTAGAATTAACTGCAAGGTAAGCATGGACCGTTTGAAAGTTGGAGAGTAACCACAGGAAAATTGGTTGCCGCACCAGCAGTTAGAAATTAGTAGTGTGATTAAGGATGGAAATTCAAGGTATGACAAGGATTTGCTGAGCCCCATTTCCTGTGGTTGCCGGGGCTGAGAATAGTCTTTAAACAGAAACAAGTGTGGGAGAGGGAACAATGACAACAACTCAGCAAAACCAGTGACGGACGACCCCAAAGTCTCAGAACTGAACACAAATAGAACTTCATGGGTGCCCTCTGATAAAAGATTCCAGCAGAAGTGATGTTAGGTTGTCCTCAAGTTCTAAAATCATGCCGCTGTGCTAGGCCCAAGAGCTAGAGAGAGGTCACCTTCCAGAATTTCTCAACCTTAAGTTTCAGAAAGCAAAAGGAAAGTATAGTCATGTAGCAGGCACATTAATGTTCTGCATGGAAAATCCAGGTTTTGGAGAGAAGTCCTCCACAAAGCAGCTTGTCTGACATGGGCACCAGAACCATTGGGGAAAAAAAAAATCAATCAAATTAAGAGAAAAAGAAAGCAGTATACCAAGAACTAGGATAGGAAATAGCAGTACATTCGGCTTTTGTATATCCTCAGGAAATTCTAATTGGCAAATTTATCAAGAAAGTGATTTCATTTCTGCAGAGTCATACTTAATATGCTGTTGAGTTGAAAGAGACTTAGTATGGGTCAAATGTGTAGGTGTAGGTTTACGCAAACGAAGCAGAATCAACAAGTAGCCTTTTATGAATCCCTTTCCTTTAGGAGGCTGGTCCAGCAAACACTGAGTTCTATATTCTGACACTTCAGTAGGAAACTCCTCTTTTCAAAGCAGTGGTACCTACACTGTCACTGGTCAGGCACCTCCAGCCTTCCAGAGCCCATTCATTCCTTTACTGTCCACAGAAAGGGGCAATTGGCAAAACCAGACTTCTTTTTCTACTGCAGAATCATCCTTGACTCCATTGTGCAGGAGTCATTCCTAGGCGTGCGTGAGGTCGTTACAGCTCTCAACCGACAGGTGACTGCTTTTCTGAGCAGCCCTCGCTAGCTCTGGCTCCCAGCTGGCTTTGTGAATGCACAAACCTTGCCCTGTGTCTCTTCATCCTCTTCTTCCAGAAGCTTGGCAGGAGCATGGGAGATACCTGCCCCTCTTCTTCACTGTGAGTTTATTTAAAGCCCTTGCACTTGATGTACTTCAAGTAATGGAAGTACTTGCCCAGTTAAACAGTGATTTTATAATTTTCCAATGCATGGCCCTTTCGTGCTACCTCTTGATTTCTCTGCAACCCTGACCCTTGTAAATCTCTGCCTCCTTCTTGAAACTTTGCTTGGTGCCTGTGCTGCCTGCTTTCCTCATTCTGCTCCTTTCCCATAGGTCTCTGTGCCAGCCCTTCCTCCTCCTTGTACTGACTTGGAGGTATTTTTCAGGATGCTGGCTTCCAGCACCCTCTTTTTTCTCAACTCCAGCCATTCTCGTGGCCCTCCCTCTGACCTCATCCCCACTTCTCCACATGTCTCGTTAACACTTGGGGTTGGCAGATGAGTGCTAGTCCAGGAAATTATTTAAATGTGCTGACAGGTGCCCTGAACTTAAGACCTTTCAAAACATGCTGTTTCTTACAGAAAGAAAGAAAACTCTATGCAGCTAAGATCACCTTGGGACTTCTCTTTCTCTGGTGGCCTGCAAGACCCAAAGTTCTGGCATTACTATGTGTTTAATGTGGTGGACACTTGGATGTGAGTGACAGCACAGCTAGTATTCTGGCCTAGGACCAAGTTGCCTAGCAATGGCATATGTACTACGTACAGGCTCCAAGGGACAGAGCTGGTCTGAGTTTATCTCCCAGGGTGTAATTATGTGAATGGGGTTAGAGTGGTGGCAAAGCAAAGGGAAGATTTAGTTGTAGGAGGAGGTGTTGTGTGAGACAAATCCTGAAGAGCTCATAGGATGTTGAGAGGCTAACGTGGGGAAGAAGGCCTTCTGTGCAGTAGGACAATCTCAACAGGCAAGAGAGCAGAAGGCACTTACTGAGACCAAGAGCATCTTCGTATGGAGATAGCATGAGATGAAACAAGGTTTTCTTCTTCTGCTGTTCTTAAACACCATGCACTGGAGGAGCTCCTTCAAGTTTTTGAAAATAGTTGAAAGTGAGAGTGGGTATGAATGATGAAAGCCCTGAAGGCTGGACTGAGGAGATTACATTTTAATCCCGAGAGCCATTGAAGGTTGTTGAGCAGGATATTGAGTGCAACTGGGGATGCGCTTCAGGAAACTTCCATCTGGCATTTGGGCACTGAATGGAAAATGGAAAATTGATAATATCTTGGTGAGAGGTAAGAAAGCTCTGAGGTAGGAGACTCACGGAGGAAGTGACTCGAGGGAATGAATCCAAAGATGTGGGGAGTGGGGGTGGGCATAGGGAGATGGAGAAGGATAGGGTTCTCAAGGCTGTGGGTGTGGACATCTGGGAGAAGGGAGGTTTAGTTGGCACTGGGGGACTGCTGAGAAGAGCACTTGAACTTGGTTGTGTTTTGAGTGCGAGAGGTGAATCCTGGCGAAGAGGCTCCCTGAGTGTTAGAGCAGGAGCGGTTCCAAGAGTGTAGGGAGGCAGCAGGTGGATGAAATACCTAGCTGTTTACCTGCACAGAAGTTGTGCTGAGTGATGTAGAAGGTGGAGGAGATCTCTTTCCTCATAGGGTTTCTAGGTCAGACACCGTCGGATAAGCAATCAGAGAATTGTAGTACGTTGCGATGAGTCTAAAAGGGAGGATGTGCATGTTGCCATCTTTGCATCTGTGTTTCAGCAGCGGAGACTTGATGTTGCCTCACTTTTTTTTTTTAAAGATTCCATTTAGTTATTTGAGAGAGAGACAGTGAGAGAGTATGAGAGGGGAGAAGGTCAGAGGGAGAAGCAGACTCCCCTTGGAGCTGGTAACCTGATGTGGGACTCCATCCTGGGACGCCGGGATCATGACCTGAGCCAAAGGCCGTTGCTTAACCAACTGAGCCACCCAGGCGCCCTTGATGTTGCCTCATTAATCTTTGCCACCTACCACACACACTGAGGGTCCTTGTGGGACAGGGATTCTAAGATGGTGACACTGCAGCTGGACATGGTTAGGTTTGAGACGCCAATGATGGCAGATGAGTGCTAGTCCAGGAAATTATTTAAATGTGCTGACAGGTGCCCTGAACTTAAGACCTTTCAAAACATGCTGTTTCTTACAGAAAGAAAGAAAACTCTATGCAGCTAAGATCACCTTGGGACTTCTCTTTCTCTGGTGGCCTGCAAGAACAGGGCAGGAACTGGAAAGGAGAGTTTCCAGGTTCTCTTCAGGAGGAGGTATATGTTGTTGGAATATTGGAGAACTGCTGGCAGAACCAGCCAATGAAATATGATGGATATCAATGGGGAGGTGGACCAGTGCTTTAGATATTTGCTGTAGTTGGTTCCTGTGGACTTTGGAGTCATTCATGGACCATGGAAATGGATTACTAACTTCACCCTCTACTTCTCAGGTGACCTTCTTAAGGATGATTATTTTATTTTATTTTTTAAGATTTTATTTATTTAGAGAGAATGAGCAGTGGGGAGGGCCAGAGGGAGAGAAGCAGACTCCCTGCTGAGCAGGGAGCCTGACACAGGGCTCGATCCCGGGACTAGGAGATGATGATCTGAACCCAAGGCAGAGGCTTAACTGACAGAGCCGCCCATGCTCCCCAAAGGATGATTATTTTATAGCTCAAGTATAGCATTGTTAGGACTATGGTCCTAGCAATCACATAGTCAACATTTCACCACCAACTGATTTGGTCTACTCTATTAGGTTGGAAGGACTAGGCTTACTTCTTCTAACACTACTGTTTCTTCTGTGGCCAAATCACTTGTACACTATCTGCTTAAAGGCAGATCAGAGATTTCATTTGTACCTATGCAAGGAGCTCACAATAGATTTCTTATCTGAATAACAGTTGCAAAGTGTTTATTGGAACAGGAGGTAAAAATAATACATCCTGTAAGGGTGAATTAGGTCTAAATTCACAGGAAGGGGACAATACAGCTACTTATTTATTTATTCATTTATTTACTTTTTTAAGATTTTATTTATTTATTTGAGAGAGAGAGAGAATGAGCACACGTGAGAGAGAGCACAAGCAGGGGCAGGAGGAGAGGGAGAAGCAGACGCCCCCTCTGAGCAGGGAGCCTGATATGGGGCTTGAGCCCAGGACCCTGGGATCATGACCTGAGCCAAAGGTAGACATTTAACTGACTGAGTCACTCAAGCTTCCCATAATACAGCTTTTAAAAATAGTTTTCCCATTTTTCCCCCTCTTAGCTGTTGACATTCACTAGTCTGCTGGTCTCCGTGGTTTGGCCCGTTCTTGACATTTCATATAAATGGAGTCATGTAACATGTGCCCCGTGTTGTGACTGGCTTGTTTCACTTAGGATAGTATTTCCAGGACTCATCCACAGGTAGCATGCGTTAGTACGTCTTTCTATGGCCAAATAATATTCAAATCTGTGGGTATGTCCTGTTTGGTTGCTCCCCGCCTCAGTTGATGGATAATTGGTTTATTTCCACATTTTAACCATTAGGTCTAATGGTTAAATGTTCATGTCTCTGTAAATGTTCGTGTACAAGTTTTTGTGTGGACATACGTTTTCAAGTCTCTTGGGAATATACCTCGGTTTGGAATCGCTCGCTGGGTCATATGATAATTCTATACTTAATATTTTGCGGAGCTGCCTGTTTTCTAAAGTAGCTGCACCAGGGCACCTGGGTGACTCAGTGGATTAAGCGTCTGCCTTTGGCTCAGGTCCTGATCCCAGGGTCTTGGGATCAAGTCCTGCATCAGGCTCCTTGCTCAGCAGGGAGTCTGCTTCTCCTTCTCTCTCTGCCCCTCCCTCCTCTCAAAAAAAAAAAAAAAAAAAAGACTTGTGCTGTCTCTCCCTCTCTCTCAAAAATAAATAAATAAAAATCTTTAAGGTAGCTGCACCATTTACATCATCACCAGCCACGTAAGAGCGGTTCTGATTTCTTTACATCCTCATCAACACTTGTTGTCTGGAACAGTGCAGTATTACAGCAAATTCCTAATCATTCAGGCGCTGCTTATCTAGAAGGTGGGTTTTCTAAGATTTTGGTTTCTCTGTGTCTCAAGGACCTGATTTGTCAGTTTCACAATAATAATAATACCCAGTTTCACTTTCCAGGGGCTAGGTGGGAGAAGAGAACACGGGAGAAGTTTTTCTGGTTAATGTAGGTACATATTAACCCCTGTTAACCAGTTGGCTAGAAAGGTTTAAGGGGGAAAAGGTTGAGTGTACCAACTTGAGTGAGGTTTTGGATTAGTGACAAGTGCTCCCCATAGGACTGGGGATGTGTTCTTGGCTACTATTCTAATTTGTAAATTTGGGGTTTTCCTTTATGAAAATAGTGAAAACTAAGCATGTTCCTTATTATCTGGATGACTGCCATATAGGGAAAACTGAAACTTAATTTTAGTGCCTTTGTGTTTGAGTTTGTTTGGTGCCAAGAAATTCAACAGAAGTGATGGCATTTAATGTGGAGTTTTCAAAATCTCTCCGGGGGCCTGGGATAAATACGAAGGGTTTCCTATATCATGCAGAGGTGGCGAGGAGTGTCACAGTCAGTATCCCTCTGGTGTTTTCAAGGAAGCCCTTGTAATGACAGTGAGAATGAAGGCATACTCCCAAAGGGTCGAAGGCTTTGCACAAAGAAGCCTGTTGCAAGTGAACATTACTTTGAAGCTACAATCTTTAACCTTTATGTGAATTTATATTTTTTCCCAATATTTACATAAATGATAGTAATATTTATTATAATATAAAATAAGGTCCTAAATTACATAACATCAAATGAAAATAGCTGCATCTTTCTCCAGCACGCTAAAAGAAGTTCCAATTTATGTCAGATTTTTTAATTGTCCTTTTCGTGTCATCCATTCATTTCATGAATGTTGATTGGCCATAAAAGTATAAAGAAGTATAAAAGATGTTACCCATTTGCTTTAAGATCCTGCAAGGCACTTGAGGAAATGGCACCAAGATGTTATAGTGCAAATACAAGTCAAATCAAATGAAAAAGGTAACATAAAATGAAAAAGAGGCAAGGATACTGTGGAAACAGATTTTTGGGCAGGGTGCTTAAATGTATGTGAATAAATTGTTGAAGATGATGGTTTACAGCTGGAAGGACGTGAGTTCACATCCCAGTGCTTAAAATTGCCTTACGACTTTGGTCAAGTGATTTACCCTTTATAAGCATCACTTTGTTTCCCCCAAGGTGTCATGCATAGTTAAGTTCTTGATGGAAATTTCTAGAACTAGATCAGTTTTGAGAGGCAGTGGAGTGTGGTAGAGAAGAGGTCAGATTCTGTTATTGCATCGGGGTTCATCAACTCAAGCCTCCTACTGTGTGGCTTTGGACTTCTCTGTAAGTCTCTAGGACTCACCATCCTCCTATGTGAAATGAAGTAACTGGAATTACAGGTACAGCAGAGACAAGAGTAATGAAGCTGTTCAGATCTTTTTACATGTCTGGGCATTTGATATAGAATCTGGAGAATGAGTAGAACAAAGAGAACATGACTAAGAACCATGGAAGCTAAGTAGACCTATGTAATGTATTGTAATATAATATCTATACTAATAACCTATAGAAAAAGAAGAGAGGTAGAAAAGATAGAAAGCACTCAGATGATAGAAAAATAGAGAAGAGGAGACATAAGAATCATCACTGTGGTTTATGATGTTCGTAGAAAGTTAAGACTGCATTTCATTTTAGAGATAATTCTGGTTTCTTCTTTGCCTGTTTGTTCATACACATGAATGACCTATTACAATGTATGGTACATAATGTTCATTAAATACCATTTACTTTCTGAAGAAATTGGCAGGTTAGTAGGGAGTAGTATATTTCAATAGACAATAATAGGCATGCTTTCTAAACTAGACTAGAAGGTTTGATTGAGCGGAAGAAGGAGTTGAGTGTGAAATGGGCATCAGCTGCCAGTCGTGGGTGAGTAGTGATCAGATATCTTGGGAAAGTAGGACTAAGTTATTTGGAAATCTTAACTCTGTGATAAAACTTTTTTGTTTTAATTTTTGTTAATTTTTCGGTCTTTAGAAAAGACTCCTGTTTCAAGGAAGACAAGTCTTTCATTCTACTCTCTGGAACCCCCATAACAGCTACATTAACTAACATTCATTGATAAAGTAGTTAAATGTACGATAATAGTGACAAAAATTGTGACGTAGCCAAAGTAGAATTGATAAAGATGGAAATAGTCAATGGCAAAATGATGATTAAATATAGACTAAATATATCAAACAGTTTTCAAGAGGAGCAGAGATTTATATAGGCCATAAGGAAAGCCCGGCTGAAATGTTTGCTAAGTTAGAGACAAAGCTAGCTTAAGTCCTACGGGGCAGTAACCTTTTCAGTATGTTCTCTGCAAGGTAGAAATTATTTGCATCACTGCTGGACAAAAATAATCTACAAATTAACCTGTAACTTATCTAATCAGTGGTAAACAGCAAGTCAGAATAAGGTCTATTCTAGAGAATGGAAGAATCTTGGGTGGGCCTGTTACACCTGCTCTGGGAGGATACTAACAGGTGGCCATCCTTTACCTTATTTTTATTTCTGGGTAGTTTTTACAAATGTGTGTAAGAATTACAGAGGGCCATTAATATCACCCAAATTATTAGGCTGTGTGGGACTGACTATCCATCGATCAAGTTCCCTGTGTCTCTCTATGTTCATAGGTCTTCCGGAGGCAGAGTTTTGTCCTGGGCTCACATCCTGCAATAACATGTTTGGTTTCTTTTTCTTTTGGAAGATTTTATTTGAGAGAGTGTGAGTGAGCATGAGCTGGGGGGAGGGGCAGAGAGAGAGAGAGAGAGAGAGAATGTCAGATTCCCCACTGAGCATGGAGCCTGACACCAGACTCAACCTCACAACCCTGAAATTATGACCTGAGCCGAAACCAAGAGTTGGATGCTCAGGTGACTGAGCCACCCAGGAGCTCCTCAATGTTTGGTTTCTCTAAAGCGGAACCATTGCTCTTCCAACAACTAGCCTTCCCATTTTTCCTCTCTTGTTTTCTCATTTCGTTTGTAAACTGATGGTACTAAAATGTCAGGTCTTCACAGCCTCTTCCCCCACCCCCAACTCCCATATAGACTCATGGAAATTCACTTTGTAATAAAGCTGCAAGCCTATTTCAGATACAGATTGCTTTGCTGTATGTTTCAGAAATAAGAAAAAAAAAAGTAGAGGTCTCTGAAACGCTTTGCTACTAAATCCTTTAGACTTTAGTAACAAAACCCACAGGATTATCTCACTGAGTTACTAAGTTTGGTCTGGGATTACTGTAGGGGTACCACTCTTTCTCATTCTTGTGGCATTCTCTACATCAGTTTCCTAAACAACTGTTTGGACTTAAACCTGGACAGAGGCTTATGCAGATAAATAGGTGGGTTTTGTTTTATAGTTTTTTCTCTTTGTCCTTGTTTTACAAAGCCTAGATATTGTGTGAGCCTTTCTCACATAACGATCTTTAGGACCTGGAAACTAGCTCAGCAAAGTTAGAAGAGTCCCAGCAATGGCGGGTTCCCAGGTGAGAACTAGAGGGCATCCAAGATTGGTGGTGTCCCTTCCTATATAAGATTTGTCTGCTGTTTATGTAAGGACTGGATTTTTAGGATATGTATTACATATTGCAGGATCAGAAAACTGTAAAGGTGGAAACCCCAGAGATTATGAATCCAGCCCACATACTATTTGTGGTCTGTGGCTCCAGCTACTGAGCCCACCTTTGGTGGAAAGCATGAACCTCCCTAGATGGCATGTTCTGTTTCCTTGATCATAAATTCTCTGTCCAAGAACGAAAGCAACCTCATAGGTGCACTGAGTCTACCCAAGAGTGCACATCCAAATAAATCTGTTTCCTCTTCCACAGGAAAATCACTGTGATATCTTCCCTAATGGTTGTCTTTTTAAAGCTCAGACTCACAGAATCCTTCTATTGCTCATGGAAGGATATGGTGGCAGATGGCTGTCCAAACTGATTTGAAGTTTGTTTCTTTTAACATGTGGTGCTTGGAACTGTATTTATTACTCCAAATTAACAGGCAAGTGTATGGGTTTAAGGGAAGGATGAAAAGACTGCTCAGGTCAAAAGATCTATCATTTGTGTAGACCAAGAGTGTATTGGGATTTTTGATAGCTGTGTGACATTGTCTAATCACATCAGCTATCTGGTTCATTACATCTTTGGGTTCTTTTTGAAGTAAATTGCTTTTGTGTCAGGTAGTCCCATCTTAGCCATGTGCAAGTAATTTTTAACCTAATTTAAAACCTTGGATGTGAAACTCATAATAAATAGCACCATTAGTAATGATATATAACTTTCATCAGAGTTAGTGGTGATTAAGAACCTAGCTTTGGAATCAGAGTCCCTACAGGTTCAAATCCTATGTCTATTGCTTTTTGACCCTGAGTGATTCACTGTGATTGTGCCTGTAAGGTACTTCCCATGGATCTTGGCAGATGAATAAATGAGAGCTGTTTTATCCACTTTGCCAGACTCCCACTGAGCTCAACAGACATTATCCTATTTAACCCAACTACAACTTGAAGAATACTCTTATTCCTTTTTCAGATGCAGGAACTGAAGCTCAAAATAATTATGTAACTTGTTCAGGGTTATATGGCCACTGAGTGGTGTGTTAGGAATTTGAACATAGGCCTAGCTGATGCCAAATGATTGTCGCACCTACTTAGTTTTATTATATGTTATTTGTATTTGTATTCTCTGACCCATTCTTTTAGCTCTTGTTTATCTTCTAAAAAACTTTTATTAAGGGGCACCCGGGTGGCTCAGTGAGTTAGGCCTCTGCCTTCAGCTCGGGTCATGATCTCAGAGTCCTGGGATCGAGCCCCGCATTGGGCTCTCTGCTCAGCATGGAGCCTGCTTTCCCCCTCCCCTCTCTCTGCCTGCCTCTCTGACTACTTGTGATCTCTGTCAAATAAATAAATAAAATCTTGAAAAAAAAAACTTTTATTAAGTATTTAACTTATACAAAGAATATTTGTAACCTATGTATGAATTCAAAAATTAACAAATAATATATATGCATTACCCAACCTGAAATATAAATGCCACCAACACCTGTAAATATTTCCTCCTTGTCCTCAAGCCCTACCATCCCCCTACCAATCAGTAACCATTATTCTTAATTTTGGGATTGTCACTTGTTAACTTTTTCCTAATTGGTTTTCCACATATAAATATATTCCCAAACAATATATTTTCATATAGCTGTCTAGTTGAATAAGCATAACATATGAGATGTGGCCATGAAGCAACTTTTTTGTTCCATGTTGTCCCCTTAAATTAGCTCTGTGATTAGTTCTTGCCATGCCCTCCATGAAGACTCAGGCAGTTCCCATGACTTTCCCGATCATTTTTGGCTCATAAGAATCTCATTTCAAGTTGGAAAAAAAAAGCCTTCAATTGAAATGCTGAACTTTATGTAATAATCAGACTTAATCTTGCTTTAAAATTGAGGTTCCTGACATTGGCAGGGCATGGCTTACCTCCTTGTCCCCTGCCCCCAGCCCTCCAGGAGTATTGTAGGCCATCCCAAGCCCTTGTTCTTCCATGTGGATTTTAAAGTCAGCTGGTCAAAGTTATGCACATAGAGAGTCTGGATTTTGATTGGAGGGATTTTTGAATCATGATGTTGTAATAGTTGTGGTTCTCCCTTTACCTTAGTCAGGTTGGCATAATTATTAACATAAGGGGTGGTTTCTGGGCACTTCACTAGGTGAGCAAGGACCCTCTATGGTATTTACAAAGCTCTCAAGTCTTAGAAGGTTTGTGTCATTGGCCTGACTCCCACTCCCATCAGCAGCTCTTTATTTATGTTTTGAATTAATATACTTTATTTTTTAGATCTTTATGTTTTAAGTTTACAGATATATTGATTGGGAAGTACAGCATTTCCAGATACCCCTTTTCCTTGCATGTAGTTTCCTGTTATTAACATTTTATATGAGCCAATGTTATTAAAATCTGTTATTATTAACTAAAGCCCATAGTTTATGTTAGGGTTCACCTTGGTGTTGTGCAGCCTGTGGGTTTTGACTAATATATAATGATGTGTATTCACCACTATAGTATCATAGAGTAGGTTCACTGCCCAAAACATTCTCTGTGCTCCTTCTAGTCATCGTCCTTCCCCCTTAACCCCTGGCACCCACTGATTTTTTTTTCTTTTCTTTTTTTTTTTTTTTTTTAGTTTATTTGACAGAGATCACAAGTAGGCAGAGAGGCAGGCAGAGAGAGAGGAAGGAAAGCAGGCTCCCTGCTGAGCAGAGAGCCCAATGCGGGGCTCCATCCCAGGACCCTGGGATCATGACCTGAGCCGAAAGCAGAGGCTTTAACCCACTGAGCCACCCAGGTGCCCCAACCCACTGATCTTTTTACTGTCTCCGTAGTTTTGCTTTTTGCAGAATGTCCTATAGTTGTAATTATACAGAACGTAGCCTTTTCAGATTGGTAGCTTTTAAGGCTTCCCTCTGTTTTTCATGGCTTAATAGCTCACTCCTTTTTATAGCGATAAAAACCCCTGACTGTAGTGATATCCCATTGTCTGGCTGTGGTACCGTTATTTATCCTTTCACCTCTTGAAGGACATCGTAGTTGTTTTCAGGTTTGGGCAATCATGAATAAAGCGCCCGTAAACACCTTAGCTATTTAGTTTTGGTCTTTCAGGTCCTCGTTGTAAAATGAGACACTGAACAAAAAGCCTTTATCATTTCTAACAGTCAAAAATCCCATCTGTGAAAAAATCTGACTCCCAGCAACAGGAAAATTAATTTGGGTGACATTTTTAAGTCATATGTAAGCGGTCCCCTGAGGGGAAGACACACCCAGGGAAGAAAGAGAAGGATGGCCGTGAGGTAAGAGAGAGGCTTCAAATGAGAAAGACTGGATAGAGCTGCAGGACTATGTATTATTTTAATTAATTGATTAAAAATTGCAAACAAAACCAAGAGCAGCAAAAAGCATAGCTCTGGGTGGGCCGCCATCAGGCTGAGAGAAAGGAGGAATTTTCCAGAGGGGCTGGTGGCAGGAGTCAAGGCACCTGCTGCTCAGTTTATGGGGCTAGTTTGACAGGGTGTAACCAGTTTGCCTGTGGAGCTGTTAAGGAAGGACAGACAGCAGGCAAACATGCACAAATGTATTTGCTGAACTGGTGGGACAGCAACATCTACTTGAAACAGTAGAAACAGCAAAGATCACCACACAGCGCCTGTCATGGCCCTGGAACTCTGTTGGTAGCTCACACGGGCCAGTTCCTCACACTGAGGTAACTCAGACTCTATTCTGAATCTGACCCAAGGGATTATGCATGGCGAACTTGCCAGCCCTCAAGAGTGTGGCTTCTTGACGAGAAACCTCTCTACCTTCTGGATCACAGCCAGGGTATATCCCAGAAGATAATTTTTTTAGAGAGCTCCCGATTGTTCTGTTGTGCAAGCCTTCTCTCTGTGGCTCTAATGGAACCAGGTTTCCTCTCCTGTGTAATTGAGGGCTGTGCCCTGGAGAAAAGCTCAAGTCCAACGGGCGAATACTAAGAAATCAAGACGTTTGTTTGAAAGTCCCTTAAACAGAGTAACTGAAAAACCATCAAGAAGGAAGTCTTTTTCTGAGGTTGTGAGTGAGGAAGATGGAAAAATAGACATGCTACAGACTTTTCTGAGGTAGAGATTTGAGAAATACATTGTGGCTCTTGACTGAGATTCATGACCTGGATGCTTATAGTAAGTAAGTGCTTTACCCTGAAATTTGTGACCTGTTGTCTAAATCCTCCTTCAGTGTTTATTAGATTGATCATAAGGCAATATTTTTTATTTTGTATGTTTAACAGCTTTATTGGTATTTTTAGTTAACTCATTTTAATTGTACGATTCAGTAATTTTTAGTAAATATACAGAGCTGTGAACAGCTATTGCAATAATCTAATTTTGAAATGTTGCCACCATCTCCAAAAGAAACCTCATAGCCATTTGTAGGCAACACTTGTTTCCTTCCCTGGCCCCTGGCAACCACTAATGTTCTTTCTGTCTCTATAGATTTGCTCTCTGGGCATCTCAGTATGTCACTAGAACCAAACAGTATGTGGGCTTCGTGTCTGTCTTCTTCTTAGCCCTATAAGGTTTTACTCAGCTTTTGAGGTTTATCCACGTGCAGCAATATTTATTTTTATACAATTAAAATAAGTGACTCCTGTCTTCCATACATCTAAGTTTATTCTTGCTTTTAAAAGATAACAGGTAAGGATATCATTTTGTTGTGGGGTGGTGAGCTTGTTTTTTGATTCCTCTAGGATTAAATCAGAAGAGTCTGATCTTCCTGTGACTGGGCCCCCAAGCCCTCTTTTGATTATAAAGCTGTACAGCTACACTAAACGGGCGGCCGTAAATATTTTGCACATGACCATAAAGGGCATTTGGTCCCACGGAGAACAACACATTCTTGAGACTAGCCTGGGGACAAATGTCTGCTTGAGTGCTTTCTCATCTGCTCCAGAGCAGGGCATCCTGCCAGTACAGTCCCTGGAACCTGGTACTGGCCCCTGTCAAAGACCCAAGTTCCTATTTCTTAACTTTACCTGTCTTTGAGGTACAGTATTGGAACGTTCCTGTGACTTCTTGTGTGTGTACAGATTGGAGAAGAAAATTAAAATTGAGATTTATACCTGAAGGGAGTAGGAAGAAGAATCTTGGAAAATAATAGCTAATAGGTTCAATAATCCTATTCAGAAGATGGAGGTAGAAGACACTGACAGCTCTTTCATTAGACAGGTTTTTTTTTTTCCTTTTGTTTTTCCTTTTTTTACATTTCCTATTTTCTAGGATAAGAAAATTTCAGCAAAGTTTGCAAGGCATTCATGAGAGACCAGAATAATGTTACAAACAACCACTTATTTTGTGAACTAAAGCATGGCATAATGCTGAAGCACACCACATGTTTGTCCAATGTGGTGGTAGTTGATAAGGAAATAGTGAACCCTAACTCAGGAAGCAATAAATAGCTCCAAGAATTATGTGGTGATTTTTATTATGTCAGGGTTTCTGGGGAACAGACAGTTGGAGTTGCTACTTTCCCAAGTGCCACGCCCTCCCCCCTCAAACGAGTGCAAAGAACCATTCCATGGAGGCTAAAAATCAGTGCCTGGGTAATCATCACTTAACAGGGAAGGAAAAAATACCGATAATACAGCCCTTCAGCTTTTTCCATGTCTCTTCTCTAAGTTCCACACAAAGAAGCTTTCATTTCATAAAGTCTGTTGTGGTACCTGTCTAGCGAGTCAGGTGTCAACTCAAGAAAAGGGACGGAACTCCTGTGGCCCATCACATGTTTCCTGAAACATCACTACTGAGGATTCGATGCAGTACGCGGGTCTGTGGATGTTACAGGTAGATGGACAGTCACACGTGTGTATTAGGAGGGCAGGGCTCCAGTCAATGAATGAATGAACGGAAATGTCCGTTCATTTCATGGATGATTCCTGAAGGCAAGAATTGGGATAGGATAATTTCTGTGGTGTCAATTCAATGGGCCCTCCAATTCTCAGACTTCTTTCTCTTCCCCTTGATAGATCTGTAGGAAAGGAAGCTGGGAAGCCTGCTCCCCCCTTTTGTTATTACAATGTCCAGGTAATTCATGGAAGAATTTGGTAGTCTTTCTCACAGATAGATACATTCACCTTGTGGGCATCCAGACCTAATGTTTATAAAGAGACTGCATGTTTCATCAGATATTTGTTGAGCTGCTATTAGGTGCCAAATACTGTGCTATGTACATGCTGCGGGTGACTCAGACAGGCCCCGTCTTCGGAGGGCTTGTGTCTGCTGGATGTGTGTCAGTCACACACAAACTAATGGTGTGTGTTAGAGGCAGTCTGCTGCAACACTGTGGTTTACCACCGACCTGTCACTTTCAGGAAGCCATCGGGGAAATTTCCCTTCTGAGCTCAATCTCATAGGTGACAATGGCGGGAGGCAGGTCACAGAGTGCCTTGTATGGGAAACAATAGCCAGGGGCTGACCAGAGCTCCAGTTGTGTATCAGTGTTGCACGAATAATAATATTTAATCCTTGCCACGATCCTCCAAGGTCTCTGGTCCTGTTATCCCCACCGTATGGGTGAAAAGTCTGAGGAAGCTTTGTGTACAGGGATATTTGAAACTATAGGCTCATTGTGAATTTTCCTGAATCAAATATATTTTGGAAATTTTTAATTCATTTAACGGGTAAATTTGAAACTGGTTTTTCATTTTTTGTTTTTATTTTTTATTTTTATTTTTTTGAAAGCCAGGGCATTTTTTAAAATGTAGCATAGTGCATTTTATTAAACTTGGCATTTTAACCATTTTTTGCTGTACAGTTCAGTGACACTAAAGGGCACAATATTCACATTGTTGTGCAATCGTCACCACCATCCATCTCTGGAATCTTTCCGTCTTCCCAAATTCAGACTCTACCCTGTAAACACCAACTCCCCATTCCTCCTCTACCCCCCAAGCTGCCTGGCAACCACCATTCTATTTTCTGTCTCTATGAACTGGCTACTCTTAGTACCTCAGTGTGACTGGAATCATGAAGTATTTGACCTTTCCTGCCTGGCCCTTTTCACTTCTCATAGTGCCCTCAAGGTTCATCCATGTTGTAGCATAGCACAGAATCTCTGTCCTTTTAAAGGCTGAATGATAGTCTGTTGTACGGATATACCACATTTTGTGTATCCATTCATCTGTAGATGGTCAGTCTTGGGGCTGCTTCCACCTTTTGGCTGCTGAGGATAATACTAAGTACGTGGGTGTACGGATATCTCTTCAAGATTCTGTTTTCAGTTCTTCTGGGTATATCCCTAGGAGTGGAATTTTCTGGAACTTTCTGAGGAGCCTCCAGACTGTTTTCCATAACAGCTGTACCGTTTTCCACTCCCACATCAGGAAACAGTGGTTCTAATTTCTCCATATCCTTACTAGTCATTGCTCTTTTTCTGTATTTTGGATAAAAACCATCCTTAATGGCTATAAGGTGGAACACATTGTTTTTTATAAAAATAAACTTTCTGAAAGCAATGAAAAATTTGTATGACTTGTAAAGATAAATCGTGAAACTTTAAATTTTCTGCTTCCCTTTCTCCTTCCCTCAGCCTTCCTCAAGGTGTGAACTGGCTCTCCCTGGCCCCCAGCAAGAGGCAACTGCTGTGAGTTAAGGCTCAGGTGTGAGGAGCTGATTACCTGATAGAGATGCTGGTTCCTTCTCTTTCTCCTCTGTGATCGTAGAGCCCAGCCTCAGATTTACATCAGTGAAATGGGTGGTTTAGTAGAAGGTGGTTATGAGCATTGAGAATACCTGGCATAAAGACTTTCTCTCTCACTGATTGATATTATCAGGAGTAATTTAGAGGAAATTTGAGCAGCATTGCCTGATGGGGAGTTGTGGAAAAACTTTCAGCTGGGAAGTGGCAAGCCTCGTTCTTATTGTCTGCCAATAATTTTTGAGACTGGAATTCCTTTGTCAGCAAGCTGGAGGAAGGCAGTTAATGTCAAGGGAGGCTCTGAGTTGTTGATTGTGTTTAGAATCAAGGACTTGATGGCCTCTCAGAATGGGGAGGAAGCAACTGTATACCAGTGATTGCTTATAATAGGCTCAGTTGCCAGTCAGGATGAATGACACATGCTCCATATTCCTGTTGGTTAGATACATGGTGGGTCCAATTCCAGATTGTTCTATTGTGGAATAAGAGAAAATGTGCTGGAGGAGGACTGGAGGTTGAGCATAATTTCATAACCGCCCAGTGTTACTAGAATTCCAGATGGGGAGTGTCAGAGTCTGAATTTTCAGAGAGCCATTTTGCCTTCCCATCAGGATGGCGTTCGCACTGGCTTCTGAATGTGTGCTCCCAGTGACTCAGGCATGAAAGGCCCGGTGGGGGTCGAGCACTTTCCAGATCGATCTTTAGCTGCAAATAGGCTTCCCTCTCTGGTTCAGAAGGCCCCCAGACTTTCTCAGCCCATGAGCCCTGGTGTCTTAAGTATCTTACAGAACCCAGAGGCCAAAAGAAATACCTACCAGTGCCATTTACCTAAATAGTTTTCATTAGCTGTCTGAAAAAGGATGTTTCCAAGTGTAGAAAGAAGAAAGCTAAGAAAAACTTCAGTTTCTTCAGAAATTAGTGTGCTTGGTGCAATTTGAAGTCACGTGGGAGTCTTAAGAGAGGAATCATCTCAACTCCACTGTTGAAGATTGGATATAGGTGTTTTGCTTTGTTTAACCGAAGGTTCACAAAATTCCTAGAAAATAGGACTCTAATAATGTTTGTGTTGTTTCATGACAAGATTATAGTTATGCGGAGGAGGCCTATGTTGAATGTGGTTTCTTGGGCCTCGCCCAGTATTGGTAAGATCCCAGTTCCCATGTGGGGATCCACTGTCACAGTGATGCAGGGAGAAATGTTGCTAATTCCCAGCTTAAGGGAACAAGAACTATGCTTAGGATCAAGCAGATTTTAGGAATTCAACTTGGAAATGCACAGTGATCACAGCTGTATCACCAGTAGGTATTTTAAAGGTTTTTCTCTTGAGCCGCAATGATGCTTTCAGTTGGACAGGTAGACAGCCAGAGAGTCTCAGGTGGAGAGAGATCTGAGACCTTAACTTCACTCCATTTTTATTTTCAAAAGATCAGTGTTTTTATTGAAATTAGATTGTGGGGCAAGCAAATTGAAGGCAAAAAGACAGTTCTTGCCAAAAGGGCTGGTCAGTAAAATGAAGTGACGACCTTCATCCTGCATTGACAGTATTGACATTCATGTTCCTGGAGCTCTAGATTCTGACCTTGAATCTCTAGACTTTATGCTCTTTCCTTTTCAGGTCCCTCTTCTGGCCACTAGTCTCTAGCTGTCACTCAGTGGTGCTTCTCCTACCCCCTCTCATGTTAGTCCTCCTCCAGAGTGATAGGATCATCTTGGATCTGCAACTCCAGAGCCCAGCCCTCCTGCCCATTCCCAGCCCAGGCTGATCTTCAGCTACTGCCCGAACGTGTCCACTTGCACGATGCAAGGGCAGCACATTTGGATCAGAAGTCCTCGTCTTCCCTCCAGATCTGCCCCCCTGTAGGTCTGGGTAGTTCAGTAAATAGCACTGCTGTTTGTGCCAGCCTGTCACCCAGAGTCACCCTGACTCCCTCTCCCTCATGCCACACACCCAGCTGGTCACCAGGCCATGGCATAATGTCTCCATCACCATCCCCATCTCACAGTACCCATGTGAGTCCAGGCCACTGCTGTCTCAGCCTGATGGCCATGTAATTGTCTCCTCGGTCTCTAGTCCTGCTGCCTCCAGATCCTTGTGGGTCATCTGCTGCTGATGGGTCCCCACTGCTCAGGATAAACTGTAGCCTCTCCCTGCTCACCATCTTCCAGCCAGCTCAGTTCCCTCCACCTTCAATCATCTGTCAGGTCCTAGTACTATGTAACCTCGGGAAGGAGGCTAGTTCAGGTATCAAAATAATGCAGAGTTCATCACAGTTGCATACTGTACAGTTGACCTTTGAACAACACGGGGTTTAGGGGCAACCGACCCCCAACATAGTCAGAAATCTGCATATAACCTTGGATCCCCCACCAACTTAACTTCTAATAGCCTACTCTCGACCAGAAGCCTTACTTACTGAGCATATAAACAATTGACTCACATGTGGTATGTTAGATGTATTATATACTGTATTCTTTTTCTTTTCTATTTCCACAATAGCTTTTATTTTTTCCCCTGTTTTTTAAATTATTTATTTGTTTATTTATTTTCAGTGTAACAGAATTCATTGTTTTATGCACCACACCCAGTGCTCCATGTAATACGTGCCCTCCATAATACCCACCACCTGGCTCCCCCAACCTCCCACCTCCCACCCCTTCAAAACCCTCAGGTTTTTCAGAGTCCATAGTCTCTCATGGTTCATCTCCCCTTCCAATTATACTGTATTCTTACGATAAAGTAAGCTGGAGAAAAGAACATGTGATTAAGCAAATCACAAGAAGAAGAAGATACATTTACCATATTTTACTGTATTTATTAAAAAACATCCATGTGTCCTTGGACCCATGCCGTTTAGCCACGTGCTGTTTTAGGGGTCAACTGTGTGTCTTTTTCCTTAGCTGGAGAAAGGTCTGTGGTGGCCAAGATGATGTGTGCTGTTCACCGCTCGACTCCTGGCATCTCCCCCAACAGCAGCCAGACAGGAGGAACCTAGGAAGGATTTACTGAATGAATGAATGAATGAATGAATGAATGAACCTAGGAAGCATTTACTGAATGAATGAATGAAT
Source organism: Lontra canadensis (assembly GCF_010015895.1). Classification (NCBI taxonomy): domain Eukaryota; kingdom Metazoa; phylum Chordata; class Mammalia; order Carnivora; family Mustelidae; genus Lontra; species Lontra canadensis. The sequence goes on along the minus strand of NW_022631097.1, from coordinate 4,819,577 downwards.
GAACGAACGAATGAGCGAACAACGAAGCCTCATAGGGGGTACTTTCTTGTCAGAAGACAAAGATCTGAAACAAGCCACAGGAACTTCATTTACATTGAGGCCATCAGTGTTTCTTTCTAATTTGCAGTCACTCTGGTGAGGATAGACTTAGTTGACTTTGCAGGCGTTCTTGCCTGCATGTGGCTCTGTGCTGTGTAAGTGACCACCCCAGAGGCTCTGGAGGCTCTGACTCTTGCCAAACTGCCAGATTCTCGCATCAGAGCCCTTGGTCTAGGTAAGACTGCTGGGCTCTATAGAGTTGACTGCTCTATCATTACAGTGCTGAAATTAGAATTAGAAAAGAAGCGAACCAGCAGGCTTTGGCAGGTTGTTTTTTTGCGGAGGAGATGAGAAGCAGGGTTGTTTTGAAATGAAATTCAAATATAGTTAAATTGGTCACATCAAAGCACACACTTGCACAGCTACCTCGGCGGGTCTTGAAAAAATGAAAGGCAGGCTTCAACTCACAAACCTTCTGCCTAAGAAGTAACTGCTGGGCTGTCCCACTCCTTGTCCCTGAGCCCTGAAAGCTCTGCCCCCAGGGAAGCAGCATTCAAACAAGACAAGCTCAGGAGCTCCAGATGCCGTGGATACAAGCGCTGTGAGCGGCAGGCTGCTGTAGGGCTGCTGGCTCCATAGCGGGCCTGACCTTGGTGGGGTAGTGGGTTACACTACACTAGGATTTGACAGCGGATTTTCTTCCGTGTTCTGGGCTACGTGGCTTTGCCCTCGTCTCCACGGCATCAAGGACATTCCTGGCCTGAGAAATCAGAGGAAGGTGGCCAAGAGGCAGAAGTAAGCTCTTACGTAATGGAACATGCCCTAGGTTGGGGGGTGGGGGTGGGTAGCTCACCGAGGATGGGTGTGAAGAGAAGGAGGTCAGAGGATGCCAAAGACAATCATTCCTATTTCCAAATATCACAAGGGCCTTTCTCGTATAAGGGACAAAAGTTTTCTTTCTCTCCTTTTTTCCACTTCTACCATCTGAGCCGCTAAGCCAAAGAAATTAGGTTCCTCTTTTTATTAATTGCTATTATTAAATTAGTTTAATATACTAATAATTCAGTTATTAATATAGCAGTCATATTACTATTGGAAACATTGTTTACATTATGAGTTAAGGGAGATTGGGCAGATGATAGGCGAATCTTACAGGAAAATGTGTTTTAAATTCTGCACACTTGGCTCCTAAATTGACGTTGAGAATACTACTTGTCAAAATTTAAAGACATCTTGTTATTTATATCTAACTGTCAGGGTAAGGGAGAGTCCTAAAGCATATATTATGCATGTGTATGGAGAAAAGTTAGGGCTGGTTTTAAAATGCAATAATGGAATTTAATATATATTTTGGTTCCAGATCATCCTTTGGTAAATACCCACATATAGGTAGGTATTCCTTGGCTGGTCCTTACATGTCCATCTGGCAGTGCCCTTTGAATTGGCAGGATGGCTGTAGGGAGCAGAATGTGTTTCCATTTGTGGGTCACAAAGCAGTGACTTGCACATGTGTGTACCTTTTCTGCACCTCCATTGACTGCGTGGGATCCCTTACTTTGGTCTAAGTCTAGATATAATAAGCCTATATATATAGTAGACATAAGTCCTTTGAATTCCTAACAGAGTATTTCATTTTCTGATCGAGAAATTTTGAGCTGGAATTTCATTTCCTATTAGCCATTTTTATACTAACCTGTAACTATAAAATGTATGCTTTAAAAGAAAGGCGTCATGCTATGAGCATAGTTAAATTTCAGCGGGAATATTCTGCTTATAATGCATTTGCTTCTCATAACAACCTCATGAAACACTCTGAAAAAAATGTTAAGATCACATTGGGAAATCTGAGGATGGGATGGGAGGTGACCGGCCCAGATTCCCAAAGGTAGTGAAAGGCAAAGAGTCCAAACCTAGGAATTCCAGACCTCAGCTTGATACCCTTTCTCACCCAGCCTGCCTTCAGCTGTAACCCTCTGAGATGGACTTACTGAGATGGCTGCTCCCTGGGTCTCGGCTGGTCAGCCCTGGGTTCTTAGCAACTCCTCTCAGAAGGCACATCTGTTTCCTTTCCTAATTGCCTGGACTCAGAGGGTAACCTTTACTTCGCTTTCCTTGTTTTAGTTTCCAGATACTTAAGTCTTTATTATTCTTTAGTTTTTTGTTTGTTGTTGTTGTTTTAGCATCTAACTAAACTGTTTTAAACTTTGCACAGAAGACAGACTACAGTATTCATTTGTTTCAGGCCCTGCCGAGCATCTGAAATATTTTACTTTTTTTTATTTAATTTTTAAAATTTATTTCTTTATCATTTGTCAGAGAGAGAGAGAGAGAGAGAGCGAGCAGAAGCAGGCATCGTGGCAGCAGAGGCAGAGAGAGAAGCAGGCTCCCTGCTGAGCAAGGATCCTGATGTGGGACTCGATCCCTGGACCCTGGGATCATGACCTGAGCCGAAGGCAGCAGCTTAATCGACTGAGCCACCCAGGTGTCCCTCATCTGACATATTTTAGAACACGATTAAGCTCTGTGTTGGAGGAGCTGTGTCCGTGGGATGTGAGGCTGGGGTGTTCCTGAGTCGGATACCTGTTCCTGTTATGTTCCGTTAGGCATCCAGAAATGTCAGGGTTGTGAGAGCTAGAACATCACGTCAGGTGAAGGAAGCTGAGGAAAGAGTGGTGTGGCCATGGTGATGGCCACATCTTCTCATGGGCACAGTGTCAGAGGCATAGGTCAAGTTGATGGGCTACGAGGCCTGGCAGGCTGACAGGACAGACCTGACTGGAAAGACAGAACTGCAAATGGAAGGAAAGGAAAATCCCCTGGCGTGGGGGGTGGGTGGTGCTTGAGGGGTCAAGATTCTAAGAGATAAGGCTGTTTAGCATGGCCTTGCCCCCTCAGGACACAGTTGATCAGTGGAGAGAATAGATGGTAAGCACCGTCGCCACTAGAGGCCGTGTGCATAGGGTTGCTATCGGTGAGCACCCAGAACTGTGCCCTTTCCCAGAGCAGGTACCCTAAACAGATAAATCAATTGATGAGAGAGAAGTTCATGTGATCCTATGGAAGCTTCTGGCCACAAATCTTTGTGTGGGAAAAGAATGGCAAACTCAAAAGAAGCCACTAGGAGCCCTCAGAGTTGCCACTGAGTCCCTCTTTGGAGGACAGATATGTGCAGAGAAATTGGGAGCAGGAATGAAAGCCTTCGAGATGTGCACTATTTTCTCCACTGTGAGTCTTCCTCGCCAGGGTTCTGTGCCTCTGTCCCTCTGTCAGGTTTTCCTTGCAGTTGCGGCTGGTTTGCTTTTCTGAGCCATGGGAGAGTGTGAGAATAGGGTTCCGCCAGTAGCAGCAGGAAGTTTTCTTTCTGTTCCAGCGCAATGTCTGAAGTCCTCAGCATTATTTCTTCATGCCCCAGAGGTATGAAGAGGTCCTGTGAGGATGGACTCACCAGAATAGCCTCCTTCTCGAACAAAGTGGCCACAGATCAGCCCCTGCTGGGCTGGGCCATGCTGTCCCATGGGCTGAGGTGTAAGTCAGGGGGCCTCTGCTCGGGAACAGTCAGCTGGTCACCACTGGCTTAGTTCATCAGTGGGGTCGTCTCACATTGCTACCCAGCACAGAGCAAGGAGGATATCTGCCAAGAGGTGGGAAGGGCTGACAGGGAAACTATATCCAAATGTCAGTTCAATTAGAAGAAGATAATTTACATTAGACAGTGTAAGGCATTTTGGCAACTGCTTTAATACAGAAAGCAAATATGAGAAGATGGGATACGTGCTTGAACAGAGCAGGGAAACCGTGTTTCCCAGACCTCTGTCCTTAATGATGGCAGAATGGGCTGCTATGGCAATCCCCAATCGAAAACCTGTTTGGTGGCTGGATAGAAATGGAGTGGAAGGTTTTGTCTTGTTTCCCCAGCATGCAGTGTTACAAATTGTGGTTCTGTGCCTAGAAGCTTATTTCACGCAAAACACAAAAACAAAAAACTTGAGCCGAAAAAAAAAAAAATGCAGGGAAAATACAATGCAAAGATACACTCGTAAGCAGTTAGTAAGTATGTTTTCCCAAGTGCTGTATTTACACGCCGCAACGAGCCTTGGAGAGGGTTTTCTCCGCAGCCTGCACCACGTGTTGTAGGTTGTGAGTCTGGTGACGCATGGCTCCAGATTCTGCTCAACCTGCCTGAAGCAAGCAGAAACATTGTTTTTGCTCCAGTGACCTGCAACGTGCCTTCAGGATTAGGGCCATCCATCTGGAAAACTTTCTTGCTCTGAAGAGTAAGTTCAAGGAAGTCCAGCTTCTGTGGTGACATCCGTTTTGGCATTGGTTGCAGACCTAGGTAGTCCTAACCATGAACTTTGCTGGTTACTGCTCTAGTCTTATTCACCAGGAGAAAGACCAGGTGGACGGGGTAAGCTGTCTTCAGACCTTTAATTTAGCAGTGATTCTCCCGAGTGTTCCAAAGCTGTTGTAGCTCTGAAGTTTAAAATGGGAGTGCAGGAAGGGAGGTTCAGAGGCTGGGACTCTGCTGAGTGTTGGGGCAACGGCAGGGCAGTATAGTGCAGGAAATCACATCTGCTGTTCCACAGATCCAGACCTACCCCGAGCATGTCTCACTAGACCTGACGGACCCCCAGTTTCAGAGATCAAAGGAAGGTTTTCCTCTCTTTGGGGTAAGACCTGCCTTGGCAAATCCTCATTTTCTCCTCCCCTTCCGCCCCACAGAACTGACAGAGCAAACACCTGTCCCCATTGGGAAAGCCCATCTCACCCACAGGAATGTGGTTTAGCCTAGTAACCCAGATAAGGCCAGCCAAGACGGTCCCACGCTTGTTTGAAATTGATACCTTTCCCAAAGATACAGTGATTCAATCTCATCCACGGTTACCTTTTTATATACACTTTCCATTTTTAAACACTTAAGTGATTGGATATTTAAATGAAGCCAAAGCTCTAACTTTTTTGAGGTATCTTTCCCCAGTTTTTCAATAGAAGAGACCCAGGGATACCAGATGTGTGGGCATGGGACATTCGTCCTTTGACAGATGGGGTACATGGTGTTGCATAGGAGAGAGAGTGTGTCTTATATTAAGGACTGTGAGAGTTGGGAGGTGGGAATAAGATTCCTCTCTGGATCTAGAACCCACAATTGAATCTTAGGTACATTTTCCTATGGAAATGTTATAAATTATGGTTAAATTCAGTAGTGGCCATATTATTAGATAAATAAAGTTTGATGAACAGAGTCTGTGCGGGAACCAGATTGTCTGTTGTACTTTTAGAGTACAACCTGTTCATAAAACGTGGGGTGCTAGAATTTCCAGCTTCTGCTCAGGGTCTGGATTTCAGTAAGGCTCTGGGAAAGCTATTGGAACGAATAATAGAAGGAAAAGGCCTGACAGGAAGAGAAAGAGGGAAAATCAAATGGGCAAGTTCAGCATATGAGAAAGACTCAGTATTTTCTTTTTATCAATCCCTAAACTGTAACAATAAAATCTATATAATTGTAATAAAGTTAAGCATTTATTATTGTCAAATATTTGAAATTAATATTTATCAGAATGTCTTAGCTACACATCTGTGATTTTTTTTTTTAACACACCCATCTTGGTTTAAATTATAAAAGTTTTAAGGGTTTGGGTACTCAGATTACACAAAAAATATATATCTGATTTATGGTATGAAATAGAATGGTGTGAAATAGAGACTCCTACTCTCTACCCAAGTATGAATGCATTTAACTGTAATTTCCTGTGTAAAGAGATTTATAAAGAGCTGTACCAGCTTAATATTTATGTCAACGCCCTTTTGTTTTACACTTAATAAGTTGAAATAGTTTCTTTGAACTAAGAGTAGGGAAAATATTAAAGTATGGGTTGCATTAAATATTTCAAAGACATATTTTATAGAAGAAACATTTTATATTTTTAAACAGAAAATGTAATTTTACAGAAGAAAATCGCTTTCCTAATAATCATAGTTACTTTAGGACCCTTTTCGGACATTTTTATTCAAATTTTGATGATTAACATTGAGACAGCTAGATTGAAGTATATGTTACCCATATATACATTTCAACATTAATATTAGAAAACACTTTGTGTTATGAAATGTTTATAAAATTCTTCATTGTCCTACTAACTCAGATATATAATTTATGTAATGTGCGCATTCAGATTCGTAAACTTCAGATAAATATGATTACATATTAAAATGAAATATCTGTATTAATAGTTAAAAACTGTATGTAGCGATTAACATGTCAGGATTTACATTCCTATGATATTAAATTTTCTTTTTCACTGAATGTATAAAAAGCACCTATAAAATTAGATACCATTAAAGTAATGGAATATAGAGATTAAGTTGAGCATTTCTACCACCACAAACTGTAGCTGCTAACAATACTATCATTTTAAAGATTTTTTTTATCAGTACCATCACACAGTACATACACAGAACTCTGTTTTATGATTAAAAATGGTAAATTTCAGTAGTTTCCAAGAAACCATTCTGAAACTGACTGATAGCACTTCCTGGTGTTCAGAGCTTTCTTTCACATTCTATTTCTTTTTCCCAATAATATCATTTGAAGGTAGTGGCTGGGAATGCCGCTAGCTTTCTAGAATGCTTAGGACAGCCTTCACGGCTAAGAATGACACAGCCCCGCATATATATGTGACACACCATGCCAAAGAAGTGGTAGTCATTCATTCAATAACTGACTGAATGCTGAGAATACAGAGTTAAGTAAGACCTGGTTTGGGACTTAAAAGAACTTTTCAGAGTTTAGCAGAGAAAGGAGACCGTGAAACCAGCATTACAGTGGCAGTATGCGAAGATGGAGCGATGTGTAAGAGAGCCCACAGAGAAGGGGCATTTGAACTGGATAGGAAGCAAAGAGTTCCTCTTGGAGAAAAGTTGATGTGAATTAATGAAAGTTATTACACAAAGCACACATTTATCAGTCAGGAAATGAGAAACATCTCCAGGTATTTCAGCCAAAGAGAATCTAAAATAGGGATTATGTTTATATAGCCTCGAAACAGAAGAGGAGAGAGTGAGGAACTCAGATGAACAACAGGAAGATAGTCCCACCATCGGCTGGAGGGAGAGGGGAAGACGCCCCTTCAGTAATGCACACAGTGTCCTGGTGTCCGCCTTCTTCCACACTCATTGTCTCCCACCAGTGCTTCCCACTGACCAACTTAGCCAGAAGCCCTTTGTCAGAGGAGCCCCGGAATGTTTTTCCCTACAATACAGAGAGACAAAATGTCTGGAGGAAGTCTCTGAGAGCAGACAAGGAAATAACCCAAAGCACAGCAGTATGAGAAAGCCTCCCTGTAAGTAATTCTGTACGGCCTGAGTGGAGAGGTATTGTACGCTAGGCTGAGATCTGACATCCTCTCGAGATTCAGAGATGGTGGCCAGTGATGCTAGATGAAGTGGCAGAACTCCACTGGCAGTGTTTGGGAAGGACACTGGCTGGACTTGGAGGCAAGAGGATGTTTTTCAGGAGGCGAAGGCAGGTGGAAGGCACTAAAGATTGGAAATAAGGCCATGGCAGCCACACTGAGCACAGACTGGTGCGATCTGGAGGAGAATCTCTTCGACTTGGTGACCAGTGAGATCTGGAAGGAAAGGTAGAGGTCTAGGGTGACCAACAGGTTTTGGCCAGTATGTGGCAGTGCTGGGGCCCAAACCTGGTTGGTCCCTCTGATTCCCAGCCCCACTGTGCTTTCACCAGTGGTGGCTTGACAGTGAGTATGTCTCTCCGAACCCCTGGGTTCCAGTGCCCCAATCTTTACAAACGGGTTAGATGTTCCCTAAGGCAGTATTCTAAAGCATTGTGATTTGGAAGATTTATACTTTCAGATTTCAATATATTTTGCAGTATATTTCAATATATTTTCCTCCAATGTCACATTTTCTATAATTTACGTGAACAGATTATAAAACCCCCCCTTGTGTATACATTTAACCTGATATGTATTTCTGAATTTCAAATTCAAGTATTATAAATTCTTATTTAAAAATTATTGGTCATAGTTGTTTTCAAAGAATTCTCATTACAAGTGAAAAGAAATGTTCTGTTCTAAAGTTCATACACCCCAGAATCCAGCTCGTAGACAATGGATTTCACAATATTCCCATCTAAAAATCTTCCTTGTAGTTCTGTTCATAAATCTCTCTGGCAGAGCTCCCACAATTTACAAGACTTGCTACAAAACCACTGATTGAATCGCAACCCTTGTTAGTTAATAGAGGTCAAAGTATTAGTTCTAAATAATGCTACTTGGTATGTTTCTCGGAAATTCCAGGAAAAGCCCTTTTCCGTGATTTTCAGTTTCATTCCAAGCAGCACACAACAATCACGTTGTTCAGCTGCATGAACAAGATAGTAAGTCACTGGACTTTTAAAAAAAACACGTTGCCCTAATCAGAAATCAAGTCTGTGTATATTTTACTAGATCTGTATCTTAAAACTTAAGTTTTAGTAAATACTTAGACTTTTTAGTGTTATAAAATTTAAGCATCTTTAAACTGGATAAATATGGTGGTATTGTTGATGAATTGTTATGTTGGGACAGACATTGACAAGGCAGGATAATTGATACAATTTTACATCAAGATAAATAATGTAAGTGTTGCAAAGCTTCTTACACTCAAAGAGTTCACAGTCTCATTCTGAAGGCAGCCATATAAACCTATCATTATAAATATGTCTTGGTCAAGCAATTTGGTGAGATGCCCATAATCCACAGAGTAAGGGGTCTTAATTAATTTTAGGAGGATCAGGAAGGGATTCCCAAAGAAGATGACACCTATAGGCAGTCTCAAAGTGTTAGACTAAAGAGATGTCCTCTTTTCTAAACCTGATTTCATCTTAATTTCTACTACCGCATGACACTGTGCCATCCTTCGAACTATATTGTTCTACCTAATGTAGGGTGACCAGCCATCCCAGTCTGGCAAGAGCTTTTCTGGTTTCATCTCTAAGAGTCTCATGTCCTGTAAAATACCTAACTACTGGGCCAACTGGGACAGCTGGTCACCCAAGTGTATTGCCTCCTAATCAAATTAGGTTCCTGGATCTTCCTTTGCTCATGCCAAGTTCCCATCTAGAACAGTTTATCACCTTGTCACTCTCTTGAGTTTATCGTGGGGCCTACACAGATCTTTGTACCTAAGAGGTTCATAAATTAATTGGTTGATATGCCATATACATAAATGTTGGTACCTAATCTTTTATAGGTGGCACTGGAGCACACATTACTGAAATGACTTAAGATTTATGTGGACAGTACTGAGTTTAAAACCTAGGCCTGCCCCCATGCCTGTTATAGAACATTCTCAATCAACCTGGCATTAAAATCAAGTACTGCTAGGACCCCTTGAAACCTCAGGGCCCCTGACACACTTTTTCATCCTTGGTTATAAAAAGTCTTGTAGCGCCCTCTAGTCGTAGTATCTGTAAATTGTCTCCGTCCAGCCAGATGACAGGAGAACGGTCATGTCTGCTCCTCTGTATCCAGTGTAAGTCATAACAAAGCTATTATTATTATGTAAAATGCCATCAGTCAGTGCCTGTGACTGGACTTGATATTTGTATAAACTGTCTGCTTCGTTTCAAGATTGTGAGAAGTTGAAGCAATCACAGTCCCGTGTCCCTCCCAGACAGGGAGGGTGGACAGGTGGTACTCAGTGTTAGACTCATTTTGCAACTGGTTAGAGATTTACTTCCAGCCTCAATGCCGGAATGATTCAAGTTTCTGCTTCTGTGGCTCATTCAAATGCAGCCCACAGCTCTTCGGGCTCCCTAATTTCTCCATGAGAACATTAAACTGCAGAGGGCATGTGGTAGCCTCATTAGGCTTCTGAGTAATGGAATTGGGTAAATGGACATCTGAAAGGCTCCAGGGGTCTAAATCTGTGTAGTTTTCCTGGTCCCAGATGGAATCAGCCCTTTGACTGTGACTCCCTGGGAATTCCTTAATTTGATGTAGGAGTAAATAAAAATGAACCACCAAAGAATTTGGAGAGTAGAAGCAGATGAGACCTCTTTGTGTGAGGTCACATTTTCTCCAACACTTGAGAGCACTAAGCTAAATTGGGACCTAACCTTAAGGTCTTTTTTTTTTTTTTTTTTTAAGATTTTTATTTATGTATTTGACAGACAGAGATCACAAGTAGGCAGAGAGGCAAGCAGAGAGAGAGGAGGAAGCAGGCTCCCTGCTGAGCAGAGAGCCTGATGCGGGGCTCTATCCCAGGACCCCGGGATCGTGACCTGAGCCGAAGGCTGAAGTTTTAACCCACTGAGCCACCCAGGCGCCCCTAACCTTAAGGTTTTTATACAACTTTCTCCTTCTTTTCCTCTTTTGCCTTTAATACTGCCTTTGGAATAGTGGATTGACTGGCATAAGGGCATCTGGGATTTGACTTGAGTTGGGGTTATGTCATAAGGCACTGAAATTGGTGTCACACACTTGGGGTTCATATCCCAGCTCTGACTCTCTTTGTTTATTAGTTTGAAGTAGTGGAAAGGAGCATAAGCTTTGGGAGGAAGAGCTCCAGGAACCCCAGCACCTGCTGCCCAAGTGCCCATCTGATTATCTGTAAAATGAAAATCTGTAAAATGAAAATCTTGCAGGTTTATATGAATAGTCAGTGGCATGTCATTTTTTAAACACTTAGTACAGGGGCCTGACACGTAGTAATAAGCACTTAGTGAGTGGTAGTCCTTTATGGTAATTATCACACTCCTTCCTACCTTCCTTCATTGACTAATCATTCGTTGAGAACAGAGTGACTGACATTTAAGCTGGCCCATGCATGCTGAGCAGGTCTTGACCTGAAGGGCAAAGGGTAAAGAGAACTACATCTTCACTTGGGGGAGAGAGCATGGACTGCAGGTATATGGTAGGCTTCAGGGCATGGAGGAGGAGAAAAGAAGGTGCAACTTTTGTTTAATTTGAATTTTTGCGTCTGAATTTCTAATATTTATTACCTTATCCCTGTCCATTCCCCAGCCAGTAAGAATCCTGCTGACAGATAGCCCTCACTAATGCGGTTTCCTTCACAAAGCCAGACCTCACGCAACCTCAGTTTGTCCCTTCCACTCATGTGTCCCTGTATCACTCTTTGTCTTTCAGTAGAGTTTGGGTGTTTTGTAGACAGTAGGCAGCTGAGAGCATCTTGGTCTCTACTAGAGCTCCTTGCACACACAGTACTCAATCTGCCTATTAGCTGTGTTAAATTTAATATGATTTGATATTTCACTGTGACACATTTTGAAATAGTTGTTGGTGTCTGTCTTTATTTGATAATCAAAAATTTCTTCTACTTCCAATAAAGAGAAATCCAGTGTTGAACGATGGATGCCTTGGCCTCATTCTAGCAATTTTTCATTCCAGCAATTTTTTTTTAAAGATTTTATTTATTTATTTGAGAGAGTGTGTGTGCGAGAGAGAGAAAGAGAGAGAGAGCATAAGAAGGGGGAGGGTCAGAGGGAGAAGCAGACTCCCTGCCGAGTAGGGAGCCTGATGCAGGACTCCATCCCGGGACTCCAGGATCATGACCTGAGCCAAAGGCAGTCGCTTAACCAACTGAGCCACCCAGGTACCCTCATCCCAGCAATTTTTCCCAAAATGTTAACTTGCAGTGGATTCGAGAATTTACCTTTACGTTGAGCGCACAACCCATTATTATCTTTTTTTTAAGGCATGTATATTTGCATTCTTCCCTTTAATTCATTGTGAAATGAATTAGGAAAGGTAAATTTTTTATTTTAAAATAGTTTTGAACTGATCCGCCCTGTCACAAGGCATGCTGCTTTTGTATTTGTAATCCTTAAACCAAATAAGCCGCTGTTCCTAGAGGTTCTGCTGTTGGGGAAAATAAGTAAATCCCCGTTTTTAATTTTCTGTTGCAGGCAGTGGCCACAAGTGAAGAGCCTGATGTGCACAGCAGGTGTGAAAGCCAGGCTGGCAGCAGCTTGGGAGATGAGGGTCTGTATCCGGGGCCTGCGGCCACGGATGTGCAGGTGGGTTTGAACCCTGCTGCACTGTGGCCACGGACTCACAGTCCCGAGAACATGACAACAGCTCAGAATGGCCATGGGCGACTTGCTGCAATCCCGTGTTCTGTCTCTGATCCCAAAGACCCCAAAATGGTGACCTACCCGGCGTGTCAGAATGGAGGATGCAGCAGTGGCTACTGCGGGGAGGCGGAAGCCCAGGAGGCCAGACTCAGCCCTGCTAAGCTCATGCGCCTCTTCTCCGTGAGCAGGAAGAGGACCGGCACCAACCCGGAGAGGCCCCGCTCCATGGTCTTGATGGGAAATTCCTCTACCTGGAATGCCCTTGCCTCCTTTCGGAAAATGGGATCTTTCAAAAAACTGAAGTCCTCCGTCCTTCAAGGAATTCAGAACCGAGAGGGGTCAGATGTGGCAAAGGAAGACCCTCCAGAACGTGACCCAGGGAAACCCATCCCAAACGGTGCTGCAATCGGAATGCAAACCAGCAGGTGCCCCAACTCGGGACCAGCAAGTGACGCCCCGAAGGCAGGGCCAGGGGGCGTGTCGGACTGCTCCGACCCGGAGGAGGCGGACGATGCCTTCCAGAGGAGCACCCATCGGTCCCGAAGCATCCGCCGTGCCTATGGCCTGGGCCGCATCAGCCTCCTAGATGGTGACAAGCATCCAGGGTCCCAGAACCACGTCCGGCCGCTGGCCCCTGGCCCCCAGGAGCCCACCGTGTGTGAGATCCTCGTGAAAGACTCCGAGAACAACAGCATCATCTACAGGAAAAGCAAGAGCACGGATAACTTGAACTTTCTGAAGAAGAGCTCCTTCAAGCGGAAGTCCACCTCAAACCTCATGGACCTCAAGGGGACGCAGGAAAAGCCAGCGCCCCGACGGACGCTAAGCAGTTCATCGGCCGACTCGGAGAAGTTCGGTGGCTCCGAGAGGAGGACGAAGCGCTGGAAGAGCCCACTGCGGGCCAAGGACTTTGACCGCGTCCTGAGGTTTGTGAGCAGCGCCACGGACGCAGCCTGGAGGAAAGAGAGCCCCAGGAGCGGGGCGCCCTCGCCGGGCGAGGCGAGCCAGAGGCTGCAGGTGCACAGCCGGCTGCACGACGCTTACTCCCGCCGCGTGTCCATCAGCGCGGAGCGTGAGTGGAGGAGGTGCGCAGGCGTGCCCGCCAGCTCCAGCTGCGGCTCGCCCGGGGCCCCAAGCCCCCGGGTGGACGTGGACACCGCCGTCTTTCCTCTGGAAGCCCCAGGCTCCTGGGCGGCAGAGAGTGCCCGTCCTTGCGCCGCCAGAGCCTCGTCGAGTCCGGTTGCCCAGGACTCCGACGAACGCCAAGCTGGTGGCCAGTGTACGTTCGAACCCGAGCAGCCGCTCATCCCTCCAAGGCCTACCACGCCCAAGCCCCCTAGCCCCCACAGCCCAGGCGCGGGAAGTGCCGCGTGTCCCAACAGCCTCAGCGCGCTGTCCCTCAGTTCAGTGGACAGTGAAGAAAGGGCAGAGGGGCCTGTGACCTCCCGGGATTCTGTGCAAGCCGCATGTGACAAAGGCCGTGAGGACAGCGCCGGCAGCCACCCTCAGCTGAGCCCCCACCTGGCGTCGGGTGCAGAAGAAAGGAGGGAGGAGGTAAGGACAGAGCAGGGACCTCCTGTAGGTGACCTACTGCGGAGGGGGTGCCTGTCACAGCTCTTAACCTTTCATCTCCTGGAGGTTGCCATAACACCTGTGTGTGTGTGTGTGTGTGTGTGTGTGTGTGTGTGTGTTTTGTGTCTGTGTCCCCGTCCCCTGGCATTTATCCTCTTTCCTTCACCTGCTGGAGAGGCAGGCAGCCCCATGCTAATTGGACTGCCCTCACAATTATTCCTGTCAAGTTTCTGTCATCTCTGTCTTTACCTCTTTTGAAATGAATTTCTAGTATACCAGATCCCTTGAGATGGCACTTGCCACACCATTCGTTCAAAAGGTATTTATAGAGGACCCACCACATGCTGGGTTAGGGTTGGGGGGGGGAGTTGATAGAGACCTCTATTCCACTCTATGCAGCTAATAGGGGCTCTCAAAAAATTTTTTGAAACTTTTGTTTTTTAATTAAATTACCCATAGCTTTCTTCTCTGTATTTTAAATTGTTTTTGTATCCTTCCAACAGACTACCTATAAATGAGATTCCTTGTGTTAAGATACCATTATATGTTCTAAATCTTTTATTTTCTAGGAATGAATTTGAAACATGCAGTTTGATACCTGTCAACCTCTGAGTGACGATGGTTCAAAGAAATTTTTATGATGGTTATTGTACTTATTTTTAGAGTAGAACATAAGCATCTCATGAATCAGATCAACTAATAACTGTCAAGGCTCCAGGAGCAATGTTCTTTTCACATCCTGTCAAGCATCCAGACAACTTTACCTTACTGTATAATTTTCACTTATTTCTAAATGCATTCAGTACTTTACAGAGCTTAAAGATGAGGAAATGCATTCATGTGTATATATTGCAAATTATTCTTCACATACATTTCTAGACTATTTTACAGGTATAAATTGGTGCTTGCCATAGAAAATAATCCCCTAGCAACTCTTTCTTCCCACTGATCCCTGGAGAGGACCTCGGTTTTATTTTAATGCGTGTAGATGAATGATTGATTACACAGCAGCTTTTGCAAACATGGAAGCCAGGATAGCCTGTGTACTGTCTGCTTTGACCTTTGCTTTGCAGAGAGTCTTTGAAAGTAGAAAGCCTGTTGCAGATGACCCTCGGGAGATCTAAATTATCCTGATGTATCCTGAGGCTGCCTCACTTTTTGTGGATGTAATTTTGTACGGAGACCTCAGGGCCAGCATGTCTTCTAGAGGTCTTGTATATTGATGACCATTTGCTCACTTGCGTATTTCCAAAGAAGCCTTATCTAACAGTTTTCAGGACACTGGACTCATTGCCAGCTTTGGGAAGGAGTTCCAATTCTGTTAGCTATGCTCTATGTAATTGGACAAAGCCTGAACCAGGTTAGGCTTCACTCCTTCCCTGGATGATAAGATGAAGCATTTCTTCTACTAACACCCAGCCTGACCCACAGATGGTTTATAACCACCCCCACCCCCACCCCCAGGTCCAAAATAAAAGTTTTGTATAGGTCTAGAGGGTCTTTATACAAAACATGGAGATTTTATTTTCTGCTTAATAAAATCAGTAAAAAATCATCATTAAAATATTTTCTTCCTCAGTACATATTAAATGAACATATGCAAGAGGTAGTTTCTAACTTTTCAGAATTATTTTGATCATTATATAGTTTTACCCATATATTTGTAAAGTATAACTTAATTATATATAGTTATATATAATTTAATCATATATAATTTAATTTCTACTCACAGGGGATCACCAAAGATAGAAAACAGGGCACAGTTCATCAGGAGTGCACACGTGTATATAGATAATTTTACAAATTTGCTTCAAGATGTTTACCACATTTTGAATTTACGTTTATTTCTTCAAAATTCTTATCAAGCATATCAGGCTTCCTCTTGTGCTTTTAAAGTAAATGTCATAAAGAAAAATATAATGATGATTTTCCCCAATTTGCATTTTACATATTGGTAATCTTCAGTGTTACTTGCAGAGAAGTAAAATGTATGTATGATACAGTAAAATAGAATATGAAGCCTTCTCTTTTGACATTTAGAAACAAAATACAAGCATAATGAAACAAATAAACAGAAAAACAAATTACAAAATGCAAGAACTCCAACCTTTATGATTTAAAAAGCAGTTTTTTGGGTGCCTGGGTGGCTCAGTTGTTCAGTGTCAGCCTTCGGCTGATGTCATGATCCCTGGGGTCCTGGGATTGAGTCCTATGTCAGGCTCTTCCCTCAGCAGGAAGCCTGCTTCTCCCTCTCCCACTTTCCCCTGCTTGTGTTCCCTCTCTCACTTGGTCTCTGTCAAATAAATAGAATCTTAAAAAAAAAAACAAAAAAAAAAAAGTTTTTGTCTATCTTATATAGCATAACACAAATTTAAATTTCAGTATCAATATATCTTAATGTACAGTGTATTATTTTTTACTTAATTCATTGATAGTATGGTTCTACTTCTGTGTTTAAAGGTAGGTGAAGTTATGGTTAGTGTTGAATATAAAAAAGGTTGAAATCTGTGTGTATTATGATATTTAAAATAAATGTTATAATGCAGTTTGGGAGAATAATTTTAAAATTTAGGATCTATTTTATATTACTTTGGAAAAAGGGTGGGGAAATGCCTGGATGCTCTTCCTTTATGAAACACTAGAAAAATCACCTTGTTAACTTCATACTTCTGCCACCTAGTGGTAAGTTTCTTTGTAAGAATAATGATCAGTTGAAGGATTCCACAATTGTTTAAGTTTAAAAATGCGATTTAGTATTTATAACTGTGGACAGTGCTCCCTGATAAAGAGATAGGCACATGAATTCAGAGTATTCTTGGCTGGTTTTCCCACCAAGTCACAGAATAGCCCCATTGGCTGAATTAGGTCACTAGGAAAGGGACCCCGTCCCTAGTCATGCCATATAGATTCAGAAATATGTGGTAGTATTGAAATATGCCACAGATGAAGTTCTTTTATTTTACTTATTTTATTTATGTTTTTATATTTATATATTTATATTATATTTATTTGTTTCTTTATTTTTAAAGATTTTATTTATTTACTTGAGAGAGCACAAGCAGCAGGAGTGGCAGAGACAGAGGGAGAAGCAGGCTTCCTGCTGAGCAAGGAGCTCGATGTGGGACTCGATCCCAGGACCCTGGGATCATGACTTGAGCTGAAGGTAGACACTTAACTAACTGAGCTACCCAGTGCCCCTATTTATTTATTTTTAAAGATTGTATTTATTTTTTTAGAGAACAAGAGCATGCGGGTGTGCACATCCACATACCAGTTGGTGGAGGAGCAGAGGGGGAGAGAGAATCTTACGCAGACTCCAAGCTGAGCATGGAGCCCCACTTGGGGCTCAGTCCTATGACCCTGAGATCATGACCTGAGCTAGAATCCAGAGTCAGACACTTAACTGAGACACCAGGTGCCCCAGAGCTCTTTTAAATGATGAAAACCCATTGTAACTGCTTGAGAAGGAGCTTTATAGTCTTATAGTAGATTCTTATTTTATTCTATTTTTTTTTTTAGTTTCATTGGAATCCTGGCTCTGCCATTCCAAAGATGCCCACCATTGAGTGACTTGCTGAGTTTCTCCTGCTTCAGTCTTCTCAAGGGTAGAATGTGGGATAGCTTCATTTTTCCTCAGATGTTTGTAGGAACCAGGGGATTTAGGCCCATTAAGCACTTTACCCAGTGTTTAACACTGGTTGTCACTGTGTGATGATTACTATCGACTTAGATGATTTTCCATCCTAGATTCACCTGACTTCTTGAAACATGGGCCAACTGAGATCAGATTTTTCCAAAAGTGTTTTTTGACTCTGTTATAGTCTTAGGGAGGATTGTGAAGATCTTTAAACAGTTAGTTTGACTTTATATTAACTTTTTTTTTTAAGCATGAGAGTTAGGTTCCAGCATGACCTAAAATTTAAGTGTTCATTTAGTATTGCACCAAAGCCAATTTGTTGAGCGCCTGCCACATATAAGACACTCAAATTAGATGTAGCTCTATAAGGATGTCAAGGACATTATTAATGAGCTAAGTAAGATGTGTCTAAACCATATTAGAACTGTGCAGAATAGATTAAATCCCACAAAAGAGGTAAAACCGTATGCTGTGGGGTTTCAGAAGAGTTATAGCTTGTACCCATGTATCAAATCAAGGAAAGAATCTGACTTAAAGAAGGTGAGATGTCTACATATAATTTTCAGTGGTCAGATATACAGAGATTTTATGTGATTTGAGAGAACAGGAAATAACATAGTTTGGTTTGGTGTAGGGGAATGAACCAAGTTAAGATGAAATCATTAAGGCCAGATCATGGACACTCTTGAATTTTCCATTTTTTGTTAACATATATTTGTTTCAGGGGTACTGGTCTGTGATTCATCTTAAACAATTCACAGCACTCACCATAGCACATACCCTCCCACACCCCACCCCGCAGTGTTCACCATCCAGCCACCCCATCCTTCCTACCCTCTTCCACCCCAGCAGCTCTCAGTTTGTTTCCTGGGATTAAGAGTCTCTTATGGTTTGTCTCCCTCTCTGGTTTCATCTTGTTTCATTTTTCCTTCCCTTCCCGTATGATCCTCTGTCTTGTTTATCAAATTCCTCATATCAGTGAAAGCATATGATAATTGTCTTTCTCTGATTGACTTATTTTGCTTAGCATAATACCCTCTAATTACATCCTCTCATTGCAAATGGCAATGAGATATATATATATATCTTCTTTATCCATTCTTCTGTTGATGGACATATATCTTCTTTATCCATTCTTTTGTTGATGGACATCTAGGCTCTTTCCATAGTTTGGCTATTGTGGACATTGCTGCTATAAACATAGGGGTGCATGTGCCCCTTCAAATCACTACATTTGTATCTTTAGGGTAAATATCCAATAGAGTAAATGCTGGGTTGTAGGATAGCTCTATTTTCAACTTTTTGAGGAACGTTAATACTGTTTTCCAGAGAGGCTGCAACAGCTTGCATTCCTATCAACAGTGTAGGAGGGTTCTGCTTTCTCCACATTCTTACCAACACCTCCCATTTCCTGACTTATTAATTTTAGCCATTCTGACTGGTGTCAGGTGGTATACCTCACTGTGGTTTTGATTTGGATTTCCCTGATCCCGAGTGATATTGAGTACATTTTCATGTGTCTCTTGGCCATTTGGATGTATTTGGAGAAATGTTCATGTCTTCTCCCCATTTCTTGATTGGATTATTTGTTCTTTGGGTGTGGAGTTTGATAGGTTCTTTATAGATTTTGGATACTAACCCTTTATCTGATACATCATTTGCAAATCTCCCATTTTGTTGGTTGCCTTTTGGTTTTATTGACTGTTTCCTTTGCTTTGCAAAAGCTTTTGATCTTGATGAAGTCCCAATAGTTCATTTTTGCCCTTGCTTCCCTTGCCTTTGGCTATGTTTCTAGGAAGAGGTTGCTGCCTGTGTTCTTCTCAAGGATTTTGATGGATTCCTGTCTCACAGTTAGGTCTTTCATCCATTTTGAGTCTTTTTTTGTGTGTGGTGTAAGGAAATGGTCCAGTTTCATTCTTCTGCATTGGCTGCCCAATTTTCCCAACACCATTTGTTAAAGAGACTGTCTTTTTTTCCATCGGACATTCATTCCTGCTTTGTTGAAGAGTAGTTGACCATAGAGTTGAGTGTCCATTTCTGGGCTCTCTGTTCTATTGATCTATGTGTCTGTTCTTGTGCCAGTACCATACTGTCTTGATGATTACAGCTTTGTAATACAGCTTGAAGTCTGGAATGGTAATGCTGCCAGGTTTGGTTTTCTTTTTCAACATTCCTCTGGCTATTTGGGGTCTTTTCTGGTTCCATATAAATTTTAAGATTATTTGTTTCATTTCTTTGGAAAAAGTTAATGGTGTTTTGATAGGGATTGAATTAAATGTGTAGATTGCTTTAGATAGCATAGACATTTTCACAATATTTGTTCTTCCAATGCATAAGCATGGATCGTTTTTCCATTTCTTTGTGTCTTCCTCAGTTTCTTTCATGAGTATTCTATAGTTTTCTGAGTACAGAGTCTTTGCTTCTTTGGTTAGATTTATTCCTAGGTATCTTATGGTTTGCGGTACAATTGTAAATGAGATTGACTCCTTAATATTTCTTTCTTCTGTCTTGTTCGTGTATAGAAATGCAACTGATTTCTGTGCATTGGTTTTATATCCTGACACTTTACTGAGTTCTAGCAGTTTTGGGGTGGAGCCTTTGGGTTTTCTGGACACGCTTTGAATTTAGAGTAAAGAATCTATACATTACTTGGTAATTACCATGGAGTCAGGGATATTTTTGAATAGGGAAGAACTAAGCTCAGAACTATGTTTTAGGGAAGTTAATCCACCATTGGTAAAGAAGAGAATTGGAAAGAAAGGGGATAGCGGGAAAGCTATCAGGAATCTAATACCAGAGAGAGCTCAGTTAATAAGGCTGTAACATGTGGGGATGGGAATAGAATATATAAGGAAAGAAGGAAAAGGAGTGAATGAAACAACACATTATAAAGCCTAATGCATCTTGTCATTCAGTATCTACCTACCTGATACAGATGCCAGATATAAGGAAAAGAAAGAATTGAAGAAAAAAAGCTATTCGTGTTCCTACAGGCTCACGTTCTAACTGGTAGATTGGAATGTGTATAAATAATTATACAGTAGTGTGGTGTTTCCAGTGAGGAATGTACAAAGTACCATGAGAGCATCAAAGACCGAATTACTAACCCTGGGTAAAGAATTGCATAATTGGGGAATGACAAGTGTGTGGGGTCTTCAAGAAGATCAGGATGGGAGATGCAGAGGGCAGCGGTTGAGGAGGAGTGGCAGGGCCTTCCAGGCCAACTGGAAGAGCGTGGGGGAGGGAGGAGGTACTGTAGACATAGGGAGAGAGTCAACCAAAGGAGTTACCAAGCCTTACTTTCCTCCCCGTAAACTGGGAGTAGCTAGAGTACCCGCCTATCACATGGGGGTTGTTGTGAAGATAAAATGAGGCCATGCGGGTGGAGAACTCAGCGCTGAGCTTTGCCTGTAGTAAGTGTCCACAAAGATGTTAATCTGTGGCAGCTAAGGGAACTGCACGTTGCTCACCATAACTTTTGTACAGGGTGGTTGGGTGGAGAAGTGGGAGATAAGATCTGAAAGATAGGTCTGTGCGCAGTTTAGAAGGGCCTTGCTTGGAGCTTGGACTTTACCCTGCAGGCAGGAGAAAGCCAGAGAGGTGTTTACTCGGGATGGCAGAAGGGGAACCGCTGCAGAGAGAGGATTGGGATATCCTGGGAGGGAGCATTCCTCAATAGTCTAGTCCAGATGTGATGAGGTCTGTACTCAAACCATGGAGAGGAGAGGTTATAGTTCAAAATGATTTCACGGTGTATATTTTTAATTAGCATTTGAATATTTGGGGGGAGAGAGAAGTCAAAAATGATGGGGCAGTTGGGAGGCTACTCGTGTGTTGGAATCAGTAATCAAACAAGCCATGAAATCAATGGACCAGAGCTGAATTCAGGTTATTATCCTAGCCTTTCCACTAACATGCTGGCTCTTGGTGGGAAATCCCTTTCCTTTTCTGAGCCTCAGCTTATTTGAACACTCCAGTGTTTTTAGAATTTTATAATTTTCTTCCTCAGAAACTTGTAGCTTCAAAATTGTTGGAAGCCATTGTACAACCCAGTCTTAAAAGGTAAAGCAATTTGACTGCTTGACTGGGAGATGTTATAGAATACAAATTGTCATTACCACTTTGGTTTTCGCCTGGCCCTGGCCCACCACTCATGGTGTCCTCTAGGCTCTGCCAGTGCTGATTTTAGCTTGCCCACCACTCACTGTGGTGGCCCCCCACCCGAGAACCACAACTTGTGTTTTTCTTCCCGACTCACAAAAAGGAGGATATTTTGTGGCATCAAAAGGTACAGTGTCACCAAAATAAAACTTTCTCCAATTTCAGTACTGGAGCAATCCCATAGGGGCTAAAGTCAGGCCTGTTTTCAACATGAGTTACAAATTGTGGAGTTTTATGAGGCTGATGGGTACTTAACACTTAATGATAGCTCCAAAATGCTGTTTTTGGTGTGATTTAATCAGAGATAGAGTTACAGTACATAATTTTGACTACAAATCAATCTTTGGGTTCCTCAGAAAGCTATTTGGGAGACTTTGACAATTCTTCTGGAGGTTGGAAATGATCCACGGCTATTTCATAGAACCATCCCTACAGCCAGAAATTTTGGACGTTGCATTTACAGAAGAAAATGTAGTGACCCTAGAAAGTCTGCCCAAAGCTTTTTACAACTTTTATTGAGGTATGATTTGCATAACATGAAACTCACCAATTGCGAGTATACATTTTGAGGATTTTAGAGATGTGTAGCCCCTGCTATGGTTAAGTTATGGAACACTTCCATTATGCCAGAAATTCCCCCATGCCCTGTGCAGTTAGTCCCTGCTCCTGTAAAGACCTAGGCAACTACTGATCTGCATTCTGTCTCAGTTTTTTTTTTTTTTTTAAGTGAGCAATTCAGTGATTTGTAGTAAATTTATGGAGTTGTGTGGCCATCCCCACGGTCCATCACTCCTGAAGGAGACCTCATGTCCGTTTGCGGTCACTCCCTGTTCCATCCCTGGCACCTGATCTATTTTGTGTCTGTAGGTTATACTTATCTGGATATGTCATTGAAATAGAATCATATAATATGTGGTCCCTTATGTTTGGCTTCTTTCACCTAGCATATTGTTTTCAAAGTTGATGCGTGTTGTAGGGTATATCAGCACTTAATTTCTTTCTTTAATATTTTATTTACTTTTTTGAAAGAGAGAGGGCCCACACCAGTAGGGGCAGGAGTAGAGTGCGAGGGAGGAGCAGACTCCCTACTGAGCAGGGAGCCCGACTTGGGGCTTGACCCCAGGAACCTGGGATCATGACCTGATTGGAAATCACATGCTTAACCAACTGAGCCACCCAGGCATCCCTCACTTAATTTCTTTTCTAAGGCTGAGTAATAACCAGCTGTATGGATATCCCACATTGTGTTTATCCATTCATCAGTTGTTAGACATTTGAGTTGTTTCCACTTTGGGGCTGTTATGAATAATGCTGCTATGAATATTTATGTACAAGTCTTATGTGGACATATGTTTCCATTCTCTTGGGTAGATAACTAGGAGGTAAATTTCTGGGTCATATGTGATTCTGTGCCTCACCATTTGAGGAACTGCCACACTGTTGTTTTTTGTTTTTTTTTAATATATTTATTTGAGAGAGCGAGAAAGTGAGAGAGAGCATGAGAGGGGAGAAGGTCGCAGGGAGAATTAGACTCTCCACAGAGCTGGGAGCCCGATGTGGGACTTGATCCCAGGACTCCAGAATCATGACCTGAGCTGAAGGCAGTCAATTAACCAACTGAGCCACCCAGGCGCCCCTGCCACACTGTTTTCTAAAACAGTTGTCCCATTATATATTCCCACCAGCAGTGTATTAGGGTGCCAGTTTCTTTGCGTCCTTGCCAGGACTTGGTATGGTCACTATTCTAGATTCTAGTCCTTCAAGGGGGTGTGTAGTGGTTTCTCACTTTGATTTTAATTAGCATTTCCCTAATGACTAATGCTGTTGATCATCTTGTTTATTAGCTATTCATTTATCTTATTTGGTAAACTCCTCATACTTGCACAGCATTTTTAGTTTTCCTGAGCAGTAGGATTTCTTTATACATTCTAGTTACAAGTCCTTTACCAGATATATGACTTGCAGTTGTTTTCTCACAATCTCTGGGTTGTGTTTTAATTTTCTTGATTGGGTTTTTTGAAGAATGAAAATCTCTGTATTGACAAAAATCATCAAGATTTTCTCCTATCTTCTGGAAATGTTAGTTTTAGCTCTCATACTTAGGAATATGCTCCCTTTTTATTTATTTATTTTTTTAAGATTTTATTTATTTATTTGACAGAGAGAGATCACAAGTTGGCAGAGAGGCAGGCAGAGAGACAGGGGGAAGCAGGTTCCCTGCTGAGCAGAGAGCCCGATATGGGACTCGATCCCAGGACCCTGAGATCACGACCTGAGCCAAAGGCAGAGGCTTAGCCCACTGAGCCACCCAGGCGCCCCTATGCTCCCTTTTTAATTGTGTTTTTTATTTTAATTCCAGTATAGTTAACTTACAGTGTTATATTAGTTTCAGGTGTGCAATATAATGATTCAGCAATTCTATACATTGCTCATCGCTCATCATGGTAAGTCTCCTCTTAGTCCCCTTTACCTATTTCCCCCATCCCCCATCCACCTCCCTTCTGGTAACCATCAGTTTTCTATATTAAGATTGTGTTTTTTGATTTGCCTCTCTCTATTTTTTTTTCTTTGCTCATTTGTTTTGGTTCTTAAATGGGAAATGCTCCATTCTTAGTTAATTTTTGTGTATAATGTGAGATAAAGGTCTAAGTTCTTTTTTTTTTTTTCCTTTTTTTGGCATATGGACATCCAATTATCCTTTGTTGAACGATCGACAATTTTTACATTATAAAGAATATATGTTTCCATACCCCACTGGGTTCTCAATTTTCTCTGACAGAGAATCTCTAGAAACTTGAGTCACAGAAATTGCAATTCCAGTTGGAAAGATCATTTGAAAATATGGTATCATTTGTGCTTTAAAAAATATTTTTCTAACGAAGTTGACATTTTGTTAAAAGGACATCTGCTATACCATCGGTATATCCCTGAAGTATTAATAACCCTGGGGTGCATATTTGCTCAGCAGCACTCTACATGGGATGTTGTCAAGAGAGTTAATATGTTTTCTGTTAGTCATCCTTGTGCTAGCTTATGTTTAGTTTCTCCCAAGGTGTTTTCTGTTTGTTTAGTTTTCCTTTTACAGGAGGAACAACTAAAGAGAAAAAGATCTCTTGCAGAAATATTAAGTCAGGGGTCCCTGGGTGGCTCAGTCTGTTAAGGGTCTACTTTCTGCTCAGGTCATGATCTCAGGATCCTGGCATTGAGCCCCAAGAGAGGCTCCTTGCTCAGTGAGGGGTTTCTGATTCTCCCTTTCCTTCTGCTCTCTGTGCCTCCCCTTATTTACTTAAGACCACAATGCATGTGGTCTTAAGTAAATAAATACAAAAAATCTTAAAAAAAAAAAAACCAGAAACATTATTAAGTCATAAAATACACAGCCAAAATGTGAAAGCTTTCTCTAAAAAAGATTTTGTTGTTTAGAGAGCAAGAACATGAGCCAGGGGAGGGGCAGAGAGAGAGAGAGAATCTCAAGCAGACTCTGCACTGAGCTGGGACCCTGATTCGAGGCTTGATCCCATGACCCTGAGAACATGACTGAGTGGAAATCAAGAATTGGGCACTTGGGGCGCCTGGTTCGCTCATATGGTTAAGCATCTGCCTTCAGCTCAGGTCATGATCCTGGGGTCCTGGGATTGTGCCCTGCGTTAGGCTCCCTGCTTGGAGGAGATCCTGCTGCTTCTCCCTTTCCCTCTACTGTTCCTCCTTCTTGTGCTCTCTTGTTCTGTCAAAAAATTAGGAAAATAAAAAAAAAAAAAAAAAAAGAGTTGAGCACCTAACCGACTACCAACTGAGCCACCCTGGCACCCCTACAGTAGCTTTTTATTTTAATAATCAAGTCAACATTTTCTGTCTTTTAAAAGAAGTTTCCACTTGCCCTAAAAAAGATTCATGTTTGTCATTACATTAATAGATATATCTTTTGCAGTGGTATGTTTCAAAGTATTTCCGAAAGGGTCCTTAATATTTGACAGGCTACTGAACTTTATAAACTTAAAAGGCCACTTCTAAAATTATTTTCTGAAAATTTAAATCTAAAGAGTAGTGTAATGTACATGTGATATGTCATCCTTGAACTTTAAAGTGGTTCATTTCTAGAACAGTTTTTTCTCTAGTGAAATATTATCAAATAGGATTTTCCCATTAAATAAAGATAAGGGGAGGGGTTGCCTGGGTGGCTCAGTCAGTTAAGCAGCTGGCTCTTGATTTTGGCTCAGGTCATGATCTCAGGGTCCTGGAATCGAGCCCTGTCATGCTCCGTGCTCAGCAGGAATCTGCTTCTCCCTCTGCCTGTCCCTCCACTCGTGCTCTCTTTCTCTCTCTCAAATAAATAAGTAAAAATCTTTTAAAAAATTTAAAAAAAATAAAAATAAGGGGGAAGAGAGAGACAGAATTACATACCTATATATCTGAGCAGGAGCCTAGTGGTTTTTTTTTTTTTTTTAATATTTTATTTATTTGACAGAAATCAAAACTAGGCAGAGAGGCAGAGAGAGAGAGAGGAGGAAGCAGGCTCCCCGTGGAGCAGAGAGCCTGATTCGGGGCCCGATCATCGGGATCATGACTTGAGCCAAAGGCAGAGGCTTTAACCCACTGAGCCATGCAGGTGCCCCATGGAGCCTAGTTTTTATAGTGTCACCATAATAACAATGTGTAATCAGGTATAAATGATGTTAATATATCATAATTATAATATAACCAATTTATTATGATCAGTAATCATTAATAATATAAAGTATCATTAATACTATGCATTTTAAGCTTTCTAAAATACATGTAATACTTAAATGATACGAGCCAGTATTATAGTGTATCTGTCAGGGTTTTAATGTTTACTCTTATTTGGTGCTTTGTTTTAATTTATGGATGACAAAGGCATAATAAGACCTTACAGCAGTTAGAAAATGCAGAAAAGTACTGTTCGTATTTTTTTTTTTTAGATTTTTTTATTCATTTATTTGACAGACACAGCAAGAGAGGGAACACAAGCAGGGGGAGTGGGAGAGGGTGAAGCAGGCTTCCCGATGAGCAGGGAACCCTATACGGGGCTTGATCTCAGGATCCTGGGATCATACCCTGAGCTGAAGGCAGATGCTTAATGACTGAACCACCCAGGTGCCCCCAGTGTTTGTATTTTTAGGGGGAAATTTTAGCTGGTTAAGATGGTTAAGATGCCAGTGTATCTGTTTTTTTCCTGGTTTTTCTCATTTTAAGCTTCCCTATATTAAGATCAAAGAGCATCCAAGGTTGGGAATCACTTTTCACTTGGCTTGGTGACATGTTGTTGTGATACATCATTGCCATGACAATCAAAAGGAATACTTCAGGTTTGACTGGCAGAAGGGCATAGCTACAAATTGCCACATGTTGCTATATAAACTGAAAGTTATCTATGTTTCTGCCCGTCCAGGGACAAAATGACAATTTGGCATGTTGCCTTCACTGAGAATGCTAGTAGTAAAGCTGGAGTTGGGGTGGGGAGGGGGCTCAGGGGGGTTGAAGAGGAAAGAATACTCACAGATGGTTCTTTCCTAGGAAACTGGCACTGATGTGGTTGCTAGCCACGAATGTCAACATTTTGGAGCAGTCGAGAAGCTCTGTGGTATAAAATAGGTGGGCTTTGTACTAGGGCCACCTGAGTTCAAACCCTAGTTTCCCTGCTAACCAGCTGTATGTCCTTGACCTACTTAAGCCTCGGTGTCTTTAAAAATAGAGATAATAGTATCTACTAGGATTAAATGAAATAATGCTTAGTAAAGTCAATAAATGTTGCCTTTATCATAGTCATAATCTTTGTTATCATTAAAATTACTGCCTTTGGTCAGATACCTCACTACAGACCCGTTAAACTTTGCAAATTACTTCTGATCTTCTAGCCAGAGTTTCCCAAAGTTTGGAGAGAAGGTCACACCCAGGATGCAAGGTAATGGTATAGATTCTTGAGCTCCACCTGGAGCTATGGAATTGGAGTCACTAGAGTCCAGATCCTCTAATCTGGACTTTTGACATGCTACCCAGGAAATTATTTTTGCCACCCTGAAGTTTGAGATCTGCTCTCCAGCCTGAGGCTCTACATTTTAAGTATCTAGGTTCTTACAGGTGTTAAGAATCCTGTTTTTTAGGCTTGGATGGTTCTCTTCCAGATCTACCCCAGTTAATTCTTGATTTGGGAGATAGAGTTATTTCTGAAAAAGTTAAAAGTAGCCTGTAATCCTATTTTTCTCATTGAACTCTATTATCAGTGGGGTATGAATTTTTACAGAATACAAACAAAAATCCCCTTCAGCAAAACAGTGAAATTAAAGCTTTTCAAGCAGGAAATGGTGGAATAAAGAATTTGGTCCAAAATATGTTGAGAAGGGGTGCCTGATTGGCTCAGTTAGTGGAGCATGTGATTCTTGATCTCAGGGTCATGAGTTTAAATCCCATGTTGGGTGTAGAGATTACTAATTTTTTTTTTTTAATCTAAAAAAAAAATAATGTTGAGTATCAGTATAGCAATTGCTCCAACCACTGCTGGAAACTGGAATTTTACCAACTCATTTGGAACTCTAAAAATAATTGTCTCTTAAAAAAATGTATCAGAGAAATAAAAATAAGATTTAAAAAATACAAGTATCAGTAGTAACTTCTTGCATTGATGTGACACTTTTGCAGCTTAAATAAGTCCTTCACATAACATTGTTGGTTGATTCTCAGAGCCACCCTATGAAGTAGGCCAGCATTGTTGTATTCGTTTTTAAAAATGGGTAAACTGAGCCTTGTAAAGGTCACACGACCTCCTTTCAGAGTCACACAGCCACTGAGTGGCAGGGGCCCAGAGCCAGGTCTCAGAATGTGGAGGAAGGCCCAGAAACACCACAAGCTTGGCAGCTGGCATGTAGACCTAAGTTCTCACCGTTTGCTGGTTTCCTGATCTTTGGTTTCTTATCTGTAAAACAGAAGTGTAAGTAGCTGCTGCAGAGGGTGCTTTAATTCAATGAAATGGATTCGGTAATTTCAGGTATCACAGGCCTTTGATGAATTTCCGTTCTGTTTTCTCTTTTGACTCCATAACTAGTGTTCTTTCCACTGAGCTTGGGCCATTTCCTGCCACAGCTGGTCTTGCCCAAATCAGAGTCTTTCCTCCAGATTTTTTAGGTGGCTTTTTTTTGGTGACTACTTAGGATGAGCTCAGCAGCTCAACAAAGGGGTTTTGGACCCTTTTCTGACAACTCCTTTGTAGTTTACTTTCTGACACAAGACTGAAGAAAGCCACCTCGGACAGGAGGGTTGGCTGGTGTGACTCTGGGTCCATA
This sequence comes from Lontra canadensis, assembly GCF_010015895.1. Classification (NCBI taxonomy): domain Eukaryota; kingdom Metazoa; phylum Chordata; class Mammalia; order Carnivora; family Mustelidae; genus Lontra; species Lontra canadensis. The sequence continues at coordinate 4,790,773 of NW_022631097.1, read as the reverse complement.
GTATTGGCATTTCTTGCAGATCAGTGCCACGGGTGGGGAGACAGGAGGCATGAAGTCTTCAATACTGTTTGTGACTAAGGTCCATTATTACGGCCCCATTTCTCATGTATGGTGTAAGTTTTTACATATTTACTTATATCAAGGTTCTGTTGTACACTTCGTTTTATGTTTTTATTCTTTTTGTGGTATAAATTATTCATCTGTAATTCTTTCACTGCCAAGTTTCAAATTAAACATTTTCAAGATATTTTGCACTAGTACACATTCTCATATCCCTCAAAAGAAATAAAAAAGAAACACCACTGGTACTGTCTATAAGTCTTGCCTGTGTGACAGTCCCTATACAGAGAGGCTGAGCCATTCTTTTTTTTTTTTCCTTTTTTTAAGATTTATTTATTTACATTAGGGAGAGAGTGTGCAGATGGGGAGAAAAGGGAGGGAGAGGGAAACCAGACTCCATGCATAGCACAGAGAGCAATGCTGGGCTCAGTCTCATGATCTCACAATTTCATGGTCTCACGATTCTGGGATGACAACCAGAGCTGAAACCAAGAGTTGGATGCTCAGCTGGGTCAGTGTTTTCTTGACTAGATTCATTTGCTGGACTCTTGCAGGTTTAAAGGTAAGTGATACAATCTGTCATCAGTGAATGTTGCTGGAAGAACAAAGAATCCTCATGGTGTCATTACTTTCTCTGACTTTTCTGGGTTCTTTTTTCCAGTTGCCATCACTGGGCCCTCTTGGTTCTTTGCCCTTTCTTCATCTTACGCATTTCTCCTACCAATGCCATAATGCCTCAGGAAAGATGTTTTAAAAGTCCTAAATCATTCTTTTTATATTCTGTTGATAGCAGTGGACCCTTGTTTGTTGGAAAAGATTCCATTACCATGTACTTCACATCTCGGAAACAAAATAGGAGGCCGTCAAAACAAGGTTGTCAAAAGTACGGGAAGGAGAATTGTAGTCCTTTCGTTTTCAGGGTAGGACACTTTAAGTGGGTTATGAAAGAGACAGGAATGGATGGTTGTGTCCTGACCTAAAGCATGGTTATTGATTTTCAAGTCTTTAGTTACAATAACTAAGCAAAAACTTAAATCAAGCTCATTTTTAAAAAATGATACATGAGCGTAGGGAGGAAATAGCTACGTTGCCATCCAGAACAGTCCATTTATTTGCTCATTTATCTATCCACCAACCTAACATTCATCCCTTCCCACATGCACAAAGCATCTATAATTCCCTGTCTCTCAGGCTCTCGTATGGACTGTGAGGACATTACCATAGTATTGGGAAGTTTGGAAAAAATAGGAGCAGCTGCTTTTGTCAGCAGACGCTGAGACAAGTAAATAAATGCTATGAAACACTGCCGTGGTTTTAATAGAGGCCCAGAAAGGAGCAAAGAGCTCAGAGCCCAGGAGAGTTCATGAAGTTTTCCTACAGCAAGTAATATTTCAACTGAGTTTTGCAGGGTAAATTTTACAGGTTGACAAAGGCAAAACGATAATCTCAGAGGGAGAGCAAGCAACATTTACCTCACTTACAGTTGCATAAAGTAAATATGTGGTAAGTGGTGAATCATTTGATACAGGTTGGAGAATAATTGTATCTGAAGGCAGAGCTGGAGAGACCTTGGACGAGATTTTGAATGGCCTCGGGTTTGTTCCAGGTAATGGCCAGCTAGAACCCCATGTGTTTCAGTAGCATAGAGTAGACTGGGGACAGGGAAGCCAGCTGGGCAGCTTCTGGAATAGTTCTGTGAGTAACAATGGAACAGAGTCTTCCTAAGATTGAGTAATTGACAGAAAATGGTGACTGGGGGGCTGGGGCTTGTGAAGATTGGGGAAGAATCAAAAATGCCTAGTATGGGGTACACTGGATGTCCTTCACTGATGTGGGAAAGCAGTTGGGAAGAGAGATGATTCATGAAGGTGCCATTCTGCATTCTAATCCAGAAACCCTTTGTTTTCTAAAGGCACTTGGGGCCATTGATTAGAATGTTTGTATGCTGTCATCCATGACTTGAAGCGCAGGTGATGCCCTGAACAGACACCTCTCTCCCTTTTTGTCCACTGGGACCTCCTTCTGTGCTCTCCATTCTTCTTTCCCTTCTCCTTCTGTTTCCTTCTATCCTTTTTGTACAACAAAAGTCAAAAGAGCATTAAGAAGAGACCTCTGATGTTCAAGAGGGTGTAGAAAAACAATGGGTTTCTGATATATTCAAATCTAAAACATTTTTGATTTTGGAATATTTAGTTGTCCTCAATCAGAAAGCAATTGGAAAAGAGGAAAGTACTTTTTATAAAAGTAAATATTTTTTACTTTTTATAAAATTCTTTTTCCTTTTTATAAAATGATGCTTTTTATAAGTTAAAGAAAGGTTAAGTAGACCTCTGTAGTCCTTAGTATGTGTTTCAAAGATCAAATACATTTTTAAGGAATTTATTTATGTATATATGTATGTATGCATTTATTTATTTAATTTATTGACGGAGTGTCCGTGAGCACATGGGAGAGCACAAGAGAGAGGGAAAAGCAGAAAAAATCCCCACTAAGTGGGGAGCCCAACTCAGGGCTTGATCCCAGAACCCTGAGATCATGACCTGAGCCAGCCAAAGGCAGACACTTAACTGACTGAGCCACCCAGGTGCCCCAGAGATAAAATACATTTTAAGATGTTAAGATGGAATTATTATATACATTTATTTTATAATGTGATGGTTTTAAAATGTGTCTTTATTTTTTTTTTTTTCCAAAGATTTCATTTATTTATTTGATGGACAGAGATCACAAGTAGGCAGAGAGGCAGGCAGAGAGGGGGAGGCAGGCTCCCCGCCGAACAGAGAGCCGGATGCGGGGCCTGATCCCAGGACCCCGGGATCATGACCTGAGCTGAAGGCAGAGGCTCTAACCCACTGAGCCACCCAGGTGCCCCAAAAATGTGTCTTTATTCTTAATGAGTCTAGTCATAAATTGCAGCCTACAGTTCTATTATTTCCTCTGCTTAGATATCTAACCCAGCATTGTGTTGTTGTTGATTTTGGAGATGGAAGGATGGTCTGGGTTTTTGGATACGTCCAGAAAATGGGATTCCCTTAAGTGACTATTACAAAGGCCAGGGGAAGCAAACTAATCACCGGCCCTGTGTTTGCTTAGGGTCAGTGGTAAGCACCCTCCCACCACGGAAGGGAGATGGGATTTGGGGACTTGGGATATGGTCAGAGGGTCCAGAATGGGGTTTATCACAGTCAGACAGACTTCATTTCTTTCTTTTAAATAAAGTGAGGATGAGCTCAGCTATACTACTTTCTTCAGTATATTATTCTAAGTCTTCTATGATATTTAATATGTTCATAGTTATTTAAGTGCCTTTTTATGCTTACAGAACTAGGCTAAGAATATCCATGAACTTCAGATATTTGCATTTTTAATAAATTACCTATTCTGTCTATAAAACAGGTTGTAGATTTACTGTGTTTTAAGGATATTTTATCATCAGTTTTATACATGCAAGGGCAATTAAAGTCCATTGTACTCCCCTTTTACTTCCAGGGCCTTAGAAAGCATTAATATATTTTTAAAAATATTTTTAATGCTGTGTCATATTTTTTATTTTTAACAAGTGGCCTATTCCCTGAATGCAAAGGACAAGGCCACAGCATTCCAGATTATAATAGTTCCTTTCCTTCTCTCTTTTTTTAATTTTAAGAGTTACATCAAAATTCCCAGTGTGTGTATGATCTCATTTGATAATAATCAGAACAGTTTTTGGTTAGTCACTCCCATTTCGTTTGCTGTCAGAATTCCAACAGCCACTAAGGTTCTTACAGCTTGAAACCTTGCATCTTAAAAGATGCAGCATGTTGGTAAGAATGTCACCCAGCATTATTATATACTTCTGCCTTTAAGCCATGGACGGAAAAACTCAGTAAATGAATGGGTTTCTACTCTCTCTTCTGTTTCTTGCCCAGGGCCTGTCCAGACCTGGGCTTAGTCCAAGTTGGGGGTCAGAGAAGGGGGAACAACACATTTATGATGGTCCCTATCCCTTCACAGGATAGTCCCTGAACTAGAGGAAACCTTGAAAGGTGGAATGGAGCCAGGCTAAACATGCATGATTTTTACAGTGGTCCATAGTTCAGTGATGGGTGTCTGGCCATTTACCTATCTCAGACCAAGTCAGAGGCTACCTCTTTCCTCTCCTTGCTTGGGCAATTTCAGAAGTACCCCCACCTTGCTGTTTATTCCTTAACTAGCCTAAGTGTGGTAGGAAAAGACGTGTGAACACCTGGAATGTTAGGAGGAGGGAGAATTAGCACACCCCGGTGATAGGCAGTCCATTTCTGGTGGGCCCCCCTTATGCTAGTACAGTGTCAATATGCACACGGGTGTGTGTACACGCGCACACGCACACACACACCATCAAGATCTATAAAAGAAAAGGCAGCTTTGGAGAAAGAAAGATTATTCCACCCACTTGTTCTAAAAATTAAAGATAAGAAACCAAACATGATTCAGTAAGTTCAACAAAACCAACTGTGTTAGCTTTCTGTGTGTGATCAGTTGAAGGGAGAAGTTCTCTCTGAGGAGAGAGAAGGGAATGGAGCCTAGAGCAGGGGTGAAGGTGAGCTGTGCTGCTGGAGGGGGGAGGAAGCAGTAGAGAGGAAGAGTCTGTGGGAAATGTATGTGTGCATACACTCATGAATTAAGAGCCACAAACAGCCCAGAGAATTCATCAAAGGGGAAGCATAAACCGGAAGTGGAGAGATGTAAAAGGGATAAGCACACCGAGGCTTTTTGTGGGGCAGCCTTACAAGGTCTAGTATTTGTGGAAGTTGTTGCTCAGAGTTTTTGCAATAAACCATATTGTATTTTTCTTATGTACATCTACAAATGGGGAGGGTCATGTCTCGTGCTGGCCTTGCAAAGGTGACAGTTAAGTGCCTGATCTCTCTCATGCACCCTGTTTCGTGAAGTCTGTTGCCTTCTCTGTGATTGGGTTCTTATCTCCAAAATGGGTATAATAATGCCTTCTTTACTTACCTGAAAATATGATTTTAGGTAGATTATAAATGCAAGTTGATGACAATTTAAGATTTCTAAGTAAGAGTATCTTTCTGGTGTTAAAGTAACAAAGAAATAATGTTATTAGCACTCAAGCTTTCATCTTTCCAAATACGTGAAGATTTTCTTGTTCTCACTTTCAGCTTCTCAAAATGTAGTAGTTGATCTGAGATCTTATGAGTTCCCTCCCTCACTTAAAATCCTCAGACATGGGGCGCCTGGGTGGCTCAGTGGTTAAAGCCTCTGCCTTCGGCTCAGGTCATGATCCCAGGGTCCTGGGATCGAGTCCCACATCGGGCTCTCTGCTCAGTGGCGAGCCTGCCTCCTCCTCCTCTCTCTTTCTGCCTGCCTCTCTGCCTACTTGTGATCTGTCAAATAAATTAAAAAAAAATTAAAAAAAAAATCCTCAGACACATGTTTACAACCCTTCTCATTCCAAGCACTTGATAATGTAGGTAACAAATCTGCACTAAAAGAAAAGAAAAAAAAAAGCCTATGCATAGTCTTATGACACATTAATTTTCATTTAAGGGAAATTAGTGACGTATAGCTCTAAATAGTGAGATGCCGCTTCTTAAATTTTAGTGTGTAAGTCCTAAAATTTCAGTTTTCAGGAGTCAGAGCACCGAGCTGGTACCATAATTAGGCTTACGTGAAGTTAGGTCACCTGGAAGTTTTGAAACTCGGTTTGTTCAGTGGTTTTGTCAACAGAAATTGAGGAGTGGGGCTTTATTTTCACTACCTTGTAGGTAAAATGTAGCATTTCCTTCAGTTTAGGAGTGTAGGCAGTAAGCCAGAGTACTCTATCAACACCTGTGATTTTTGTCACCCATAGAAATAAAAATCTTTTTCACATCATACAACACTTTTCGTTGATATCTTGAAATCTCTTCATCAGTACTTCCAAAGTATGGCCGTTTTTAGACTGATTGCTAGTCTTCTTATTATGTGTTTTACATTTATTATTATTTTAATTCTTTTAATATTTTGATAATTATATTTCAGGATAATCTGATTACTTTATAATTTTATATCTTTTATTTTATGCATTTAAAATTTTACTTAATGTTTATAAATTTTATAAAATTTTCTTTTTTATTTTATGCATTTAAAGCAGTGATTTGGGGAAGGGGTCTCTAACTGTCCCCAGCTTGCAGGAGTACCTTCAGAGCCTCTCTTCCTGCCATTTCCCATCCCCCACCCCACCCCCTTCCAACCAGGGCTGCAGCTAAAGGCAGAAGACCTACTAAGTACTGTCTTGATTCTATAAAAGTGTGTGCTGAGGATGCAGGGCTGCATAGTGGAAAGGACAGTGATTTTGAAGTCAGACACTGCGTTGTAAATGGCTTCTCTACTTCGGCTCTGTTCACTGGAGTAAGTCATTGCCCCAGTGTCTAAATGATAAAATGTCATGAATAGTTACCTACGTCACGGGGCGGTGGTAAGGGTTAGGTAAGGTGGCCTTGAGCCCGCTGTGGTTCTGTACACAGGGACATTCAGAAGCCACGGTGGTCACTGCTAGCATATGGCTGGCCTTCTATCGAGATGCGTTCTTGTATCACCTCTGGTTCTGGGACTGCCCCTGAATTCCCTACAGTGCTCAGGGTGCTGAGGCAATGTGGGAGGCTTGCTTACTGGGTCAGCGCACATCTTGAGAATACCTTTGGCTTACACGCTGGAAAAGCTCTGCTCTGGTTAATTTTTTTTCCATCTTCCCAAAGCATCTTAATTTTCCCTGCTTGTAGTATTTACTTCTGAATTACTTTGCTGTATGAGTTTCCTAGGGCTACTAGAACAAATTGCCACCAACTAGGGGGCTCAAAACAAGAGGATATACCCTCATTATTGTATAGGCCAGAAGTCTGCGGATCCATTCTGGCCTCTGCCTGGGATTTCTTGGCTTATAGATGGTACCACTCCGCTCTCTGCCTCTGTCCTCATAGGACTGTCTTTACTTTCATCTTTGTGTCTAAATTTCCCTCTATTTCTAAGGGTACTGGCCATTGGATTAGGGTTCCCCAAATCCTGCCTGACTTCATCTGAGCTCAATCTCATCTACAAAGACTGTATTTCCAAATAAGATCATATTCACAGGTCCTGGGGGTTAGGGTTTCAACATACCTTCTGGGGGGCATAATTCAACCCACACTCTTGCTATTTGATCCATGAAACTTCGCCTTGATGAAGCTTCTGAATATGTGACATCAGGGCTTTGTGTGTAAGTCTTTTTCCCTTAGTGAATAACAACTCTTGCTGTGGTTTCTAAAGAAACGGGTTTTGAAGTGTCTCCCTGAAGGGAAGATCTGGCTTGGCTTTTTACTTCTGTAAGGGAAAGAAAGGAATCTTGAAGAAGAAATTCAGGACTCCTGGGGCTCTTAGGTGACTCAGTGGGTTAAGCGTCTGCCTTTGGCTCAGGTCATGATCTCAGGGTCCTGGGATCCAGCCCGGCATCCGGCTCCCTGCTCATCGGGGACCCTGCTTCTCTCTCTCCTTCTGCACCATCCCTGCTTGTGCTTTCTCTCTCTTTTTCTCTCTGTCAAATATATAAATAAATTCTTAAAAAAAAAAAAAAAGGAAAAATTCAGGACTCCTGATGAGGGAAAGTACTTTAAAACGATACAGAGAAGCAAGAGTTAAAAGGGCAGCTGCGCCCCGCCCCGCAGAGTTTGTTTACAGAAGTTGACGACTTGGGTGAGAATTGGCCAGTCAAGCTTAGAGCCAGACTGACCTGAAGGCCAGGCTGCCCAGTTGTGAGGAGGAGCATCCGAAGACACAGCTCTGGCATGGCCACTTATGCCCTCACTGTCCTGTTGTAAAGGCGAGAAGGAAGCTCAGACAGCATGGATGTGGTCAACTGCTTGTTCCTTCAGTGTGTCTGTGGGCCACCACTGCCCGTGGCAGCAGAGTCCGGGGTAGGTTAGAACTTGTGGAGCGTGGGGGCAGGGCTGTGGCGGGGGTTTGCAGTTGCAGGTATAATCCCTCAAACTCTGTTCCCTGGAATGAACCCCGCTGTATTCCAGAAGTACACAGACTTTGCCAAAAGAAGATTCAGTTTTAGAATACACATCAAAGCTCAGATTTGTTTTATAAGGAATGTAAATCACTGTCCCTCCTTCCCTCTTTTGCTGGGAGTAAAGCGGACTGTTAACTAATTTTTGCACTTCCTAAAACATTCAGTACCACTTGGAAAGGCTGTTTTCTCCTTTTGTAGGTTCAGTGGGACTGTGTAAATAGTTCTTGGAGGAGGATGACAGTCGGTTCTTATGAGTACCCCCCGGTGGGAACAGGAGTTGACCCTTGAGGCATGATGTGTTAAAGAAATCCTGTGCACGTCTCCTGCCCTCTCATTTCCTGCTCTGAGCATACCTGAGCATCCAGCCTCCTCACTTCTGGAGTATGTTTTGGTCTCAGAAGGATTTCTTACCTGAACAACTAAGACCGCCTCCTGTCTTCTGACACCCATTTCCTTATTTTCCTATCTGCATCAGCAAGCCTTCAGGGAGGCATGCTGCCTGTTGCGTAAGTGAAGAAAAAAAAAAAAAAAAACCATAATAAAACCCCAAAGAACAACAACAAAAAAACTCAAAAAAATGCACGTAGATTGTTACCAGTTAGACTACTCCTTGCCTGTAATTTTGTCTTGCTTCTGTTTTCTAACACCTTGTCTCTGAACCTTTTTATCACAGGGTGATAACATAAATGGCTTATTCTTGTGTGGTTAAATTGTGCCACTGAGTTTAATAATGTAGTTAAACTCTCCATAATATCCTGTTTTTCATATGTAATGCAAAGAATATTAACTTTTTCATGATTTCTCATATTTTCCTGGTGATGGTGTCAGAGAGGAAACCCCTTTTCTCTATCTTCTTTGGCTTACTAAGTGGAGGGGGGGGTTGGTTGTGGAATGGAACTGACAAAAGACAGATGAGAAAAGACAGGTTTTCATTCATGTGGGTAAGTGGGAGTTGACAGGAAAAAGTGACTCCAGGAAGTGGTTAGAATTGGGGGCATTTATACTTTCTTACTTGGGGAAGGGGAGGTGGAGAAGGGCACTTAGGGGAAACCCAGTGATTTAGGAAAGATGAATGGGAGGTCTGATAGTTTTGTGTGGCCACCGGCTACTGAGGCCAGGGATTCTCTTCTCAGCTGATAAGAGCCACATCTTCCCCGGTTGGAAGAACAAAAATCCTATCTCAAGAGAGTGGATTTATGACACGGAGTTCTTTGGGGAGGCTCTGCTTTCAGGCAGATAAGGGAGTTGGGGGGGGGAGTTTATTCTTGAATACCTTGAGCTCAGAAGAGTTTCGGTGGCACAGTGGTATATTCTAGACCCCTCGGTGACTTGATTTTAATATGAAGTTCTTTGCAGTCAGAAGCAACAGCAAGGTAAGCAGTGACTGCTAGAACTTACTAGCTTTTGAGCAGAGGTGACTTGGTACAGTGGGAACAGATATTTCAAGACCCACATTTCCATGTCATTCTGTGTGTGGGCTTTGTGGCCCTGGGCAAGTCACCTTACTTGGGTTTTCGTTTTCCTAATTTGAAAAATGATGGCAGTGCAGTAGAGTGTCTGTAAATTCCTTTCTGCTTTCTTTGCTCATCATTGATTTTTCATAGTACAGCGGGTCCTTGAACAACACAGGTTTGAACTGTGTGGGTCCACTTCCACATGGCATTTTTTTTTTAATACTGTTCAATATGCTAAATATCTTTTCTCTTCCATGTGATTTTCTTGATAACATCTTTTTTTCTTTAGCTTACATTATTATAAAAACACAGTATATACTATGTATAGCATACCAAACACGTGTTCATTGACTATTATCTGTAAGACTTCCATCCAACAGTAGACTATTAGTACTTAAGTTTGGGGGAAGCTAAAAGTTAACAAGATTTTTGACTGCACCTGGGGTCGGCACTTTAAACCCCTGTGTTGCTCAGAAGTCAGCTGTGTATGATCTTAGGGACCATTGAGGCACATGGGATTGGAAATTACAGGAACTGTGTTTGAGCTCTTGGTTGCCACTGACTGGCAAGCAGCATGACCTGTTGGACCAGTCCTGGGGGCAGGGCTGGGCTGTCTGGGGCAGTTCTGCTGCCAGCCTCCAGGCCTGGGTGGCCTGCTCTGCCTGTCCTGCCCTCAAGTACAACTCTCCTTGTTCTTGTTCTTTTCCCCAGGCCCTGGAGTGGTTTTAGTTTTTATTTTATTTTTGAATAATAACCAGGGGGGCACCTGGGTGGCTCAGTATGTTAAGCATCTTCCTTCAGCCCAGATCATGATCCCGGCACTGAGCTCCCTACTCAGCGGAGAGTCTGTTTATCCCTTTCTCTTTTTCTCTGCCTCTCCCCCTGCTTGTGCTTGCTCTCTCTTTCTCCCAAATAAATAAATAAATAAATAGAATCTTTAAAAAAAAAATGTATTAAAAAAAAAAAAAACTAGGGGTGGGAGAAACCTCCTGTGGAACTAGGCAGCAGCCCTCCTCTGAACCCAGACTTTGAGGGGTGTGCTGACATAGAGGTTATCTGCAGGCAGGGCTGAACCTGGGCATGGTTATTCCACACACTGCTTTTTAAGAGCAATAATTAACTGTGGCTGATAAGGGCTATCTCAGTTATCATTGGTATAGCGTTTCATCCACACAAGGACTCATTATTCCCCAGTGAACAGCTGCAGAACCAAATCCACAGACCTTAAGTAACTGGCCTAAGGTTACAAAACCAGCTTGTGGCCCAGGCTGACTTACACAGCAGACTGTTCATTTCCAACCTCGTGGTTTTTTGCTGGTGCATTAGGTCGCCTCCGAAAAAAGTATTTGAACAATTTGAAAAGTGTTTAGGACCACAGACTACCCAGCTGTGGGATTGTCTAGTCCTGAATGGTTAGTTGTTAACTTGTCCTGGGTCACAGCTAGTTAGTAGCCTGATCTAGTTCTCTGAATCCTTGCTCAGTGCTCTTCTCACCAGACCTAACTCCTTCAGTGTCTGGCCCTCACAGCCCAAACTTCATCTTATTAAAGCACCTTCTGTTTTTTAAAGATTATTGCAAGAAAATACCTCAGAGGAGCTTTGTAAAAGCATTACATATTCATTTCCCCTTCTAGAGTCCTGCATTTCCCTGTGCTATTGTTATGTATATTTTATATTTTATTTTGGGTGAAACCATAGTTAAAGTACTTCTAACAACTCACAATGGTACTGATTTTCTTAATATCTTTTATCATAGCTCATCCTTGCTCACCACACATCACTATTTAAATTATGGTTTTAATTCAGCTTCCAGTTAAAGATGAATTGCTTATTTTAATGCACATTTCAGTTTTGTCTTCCTGTTACAGAAATAACTTTTTAAAAACAAGTAAATCAAGAAGGCCTTAAGGCAGGGCTGAAGATGATGGGAGGGCGTGTATGACTTGTTCCTTTTCAATACCTTCCTGAATTTGGGTGCTCACCTAACTTGTTCGCATTTGAAAAGGTTGTGACAGAGGAATCCTGGAGGCGGGACTCATCTCGGGATGAAGAAAGGACGGAGTCTCAGAGGATCACCAGGAGGAAATGGGGTTCTGGGAGAAGAGCAAGGCCCCGACCTCTCTCCGACTATGGCCAGCTGGCCAACCGGAGTCTGTCTATTCCTGAAGACTCAATTGCTGTAGACCCCCAGAAAGAAGACTCTATGGAGGGAGACCACCTGCCCAACACGGCCTCCACGAACACTACAGACCAGAGCGACACTGCAGACCGGAGCGCTGCTGTGGGCTGCCCCAAAGGAAGCTGGAGAAGACGCCCCATATCTGTGATAGGCGGCGTCAGCTTCTATGGGAACCGCCCGACAGAGGAAATTGAGAGTCTTCTGACCCAAGTAAGACCTGGCTGCTTCTACCAAAGCTAACAGAGCCCTCCAGCTTCCTGGCCTTTGTTCTCCCCTGTGAACTAAACAGACTGCTGCTTTTCTTTCTTCTCTCTGCTTCAAGGACAACAGACTCCCAGGCTTTCTTCCTGACTCTGAAAACACTCCTGAATTAACTTACCATCTGACATGCGGATGCCTTTTACTAATCTGTCTTTCCTGGAGTCTCAAACAATATGTGAAACTAGTGTGCTGTTCTAAATCACCTGAGATCTTAATAAGGGGAAGGTAACAGTGCATATTCAGTGAGCTTCTTGAAAGTTCTTGAACGAGAAAGTGTCCTCCAATGTTAAAAAGTAAAGATAAGAAGAAAATAAGAAAGTGGTTTTTTAGAAGCTAAGGGAATCACTTACCTACCATTTTTTTAACTCTTTACATTCAAATTGCTGCTTTGCAACTACTTTATCAATAGACTAAAAATCCTTATTATTTTCCCCTTAGTATTTCAACAAGTATTTATCAGTTACCCAAAGAGCACTTTGAGGCTACAAAACATTTAAATAAAGGCCCTGCTCAGGAGGAGTATATGTTATTTGGTGAGACCCAGCCATGGTCACGGGTTCCCAGAACAGTTTGAGTGAGCACCAAGTTTCAGTTTTTGAGCTTGCTAGCTGGTATCATCAATAACTCCTAAAATTCTCTTAAAAGGGAGGGGGGAATCTATGTTAGTATTGGATTTTATGTTTACATTCTCCCTGTAAAGCCCAGCCTAATGCCTTGTTTATAGCAAGCACTCAAATTCCTCTTGTTAAATTGAGTTAAACTGAATTGCATTCTGAAGGTAAAAAAAATGAAGTGGAAGAATCCTAGGAACTTTCTGTGGTATTAACATGTGCAATACACTAGGAAATAATTCTGAACCAAAGCAGACTGCAATCTGTTTTAACTTGAAACACAGTATGGGGAAAATCAAAAGCACTTAGAAGTTATTTCCCTTCAGAGCGTTAAGAAGGAATGTGATAAGGGCACTTTGTACACTTGAAGGCTCATTTAGGGAAATAGGTGGGAAAATACAAAGAAAAACTAAGGAAAGCATAAGCCAGCGTGGCCTTCGATTTGTAGAGATGGTTCACGTGGAAACATCAACAGGGCACAAAGGTGATTCTGAAGAGAGCTGGGTAAATTTGTGGAAAGCAGAAAACCAACTCTTCTTTTTAACATGGCTCAGTTGTCATGTTAGTTGAGGTAAGGAATATTTGTCTCCCATAAATACTTACGTAGTGCCTGCACGTGGATGTGCAGGGCGGGAATGCCGGTCCAAGTCCGTCATCCAGGAACGGCTGCTTCCCCGGAAGGCTGCTGCTGGAAAACGTCTTCTTACCCTTCCGCTCCGCCCCTGTGAGAAAGCCACCACTTCCTAAATCTGCTTCTCCTCTTCTTGACGCTTTGCTTTTACTGAGTGTTACCCCTGGTATATTGCTGACAAGTGACATGAAATGTGTTGCCGGGAGGTAAGAGCCCTTGAGTTGATACTGGTGGTTTAAAATCTTGGAAGAAGTCATTGCAGCCTTGCCTGGGTGCAGCCTGAAGCCCTTGCCACGATTTGGAGACAGCGTCTCTTGTGTGTGAGTGGTTTGGAGGTGACAGGGCCAAGCTGCTCAGAGCTGTGCCTGTGAAGAGCTCTGCGGGAGGTGCCACTTCCTGGCATCCCCTCACAGCGTTTTGCTTTCCTTTTGTAGCCAGCAGCCAGGCCTCCTGTGCCAGCCCACCGGGTGCTGCCCTACAAGGCGGTTTCGGCCCGCCTCCGGCCCTTCACCTTCTCCCAGAGCACCCCCATTGGGCTGGACCGCGTGGGACGCCGGCGGCAGAAGCGAGCTTCCAATGGTGAGTCTCCCAGGCCCTCCCTGTTCGGGGGCTCCCTTTCCAGAAACTGGTGTAGAGTCCTCAGTTGGACTGTTTCCTGTGAAACCCATTCGATTTGGCCCCTCTCCGCTGCCTCTGGGTCAGGGCGTTTTTTCCCCTGGAGTGAGGAGGGCTCATCTCAGGGGCTGCACATGCAGGCCTCCAGGCGTCGTCAGCCCTCTGGGGCGGGTGCTCTGTGTCATCATGACCCTGTTTGAGAAGTTGCTCCCCTCGTGTCTGTGTACCTAAGTTCCTGTAGTTGGAGAGCTAAGAATGGATTTGGCGCATTTGTCTGAACCTTTTTGAGGCTCTTTCTGGGTGTTTGGGACTCACTGATGCCTTTTTGAACACCAGAGAAAACTTTGTCTAATACAGAGCTACTGTGCTTACCTGGTAAACACTCAGTGATTTGAATTAATACCACGTTTTTGGAATGAAGTTTACGTCCTTTTTTTTTTTTTTTAAATAAATGGAATTTTTTTTTTAATTTTATTTTTTATAAACATATAATATATTTTTATCCCCAGGGGTACAGGTCTGTGAATCGCCAGGTTTACACACTTTACAGCACTCACCATAGTTATTTTTTAATTTTTAAAAAGATTTTTATTAATGTGAGAGAGAGAGTGAGCACAAGCAAGGGGGACGGGAGGAGCAAGGGAGAGGGAGAAGCAGGCTCCCCACTGAGCAGGGAGCCCAACTCGGGGCTTGATCCCAGGACCCCGAGATCATGACCTGAGCCAAAGGCAGATGCTTAACCGATTGAGCCACCCAGGCACCCCTGATGTTTACATTCTTAAAAAGGAAAATCTTCCCTTACACTAATATTCATGTTGGTGCCAGTCAGCTGGTCAGATAATGAGTGGCGTGGCCTGTTGTGCACTGGACAAGTGTAATGAGTTAACATTTATTGAATGTGTTCTGATGTATTAGCTCATTTGATCTTTGTACCTACCTGCCATGTTGGTATTATTGATATTATTGGTATTATGGTATTGGTATTATTATCCTCGTTTTTACAGATGAAAAAGCCCAGGTATACAGGGATAGACTGCCCTAAGTGACTAACCCAGGATGGGGGCAGAAATGGGGTTTGAATCTACAAATAGAACTTGTCATACCAAGTGGTTCGTTTTTAACCACTGAACTGTATTGACTCTTTAAAGAAGTGCAGCAAACTCTAATGATTATAGCTCCAACGGCAGGATTTCCTGTCTTACTTTTAGAAGTGAATACCGTGCGATGAGCACAAGAGTAAGAGCTGGGCATTAGGGAGCATGGCTGCTGCCTCAGCCATGCTACCACCTTGCTGTGTGGGTGCGGTGGTGTGCACTTGAGGGAGGCGACTGAATCTGTAAGAAGGGGTGAGGTTTCAACAGCCTTGATGAAGGTGGAGGGTGTCTCTTGAAAGACTGAAATTCCAGGGACAGGCGGAGAGGGAACAGGATGGGTCAAGGAAGGGAAAGAACAAGGAGGTATGGACTCCCTGGTCAGGGGAGGCATTTCTAAGGACAGGTAGAAGAGGATGATGGCTAGTGACCAGAAATGGTGACAAGAAGGTCAATGCTGGATTCTGACAGGAATCGTTGAGAACCATGTCCCAGGAGGGTCACACTTGGTGGTGAAAATTCAGAGCATTGGTGAATGGTGAGGAAATGCTATCACCCCTAGTTGTGTTGTGATAGTTTCTAACTCGTGTCATGTATACTGGGAGGATTTACAGTGCGACTTGCAGGTGGAGCTTGAAGAAATTTGTGAATATCTCATGCCTTTGTCAGGCCCTCAACCGAGGAGGCTGGACATCCAGGAGTCCTCACTCCCCTCCTAAGGGAGTCACTAAATCCCATCCTTTGGCTCTCAGGGTCGCCTTGCTTGTCAGGTTCCTTAACCCTTCCCTTCACAGCCTCCCCATTACTTCCTCAGGCCAAGCTTTCATCCACTCTAGTCAGAGTCACTGTTCATGTTCAACTCTTTCCCACTATTAGAATTAAGTCCCAATTCCTTAAATGAGTTTATAGGCAACCCGACTCTCACTTCCCGCCTGTTCCTCTCTTTTCTCCCTTCAGAGCTCGCTTTCCCATTACCTTATGTGAGTGTTCTTCGCATTCAGAATTCAAAATTCATTCACTTGTGTGCCCTTGGAGACAGTGAGCAGTCATTGTCCTCCTCCTGCAAAGCCACTCAGCGCTGGGCCTCATGTTCATCCCCTCTGATCCTGTCATCTACCCCTGGTGGTGTGTTTTCGGAAAGTCATCCAAAAGGAGGAAGAAAGCTATATGCACAAGATACTCTTCACAACATTGTGATGGCATGAAAGTCAAAGCAAAGTAAATGTTTAGTCATAGCAGATTAGTGAGTTGGGGAGCTGCGTGGGTCATCACCTCACAACAGTTTACAACATAGATAGGAAGACCCTGCAACAGCAAGAAAAGAGACGGCTACAATTTTAAAGTGAGAAGAAAAATGGAAAATAAAATCATGTGTAGTGTATGAGTTTGCTAAGGCTGCTGTAACTCAGTAGCGCAAACCAGGTGGCTTACGTAGGAGAAATTTGTGTCTCAGCACTGGAGGCTGGAAGTGAGAGGAAGGCATTGTCAGGGTGGTTCCTTCTGAGCACAGGGTCGCAGAGTCTCTGCCAGCCCCCATCCTAGCTTCCAGTTGTCTCGGGTGCCTTACATCTTGGCAAGTAGATGTATTGCCTTCATCCCTGCCTCCCCCTTCATGTGGCTTTCTCCCTGTCCTTGAGTTAGGGCCCACCCTAATAATCTCCTTTTAACTTGATCATCTACTAAAACCTTATTTCCTAGTAGGGTTACTTTGACGGTACTGGGGGTTTGGATTTCAGCATCCATACAGGGGACGTAGTTCAACCTATAACGTATACCACAATTGCAACAATACACGACGTGAACACAAATGTTCAAAGATTTAACAGGAATATGCAAAAATGAAAATGGTTTGGTTAGGATGGAAGGACTGTAGGTGATTTCTCCTCCAACAACCCTGTATACATACAAACAGTTGATTTCTGTGCTTTCTGTAATAGTGTTTTGTTTTGGCTTTAATGTTCTTCTGTTGAGAAGGAACAGAAATGAACTCTGACCAGCTTAAGCAAAAAGGAAATTTATTGGAAGGGTGTCTGATGTCCCCAGAGTTGAAAGAATGGCTGGAGAACCAGTCTAGGAAATAGATGACCTTCAGGGTTGTTCCTGGGAGCCAAGGAACCACCTGGAAGAAGCCAAGGGACACACGTAACAGGAAGGCATAGGAATGAATGAAGGGCCAGCCATTCCTTGTGTCGCTCAAGAGTCAAAGTCCCAGGGTAGGGAAATCAACTCCTGAAGCTTAAGTGAGGTGTCTGCCGCCTGGTGGCACTGGAACAGGGAGAAGGGCTGGGGGCCTCCAGAGATCCTTTGCCTTCATATTGGGAGGCAGGTACATGGTACCCTGCCACTGAGGCTGGACACAGTGGAAAGGAAGTCATTCCCCTTAGAGGAAATCCAAGTAGTATTAGAAATAGAAATAGATTCTGGACAGGTTCTTCATTCATTCATTCGTTCGTTCATTCATTCATTCATTCATTCATTCATTCATATGTCCAGTAACTACTGAGTGCTTACCACGTGCCGGGTGACATCAGGGAACAGAACAAAGTCCTTAAATCACTTACATTCCAGTGTGGGGATAATGAATTAACAAGTGACTCTCTAACAGGGCAGGTGGTTCCATAAAGGAAAATGAAGCAGGGTGGAGGGTGTTCATTTTTTTTTCCTTAAATGTCATTCTGACATGATGCACCTATTCCATGTATAATTAAGGACACTCTCACTCCTCCCCTCGAGGAAGACAGCCCAGAGGCTCGTCAGTTACTGCAAACAGCGCTGAGTCTAGGCCCCCCTGAGTGGTAGCTGTTTCTTCTCCAGTTCAGTTGCAGTGCCTTTTCCACTGTATACCCAGAGGGAAATTTAAGCAGCACACCCCTTATCGTCATAGTGGAAGGAGGTGGGGGAGGAAAGGAAACAGAAGATAAATAAATATTATGCACATACACGTGACGCCACAAAAGGAAATGTCTCTCTCCTGCTTCCGGTTGCAAGGCCATACGTGCTATTGCTGACTTTGCTCATCGCGTGCCCATCACACGCTCCCCCTGCGCCTGCCCAGTATCTTGCCTGGTAGTGTCCTTTGCCAGCTGAGGTGGCCAGATCTGTGGAGCTGTGAGTGGCCCTGCTTGCTTAGAGTTGCCGTCATCTTTTTTCTCTCCCTCCCTCTGTCAAAAATCAGTCAATCTGTAATAAAAATGTGTGGGGCACCAACCGGAGCCTGCCAGGCACTGGTTTGACCATGTGGCGTAGGGCAGAGGATAAAGCCTCGCCAAGTTCACATTCTAGCATTGCATCCAATTCAGTCAGTCAGTCAATACCTTCTCTTGGGCAGTAACAGTCACTCTGGGGAAAGTGGACGTGGGTGATGTGGTAGAGAGTGTCAGGAAGAGCATGGCAGAGGGTGACCTGGTTATCCCTAAGGAGGTGAAACTGGACTGGACGCTTGAAAGATGAGCAGGAGCTGAAGATCGGAGGGAGGAGAGGTCCTGTGGCAGGCACATCAGGTGCCCAGAGTTAGGCTGGTACTCGACGTGTCTGAGGTTCAACGAGAGGGCTGGAGTGACCAGAGTTCAGGAAACAAGGGCAGGAGAAGAGGGCGTTGCAGTCTGGCGGGGAGGCTGCGGCCGGATAGAAAGGGCATTGCAGGTCTTGGGTAGAACTTGGAGTTATTCTAAGTGAAAGGGGAAGCCATTGCCGGCGAGGGAGTGATAGGCACTGATTGAAGCTTTAGAGAGGAAGGACAGTTTGGGGGAGAAAAGGCAGGGGAAGGGAGACTGACTTGGAGGTTATTGCATAAGTCCAGTTGAGAAACCGTAGTGGCACTGACCACAAAAGACAACCATGTCTGTCTTGGGTGCTCATTTTCCCAGTGCATGGGGAGGCGAAAGTGGCTGGGCTTGGTTCTAATCCAGTAGGGCCCGGCCTGTGGATTCCCGTGGAAGTCCTTCTCTCCTGGGAGAATGACAGGGCAGAGTTACTGAATAGGAAGAAAATATTTTGCAAATGTATTATTAAGTCATCAGAGGAAGTGGCCCCTGTGCTTGCCCTTTGTATTCTGGCTGTGGGTGAACATCACCTTGTCAGACACTGCTTCAGCGTGCATACCCTATCCCAGATGGCATCATAATATCAAGGTGTGTCCCCAAGCCATCTCTGTTACTTTGTTTACATTCGGCCATGATTGCATGCTTCTGGACCATAACAGGATAACACTTGTGACCCTCACGGGCACTGGCCTATCACCGCGTTCCCCGCGGCATCCCTGGGTAGAAGCATGGTCCTGCGAGGTGCCGTGACAGTGTATCAGGCCTTCAGTGAGATTCCAGCAGAGGTCTGACAGGTAAGGAAAACAAATCCAGATCTAGAATAAATGTCTTTCCCACTAAGGACAGATCATCTACCCCTCTATTATGAAAAGGGTCCATTGTAATCAACTCTCCACAAGGAGCTGTCTGGTTCCTTCAAGGAACCATATCATTAACTTGGTTGAGAGGGACACCCTGTGGTTTAGCCCAGGCTTGGCATCCATTTCTGCCACCATGGCCTTTTTTTTTTTCTCCCTGAACCTACTGAGTAAGCATCAAGATGACTAGGAACAAAGATTGGCGTTCACAGAGTGGAACACAGTGTTCACACAATTATTAAACAACCTCTTTTGCATTCAGATTCACGTGGGATACAACTAGGCATTCACATGGGACAGATGATTTCTCATGCTTTGAGTGTGTTCTGGTATATCTAATCGTACTCCTTCCCCAAATCAGTCCGTTACCTATTTTGTTCTTTCCACATTCCTCCAAGCCATTCAGCCAAGCCATTGTCCTAGCCGTCTATCCGCACAAGCTAAATCCCTGCTGAGGCCCTCTCTCCTCTCAGTCAGAAAGGATTAGGAAGAATTATGGCTTAGATTTTACTACGGGGGCAGGGGCGTTTTGGGGGGGGTGGGAGGGGGCTCCCTTTGCCAGGGGCACAGTTACCAGGTAAACGGTGGAAGAGCCCTTTCAGGAAGCCTGGAAGAAAGAGTTGTGACTCTGGGATACCTACCCCAAGGTTACCTGGCTTCTGCCTCATGAAGAGGCTCTACGCGTGGAAACCACCTGGGATCTGGGAGCTAGATTTGAGTCTCTGCTACCAGATTTGGAGATTTCCTACCATATGAATCAAGTAATAGGTTAGTGCAGTTACTCATCACTTTTGTTCCTGCAGACCCTGTGATAGGGTAAGCATAGCCAGAGATCATGTGGGTCAACCATTCCAGTGACTGAGCTGGCCCTGCTACCTAGTGCAAGAGCTATGCCCTCTTTTCCTGTGATATGGATGTCCCACCTCCATTGAGGTCCTGGACTTCGTTGCGATAGAAGCATGTCTCACTGACTTCCCCACCAACTTCCCTTGCCTGCTCCCTTTCCTGCACAGATGAGCAGTACGGTACTTGTAAAAGTCGCTAGCACTTCCATCATCTGATTTGGGAAACACAGCCCAGGGGATGGTGAGTCCATGACAGACTGGCTCCAGCATTTCTGTCTTCTGGTTTTTGCACTGCTTCCTTCCTATGTGCCAAGAGTTGGCCCTTCCACTGCTTTAAGAGTGGGACAGTACTGGGTCCAGATCTACAGCCCATTGAAGTGCTGAGGTGACAGCCAGTTCGATGAGCCCATGTGTTGAATGCATGATCTCTGGTACATGTCACCCAAATGGATAAATTTGGTTTAATCCAAATTATATTTGGTAAAGGCAGTATATGCACCTTGTTTGGATTCTGATACCAAAAAATAAAAAGATCCTTTTGAGACAGTTGGGGAAATTTGCACATGGACTGAGAATTCAGTGAAGTAATTATTGCTCATTTTGTTAGTGGGGATAATGATTGTGTAGTTATTTTTAAGTCCTTATTTGTTATGGGTACATACTAAAATGTTTTTTTGCATGAAACAATATATGTGAGTTTTGCTTTAAAATACTCAAAAGCTGGGGCGCCTGGGTGGCTCAGTGGGTTAAAGCCTCTGCCTTCGGCTCAGGTCATGATCCCAGGGTACTGGGATTGAGCCCCGCATCGGGCTCTCTGCTCCATGGAGAGCCTGCTTCCTCCTCTCTCTCTGCCTGCCTCTCTGCCTACTTGTGATCTCTCTCTGTCAAATAAATAAATAAAGTGTTTAAAAAAATAAAAAATAAAAAAATAAAATACTCAAAAGCTGCTGAGGAAGTTTGGGGAAAAATTGGCTTTGATAATTGTGGGTTCATCATTTGATTTCTCTACTTTTGTGTTTGTTTGAAATTTATCACAAAAGTTTTAAAAAATAATGAAAGTACATTTCCTCCTTCCTGGTCAGGTGCTCCCCAAATCTGCAAATCAAGAAATGCCCACAACTGGGTGCCTGGGTGGCTCAGTGGGTTAAGCCTCTGCCTTCGGCTCAGGTCATGATCTCAGGGTCCTGGGATCGAGTCCCGCATCGGGCTCTCTGCTCAGCAAGGAGCCTGCTTCTCTCTCTCTCTCTCTCTCTCTCTCTCTCTGCCTGCCTCTCCATCTACTTGTGATCTCTCTCTGTCAAATAAATAAATAAAATCTTTAAAAAAAAAAATGCCCACAACTAAATTTTCCTCGAAATGTAGAAATTTGAATATTAGCAAACTGATTTTTGTTAAGAAATGAAGACGTACTCCTTTCAGGTGGAGGTGAGCTGCCCCTTCTCAGTACTCATTCCTCATCACCTTGCTGTGCTCCTTTCCAGCACTTCCTTCTTGCTTGCCTTTGTTAGAGGACTGTCCCGCCTCCTTACTAGCCCCTTACAGTCTGAAGAAAGGTCACAAGGAGCAGTCGTCAGTAATGTTTATTGACCAATGGGTGTGGTATTGAAATAATAGATTCGGATCAGGAATCACAATGGTACTTGTATATGCTCTTATAAAGCTCAGGATTGGGAGGCTGCCATCCTATTAAAAACCTTATTGCTTTACTGGTGATGGTGTTTGTGGCCCTTCTTTCTCCCTGGGTCTTAGCAAAGCATGCCTGCCCTGTGATAACTTTTTCTTAGGGAATGATCTTTACTGCCTTTTGCTTTCTCTTATGAGAAGCTTATGTAGTAAGTTCCAGGGCAAGTTGCTACATCACCGCCTACCCATGCTCCTCATTTGCCCGTATTTACTTTGGGTTCCAGCTTTACATCCTCCCTTACTAGTCTACGGATCAGAAGTCAAATTTGATCGCTTGCCAAAATTATTCTTCTTATGTCTGTTCATCCTTGTCTTTCTACTCCTCTCACCCATCGAGTGCAGATTAGCTTGCTTATGTGACATAAACCCAATGATTATCTTAACCAGAAAGGAAACATTTCCCAGAAAGGAAAACATTCAGTTTCCTCAGCGATCACATTTCTGTGGAATCTTTATGGGTTACAAGCAAGGAGCTAAAGTATGACATTGAAGATCGGTAGATTTGGGGATGCCACTTTAAAAAAATATCTGTTCGTTATATTTTTAAAAGCCTTCTCCTTAACCATTAAGTACTATATTAGAGTATTTTTAGTAATGCCACATAAGAGAGGAGAGAACACAGGATTAGCTACAGTAATAATTAAATATGAAAAATAAAATGGTTTTCTAAGGAGACATGAAGTTGACAAGTTGACTTGGTTAATTTTTTTCAAGTAAACTCTGCACTACACATGGGGCTCGAACTCATGACCCCAATATCAAGAGTCACATGCTCCTACTGAGCCAGCCAGGAACCCTGAATTGATTACACTTCTTATGGCTTTTAAAAATATTTCTAAATTACTCAAATTGTTGCTTGATTTGATTTTTAAATAGTTTTACATCTTAATTTCTTATGAATATAGTCACTTTTGGCAAGCTAGGAAAGAGAATCAAATTAAGCCAGTGTAGCCCTCTGATGACCTAGGCCAGAACTACACAGTCTACAGCAGAATGATGTAATGCTTGAAGTTGTTAACAATGGCATGTGAAACTCGAAATCATAACCCCCATCTATTTTTCATTAGGAAAACAACCAAAAAATACAGCCCTTAGAGGCATGATGTATACAAAGAACATCTCTGTTTTTTAAATTCTAGTTAACATATAGTGTTATATTAGTTTCAGGTGTTCAATATAGTGATTCAGCAATTCCATTCTTTACTCAGTGCTCATTATGTAAGTGTACATCTAATCCCCTTCACCTGTTTCACCCATCCCCTACCCACCATCTCTCTGCTAACTATCAGTTTGTTCTCTACAGTGAAGAGTCATTTTTTGGTTTGTCTCTTTTTTCCTTTGTTCATTTTATTTCTTAAATTCCACATATGAGTGACATCATGTGGTATTTGTCTATCTCTGACTGACTTATTTCAGTCAGCATTTTACCTTCTAGATCCATCCATGTTGTTGCAAATGGCAAGATTTCGTTCTTTTTCATGACTGATACTCCATTTTGTGTGTGTGTGTGTGTGTGTGTATGTATATATATGTATATATATACATACCACATCTTCTTTAACTGTTCATATACCAGTGGACACTTGCGCTCATGGGGACCTTGCTTCCATAATTTGGCTTTTGTAAATAATGCTGCAGTAAACATAGGGGTGCACATATCCTTTCAAATTACTGTTTTCATATTTTTTGTATAAATACCCTGTAGTGCAATTACTGGATCATATGGTAGTTCTTTTAATGTTTTGAGGAACCTCTATACTGTTTTCTACAGTGGCTGCATCCCTTTCCGTTCCCACCAACGGTGCACGAGCGTTCCTTTTTCTCCACATCTTTACCAATACATGTGTATAAAAAAATCTTGATTTTTTTTGACAGAATGACCCAAATTATACCCTGGCCAACCTGTCTGAGCACATTAGAGCTGGCTAATGATTGGTGGAGGGAGGAAGTACAGTTGACCCGTGAATAATGTGGGGGTTAGGGGCATGCCCCCCACAACACACACCCTATACAATCCAAAATCTGTGTGTAACTTTTGGCTCCCCCAGACCTTTACTACTAATAGCTTACTGTTGACCAGAAGCCTACTTGATAATATAAGCAGTTGATTAATACATATTTGGTATGTTATACGTATTATTATATATTATTTTATTATTATTAATAATTATTATCGTATGTATTCATATAATAAAGTAAGCTAGAAAAAAGAACGTGTTACTAGGAATACCATAAAGAGAAAATGCATTTACAATACTGCACTGTATTTATTGAAAAAAAAAATCTGTGTATTAAGTGGAGCTGTGCAGCTCAAACGCATGCTGCCCAAGAGTTAAACCTGTCTTGAAAACCTGCTCGGTGGGATTAAAAACTCCTGGTTCTGGTGTCAGTAGGAAAGCAAGTAAAAAATAGTACAGACCAAACTCAAATTGATCATGGGTTCTACCGGGAGCTACCGCTAGAATACAAAGATAAGTGAGGAATAAGACAAGGTAGAAATTTCCAAAATAAGTTACTTAGTGATAAGAAATCCAGCTTACTGCATTTTCGTTTTGCTACGGAATAAATTGAGGACTTTTTGAGAGAAACCGTCAACCCTGAAGGGGGTGATGGCGATGGTGTCTACCACTGAATAAGCCGCGGCTTGTTGCTGTTCCTCCATGGCGCAGACCCATGTGGAGTCGCTCATGGAGACCTTGTCAGGCCAGGAGATGGAAAGGAGAGCATGTCCTAGTTAGCGCATTACAAGCTTAGTTACTGTCTTTTGGGGTGGACCCCCCTGGCCATCCCAGTGTGGTCAAGTTGCTAACTGCCCATAGGCACTGGCTTCTGCCCAGGGCCTTAAGGCTGGGTTCAGCCGCCTCTGTGGCTTCTCGCAGAGGTAGGTGCTCTTCCTCCGCGAGTAGCCCCAGGAGGCTTGGGGTTCCCAGTAGGCTATCTGGTGGGGTGAACCCCGCGGCAACACCGGAAGTTCTCCTTGCTGAATCGCTGATCATGTGACAGGTTCAAACAGAAAGGATGGGATGTGGTTGCCTCTTGGGGGAGCCGACTGGGGGCTCTTCTGAAGCTGAGGTCAGTGTGCAGCCACGCCTGCACTGGGGCGGACCCATCCCAGGACCCCGGGGGCTGGAGAGGCGCCCCCAGCCCACGTGGCCTGGCCGTGCACGCAGGCGCTGCCCCCGCATCCCGCCCCCACATCCCACCCCGCAACGGCCACCCCCGGGACGGCTCCCAGGCCTTGCTTTCTTGTGCCTGCGGCATGCTTCCTACACAGATTTAAGGTTGGTTTGTCTAAAGGAAAGAAAAAGTGTACTAAGGCATGGACGGCTGCCTTGACAGCCTAGTGGTTTTGAAGTACAGTTGGGGATTACTACTCAGGGATGACATTGTCTCTATGTCTTCAACTTCTGTTTCTTCTGTTTGATTTTGTACTGAAATATTTGCTCAGAAACGGGAAACATTTCCTTAGGTGTACTTACCTACTTTTTCCCATTGAGGAACTGGTATTGGTTGTAAAACAAGTTTATTCAGCCTTATACAGTTGATATGACTAATATTATTGGCAAGTGATAGAAGATGTCATTAGGACATAATCAAAAACTGATATTTCAGTAAATGCCCAAAGTGCTCTTGGTTTAGAGATACCTCATTTGTTTTGACCCACTTAATAAATATATGTGATGTTGTATATCTCAGTCTCTGCCCTATTACGAGTGAGACACTGTGCTAGAGGGTGGGTGGTTGTGAGGAACCCGGAGGCCATTCTCACAAACCTCCAGTGTGGTATAGGGACTTTAAAGCCGTTGCAAGGATAAGGGAGCTCAGGGTGAAGGGAGAACATGCAGATCAGATCTGGGGAGTCCCAAGACTTCCCGGAGAAAATGACATCCAAGTTGAGAGTTGGTTACTGAACCAGCATGAGTCTTCTCCTTGGTGAGAAACAGACCAACTACAACAAGTAGAGTGGCCTTACAAGTGACCTTACAAGTGGCCTTATAATCTTTATTTATAGTAAATAAAGAGAATACAGGATAATTTCCAAAGCCATGCCTCCCCACACAGGTAAGCAGGCTCCTTCTCTTGGGGTTTGGAATGAATATGCAAAGGGAGACCTCATCCTTGCCTATAATGGACAGACCTAAAGTTGCACATGTGCACTCAGAAAACATGCCCATACATATATTGTATGTTATGCTAATAAAGCTCATGCCCCTCCCAGAGCAGGGATTTTAACATAAAGAAGCTGAGGTAACTGTGGGGCACTTTCGTCTGCGCAGAGGTAGTCCTGCTTGGGGTCAGGGGAAGGTCATCCTCCAAATGTTTCTTTTCCTGTTCCAGCAATTAGTTAGCTAGTTTCTAAAAGACAAAATTGATAGGCACAGGCTTCTGGGAGTTTGCTGGGCTAAGGAAGTCTCTCCAGTGACAACGTGAAGGGTGAATAGAAGTTAGATTAGGTTTGTTGTGAGGGAAAGGTATGTTCCAGGCAGAGGGAATAGCATATGCAAAGGGTGGAAGCCAGAGAAAGGAGAGCATATTTCTTACCCCATCTGCAGGCCTCTCAGATTCAAGGTGTCCTGCACGTGCTGACTGGAGCCTGCAACGTGCTGAGGGCTTGCCTTACTTAGTAGGCTATTCCTTCGGCCCTGCTTGAGTTGTATCCTACCAGGAGTCAAGGGCATGCCTCCAAACCCATTTATGGCAGCTATATCAGTTATTATAATTATAGATCTTACTTAGATATACAAACAAATGAAATGTAAGACTGTAGAGACTCAGCTCTGTGAAAACTAAGCTGAGTACTTTTGTAGAGATTCAATAAAGGTGAATTGCCAAAAATTATTTTCTGTCCGATTAGATGAGAATTGATAGCTGTAAAAAAAAAAAAAAAAGGAAGGAAAAAAGAAAGATTGATCAATCCAGGAATGTTTATTCAGAATACTGAATTCAGTGTCTCTGGTTATTATTGTGCTTGAAAGAAACCAGAGCTGGAAATCACAGTTGACACATTCTCGTGTGACCTAGGCAAGAAAGAATGCAGAATTCCAGTCAGATAATCATACATGAAGACCTCTGGTCCTTTGTGATAACAAAGATGAACGCATTGCACTTTTATATGTTTTAAGATAAGACATTTATGGCATAAATGCACGTGTGATGTTTTTGACTTGGGGTTTTCAGGCAGTCCGACTGCACCTGTGGGAGAACCCCTTCAGTGGGTTTCCTGGCTGTAGCAGAAGGAGGTGAGGGAAGGATTGGAGTGTTGAGAGATAAGTCTAGACTAGAGATCAGAGGTAAGGAGCCTGCCCCTTCCACGCTCCCGGGAGAGGGGATTAGACTAGCCTGGGGGCAAGGAGAAGCCATATTAGAGTTTTAAGTGGAGCAGGGGGCTCAGATTTGCATTTTAGAGACATGGCTGGCTAGATTGTGCCCTTCCTGCAGACAGGAAGAGTCGTTGCTAAGTCAAGTAGACAGAGCCCTGATCTAAGAACAAGACCATAGTTGAGGTGCCTGAGTGGTGGGGCCGGTTAAGCCTCTGACTCTTGGTTTGGCCTCAGGTCATGATTTCAGGGTCCTGAGATCAAGCCTTGTGTTGGGTTGGGCTGTGTGCTTAAGGCTCAAGACTCTCTCTCCCTCTGTCCCTCCCCACCTATATATTCATGTTCTCTCTCTTGCTCTCAAAATAAATAATCTTAAAAGAGAGAGAGAGAAAGAGACCACATGGCCATAGTCCTGGAGAAATGAAAATTTGGCAGGCCAATTGGATGTTTCGGATGCTGAAACGCAGGTGCCTGGGTGTTGTTGGAGAGCGTAAGAGAATAGCACATGAGTGGGGGGCTCCATTCTGTTCCAGGCATGTTGAATTGGAGGCACAGGTGCAACAACTAAGTGAAGATGTTCGCACCATGCCCTTCATCATAATAGTCTGATATTGAGGAGGAAGACACCGGAGAGAAGTAAAGACTTGAAAGTCCTCAGCAAATAAATGGTTGTTCTTAAAGCTGTTGGATGCAGTGTTATCATTCAGGGTGTATGTGAAAGATTAGAAGAGGCTCAGCAACATTTGGGGACCAGTAAATGATAACAAAATCCACAAAGAAGATAGAAAAGAAATGGCCAGACTGGTGAGTGGTGTCCTAGATGTCAGAGGAGGCCCAGTTTCAGAGACAGAGTGGTTAGCAGGCAATGTTAGATGTATCCAGAGTGAAGTTGGGCACTCTGAAAGATACACATTGGATTTGTGGCAGGAAGGACAGTGTTGACCTTGATTGGCAAAGGCAGCTTGAGTTCACTGGGAGGGCAGAGCCAGAAGGCAGTGGGAGGGCGGCTGCCAGGCCGTGGGGGAAGTCAGGACCTTAAGTTTTAGTACAGAAGTGTTTTATCAATTTTGTTTCTCATTTCCCTTAAATGTTAGGGCTAATTAAAAAACTTTTGTCTTGCTACCTTATTAAAAAAATTATTTTGGCTTTACAGTACCTGAAAGCTCATGGATACAGATGAGTCTGTGTTTATTTTTACTGAATGTTTTTTGAAAGAAATAGTAATATTAAGTATGCATCAGAAAGTTCCATTCCTTGATTTACGGTTATGAAATAATACACCAAGATAAAGGAGGTGGAGGCCCGAAAAGTTTATGCCATTTTAACTCTTGATTTTTTTAATTAATTAAGTTGTAAGAAATTACTGAAGCAATTTTTTTGAAAAGTTGTGTGATTAAGTCAATAAATTTATTAAAACACTTTAGATTTATTCTTTACCTGGTCAAAACAGAAAATACATTTTTTTCCTTTGCCTTAGTTTGCTGTTGTTGATACTATTTCTAATTTGTTATTCTAATTTACTGTTAAAAAAGTTAATTTTCTCATTGACAGATCTTTGGGTCAGAAAACAGAATTGAGGGGGCGCATGGGTGGCTCAGTGGGTTAAACCTCTGCCTTTGGCTCAGGTCATGGTCTCAGGGTCCTGGGATCAAGCCCCGAATTGGGCTTTCTGCTCAGCAGGGATCCTACTTCCCCTCTCTCTCTGCCTGCCTCTCTGCCTACTTGTGATCTCTCTCTCTCTCTCTGTGAAATAAATAAAATCTTAAAAAAAAAAAAAAAAGAAAGAAAGAAAACAATTGAATCCTAATCCTGTTGACTGGCTATGTGACCTTAACCTCAGAGTCTTAATGTCCTCCTTTGTTCCATACCCTGCCGATGTGTGAGGATGACATGGTGCACAGTAAATGTGTACCAAATACAAGCTGTCATTCCTGCAAAGAACCAGAAGGATGTATTCCTTACACAGGGCACAAGTACTGAGAACCAGTGGGCTGTGTTTCCAGCCAGAGTTCTGAGTTACTTATTTAACTGCGCTAACCAGCAGTTTAACCGTAGACAAGTCACTTAATCGAATGAGTAAAGTCCTAGAGAACTAGGAGTCTTTATGGAACATTATTCTGTTTAATTATTATCCAAATGTAGGTTAAGCAAATTTAAAATACATTTTAAGAGAAATAATTTTTTTATGTTGAGTATCTTGACCCAAGATTTTAGGCATTGTCTAAGGATGTTCCAAAGTATCAGTTTAGAGACTCCACCAAGTTTTTTTGTTAAAGCAAAAGAGAAAAAGAAACACAATAGCCAGTATTAAGGCATATGTGATGCCTTGAAGTAACTGTAAAACCTTTTTGTCTGATCTCTTACTGTTTGGATTATCTCTTTCTGTGGCTGCTTTTCAAGAGTTTTCTTTCAGTAATGAATCAGAGAAAATCCAAAATCAGATTTTGCTTACTTAGCATCTACTGACAGTGATGGTAACAGGTTGAAGGATTGGTGATAGCGAGTTTTGGTTGCCCCGCATGGATGTCATGAGTCTGGTCTAGTTCTCTTCTCCTTTCCCTGTCCCGCTTTTATACTTTATTACCAAGGGGATACTGGGCAGTGCTTGTATTTATTTGTGAAACAGGATGACTCAGTTCACTTGTCTTTAGGCACGTACTTGCAGGAAGAATGCTTTCCTGCCTGCTAACACTGAGCATGTTAAAATCAGTCCTGACCATGTTGTGAGACAGTGTGGATTCCACAGTCAGAGGAATTTAGAAGTTATTCCGTATGCAGGAACAAGTATTACAAACATGGACATCAGTGCCTTGAACCGTAGTGCCTACAAGTTTCAGAGATGTTGTTAGCTCCATTAGGAGTTTTATCTACGCTGGTATTTCATGCCTTAATCACTGCCTATAATCGGGATTTTTTAAAAAAGGAGTATAATGTTTTAGTCTCTCTTAAAAAAAAAAGTTTTTCATCTTTTTCCAGCAAACTGTTGAAATTATCATTTGAATGGTTCAGACATGCTCAGTTCTAAAACTTGGATTTCTTTAATCTTTCTAGATTAAAAAAGTAAAAAGTCATCCAAATATCCTGTGTCAAATGCAAGTTTCAGAAACTGGATTTTAATAGTAGAGGAGAGATTATTACAAGTCCCTGAAGGAGAGCCAAGAGATCTAAACATGTAGCAAACAACCACATAGTGCTTGTACTCTGTCCATGTTGTTCTCTGAGATGAATTCAACCAGGCTTAAAACTACTCAGACCTTTTTCCTCACTCATTTAGGCAAGATTTCAGTTATAAGTAGTGTAGCTGGCATTGAGACCAGATCAGGCTGACTTGGAATCCCAGACTGCTTCCATTCCACCGTCTGTCTTCCAGGTGGAAGGTGGAACAAAACACAAAATGATTTTTCTTATGTGCACGGAAGTGTACCCGTGTGTTGGCTTTTAAGACCATGCCCTAATAATTGCCTTTAATTAAAACAAAAGAAGAAAGGGAAATTCATCCAATACCTATTTTGCTCTTGTTATGTTTGAAACCTGCTCAGTCTTAAGGATGTAAAGACAAATACATAAATACAGAACAGATATGATATATGTACTAGGTCCGGAAGAATGGGAAAAAAACAAACACATGGTGTTTACAGAAGATGGGAGAAACAGAGGTCGTAAAATGAAGACCTTACCTTTTCTTTTAAAGGGCAATTTTTATTTGTTTCTGAAGTCTAAACATTATGATAAACAGTACTCGGGAAGAGTGTCTTTTTTGGAGAGGTTGGGGCATGGAGTAAGGGCAAACGGGAGGGTTTATTTGCCACAGAGAAAATTTTCCATCATCTTGTATGTTCAAGTCTGCGTTACCACAGGTTGAAAAGGAGTAGCTTTGAAGACACAAAGAGAGGCACGTTTACATCCTGTGTGTCTTTAAGTTTGCACTGGGTGGTTCTCACCCAGCAGCTTCTTATAACTTGGGCTCCATTTCCTGTGTGCTCTGTGTGACAGGGTCCTCCCCTTCTGTGGTGAGGAGCCTGGGTGCTGAGGCATGTTTCAGGAAGGCCTGATTGAGCCTGCCTTAGCCATCCATACATGAGCAGGCAGCATATTGAAGTAGTGTCTACAGCTAGATCAGTATGTTCTAGAAAATGGTATATGTTACGTATTATGTTGAGTGAAGACATAATGTATACAAGTTTCAGAAATTGGTTGTATTTTCTTATATTTCCCTGGAAAAGAGCATGTCGTCTATAGATATATAGTATGGCTTGTTTTTAATCCATTCAGAATAAAGGGAATACTCTGGATACTTAGTTATTTGTGCTAGTGGACAAGGGAGCACTGGTTTGAATAACAGATAGCGAATGTAGCAAATTAGTTCCTGTTAAAGAATCCCCCATTCCAGCTTTAGGAACTGCGGCCCCCTATCAGTAATAGAGAAGAGCGAGAGAGTGTACACAGAACACATGCTGTGGGGGCGCCTGGGTGGGTTAGTCGGTGAAGCATCTGCCTTTGGCTGAGGTCATAATTCCAGGGTCTTGAGATTGAGTCCCACATCAACAGGGAGACTGTCCCTCCTACTGCGTGGGCTCTCTCTTTCTCTCTTACTCTTGATTCTGGTTAGTTGTTGCTCAAATGGGACTTTGTACTGTAGCTCAGTCCAGCCAGATGTAGGGATTTCTCTGTTTGTGGTGATGTGGTATTCGACCTTGAGCCCATTTTCTAAAGCTGACAATATTGTGCTGAAGAATGGTGTCACTCTATCCTCTGGGTCTTCTCCTGTCTTGTGCCTTTCTTGGTTCTGGGGCCATATCTAAACCTAGTGAGGACATAAAGTTGCTAGGATATTCCTAGGCTAAGGACACCTTTCCACCATGCAGAAAAGGTTGCTGCTTTGGTGAAGAAGCTGCAGCAGCTGGGAAGCTTTGAGCAGAAAACCAGTGCTGGTATTCTTTCTGCACAAAGCAGAAGGTGGTCATATAAGAAAATCTATGCCATATTGTATTTAAAATAAGAAGATCTCACATTCAGAGCTAAATGGAACCTTAATGACCACCTAGTCGATCTCAAGAAACAGTCCTGGAGAAGTAGACATGACCACTGGTTTGAGTCTGAGGTATCACTACTAACTTACCCCAGTTGTTTTATGGCATTTCCTTTCCATATAGGTGTGTATAAATATATAGAGGTCTTAGGACTACTTTGCTGAAAAATCACTTTAATTTCTATATCTGTGTAAGAAAAATCATCATAACATTCCATGTGTTTTCAACTTTTACTTTATTTTCACTGATTTCTAAATATTTGATATTAGGATATAATTTGAATTTCTCTCCTCCCCTGAGGGACTGATCCCTTACTTAATTCTTTCAGGGTTGCCAGTAATCAATGTTTGTAAATCCCGGTCCTGACCATGTAATGTAGTGGTGTCTTATCCAAGGAGAATAGATTAATGTGTGTGTTGGGGCGGGGGTGGAGTTCAAGACTTTTTTCAACTATGCTTAAGGTCTTTGTTGTAGTATTCTTATTGATCTTGTAAATATAGGCTTTAATCACTAAAAAAAAAAAAAAAAAAATTAAGCTGTAAGTCAAACCTCTGTATTACTTCTTCCAAAAATATCTTAGAAGTGTTGTTGAGTCAGTATCATCAGTATCCTTTGATAAGATGCCTCATTTAAACACAGTCTTTGTTTGTTTACCTTTTTCCTTCTTTTTATCTTTGTTTCATTTTGGGTGTGCAGTAAAGTAGGTTTACTTAGTAAATGCCTTTGATTTAAGATCCTAACTCCCAGGGATCTCAGTGTAGTGCCTTGACCCTATCTCTGGATTTGGAAAAGTCCTTGGGATGTAAGAGCTATCCTGTGTACCAGCTGCCAGTGAAAGGCAAAAGTGAGCAAACAAACTCTTAGGACAATACCAAGGAAATGTGGCAAAGAGATCTTTTTCTTTTTAACAACTTGCAATTTTATCCAACCAACAAAGCAAGTAGACGAACCCCAAATTTAAGAAAATGAAAACACTCTGGATTTTGCCTCCTGCTGGAATTTAAACTTAGAACGAATACCCATCAGAATTAATTCCAACTTCTCACTGCTCTTTATCTCAATATTTAGGATTTCACCTCTTTCTCCTAATTAAAACCGTATCTATCCATTCACATTCCATGGTCTTCATGAGTTTCTGAACTGATTTTTAAAAGGCACACTAGCGTTCACGATATTGCCTCAGAGGAACGAGTTTCTTGAATTGCCTAGAATAATACTTCCCAAACCCAAATGTGTATTTGAATGCCCCTGACCTTGTTAAAACGCACATTCTGATTCCACATAGTGTGGGTGGGGACCCAGAGTCTTCACTTCTAATCAGCTGCTGGGTCTTGCCAGTGCTGTGTATCCATGGACCACACCCAGAGTACCAAGGCCCTAACACACTTTCTTTGTGGGCAGTAATATGTGTCACTAGAATAAAAGAGTTCTGCGACCCAATAAAGTTGGGAAATTCTATGGTAAACAGTGTTGCACAGCGGTCATTTGGGTTTATGGAAACCTGTGGCTACTAATGTATACTTGCACGTTTCATGAGGTAGACTTTTTGCATGGACCGTACTGTGCAACTAGTATGCCCTGTGGCATATAGGAAACTTTACCTTACGGAGAGAGACTGTTCTGAAAAACAATTTCAAGGAAGCTTTTGAGTCCATAATTTAGCTTAGTCCCACCTTTTAAAAGAAGAGATAGGCCCCTTTCGAATGAGCTGTTTTACTAATCATTTAAAAACTTTGACTTTCTTAAATCATTAAAAAAAAAAAACTTGCAAAGGCAAAATTTGAAGCTGATGTGGTGTTGTGAGTGTGATTGTGTGTGTGTGTGTGTGTGTGTTCACTCCATTTCACCTTTGTTGTGGGTTATTAAAGCTGTGGGTTCTCCAGAAAACTCTTCAGCTGGATTGAAGGGTGGGATACAGGAAGTCAGTAGAGATAGCTAGAAATACTTAAGATAAGAACAGTCTACAATATAGCACATAGTCAGCATAGGCAATATAATCGATTAGGCAGTTTTGCCTAGTAAGAGCATGGTGTGAGTTTTGTGGGAACCAGCACCGTTTTACTGACCTTGGGTCTTTTGAAGTTGAGGCAGCATGATTGGTGATGTTTATTAATCTCTAATGAAGTGCCAGTATTCTAAATACTTTTTAGTATGTTCTCAATAACCCTCACAGGGTTGTTGGTGCCCCAGTCATACCCATTCTACAGACCAGAAACCGAGATTCCCTAGAGATTTAGAAACTTTTCCTAAGCAGTTGGGTAGAGCAGATATTGTACCCAGGTTCACTGGGTCCCACCAGTGTAAAACACGCATTTCCTAACTGGTACTGTTACTGTTTTAACCACTGTTTATTAAGGGATCACCAGGTGATCGCTACTTTGCATATGTTATATCTTGCTCATAAAGTCAAAAAGTAACTAACGTCTTCCTGTCATGAAGAAATTGAAGGAAGTGTAGTTTGTTAAAGATCATTGTTTCACAATGTAAAAGAAAGACTTGCTCATTGACATAACTTGGAAAATAGTGAAGAATATGGGGGAAATAAATGTCATCTAGAGAGAAACTTTAAAAAACAGCAATTCTCTTCATTATAGGCGATACACACTTTATATAATGAAAGATAGACATATTACTTTCACATAGTAGAGTGAAAGTAATATACACACACACACACATATATATATTTGAACAAAATCCTTCCTTTAAGGTGATTTCATAAATTTACAATTAACATAACTCAGATTTTTTGTCATGAAATCCTAACTCCATTTTTGAACTCCGCGACCTCTCTACTTTTTCCCTCGTGAAATAAATACCTTTTTAAAAGCTCTCTAAAAATCTAACTCAGCCTTTGGGATTGTAATTAAAAGCAGCAAACTCATTTCTCCCACTTTTGTCGAAGGCTCTTGACCACACCTGATACGCTTGTGAGTGTGTTTGGGTTTGGTACGAGGAGGCTTTGCTTGAGTTTAGAATTTCCTCCCTGACATCCCTGGGATGTCTGGAGCCGCTAACCCTAGCGGCTGTGAGCAGTGAGCTAGTTGTCAGCCTCTAAGCACGCTCTGGCCGGGAGTGCACACAGCGTCAAAGCAGTGAATAAGCGATTTCTGCAGTTTCCGTAGCTGAGAGAGCCTGTGTGATTCTCCGTGATGCTCAGTCACACCCCAGTCCTGCTCTGAACGTGGCTGTTTTTCAAAGAGAAGGATGGTAGCCAGAGGGGAGATAGCAAGATTCTGGAGTCTGGAAAGCCTTCACATGGGTATGTGTGCACAGAATGAATTACTGTATTGTGGCAATATTGCTAATTCTACTCCCGTTTCCTTCCAAGTTACGGTGCTTTCTCTTTGCTGCTGCTTGCCAGTTTAAGTGTGTCTGTGAAAGCTCATTCATCCTAGTGCAGCATTCCGAGGGTACTTTTAGTTGTGGATGTAGTAAATCAAGGAAATTGGCTTTGATTACGGTATAGCTGTTAGTGTGAAATAGAAAATAAGAAGCAAGCATCCCGTGTGAGTTATGGATCTGGTTTTTACTGTGCTGGTGTTTACTTCTGTTACATGAAATTCTTGTATACAAGAGTTTATTGTTGGGCTGTATATAAAAATGTTCCTTGCTAATCTGGGGTATGGAAGGCTCTCAACTGGTTTCTGAAAAAGACTGTATTCTGTTTTCAAAAGTGGTATTGCCCTGTATTTGGTTAGTGCACTGCCCTCCCAGTACTTTTCAGTATTTTTGTGAGTGGTGTCCACTAAGATAGTTTCTGTTTAAATGTGAAGGAAATGTGATGCTCTCACCCTAAGAAGTTATATACATTTTGATGCATGTATTCTTTAAAAAGAGTAAGAAAGAAGGTACTTCACAGGAAGAATTTTAGCCAACTGCTACAATGTGGATACAATAGGATGCTTTTTAAAAGTCTTGTCTCTGTTTTTGCTTTCAATCCAATCCAGTAACTCAGACTGAAATGAATGAGAATTGCAGCTGACAGCTTGAAGGCTGCCTTGGGCCTCACTGGGGCAGTACAGGTTAGAGTTTGTGCTTCTTTCTTGTCTTGGTTGGTGTTCTGTGCTGGCCAAGAGCAGACGGGGATGTGGTTATGGCTTCTGTGTCTGGCAGATTGAGAAAACAAGAGCAGCGTGTACTCCCGTTTCACTAAAAAGTTGCTCACTGATAAATGCCTTCAGCGCACAGACCTGCCTCCCTAGTGGCTGTGAGGGTCCACTTCAGTAACTGGGTACCATGAGCCTGTTGTCGTTGCAGACCAGATGAGGCTGGGATGGAGACCAGAGGGGTGCTGGGTGCCCCACTCATCCTGAGCACCATTGGGTGGATCTGGGTGTTTATTACAGCCGAGCCAGCCACGCCAGTGCGTGGGAGAGCAGAGGCGGCAGGGCGGGCAGTGCTGGGAGCCCCCCACTGTCCTGCTGCTCCTCCTCTCAGCATTCCTCCACTCCCTGGGCAAGATTCCCAGTCTTTCTTCCCACACTCTGCAAAGGCTGAGGGAAGGCCTGACCCAGCCTCTGGCTGTGAGAGGAATGCTCTCGACCTAGCGAAAGAGACTCAGCATGGCAGAATCTTCTGTGCAAGGCTTTGCACTCACCTCCCCTCCTGTGGTCCAGGAGGGCTCCCCTGCTCCTGCCCTGCCCCCACAGGTGGCTCTGTTCCTTTGATGAGTCTGGCTGGAAAGGAAAGGAAAGGAAGGAACTCTCTTTAACTGGGAAGGCTAGTTCTGTAGGAATCTTCTCTTTTCCGGCTCTGAATGTTTTCTGGTTCATTGTGTTCCAAAGACTTTTTCATATACTGCTCTACTCACTATATGTATAAGTGTGTGTGTGTGTGTGTATAATGGAAGTGACAGCAAATGCAGTATTTAGTCAACTTTAAATGATATGCCAGCATAAGATAAAGTAATGAGTTTGCTAAATTGTGGGTTCTATTTTATTTGAGCACCCTGATTGGGCGGGGAGCAGGGGAGGGGCTGGGGGACCCTGAGGCACAGCCTGATGGCCCTTCTGTCCGGAGGAAGCTCCAGCCAGGGACAGGCAAGGGGAGCGTGGGCCCCGGGGAGGATGGGCCCCATCAGGCTGTGGTCCTGTCCCTGTGAGCTAAGTAGAGGGCAGGACTGAGGCAGGTGTATAGCAGGCTTGTTTTGGAGCCAGACAGACCTGTGTTTGAATTCCAGCCCCACCACTTAGGAGCAGTTGCTTAACCTCTTTGAGCCACCATTTCCTCTTCTATAAACAGACAGTAATAATTCCAAGATGCTTACGAGGCTTGACCGTGATGATTTATATTAAGTGTTTAGCGTAGTGCCTGGTACACACTAAGAGTTCATTCCGGGGATTTGGTGAAACCAGATAGGTTCCTGCTCAGGATTTATGCAGCAAGTGGTGGTGATATCCAGCCCAAAGAGCCATCGAGGGTGTAACCAAGCGTCAAGGAGGAG
Organism: Lontra canadensis; assembly: GCF_010015895.1. NCBI lineage: Eukaryota > Metazoa > Chordata > Mammalia > Carnivora > Mustelidae > Lontra > Lontra canadensis. The sequence continues at coordinate 4,753,139 of NW_022631097.1, read as the reverse complement.
CCCCGGACAAACCCACATGTGTCAGCGTGGGGGACAGGGTCAGGGTCAGAACCAGAAACCCAAGGAAGAGCAGCAGCTTGTTAAGAGGATGCCAAGGGACAAGCCAAAGGTAAAACCTGAGGGTTTGTGGCAGGACGCTAAGAAACCCAGAGCCTGAATCCCATGTCTGAATTGGACACAGGACGGAGGGCAAGCTTCCAGAGCAGGAGGAAGCTGAGACCTCAGGGGTATTGTTTTGGGGATACCAAATCCTGATATCTGAGGGCTCTGAATACCCATTCGACAGAAGAGCTCAAGCAGACTCTTTTCTGAATGATACAGAGTATATATATGACCCAACTCTAGGGCAAGTTTTTGGCCTTAAATTGAGAAGAGGGAAGATGATTCATAGGTAGTTTAAAACAAAATTCATTAAACCATTTGTAGAAACAAAATCCACTGTCCGGGGTTTTGTGTAAATGAAGCTCAGTTGTGATGTAACTTACTCCCATCACCAACCACTCTGGGCAGCAGAAGTCCGCAGTGGCCCTAAGTTGAATCCAGATAGAAAGCTGTATCCTGGGAGAATTATTTTCAAAAGATCCATAAACACTATAAAAGGTTATCAGTGAAGACTGGCATGGGACCCTTTTTGATCCTACTGTTCCTATGTTTAAAAGGCTCAAAAATACTATTTCTGGGAAATGGTTTGCAAGTCTAGATTAGACATAACAGTGACTTATGTGATAGTAACATTTTAAATTCCAGATAGGAAAGTTGTTCATTCAGGCCTTTGACCCAATCAAGTGACACTGACTAGTAAGCATGTTTCTTTTCCCTACGGAAGTTCTTTTCCCTGGGAGAGGGGTGGGGACAGATATAAAGAGATAGGTACATGAACAGCTAGCCAGAATATTGTAAACAGCTAAAATATAACAATATAAATGTGATGAGTATCTTAAGCCCTACCATGCTTCTAGAACATCAGAGACCGAGATTGTTGCTGCAGGGGGCCAGGGAATAACAGGGAGGAGAGCCAAAAAGTCATGGAACCCATCACCAAGAAGTGGGAGCCAAGCTGCCTCAAAGTCGATGAAGCAGAATTTGATCTGCTCTTTGGATGAGAATGTTGCTCCATGTGAAGAGGTTAGCATGGACAGAGGGATTCTGCTCTTTTTGTTGATATAGGGAACATTCAGTGGTACAAAGTAGCTAGAGCAGAGGTTTTCACCAATGAGATCAGGGTACGTTGCTCTCCAAATTGTGACTTGCTGCGTGGACAGGCAACAGAACCCATCCATCCTAGAACAGATCCGTGCAGGTGGCTTAAGTAAGTTTGGCCTTAAAGTCCCATGGTTCCCACAGTTAGCCAGGCATCAGAATCCCTTGGGATGCTTTTGAAAATGGATTCTCAGCAAACTCCCCACTCTCCTTGAGCACTTGGTTCCGTGGTCCAGCATAAGGCAGGAATCTTGATTCTGAACATTCCCCAAGCGATTGGGTGCCATTGGCACTGGATGCGTGGGAACCACTGAAGAGGAAGTAGTGTCCTGAGTTTTGACACTGAAGTCAGCCCCCTGGAACTGGGTTTGTCCCCTCTGTGTGCATCTTCGTGGCTCGAGAGTGGCTCTGGGTGGCCAGGGTTTCGGCGCCTAAAGCAGTGGCTCTGTGAGAGCTGCTGAGGGTCCCGAGCCCAAGCTGCTGGCCTGCCTCTCTCCACTGTGTTTGAGATTTCCGTTGTTAAGATGGGAAGCGAGATGGGCTTATCTCAAACCTGAGGAAGTCTGAGTGACCAGCAGGAGGTTTTCTAAAATATGTGTTTTGAACAGATTATTCTAAGTGTAGGAATTCCCCTGCAATCAGCCAGGTTTTTGAGGGGAAGTCCCCTCAGAGAAGCTGCCCCAGCCACGGGAAGAGGGCTGCTTGGTAGGTAGTCGGTGCTGGGGTGAGGTGCATCATGACAACAGCTGACATCCGGGTGACCTTCACGTCAAGTGGCTGACTGTGAAGCCCACTGTGTTTGTTCTTACCTTTCTTTTCTTTCTTTCATTTTTTTTTTTTAAGGCTTTATTTATTTATGACCAAGAGAGGGAACACAAGCACAGGGGAGCGGGAGAGGGAGAAGCAGGCTCCCCACTGAGCAGGGAGCTCAATATTATGACCTGAGCTGAAGGCAGATGCTTAACGACTGAGCCACCCAGGTGCCCGGTTACCTTCCTTTTATTTAACAAAACACTTCCACATGCATCCTGTTACCAGCCCTCCCCACAGATGCGTGAGACACATGAGAGAGGCACCATTTTTCTTGGTTGCAAATGAGAAAGCGAAGACTCTGTGAGCTCAGGATCTCTTTCTGCATGGCCTCGCTTGGACCCACACCGAGGTCTCTAGACTCCCAGGCCAGTGCTTTTGAAGTTCCATCACTCTGCTCAAAAGCCCTTCAACATGCAGAAATAAGCCAAATGGGAAAGAGATATGTTGTGTGTCCTGAGAAAAACTCCCACCAGGACATGGGCCTGTTTTCTGTGTGCATAAATCAGACTCCTATAGGAAGTCCTTATCCTTTGGCACATGTTATAAAATAAGACTTTCCGTTGTTGGTGATGTTTGATATTTCCTGTCATAAAAATTCACCTTTGGAGTCTGTGGGCAGGTTTCATCCCTTCACCAGTGCAAAATATAAGTCCAGACAGAAGAATGTCTGTTGCTTCCCTGAGGAATGTTTCCCTTTGGAATGTGGAAGCTGTTTATTGTTGGCCTTTAAAAAAAAAAACAAACCTTAGGGCATCTCTGGTTGTATTATGTCTAATTATGTTTGCATTGGTCCTGCTGACTTAAAAATAGTCTGTTCTCTATGGGATGTGTGGCTCTCTCCAGTTGTTCCTAAAGCCGCATCAGGTCAGGCTGCGACTGGCTTGGGGAGTCACCCTCGGATGGCAGCTGTGGCCTGGGGAGGCGACCAGTTCATTCAGGAAGTAAGCAGGGATCTAGGGGGGAAAGGAGAATTCAGAGCTGAATCTGAAGGTACGACTGTAGAAAGGACAGAGGTAGGGGTGCCACAGAAAGAAGGTAGCCCAAGAGCAGCACTCTGGTGGGGGGGTGTGCGAGGGAACAACAGCCTTTCCAGAAGGACGTGGTGACAATTCAACAAGCACCTTAAAAATTCATTGTATACAAATTTAGAGTATTTCTGTATATTTACTCTATGGAAAAAGGTGTGTTGTTTCATAATTGGTCCGAGCCAGAGGTATGTGCTAAAAATCAGTGTACAGAGCTTTCAGATGATAAAGGTTGTCTCGCTGGGCTTGAGTGCAGCTTTAAGAAGTTCTGTGGAAAGAGAACACACTGTATTTGCTTCCATCTTATTGTATATATAGGGCTTTGGGGGATTTTAAAAATGATTTTAACCCAGAACAGTCTTTGCTCCATGTTTCCAAGATTGTTTTCAAAAATGGCTTTTCTAAAAAAAAAGAAAAGAAAAGAAAAGAAAAAGCTTTTCCACGCCTATGTGTTCAACAAAAGAAATATATTTGGAGAGGATATAGGGAAATCAGAACACTGTGCATTGTTGGTGAGCATATATAGTGGGGCGGCCGGTGGAATTACAGTATGGAAGTTCCTTAAAAAGTTAAAATAGAATTACCATGTAATCCAGTAGTCCCACTTCTGGGTATACATCCCAAAGAATTGAAAGCAGGATCTCAGAGAGATCTTGGACAGCCATGTTCCCTGCAGCAGTACTCACAATGGCCAAGAGCGGGGAGCAACCCAGGCACATCCACAGATGAATGGATCTAGAAAACAGTGTGTACGTACAATGGTCTATTATCCCACCTTTTTTAAAAGGAAGGAAATTCCGACAACACGCTACACAGATGAACCCCGAGGACATGATGCTAACTGAAATAAGCCAGTCACAAAAGGACGAATGCTGTATGATCCCACTTAAAGTATCTCAAGTAGTTAAAATCACAGAAACAGAAAGTAGGAAGGTGGCTGCCAAAGAAGGGGGTAGGAAGGAGGGAAAATTAATATAAGGTTTCCGTTTTGCAAGATGAAAAAGTTCTGGAGAACTGATCTGTTCACAACCATGTGAATACACAACACTATTGAAGTGTTCACTTAAATATGGCTAAGATGGTTAATTAATTCTATGTGTTTTTGGTTTTTTTTTAAACCACAATAGGAAGGGAAGGAAGGAAGACATTAAATTTATTCCCTTTTTTTTTTTTAAGATTTTATTTATTTGACTAAGAGAAAGAAAGCACAAGTAGGCAGAGCGACAGGCAGAGGGAGAGGGAGAAGCAGGCTCCCCGCTAAGCCGGGAGACTGATGTGGGGCTCTATCCTAGGAACGTGGGATCCCACCTGAGCCGAAGGCAGACGCTTAACCCACTGAGCCACCCAGGTGCCCCTAAATGTATTCTTTTTATTATTAGAATATATTCATTTCTCCTAATTTTGCTAAAGAACATTTTGAGAATTTATCGTAGCTCCACATCATGTAAAATTCTCCCATAGAAAAAGTCACATTGACTGACCTTAATCTATAGTTGAAGATTTTGAGGCCATTAAGTTAAATGAGATCACACTTACTTAGTGAGGGAGTGATGAGGTGGCATGAAGAAGCCTGTGGTCCACATGGCCAGTGGCACAGACCTGCTCTTTGTGCAGAGGCCTGTCCATTAAGAGGTGACTGTGGGCTTTGGCACACGGTGGGAAGGAAGGTCTGCTAGGTAGAGTGGGGTCAGATTGCAGAGGGCCTTGAACTGCTGCAGGAGAATTGTCAGAATGCAGTGGATAGCTACTATATAGTTTGTAGTGAAAATGATGAAACTGTTGTTTTAAGAAGTTCACCTTGGATAAGTCTCAGGAATAAAAGACACAGCATATGGAAAATAATCCATGACATTGTAATAGCGTCCTGTGGGAACAGACGGGAACTCCACTTGCGAACAAAGCACAGTGTTGTCAAATTACTGTGTGGCGCACCTTCAACTTAAGTAACATCGTCTATCAACTGTACTTAAAAAGAGAAAGAAAGAAAAGGTACAGACAGAAAATCAGTTTATCGTAAAAGTGAGCTATAGGATGGCTGGCAGGGAGCCAGGTGGGGACAACAAGCAGGAAGACCACCATGACATCGGCCTCAGACCCAGCATTGTGTAGCCCCATTAAATAGTTTAAGTTCTCGGAACCTTAGTTTACTCATCAGCAATTTGCAGTTCAGTTAAAAAACAAGGTTTTGAGTGCCTTCTCTCTGCCAGGTTTTATGCCAGGTGCTAGGGATACAAAAACAGACCCTGTCCCTCCTCTAAAGAAGTTCCGGGCTCAGAAGGGAAACACACGTGTAAGGACAGTGTGTTTGCCCAGAGGCAGCTTCAGACTGCAGCACTAAAATCCCTCCCATCCGGACAGCAGACTTGAAAACCCCAACTCCGTAAATGTGTATAAACTATAGGACAGAAATACAAGGAGTCGTCGACTGAGAACAGACTTTAAAATCGTGAAGGGAAAAGGATAATATGGAAAATCAGATCATCACAGACATAGTTGGGAGCTGGGGTCAGGAGTAGGAAAAAAAGGGAGGCAAGATGAGCAGGGGATGGGTGGACACGGCTTCGCTCCAGAATGCTGTAGAAATACTAAGATTGGGGTGTCCAGTCGTTTTTGTCTTATCACTGATTACAAGGGTAGACCTGGTAGAGGCAGCCATGCCAGGGAGGAGGAGCTGATGACACGGGCTTGACCCCTGCCACACACGCTGTGCCCTCCTGGGGTGTCAGTTTACTCATCTGGAAGTTGGGGAAACCATCAGTCTCTAACACATAGCAACTGCCCTGAGGGATATATGAGCCGAGTTACGCAAAATAGCAGCTCTGGGCCTGGTGCATTGGGATGCTGAGGGAAATCATCTTGCCTTTCTGTAATGTTTTTCAGTTTACTCAGAGTGCTTTTATGTATTGTTTCACTGGAAGTTCACAGTCATGTAGCAGTAAATTACTTGTTGAGGATTTACAAATGACTATTACGATCTGTATTTGACAGTTTGGCAGGTGAAAGATTAAGAAAAAACTTGACCAAGGATTCAAACTACTAACAAAACACCAAAAACCATTTTTATGCAGCACTGTTATTTGAAGCCAAGTCTGTCTGACCAAGAGCCCTGCTCTTCTTGGACTGTGTGTTGGTTGTATTTCCAGCCAGCCAGCCAGCCAGCCAGCAAATACTTAGTGCCTGTGTGTGCCAGGCAGTGGTCCAGGGGCTAGAAATGCAGTTAAGAACAAAGCAGACAAACTTACTGCCTTTATGTAGTTTGCATTTTAGTTGGAGAAACAGATAGCACACATATTAGATGATCAGAGATGCTATGGAGAAAAATGAATGAAGAAAAAAGAGCAGGGGTGGAGAGAGGGGTGGTTTTGAACGGGCCAGTCAGGGAAGGACTTGGCCTGAGTCTCCTTTGCTTGTGGGAGGGTATCAGGCACAGGGAACAGCGCCGCCCCCACCCCCAAGGGAGAGCCCCGCCTAGAGATCGAGCAGCCATCAGATCCAGAGCCCAGTGACCGGGCTGGGAAGTGCAGAGTGTGTTTGTGGTGGGTGGGGCTGGGAGAGTCACAGGGAGAGGGGTTGCCGGAGTGACCTGCCTGGTGAGGTGGGAAAGCAGTGAGAACAGGCCAGATTCTGGACTCATTCTCAAGGGAAAGTCAGGATTTGCTGATGAGCTGGGTGTGGCATGTGTGCAGTAGAAGAAAAAGAATGACCTCTGAATAGAGAAAACGTGTACACTTACTCCCATTTTACAGACTGGAAAACTGAGGTTGGGAGAGGATAAGTGAAAGGTGCCAAGGTCATTTAGCTAGACAGTCTGTAAAGCTAGGGTATTTGCCCAAGTGTTTGTGTTCCACACCGCTTAGGCTTTCACTGCAGGCCTCCTGCCGTACCTCACTCACCCACTGGAAGACTAAGTCAGCTGACCCCACCTGGCCCCCTAGAACTGTCTTGTTTCTGCAGTGATTAGTGAACATTAATCTGCACTGTGGAAACCGTCACTTTGGAAACTTTCTCAGGGTGCAGCTCAATCAGAGATAGTTCTCTAAGTGTTTATGAAAACTCAGATCATTCAGTAGATGAAGGTCCAGATTTCCAGACAATTTGATCCTGCTACTTCCTGTGGAGGTGTAGCATTTTTTCAATGGAATCCCTTTCTCATTAGACTCCTGTAAATTGTGAGTTAGTGCGTTGTCACCACTGGCTTCCCCAAACTGATTTCCGTGGCAACAGCTAGATCAAATGGTAAAGACTTCTCCCTGGAAAACGATGTTCAGTGGGTTTTGGAGGGAAAAGTGTCATTTTCAGGGCTTTGCTGTGGGCAGGAGGCCCAGGTACCTTTCATTTCCTGCATTTCCCTCCTTTTGGCTCAGTAGCCATGGCTGAAAAATGATGGGAGGAATGCCATTGGTGCCAGGCTGTGCCAGATCAGTGTTGGCGGATGTGCAGATTCCTGCCGCTTCGGGCCTCCTTAAAGACCAAGAGTTTGCATGCATCTTCCTTACGCAGGAGCGTTTGAACTTTTCAGCCGTTAGCCGAGGTAGCTGTTGGGCACGGTAGTCGAGCGGCTGCTCCAGGGTCTCTGGTTAGAGAAGGCTTGGAGCTTTAGTGGTATTCTTTTTTGTTTTGTTTTGTTTTGTTTTGTTTTGGGTTTTGTTTTTTGTAGGCAAATAAGAAAGACTCACGCATGTACAAAAAGCTTCTATTTGCTTCCTCAAGACTTTCTCCCTCCACCCCCTCTCCCCCAAATATACACACCACACCCTAGGCTGGGTGACCTCATGTTTTCTGCCTGCAACCACTCTGACCTCAGCATAGGGGGCCCAGGTACCACGCAGTATCCAGGCTCTTACAGAGCTCACGCACACTTCTCAGACAAAGCGGCCTTTCTCCAGGGCCTCACTCAAAGCCACCAGCACTAGGCAACAGACACACCTCTGGCATCACACTCCAGAGGGAAGCCGCGTGAGACAGAAACCCTGCTATGTGGCCATGCCTCCCACTGGGGACAGACGCACACTCATGTGCACACGCACACCCACAGCTGGCTGCCCACTGCCCACCTCTCCACATTCCCTTTGCCTGGACCACCTGCACTGACACGAGCCAGGCGCTGCCTCTCTTCCATGGTGAATCAGCCAGCAAGCTCGCAGTCTGCCAGGGGTCTGAAGAGTTTCCATTTGCTTCTAGACTTTGTGCTCAGCTCCAGGGACATTCCGCCCCTGTATTGTTCATCTTTGAGGCAGCTCGTATGTTTCTCTCTCAGATACAGACCCTGATCTTCCCTGAATGAGACTGAGCATGGCAACAGCGAGGGGATGTGACATGAGGGAGGGTGGCTGGAGCCCAGGAACTCTGTCCTCACCGCAGAGGTGTCCTCTGATTCCAAGCTCACTTCCCTGACATCCAGTGCACTGTCCCACGCATGGGGAGACGGTCTACCATCTGGTATCCTAACTGGGACAGAGATACTCAGACCAATGGCTATGACTCACCACATACCTAGGGTCATAAAAGTAAGCTGGAGGAAGGCCTGTGGAGCAGCTGGCCCCACCTGGGCTCACAAGAGGGGGGCTTTGAAGAAGAGGAGGCTACAGCTGGGTTGTAGGGGCTTCCCGAGGATAGATGGGCACCCAAGCCATAGGAAATCATGGGTAAGCCCGAGCCCTTGTAGAGACCTGGTATGTCAGGCATCGTTGAGAGGGGCTCTGTCTGGCGCTCAGGCACACAGGATGGGCATCAAGGAGTGGGGGGCACCTTGTGAAAGAGGCGCTCATCCTCTGTCTCCCTGCATCTCCTTAGTTTCCTTTACTTGGCTTGAATTCATCATTTTAATCGTAGTCCTGTCTGTGCACGGTAAGGAAAACTTGAGAATCTGATGCACATAATATGATCTTAGAACTAATTTTCATGATGTTGATCACCACCCATTGTCACAAATCTTTTTCAGTAATTATCATTATTTTAGTGTAAGAAATCTAGGCTCAGTTTACACAGTGTGTTGCTTTTATTTTATTTTTCAATTTTTGTTTTTAGAGAGTGTGCGTGCAAGTGGAGTGGGAGGAGGGGCAGAGGGCGAGGGAGGCAGAGACTCCTAAGCAGGCTCCACGCCCAGCACAGAGCCTGAAGTGGGGCTTGATCTCATGATCCTGAGATCATGACCTGAGCCAAAATCCAGAGTCAGACACTTAACCAACTGAGCCACCCAGGTGCTCCCAGAGTGTGTTTCTTTTAAAAAGTTGTTCACGACAGCAGCCTGGCTGAAATGACAGGAGGGAAGCCATGGGGCCCTGTATGCCGAGGTCGGGGCCATGGTCTGGGGCTGGACGGCTCTGTGGAGTACCTGCAGCGCAGCTCGTCCCCATGGGATGGGCTGCAAATGTAAAAGGCATGCCAGGTTTGAAGACTTAGTACAAAATGAGGAATAGAAGTATTTCATTTAAAAAAAAAAAAAAGTTGCATAGTTGAGAAAGAAGACCTGTCCCCTGATGGTAGTTCCTAGAAATCCAGATTAGCAAGTCCTTGCAAAAGGCAAGAGCAGACAGCACTCTCCCACTGTGATCTCACACTGGCCTTCTTCCTTCCCACTGGCTTCTTTGACTTTGCTTTGGGATTTTCCAAGTCATCATTGACTTCACCGTCTCTTTTGCTCTGTCGTCAGCTCCACCTGCACAAACAGCATCCTTGACTTTCAGTTCTCCTCGCCATTCCCCTGATGCGGCACCTGGGTACCACTCTCCAGCTACCCCACTGTTTCCCCCGAGGGTTTCCGGGGCCTGGTGTCTGTCCCCAGCCCCTCCCTCACGCTGCTGTGGCGGAGCCCTCCTCCTCCAGCGGGGCTCCCATCACATGAGTTGCCATCATCACCAAATCCTCTTTTAGTGAGTCCCAACCATGAATCAAGGATGCTAGGAACTTGCCACACATCACCTCACCTCATTCTCCAAAGAGAAAGAAAATAATTTGTACAACAGGAGGAGGAAACTCCAAGAGAGGAAGTTGCTGGGTCCCATGCCTGTAGAGGGGCAGGGCTAGAATTCAGACCAGGCTCTGGGACTCTAAAACCCATTCTGAAGTGTCAGTGTCTTCAAAACCTGTTGCTTCCTACTCAGAAAGCTGAAGGAGCCACCCACTGCTTACTGTGGACCCTTGAGGCACCCGCATCCCCCACCTTGCTTTTCAAGTCTCATCTTGCACTGGATTGATGGGTGTCCATGCACCACATGCTTTGGATCCAGCCACATTTTGTTTTCAATCAAGAGCCATCTCAGTATCTTAACAAGCCAGCTGCTATCCCAGAGGCTCTCCCTGTCTTCTTCACAAGGAGTGTTCTTCCCTTTATAATTCCCTCTGCTGGATGACAAATTAGCCTTGGTGAGAGTAGCCCACTGTCCCCAGAAGGAGACATCTCAATGCCAAGGTGGGCAGTCCAGAATGCCGCAACCACCCTTTAAAGATCTTTCTCTCTTCTTTGGCAAAGGTCCTGTGTCATGCCTGACCCCGGTATTATAAATTCCAACCTCTTTATGTCATGGACACCTGGAGAGAATGACTGCGTGTTTTCACTTAGGACGCTACCAACGCAGGACTTAGAAATATGATCTGCATTTATATATTCTGTGTCCACCGTGGAGCACACATTGCCAGCCACATCACACCTAGTTTACTCAGTATCCTAAGTGACAGAATAATGCTGTGGGTTAACATCGGCAGTATTCTCTGAGATGCTCTCCTTCCCGCTCACTGTAAACTCAACCCCGGCTCCTCGCACAACTGCTACCTTTGGATCGATAGAGCTGAGGGAGTTTTCTAATGATTTCTTATTCTGGGTAAGACAAAAGTGATTGCTTCCCCTTAGGGGTATGTTCTAAAAGGTGATTTATTTTGTCACTAAATTTTTTGTTGTTGTTAGCTGTGTCCTTTTAACCATAAACCTCGTTGTTTCTTTTTTAGTCTCTTCAGATGGAGGTACTGAGTCCACAGCCTTAGTGGATGACAACGGCAGTGAGGAGGACTATAGCTATGAAGACCTGTGTCAGGCCAACCCCAGATACCTACAGCCAGGCGGGGAGCAGCTGGCCATCAACGAGGTACTCAAGTCACACTCAGCAGGGGCAAATCTTGGATACCCAGTTTTCAGGGTGTTGAATCACTTCAGAGTTTGCCCTCTTGCTTCTTTCTTTTTCTTTCTCTCTCTCTCTTTTTAAAAAAGATTTATTAGAGCGAGCGAGCACGTGTGGGGAGAGGGGCAGAAGGAGAGAATCTCAAGCACACTCCCCACCACTGAGTGTGGAGCCCAACATGGGGCTCAGTTCCATAACCCTGAGATCATGACCTGAGCCGGACGCCTAGCTGACTGAGCCACCCACGCACCCCCTCTTGATTATCTCTTACCAAACATATTCTAACACCTTGAACTCTGACATTCTAGCACTTCTGAGGACAGTTTATGTGACTGAGTTTTCCAGATAACTATGCTCGTCACCATTCTAAGTAGAAGAGCAGCAACTGCTGCTTGGTGTTCGGGTAGCGCTTTTCAGCTTACAAAATGCTCTTCCTAACGTTATCTCGGAAAGATCTCACAGCCAGTCCAAGAGGTAGATGTTATAATTATTACCCATATTTTAACAAACATTGAAGCTAAGAGGCCACGTCATTTGCTCATAAATGGCAGAGCTGAAATTAACCACGTATTTCTCACTACAGATCTGGAGTTCTTTCCACCTCTTTGCGTCTTCACCCCTTTTATGGAAATCTTTCCAGAAGGCACTTACCAGCTTTTGGCATTCTTGATTAGAACCTGTGGAGTGTCCGTTCTCAGTGACCTAGCATTTCCATTAGTAATACCCGCTGTTCCTGTAGAGTGTGACGATGTCCCCGGGGCCTGAGGGGACCTGCAGCCCCCCACCCATGGCTGACTGACAGACGAGCTGTGTCTGTGCTTTCCTTTTTAAAGGAATCTGCAAAGACTCTGGAGATCAAGCTGGTTCTCTTTAATGGTCGTGGACTATAAAGTTAGACTAACAGTTTATTCAGACAGTGAATGAAGTCTGACAGCCAGAGATCACAAGCAGGCAGAGAGGCAGACAGAGGAGGTGGGGGAAGAAGGCTCCCTGCTGAGCAGAGAGCCCGATGTGGGGCTCGATCCCACGACCCTGAGATCATGACCCGAGCCGAAGGCAGAGGCTTAAGCCACTGAGCCACCCAGGCATCCCAGACTGTGAATGAAGTCTGAGGAGTAAGTCCTGAGGGTCTTGCAGTCAAGTATGGGCACAACCGTTAGAGGCCTGGCTCCGTGTTTGCTCAGAAGCCATTTTGGTGGTGAATATTCCAGATACTCACATTCATTAAATAACTGACATACAGCTGAGTGAGCCATTTTTTATACTTTCTTTAAAAAAAAGTAGATTTGGGGTATTCTTTAAGAGCATATGAGAGACGCCTACCTGATTTTGTTTTCCTTAATATGGAAACTCATTTTGTGTAACAAACACTAAGTATTGACTGCAAGCCAATGGTGTGTACGAGGTAGGAGATGTCCTTGTCACCCTAGGAGAGCTCACAGCATGCCCCTTGTTCTTCTTCCACCTGGTTTTGCACTAAGCACATGTCCCCATTGCAGCTGATCAGCGATGGCAGTGTGGTCTGTGCAGAAGCCTTATGGGACCACGTGACCATGGATGACCAGGAACTAGGCTTCAAGGCAGGAGATGTCATCCAGGTCCTGGAAGCCTCTAACAAGGACTGGTGGTGGGGCCGGAATGAGGACAAGGAGGCCTGGTTCCCCGCAAGCTTTGTCAGAGTAAGTGTGTGGCACTTACAAACCCTTCTCACGACGATCTGTGGGGGAGTGGTAGAGTTGTGATGTCAGGCTCGAGCCCCCTCAATCCAGGTTCAGTTCTTTGTAATCAGTTTAATGAAAGCTTTCAGTAATTAGACTGGATTGAAGGAAACATTTCAACCACAGTCAACTAGTTGTTTAACATTGCTACAGTGGTTGGAGCCACTGGCTCTGCTGTGGTTCTGTGAGTACGTGAAGACTTAGCCTTGGGCCAGGCTGCCTTCCTCACAGCCGCAGAGAAGCGGAAACCCTGGGGGGCCTTCCGCCTGCTTCTGTTACCGCATTCCCCCAAGTCACTTGTCACCTGTGTGTGGCCCACAGTTGCGTGTCAATCAGGAGGAGCTGTCGGAGAATTCCAGCAGCACCCAGGGCGAGGAACAGGAGGAAGATGCCGGCAAGAACCGCCACAAACACTTGGAGAACAAGCACCAGATGAGGACCAATGTCATCCAGGAGATCATGAACACTGAGCGCGTGTACATCAAGCACCTCAAGGACATCTGTGAGGTAAGACCCCAGACCCTGTGGACTCCCCAAGGTGGTCCTCAGTCAAACCCTCATTTTATACACTTTTCCATAGCCCTCCCTTCTCCTCACGCCTTTTGGTCCATGTGGTCCCTGCACAGACTCCGCCCTCATTCAGTGCCTGTCTGCCCCCGTGAGCATCAGTGGCTCTGTTGTAGTCCATTTTCTAGGCGCTATGCAACTAATGCTCTGAGGACTGACCTCCCGAGATGATTCAGAGTGAATGCCCTTCAGAGGAGGCAACATCCTTTCAGTGAAACCCACGTGATGTTACAAAGGTCTGTCACTGTTTACAATCACAGACTCACAGATGAGGTTCTGAGCCATTTAGATGCGGACTAAAAAAAAAGAAAAATCGGTTTTACCTAGTGATACCCAAGGCCATGTTCTGCAGTGTCATGGTATTCTATGCGGCAATAAATTTTACTTGTCCAGTGAGAGTCTTTGTCTCTGTGGGTTCTGTACGAGCCTGACACGGCACTGGTGTTGGCCCCATCTCCTCATTCCACTGTCCTGGCTGTGAATGTTGAGTTCTGCACTCTCAGCTCGGCTGCAGACATTCAGCACTGAAGACAGGCTAGCGTGAGACAAGTGCCTGTTTTAGAATCGGATTAACTGGCCCCATAAAGATAGAGCGATGTTTAGCTAATTTTTTTTCTTTTTTATTTATTTGACAGATAGAGAGCACAAGTAGTCAGAGCAGCAGGCAGGGGGAGAGGGAGAAGCAGGCTTCCCACTGAGCAGGGAGCCCGATGTGGGGCTTGATCCCCGGACCCTGGGATCATGACCTGAACCGAAGGCAGCCACTTAACTGATTGAGCCACCCAGGCGCCCAGTGTTTAGCTTATTGATGCTAACTGTTTTGTTCCCTGTAAGTGTCTAGTTAAAGGAGTTTCTTTAATTCACCATTTTAGGAAAAGAAGTCATGGCTAACGATTGTTGGGCTTTGACTTTGTGCCGTCCCTTGAGCTGGATTAACTCCTACAAACACTCTCATCAGCTTGTCCTATTACCACGCCCCCTGCTCCCCCTTACAGATGAGGGAACTGAGGCACATCGTAGCTACTGTGGTGGGGCTAGGATTTAGATCAGTCTGCCTTAAAGCTTGTGTTTTGAACCTTTATATTGTCTTTCTGTTACAGTTCATACCAAATAGTGGTATGTATTTTATCAGCCAGACTGCTTAGGCTGTGTAATTACATGATGCTGATTTGGGGATACTTATTACACGTATGTATCTATGGCCTTTTCCTTCCCACTGCACTAACTCCTACCCCAGCCATAGTACAACTAGGGTGTTGTACATGGAGAATGAATAGGGCTCTAATCCGTGCAGGCCTTGGATTAAAGAGCTGCAACTTTATGTTCTCTATAGAAAGTAGGTGATGGTGGAATCCTTGGGTAAGATGTTCTTGGCTCTTTGCCATGACACTGAGCCAGTGCATGAGCTCTTCATGAAGCTGTGACATGCTGTATTTAACAGGTCTTCTCGGCTGTGAAATGAAATTAGCGATGGGAGAATGATTATCTTAAGAGTTTAGAAAAAGTATGACAGTCCCAATGTTTGCACTTTAAAATATTTGAAACCAATCAACTTTGTTTCAGGAACATAATCTGAAAACTTTATATAGTTTCTTGCTGTACACATCCAGCCATATGCACCTGTTCTCTTTCCTTTTGTATTTTAAAATATTCATAGCACCCTGGGGTCTCTGAGGTATGATTATCCCAACAGGGACCCATAGGATTAAAATAATTTCCTCTAATTCAAATCCCTTCCACAATAATGGCTTTGGGTCCCCAAGACTATATTATTCAAATAAATAATTGCTGTAATCTCCAGATTAATTTTTAAAAGTTTACTTTGCTGTTTGCAGGGCTATATTCGACAGTGTCGCAAGCACACGGGAATGTTCACTGTTGCACAACTAGCCACCATTTTTGGAAACATTGAAGATATTTACAAATTCCAAAGAAAGTTCCTGAAAGACCTTGAGAAACAGTACAATAAAGAGGAACCTCATTTAAGTGAAATAGGATCCTGCTTTCTTCAACATGTATGTCACCTGTTACTTCTTCTTTCTAACGTCCAGTTAAATAATTTTGAAATGTTTTCCACTCTAGAAAGGAATCGTTTTTCTTCTGTTTCTTGCTTTGTTTGCTAGATTAATCTCCTAGGGACTGGAGATGTCAGCTGTAAATTAAGTTGCTTCGCTTATATGGTTACTCTTTACCTAAATACCTCAAGATTTCAAAATCTTCCACTTGTATGCAGTTTTGAGGGTTTTAGGAGGTTGTATTTGGAATAATTTCTCATAATACCTATTAAGTGATTCTTGTATGTTAAGCATGGTTTCCAGGGTTTGCTTATATTAGCTCCTGCTACAGAGAAGGTATGATTATTTTACCCATTTTCCACATGCAGAAACTATAGCCCAGAGAGTAACTGACCCAGAGTCACACCTGAGTAAGGGGCAGGTGTGGATTCAGACCGAGGATACCGAAAACTGCCTCAGAACAGTCTTGTGATGATAGTGAGCTTATAACTGGGGATTGACTGCCCATGTTTGATACTAACAGATTTCACAGGAAGGAGACTTCATTCCCAGCCCAAATGGGTATAATCATGGTGACAGTGACAGCAGTGACAACAGCTGCCTCACGTGGCGCTCGCTGGGTGCTCACAGTGGCTACACAGAGGCAGGGTGGGTTAATGTTAAACAGCCAGAAATAATGCTGTGGTGGCCCCACGCGTGGGAAGATCAGCCCCATGAATGCACCAGGCCTGTTTGGCCAGAGCCGAAGGTTCTGAGAGAGAGGCTTCAGAGGTCAGCAAAGGTCAGGCTGCAGTGGGGGCAGGACCTGGGGAAGGTGGAGCCTCTAGGTTGTGTGGGCCTTGCCGGGGTCCTGGACCACCGGAGAGTCTAGCTGAGGGACAAGGTGTGCTGCTTCTGGGCAGAAGGGGCTGGGAGCTAGGGTGGGCTGGACTGCAGCAAGGATGTGGAAAGACAGCGATGTTGGCAGGGGATTTTTGAGCACCAGCTGACAAAACTATTCTTGGGGAACATGGGCAAGCAGCTGTTTGAACCACTTGCAGACTGTTGGGGCTCAAAGAATTGACGGTTGGGTTGTGAAAACCTGTCTTGTAGGGAAATCGTCTGGCGGGCAACATGTTGTGTTGAGCAAGGACAAGGATAAACTGTGAGGCAGGACACAGGCTGAAAGACACACAGCTGCGGGCAGGGTAGGCGACTACGAGCCGGCCTCCGGCCTCCGTGGAAGCTGGGGGAAGCCCACCATGCCTGCACAGGTTGGCCAGCAGGGCGGCAGCAGCCTGGAAGTGAGAGGTGGGGGAGAAAGGAAGTGATCCAGGGGCTTTCGATCAGACATCAGAGGGGACCTGCATGTGGAAGCCAGGTGGGAGGAGGTTAAGGAGAGGACTTGCAGTGAGGGGAGCAGGTGGTGGCTTTGAATCCTGCCTTTATGGTCATGATCACCACCATGTTTATCAGTGAAAGTAAAGAGGAGGAGGGGGAGAGAGTTGGATTTGTGAATAGTGCCTGCCTTTTCCTTAGAGCAGAGCTAGGGCAGACACAGTGCTGGCAGAGGGTTCCTCTCTCCCATGGAAGCCCTGTGCGACTTTTGGGGTACACGGAATGGGGCTTCGAGTGGGACCAGGGCGCCAAGTCCACAAAGATAGCCCCTCCCCCACCCTCACCCTTCTAGCCACACCCACACCTGGTCTGTACGTGCCCCCTACCCCCACCTCAGAGAAGAGGGCGTGGCCCGAAGCTGGCCCCTGGTCTGACACAGCTGTGCTTCTGCTTCCCAGCAAGAGGGCTTCGCCATCTATTCCGAGTACTGTAACAACCACCCTGGCGCCTGCGCAGAACTGTCCAACCTGATGAAGCAGGGCAGGTACCGACACTTCTTCGAAGCGTGCCGCCTACTCCAGCAGATGATCGACATCGCCATCGACGGCTTCCTCCTCACGCCAGTGCAGAAGATATGCAAGTACCCTCTGCAGCTGGCCGAGCTGCTCAAGTACACCACGCCGGAGCACAGGTGGGAGCAGCACGCCTGCTGGTAGATGCGCACGCAGCGCCCACCCTGCGCCGTCAGCCCCGTACCCCAGGTTCCCGGGGCCGTGCTCAGGGCTTCACAGAGTGGCGGCAGCCTGCAGGTTTAGGGGTCCGCTTGACGCTCTTGGTTAGTGGTTAGCGTCATGGAAGAAATTGTCACTTGGCTTAGAATGCTCGAGATTATGTCTTGAAACTGGGGTTGTTGGAAGAGGCTCCAGAATATCCATTCCTAGAAACACTAAAAAAGTAAGAATAATCCTTAAACTGTGTCAGGAGCATACAGGGATTTGTATTGTACTGTTGGCCATTAAAACTGATGTCTGTTTTATAACTCCTCTTTTGTAGCTACTCAGTAGTTAATAAGAACAGTTTTTTTTTTAATATTTTATTTATTTATTTGACAGAGATCACAAGTAGGCAGAGAGGCAGGTTGGGGGCGGGGAAGGAAGCAGGCTCCCTGCTGAGCAGAGAGCCCGATGTGGGGCTCGATCCCCGGACCCTGGGATCACCACCCGAACAGAAGGCAGAGGCTTAACCCACTGAGCCACCCAGGCACCCCAAGAGCAATTTTTAAAAGACACCATTGTGAATACAGTTTCAGAAATACTTTGCTCCCGTTCCTACAGCAGCTCCCCCTCGGAGCAGTATCACGTACTGCAACAAAACGCTACTTTAGAGAAGGGTGAGGACTACCAAAGTTTAAACTTCTGGAAGACTGGGGAAATCTCAAGGATACAGCGTAATGCGTAGGGTTAGCTTGGAGAAGCATCCCATTGAGGTCCTGTCCAGCTCTAAGCCCTTTCTTTTTTTAAAGATTTATTTAAGGAGGGACGCCTGGGTGGCTCAGTGGGTTAAAGCCTTCTGCCTTCGGCTCAGGTCATGATCCCGGGGTCCTGGGATCGAGCCCCGCGTCGGGCTCTCTGCTCAGCGGGGAGCCTGCTTCCCTTCCTCTCTCTGCCTGCCTCCCTGCCTACCTGTGATCTCTGTCTGTCAAATAAATAAATAAAATCTTTAAAAAAAAGATTTATTTAAGGAAAGAGACCATGTGGAGTGGGGGGTAGGGGCAGAGGCAGAGAGAGGGAGACTCTCCAAGCCAACTCTGCGCCGAGCTTAGAGCTGGACACAAGGCTTGATCTCACACCCCTGAGATCGTGATCTGAGCCAAAACCAGGAGCTGGACATGCAACAGACTAAGCCATGCAGGCACCCCTACGACCTTTCAGACCCAGCCTGGGTGCTTGCCTATCTCCGTGATCCATTCCACCCCATCCCCTTGTGCTTGGAGCACGGGGCTTCTCATCACCGTTACCCCAAAGCTCCATTTCCTTGTGTGACTTGCTTTGTCCTTAACTAAGTTCTTCTAGGGGAGCCAAAAAGTTATCCATTGCTTACTTAATAACAACTCCCTGTTTTCTTGCTTGTGCAGAATAAAGCGTCACCATGCTGTGATTTTTTGTAAGATCTCACCCCTTCAGTGTTGGAATGGGCAGGTCATGCTGTGCCATTCCCCGAGATGCTCAGGTCCCAGCCGTGTGGTGTCTTTAGGTGGCACTGGTTGGGCATTGCTGTGTTCTCACTAGGCCAGAGCTGGAATGCCAGTGGGCAAGGCTTTAGGATGAAGCTTACTGTTTTAGGTAAGAGTCAAACCTCAGCTGTGACTCCCGTGTCACTGGTACAAAGCGTTCAGTGTGCCTACAGCCCTTGAACGAATGGTCTCGGAAGGTTCTAGTATGAGAGAGTGGGGACAGGATTGTAGCCAGAGGAAATATGCTATGCCAAACCACAACAGTTGTGGGTTCTACCAGCTAAGTGTGGCCCTGAGAGCAGTCAGATTATCTGCGGCAGCGCCTGGCCCTGGGGTGTGCTTAACGGAGCATTCTTTCGCCCTGTTTGCTGCCTGCTGGACTCCTATGGAGACACAGGGCTTGTAAAAGGAATCTTTTTGCAATTAGCTTGGAAACTGGAAGGAGAAAAAGAGCTAGGTTACCAAACAGTAGAAGCTAGATGTGGATGCTAGTATAAAGAATTAAGATTAAAGGAATAAGAAAAAGGAGTTCATTGAAATAGATAAAAGGGAAGAGAGCTATATATATTTTTCTTTTTCTGATGGAAAAATAAGAAAACTTGAGTGCAGGGAAAATAGCAAAGTCAAGAGAGCCACAGATTTGCAGAAAATGTTAAAAAAAATACACCATGATGAGGAACTATAGAAAATATGTAAGAGAATAAGAGGCAGAGACATCTTGACAGACGTGGACAAGCAGATTGGTACATTCCAATATGGACAAGGTATGGCCAGGGGACTATACATCATCCTTTAGTAGTTAATTTTTCTTTTTTAAGGAAATTGTTCAGTATGAGGCCTTTGCCTATTTTGGCTATTCCCCCCGCCCCCAAATCCTTTTAAAGGAAATGACAGAAAACCCATTTCCTTATCTTCAGGAAAACAAAAAAAAAAAATTTTTTTTTTTTTTCGAAAAACGATTATACTCTGCCTCTTCTCTAGAATTGACAGAACATCTTGTAGGAAAAAATGTACAGTTATTTTGTACACTTTCTTCATTGCTGGAGGCCTGGGGTGGGTGGTTGCTCCATTATTTTGGCAGTCCCCTGTGTCTGTTTTGTTCTTCCTTTGTGCTCCGCTGCTGAGTATGAATAGGCCTGTCTAGAGGTAGCAGGGTCTGCCTTGTGGGGGAATGCCCAGGGACTTCCCAGGGGCTGAGTTATTTGTGTTTGGTAAATAGACAATAGAATCTGCTTCCAGGGCTTTCTTTCCTTGCTGTGCAGGAGGATATAATTCGGTGCGACTGAGATCCAAAAGCTCTATCTGTCTTATAAGACACAGGAAAGTCCTGGAAAGCAAAGAATTCAGATCATTAGCTGGATGATTGGTTTACATGTCCCCAGATTATTAACTCTGAGCAAAACCTGAATGTCATACTTCCCAGTACGAGCCAGGTTCTGTTCTAGTCTGTGTGGCAGGTAGACCTGTAGTTTGTTTCCCTGGTACCTGCAGTTTTAGAGGCTGAGGAACAAGAGCTCCTCCAGAGGACATTGCGGTTTGCTCTGACTGTAGCATAAGGAAGCACCAGAAACAAAGGTCTGTCAACCAGTTGTGTATGGATGGTGTCAGCATTTACGTAACTCGCCGCATCGAGCCTCTGTGGCTTGTGTCCTCTTTATGTCCTTTCTTGAACATGGTAGATGATGAGACTCAGAGTGAATAATTTCTCTTGAGAATGGTTAGTTATTTTTAAAGTACTTTATATAGCAAAACTGGCTCTCTGAGAACCAAATCAGTCATAAAGACTATCCTTTCTTTATTAATGAAAATAATCCATTGTCACTGTGACTAAAACTTTATTTCTTGTGGCATTTACTTTCATTCATTGTGATTTCTGGGAAATGAATGAAAAGATTCTTATTCTGAAGAATGCCGGATTGCATTTGGTCATTTCCCTTAACCTATGGAGACTGTGGTCTATTCATGGAGGAAAAGAAAAAGGAAACAATGGCTGTTATTTAAATGCTACTCTGTCTAGACTATTAGTATACAAATCCAGGATGGAGTGTATTACTTTGTCAGTCGTGTTTCATGGGTTTCAGGTTCTGTGGTTAAAACGAGCCTCCTACTTTACAGTGATTACAACAACATAAAGGCAGCCTACGAAGCCATGAAGAACGTGGCCTGTCTGATCAATGAGCGCAAGCGCAGGCTGGAAAGCATAGACAAGATAGCGCGGTGGCAGGTGTCCATCGTAGGCTGGGAGGTAAGTGCGCACCCCTTCCCGCACCTGCTTCGCCACCCAGCACTGCTCACGCCCTCCCTCACTGTAGTCTTGTTTGATGACGTTCTGTGACATCCTGTGACTGATACATTATAACTTTATATTCTTGGCTCTAATGGTATATGTACTTTGAGGCAGGTGGTTGAACTTAACAGTCAGCTACTTTACCAGAAACTCACTTCCACCAAAAAAATCCACTCTGAAGAATGTCTGTAATTAATTTATTATTTACACTCTGTCTTTCCTGCTGGAAAGTATGTTCCATGAGACCAACTGGAGAACATTTTTTTAATATTTATTGATTTGAGAGCGAGAGGGTGTGGGGGTGGGGAAAGGTAGAGGGAGAGTCTTACACAGACTGAGCTGAGTGCAGAGTGGGACACGGGGCTCTATCTTGCGACCCTGAGATCACTACCAGAGCCGAAACCAAGGGTCGGACGCTTAACCAACTGTGGCACCCAGGCGCCCCTGGAGAACATTTAGAATACAAATAGTGTGGTGGGTGTATGGACTCTGAACTCTCACTGCCTGTGGTTGAATTGGATATGATCTGGGCAAGATTAAGATTTTCATCCTTAAGATGGGTTTGAAAATATTAGCTACCTCATAGAGCTCTCCCGAGGATTCTGGAAGACGGTGGCAGATGCAGTGCTTGGCTCAAGCTGGTCACGCTGGTCCCGCATGCATATGTGCACGTGCATGTATGCACATTTATTTATAAAAATAACGGTGGTTGTGTTTCCTGCGTGCCTGGCACTAGTCTAAGCCATTTCTATATGTGAACTCATTTAATGCTCTCAGTAATCCTGTGGGGTAGGAGCTGCTGTTACCCTCATTAACAGATAGGGGAATGGAAACATGGCAGGGTTAAGTGGCTTTGCTGGAACAACGAATGCTGTTCTGATTGTTTTCAGACCAAGCAAAATTCATCGTACATTAAACTAATTGGGCAGAACTCACTGTCCCTAAGAATTAAGAGAGTTTGGACTGGGAAGTTAGGTTTTTAACTAAAGTAGGTTACAGCAGTGAACGTTGGAAAGAAATACTTCTATTTCAGGGGCCATAGAGCCTTCTGGAGCTTGGATGGGCCTTTAGACATCACTGCATTAAACTCTCTTACTTTGTAAGTGAGGAATCTGGGGCACAGAACTGCTCTAGGCAAGCCAGTAGAAGAACTATTTTGGAGTCAAAGTAGTTTTTTGCCTCCACAAAATACTGCGTATGACTGGGATTAAAGGAGGATAAAATCTTATAAATCAGAGGCCAGTGTTGTACTGAATACCACAGAGTTCCATTGGGTTAGACCCAACCTAATACTGTAAAGATGTGTTTTTTCCTTGTGTTCTTGGATTGTGACATTTAGGGGATAATTCGTCGTCAGAAGTTTTACCAATACCCAGCTGGCTATTTGCTGTCTGCTCTTTTGTTTCCAATATCCTAAGCTAGTTATTCTGGGAGCCACGCTACATACCAGACTGAAAAGCCAGAGCCCCAGAGTCTAGAGTAGTAAGTCCCCCCCACATAGAAAGCCTCCTTGGTGTCCTTATTCTCCGAGGAGCAGCCATTTCAGACTGACGGGAGTCCATTCATCCTTGTAAGGAAGACCCTTCAGGTAGCACAGAGGCACTGTAACATTTTCCCACTGGGTAGGAAATAAAGAAAAGAAGTTTCACACACAAGGAGATGAACCACCCGTGTTTGGAAGGGGCCTTTTTTAGCCCTGCTGACCTGTGAATGGATCTCCTTTAACTGGAAAATGGGAAAAAGAGTGTCAGGACTTGTCCTCGTATCGTGACACATTCTCACGCAATCCAAACAGGAAGGTCTTAAGATGCGTGTTCATCCTCGCAGGGGCTGGATATCCTAGACCGCAGCTCCGAGCTGATCCATTCTGGGGAGCTGACCAAGGTCACCAGGCATGGCAAGAGCCAGCAGCGGACGTTCTTCCTGTTTGACCACCAGCTGGTGTCCTGCAAGAAGGACCTGCTGCGCAGGGACGTGCTCTACTACAGAGGCCGCACGGACATGGATGACGTGGAGCTCGTGGACCTGGAGGACGGCCGGGACAAGGACTGGAACCTCAGCGTGAAGAACGCCTTCAAGCTCGTCAGCAAAACCACGGATGAGGTTCATCTGTTCTGTGCCAGAAAGCAAGAGGACAAGGTGCGGTGGCTGCAGGCCTGCGAGGACGAGAGGCGGCGCGTGCGGGAGGACCGCGAGATGGGTGAGCCGCGCCTCTGCCACCTGGCCTCAGGGGTGCACATCCTGAATACAGCTGACCCTTGAACAGTGCAGGGCTTGGGGCACCGACCCCGCCCCAGTCAGAAATCATGTGTAATGCTTGACTCCCCTACAACTTCACTAGTCCCAGCCCACTGTTGGCCAGAAGCCTTACCGATAACATAGTGGATTAATACACATCTGCTATGTTATATGTATTATTATGCTGTATTGTTACAATAAAGTAAGCTGGGGGAAAGGTTCTTAAGAAAATCATAAGGAATACGAAATACATTTACAGCACTGCCCTGTATTTATCGAGAAAACCCCACATATAAGTGGACCCACGCTGTTCAACCCCATGTTGCTCAGGGGTCAGCTGTGCTTCTGAACTTGCTGCAGGACAGCCCATGACAGACAGAGTTCCTACAAGGCCCCATTTAGTCAGTCGTCTGTGTGTTGATACAGTACCCCACTGCACCCAGGAGCGGGTCCTGCTTGGGAGGATGTCGTCCTAGTGTCCATCCTGGTGACAGTCCTTGCTGCTTCTCCATTTGTAATCTTGTCAACCTCTTACAGTTCCTCGGGGAATAAGGTTCTTTGCTGCGGGTTATGTTGAACACCTCAAGGGTAATATGGGTCATGGTTTAGTTTTACTCTCTCATGGTGTCACTTTTTAAAAATTTTATTTAAATTCAATTAATGAACATATAGTGTATTATTAGGTTCAGAAGTAGAGGTCAGTGACTCATCAGTTGTATATCACACCCGATGCTCATTGTATCAGGTGCCCTCCTTAATGCCCATCGCCCAGTTACCCCATCCCCCCACCTGCCACCCCTCTAGCAGCCCTCAGTTTGTTTCCTATGGTTAGGAGTCTCTTATGGTTTATCTCCCTCTCTGATCTTGTCTTATTTTATTTTTCGCTCCCTTCCCCTATCCTCCTAGGGAAATCATACGGTAATTGTCTTTCTCTGATAGACTTGTTTCACCTGTTTTGAATATTTGTCATGTCTGTTCCTAAATCCAGGAATGGAAATTTCAGAAAATCAAAAGAAACTCGCCATGTTAAATGCTCAAAAGGCGGGACATGGAAAGTCAAAAGGTAAGTTTTGAAGAAGGCTTCATCTTCTTATCTCCTTCATGCGTATCAGTATGGGAATTAAAATCAGGGAGAATGAAGTCATTAGCACGCTGATGATCAGCTCCCGACAAAGGAGAGACGTATGGGTGAAACTCAGAATGATAGGGAACAGCTCCCCCCACCCCCCCACCCCCAGTAGGTGGTTTAGACTAGTCTGCGTTTGGGTTTCAGTGTGAGTATGCTTCAGTATATGCTGACATTTGAACATGAGCCTGTCAGATGTGTTTTGAATTGGTGCCGAAGAGCTTCTACACCTCCCCACCCTGAGGTCGTGCTGGCGTTCTTCCTCGGGCCAGTCAGCTCACCAGTCCAAGGCAACCCCAGCAGCTCTTCGTGTTTCGGGCATGCATGGAGGAAATCTCCAGCCCCAAACTGCTTATCAGTGCAGGCTGCATTCTAGCGTAGGTAAGAAAAAAGGGTCCAAAATTCCAGTAGATCAAGAAATAAGCTAGAAAGAAAACACACTAGCTTATTTAGAGCAATGAATCCCTGCTCTCCATGCACATTAGATTGCCTGATGGCTACTGAAGATGACCAGCGCTCAGGTCACACCTCATTCATTGTCCTGATGAGCAAAAAAAGATTTTATTTTATTCATTTATTTGTTTATAGTACTGATAATAACACATGATCTCACCGAACAGAAATAAAATAATAAGGATTTTTATTTCAAAAATATTTGTTATATTCTTAGAACCTTTTCTTCAGATTGACTTCCTACTCTTAAGAACAATTTATCCTCTGAAGTGTGTCCCACTCAGGATTTTCGTAACCGAAAGTGCAAAAACAAGACCAGTTAAGCCTAGGATGGTGATGTGCCATCAGCTGAGGGCCAAGAGAATTCATGACCAAAACAACCCTCAGTGTTCCATTCCCCTGTTGAAAGGCAGAATTCCACCCCACCCCACTAAGTGATAAATACCTTTGAGGAGGGAAAAAACCAACTCTCGTTCTTTTTTTGGATCTCCACGTCAGTGGCAGGTGACCAGTAAATATCTGTTTGTTAGAGTGTATCGGTTTGTGTCGGCATCTGCCAGAAGCCACTGGCTCAGCAGCTAGGCACCTGAATGGAGGGAACACGTGTGGTGTTGGGTCACCTGCCGGGCTCCTCTCTGCAGGGAAGGCGGGGAGAGCCTTGTGGCGGGTCAGGGCCAGGATGCCCTCTGGACTGAGTCCTGGCTTCCTCTAGGACCCACACTCTTTCCTCCTGTCACTCAGACTTTCACAGTTAGCTTGCGGTCCTGGAGCTCAGTGTCCCAGGTCTTCTCATTACCTTGGTGCAGATTTGAAAACCTATTCCAGTGAAACCGTTTTGATTATGCGATTCGGTTCGGGAACCCTGTTCTCAGCACGTTACTTATATGAGCTCTTAATTCTCACAGCAGCTGGTAGGTGCTGTTATGTTGGCTCTTAGGTGTACTTTGGGTTCATATGAATTAAGAATCAGCTAAGAACTCAAGTCTTGGCGTTGTTTTTCCCTTTCGGCTAATGAGTGACGCTGGGTCCATGTTCCACCCTTCTCCCCTCTCGAGTTAGGCTACAGCGGATGCCCCGTGGCCCCGCCGCACCAGAACCTGCACCCCCTTCACCAGCGCCACGTCACCGTGCCCACCAGCGTCCCTCAGCAGCAGGTGTTTGCCCTGGCAGAGCCCAAGAGGAAGCCATCGCTCTTCTGGCACACGTTCAACAAACTCACCCCTTTCAAGAAATGAAAACCGGAGGCCACACGTTGGCTGAGGTGTCTGTAAAGAGGAGAACCATTTCTGTTTCTCTGTGCTCAACCCAGTGCTGAGAATTTCTTTCGGGGACCAGTGAAGAATAGAAGTCTTGGACGTGACCGAGGTGCCTCTGAAGACCCAGCTCCTCCTTGGAAGGGAGATGGAGGTCATGGTGCACGGCCTTGATGTCCATGAGATCGCTCTGGGCCCTGTGCCAAGATGGCTGGGCCTCAGGAACCAGTGACCTGCTCTGCGGTGATGCTGAGCAGTGACCCCAGTGGGCATCACTGATGATGGGCACACGCCCTGTTGCCGTTCCTGAGGAGGGACTCGATGACAATGCCACTTTGGCATGTGGATTCGAAGGGGACAGTCGTGATGGGGTTGGTACAGTAACATCTCACCAGCACGGACAAGCTATTCCTGTCTTCACAGTGTTAGGCGACTTAGCACCTCAGTGCAGATGGCTGTGGTGTCCCCTGGTGTCCTCTGAATTGTTACCAAGTGGTAGTGCCAGCTTCCCCTGGCAAGATGCGTCCCCTACAGGCTAGAGGGAGAAGCGTGTTGAATCCCTTCTGGGGAACATGGTCCGGGGGACTTCAGCATCCTGAAGATGCAGCTGCTTTCCAGGGAGAAAGCGTGAAATCCTGCCACAGGGTAGACTGTCCTCAAGGCAGGTCCCTTCCTGCCGGTGTGTACAGCATGTGACTCCATGGGCAGAAATCACACCTGTGTGCACGTTGTGACCTAAGGAATTAATCAGACCTATCTATTTGCAGTATAGAAACCCATTTACTTTAATTATCTGATACAAACGAAACATGCACATGCACCTGTGGAAGGACATCTCAGAGCATCAGTGCACTTTCCCACCAGTAGTTTCTGGAGTCCCCACCAGAATAAGTAATTAAGTTACAGTGACCCGAACATTCCACCAAGAAAACATGTGGTTCAGAGTAGCCCACCTTCCTCAGGATTCGAAGCTGACTTTGTTGCATAAGCCCCAAACAGTAGTGCTAACCCCGCCCTTATTAATCTGTCAGGAGGGTTCTGAAGATTCATTCTTTATTAAGAGACCTTAACAACAATACATCTAGACTCAGACATAGCGGTCTGTTCTAACGAAGGCCACATGGGCTGATATCTGGCGATAGTAATCTCCTCGTTGTCTATATTGTAAGTGTTGATGAAAATAACTTTTAAATATGTCTGGAGACGACAAGTTCTGCAAGGGAGAGGCCTTTTAAATGTACTTAGTGCACTGTGGATATTGTCATATCCACACTTTGGTTTTCTATGTGAGAATCCCCTTTTTGTACACTACTCAGAGTCCTGTTTTCCAGTAGGCCTGTGCTGGAGAATAAACAAACCTGTAACATCCTAGACGAAGGTAGAAACTGTACCTCCAAGTGTCTGGTCCCTCCTCCCTCCACCCCCACCATCCCCCCTACCCAGGGTCGGTCCCGAAGGAGGTGACATCCCACATCAAGAAGACCTAATTCTGGACATCTGGGTGGGCCTTAGAGAATTACCTGGAAATGTTGTCAGGTCTGCCCCCATGATGTGCTCACTTGGACATAGGACGGCTACAAGGTGGTGCTGCCCTGGCCTCCCTGATACCCAGTGTCCCAGGATAGAGGCTGCTTCTGTGAGGAAGCTTCCAGGAGGTGCTGTGGCTCCGAGTGTAAGAGCGCGCACATGCGTGCGCGTGTGTGTATACATGCACTTGTTTCTTTTGTGGATAGACCTCTTGATTTTAGTTGCATTTATATAACTGACCTAAAATTTTTACCAAGAACATATAATGACCTATTTTGAAAATTACACTTAAAATGCTTTTTGTGGACCCCTCAGCAGTAACTAGGAGTCTCTGTGCTAAACAGAGTTGTTTGTATATGCAACAATTTTGAATATTTTTTTAATACAAGAAAATTAGGGAAGAAAAGAGAACCATTTGCTTATGTTCCATTTTCAGTGAGGAGTCAATTCAAGTAAAGAACCACTTAATGGGCTTCCATTTACTAATGTTTCCAAAGGTGCAATGAAGTGATTTAAGTTCTGTGACCAGTCCCACTGTATTTCCTATCAGAGCCCTGACTTCTGGTTGCCACCTGTCCCTCCAGGGACTCTCCAGAAATAGCAGGAAGCTTGGGCACCAGCGCCTGGACAATGCCCAGCACCGCCCCGTGAGCTCCATGCAGGATGGGGGGGTGGGGTCATTTGATCCCAACCCACCCTAAGTAGGTTCTGCTTGGCCTTCTCTGGTGATTTTGAAAAGTGAGAAAATTTTTTAAGAAGGTAGAATGCCTTTTACTTCTTTTAAATCTGTTTGTCTAGTTTGAGTTTTATTACCAGATGCATGAGTTTGATAAAGAATAGATGGCTCAGTATTCTAATTTTAGGTTTTTCCACTTTCCTTCTTGATGTAAGTCCTGTGCTCCACTTGAAAAGAACACAAGAGAAATAAACCAAGAGCCCCCAAATGGATTTTGTATGGATTTCTTGGGAATCTTGGTTTCTCCCTTTTTCCTCATTTTAACCTCATATTGCATAATATGGATGCCCCCACCACACACACACACGCACTCTCTCTCACACACACACACAAAGATAGCAAAACACTTTGACAAATCTCAATTTATTATTTATGTTTCAGAACCTGTTGGAAGACAGTTGAAATGGCCTTGGCCTTGGGTCAAAAAACAACCTTCTCGATTTCCGTCGTACCTAAAGTGCACAACCACCTTGCAATAAATCATAAACTGTCATAAAATGGAATGTTTGTAAAATC
This sequence comes from Lontra canadensis, assembly GCF_010015895.1. NCBI lineage: Eukaryota > Metazoa > Chordata > Mammalia > Carnivora > Mustelidae > Lontra > Lontra canadensis. Next base: position 4,724,001 of record NW_022631097.1, on the reverse strand, counting down.
TTAGAGAAATCGCATTCTCTGTCTTTGGCCTGCAAATAAGCAAAAGGCTGGAAGCGATGTGCCAGAGCTCTCCTGGGGGCCCCTTCTTGCCAGGTTGTTTGTTTTGTTTGTTTGCTTGTTTTCAGTAGATCTCCTCTTTTCCCCTCGTAGATCTGATTTTGTCATTGAAAACATTTCATCCCTGTCTGCACGCTGTTTCTGAATATGTTGTGCCTTTTTATACCTAATCCAGATGAAGACCAACTCCATGCCTGTTCAGAAAATGCCCTCAATCCTACACCACTGTTGTCTGGACACAAAGCAGAAGTGCATTTAATTCACACTTTGTATCACAATAGAAGTCTTCTGTAAAAGCCATGATTCAGTATTTATCTGCTAGAAAACTCTTCATGCCCAAACTGCTGATATTTCTCCATACACATCAAGTTAGTTACCTAGCCAGAATAGAAGGCCTGATTACCTGGAGTTAAGGAGAAAATTGCTGTCTTGTTATTTTATGGAAGATGGGAGAAACCGATGTGTCCCTCACAGGACAGCACGAACAAGTGTGGGTACACGTCCTTCCTATGGCTGACAGGCCAGGGATGCTGGCCACGAATCAGCTGGGTCCAACTTCTCAAAAACATTGGTCCCTATAAGCTTAACTGACACATGTTCTTATTCAAATTCCACTTGACTAATGCTCTTATTCTCAGGAGGCTTGCAGTGAAAGTAGAGCTCAAACGGTTTTGAGAAGAGTAAGTCGAAACTCTCTGAACTTAAAAGGAAAAACCCAGAAACTTACATATTTGATGCAAATGTTTTTAGCTAGAACACACTTGACGTTACCGTCCTTACTTAACTCCTAGACATCGACATTTGTATTTAGAAAATACTCTAACAGATTCTGTAATTTAATAATTGGTCTTTTTGTAAATAATAGCATCAGCTGTGTTTAACTTACCTATTTTGCAGCTTTTAGTAACCTTTTCCTTGAATTTAACTCAACATCAAGACAATGTTAAATCACGTGCCAGCTTCAAAACTGATGAATTCGCTGTTGACAGCTGAAGTATGTTGTACAAGACTGCTATAACTTGACATGTATTTCTGTTGAATGAAGTTTTTGTAAAAAAAAAATTATTTACAATGTTATTTGAATGATTTCTTGTAAATGCTGTGAATCTATATTTGTTGTTTTGTATCTGTATATTAAAGTTAATTTGCCAAACTGGTTCCAGTAATGCCTCTGAGTAGTAAAATAAGACTGTATATTTTTAAAAATTAAAAAAAATGTTTTTTTAAGTAGAGAGCGAGTGCTAGGTGGGTTTCTGGCATTTCAAGCTCATTTCCTGTCTGGACATTGATAGACTTCCTTTCAGTAAAAATTCATCCATGGACGAGCAGGCTTAAGCCAGTAGACAGGTATGGGAGAAAGGGCTCCCAGTGAAAAAAGTCACCATGGCTTGGAGAAAGCCAAACCCAAAGTGCTAAGGCCCCCCTCTGCTCTCTAGTCGGGGACGGTAGATGAACCGCACGTGCCGTTGTATACACTCTTCATTTCAGAGCTGCTGCCCTGGTGGAGATGAGGCTGCTTCACTAGGAGGTTGGCTGCTTATGCTTTGGAGGCAGGGAACATAGAATTTCCGTCTCTAATTAACAGCTCAGAGAAGTTGAGTAAATAGCCCATTGTTTGCTGTGACTGTAATCAGGAAAGTATTGCTATGAAGGTTGCCAAGCAGCAGTCCCCATGTTTGTTTATTCTAAACGTCCACCTACTTCCCAAACCAATCTGCTCCCCCTCCTTGGGCTGCCCTGGTAGATGGGTTGGCTTAGGGGTGAGGAGGGGAAGAGTGAGCGCTGGGAACCTGAAAGCTTGACACTCAAGGATGGCTTCCAGGGACCAAGCCGGTGCCCTATGTAGGAAGGGGTACAAAGAGGGCAGTGGAAACTTTCCAGAAGAGCCGAGGGGGAGATGACCTCTCATGACAGCCACCTGCTCTGTGCACTGGGGAAGCAAGCTGAAATGAGTAATCCTCCATAGGAGCATGTGGTCAGAGGGAGACAGGAACATAAAGGTGTCATTAAAATTTTCAGTGTGAATTATGCAATACTAGGGCTGTGTGCAAGTTACATGGGCCTCAGCGTTCTGGGAGCCGAGTCCTCTCATCTGGTGTCAGGGAAGGAAGGTGGCCCAGGAGGCGAGGCCCAAGCAGCATCCTGGAGGAGTAACCCAGCACGGCAGGGCCTCTGGGTGTGTTGCTTGAATCAACCTGCTACAGTTGTGTGAGCCTCAGTGGTGGAAGTTGGTTCCCGAAGACTCTGCCAACCAGGATGAGATGCTGGGGTTTCATTTTGTAGGGAAAGAATTGAAGGCAAGGAAAGCTGTGCCCAAATTTGCCCCAGAGCTCATGCCAGTGGCAGAAGAAAGCGTGGATTTAAAACCAGAGGCAGGAGACGACTGGGGAGATGGTGTCCAGCAAAGAGACAGTGGGAAGGGAAGGGAGGCTGGATGCAAAGGCTGCTCAGCCATGGCCACAGCCCTTGGGAGGAGATGTGGTTCCCAAGTTCTGCCTTGGGGGTGATGCTGGGGTTGATGGCCGGCTGCTGGCACCATCCACGGATCCAGAAAAGAAGAGCTGAGACGGCGGGCCCTGTGCTACTGTCTGGTCCCACCTGTGGGGAGTACAATGCCACGTGCAGCCCCAGAGAGAGGTGGGAGCGGGAGAAGCGGGTGGAAAGGAAGCAGAGAGGATCCACCTGGGAACAACCCCAGAGAGCGACCAGGCAGAGGAAGGCAACAGGGAAGAAGCTGGGGATGGAGAAGGAGGAAGATAAGGATGACATGGGGCAGGGGAGGACAGCAAAAGCAGAAAGGAGGAATTGTCAGCTGCTGTTCCCTCCCGCTGAGGAAGGACTGAAGGTGTCTGGGTGCTTCAGGGATCAAGAGTTGAGCCTGTTAACGGGCTGGTGGAAGAGAAACCGGCTCTGCTAAGGTCACTGAATTAAATCCTGCCACTTCCCTGTGACGCTGGGACTGCTTCGCCTGCGGGCCAGATGAGGACATGGAGGCATGGCGAGTAGAGAGGGGTCTCCTCTGTTCAGTGGGACTTGCCCTGCACCCACATACCCCATTCTCCGTGTGGCCTCTGCAACCCAACTAGGTTCTCTGAGTTGGTTCTCAATACAGCGTTGAGTACATTTGTCCTCGTGATGCTATTTTTAAGATCCATGTTCACAGACTCTGATCGGGAAAAATTAAAAATTGTTGTAAGGCATCAAAAAAAAAAAAAATCACATCATACTCCCCTCAATGGCAGAAGGGGAGTGTGCGTGTGTGAAGAGACGAGCATGAAATTCTAATGTTACACAAGTGTCTGAAATCAAAGGACCGCCACAGAAGTGTGAGAGAGACCGTTAAATGATGTCCGTTCCCATGGTCTAGAATTCAGATAACCTGTTTGTCTTCGGTTTTGTCCTGTTGGCCCATGATGGGCCCAAGGTCAGCAGGAAAGCTGCTCAAGCAAAGGCACCAACATCACTTTCCGGGAAGACGCCTGCTGTGTGGATTCTTTCTTCCAGAATACTCGAAAGTGTACCCTGCTTTCTCCCTTTTTTGAGAAAGACGGAGGGGAAAGGAGCTAAGTTTTCTGAACTGGTACCGGTAGAAGATGCTAACAGACTCCAGTGTGGCTGCGATTTTTGAAGTTCTTCCAAGACATCTTGTGCCTTCCTCTGTTCCCTCCCCTTCCTGCTGTTTTGCAGATAGACCCACTGGGGAATTGTGTGGCAGGAAGGCGTGATTCTATTTAGTTAGCCCTTGATTCCTGGTCTGTGCCGCACCTGGGTGCAGCCTGCAGCCCCGGGGGGTCAGGTAAGTGCACTAGGAAACAATGTCTTTAAATTCCGTTTCAGGCATCAGAGTCTGAAAACGGCTCTCACATTTCTGGTGTGTGACGATCCTGCTTAATTATTTACAAAATAGGCAGATTCTACAGAGCTATGGGTAGGCAAGGAGCAAGCTGGTCTCAAAATTCATTCTTGAGGAAGAGAGTGGACAGGAGATAAAAGCAGATTTTGAAGTTCTTCCGCGGGAACACTGCAAACTGGCTGGGAGGAGGGATGATGCTGTCGAAGAAATGGTAAGAGTAGCAGACTTCGAGGGAGCTTTCTAGAGAAGCTGGCAGATTCTTTGGCACAAACGGCAGTGTGTGCATTTTTATATTTATGACTATACTAATTTACAAGGCGTAGCTTAAAAATGAGCCCCTCCACGTATGTTGAAGAAGAAATACATGGAATGTACGATGGGGGTGTGGAAGAAAACGTACTCGATGGGGAAACATCTTGTGATGTTTAGATCCTTAAACTGTCGAATCTGGGAGGGATGTTAGGGCTTATTCCAGCCCTTGAATTCGAGGCACAGATGCAGAGGCTCAGAGGCTGGGAGACCCACTACAGCTCAGCTGGCCTCTGGCAGGTTTTTTAGTGAATGAAGTAACCTTTTATCAAGAAATTCAGTAGTGAGGGAGCCATCTAGGTCAAGCATAGGAGAAACAACCAGAAATTAGAAGTTAACTAAATAAGGACCTATGGGGGGGAAGGCGGGATGGAGGTTGTCTAACTCCAAAGCCCTTGCGGTCTGTGCGCGTCTGCCCCGAACCCTGTCGGTGTGTCAGGTTTATGAGATCACAGCAGAAGGCCAGGGTCTTTTGTCCCATGAACTTGACGTTCAGCAGAGGGATTGCCTCTGTTCTCTATGATTCACAGGCTTATATGGATCGGTCTGAGGCAGGGACTGTTTTCAGTTTTAATCTGTTGCCTGAAGGGCTGTAGATGGAGGGAGTGCTGGCTAGTCTGACCACTGGGCTGACTGCCCATGTCCACAAACCTCTCTCCCTTTGGATGAGTGCTCAAACCTTTGACAGCAGGAGCCTTGAGTTAGTGAAGATGTGGGCTTAGCAGCAGGGAAAAGAGACCCCAAATCACAACGGCTCAAGCAAGTTTGTATTATACTTATCTTTCTTACTTTTTTTTTTTTAAGATTTTATTTATTTATTTGAAAGAGAGAGCACAAGCAGGGAGAGCGGCGGAGGTAGAGGGAGAAGCAGGCTCCCCGCTGAGCAGGAAGTCTAACATGGGGCTCCATCCCAGGACCCCAGGATCATGACTGAGCCAAAGCAGACACTTAACTGAATGAGCCAGCCAGGTGCCCCTCGACTTCTCTCTCATATCAGGGATGGGCTGGTAGGTGAGGTCTGGTCTGTGCTATCATCAGACACTAGAACTTTTCTATCCCTAAAGTGTTGGCCTCCTCCAAGGAGTCCAAGATGTCTCAGCTATGCCCACTCCAGCCAGGGGAAGGGGAAAGGCACCCAGGGAGGGGACAGCCCTTCCCTTTAAGGCTGTGGTCCTTACACAGATGCCTCTTGTTCAGTTCCCACTGGCCCAAATCTAGTTTCTTTTCTTTTTTTTTTTTTTTTAAGATTTCATTTATTTTTTTTGAGAGAGAGAGAGAGCACAAGCAAGGGGGGAGGCAGAGGTAGAAGGAGAAGCAGACTTCCTGCCAAATGAGGAGCCCGATGTGGGGCTCGATCCCAGGACTCTGGGATCATGACCTGAGCCGAAGGCAAACGCTTAACCGACTAAGCCACCCAGGGGCCCCACATCTAGTTTCATTGTATTATCTGGGCTGCCGCAAGGGAGGCTGGGAAGTGTCCACTGTGGGCAGCCACATGCCACCTGAAATTTCTATTACCAGGAGCAAGGAGAGGAGAGGTGTTGGAAAAACTAGCAATCTCCACCAAAGGCACTGACACGGATTAGAATTAACACCCAGTCACATTCCCAAATGATGCTTTGTACCCAGCTGGAGCCAGGATATTTCTTTCAAAAGCTCTTTTTCTCTCTTTCTTTTTAAATCATTCCACAAATATTTGCCTGTGATGTACTGAAAATAAGCAAGTGAAAAGATGCTGTTGCTATCTTCAAAATGCTAATAACATAGCGTGGCACCAAATAAGTGATCCCAGTGTAGTGTAGTGTGGAGAACAGATGGGGGTGATCCAACTAAGAGAAGAGGGAGGGGGAGGGAGAGAAGGGAGGTGGGGCTTCCTAGCTCCAGTGCATTCTGGGGCAACACCAGACCTAGAAATTAAAGGCTGAGTGTATCAACTGTACTTGAACTAATGAAACTGAGGATCCAATTCATGGCTTTGTGAGACCACAAATGTACCTTTTAATTTAATTTTATTAATTAAATTATTTATTTTTAAAGATTTTATTTATTTGCCAGACAGAGATCACAAGTAGGCAGAGAGAGAGGGGGTGGGGAAGCAGTCTCCCCGCTGAGCAGAGAGCCTGGAGCCAGGACCCTGGGATCATGACCAGAGCTGAAGGCAGAGGCTTTAACCCACTGAGCCACCCAGGCACACTGTACCTTTTTATTTTTATGGGTAACGTATTAATACAATGTTTACTATATGCCTTCCTGGTGCAAGCCCTCATGTCCTTTTTCTCAGTTTTCTTATTAGAGACAGTGCCATCACTCATCTCACTACCTATTTGGGAGCAAAGCATACTCAGTTATTCATAATCATTTACTGAAGTTTGCCTTCATGCTGGGCACACGGTATAAGCAAATATACAAAACTAGAGAAAGAAATTGCAGAAGGATAATTGCTTGCTTTTATCTTAGTTCTTCTCCAGCTGGAGGACAAAATGGACTTTTATCTTAATTTGACACCTTTATGATCTTGTGATCTTTGTATTATTGGAATAATTGTAGCACACATTATTTTAAAAATTAAAAAGGAAAGATTTAGACCCCTGGGCAGAGGTTGGTCTGTGGCATTTCGATTCGACTACTACCGGTCACTTCTGAGTTAAACAGAAGAGGATGGTGGAGATTATTTATGGAATTTGGCTCTAAGAAAACAACTCAATTTCCTGAGATGGCGTAAGTTTGTGACTTCAAAGGGAAACATCTGTACTTCCTTTTCCAAAAGTACTTTATTTGCATCAAAATGGACCCTGTGATATTTTGGTGCTTCCATAAGATGGCGACATAATCCTTCAGATGACAAGTCTTGCTGGTTTTAAAAATATAGATCTAGAAATATTTTAATAGACACGGTAAAAAAAAAAATTTTTTTTTTTTTTTTTAAAGAAAAATTCTCAGGGCGCCTGGGTGGCTCAGTGGTTTAAAGCCTCTGCCTTCAGCTCAGGTCATGATCTCAGGGTCCTGGGATCAAGCCCCGTATCGGGCTCTCTGCTCGGCAGGGAGCCTGCTTCCCCCTCTCTCTCTGCCTGCCTTTCTGCCAACTTGCAATCTCTGTCAAATAAATAAATAAAATCTTTAAAAAAAAAAAAAAAAGAAAAAAAAAGAAAAGTTCTCATAACCCCACCATTCTAAAACAACCATGTTCACTTGGGTATGCTTGCTTCTAGTTTTTGTCACTATGCATACATAATTACATAGGTACACTCATCACGTGCATGGCATTTTTTTTTAAAGATTTTTTTTATATGTCAGAGAGTGCACGCGCACAAACAGGGGAGCGGCAGGCAGAGGGAGAAGCAGGCTCCCCGCTAAGCAAGGAGCCCGAGGCAGGACTCGATCCCAGAACCCTGGGATCATGACCTGAGCTGAAGATAGACACTTAACCAAAACTGAGCCACCCAGGCACCCTGTGCATGGCATTTTAGTCTCCTTTTTGAAAATTCAGCACAACGTAGATTTTTTACCTGTTTCTACGTGCACTACTTACTTATTACAGTGGTTACATAATATTCTATCTATGACCCACTTAGGGTCACACATTATGTGGTATACGTTTTTTCACTATTACAGATAATGCTGTGGTTAATATCTTCGGCACACAAATTTTGGATTATTAAGAATTTTCGGGATGAGATCACCGTGTTTAAGATGACTTTTCTCTTTAGCTTTCCGAAGGACTGGACAGAGGAGGTCCTTTGCCTTCAGCACTGTATGACATTCCGGGTGCCCTAACCTCATGTCATTGTTTTTGTATGTCCTAACTTATACCTGCCACCACACATTCATTTCATTCGACACATATTTATCAACACACGGGCCCATGCTTAATCCTGAGTACTGGGAATACAGTAAGGAGGAAAGTATAGTCAGATGGAGAGCCAGATTTTTAGTCCATGAGCAGAGATGTAAGCCCCACTATGGTTCCACGAAAGGGATGCAGTGCCCCTTCCTGGGGAGATTTGATGTCATCGAGAGGGTCCCCTGAGTCCCTGTGCACACTAGCCTGGGACCTCGCTGCATGCTCCCTTTGCCTAGGACACTTGGTCTAGTGAGCTGCTCTGCTCCCTCAGGTCTCCCTGCAAACCTCACCACCAGCTTTGCCTCCCCTCCTGACAGGGCTGGAAAGCAAATCGAGAACTGGCGAGAGGAACCTGGGGGTACTTCACGAACGGGGTGTCCTGCGCTGCGTGGGCCCTTCTCAGTGGTCTGCCGCAGAAATAAAACCTTAACTGGAAGAATACGTCTGATCGTAGTAGGACCGCTCGGAAGGCTTTACTATTTTTCATTCCATTTTATGTTTTTTTGTGGTAAAATAGACGTGACACACAATTTACCACGTTAGCCACTTCTAAGTGTCAGAAATTTGCATTGTTCAGCTGTCCCCACTCTCCACTTTTGGAACTTTTCCACCTTCCCAAACTGAAACTGTCCTCACTGAACACTAGCTCCCACTCCCCACCCCCCAACCCCCACCCCGCAGCTGCTGGCCACCAGCATTCTACGTTCTGTCTCCGTGAATGTGACAGCTCTGGGGGCCTCATATAGTGGAATCTTACAGCACTAGTCCTTTTGTGTCTGGCTGATTTCACTTAGCCTAAAGACTTTAAGGTGCATCCATGTTGTAGGATGTGTCAGAATTTCCCTCCTTTTTAAGGCTGAGTAATGTTCTGCCATCTGTGTACATCACATTTGTTCAAACAGTCATGTGACAGTGGACATGGGGGTGGTTTCCACCTTTGGGCTATTGTGAATAAGGTGGCTATGAACACGGGTGTATAGGTATCTGCTGGAGTCTCTCCTTTCAATTATTTTGCACATCTACCTAGAAGAGGGATCAAATGCTAATTGTTTGCTTTCCTATTGAGAATGTGCTTTTGGGGTGCCTGGATGGCTCAGTCAGTTAAGTGTCTGCCTTCAGTTTAGTTCATGACCCCGGGGTCCTGGGATCGAGCCCTGCACGGGGCTCCCTGAACAGCGGGAAACCTCTCTCTCTCTCCCACTCCCCTTGCTTGTGTTCCCTCTTTCATGTCTCTCTCTGTCAAACAAATAAATATTTAAGAAAAGAAATGTCCTTTCATGCACATTGGGATCAAATTTGATTTTATAGCAGCCTTGCGAGACAAGTGTTAATGTCTTCTCTGGCTCTGAAAAGTGGTTTACCCAAAGTGGAGTGATACATGGAAGTATCTGACCTGGAACTTGGCTTTCTCCTTGATCATCACCATTAAAAGTGGCCCAGGTCACGTGTGTTCCTTCCAAAAACAATGGCCTTCTTCTTCATTTTTTTAAAAGATTTTATTTATTTGAGAGCACAAGCAGTGGGGGAGAGGCAAAGGGAGAAGCAGACTCCCTGCTGAGCAGGGAGCCTGACATGGGGCTCGATCCCCCGACCCTGGGACCCTGACCTGAGCCAAATGCAGATGCTGAACAGGCTCAGCTACCCAGGTGCCCCGAGCAGTGACCTTCTGATTGCAAGCAGCTTTGTCTGCCACCAGCTCCTGCCCTTTTCTGCCCTGACCATTCTGTCCAAGGTTGACCAGGGCTGGGTCCAGGTCCCACGGCAAGGAAGAGGGCTGTGTCTGTGGCCCCAGCAACGAAGGCTTCTCCTTCTGGTCTGTGTTTCTCTCTTGCAGTTCAGTTCCAACATCTGAACCATGAGGATCTGGTGGCTCCTGCTTGTCGCTGGAATCTGCACAAGAAACATGAACTCACAGGACACATGCAGGCAAGGGCACCCTGGCATCCCTGGGAATCCTGGTCACAATGGTTTGCCTGGGAGAGACGGACGAGATGGAGCAAAGGGCGACAAGGGCGAGGCAGGTACTCAGCATCTGGTACTTCAGCTGCCCTTCCGTTTACCCTTCTGTTTCTCTTAGATCTTTGTTCATTCATCATGAGCGTAGCCATCACCTGCCTGACCCCACTCCTTCATTCGTGCACCCCTTGCCCAGAAAGCAGGGGCTGGGAGCCTGCTCCAGGTCAGATTCTGGGCAACAGTGCAGGACCAGACCAACAGGGCTTCCCCTCCATGGATGTTCTCGTCTAGGGGGGACAACTGTTAGCCATCACCTCTGATACTACAGGCCATCCTCAGAAGTATATGATGTTGTAGATCTTTCTGCCTCAGATGGCAGTTATGGTGGGTCTTTGGCACACGGGGCCTATAGAGAAATCTGATTGCTAAACGTTTAGCAGAGAGTGCCCGGCTGCAGAGCAGGGGAGAGTTATTGCCTTGCCACGCAGTGAGGCAGGTGACGTACAGTGACAGAGAATACAAAAAGACGGTAACTGAAACCACACAGCGGTACTCAGTTGTGTATGTCCTCTGTTGGAGCCTGTCCCAGGGTTTGGGGATTTGGGAACAGGATCCAGCCCCTAGGGAGGAGATCTGCAAAAGCCAGGCTATGTGAGCGGTTTCCATAACACCAACTAATAAGCTTGGTTCTTGAATGGGGTTCTTGAGCCTGGGTCTGACCATAGGGTCACCTAGCTGAGACATAAGCAGACTGATCTATCTGGGTGCAGGGAGAAAACATCAAAACTATTGACACTTTTTTATTTTTAAAAAAGATTTATTTATTTGAGAGAGAGAGAGCATGAGTCAGTGGGGGAGGGCTAGAGGAGAGGGACAGAGAATCAATCTCAAGTAGACTCCCTGCTGAATGTGGAGGCTGACATGGGGTTCAATCCCAGGACCCTGAGATCATGACCTGAGCCAAAATCAAGAGTCAGACACTTAACTGATTGAGGTACCCAGGTGCCCCTACTATTGACATTTTAAAAGATAAATTAACATGAAGGAAAAAAAAAGAGCTTTAAAAATATTGGGGTGCCTGGGTGGCTCAGTTGTTAAGCATCTGCCTTTGGATCACGTCATGATCCCAGGGTCCTGGGGTGGAGCCCGCATCAGGCTCCCTGCTCGGCGGGAAGCCTGCTTCTTCCTCTCCCACTCCCCCTGTTTGTGTTCCCTCTCTCGCTGTGTCTTTCTCTGTCAAATAAATAAATAAATAAAATCTTCAAAAAAAAAATTTAAGATGTGAATTGACTTGGGTGGCTTCACTTGGTCCCTTTGCAGATGGACCTCTACCATTTGAGGCCTGAAATGTGTCCTGTAGGAGGAGGGGGAGCCCTCACACGCTCATTATCCAACAGTGTACTGTGGTGTATTGTGGTTATGACCCAGCCCAAGGGATTTTCAAATTGTCCTATCAAACTATCACAAACAGATGGGTGCCTAAAATGCTTCTGTAGAAAAATCAAAAATTGAAGATTGACTTGATAATGCAAACGTGAAAGAATCCCATGAAAATAGGAGAGCTGTCATCTGTCTTAGTGTGAGCTCTTCAACTGTAAGTGAGTAGGAGAAAACAGTGATGAACGAATCAGATCTGACAAGAAGTCTGACGAAAACCTAGAAATTTTGGGGACTTTGGACATATGAATTTATATTTACATTCATTAAAATGAACCTTATCCTCACTGTAAACTTTAACATGAGATGTCAGTTATTAATAGAAGCACACCCAATTAATTAGACATTTCAGGACTCTGTGTGGAATGTGACCACAAACCACTGTCATTTTTCCTCGGCAATACATTATAGTATGAAAACGTCACTAAACTTAAAGATGAACATTTAGAAGCCTTTTTGATACTTCATAATCATATCGGAAGATTAGATATTCCTCTGGCTATATTAACAGTAGTTGAAATAATACACAGAAAGCAACTTCAGGATGGACTAAAATTAATGCTTTACCAGCAAATACTGTTGGCATATGGATTTTTAAAAAGTCTTTGTTAAGATCTGGAGAAATGAGTCTTAGAACAAATTACTTATAGGAAGTCCACTCTATAGATGAATGAAAGGCTAGGTGTATCTAAGTGTTTCCCAGTTTTTGGCATCTGGTGCTCCGAGGGGTTTGTTGGGGGGCTAGATGAAGCAGGTGATCACCAACCATCTCTCTGACCACTGCCCCTCAGCCCTTCAGTCTGCTCTGTGCGGTCTCCAATGGGGAATATGTCCAGTGAGTCCATGCCACTTTTTAGAGTGGCAATAGTTCAGTCCCATTTCTGGGTAGTAACAAGCCCAGTCCAAGCTAATGGCAAAACCTCAATGTCAATGAAATCCATTCTTTCACCCTCCCACTAGGACCACAGTGTGCATGTGTGTGTGATATGGGTGCACACGTGTGATGTGGGTGCATACGTGTGGGCATAATGTGTGTGTACACACACAGGATACAACTCTGACTTCATGGCTCCTTGGTCTTTTGCCTCCAATCTCCTTCCTTACAGCAAGGACTGCCTTTGACTCTAGAGATGTTGACCTATAACATGGGAAGTCAGACCCCAGCCGGCTCTGAGCGCAAAACTCATGTGTGGTAGGCAAAACCTCACTCACCAGAGGTTCCCAATAGCGTCTGCTATTGATCAGTGACGTTTACCACCATTCTAAGGTGCTGGAGAGATCCTTCCAGAATCCTCCCTTTCATCCCAAATAGTGCCAGGTAACTGTAGTCACCCATGTTTTCATAGGAGGCTAGTGAACCTTCCATTCCATTCTATGCAAGAGAGATAGAAAAGGAGAAGTGAGAAGGCCACCCGGTGCCTCCAATGGTCAGTCACTATCTGAGTTCCCCTCACAAGAGAAAGATGTAATTGTGATCCTCTGTGCACATACTCCTTTCCTGTCCTGTCTTCCCAGAGCTGGGTGCTTGGGAGGTCCACCCAGCGCATTTCATAGTTCACTTCTTGTACACAACTCCGCACCCCTGGTGCTCAGTCATGTCTGCCTCTCTCCATCTGCACTTCTGAGAGGGGCAGTGTGTGTGTTAGGGCTGAGCACACACCCAGGACTCTCCAGTCTATACCCACGATGGAGACCACTGTCTAGGAAATGTGGAATTAGAACTTGAACTCTTGTTTGTTTTCTTCTCTTCCACCTAGGAGAACCAGGCCATCCTGGTGGTCCAGGGAAGGATGGAATGACTGGAGAGAAAGGAGAACGAGGTCAGAAATTGTGTTCATCTTACCATGCTCTAATTCTGAGCCATCAGTGACTTAATTACCATTTTGTGCTCACCAAGGACAAGTCCTTTCCTAGGCTCTGAGGACAATCCAACAATAAGGGCATGATCGCTCTTGCTCTCTAGAATCTCGATTCTTTTTCTGTAAAGGGTCAGATCATAAGTAATCTCAGCTTTGCTGACATATGGTCTTGGTCACAACTGCTATGTAAAGTAACCACGGATACTAAATAAGTATGTGGGACTGTGTTCCAGTGAAACTCTATGAAAACGGAAATCTGAATTTTATATAATTTTCATGTAGTGCCGAATATTATTTGTGACCATTTAAAAATTCAAACCATTCTTAGCTTGTGGGCCACATAAACAGATGGGAGGCTGGATTTGGTTCAAGGGCCATTGTTCGCTAAAGGCCAGTCTAGTGGATGAACATTGAGGAGTGACATTAAATTCTGACTCAGTGCTTCTGGCAAGACTGCATGGAAAGGTGGCGCTGGAACTGGGCCCTGGGGGGTAAGGAGGGCTCTGGTGGTTTTGACTAATGGGGAGAGAGAAGTCACAACAGCAAACACAAATAATGTTCACTTTGTGCTAGGTTGTTCTAAGTGCTTTTCACGTATCGACTCAATAAGACAGCCTGTACATGAGGTAGTATCATTATCCCAATTTTACAGAGGAGGAAACAGAGGGCTAGGTGGCTAATCAGCTTGCCTAATGTCCCATTGTGCCTACGTGGAGGAGACAGGATTGAACCCTGGCATTTGTCTCCAGACTCCGTGCTCATAACCACTGCTCTCCAGTCGGGGAGGAGGAGATAGGGAAGCACTGAGAATGTATGCACAGTGGGGACTGGGGTCATACAGTCAGTACAGTGGACAGGCTGGCCTGGCCAGCAGAGAGCAGTGACTCCCACACTTGAGGAAGACTTTATTCTGTTCTCACTCCCATGAGGAGTTTTGTAAAGGATGAAAAGAAGTAGGGTGAATTTAGTTAACCAAAAGCAGCCTGAGTTCATCTGCCTTTGGACATTCTTCCCCCTTCCAAAGACAACATTCTCAAGGATCTACATCATTTAGTAGTCTGAGCAGTAGACTGGGATGGTAGAGAGCTGTGATTTCTAATACAAACCCCAACACTAACACAGTCGACAGGAGTCTGAGGTGTTTTGCGTATATGCACGTGTGTATGTGCATGCATGTGTGTGTGTGTGCTGTGCACTCATTTTAGGAGTAAATTAATGTTCAGACCCTGAGCAGATACTGAACCTGGGCACTGCTTTATTTCATTCATATGCTCAACAATGGCAAAGCCGAAGTTGGTTTTATAAGTTGATGTTTCACAAATCATCTTTTCCTTTTTTCTCTCTTTTTCCATCTAGGAGCAGATGGAAAAGTTGAAGCCAAAGGCGTCAAAGGCGATCAAGGCTCACGAGGACCCCCGGGGAAACATGGGCCAAAGGGATTTGTTGGTCCCATGGGAGAGAAAGGTCTCAGGGGAGAGATTGGCCCTCAAGGGCAAAAGGGGGATAAAGGCAATGTGGGGCCCATTGGTCCAGAAGGGCTAAAGGGCAACACTGGGCCTTCAGGCCCAATGGGTCTACCTGGCCCCGTGGGCCCCATTGGGAAGCCTGGCCCCAAGGGAGATGCTGGGCCCTTGGGACCCCAGGGAGATCCAGGAGTCCGGGGAATGAGAGGCTGGAAAGGGGACCGAGGCGAGAAAGGGAAAATTGGTGAGACTCCAGTCTTGCCCAAGAGTGCTTTCACAGTGGGGCTCACGGTACTAAGCAAGTTTCCAAGTTCAGATGTGCCCATTAAATTTGATAAGATCCTGTATAATGAGTTCAATCATTACGACGTGGCCACGGGGAAGTTCATTTGCCACATTGCGGGCGTCTATTACTTCACCTACCACATCACTGTTTTCTCCAGGAACGTTCAGGTATCTTTGGTCAAAAATGGGGTAAAGATACTGAACACCAAGGACGGCTACATGAGCTCTGAGGACCAGGCGTCGGGCGGCCTGGTGCTGCCACTGAAGCTGGGGGACGAGGTGTGGCTGCAGGCCGCAGGCGGGGAGAGGTTCAACGGCTTGTTCGCAGATGAGGATGACGACACGACCTTCACAGGCTTCCTTCTGTTCAGCAGCCAGTGACGGGCAGGTGTGCAGGACCTGCCGCCCCGTCCCCCCTCAGAGCTGGCTTGGTGGACAGGTTCTCAGATGGCTCTGCTCTGCGACTCACTCTGATTACTGTAATCCTCAGAGAGAGACAACAATAGGAAAGCTATCCTAAGGCCGATTTTATGTGACTTACATTGCTGTTTCCAAGAGTAAATTTAAAAATGCTTGCACTGGGGCGCCTGGCAGCCTCATTCGCGGGAGCCTGTGGAACTCAGGGTTGGGAGTTCCAGCCCCACGGTGGGTATAGAGATTAATTAAAAATAAAATCTGGGGGTGCCTGGATGGCTCAATTGGTAGAGCGTGCCACTCTTGATTTTGGGGTCATGATCTGGAGCCCTACATTGGGTGTGGAGATTACTTAAAAAAAAATCATATAAATAAATAAATGAAATCTTAAAGAATGCTTGCCTTATCTCTTATAAGTTATTTATGATTTTCCATTATTTCCCTTACTGGAAGAGTGCTTTGCATATACATTTCTTATAGGACTGGTGTTCTGATGTCATTTTAGTGCTTGGAGGAACCAAATCAGGACTTAGCCCTCACCTGCATTTCTGAGGACACTGGGAGAAAGAAGAGGGAAGTGTTCAAATGTTCATTCCATTTCATAACTAATAAGAGTTGTAAGCAGGTGACAAGGAGACATCCCAGAGAGCCATGGAACACTTTGCTTGTTTTATAACCTAGGTTTTTACCACCATTCAGTTCAAAAATAGTTGTTTATGAGACCATTTGCCAGACTTGAACCTGTGTTTGGTTCCTGGGACGGCTGTAACGAAGTACCACAAACTGGGGAGTTTAAAACAACAGCAAATGACTGTCTCACAGGGCTGGAGGCTAGAAGTCTAAAATCAAGGTGTCAGCACAGCCTCCCTCTGAAGCCTTCAAGGAGGGCTCTACCTTGCCGCTTCCAGCTTCAGGTGGACCCACGCATGCTCTGGCTTGTGGAAGCCTCCAGCTCTCCCCCCATCCTCACATAGCCATCTTCCCTCCATGTCTGCTTGTGTGCAAACATCTCTCTCAGATAAGGACACCCATCATTTGGAATAGGGGCCACCCTCTTCTACTGTGACCTTATCTTAACCGGATTACACCTATAAAGACCCTGAGTCCAAATAAAGTCACATTCATAGATACCAAGGGTTAGGACTTCAACATACCTATTTGGGAGACTAGTTCAACCTGTAACAGACTGCTCTGGTTCCCCCCAAATTCTCGATATTCCCCAGTGCCAAATATACTCTCCTTAACCCACATCCATCAACATCAATGCTAAGTCCAAGAATGTCATCTAAAAATCACCAACTTAAAGTCCTCAGTCTCATCATCTAAATCCTCCATGTCAGTTGTAAGGAAGATCTACTGTGTGACCCATCCTGGGGCAAAATCCCTCTCCTTCTCTGAACCTGCAAAACCAGACACATTATTTGCTTCCAAAATACAAGGGGGAGGGGGGGGGGGGAAGGGCACAGAATAGACAGTCCCATTCCAAAAGGGAGAAAAAAGAAGGAAAAAAGGGATCACAGGTCCCAAAGGAAACCAAAACCCAGCAAGGTGAATTCCATTAGCTGTTTTTCACTGTTTACCTTATGAACATTTTTTTAAAGATTTTATTTATTTATTTGACAGAGAGAGAGAGAGAGAGAGAGAGAGACAGTGAGAGCGGGAACACAAGCAGGGGGAGCGGGAGAGGGAGAGCAGGCTTCCCATTGAGCAGGGAGCCCGATGCCGATTCCAATGCCGGGCTCGATCCCATATCCTGGGATCATGACCTGATCCAAAGGCAGACATTTAAAGACTGAGACACCCAGGTGGCTCATTTAAATTTAAAAATTTTTAAAGGAGCTACGCAAAAAGAAGTGGTTACTGGACAGAGGTTACTGGATAGAGACACCAAACTGTAACAGAGGAAAGTGGAGGGTGGAGATGGATTTACTAAGACAGTGGGGTGGAAAGAAATTTGCCTTTTAGGCCACAGTGGATGGTTCTTGTTGAAACACGTACCATCCACTTCCCTCTCGTCTGGTCAAAGCATCCTGGTGTGCACTCTCAGACAAGTCTTTTTTTTTTTTAATCAAAATTTTTAATTTTTTAATAAACATATAATGTATTATTAGTCCCAGTGGTACAGGTCTGTGAATCGCCAGGTTTACACACCTCACAGCACACACCCAGCATATACCCTCCCCAGTGTCAGACAAGTCTTTCAAAGGGTGTAGACTCCACACTCCGCGGTGGACACAAGATTCAGGCCAATAAGAACAGCACCTTCTTCTGGTCCCAGTGACTGTTTCCAAAATGGAGCCTGATCCAATCAGAGCCAATGAGATTCCATCTGCCACTTTGGAAGGCCGACTGGGGTGAGGGAGTCAAGATCTTCAGGTGAAGCTAGAATTTCAGGTGGCTGCATGTAGCTCATCTGTAGTGCCCCCACACAAAATCAAACAGGGCAGGAGACACCCCAGGTCTGATGACAGTGTTGAGACCCCTCTGCCCAGCTGTCCCTGAAGGCAGAGATACCTCTGGACTATTGTGTTGCATGAGCCAGTCTGATGCAGGGCTTTTGTCTAAAAGAATATTAAGTAGTCTACGGCCCAAGGAGAGGGGCAGCATGATTGTAGTGGAAAAAGCCCAAGACTAAGAGTTGAGGTGTACGGTTTGTTGGTCCAGCCACGACAAAGGAATTTGAAGTGGGTACATTACTCAACTTTTCTGTGCCCCAGTCTCCTAGGGCATAGCAGTGATGGAATGGAAGAATTCATATGGTCCCAGGCCTCTAAAAAACTGGAAGGATTACATCAGTTAATATACTTTCTATTAATTAAGAGCAACTAATAAAGAAGCAAAATGATGCAAGCTCAGTGCATATTCAAGCTACACTATTTTCTTTTTTTTTTTTTTTAAAGATTTTATTTATTTATTTGACAGAGAGAGATCACAAGTAGACAGAGAAGCAGGCAGAGAGAGAGAGAGAGAGAGAGAGAGAGAAGCAGGCCCCCTGCTGAGCAGAGAGCCCGATGCGGGACTCGATCCCAGGACCCCGAGATCACGACCTGAGCCGAAGGCAGCGGCTTAACCCACTGAGCCACCCAGGCGCCCCTACACTATTTTCTAAATCACAGCCTGGGTCCAGTTTGTCTGACAGGGTGTGCCTCTAGAAATTGGGACTTAAAGCCGTTCTATCTGTATTCCAACTGAATCAACATAGTTGTGATGATATCTTCATTCCCCGGGAAAAATGGGACTTTTGGGCAGGCAGCACTGCTGTAAATGAAATACTGAAAAACTACTTGGTGGTTATGGAAAACCTTGGAATTATACAGAATGAATCTGTTTATAGGTATTTTATTGGCTTTCCTTGTTTCTTCTAGAACAGAGCCACGACTGGGGGGAACCAAGTGAGGCACCCAGAGAGCGACACTACAGGAGGCACCCGCTTCAGGTGCTGACACAGCCTGGTCATGACCCTGACAGTGAGTCTCTCCTTCAGTTTTGCAGCCCAGCCCCTGCACCCTCCTTGCTGCCCTACTTAACGCTCAGCGGTAGCATGACTGATCATTTATTGAGCCAGAGTGTCCTTATCTGTGGGAGGCCACGGTAAGGCTTGAGACGAGAACCAAACCAGGCCCTGACTTGTGCCTCCTTTAAAGGCAGAATAGCCGAACAAAAGGCTTAGGTCGATAAAGTCAAGTAGCCCTGATAAAGGGTCTGTGCTATGTGTTGTGCGCTCACCTACATGACTTCACACACATTTGCTAGTCAGATAGAGATGATTTGGTCGGGGTCAGAAATTCTTGGCTGGTCCTTGCTGTCCTTGCACGGGCTATAGACTACACCGTTGCAAGACTGTGCTGTGCTTACATAAACTATGTCTTGAGTGGCCTTGAAGTCAGTACATCTGGCACTAGAGGGCCTGCTATTGGTGCTTGGGAAATAGATAATGGGAAAGCTTGAAGGATTTTCTGTGCATGTTGCAAACTCTTTGGTAATCAGCTAAAAATAGATACTTTCTTATGATTGTTTGTTAGCTATATAATGCCTCACAGCCTTGAATAAAATTGGCACTATTGGACATCCTCCTTGGTGCTCCTCCTGCCCCCATCTCTTTGTCTCTTAATTTCTTTTCACCATCCTCTTACCCTCACGTTCCTGGTCGATTTGTTGTGCTGGACACGACACTTATCCTTTGGCTTCTGCAGCTTTCTTGAATTGTAATAATCTAAGCTACTTCTCCGCAGGGTAAAGCCTGGTTTTGTTATGGACTGAACAGGGAGGCTACCTGTGCTAACTCCTTTCTATTTAGGAACACAACTTTATAGGTTGAAGTAGATGTGAAAAGAAAAAAATACGTTTATGATCATACACAGGATATCAGCTTTTATAAATTTTTTTTTTGAGGTCAAATATAGAAGATGAGATGTAAAACATGTCTTAAAGGATTTCAAAAAGATGAAGTTGACTGGCAGGGGTGTGGGTGTGTTTAATCTGTCATATGGGATGATTTTTCATTGGTTGAATCTGGACTGCAGTTTTTAAAACTCTAATTATGCAGGCTCTCTGAGAGACCGAATACCTTGTTAATTTAGGGCAAGTCATCATCCCCTGAGGACACTTTTGGGTTTAAGGGTTGCATTACAGGTATTCTTGGAGGACAATCATTTTGGGCTAAAGGAAGGCTCTCAGATTTGAAACACCTTTGAAAAAAATGTGATGAAATAAGCATGTTTGTAAATATATTGATGAATTTTCTTTTATTACACGACACACCTGACATCTTTTTTTTTTTTTTTTAAGATTTTATTTATCCATTGGCTAGACAGAGATCACAAGTAGGCAGAGAGGCAGGCAGAGAGAGAGGAAGGGAAGCAGGCTCCCCGCTGAGCAGAGAGCCCCATGTGGGGCTCGATCCCAGGACCTTGGGATCATGACCTGAGCCAAAGGCAGAGGCTTTAACCCACTGAGCCACCCAGGCGCCGCCACATCTGACATCTTTGTAAGGGTCTGCTACACAGGCAGGGTCTGTCATGTGGGGTTGCTGTCCTAAGAACCAACCAGTCAGCAATACTGTGATATTAATGTGATATTAATCACCATGGAGGTAGAGACTTGGAGATTTTAAATCATTAAATGATTAAAGTGATTTTTAAATCATTTTAAATCTTTGATTAAAAAAATCAGTAGAAAAGGAAATCACAGCTTACCATACAATCAATTGGACTTTTTTCCTTGCCATGCTAAATTGAAAACAAACTCTGTTTGAAACTTTTTTTCTTTCTTTTCTTTTTTTTGGGGAGGGAGGTAGGGAGGGAGATTAGAAGCTATCTTTAGGAAGCTTGTGCCACTCCTGGACTTAACTTCTGGCTCTCTAGAACTTTGCAGAAGGTTCTTAGGACTGCTTAAACTCAACGGGCAATGTTAAAATGAACACAGCTTTACCCTAAGCCTAAACATTCAGCTGAGATAAGGGTCTGGAAAGATTTCAAATAAAACAGTTTAAGAAAACGTGACTGTGGATTGCCTGGGAATAACAATGTTCCCTTGGGTTCTTGGTCCTCTGCACAATTCACACCTCTGACACCCAAGGCAAAGGAATCAAGGTTCTGCAGTCTTAGAAGACCACAGCCATCAATGCCTTCTGCACTCAGACACTGATTTAACAGATTCACTTGGTATCTAGTTCCTGCATAAAACCTCGATGGAGAGGGGCACCTGGGTAGCTCAGTGGGTCAAGCATTGGACTCTTGATCTCAGCTCAGGTCTTGATCCCAGAGTTGTGAGTTTGGACCTGCTGTGGGCTCCAGGGTAGGTATAGAGCCTACTTAAAAAAAAACAAAACAGGGGCACCTGGGTGGCTCAGCGGGTTAAGCCTCTGCCTTCAGCTCAGGTCATGATCTCAGGGTCGTGGGATAAAGCCCTGCATTGGGTCTCTGCTCAGCGGGGAGCCTGCTTCCTCTCTCTCTCTCTGCCTGACTCTCTGCCTACTTGCGATCTCTCTCTCAAATAAGTAAATAAAATCGTTAAAAACAAAACAAAAAACCCCCAAGCAAACAAAAAATGAGGTGGAGAGCTGTATTTTGAGGATCTGGCCAGAGGCTGCAGTACCCAGCCCTCCGTCTTGTTTACTTTCCGAGGGGGTCTTCTCATACCCACACACCTGGCTTCACTTCTGCAGAAGGGATCATTCTCAAGGGGATCATCCCATGTGGATTCACCATTCAACACCACTCCCATCACCCCTGAAAGTGAGAGCTCCAGAAGTGGCAGGTGCGTGGACTGAGACAGCCGGGCCAATGTCAAGGCTGCTTTGGCGGCCTCATTCACCCTCAGTCCCTTCTCCAACTACTGAAGTCTCCCTCCACCTGCAGAAGTCTCTCAAAAGAAAAACTGAACCCTTTTACTTAATCTGCATGCCCTTCAGGAAGGTGGAGGACACAGCCACCTCGCAGGACTCGCTCTCTGCAGATGAGCACGCTGAAGGTGAGCAAGGTTAATCCTCCCACCCTGGTCGAGAACAGGGCCCCGACTCCAACCAGGCGTGATTTCCACTCATTTACAGGAGGTTAATGCTCCGCAGCGGCCACGCCCTTACACACGGGCCATCCGAAGCCCCAAATCACGATTCCCTCTCTGCCTCCTGCCCCCAGATCTTATCATTGCCCTATGGCTGAGTGAAGTTTGGCGAAACCCTCCCTCTACAAATTTATGTTGTAGATTATTATAACAAAATTTACAAGTCAAAATAAATGAAGATTCATGGATAGGTAGCCATACGCTGCAGCCAGACCGTCTTTTTAATTCTGACCACTGTTTACAGTGCAGGCCCGTAGAGTCGACGAGTGTCACCAGCCCTGTCACGCCGGGTAAGGCACTCCGGCGGCGTTCACTGAGCGTTCACTCCTCCTCCAGGAAGAACCCGCCCTGCACGCAGACTTTGTCCGCGCGGCTCGAGTCACGTGATAGGGAAGACTGAAACATTGGCGGTTCCTTACTCCAGGCACACGGGGGCGCAAGACCGCGGCGTCTGCCAGGAAGGCGGCGGGGCGACGCTTTTGCCCTCTGGACACCGACGTGCTCACGTCCTGAGGGTCCTCAAGGCCCGACCCGGAAGCTCTGGCGTCACGTGGCGCGGCGTGGGCTGCTGCCTTGGAAACGCGGCGCGCGTGTTCGCGGCGGGAGCTGTGGTGCAGGGGCGGGGCCTCGCGGCGGGGGACGGGGCTGCTCTGGGAACAAGATGCTGTGCTCCTGGAGGCTGGGAGGGCTCGGATCCCGGGCAGCGGCTCTATGGCCGGGGCGAGCGGGCCTGCGCGGGCTCGGAGCCGGGATCCGGGCCCGAGAGGTCAGCACCAGCTGGTCCCCGGTGGGCGCCGCCTTCAATGTCAAGCCCCAGGGCCGCCGTCTGGACCTGTTCGGCGAGCGCCGGGTGAGCGGCGCAGGAGGGGGCTCCACTTGGCGCGAGATAAGCCGGTCCCTTCTCCGCGTGGCCAGCAGGGATCTAGGAGGGGTCCTTTGGGTCTGGGAGGAGCCAGGCAGCGAACCCACTTTGTGTCGTTTGCGCTCTTGGTGACCTTGCCCGTCACCTCCTCTTTGAGGGACTGGTTTAAGGGAGCGGGGCGGCCTTTGTTGGTCTTGTCCCCAGAGTGTGGGTCCCAGTACGTGCCTCTTCGTGAGCCCCTGCTCCCCGTGAACTCAAATAGTTCATCTTAGCAGGTGGCGGTGAATTCCGCTTGGAGGGTCCCGCCTTCGCCTCACACTCAGACCAATCCCGGCTTAAAATTCACTTTTGCGCCAACCCTACACTTGTGTATTGGAGGCCCCGCCCTGCTGTTCATAGGGGGCATCAGGTAGTCGTGTGGTTACTATTCCATTGATGCTCGAAATTCCGTTCTTAATTTTTCCCAGTGTTTGTACTCTTCTTGTTTTAAAACACAAAACTAGGGGCGCTTGGGTGGCTCAGTGGGTTAAAGCCTCTGCCTTTGGCTCAGGTCATGTCCCAGGCAGGGTCCTGGGATCGAGCCCCGCATTGGGCTCTCTGCTCTGCGGAGAGCCTGCTTCCTCCTTTCTTTCTCTGCCTGCCTCTCTGCCTACTTGTGATCTCTGTCAAATAAATAAATAAAATCTTAAAAAAAAAAAAAAAACAAACCCACAAAACTATTGAGAAGAGTCTCATTGCTTATAATGCGATGACATTGATCACGTTGATTTCTTCCCCGAGGAAGTCACTGACTGAATTCTTTGGTTTCTGTATTTCCTATCTCCACATACCCAGTGGCATCTGGCATTCCCTAGGCACTCAGAGTTTATTGAATGACTGAATTAAAGGTGAAAGGAAAGCGAGCTTGGAAGGGGCTTACCTGAAGGCTGTTCTACTTCACATTTGTGGGTTTTATCCACTTTAGGTTGTTACTATTATTTTTGCCTTTTTAATTTCTTCATTATTTCTAACATTGTCTTTCTTATAGAGAGTCTAGGACATGGTTACAATGAGCCTAATGATGTGTTTTCTTATTTGATTTCTGTCATTAATTTTGTTTTAAAAATATTTTTGTATGAAATCGGCTACACCAACTTCCGTGTGGGTAAATAACATAATACGGTTTTAACATAATTAGGGTGAAGAGGAGAACAACTACCTATAGGTACTGAGTAGAAAGATGGAAAGAGTAAGTTTGGTTTTGGGTGGATGAAATAAAACTAATTTTAGGTTTATTTTTCTTACGTGTATCATGATTATAAAACTGGTAACAGATTTTCATATATGTGAATCAGTTTTTGATTAAACAGGAACAACAAAAAGCCCCAAAGGTTTATGTAGTTCTTTTGTCATTACTATAATTGGTAGTCTGAGGTTTAGAATTCCCACCCTCCAGTATGGGGAGGTGTGCTGGGAAATGAAAAATAGTCTGTACTTGAATCAGATTAAATCAGTGTAAAGAATCTAATTTGGTTTTGGTCCCGATTCTCCTCTACCTGGAACTGTGTTTTCTTCAACTTCTTTCATTTTGAAAAGAGGTTAATTTCATGCATCCCTTCTTGCAGAAACAATAGGCCTTATCAGTCCTGGAAGTTTTACCTCTTGCTGTTTTCAAAAATGTTAGTCATCTACAGAGCAGCTAACCTTTATCATTCTATTTTTGCCTTATCAGTCCTGGAAGTTTTACCTCTTGCTGTTAACAAAAATGTTAGTCATCTACAGAGCAGCTAACTTTTATCATTCTATTTTTTTTATGAAATATTTAAAAATAAAAAGTCCATTCTTAAAATATTCATAGCTTAATTTATGTGGAATGATGTGGGGAATGTGAACATAGTATCTGTGATGACAGGTAATATAATGATAGGATACACCCAATGAAAACCAAGATTCCTTTATGAAAAAAGGGCTTAATACCAAAAAAGTCATATTTTTAGCCTCACATAGGAAATATTCTCTGGATTGCAGGGTCTTTTTGGAGTTCCTGAGCTCAGCGC
Organism: Lontra canadensis; assembly: GCF_010015895.1. NCBI lineage: Eukaryota > Metazoa > Chordata > Mammalia > Carnivora > Mustelidae > Lontra > Lontra canadensis. Next base: position 4,699,065 of record NW_022631097.1, on the reverse strand, counting down.
CCCAGAAGGATTTCGGATCGCACAAGAAAACGCCCTGAGAAAGGCAGACTTGCTTGTGGAGCGTGTGTGTTCCATGCCGCCTGGACCCCAGACCGTGCTCATTTTCGACGAGCTTTCTGATTCCTTGTGCAGGGTGGCCGACTTGGTAAGACGCTTACTGTAAGCCTTGAGGCTACCTCTCTGTCAAGGTGTTAAAATTTAAGCTAAGTTCATTAGGTTTAATGTCAGAGACTCTAGGGTTCAAAGCATCTGGTGCTTGGTTTGGCAGCGCCTAGACTAACAGCATATAAGCTATTTGAGAGCTGTTGGGTGTAATTTGTTATAGTGGGAGTAGGTTTTTAGGAGTGGGGAACGTATAGGAAAAGGTGGTATGTAGAAATTGTACTTTAATATGTATAGTTAAGAAAATGCACATGTGATGTATAATAAAAGAATGGTTACTTGTATGGCAAAGAGTCTTCATTTGACAAAGATTCTTCATTCATGAAAACTTCTTTTTTTTTTTAAAGATTTTATTTATTTATTTGACAGAGATCACAATAGGCAGAGAGGCAGGCAGAGAGAGAGAGAGAGAGAGAGGAAGCAGGCTCCCTGCTGAGCTGAGAGCCCGATGTGAGGCTCAATCCCAGGACCCTGGGATCATGACCTGAGCCGAAGGCAGAGGCTTTAACCCACTGAGCCACCCAGGTGCCCCATTCATGAAAACTTCTATCAGAATTTTAATAGGACCTTTACCTGTACATTTATAGTAAAATTAATCTTACGAAAAGCCAGTTTTTTAAAAACCTTTTCAGGAATGTCTTTTCCAGTGAAAACTAAGGTTTGGATATGAAACTGGTTATATCAAGGACTTCCTTTTTTCATATTTTGAAGTGGATATGGACATGTACCTAGGTCTCTTCACTAAGAATCCTACTGCTGAGGTAGAAGGCATGATATTTTATCTGTCCCAAAGACCACCTCCTCATTAATCATGTCAGTGAAGGAGATTGCAGTAATGCACATAATTCCACATTGTGGACCCTCGGGATCTTGTTGACTTGGTATTGGACTGTATATACCTTTCTCTTCACATTCATTCAATACTGAGTCACCACCATGTGCCAGGCACTGTTCTAGGCACTGGGAATGTCATGACTTGTGACAGACACAGTCTCTGACCTCATGGAGTTTTTATTCTGAAGTTAACTTTTTTTTTTTTTTAGATCTTTTTTTTTTTAGATCTTATGAGTCACCAGACCCCCTGGTAAGAGGTTTGCCTGGATTAACTGAATTAACTTTCTCAGCATATCTCCCATTTTCAGATGAGGAAAGAAAGGCAGTAAGAGGTGAACTGTTATACCCAGGGTCATCTAGCTAGGAAGTGATGGAGCTGGGCTCAGAGGCCAGGAATCCTGGCCACAGAACTCATGCCCTCACCTGCTCTTCTGTACCTTCTACATGCAGTCTGGCTGCTTAGGGTCCAATGAATAAGTCTTCCTTACGTTGGGGAGGTTGGAAAGTCAGTTAGCCTTCCTGTTTTTTTTTTTTTTTTTTTTTTTAAGTTGTTATTTATTTTTAAGAGTATCATACAGTAAAATTGACTTCTTTTTGGGGATGGTACAATTCTATGAATTTTAATTAATGTGTTCATGTAGCCACCATCACAATTAGGGTATATAACTATTCCATCACCTCAAAAAAGCCCCTGAATTATAGTCACACCCAGCTCTCCCCACTTACCTCTGGCAACTACCTGTGTTCTCCATTCCTGTAGTTTGTCTCCTCTAAAATGTCAGATGAATGGAATAATTTGTCCTCTGAGAATGACCTCTCTCACCTCACATAACACTTCCCCATCTTTGCTCTTCCCTGATTGGAACCTTTTCCCTCTCCCGCACACCAGAATTGAGCAGTAACACCCTTCAGATTGTCATACGGTCACCGTGAGTTTCCCCATTTTAAGGAAATTGATAAAGTATCTGAAAGAGTTTTTCCCAAGAGTGAAGTGAGGTGTGCTGCAGGCTTATTGTAGTCACTTCTTGGTTTTGTAGGGTCTTGATCTTGTTCTGAAGTGTGTGCGTAGCAAGCACTTTGAATGATGGAGGACCCGGGAGATGCCCGAAGATGCCTCACAGTGACCTTTCTCCACGGAATTGTGTCACTGAAAGCTGAAAAGGAAAATATTTGTCAGGGAATTTCACTTAAGTGCCATCAAGTATTGACTTTATTTGTTGGTGGCTTGTTTATTGTCTTAGCCTCATTTTAATTAAGTGGTGTTCTAGGATTTTTAAATTTTTTTATTATTTTTTTTTTTTGCATTGGTGCTTCTGCTTGGTAAGAGCTTTTTAACTCTTTGCCTCATAGCTTGTCCTAGTTTTGAAGATTTTTGTACTTATGAGGTATGGTAATATCTCATTTAAAAAGCTGTAAATGTGACTTACACGTGGGAGTTTTCGGGTAAAAAAATTAAAAGAACTGTTTTCCTTTTGAATTTTTAAGACTTTACCTGCCAGTAAGATCAATACTGTAATAAGGCAAGGGTTATAAACTGTTGTTTCCCACCAAATGGTCGTTTGGTTTTGCTTTCTTTTTCTTTTATGTAACAATGTTGTTTTCCTCATCACTATTACAAATGAATTTTTTAAAAGATTTTATTTATTCATTTGAGAGAGAGAGCTGGAGAGAAAGTGAGATCATGGTGGGGAGGAGGGGCAGAGGGAGAGGGAGAAGCAGGCTCCCTGCAGGGCTCCATCCAAGGACCCCGGGATCATGACCTGAGCTGAAGGCAGACGCTTAAGTGACAGAGCCACCCAGGTGCCCCACAAATGAAATTTAAAATGTATGCCAGTATTTTGAAATAAATATTGATTGTAAATTCTGCAACATGTAGATTAGTAATTTATACAAATTGTAAATTTTACATAGCTCATTTTTCAGGTGCTCTAGTATTAATGTTATCTTATTGTTACATCAAATGTATAAAACTATGGATTTAAATGTTCTTACATTGAAAACTAATAATAAAATTAGGAAATTTTACCTTGTGGTGATTTTCTTTCATATTATAGTCACATATGTTTTCTTGGAGAATGAAGAAGGTACGTGGTATTTTGTATTTCCCTTGCATTTTTTTGCAACATACTACAATTAACATGAAAATTAAAGTCTGGTTTTATGTGATTTCATTAAAAAAGTAGAAAGAATTCTATCTCAGTTTAATGCTAAACTCAGTATTGAAGCCACTTTAGCACTCGTAGTTGGGAGTCATTTCAGCTGAGACAGGGAACTCATATTTAGTAAAAGGCCTATAAAGAGAGAATATGGCTTTGTTTTCTGCACAAAGGCAAGAAAGTAGTTAAATCAGTCTTGAAACTATGTTGTCTGTCAGTTGAAAAAAAATAAAAAACTGCCTCTGTAGTTCTTCCCCGGAGCCCGGAGCCTGGCAAACGTGTGAGCACCATACTGTAAACAATGTTTGTTAGGAAGTTTTAGAATATTTGAGAGAAGATTCTGCTTTTTTGAACCATAGAATTAGGAAGAATTCACTTGGTGTTTATATTTGAAGGAGAAAGGCTTTTCTGAAATAAGGTTAGTGAACGTATTTTCTTTGGAATGAAACCCCCTTGATTGGAATAAGAGTTAATAATATGTTCAGCAAGAAGCCGCTTAGCCCTACTTGTTTAGGAAAATGTCAGTAATGGAAATGCAGTAGGGCCAGCCAAATGGCATACTTGCTCAGGTTTTCATTTTTACCCTCAGATCTTGGAAGAAAGCTTCCATCAAATTCCCTCTTGGTTTTGTCTTTCTTCATTAGGCCGATTTTGTGAAAATTGCTCACCCTGAGCGCGCATTCAGAGAGGCGGCGGAAGAAGCTTGTAGAAGTATTGGCACCATGGTAGAAAAGTATGTTCTGCTCCCCTTCATTACAACCTTGGGTGACGTGGTCTTGTGGATTTGTGCTTGAAGAACTTGGTCTCCAGCGCTTGTCCCCACAGGGCGTGGGGAAGAGGGAGGGCCCTGGGGACAGGCCCTTGCGAACTGCTCCCCGGCTCCCGCAGCGCAGCGAGTTGTTTATCTCTGCTCATCTGTTCTGTCACTTAGCTTCCTTGTCTGTAAGTGAAGTAATAACATGATTTCCCTCTTAGAGTTACTGTGAGGAAAATGAGACAGTTGCTTCTAGAGGCATCAGGCACATAGCTAATACCCACGCCCCCACTGTTGTTTACATTGAGAGTTTTTTAGTACCTCAGTGGCAAGTTGGAGTTTCTTGATGATTCTGTGATTAAATTGCTATTGTACTAATGGCTGTGGGCCAGAGACAGGTAGCCTTGGGGTCCCTGGGATCTGGGGTGGGGAGGGCTAGTCAGGGGGTTCATTAAACTCTCAAGGAGGGCTGAGGTAGGCTGGGGCCTTGATGAAGTGAGTTATTTTCAGGCAATCTTGAGGTAAATTGAAATATTTTAAGCCACTTATGAGAGCTCATAAGTGCTCATGAAAATGACTTCGAGGTGGACAGTGCCATGTTCAAAAACACTTAGGTGCGAGACACCACGCCAGAAAGGGTCAAAAGCCAGCGGGAGTGCCAGGGCTCACCTGGCAGGAATTTACAACTGGAAACCATTGGAAGAATTTCTGACAAAGCAGAAGCTGGAGGAGGAGCGTGGTGACCGAGCGTGGTGGCTTCTCTGGTTTGACAAGGCTTGCTGAGGACCCAGCCCTTCAGGAGATGCTGCTCCTGCTTCTGACCCATCGAGCAACATTTGCTGCCTTTGGGACAGTGCGTGTGATTCTCTTACAGCCATTGAAAACCGACTCACTGAGATAAAACTGGTCCCTGTGCACTGCAGACACGGGGCATGAGGAAGGGACTGGAATTGGGGTCTCCTTGGAAGAAAGAGCCTCACCCAGGGAAAAGCCCTAGGAAATGAGTCAGAGCTGCCTGGGTGCCTGCCTGAGGCACCTTGAGCACTGTATTGGGCCTGATTTTAGGTAGTACAGCTCTGGAATAATGGATGTGGGTTCTTAATTTTGTGGGAGGACAACAAGGGAGCCATAATTGGTAGCAAAGTGTGGTCAAGAGGATCTGTGCAAGGTCTTCACTTCATCCTGGAGAGCGTTTCAGTCTTTCCTTCTTGGCCACACTCCAACGGCTGGCCCGAGGCCCTCCGAGAGCCGGGATTGCTCTCAGTCCTCCTGGAGCACCAGGACTCCTTTTCTCCTTGGTCTAACTGAACTGTATCGTTACCGCTTCCGCTGATCTTCAAGAAACAGGAGGATTTCAGGTTCATGTGTAGAATTGATTGATTTTTGGGTAGAGGAAATAAAAGCCTAAAATTAGGTGTGTTTGTTTAGAGCTAATGCCAGCTTTAGGCTAAAATGGAGACTTTATCTTAAGATCTCATGACATAAAACATAATGTGGGAGATTTATTGAAACTTTTGAAGAGGCTTAGTGCAGGCTCTCGAATGCCTGTCCTTTTGACATGTAGTAGCTCATAGGGGGAGCAGGCCTGGAGGAGGTAGGTGCCCACACTGATATTCTCCTGGTTTCCTGGGATTGTGGCCTGGGAGCAGGAGAGGTGGTATGCCTGCCTGCCCTTGTTGACCATTTTCCCACTGAGGTGACTGCCTCAGTTCCCTTGGTCTTGGGGGTGGCCCATGAGAACCACAGAAACTCTTGGATTTCTACAAAGCTGCAGGTGTTTGATTATGCACTGACTAGGGAACATGACCATCCTTGAGTTCCTGAGTAGGAATGGACAAGATGGTTCTTACAGCCTTGCCCTTCCCTGAGGGTCCACAGGGCAGGGAGCAGATTATATCTAAAACCAGTTCACTCATTAGCCCCGAGAGTGCCAGGTCTTTCTGGCATCCAGGGAAGAAGAAAGAACTCAGGACCTAGAAATGGGACTGTGGCTTGGGTTGAGGGCAGAACTCGGGTTGGGGAACCAAGGACAGGATGGCAAGGCCACCTAATGATAACTACTATTTGTTCCTTCATAGGGGGAACATCTTATTTAACCCTTGGGGTGACCTGAAGTCTAACAAGCTGGGGGAATTCAAATACTTGCCCAAAGTCACAGAGTGGTAGTAGGGCTGGTGTCGTGACTCTAGCGTGGGGCCCCGAAGCCTGTGTCCTTGAGCTCTCCTCGACATGTGGGCCTGCCACTCTGGCCCCGATGGGCAAAGGTTACCTGGGTTATAGGCTCTTCACTTTGGAACTGGAGAATCTGTGTTTAACCTTCCTCCCATCATCACTCCTTTTCTTATTAAAGAAACAAACGGCCATGGGCATATTGCTAACAATGACTTCTCAATGGCAGTGGGCTCGGATCACTCAGATCACCCTACTTCATTCCTCCCACTCCCCTCTTTCCTGTCTGCTCTTCTGGTTCCAGCTGCTGCCTGTGGCTTTAAATGTATCCGTTTACCTTTCAGAACACTTAGTACCTTGAGGCTTTGCTTAAGGACTGCCTGTTTCTGTACTAACTGTGGTTATGCTATTATTTTTCCAAATGAAGAAACAAAACAAACCCCCAAACCTTTGGCCTCCGGGCATATGTATGCTAGGATGTGACACCATTCTCTTAATGTAAAATTAAAAAGAAGGTGTTAGAAAATCATTTAATTTTTTTTTTCATTTGTAATTTTTCTAGGTTGAACACAAATGTGGAATTATATCAAAGTTTGCAAAAATTGCTAGCTGATAAAAATCTTGTGGATTCCCTTGATCCAGAAACCAGGTACTCATTCCTTTGCGTTCATTATGGTTGTGATCATAGGGGCAAGATGGGAAGACCACCCCTTCCCTCGCCACGGTCTCTGCACTCACAGCCCCTGTTTGTCCTCAGTGTTTCTCCCCAGGTGTCAACATGACTCTGGCACTTTCTTTAGGACTTCATTCAAATGGTGTCTCCTCCTCTTTGGTACCAGGTCATGCCCCATCCTCTTACCTGCTTGTGTTTTCAGTCCTAATCATTTCCAGCATGATCTGTTTGCTGACTTGTTTACATCCCTCTGCCTGGCTAGACCGGAAGCTGCAGGAGGGCAGGGACTGGTCTGTTTTGTTCAGAGCCGCATCCCAGCACAGGCAGACTTTCTTGGCCTGCAGTAAGTGCTTAACAAAGGAATGACTTCCCGTGAGCAGTTGGCAGTAACGCTTAGCTCCCTGCTTGAAGTTCTATAACCGGTGCCACCGGAGGAGAGAAGCAAATTGATTTTATTGACTGGTTGGATGTCATGAGCCTTGAAATAATTTCTTTGGATTCATTTGATTACCTTTATTATTCTGAATTGAAAAAGCTGAATTTCTAAGTCACTGCATAAAAACATTTGATAGAGGATTTTGGATACCATATTTCTTTGCTCAAATATATTTATTTATGATTTTAGAAGTGTGTCATTAATCCATCTATATATTACTTGTAGCACAGAGGTTAATATTTTTTCTTACCTGTTTATAACTTATATACTTTTTTTTTAAAAAAGATGTTTTTAATCATTTGAGACATAGAGTGTACAAGCAGGAGGGAGCTAGAGAGGGAGAAGCAGGCTCCCTGCTGAGCAGGGAGCCCAATGTGGGGCTTGATTCAGGACCTTGAGATCATGACCTGAGCCTAAGGCAGTCGCTGGAACCCTGGGTTCTGGGTTCTAGGCTCTTCACTCAGGAGATTTACTGAGCCACCCAGGTGTCCCACTTATTTACTTTTTATTTATGGGGCACTTCTTTTCACTCCTTGATTCTCTTCCTTCCCTCCTTTCTGTCTCCATATGTGGCTTCTGACCCCCACATGAGGCCCTGTTCTGTAGGGATCAGTTGGTACTGGGGTCTTGTTAATCGGATATGTGATTACCATGCTATGGACCATACGGTGAGGCTGTCTTTGGGGGATTATTTTCACCTGACTTCTAATATGTAGATAGTGGTTTGATCTTACTTCGCTTCATTGATCTTGTGTCTCAGGATACTAGTAAAGCTAGCTGTACCATCAGAATAGTCTGTCTTTGCTATACTTTTAGGCTTGAGCATGATATTGTCTTCATTAGCGAAACAAAAGTTGAATGCCTGCTCATAGGTATTTATATTCAATGGTACGACTTTGAGTAGAGACAGCAGGCTATTCATAATTTGACTTTGCTAAAGATTGACTTTTCTACATTTAATGTAGAGAAATTGCAGTGGGCTAGCAGACTATTTTAGGTGCAAAGGACTTGTTCTAACAGGATACATACCTCATTTCTAGGTGTCACTAAAAATGCCAAGAGGATTTTTAAAGTAACAAAATGGTAACTACATTGGGGAAAATGAGCTGGGCAGAATATCAGTATTCTAGAAAGGAAAGGTAACTTGAAATGGGAGGAAGAAGAATTTGAAGTACTAAAACTGAAATACCATGAAACTTGTGTGTCATCAGGAGAGCTGGCTAGCCCCCAGAGAGAACCTTGTGTGTGGTAAATGCGTGCAAGATGACAAATTATAAAGTGCAAGTATAAAACAGAAAATTGTGGTTTTAACCAATTATCTTGGCATAACAGGTTATGAAAGAAATGATTTAAATTGAGTAGATCATCCTCTTATTCTTTGATACATTCTATGAAGTCCGTGTTCTATGAGCTGTTCAAAAAGTATTCCCAGAAGGGTCCCATTAGTTAAGTTAATGTACTGTCTGCTCTTGAACAGTTTTAGCTGATTGCGGTCTTCGTGAAGCCCAGCTATAAAGAAACCTGTTTCACTTGGGTTTTTCCAAAACCATTAAGAGCTTTCTTGTATGCAAAGAATATAACAAACACATCATCTTCAGAAAATATAATGGAGGGAAAATCCCAGTCACAAGAGCAAAAAAAAAAGTGTAATACACCTTGAAATAAACTGAGGACCACAAAGCTTGTAAAACCTCAACACACACACACGCGCACACAGGCATGTACACACATTGGGAAGCATGAAAGATGATCTTTAAGTAGTGAAACGTACCATAGTCTGAGATAAGAAAGAAGAAAGCTTCAGGGGTGGTCTCTACTGGTCTGTAAGTTTAGTGCTACCCAGTCTACAAAGGAAGATTTTTCTGTTGTAACTTAAAATGATTTTGAAGTCATAGACAATAAATATGCCAGAATAGGCAGGAAAAATCTGGTGAGAAAGGTACTAAAAAAGGATTTGTACCAGGTAGTAAGACATCATAAAACTGCTATATTTTAAAGAGCATTATAGGGACACCTGGGTGGCTCAGTGGGTTAAAGCCTCTGCCTTCAGCTCAGGTCATGATCCTGGAGTCCTGGGATCGAGCCCCACATCGGGCTCTCTGCTCGGCAGGGAGCCTGCTTCCCCCTCTCTCTCTGCCTGCCTCTCTGCCTACTTGTGTTCTCTGTCAAATAAATAAATAAAATCTTAAAAAAAAAAAAAGCATTATACTTTACACTGCCAGCATAGTCAATGAAAGAAAAGAAAAATTCAGACAGTCACAAATATATGCAAGACTGTATTTAGTATATGATAGAAGTGTTATTTCCTATCAGTAGGGAAAGACTTGGTTTTCAGTAAATGATGTTAGGCCAGGAGATAACTATTTGGGGGAAAAAGTAGATTACTTAAAGATATGAATTGACCTTGGAAGGTGAGACGTCTGGCTTCTCATAATACCAAAGTCAGACCACCAATGATTGATTTGATGATATCAAGACTACAAACTTTGGTATGGTAAAACTTTTCCACATTCAAAGTTAGAATACACAATGGGACAAATGTTACTTATATGCTAAAGGGTTAATATCTTTACTGTGTTAGGAGGCCTTACAGATTACTAAAAAACAAAATAAAACAAAAAAGTGGATCTCCTGATAGAAAATAAGGTAAAGGATTCTTTCTGTGAAACTCTCCTTTCACAAAATAAGGAATAGCGGGCAGATGGCCATTAAACTTGGAACCATGTAGCAAGTGTAACACTGGGAATCGTGTGAAGTGGGGATAGCACACGCGGCCTCTGCTGTTGTAGTGCCCTGGGTGGATATTGGCTCCTTGACTCTCTAGGTCTTGTTTTCTCCTCTGTAGGAGAATAAAAAAAGTACTTCATAAGATTATTATGAAGTTTGAATGAAGTAATGAAAGTAAAATGTCTGGTACATGGTAGTCATTCAAAGAATGGGATTCTACCATCCTTCAAGAAAGATCGAACAAAGAGCCCTTCACTTAACAAAGCTGAAACAGAGCAGTAGTGTTCTAATGGCTTGGGATGATGGGTCCTCTCTGGTTAAGTGTAAACTGATAAATATTTATGGAGGACACCTTTTTGGTCAATTTAATTCTTGGAACGTATCCTAAGGAATGAATAAGGATAAAGAGATGTATGTAACAGGGATATTTGTCATAGCATGGATTATGGGAGTGGGAAAAATGAAAATATCTTTAATCCATACGACCAAACATTACAAACATTAAAAACCATGTTTTTGAAGAGTATTTAAAGAGATAGTGCAGTGTTCAATGTTTGTGGTATAATTTTAAAGGAAAACCAAGATACAAAAATCTATTTTAGTTGACTCCCAATTATTTTAAAGAAGTAGTATAATATATTCAAAGGAGATTGGATAGAAGCCAAGGGAAGGTCTTTTTTGTTGTTGGTGTTAGCCACAAGTTCATTGCCACTGAGACAGTATCTTTATGAGACCAAAGATGCTGCCTCTGCCTCTGCTTCTCAGGACGGGGTCCTGTTGCACGTCTCCCACCAGTCCACCTGACCCAACAGCCAGACTGTTTGATGTTCCACTGTGAGGGAATTAGTGCCCCATACATACGTCCATTCAGAAACTCAGCGAACATTTTTCAAGTATCCACTATGTGCTGGGCACTGTGCTAATTTTTCTAACTGTATTTTATTTAATTTCACATGTTCTTCATGTGTATTTTAATAGTGGTGGTTATCTTTGGTGAGATAAGTGATTTTCATTTTTCTCTACATTTCTACATAAAGCTGTTACACAATAAACTTATATAATAAACTTACCATATACAGTACATTTCCATCCCCATTTATTAACCCCTGTTATCTTTTCCCCCCTCTTATTAAAATAAACAGAAAATGCCTTTGCTGGAAAAGAGAGAGGAGAGTGTGTTTTAGGTTGACTATTCAGGAAGGGAGATCACCATGAGGTAGAGATAATGGGGATATTTTAGGGGCTTAAGTGAAGCACTTTACATTATTTAAGAAAGAAGGTAAGTGAGTAAATTATTAATGTGGTCTATTGAATTTTCAGAATTTTAGAAGAACTTCGATTCACAATAATCAGGAAGATAAATATACCCTTTATGAAAAGTCTAAGAAAGCCAGGAGAGTAGATCAAATATTTAGATAACTTAGTTCCAGAAAACTAGTAGTTTAAAAAAAAATTATTATTGACAGAAAAAGGTGTTACACCTGAAATTGGTTCCAAGCATGCAGCAGGATTAAAGAGAAAGAAAACAATTCTCATTAGCCAAGAAACTCAGCTTCCGGCACAGCATCAAAGAATTTAATATTCTAAATAGCTGCTACTAGTTGGAAGAAAAACTGGAAATCTCATACAGTAGGCCTTTGAAAAATTGTCCAAGTGTTCACTGTTTTATGTTTTTAATTATTGGGATTTGGATGGAGTTGAAATAAATAAGCAATTATCATGGCGGCATCCTCAGGTTTGTAGTCTCTGAATAAGGGAATAAGCTCTTACATGTAAAGCAAATCGTAATTATTTTTCATGTTCTGTAATACATGTATTGACTTTTTTTAAACATTGGTTGAAGTTATCTTTTGTTTCCTCTTTGCTTATTCTACTTAAACATCCTTATAAACCATTTACAATCCAGTACATGACTTTCCATCGTATGGCTCCAGTACAACCTTTTTAAAAAATTCTGTGTTCTCCTAACAATTTTTTAAACTGTTTTTAATTAATTAATTTTTTTTTATGTTCTGTTAGCCAGCATATAGTACATCAGCAGTTTTTGATGTAGTGTTCAACAATGCATTAGTTGCGTATAACACCCAGTGCTCATCCCAACGTGTGCCCTCCTTATTGGCCATCACCCGGTTACGCCATCCCTCCTGCGCCCTCTTTTCTGTAACCCTCAGTTTGTTTCCAGAATCCATAGTCTCTCATGGTTTGTTTCCCTCTCTGATTTTCTTCCTATTCAGTTTTCCCTCCCTTCCCCTGTGGTCTTCCATGCTGTTCCTTATGTTCCACATATGAGTGAAACTATATGATAATTGTCCTTCTTTGCTTGACTTATTTCACTCAGCATAATCCCCTCCAGTCCCATCCATGCCAATGCAAATGGTGGGTATTTATCCTTTCTGATGGCTGAGTAATATTCCATTGTGTATGTGTACCACATCTTTTTTATCCATTCATCTGTTGAAGGGCACCTTGGCTCCTTCCGTAGTTTGGCTATTGTGGACATTGTTGCTATGAGTTTGTTAAATGGAAATCATAAATGCTTTGGAGCCCACAGCAGTGGCCCCTAATTTGGCTGGTAGTGGAGGAAAGCCTTCAGAGAGACCTCACAGTGGAGGAGAGGGTATTTCATGAGGTGCTAAGTTCATCACAGCAAGGACTTCTGACCTTGAGAAAGGTCATCCTGTAGGGATGGAGGACTAGAGGCAAGGTGACCCAGTAGGGCTAATTATAGTATATCAGGGCAAGGGCGGGCAGCAGCCTGGACTAGGATAGCGGTAGTAGGGAAGGAGATAAGGGGTTAATTTGGTTGATTGTCCTATTTCTTTCTAATTTCTTCCCCCACAGCACCAGATAAATAGGTGCCATTTACTGTGTAATTTTCATATTGCCAATAAAGAAGTGATGTGCAGTTATTTCTTTCTTACATGTTAGTAATACTAGCATAAGCTCTGTGAGATACAGTCTTGTTTCCTGATCCCCTGATAGGTAGTTATCAGATTTACTTAAGAATGATATTAGACTCTTCTGGACATCAGGGACCGTGTGTTTTACTCTAATATGTTTGAAGAGCTGTGTCTACCAGTCCAAGCTTTTGTGGCATAGCATGGTAACGTCTTGTTTCCAGCACAGACACAATTTTCTTCCATTTACCATATGCTATGGATTCAGTATTTTAATTCCTCTTGTGTCTAATGGGAAGTAAACAATATCAAATGGACTTTTAACTAAAAAGGGAGAGGTGTCTTTCTGAGTATAAAATATTACAGGAGAAAATTAATGAAAAGTTGCCCCTTACTTTAGATATTATCAAGATACCTTCTATTTCACTGTGGTTTTTTTTTTTTTTAAATTCTGATAGAATTGTTAACAGCAGGGAAAGGGTGGGAAAATTAGACCTTGCTCCTAAGTTTGCAGATGCATTTGATGATAATTAAAAATGATGCTGCTCTCTACAATGCAAACTAGTACTAATTCTGGAAATGGTGAGGAACCTTCCTTCACAAGTCTTAAGCAAATTCAGCATAAAGTATATGGAAGCTGGTAAGTAAGGAACCTGCTTGATGATCTCTCTTTGAACTCCCCACATACTTTATTCGTATTTCTGTTAGGAAATTTACTACATCTTTAACCTTGTATTCATTTGTTCAAAAAGTATTTGTCCCCTTATGAGACCATGCCTTATGAAACATACATGCCTTTACCCACAAGCCCCTTAGAGTATACTTCTGTTAAATATACATGCTAGATAAAGCTGTGTTATAGTTATCTGTATACAGGCTTACCTGTTTGCAATTGGGCAGCATGTGTATGTCCCACAAGTACTTATTTGGTGGGTTGTGTAATGTATGTGGCAAACATTTTTTGAAGGAAAGACAGTGGACAGTTGAAAAGATGTCCGTCTCTTCTAGAATAAAACTAGCAGACAAATTTCACCTCATTGGAATAGTCGTCATTCCTTTGGTTCAATTTAAGGCTTATTGTACAGTTAACATGATATATATGATACCAGATCATCTATAGGAGAGCTTAAAAGCCCAGTCAGTTTCAAACATATTATCTGTGTGTGTGTTTGTGTGTATGTGTGTATATATGTGTGTGTTTGTATGTATGTGTGTATGCATACGTTTGGCTTTTGGGGAGTATTATTTAAAAAGTCCAATTTATTTAACAAGAAAGTGATTTTGCTAATTATTATTACCTGTTATAACCTGGGTTCATTTTGTTTATAGGCGAGTGGCTGAACTGTTTATGTTTGATTTTGAAATCAGCGGAATCCATCTAGACAAAGAAAAGGTGACTCACTCTTCTCTGTTTTTCTCTGCTCGTTTTACTAATTTTTTAAGATTTTATTTATTTATTTGATAGAGAGATCACAAGTGGGCAGAGAGGCAGGCAGAGAGAGAGAGACGGGGAAGCAGGCTCCCTGCTGAGCAGAGAGCCCAATGTGGGCCTCAATCCGAGGACCCTGGGATCATGACCTGAGCTGAAGGCAGAGGCTTAACCCACTGAGCCACCCAGGCGCCCCTAGTTTTACTAATACTTAGTTGGTATATTTATTGCTACAGTCCTTGTACGTTGCTTAAATTTGCATATCATAAAAACTTTAGGTTATTTGTGTTATGGATTTCTTCTATTATATTTGAATATGGTGCTCTCTGGAAGTTTGTCTATCATCCTTGATAACTCAGAACTAAGAAATTACTTGAGACCGTTGGGGTGTTTTAGATGTCGTGTATCCTTGATGGATGACCAGGAAGGAGAGGCAAGTGAACAGGAAAGCTGAGAATTTTGAAGATTGAGGTCTGGGAGTGGAGGTACAGAGACTATCACCGAGACCTTTACATAAGTGTACTTATTCATATTCTGCATGTCTTCGAAAGATCCACACGGTTTTGTTCTGGAAGCAGGAGGCAGGGCTGATGCAGTGTCTGCTCTGGAATACGAGGGACCATAGACATTGTTCAGACCCCTCCTTTCACAGATAGGATATAGGACAAAGTGACTGGTTCAGGATTCCATCCTTAAGAGTCCAGAGTGTCTGACCCTGGACACTTCTCTTTCTAGAGCACAGCATCCTAACAAGCCAAATGCCCTTGTTTCTATAGTACACTCAGGGCTGGGAGAATGAGGGTGACTTCACCACCACCACCAGATCCGTCTGCTCTGTGTTATCTCCCCTCCTTGCTTGGTGTCTATTATGGTTATGACTATTTTTTTTTTGTAGTTATGTTTCTCCTACTAAATAGGACATAATATTACCTATTAATAGAGATCAGTTTATCAGAGTACATTGGGAAGTAGAGGTCAGGGTCTCGGGAGGTATAGCACCTGCATTAGGTAATATTTTGCTTGTTGCTCGGTTTGAATAATGTTGGAGCCACTGGTGCACTGTTGTGTTTATGTGGCTTTAAGGACTCAGCACGAGACTCCTGCCCTAACCCTGAGCCTACACAGGCTGCCCAGCAGTCCCCAAGGCTGATAGGCTCTGCGGTACATTTATGTTGTTAAAAATGGACACATTGGCCCCTCCTCAAGCCAGTTCTTTGTTAGTACTTCTCTGTATAGTGAATCCACTAGTCTCTGAGTCACTCAAATACAAATTTGGGGTCAGTTCACATTTTTTAATTCCCCATACTTCCATGTCTTAATTAGTTACAGAGTCCTCAGATCATTTCTTTAGAACTCCTGCATCTGTCTGCCTCCCTCAAACAACTCACCTTGAACCTTATCACCATATACCTGGGCTGTCTGAAAGGTCTTTGTCTTCCTAATACTCATTATAGTTACTAGTGATTAAGTATTTGCTATTTGAAGCATGTATTTTTCATCAGATCTTCATAACAGCTTTGGGGCTGTTTGAGTATTACTATCATTCCTGTTTCGTAGATGAGGAACTGAGGCACCTAGAATTATGTGATCTACCCAAAGTCACAGAGCTAGTAGGTGGAGGAGGCTTGGACTCCGGAGCCTGTTCAGCTGTCCCTGTCCAGGTTTCCTGCTGATCATTCTGACCTGTCTGTGAACATTGGCGTGATTTTCTTAAAGTATGGACTTGATCATTACTGTCCTGCCCAGAACCTCTCAGTCACTTTCCATTGTCAATAGCAGCTAATATGTAACAAAGAACATCTGTGGCGATGCTCTTGCAGCCCTTCCTGTGCTCCCCTGTAACTCATTACATTGTGCTTTCATGTGTGGCTCAGTCCTGCTCCTCCTCTGTCTACTCACCAGAGCCTGCCTGCCTCAACTCCCCCCAACCCCTGCTAAGGCCTCATGCTGAGACCACTGTGTCTGTGAAGCTTTTATCTCCCAGGTGGAATTTTTTATTCATCTGAATTCCCATTTGACTCCTTTCATGCACATGGCATTTATCTTTAAGTACCTGTTGTTGAAGCTGTTCCTCTTGTATTACTTACCTAAATTAGGGGCTTCTCAAGCACCAAGAATGCTGGTCATGCTTTTTCCAGATTTGGCCTTGGCAAATACTGAAAGATTGTGTGACAAATCATAATAATGCTAGCTAATACTAATTAAGTTTGATATTCAGAAGGAAGATAGCAGAGAGTAGTAGAGTTGCTAGGAGAGATAAGTGAATAGTCTTGTTATTTTATGCAATCCTCAGGAAAGATATTTTTGAAACTTTACTCAAAAGTATTATGTGTCAAGTCAAGGTCTGTTTCAACAACATTGAACCTGCTGCTTTTACTTCTCAAATGTTCTTACAAGGATAGCTGCCCTTCCTGGCAAGTAACTCCCTGGAACCCACAAACATTAAAGATGCAAGTAAAGTTAAACTTAATGAACTCCTCTCTCGTAACTTCTGTGTCTGTTCTCCAAGGGGCTCCACTAGGACAGGATAAAAGGAGACGTTACACTTCTGAAAAGGGATCTTGAAGGAGACCCACCTACATAATGTGTACAAATTGTAAAGAACTATGTATTCTTTCTGTATTCTTTCTTTTTTCTTATTTTTTAATTTTTAATTAAATTAAAATGAAATAAATAATTTCTTAACTTTTAAGGTCTCATATGAATATAACTTAATTTAAAATGAATGGAAGTATATATTTTTTTAGCAATTTGCTAAATAACACAATTTCATAGAATTCTTTGAGTTCAGAGTACTGCATCTTTACCTCAGAATGATGAAAGTATGTTTTTTAGGTGTCATTTGCTAAATAACACAATAATTTCATAGAATTCTTTGAATTCAGAGTACTGCATCTTTATCTCAGAATGATGAAATGCTATTGGAAATTGGTGAAGGCAGGAAGTAAACCCAGTTTTTAATTTTCTGGGGATTTTAACAGGTGATAAATTCTTTGAAATAATTGTATCACTCCCACCCCCTCCCATCCCACCCCAGAGTAAAAGGCTTTGGGGAATATTTTTGGAATTACAGTGTAATTTCCTGGTCTTTTACCTTTTTGGTTATTCCACTGGTTACCATTAGGTGGCAATAAATGGCCATCGTAGAGACAAAATAGGTAAAGAGAAATCTGGACTATAAAGACATTGAAGTACCTGGAAACTAATTTTTCCCCTGACCTGAAGTTTGAATTCTCGATATTTTAATTTTTTTTTAAATGGGCTCCATACCCAGCGTGGAACCCAACATGGGGCCCAGTATGGGGCTTGAACTCACAACCCTGAGATCAAGATCTGAGCTGAAATCAAAAGTCGGATGCTTAGCCCACTGAGCTACCCAGGCGCCCCTATATTGTAAAATTTTGGTTGTTAATATATACTTGATTTTCCCCCAGCATCTTATCAAGTGTACATCGGCATTTTAAATACCTTTTAAAAAGTATTAGTGCTGCTTAACTTTTTTTAGGGTCATAGTACAGTTTAGAATGTTGACCGCTAGTGACCCCCATCCCAGAAAGTTCTGCATCTGATTTCACCTGAAGTCATTATAAGAGCAGGTCCAGATACCCACCTAGTTTTCTAATAACAATAACTACAATTACAACTTTTTGCTTGTCTTGCAGTAGACCGGACAGATGACGTGGACTACTTTATGTTTCCTCCAAAACATTTGTGGTGCCCCCTTTGACAATACACATTTTCTCAGGCGATTGTATGTCCTAAAGGTGTGACTGCCAGAAAAACCCCCGTGGGTGTGCCAGCCACGTCACTGTCAGTGAGTCGGCAGGCTGACGGGTGCCAGGCGCGGAGCTGAAGTGTGCGTCCCTGCCCCTCGGGCTCCGTCTGGCTCTGCTCCCCGCTCCACTGCTGTCCTTCTGTCTCTGCGCAAGTGTGTGCAGCCTCAGAACTGCTACAGGGCAGCCCCTATGGATGTTCACTTTACTCTTGTGAAGACCTGCAGAGATTCCTTTGCTTTCCTTTTGGTCTCATCTTTTACGACCCAGTATATTTTCATATTTACCCTTCAACTTGCTCTCTTTAATCTACAAATACTTAAAAGTATCGTATTGGCTAGATTCAACCATGTGCTATTCTCCAATTCACTTAACTAAGAGGTTATCTTGGGGGATAGGGAAGGATCCTGTATTTCCCAATGTTGTTAATTTCAGAGATTAGTTATATAACCGAGGTATAAAATAGATCTCTAGAATTTACATAAATCTTAAGATATAGAAACACTATACAAACAGTTAGGACATTAAATATCTATCGAAAGGAGAATTAACACACTACTTAAATTATTATGTATTTACGGCATAAACAATATACTCAATGTTCATTTTATTTAACATATTGAGTATCTTCTTCAATTAATTTAGCCATATATGTTGCTTTAGCATCCTTACAGATGGTCTATTAAATCAGTTGTGAACTTTTACTTTCAGTGCCTTTAAATAACTTTTACTCCATCTGCATCTAGCGTAAAAGAGCAGTGGACCTGAATGTGAAAATCTTGGACTTGAGTAATACATTTCTTATGGGAACTAACTTTCCCAACAAGATTGAGAAGCATCTCTTACCAGAACACATTCATCGTAACTTTGCAGTCACTGGAAATCATGTCATAATTGACGGTCTACATGCGGAAGCCCCAGATGACTTGGTATGTGCATTCCGCTCTCTTCATAGTTCAGCTCCCATCTGAGTGTTGCTACTGTTTTAACCCCAAATTCAGTGACAATATAATCATACCTTTAAGAATACTTGAGTGTTACTAAGCCCTAAAATTCATCTGTGGGCTTATTAATTCCATAAATGCTTTGAATGATGAAAATGGTTTAATCATTCATCTTTCATAAAGAACTCCGCATTTTTAAAGTATGATCAATAACAATTGATATTTGAGACTACCTTAATGCTTGTAGTCTTTACCTGGAAAAGGTGCTTGATGGCACACGCATTGGGTAATAGTTTTTTCCAGCATGCCCATAACAGAGAACTCTAGTCAAGAATGTGTATCTCCTACTAGTGTATGATTCTAAAAACTTTACTCACCCTGTATAAACCCTTATTTTATTTTTAAAGCAGTGATCACCTGTACAATAGAGAAGCGAGAGTTAGCCTACATAGTCATTGCATGGGCCTTTGTGTCCTGGTACTTATTATACCTTCTACCATTTCTATTTTAAATACAGGTTCGAGAAGCTGCTTATAAAATTTTTCTTTATCCCAATGTGGGTCAGTTGAAATGTTTGGAGGAACTGCTCAGCAACAGAGACCTTCTGGCAAAGTTAGTGGGGTACTCCACATACTCCCACAGAGCCCTCCAGGGCACAATAGCCAAAAATCCAGGTAAGCTTGTTCACCCAACTTTTCAGGACAAAATAGGGTTTTTGTGAAACTGAACTTCTGATTTTAAATACCTATAAATCAGTGTTCTCTTTTTAATATACTCAGAGACCCACTTATTGAGTTTTTCTACATTTTTATGTAGCGCTGACTTTTAACTAGAGCTAGTAATTTGAAATATATTCTCTCCAGTCAAGGAAATTTATTTCTTGTGCATGTTGAGACTAAGTCCATGCTTAAATTTTCACTGATGCTAATTTCAGGTATTTTCATTTTAACTCAGCTAGTTTCTGTGGTCAACCTAACCAAATTGGCTAGAATTAGTGTGAAAGAGGAGGAAAGATCAAAATATCTGCTGAAGACAAGGTTGAATGTAGGCTGGGGCGATACAAACACATAGTTACAGAAACTTTTAAGACAGAAGAGTGCTAGATGGGAGGGTTTGCATTCGGTGGGGAAGAAGCATCCTGGGGTGTGTGAGAGTCTTTCCTTGTGCTCTATTGAATTCTTTTTGATTTAGAATGTATAAAAGAAAGTGTTCTATGATAGTAATAATGTAAGTGTATATAGTAAGTTTTTTCAAAGGCATGTTAAATTGCAGTCATGGTTCAGACTCTGAGTCAGGAGTAGGGTAGTTGTGATGGTGGAACTGTTCAGATTCAAGATATCTTCTAGAGTTCAAATCTACGAGACTTAGTGATGGGTCGAGAGGGGGTAGGAGACAGCATGTTGAGTACCCTTGGTTTCTGGTTGTGCATCTGGGTGGACGTGCCATTCACAAATAGATGTAACAGTAGAAATGAGCTCTGTAGGAGGAAGACCAGATCGTGAATTCTGTTCTGTCTTTATTCCTCCCATGCATATCCTTTCTCTGTCTAGTATGTTCCTATCTTCTCCAAAGTGTTCTTAAAAAATGGCCATTTCTTCTGTAAATGGCCGTTCCCTTGACCCGTCAAGGCTGTCCGCGAAACCATAGGCACAACACACTCAGTTCTTCGTTCATGTTGTTCCCTGCATAGGGCACAGCTCCCCTCCCCCAGTCTGTCTGTTAAAATCCTATACAGTTTTTCAGTGCTCAGCTCAAAACCTACCTCTTTCACAAAGCCTCTTCACTTTTCACTTCCCTTAGATGCCCGTCTCTGAACCCCTTAAGTGTGTACAATTTGTTTCATCCCATTTAACTCCTAAGTAGATCTTATGCCATTTTGTATGTTTTTCTGTGGTCATTGTTGTCACCAGGTTGTTACAATAATTTCTTCTAGTTATTAGATATACAGTTGATCCTTGAATGATGCAGGGGTGCTGACAGCCCCCAAACTTGCACAATCGAAAATTCACAAGTAACTTGATTCTCCCAAAGCTAAACTACTAATAGCTCACTGTTGGCAGGAGGCCTTACTGATAACAAATGGTCGATTTGTTATGTTGTATGTATTATATACTGGATTCCTATAATAAAGTAAGCTAGGGAAAAAACTTCATTAAGAAAAACAGGAGAAAACACATGTATGGTACCGTACTGTATTTGTTGAGATATCCTTGCATGAGTGGACTGCCCAGTTCAAACCCATGTTGTTCAAGGGTCATGTATAATAATAGTAAGATACTTACTCTGGGCCATTATTTCACTTAGTTTCTGTGCAGCTTTGTGAGGTAGATGTTTGTATCCACCTCATAGGATAGAAACCCAAGGTATTAATTACAGTGCTAAAAAGTGGCAGTGTTGAAACCTAAACCCACGCTCTAAATTTGTGGTCCTAATAAGCTGTTTGAGACCAAACAGATGATATAAAAGACATCTTCATTCTCTGTTTTCATCCACTGATTCAACAAATACTTTCTGAGTGCCTACTACATGTGAGATATGAGTCTAGGACTTAGAAATAAATCAGTGTGTAAATCAGATGAGAATTCCTGCTCTTGTACAATTTATTTTTCTGTAAGGCAGATAACAACAAAATACATAGTTAAGGAACTCAGTAGGTTAATAGTTAATACAAGTTTGGAGAAAACTGAGTGGGGAAGGGGATAAGGGATGTGAGCGTGTGGTGGTGGTGTTAGATTTTAAACTGAGTTGACAGGCAGGGACTCGCTGAGGACGGGGGGCATGTGTGTGTAGATCTGAAGGAGCAGGAATAAGCGTATGGCTCACTAGGGGAAGAAGATTCCAGATAGACCCACAGCAGGCTCGGAGATCCCTAGGGTAGCTTGACACATTTGAGGAAAGCAAAAAGGGCAAAATGGTGAGTGGAGTGAGAGAGACAGGTGGTAAGATGTAGAGGCAGACGAAGGAGGGGGTGTATTCGGTAGGGCTTTTCCTGCAGTGAGATGGGAAGTCATTGAGAGGTTTTGAGCAGAGCAGATCTGACTTAAATTTTGCTGGCAGGTCTTGTGCTGCTGACACTGAAATAGACTGCAGAGAGGTAGGAGTGGAAGAGAGGCCATGTAGAAGCTGTTTCGCAGCCATCACGATGAGAAGGATGGCAGCTTGACCAAAATGGTGGCTGTGGAGGGTTTTGCAGTGTGTCTAATTCTGGATATATAGTATTTTGAAGGGGAACCAACGTTTTTAACCTGCTCAACTGAAAAGATACAGTGAGTTACTGTTAACTAAGATGGGGAGGATTGGAGGGTTGGTTTGGTTCAAGTTAAATTGAGATGCCAGTTGTGTCCACCTGGTGATGTTGAGTAGGCAGTGAGATATGTATCTGTGGAATTGAGGAGAAAGTGCTGAGCCAGAGATATGAATCTGGGTCTTTATTTATGTATGCAAAGATTTATTTATTTTAGAGAGAGAGAGCGCATGAGTGGGGGAAACTCGGGGAGAGGGAGAACATGTCCCATTGAGCACAGAGCCTAATGCGGGACTCCATCTCATGACCCTGAGATCATGATCTGAGCCAAAATCAAGAGTCAGACACTTAATCAGTTAGGCCACCCAGTTGCCCTTGAGTCTTTATTTAAATTCTTGAGATTGTATGAGATCTCCAACGGAGTGAGTACATCTAAAGAACAGAAGTCCAGAAAGTGAGCTCTGGGGTCCTCCAATTTTAAGAGGTTAGAGATATGAGGGAAAACCAGTAATGGCCACCAAGAAGGAGCATGAGTGAGAGAAGAGAAAAATAAGCAGAGTGGGTGGTCCTGGAAGATACCCCGAAATGTCTTAAGGAGAGAGTGATCAGTTGACTCAAATGCTAAGGGCAAGTGCAGTCTGAAGAAGGTCGAAGATTGACCACTGAGGTGAGCAGTGTGAGCTGGAGGTCCCTGGTCCTGTAGACCCTAATGCCAGATATCATCACCAGTGAATCCATTGCTCACTAGGTGGCCAGTGTGGTCACAGTTTAGAGTTAGGCTGTTGTGCACAGTCACACAGGAATAAATTCACAGGAATTTAAATTCCTTGAGGAATTTAAAATTTAGTTGGGGAGATCAGTTATATAAACAGAAAGATAAATAATTATAGAGGTCATTGTCTTCTCAGTGCCAAATGAGTGGTGTATGTAGGCAACAAAGTATTGTAGGATTTTAGGAGTTTGGGAAGTTTGTCCAATGCGCCTGTGCTTGTTGAGGGTTTCATGAGGGAAGTGAAACTGGAAATCAGAGGTGAGGGAATGGTGAGCTTTCAGCAGAGAGGGGGAGGAAGGCAGGATGTAAATAAGGGTTAAGGTGGGTGTTCATGGAAACCCCATGGCTTCTTGGTTTAGGTTAACCTCCATTCTTTTCTCAGGCTTTTATTTTACTCAGAAAGAAGATAACTTACATTGGAGATGGCAGGAAACTTAAAACCATATACAAGATCATCTGGAAAATATAAAAACAGTGTTTGTGGCAAACTCTAAAATACATGTGAAAGCTCTCTATACATAAATCAGTGGCAAAAAGTGATAAATTAAAAAATTCATATGAAAAATTCCCTATCATGGGAAATAATGATAGCTGTACTATGTTGCCCTTTGTGAGTTTGTAATAAATATATGACAACTATGGCTGAAGTATTTAGGTACTTAAAAAAATCCTAGCAGAGGTTAAATTTCTAACATTCTAATTTTGGCATATTTTCTTTTGGTATTGATCCTGAAAAGATGATTCTTGGCTATATATAAAAAACAAAAATAGTCCAGAAAAACATTGATTTTTTAAAATTGAATTTTCAGTGAATCATGCACACACACACACACACACACACATTTCATTTATTTATTTGAGAGAGAGAATGAGAGAGAGAGAGAGTATGAGAGAGGAGAGGGTCAGAGGGAGAAGCAGACTCCCCACTGAGCAGGGAGCCCAATGCGGGACTCGATCCTGGGACTCTAGAATTGTGACCTGAGCTGAAGGTAGTCGCCCAACCGACTGAGCCACCCAGGCACCCTTTTTAAAAAAAAAATTTTTTTTTTTTTAGATTTTATTTATATATTTGAGAGAGAGAGAATGAGAGAGAGAGAGAATGAGAGAGAGAGAATGAGAGAGAGAGGGTGAATCATGCTTCTAAATTGTATGGATTTTTATGAACAAATCAGAGTCTAGCTATCTTTTTAAAAAACTTGGGAAAAATTGGAATGGTCTAAATACTTTTTTTCTTCTTACAAATATGGGTAGATAGAAACACATTGAAATTTTGATCCTTCTTTTTAGCTCCCTATTCACTCCTCATTTTGGGGGATAATTGAAGGTTTTGGATTATTACTATGTTTGTTTAATATGTTTTCTGATAAATTGATCATCATCATCTAGAAATATATTATCAACCCTGACACCCTTTGAGAATGATCACTTTAATGGCATTGTAGTGCATAAATTATGACCATTACATTCTAATTTTAACAGGTATGTTCATTTTATTTTATGTAATTAAAGACATTTTCTTTTTCATTTCCTTTCTAGAGACTGTCATGGAGTTCCTTGAGAAACTATCAGACAAACTTTCTGAAAGGTTAGTTTTTATTCTACTCTTTAGAGTGTGTATCATGTAGTTCTTTTTAAAAAGACTCGATTTATAAAAGATTAGGAGGTGACCTATTAAGAATGTAAGTATGGGAATATCGGGTCAGATCTGTGGACTAGTTAGCAGGAGATTGGATTAACTGTGAGGAATACTTAGAAAGCGCATAGCTGTCTTCCTAAGGTGACAATCTTGAAAACATAGGCTGTCCCCTCTGATGAACTAGTTCGTTGTCTTAGGAACCCATCATTGATGTGTAATTAGAAAATTTTTTCCAAGCCTTTTTGAAGCTATACGTTTTCAGCTTGTACCACCAATTTTATAACAAGTTCATAAATAGTGTTTCTCTTCTTTTGGCCTAAATATTAGTAGCTGCTGGATGTGGTGAATTGATCTGTGGTGGATCTTTAGAACAATATGCCTCCACTTTCGTAGTTCCCTGTAGTGAGGCGCTTTGTGGTCTTCCTGCCTTTCCGTCTTTGATAGAGTCACTTGTCCTTTGCTGAGAGGCCACACTCCAGCAGTCTTCAGACACCTAGGATTCCAGGAAGGGGCATGTCATGGTTGTCTCATAATGCTATTGAACATTTCCTTTGCCTTCTTGGCTATACCAACATGCTAATTTTTAGCTCAGATCTCCATTTTCTGTTACTATAAACTCATGCCTTAGAACCCAGTCCTCTCTAATTTGGATTATAATTATAAATTCTAAACTTTTCTTTTAATCTAGGGAACCATTGTGGCTTTGAGTTAATGAAGGCAGTGTTAAGTAAGCAGTTAGTTGAGAATTTTCTCTGCTTTATTTGTTAAGTGGTAGTATTCTTTCTTCCCTTGTATGTAACTATGGATTATATTTTGAGCAAACATATCTTCAGGTTTTTACAGTTATATATATGAGTTAATTCTAACAGAAACTTCATACTCTGTAGATATTAAGCACAACTCAACTAGAGTTTTTCTGTAAGGGAGAAAGTATTAATAGTAACCTTAAATATAATCTCTGTTCATATTTTTGAATAAAAGGTAATTTGTTTGTCTCTTACCTTTTTAATGTATAGAAAAGAGCAGTGGCTTAAAGTTTGCTAACCTTTACATGTATCTGTAACATTGCTAATTTTTCCAAGCTTTAATACTTTCAAATCCTATGTCTATCTACTAGGATATTTTCTAAGGTAGAAATTGTGGTAATTTACTGATGATATATTGCTGTTCCTTCTAACACAGATAAAATTTGGTTACATTTGGTTATAAAACTGGTTACATTTGCACTACAAGTTACTTCCAGTTTTATCTGAATACTAGAAATTTACATAAGAAAGCTAGTTTTTAAAAAAAATTATTTAAATTCAATTAATTAACATACAGTGTACTAGGAATTTCAGAGGTGAGTTTAGTGATTCATCGGTTGCATATAACACCCAGTGCTCATTATATCAAGTGCCCTCCTTAATGCCCATCATCTAGTTACCCCATACCCCCAGAAAACTAGTTCTTTAATAATGTAAATATTAAAATTTTGTCCTAACAATGAATGATGAACCTGTTTTACAGAACTGTAAAAGACTTTGAGATGATACGAGGGATGAAAATGAAACTAAATCCGCAAAATTCTGTAAGTGATGATTTTGGAACATTTTTGATGTAATATAAATGGTCTGTCAGCTGAAGTTCTTATCTTTTGACTCTAGAAGTTTCTTGTGATGTGCTAAAGGTGTGTATAATCTTGTTTCTGATCCCTGGTCTTGGTTCTGATCCTTGGGTTTGGTGAACAAAGTATTGAAATACTTGATCCATATGTCTGAGTTTGAGATTTCCAGGAAATGCAGTATTTTTTTGTTGGTTACTTGACATAATACTCACTCATGCTCATACGTATATATACACTTATAAATGTATATTAACAACATATATTGATATATACTCATGCAAAGTCTGTTTCCATTATACTGTAAGTGGGCTTCTCTGTTTGAAGCAGGCTCAGTGGAGGATTGAACTAGCAGGTGGCAATTTAACTATTACTGTTAACATTGCAGTTTACTTTCTTATTTGCTAATTTATGGAGCTCAGTTTAATCCATGTTGACCTCAAAGTATACCCCATCTTAACACACGAGCCCTCCATGAGACCTGCTATATCTCTAGCCCCATAATCCTTGTTTCAGCAAGCCCCTCAGATTATTTATTATCCCCCCCACCTTAAATTATTAAATCCTATAGATTCTACCTCCACTTCTTGCCTCTCCATGCCCATTGCCACAGCCCTGGTTGAGGTCATTGTTACTTCTCACCCAGATTATAGTTGTAGTTGCCAAACTGGTTTTCTAGCCTTCTGTTCTGGCTCTGGTTTGGACTGCTTAGCAACACGCCTAGTTCACTGTTAGACATAGGGTAGGTACTCAGCACTTACTCGAAATATGAATGAATGAACAAACGAACGAATAAATGAATGACTTGCCATCAGAGGGATTTTGCCAAAAAGCAGATCTGATCTTGTCACTCTGTTTAAGATTTTTCAATGGCTTGCTGTAATTCTCAGATTTACCTTCCTATTTCTTAGCTTTCCCACCAAGCCTTTCCTAATTTTGCTTCTACCTGCTTCTCTAGCCTTATCTTCTGCTGCCCCTTTAAGCCAAGTTAGTGTCCCTAGTTCCCTACTAATAATAGCTGTGTGATGCTCTTGTGCTTTTTTCACTTACTTACTGCTTTGCTTGCCCTTGCTTTCCTTTCTTTTGTTTTTCAATTCTGACAATCTCCTTTCTTCTGTTTTTCCATTTTCTATTCACAGTATTTATGTGCCAGCAACTATGGTAGGTAGCTTGCTGTCATTCACAAACACCGTACACAGGAATGCCTTTCCCCCTCCCTCATCTGGTTGCAGTGTGCCCGGTCTTCCAAACTCAGCTCCAGCTTTGCCTCCTCCCAACATTTCCTGACCTTCTGCTGTGATTTAAATACCCTTCTCATGGGCTCTGTTTCACACAGTGCAATGTCAGGCACGTGACTACTGTACTCTGGATGTGGAGTCACTTGTCTCTCTACTGCCTAGACCATTGTCAGCTCCTTGGTACAGGGATCCGGTCTTCCTGGGTTTAGTTTCCCGAGAGCCTGCACTCTCTGGTATGTAGCAGATAGTAAGTGGTCATCTGTTGGAGGAAATGTGTCCCAGGAGCTGACCACTTGGGGGCTAGAGTTTCAGGGATGCTGGGAGAAGGAAAGGCAGCCTGTACATGTCTTATGTTGGCTGCATTCCTTGGTAACGGCATGATTGTGGAACATGAGAACGAACACCTTGTTATTCAAGGAGATAATGTCTGAGCTGAAAATTTAAAGGATAAGTCAAAGGATAGAAGGCAGCATTCCTGGAGCTCTTACCCAGTGCCAGGTCTTCTGTTAATAGTCGAAGTGCATCAAGAAGTGCCCTTAGTGAGGCACTACTGTGTGCCCGACAGTGTTCAGGCTGCCAGGATGTAATAGGAAAAATGCGAGCAAGGTTCCTGTCCTCAAAAAGCTTACATTCTAGGGGAGGCAGATGGATAGTAAATACATCAAAGAAAGAAATATGTGCCATGTTGTATGGTGATAAGGGTAACAGGGGAAAATAATGCAGAAAGAAGGGAATGGCCGTTGCTGTTCTCTAGGGATCGGTCAGGGAAGACTTGTTACGTGAAGAGACCCTTGAGCAGAGACTAGAAGAGACGATGCAGTGCCCCGCAGCAGTGATGCAGGGCACAGCCTTCTCCGCAGAGACAGCAGCTGACTGGTGCGGTCAAGCCACTGTGAGGAGACCAATGTGGCCATGGTGGAGCCAGGGAGGGCAGGAGCAGCAGGAGCTGGGCTCAGGGTACAGAGGGGAGGGATCAGGTCATGTAGATAGAAAACGAGAAAGCATTGTGAGCAGAAGGAACTTGTCCACGCTGTACAATAGTGTGGATTGCACACTTGAACCCAGGCATTCTGACTTCACAGCCTGGGCTGTTAGTCACTCCTGTCACCTGGACAGTTTGTGGGAAGAAAGATCATGCACAGATTCAAGCTTTTCTTCCCTTCAGTATTCTGTACCAGTTGTCAAAACCAGCTGTTGTGACAGTGCTTCTTTATGACATATTTTCTTTGCCAAGATTAGAGATAATTCTCCCTTCGTTACACTTGAAATTGTTGCTTTCATTCTGGGATACACCCTAAGCTTCCTGCTTAGAGTTAGAAAGAGCTCTAATATTACCGTTAGGACCCTAATCTTACCTGCAGTATGTATTATGGATTGATACATGGGTTGCATTTTGGGAAAAATTTCAGTGTGGCTGTTTCACTCTATTTTTTTTAACTTTATAGAATCATTTACCATCTTGGACTTCTGATGTTATTAAAATGCTGACCATATTTTCTCAGTGCTCTTATTCACTTCAGATCTGGATTTTTCCAAAGTTATTACATGTCCATCATCTTGTAAAACTTCATCTTCATTCAACAGACCAGGGGTTTTTAGGCCCTCCTTGTACTACACAAATGATATGGTGCCTTTATTTGAAGTGTCCATCATCTCAAACATAGATAAAATGTTAGAGTGATCCATAAAGAGAGGAAAACTGTTATTTTGGCAATTCTCAGTCATTCCAATATAGATATTAAATACTGTCTTGGTTTTTCTGGGCGGAAAAAGAACAGGGCGCTGGTGAGATAATTCAGCAACTCCATAATCTGATATTTTTCCAAATAATTCCTGGCCTACATCTCCCTGCTGCTGCTCACCTGCATTGCTCCTGATTTAATCTATTAACGTTGACTTTTATGTTTATATTTTACATTATTTACCTTTTTCCCAAATTCCCCAAATTTATTTGTACCTTGGTACCCATTGATTACAGGAGAGTCAAAATAAAGAGTTGGGTATTTCATGAAGTTTCAGGGTTTTTATAAAATTCTTCTGATATTATAATAGGTTTACATTTATGAGCTGGCTTAATTTTTGATAAAAATTGTGAAGTAGTCAATAACTTTCATCGCAACGAGTTTTTCCATTGTAGGAATTAATGCCTTGGGATCCCCCCTACTATAGTGGTGTGATTCGTGCAGAAAGGTAAGTTTTTTTTTTTTTTTTTTGATAAATCCTCATCTATGAGAAGGAGGAGAAAAACTAATATTTACTGAACACCTTGCACATTAATTATGCAACTACTGTCCTCACTCAGTTGCCCACATTATAAGCCTATATGTTCTCAAGTCCAGGCCTGGTGCTGGCTTTGTCCACATTTGCCCACGTTTTTGATCTGGATTAAACCTGTACCTCAGTCATAGGATCATGCTCTTCCCCTCCCCCAGAACCTTTTCTTCTATGACCCATGCCATTTAAAACTTTTCAGTATCTCCCTGGGGGGTCTGGAATCTGGCTTCTCCTCTGTGTAGCTTCCAGGTTTCCTTACTAGACTGAGGGTTTTGGGGGCTGGGACTTTGCTAGAGCCCTGGTTGTCCCTTGTTTCTGGTCCAGGGTGGGTGCTCAGCAAATACATGTTGAATCATTGAAGGAATAAAGTAGTCCTTGCCATGGGGCTGTGTGATTTTCTTGCTTCCTCATTTTTATTTGAACATATTGTGGACACCTTGTCACATCTGGAAGGATTATGTGAAGTAAAGATTTAGGACCATTAGCTTGATGTGAGTACTCTTTTAGCTTCCATATTCTCTTGTGTTTATTCTATAATGGCTAACTAATAGGCATGCTTTTTCCCCTAAATGTGCCCTATTTCTGTCATTTTTATATTTGCATGTAAACCCAAGAAATACGAACACCTGTTCAAAGTGAACACATGTAGAAATATTGATGCCCCAAGTAATTTTACATACATAAAAGGATTAAAAAAGAAATCTCTGAATCTTACCCTTCAACAGATTTTTTTTCTTGTTTCAACAGATTTTTAACATTTTTCTCTTACACTTCCTTTTTGAGCTCCTCAGCTTTAATCCAGAGAGTTAAGATTGATTTAGGTAATGGAAGAAAATAAAAGCTTTGTGCCTTTTCCTCATTAAAGCTGTTGGCACATATCATGATAATAATATGGTTATTTGATTGGTATTTAACTTTCAAGTCTTACTGCTACTATGCAATATTCAGGCATCAGCATAGTGAAGGGTAGCAAATACCTTACTAAAATTAAACTTTTATTTATTTTAATGATTTTTAAAAAAATATTTGTTATAAAAGCAGAAAACAGTAACTTTTGGTGTTCTTTTCTGCATCACTGGGAGGACGTGCCCTGAGATCAGTGTGTTGAAAAACTTACCCACTTAATATTCATTCATTTTCTTCTCTTTGGCTTCTCTGTGAGATCTATGTTTCTTAGACTAATTTTACTCACAAAGCATATTGTCTCATGATACTTTGTCAGCTGTTTTTATATGTATAGTACAAATTCGGCGTGAGCCACCTTCTCTGTTACTCAAAATCTGTAATCACTTGATTATGATAAACAGTGAGTTTTTAGAATATATTAGAGCTTAATATAATTATTTCACAAATGTGTTTTAATGGCTGTAGAACTTCGGGCTTTGCTCCCTGTCTTTGCATAAAATATATAATTTCTCTTTTCAAATTTTTTCCAAGACAGATTTGGCTTGGTTGCTTGGCCAACCAAGGTATAGCATAAAGGAACACTATTTTTTTTTTTTTTATCAATGCCTTCCATATCAAAAAAGTTTTAAAAAACTTTTGACATTGGAAAGTAGTGTAAAATAAATGTATTTGTTTCTCTCTGACTTTTGCTACTGTGATTTTTTTAATGTGGTATTCCTGTTTCATGTCATCTCCCCCCCCGATGATTTTAGTGAATACCTTGGCCTTATATTTAAGTGATATTTTTATCATTTAGCTTTATTCTTTAAGTGTAGGATGCCCAAATGGTGGCTCTGTGGAAATGACATAGTATCTGAGGACTTGTAGAGCTATGCTCAATTGTAAAGTATAAGCATTAATTAGGAGTATGAGATCCCTGAGAAGTCTGATCGTAAACTTAAAAAGACACTGAATAAGGATAGTGATGTTCTCATCTTCATTTCTGCCAAAAGTACAGTATTGCAAAGTCAGTGTTGCTGACATACTCTGGAATCAGTACTTAGTACCTGTGCCCCCAGGTAGGTTGGGAGTTCTGTCTCCTGTTAGCCACAGGAACAGGGTATCACTACCCACATGGGCCGTTGGAGAGAGTGGAAACACCTGAGGTGTCATGGCTGTGTGGTCTGGAACACGTTCCCTGACATCTGGCGGGGGCCCCGATGCGTCCCTGCTGCACCACTAATGAGCTGCACATGACCTTTGGAAAGTTACTTGTCCTCTCAAACCTCAGCAAAGGTGTCTATTAAAATGGGAGTTGTAATAGTCCCTGCTTCATAGGTCAGGACTAAATGAGTTAATGTTGGTATTATTAGTACTTAAGTAATACTATTATATGGAATTGGTCTTTTCTCAACACTGTTCTAGAGGATGAACTACTCTAAGAGATGCTTTTTAAGTGTTCTCGAAAATCTTTTGAAGGAGTGATCACTTGTCCCTGAAGCCTTCTCTAAGAAAACACTCATCTAAAGTGTAACGAACATATCGAATTAGTTGTTGAATGCTCGTCAGAGGAGCTTTTAATGGTGGAACAAGAACACGAAGACAGTGAGGTCCACCTCGCCTGTGCTTCCCAGAGCATCACTGTGTCCCGGGGGAGGAAGCTGTCTCTGCCTGGCAGGACAGCTCTCTTTTGGTCACTCTCCTCTTAAAGGTCATGGAATAGTTACTGCCTTCAAAATAGAATTGGAGCCGTCATTTGTGGCTTCTAGGATCTGGTCACAGCCCACTTGTCTTTACCAATGTGTACATGCACCCCCTGTTAATCGTGGGGTCTGGTCTGCCCTTCTGGTCTTTCCTACCATGCCTCTTCCTTTGCAGTTTTCCTCAGCCAGACTAAACTGTCTGTCCCAAGTCGGATCCCTTTCTGCCTCATGCGGAGCCCGTGTCTGGCGGCTGCTAGCATTGCACTTGCCTTTCTTTGCTATCTTACCTGTGAAGTTTCGCCGGGAGTCCACGAAATGTCCAGGTCTGCCACAGCCGCTATAGATCCTGCCAACCCCATGCTTACAGCCTACAAAGTGGCACCCTGGATCTTCTAACTATGTTCTTTTGGTGTCCTACCTTAAACGTGTCTTGTCAACCATAGCTTAAAGCTCTTGAGAATAACGTGTGTCTTATTTCTTCTGTTTGCAGTAAAATGTGGCATGTACACTCTGGACCTCGGTAAATACGTATTAGTTGATAGCTATTGTTCAAGACTGTCTAAACCAGTAATTGGAAGTCCTTATGAAAAGCAGTCCAGTTTTACATTTTTTTTTTTTTTTGCAAAGAAGAATATCATATTTTTGTGAATGGCCCTTTTCATCTCTCAGATTTATTGAAAGCAGTGTGAACCTCAGGAGGCCCTCAGAATGCTCATTTGTTGACAGAGGCTCCTACCAGGCTCTTTGGTTCTTAGAGTTAAGAAATCACCAGCTATTCCAGGAACACAACATAATCTGCCTGGTATCCACCAGGGGCTTTAGTCAATTTGCTTCAGGTTCCAATACTAGGTCATTTGTTTGGCTATTAACTCAGTAAAAGAACCAAGAAAAGGGATACTGAAATGCTTCAGATGGGATTGTACGAATTGGGACTTTTAAACATCTGTTTTAAGTAGCTTAAAAGGCAAATGATTGAGTTTTGGTTTGAGGTTTCAATAATCTTGATTGACAAGAGTTGGCCAAGAAGCACAGGTGATGGATGAGAAAAGAAAGCAAAAATATAATAATTTGAGTTTGAGGTTAGAAGAAGGGAACAAACTGAAGACTGCTAAATCCTTGTTAAATTCCTCTGCTTTCAAGTAAAGACTTAAATGTGTGGTTTGACACGAAACAAAAAATAGAAGGGGCTTTCCTTGATTTGAGTTTTTCTTCAAGTTCACCCCAGGGATTCTTTTTCTGCTTTTATGTTCAGATTCATTTTAAGTTTCTTCTATGTTTGCCTAAAGAAAGGAAAGAACCTATTAGAAGTAAGATAAGAGATTAATGTGTTTTAAAACCATCAAAGGTTGATCCTGGGATATAGTGGCCTTTAAGATGACCTACAGACATCTTAAAGAGCACAGAAAAATCTTCATTTTTTTTTTCTTTCAAGTTTTAGTGTTGGAGTCCTCATGGGAGAGGAAAAGTAATTCTTTAAATTATGACAAGTATATATGCAGTTATTTTATTTAAAATTAAATGTGATTTTTGAATAACCAGTCCATTTGTGTGGCTCGAAAAGTCAAAACAACATTAAAAAGGACTCATCGAGAAATTTTGATGTCACCCCTGTCCCCTTAGAGGTAATCATTTTTAAAGTTGTTTAATGTGTCCTGGCGGTGTTTGATTTTGATTTTTTAAAAAAGATTTTATTTTTATTATTTATTTGACAGAGAGAGAGAGAGAGATCACAAATAGGCAGAGAGGCAGGCAGAGAGCTGCTAAGCAGAGAGCCCCATGCGAGTCTTGATCCTAGGACCCTGAGATCATGACCTGAGCCAAAGGCAGAGGCTTAACCCACTGAGGCACCCAGGTGCCTCACTGATTTTGATTTTTAATGCTCGATGACTTTATCTCTTTTCTGCCAATAGTGAGTATCAGTGAATCATACTTCATTAATTTTGGTGCTATTTTATATAAGGACATTATTGGGAATGGGAATTCAGTATGTTTATTCCTTGCTAAGGTATATTCTCAAAAGTTCAAGAACATTCACATAATGAGAAAGGACTGTTCTATGTTTTAAACTCTTCAGTAAACCCTGGATTTTCAAGGACAGATGACATGGGGGTGTTTCAAGATAATAAAGACTTACCTGATGTGTGAAATTGTGTAATTTATTGGCTAGTGGATGTGCAGTGAGCTGGGTGCTTTCAGTGTTTAAAACAAGAACTTTTATTATGAAAACTTTCAAAATAAGCAAAATATAAGGAATTACATCGGTAACCCCCATATATTCATCTTCCAGACTTAGTAACTATCAAAACTGTGCTGGATTTGCTTTATTTATATCTGTTTTCTCTTTTCCTTCTCCTTTTTCTTCCTTCTTTTTACTAAAGTAAACCCTAGACCTCATGGCCTTTCACTGGGACATTCTGTTATGGATCTCTAAGGAATGTGGATATTTTCTTACATCATCGCAACCCCAGCATGACCCAAGAAGTTTCACAGCAATCCATTGGCATCCTCTAGTACTCAGTCCCTATTTACATGTCCTTGATGGTATCAGGTCCATTTTTCTCCCAGGCAGCTTGTTGGAACCAGCATGGGCTGCACATCTCATTTGGTTTTTCTGTCTCCCAAGTCTCTAACTCCAGAGCAGGTCTGCGCACCTGCACACCTCATACCCTCACCCCACCTTCTTCATGTACCTGTCTGGTTGCAGACAGCAGGTTACTGGTTCTACAGATTTCCCCAAACTTCTGGATAGATGTGATTGCTTTCTTGGGGTGTCATTTTGCTGCTTCCCCCAATCTGGAT
Source organism: Lontra canadensis (assembly GCF_010015895.1). Taxonomy (NCBI): domain Eukaryota; kingdom Metazoa; phylum Chordata; class Mammalia; order Carnivora; family Mustelidae; genus Lontra; species Lontra canadensis. Next base: position 4,663,957 of record NW_022631097.1, on the reverse strand, counting down.
GCTATGCCCCACCCCCTGTTATTTTTGGTTGTTTTGTCTTACTGTTGCACTTCAGGTATGACTAACTTTACACGTTGATATACTTAGGAAGCTGAATGAGAGCCCCGTTACAAGTAGAGTTCTTGCTGCTGTCCTAAGATTTGGTACCAGTCTCTGTGGTGGGGTTCTGTCACGTGGGTCATCCTTTCTCCCTTACATCAGGTATATTGGGTCACCAGCCCATGTTTCTAGGGTGATGATAGAATCGTACTATATTTGTGAACTTCAGTTTTGACTCATCCTAACTGCAGCTGCCAGTGAACTAGGTGGCTAATCTGCACCATTAAGGAACACGGTTCTCTGATTGCTAGGAAGTTTGGCCAGAGAAGATTTCTTGCCGTTAGCCTCAGAAGGCAAGGTAGAAACAACCAAACTGGCAACTTTTTCTGATTCTTTATAAAACAGAGAGAGTAAAAGATCTTCTTTATTGTCAGCGCAATCTAATTACCTGAAAGGTAAACGGGTTTTAGTATCATTCACTTCCTTTACACCTTACCTTGGTTTAGCCAGACGAAACAGTGGCTCTCCCTGTGGCTTTAAAGACTAAACATTTAAAAATACCATCCAATTCTCACATTAAAGTCATGCTTAGTCAGTCACTCCTGATGCCAAAAACATTCTATTTCATTTTCTCCTGGTAAAGTTAGAAATGGTTGCCCCGACAGCATTTTCCCTACTCTGTCCTGTTCAGCACGCAGTCTCCCTAGCCTGCGCATGCCCTCTGGCCAGCAGGCTGGTTCCCGCCGCCTTTGCCATTTGGTGCAAATGTTCTCTCATGCCCACTTTCATTTAACCTCCTGAGTAGCACAGGCAAAGACTGAAGCCTCTGGTTACCTGCAGTTTCAGCCTGGATTCACTAACTATACTTGTGTTTTTATGTTTTCAGTAAGTTCAATGCCAAGATGTGTTTAGAAATAGTGTCCAAGTTTAATCCCAGGTGCATCAGAGGTTGAAATATAAGTCTGACTCATGGATTGTGCTTCGTAAGTACAGTGACACATTGACTTTTTTTTTTTTTTTAAAGACTTCAGATTACAACAAAGAATTCTTCAGTTGAAAATCTCTGACTAACATTTCTCTGCTTGTTTCAGTGATAGTGTTCCTGATGGGGTTTTGAGATGTTGCTAGATTCTGTGGCTCCTGATCAGAAAGACCTAATTTTTTTTTTTTTTTTACCATTTTAACATGCTAATTATAATGTGTTGTAGTTCTTGGAAAACCAAGAATTGGTCAACGCATAGGTAAGCATATTTCTAAATGGAACGAATCACAGACCATCTGTTGAGTTTCATTTAGCAGCCCTGGTGAATAACAGTCATTTTCTTCCTATTTCTTTCTGAGGAAGAAGTATAAAAGGGTTCCAGACCTGTCTTATTTCTGGATTCAAATCAGTGAAGCATCTTTACAATACACAGTAGTAAAAGTCTCTTGTAAAACTATAAGAGTTTGTGGTGATGAAAGGGATGGCAGGGAACAAAATCCTCCAAGTACACTTGAGTTTTACTCTCTTTCTATTGGGCTGTGGTTCTGATGGGCCGTAAGGTTTTCTGTGCCGCCTGTAGCACTTTTCTATCGTTCTGGGGGTCTGGAGAGGATAGAGGAGGGATTTCTTACGTGTAGTGTCTATGCCGATAAAATAATTGTGGCTGGAGATGCCATGAGCTGGTATTCACAGGCCAACGGGTGGCGCTGGTGCTGTGGCTGCCGGCCCTTGCTTGGATGGCCTCTGGCATGGGTCCTTGAGGGCCATCCTTGGTGTGATCTCACACTGTTTTGCAGGTGTCAGCTGCGAGCATGAAGGGCAGGGGCCTGCAGGGTCAGCCTGCTGCCCCGTGATTGCTGCACCTCAGGGTGCCTCAGATTGGGGTGGTAGTGCTGGAAGGCTTGGAGCTTTTCATGTCTCTTGCAGCCTTGCTGGACCGTTTCCCATTCTGGCTGTCCTTCAAGGAGGAATTGCTTCTCACTTGTGGGAGTCACGGAGGGCGTGGAGCGGCGTGCAGGTGCTATGATCTCTTTCTTGCTGTCTGAGGCGGCTGAGTCAGCTCTAAGGCAATCTTTGCTTGATCGAGCTTGCGTGCCCGATTTGCTTGAATGCCTGTGAGCCTTTGTTGGTGCTCTTTCTCCTCCCTGTGAGCCTTTATTGGTGCTCTTTCTCCTCCGTTTGGAACTTCTCCCTGATCCTTATATTGTCATCCTCTCCCCTTTGGCAGGCACAGTTAGCTACAGCTTCATCTTTGCTCTTAAGCCCTTTGTGTGCTGATGCCCCTTGTCACTTACAGTGATGCTTTATGGTTACAGTGCCTGACTCTATTTTGAGGAGTTACTGGGAACATAATAGGTGATTAATGAATATTCACTGCACTGACCCAGCCTTCTTGGCAGAATGTTGCCATAGCCTATGCACGCCCTACTTTTCTGCAGACGCCATGCCAGCATTTTTGCATGCATTATCTGATCATCAGGGGAGCCTGGGAAGTGTTATCCCCTTTTTCCTGCTTAGGAAATCAAGGCCTCCCAAAGGCAAGTAACTTTCCTGAAGCATTGAACCGGTAAGAGAGAGAGTCAGGATTTTAACTTCAGAACTCTTTCTCCTAGACTGCCTTGGACTCTTACAAACCCGTCTGGGCCTCAGTTTCCTCAAATAAAATTAAGTGATCATTTGTGCTCTTCCTGGCTCACAGAATTATGTAGGGAATATGGGAGACTCGTGATGTGAAAGTGCTCAGCAAATTAGAAAGCGCTATGCAAATGTAAGATAACAGTATCCAAACCATCACGGGGAGTGCTTCATTTAGTAATTCTAACTTTCTCATGTATCATCAATCTCTTCCTTTCTATTAACTTTTTACCCTGTGCCTGCCAAGGTGCTAAGATACCTCCCATCTATTTATTTATTTATTTACTTACTTACTTACTTACTTACTTATTAGAGAGAGAGAGAATCTTCAAGTAGACTCTGTGGCTGAGCACAGAGCCCGATGTAGGGCTTGATCTCATGACCCATGAGATAATGACCTGAGCTGAAACCAACAGTCAGATGCTTAACCAACCAAGCCACCTAGAAGCCCCTCCTGCATCTTAAAATACAAATAATCACACCCTTGGAGAGACTGTAGTCCTTGTTTTTTTCTGCCAGACCTCCCCCAACAGTGATCCACACTGGAAGCTTCCTCTTTCTAATGGCCGTGGTTGGAGTCTTAGCCCTGTCAATCTGTCAGGCTGGTCTTTCCAAGTTATCCAGCCGCCTGCCAGTCATACTGCTCAATAACTCGTTTTAGCCCTTAACACCCCTAACCTTTGAGTCTGTGACATTGCTGACTCTTCCCTGTTTCCCAAAATTCTTTCTTCCGTACATCCCCTGACTCCCTGTTCTTCTCTTTCTCATCACCCTCTTGTTTGTTTCTCTTTTCTCTTCTCTAAATTGGCAGCCTTAGGAGTGCACTCAGGGTTCTGACACCCTGAGTATGCTCAGGAACTCCTTTCCTCTCATAGCAGTTTTGGAAATGTGAGTAAAAGTGAAAGATACAAGTGTCTTCCTTTAGCTTTTGAACTTGTAACAAGTCTTTGGGGAAAGGACTTCCATACTAAGGTACAAAACAGAATCATGCCCTCAGTTCTCTTGTATGGGATCATTTTTTCTCAACTCCCAAACCATTGTGATCCTGTTACAAAGAAAACCTCTGCCCTTTTACTTACTACTTATTATAACTTTGGGGAGGTTACCTTTCTTCGTGTAAATCTTCATGTAGATCATGTAACATGGAGCTAACAATATTACCTTGCAGGATTATTTTTGCTTTTAAAAGAAATACATATACTATAAAGGGCTTAGCTCAGTGTCTTAGTGAGTGTTGCTGCCATCATCATCATCATCATCATCATCATGACTTAGGGATAAGTTTTTATTTTATAGATTCAATTGAGGGGAAATGTACATATTCGCAATATTGAATCTCCTCTGATCTTTCATAATAATGAATCTTTGTATTCTAGGTTCTGCCCTGTTTACCACTGCCAGAACAGTCTTTCCATAGCATGCCACTGCTTGATTTCTCTCTTCTTCCTCACTGCTAATCATGGCTGCTCCCACATTGTGTACATTCTCAGAGATATCCAGTAAATGGTGCAAAGTAAAGGCTTTGGCTCTATTCCCCTTCCTGGCACCCAGTAAAATGAGCAAAAAGACCATCAATAGAGCTATCCCTACATCTGTATGCAACAGGAGGACAGACGGCAGTGAAATAGGAAATGGGATGATGTGATAGTGAGAATCACAGATAATAATAGCTATTATTTAAAGTTGATAAACCAACAGATAGATGCTAAAGTATTTGAAAAAGTGACAACCGCCGGGGGGAACAACAGACTATTAACACACTGAAGTACCAGAAGGAAAAAGAAAATGCTGCCCACGGAGCCAAAGAAAGAAAGAAAGGAAGTATTAAAAAGAACGTAACAGAATTACATTGGCAAGAGTCACAACATGGACCATTTTTATACACAGTTGACAGGAATATAAATTAATACAAAGTTTATTTTGGAGGATGATTTGGAATACCTAGTCAAACATTTAAAATCTCAAAATAAAATAAAAATTAAATTAAATTTCTAAAAATATTTTTCTAAATCTCATACTTTTTTTTTTTTTAAAGATTTTATTTATTTAGAGAGAGAGTACGAGAGAGAGTATGCATGAGTTGTGGGGGAAGGGCAGAGGGAGAGGGAGAGAGAATGTCAAGCAGACTCTGCCCTGAGCTTGGAACCCGATGCGGGGCTCGATTCTTGAGCCAAACTCAAGACCCAGATATCCAACCAACTGAGCCACACAGGCGCCCTCTGAATCTCATATGCTTTGCAACAGGGTCATTTCTGCAATCTGTCCTACAGATGGACTTGCCTGGTGTGATGAGGGTGTTCATGGAAACATCATCTGTGGCAGAGACAAATTAACAGCAGGCTTTCTCAGTAGGAGAGGCAGAGTAGTGTGGGGAGGGTAGCTGTGGGTGTGTTTTCCACAGAGAAGTTAAAATCAGGAAAAACATGATTACAAGGCTGACTTCTTTTATCTTCACCATGTATGAGCAACTCCAAACAATGTCAGTGATAGGACACTCCCATTAAAAGGTGCGGCACTTACTGGCTTTGCCTCCCCTACTCTGTCCATACCCATCAGAGTAGGAGATGCGCTACAGAAGTTATAGCAGATGCTTGGTCATAGATGACTCCGCACCCGAGAGAAAGTGCAATAAAGCTCTTAAAGTATTTATTTAAATACTGTCCCCAAATGGACAGTATTTCAAGTTACACTTTTTTTAAAAAAGGAAACTGTAGATTAATATGAATGGTATGATCCTATTTGTATTATAAATATATGTATGTGTGTGTATATATATGTGTGTGTGTGTACACACATTTATTTGTGCATGTATGCACACATACATACATAAACCTTTTTGTACAAATAGAATCAGGATACCCAAGTAAAATGGTTAGGAGTGGTTACCTGTGGATGTTGGGCATAGTGAACCAGGGGATATTATTTGAGACTTGTCTTTTCAAACAGGGAATTTATGTTACTTTCTAGCACATTTTTTTCTTACTCATTTCAAATTAATACCATTTGCTTTTTAGCATTCATAATAATTTATAAAGAGTTGAAGTTGTCTGTAGAGTATTATATAAACATATTCTGTACTTAAATTTTTTTCTCCAAACTAAATTGTCTTTGTGAATTTTACCTGAATACACTTGCAGGTAAGTCAGTACTTAAGTCAGTTGTTGTTAGCTTTACTATGTTTCTTTTCTATAAACATAATTGAAAAATATACATGTTTATTATAACCTAAGAAGGTTTGATTTTAAGAACTAGATTCTTTTTATTCTCTTTTATTTATTTTTTCCCTTTTTCCTTTCTTTATGGAGTTAAAATGCACATAATACAAAATTTACTATTTTAGCCATTTTTAAGTATACAGTTCAGAGGTATTTTCATTCACATTGGCATGCAGCCTTCCCCTCTGTCCATCCCCTCTTTTCATCTTGTAACTTTGAAACCCTGTACCTCTTAAACATTCACTCCACATTCTCGCCTGCCCCAAGCCCCGGGGCACCACCATTCTCCTTTCTGTCACTATGATTTTGACTAAGTACCTTATGTAAGTAAAATCATACAATGTTTGTCTTTTTGTGACTGGTTTATTTCATGTAGCAAAATGTCCTCCAGGTTCATCCCATCTTACAGCACATTGCAGAATCTCTTTCCTTTTTAAGGCTGAATAATAAATAATCCTGTGTGTGTGTGTGTGTGTGTGTACACCACATTTTATGTATCTGTTCAGTGGTAGATGGGCACTTAGGTTGCTTCCATATTTTAGTTTTTATGAATAATTCTGGGAACATGGGTGTATAAATATCTCGTAGAGAAACTGCTTTCAGTTCTTTTGGGTGTATACCAGGAAGTGGAATTACTGGACCATAGGGTAATTCTATTTTTAATTTTTGAGGAACCTCCATACTGTTTTCCACAGTGGTGACACCATTTTACATTCTCCCCAAGAATGCCCAGGCATTCTAGTTTCTCCACATTCTTGCCAACATTATTTTCTGTTTTTTTTTTTTTTTGTTTTGTTTCCTGATAGTGGCCACTGTAATGAGTCACTCATACCAGGTGGTATCTCATTGCAAATATTGATGCAAATGTTGATGTTGAGCATCTTTTCACGTGCTTACTAGCCATTTGCATGTCTTCTTTGGAGAAATGTCAATTCAAGTCCTTTGTCTATTTTTGAATTGGGTTGTTTGAGTTTTAGTTCTCTTTACATTCTGGATATTAATCCTTTATTAGGCATATGATTTGCAAGTATTTTCTCACATTCTGTAGGTTGTTTCTTGCTGTAAAGATGTTTAAAATTTTTATGAAGCCCAGTTTGTCTGTTTTTTGTTGTTGTTGTCACCTTTACCTTTGGTGTTATATCCAAGAAACCATTGCCAAATCCAGCATCATGAAGCTTTTATCCTATATTTTCCTCTGAGAGTTTTGTTTGTTTTAGGTCTTTAGGTCCTTGATCCATTTTGAGTTAATTTTTGTATATGGTGTTAGGTAAGAGTCCAACTTCATTCTTTTGCATGTGGATATCCCATTTTCCCAGCATCATTTGTTGAAAAGACTGCTTACTGAATGGTCTTGGCACCCTTGTCAAAAATCATGTGACTATATATGCAAGATTTTATTTCTGCACTATTGTATTCTGTTGGTCTATGTGTCTGCCTTTATAGCAGTACTACACTGTGTTGATTATGGTATCTTTGTAATAGGTTTTAAAATCAGGAAGTGTGAGTTCTCCAATTTTTTCTTTTTTAAGATTGTTTTGGCTGTTTGGGATCTCTTGAGATTTCATGTGAATTTCAGGATGAGGTTTCCATTTCTGTAAAAAAAAAGTCATTGGGATTTTGATCGGGATTGCACTCAGTTTATAGATTGCTTTGGGTAATATTGACATTTTCACAATATTAGGTCTTACAATCCATGTGCGTGGGGTATATTTCCATTTATTTATGTCTTCCTTAACTTTTTTCAGCAGTGTTTTATAGTTTTTATTGTACAAATCTTTCACTTCCTTGATTGAGTCCTAAGCATTTTATTTTTTGATGTTATGGTAAATGGAGTTGTTTTATAATTTCCTCTTAACATTGTTCATTGTGTATAGAAATGCAGCTGTTTCTTGTGTGTTGATTTTGTTACCTTGCTGTTTTGTTGAATTTATTAGTTCTAATATATATAATTTAATTATATATTATATAATTTAATTATATAATAATATAATTTTATATAAAGGAGTGCATCATCTGTAGACAGATAATTTTACTTCTTCCTTTCCAATTTAGATGTCTTCTGTCTTTCTTTCTTTCTTTTTTTTTTCTTGCCTAATTACTCTGGAATTTCCAGTACTGTGTTGAAGTGGTAAAAGCAGGCAGCCTTGCCTTCTTTCTGATTTTAGAGAAAAGTTTTCAGTTTTTTGCCATTGAGTATGATGTTTGCTGTGGGTTTTTTATATTTGGCTTTTATTATGTGGAGGTAGTTTCCTTTATTCCTATTAATTTTAGTGTTTTTATCATGAGAAGGTATTGAATTTTGTCAGATGCTTTTTCTGCATCAGTTGGGATCATCATGTGGGATTTTTTTCCTTCATTTTGTTGATGTGGCATATTGCATTGTTTGATGTTCAGATGTTGAACTATACATGCATTCCAGAAATAAATTCTACTTGGTTGTGGTATATGATCCCTTTAGTGTACTGTTGAGTTTGGTTTGCTCATATTTTTTTGAGGATTTTTACGTCAATATTCATCAAGGATATTGGCCTTTTCCTTGGTGATTTTCTTTTCTTGTCATGTCTTTGGCTTTGGTATCAGGGCTATGCTCACCTCATAGAATGTGTTAGGTAGTATTCCCTCTTTACTTTTGGGGAAAAATTTAAGAGGATTGGTATTATTCTTTAAATATTTGGTGAAACTCATCAGTGAAGCCATCAGGTCCAGGGCTCTAATTTGTTGGAAAATTTTTGATTCCTGATTCAATCTCCTTACTATTTATAGGTCTATTCAGCTTGTCTGTTTCTTCATGATTTAATCTTGGTAGTTTTAGTGTTTCTAGAAATTTGTCCATTTTTTGTAGGTCTTCCAATTTTTTGATGTATAGTACCCTCATAATTTTCTTTTGTTTCTATAGAATTGGTCATAATGCCCCCACTTTCACGTCTGATTTTGGCAATTTGAGTCTTACCTCTTTTTTTCTTAGTCCATTCAGCTAATGGTTGTCAATTTTTTGATATTTTTGAAGAACCAGCTTTTGGTTTCATTGATTTTCTTAAAATTCATTTTTCTGTTCTCTATTTCATCTATCTCTACTCTTATCTTTCTTTCCTTCCTTCTGCTAGCTTTGGGATTAGTTTGTTGTTCTTTTGTCTAGTTCCTTAATTTGTAAAATTAGGTTGTTGGTCTGAGCTCTTTCTCTCTTTTTAAATGTAAGCATTTATAGCTATTAATTCTCCCCTTAGCATCACTTTTGCTGCATTTCATAAGTTTTGGTATGTTGTGTTTTATTGTCATTCACCTCTAAGTATTTTCCAATTTCCTTTACTATTTCTTCTTTGATCCATTGGTTGTTTAGAAGTATGTTGTTTAATTTCCACAGTTGGTGAACTTTTCAGTTTTTTTCATGTTACTGATTTCTAACATCATCCTGTTGTGGCCTGAGAAGATGCTCTTTATGATACCTATTTTTAAAAAAATCTATCAAGACTTAATTTGTGGCCTAACATATGGTCTATCCTGAAAAATGTCATGTGTGCACTTAGGAAGAATGTGTGTGCTGGTATTGTTGGGTGGAATGTTCTGTGTATAACTGTTAGATCTAGTTGGTTTGTTGTGTTAAGTCCTCTATTTCCTTATTTATCTTATGTCTTGTTGTATCCATGATGATGAGTGGGTTATTGAAGTATCTGTTATTGTAGAATGTCTGTTTATTTCTCCCTGCAATCCTCTCCATTTCTGTTTCATATATTTTGATGGGCTGTCATTGTGTAAATGTTTTTAATTGTTATGTTTTCTCACTCTGTTGAACTGTTAATTAACATTTGTGTCCTCCTTTGTCTCTTCTATAACTACTCCTATGCTCTTTTGGTTACTGTTTGTATGGAATATCTTTTTATGTTCTTTCATTTTCAACCTGTCTGTGTCTTTGGATCTCAAGTGACTGTGTTGTAAATAGCATAATTTACATTGTAAAGTACTGGTAAGAAAGGATTTACTTCTGTCATTGTGCTATTTTTTTTTTCTGTATGGCTTATAGATTTTTATTTCTTCATTTCCTGCATACCTGTCTTTTTTTGTGTGTGTTCAGTTGATTTTTTTGTAATGAAATGTTTACATTCCTTTGTAGTTTTCTTTTGAGTATATTATATAGATATTTTCTTTGTGGTTGCCATGGGGATTACATTTAATATCTTAAAATTATAACATTTTAACTTTAATTTATAGAAGCTTAATTTCAGTAACATAGTGAAAGTGCTCCTTTACAGCTCTGTACTCACCCCTTTCAGTTAATATCACAGAATTATACCTTACAGATTGTGTGTCCCAAAACATAAACCAGTAATTCTTTGAACTGTGTTGGTCTCCTTGATTATGTAGAAAACAAGATTTAGAATTACTAACCAAAGTTACAGTAATACTAGATTTTATATTAATAATTGTTTTTTCTTTAATTGGTTTCTTAAATGCTATAGAAAACAGAAAGTATAAAGTATTATTATAATAATAATAGCTTTTGTAATTGCTCATGTATTTACCTTAATTGACACCTTTATTTTTACATATGATTTCAGTTACTGTCTAGTGTCCTTACATTTTACCTTGTAGGACTCCCTTGATCATTTTTTGCAGAGCAGGTCTAGTGGTCATGAACTCCCTCAACTTTTGTTTATCTGGGAATGTCTTGATTTCTCCTTCACTTTTAAAGGGCAGTTCTGTCAGATATAGGATTCTTGATTTTTTTTTTTTTCCCCCCGGTAGCACTTTGAATGTCAGTCCACTGTTTTCTGGGCTCCAAAGTTTCTGGTGAGAAATATGCAGAAAATCTTATTGAGTATACCTTGTATGTGATGATTTGCTTCTGTTGCTGCTTTTAAGATGCATCTTTTATCTTTGGCTTTTGAAAGTTTTATTATATCTTGGTTTGGGTGGCTTTGAATTCATTTTTCTTAGAGTTTGTTGAGCTTCTTGAATGTTTATATTCATGTCTTTCTTAATATTTGGAAAGTTTTCAGCCATTTTTTTTTTAAGATTTTATTTATTTATTTGACAGAGATCACAAGTAGGGAGAGAGGCAGGCAGAAAGAGAGAGAGAGAGGAGGAAGCAGGCTCCCTGCTGAGCAGAGAGACTGATGTGGGGCTCGATCCCAGGACTCTGGGATCATGACCCAAGCTGAAGGCAGGGGCTTTAACTCACTGAGCCACCCAGGTGTCCCTATTTTTTTTTTTTTTTAAGATTTTATTTATTTATGTGACAGATCACAAGTAGGCAGAGAGGCAGGCAGAGGGAGAGGGGAAAGCAGGCTCCCCACTGAGTAGAGAGCCCAATGTGGGGCTCAATCCCAGGACCCTGGGATCATGACCTGAGCTGAAGGCAGATGCTTAACCCATTGAGCCACCCAGGCGCCCCCAGCCATTATTTCTTAAAATATTCTCTCTGCCTCTTTTTCTCTATCTTCTCCTCCTGAAACACCCATGATATCTATGTTGGTCCTTTTTATGGTTTTCCACTAGTCTCTAGGCTCTCTTCACTTTTCTTCAATCTTTTTTCTTTCTGTTCATCAGCTTTTCGTTTTCCTGTTTTAGTGTTATTTTCTAGTCCAGCTTCTTTCTTCTGCCTGCTCACATCTGCCTTTGAATCCCTTCTGTGAATTTTTCATTTCAGGTATTGTCCTCCCTTTCATCTTCAGAATTTCTTTTTAGGTTTTTCTGTCCCTTTATTGATATTTTTATTTTGCTCACACATTGTCTTCTTGAACTTCTACACCTCTTCCTTTAGTTTCTGGCCATCCTTAAGGTAGTTGTTTTAAAGTCTTTGTCTAATATATCTGCCATTCAGTCTTTTTCAGGGACAGAGCTGTTGAATTATTTCTTTCCTTTGAGTGGGCCATACTTTCCTGTTTCTTTGAATGCCTTGTGATGTTTTTATTGAACACTCCCCCAGCATTTTCTGGGTGTCATGTTATTGCTTTAGTTTATTGTTTTTGTGGTTTTGATTGTTGTAAGCTGTCTCTGTGCTTGGGATCAGCCCGAGGTGTGATGTCTTCTCAGGTCTTTTTGAGCTTTTCCTTGGACATGTGCACTTTCTAATTTTCCTCATAGATGCAGCTGTTTTTGAATATTTTGATGTCTGGTTTTAAAAAGGGGAAAAGTGAAAAATGAAGAAGAGAAAAAAAATATGAGTCCTTTACATCTGGAAGTCACTTGAGCTGGAGCGGGGAGGCTCGGAACAATGGAGGGAGTTAAAACAATGGCTGACTGCCTCTCACACCTCTAAAAGCAGAAGTAGCAATCAGCTATCAGAGCACAGATCCCCCAAATTAAGGGGACAGAGCTCTTTTGTGCCCACCCTAGTCCTATAAGCTGTGTGTAATCTGCTTCAGGAATAGGTGCACAGCTGCCTGCCATGAGGCTGCGGATGGGCTAGGTAGACGCTGCTGTCCTAGGAGCTAAAACTAACCACAATTTACACTCCAGGCATTCCCCTGGAAGCTGAATGCCTTCAACAGACTCCAGAGTTCCAAAATAGTTACATCAGACAGATTCTACCAGTGCAGTTGTCTAGGTGGGGAGACAGATTACTGATGCTTCCTTCTTGGCATCTTCCCAGAATCCTCTATTTTTTGTTTTGTTTTTATAATTATTTTTATTATCTAGCAATAAAAACTGAGTTATGTTTTTAAATCAAATTTTCTAGCTTTGAGAGCTATGTGGTTAATTTTTCTTCCTATTTATTCATGTTCTGCCTATGGTTTGACTCTGACATTTTTATTTTATTCTTTAAGGTCAGTCCAGCTTGATTCAGTAGCAAAATAGATAAGTGAGTTACCTATTTTTCGCAAAACAAAGTTCTGGTTTTATTATTTTTTTTTTTATTTTATTTTTTTTTGTTCACCCAAACAAGTATATTTTGAGTGCTGATGAGATGAATACTGACCCTCAAAAAGGTACCTTCTAGTTACCCATAATCTTTATGATGATTAATCTATTGTACAGATTTGTGCTGTGTAACCTAAAAAAGGATCTTTTTTAAGGCCATTAAATTCAGATGGTGGCTACTATATTAGGACTATTTCCATTATCACTGAAGGAAATCCTGTTTAAACTAACTTATGCAGAAGAGAGAGCTGGTTGACTCATGTAACTGAGAAATACAGGGGTAAAGTTTGGAAGCATTTGCAACCTAGGGGTATAGAAGTACTTAGATTGGCCAGGCCGAGGTCCTGTGCATGTGGCTGTACCTGTAAGGTCTATAAGTAGTCACTGCTGTTGTAACACTTGGAAGAAGGGTTCTGTAATCAGGAGAACAAAGTGCAAATAGGTGTCATTGAGCTCCTCCTCCTCTTCTTTTCTCCCTCATTTTTTATTGAGAACTTGCCCCGTGCACTCTTCTGAGAATTCTGTATGTATCATTTCACCTGAAATCTTGCAACAACCACATGAAGTAGGTATGGTTATATCCATATTTTCACAGATGGCCAGACTAAGACATGGTAAAGGAAATACTTTGCTTAGGATCATGCAGCAAGTGGTATGTTTCAAACTCAGGCCTATTAGTTCCAAACTGGTGCTCTTAATCAGTACTCTTTCTTTTCCCCATTCCATGAATTTTAAAAATATGCTTTACCACACATGGTAATATTAGCCTACATTCTAGAAAAAGGCACGTACATTCTATCCAAAGTCCCATCCAGGTAGGGCTCATATAGGCAAACTGGGCAGAGCAGGAAGCTGCTTCCCAGGGAGTGTATGGTGGTGCTGCTGCCTTCTTCCCTTTGTTTTGAAGTCTTGTGTTCTTCTGGTTTGCCTGTGCTGCTTAGAAGCCCAGTTCCTCCAGTTGGTCTGTTTACCCAGACCCAGCCAGTTCTCTGGACTCCTAGGGTCACTTCCTTTCCTTAGATGATCTTAGTTCTACATTGTGGTTCCCCATGGTACTGTCTGGGATGGCTGTGGGGTGACTCCACTGGGCAGGTCTAGTAGTAGCCTTGACATTCCTGATTTTTTCACCCCCTAAGAATGCATATGTTTATTGTTCACTTTTGAATATCCACTGTCCTAAAATTCAAAAACAAAGAGACTTCTGACCAAGTTTGAATAACAGGAGCCAAATTTACCTCCTGCATGTACAACTAAAATCAATCTCATCAAACCTATGAGACAGTGGTGTGCAGATGTAGTGAAGCTGTCACTGTAAGCCCCCGATCCCTGCAAAAGGGAAAAAAACCCAAGTGACCTTACAATGGCCCCAGCTCTGTTCGTGGAGGAACTTCCAAATTATAGCCAAGCAGTGGGGCCTGCAAGTGGAGCACCGTAGTCTCCCTGGGCAGAGCCATTAGAACTGGGCGGCCATGGAGGCCAAGGACCTGCAGTCCAGAGAGGGGAGCGCTGCATGGACCACAAGGAAAGAACCCTCTGAAAAGAGCCAGGGACCCATCACTGCGGCTTGCACAGGGCCATGTGTTATTCATGTTCCCACCAGCCAAAGTAGAAAAAACTTGATAATTTGTGGAATAACAGGTAGAATCCTCAGAAAGGTACTGCCTCATGAGTAGAACAAAATTAGGCCTAGACTTATCATGGCTCTGGTCCCTTTTAAAAAGAGGGCCTCTCTCAAGTATGGTTTCTTAACAGTGGCGCTGGTTTTGTTTTTTGTTTTTAGGTTATAGGTTTATAGAACAATTGTGTGCAAAGTACAGAGAGTTCCTATAAATCCCCTTTATCCTCTCACAGTTTTCCCTGTTATTGACATCTTTTATTAGTGTGGTACATTTGTTACAATTGATAAGATCATATTATTAACTCAAGTCCTTAGTTCACATTAGGGCTTCCTCTGTGTTGCACTGCCTATGAGTTCTGACAAATGTATAATGGGAGGGATCCACTATGACAGTGTCGTACAGCGTCATTTCACTGCTGTGACAGTCCCCGTGCTCCATGTCCTCATCCCTGCTGCCTCCTCCCGCTCCCCCATCCCTGGCAACCGCTGATCCTTTTACTGTCTCCATAATTTTCCCTTTCCCATAATGTCTTGTAGTAGGAGTCATAGTGTGTAGCCTTTTCAGATTGGCTTCTTTCACTTAGCAAAATGCATTTAGGGTTTCTCTATGTCTTTTCATGTTTTGGTAGCTCATTTCTTTTTAGTGCTGTTAATTTTGTTGTGTAGAATTTAAAAAATGTATTTTTTTTTAATTCATTCACTTGTTCATTGTTTATTTATCCATTCCCCAACTGAGGGACCTCTTGGTTGCATCCAGGTTTTGACAATTATGAATAAAGCTGTTGGGAATATTTATGTGCAGGTTTTTGTATGGACATGTTTTCAACACATTTGAGTATATACCAAGGAGTGTGATTGCTGGATCGTATGATAGAAATATGTTTAGTTTTAGAAGAAACTGCCAAGGTATCTTTTAAAGTGGCTTGTATCATTTTGCATTCCCACCAGCAATGAATGTCAGTTTCTGTCACTCTACATCCTTGCCAGCATTTGGTGTTGTCAGTGTTTTGGATTTTGGCAATTCTGATAGGTGTGTTGTGGCATCTCATTGTTGTTTTAATTTGCATTTCCCTGATGACATGTAATGTGTAGCACATCTTTTCATATTCTTATTTGCCATCTGTATGACTTCTTCAGTGTGGGGTTTAGCAGACCTTTTGTTTACTTTTTTATCAGGTTGTTTCTTGTCTTGCTGTGGAGTTTCAAGAGTGTTTTGTATGTTTCAGATACCAGTTTTTATCAGATATGTGTTTTACAAAGTTTTGCTTCTAGTCTGCAGCTTGTCTTTTCATCCTCTTAACAGCGTCTTTTGTAGAGCAGAAGTTTTTAATTTTAATGGAGTCCAATTTATCAATTCCTTCTTTCATGGATTGTGCTTTTGATGTTATCTCTAAAAAGACATTGTCAAACTCAAGGTCACTTAGGTTTTCTCCTGTATTATCGTCCAGGTGTTTTATAGTTTTGTGTTTTACATTTAGGTCTACGATGCATTTTGAGTCAATTTTTCTGAAAGGCATAAGGTCTGTGTCTAGATTTACTTTTTGCATGTAGGTGTCCTGTTGTTCTAGCACCATTTGTTGAAAAGACTATCCTTTCTCCTTTTTAGTATCTTTGTTCCTTTGTCAGAGATTAGGTGACTGTATTTGTTTGGGTCTACTTCTGTTCCATTTTTCTATTTGTATATTCTTTTGTTAATTCCACACTATTTGGATTACTTGAGCTTTTTTTTTTTTTCTTCAATATTGTGTTTATTCTTTTGGGTCTTTGCCTCTCATATAAACTTTAGGATCAGTTTGTCGAAATCCACAAAATAATTTGCTGGGGTTTTGACTGAGATTGCAATCAATCTATAGATCACACTGGGAAAAGTTGACAGCTTAGCAATAGTTTTCCTATCCACGGTCTTGGAATATCTCTTTACTTATTTAGATCTTTGCTTTCTTTCATCAGAGTTTTGTAGTGTTCCTCATATAGATCTTGTTAATTTTTACAGTTTTATTTTTTATGCAAGTATAATTAACATACAGTATTCTATTAGTTTCAGGTGTACAATATAATGATTCAACAGTTCTCAGTGCTCATCGTGATAAGTGCATTCTCAATCCTCTTTATCTGTTACACCCATCTTCCAGTTTTTTTTCTCTATATTTAAAAGTCTTTTTTTTCAACAATAACCAAACTGTGCAAAGAGCCCAAATGTCTATCAACTGATGAATAAAGAATGTATATAGACACAATGGAATATTACTCCTCCATCAAAAGAATGAAATCTTGCCATTTTCAGTGATGTAGATGGAACTAAAGGGTATTGTGCTACGTGAAATAAGTTAGACTGAGAAAGACTAATACCATGTGATCTCACTCATATGTGGAGTTCAAGAAACAAAACAGATGAACATGTGGGAGGGGGGAAAAGAGAGGGAAACAAATCACTAGAGACTCTTACAGATAGAGAACAAACTGAAGGTTGATGGAGGGAGGTGAGTGCGGGATGGCCTAGATGGGGCTTGAGTGGGTATTAAGGAGGGCACTTGTTATGATGAATACTGAGTATTGTATGTAAGTGATGAATCATTGAGTTCTACTCCTGAAACCAGTATTTCACTGTGTGTTGACTAAAATTTAAATGAAAAAACAATAAAAAAATAAGTCATTTTTGGTCTGCCTCTTTTTTGTTTGTATGTTTTGTTTTTTAAATCTGACATATGAGTGAAATCATGTGGTATTTGTCTTCTTCTGACTTTTCACTTAGCATTGTATATATAACCTCTAGGCCCATGCATGTTGTTGCATATGGCAAGATTTTATTTTTTTTTTATGGCTGAGTAGTGTTCCATTACACACACACACACACACACACACACACACACCCCTATATATATCTATATATATACATATACCTACATACATATATATATTTATCTGTGGATGGATGGATACTTCTATTGCTTCCATATCCTGGCTATGGTAAATAGTGATGCAATAAACATGGAGCATATATATTTTTGAATTAGTGTTTTCATTTTCATTTTCTTTGGGTAAATACCCTGTAATGGCATTACTGGATCATAATGGTAATTCTATTTTTAATTTTTTGAAGAACCTCCATACTGTTTTCCACAGTGGCTGCACCAGTTTACATTTCCACCACTAGTACACAAGGGTTCCTTTTTCTCCACATCCTCATCAACGCTTGTTATTTCTTGTGTTTTTTATTTTCGTCATTCTCATTGGTGTAAGGTGATGTCTCATTGTCGTTTTGATTTGCATTTCCCTGATAATGAGTGATGTTGAGTATCTTTTCATGTATCTCTTGGTCATCTATATGTCTTCCTTGGAAAATGTCTATTGAGGTCCTCTGCTCATTTTTTAATTGGATTATTTGGGGAGTTTTCTTGGTGTTGTATAAATTCTTTATATATTTTGGATATTAATCCCAATAATATATAATGCATTATGTATATATTTTGGGATTACCTTGATCCCAAAACCAGGCAAAGACCCCATTAAGAAGGAGAATTATAAACCAATATCCCTGATGAATATGGAGGGTAAAATTCTCAACAACATCCTAGCTATTAATAGGATTCAACAGTACATTAAAAGGATCATCTATCATGACCAGGTGGGATGCTCTAATTAAAAAAAATATGTTTTTTTTCTCATTACTTTGGATTTAATTTGTTCTTCTTTTTCTAGTTTCCTATGGTATAAGCTTAAATTACTGACTTTAGATCTGTCTTCTTTTCTAGTATATGTATTAATTGCTTTGACTGTTCTTATAAGCATTGCTTTCATTGGATCCCACAGATTTGTATAAGTTGTATTTTCATTTTCATTTTATCCAAAATATTTTAAAGTTTTGCTTGAGCCTTCTTTTACCCTGTGTTAGTGAGAAGTGTGTTGTTTAATCTCTAAATACTTTGGTCTTTTCCAACTATCTTTCTGTTATTGATTTCTAGATTAATCCAGTTGTGGTCTGAGAGCATTCATTGTATGATGTCTGTTCTTTTAAATTGTTAAGATATATTTTATTTCCCACAATGTGGCCTCTCTTGGGTAATATTCCTTGTGATCTTCAGAATAATGTGTATGCCACTGTTGTTGGATAAACATTGCCTGGATGTCTATTATATTCAGTTAATTGTTGGTGCTCTTCAGTTCAACATGTCCTCACTGATTTTCTGCCTCTTGGATCTGCATTTCTGACAGGTGGATAGTGAAGTCTCCAGCTATAATACTGGATTCGTCTGTTTCTCCTTGTAGTTCTGTCAGTTTTTACCTCACGTATTTTGATGTCCAGTTAAAATGCATTAAGGGTTTTATGGACAGTGAGGATTGTTATGTCTTTTTGGAGAATTGACCCTTTTATCATTGTGTAATGCCCATCTTCATCCTTGATTACTTTGTTTTCTCTGATGGCTGCTCTGATTGGAATTAATGTAGCTATTCCAATTTTCTGTTGCTTAGTGTTGGCATGGAATTCCTTCTCCCTCCCTTTACTTTTAATCTACCTGTTTTTACAATTGAAGTCAGTTTCTTACAGACGACAAAGAATTGGGTCTTGTTTTTCTCAACTTCGCTGACTATTTTAATTGTAATATCCAGACCATCGATGTTTAAAGTGATTAGTTATATAGTTGGGTTAATATATAGCATATCACCATGTATGAATAACACAGATTTCTGTTCTTTGCCCTTACACTTTCTCCCTTTTCTTTAATTGTCTTCCACTCTTCTTTTTCTGCCTTATGGTTTTATTTGAGTGCTTTATATGACTTCAGTTTTTATCCTCCCTTTTTTCCAGTTTTTAAGCATTTGTCCTGACGTTTACACTCTAAGTCCATCTCAGATAATACTGCACTGCTTCATGGTTTGTGCAAGTAGCCAGTACTTCTGTTTAGTTCCTCTTAACATTGCTCTCCTGGATTTCACTTATCTATAACTATAATCTCCTCATACATTGTCACTATTATTATTCTGATGAAGCTGTTATGCATTAGGTCATTTAAAAATAAGAAATAAAAAGATTTGCTTTTTTATCTTCCATTTATTCCTTCTCCAGCACTCTTGTTTTCTTCACATAGATCCAAGGTTCTGACTTCCATCATTTTCCTTCTTGAAGAACTGTTTTTAGCATTTCTTGCAAGTCTACCAGTGAGAAATTCCCTCAATTTTTGTTTGTTCAAGAAAGTCCTTATTTCTCCACCATTGAAGGGTAATTTTGTTAGAAACAGAATTCTAGGTTTGTGGGTTTTTCATTTCAATTCTTTAACTATTTTCTACCATACTCTTTTCTGTTGCATAGTTTCTGAAGAGAATGTAGATGTAATTCTTATTCTTGTTCCTGTACAGGTGAGATGCTTTTTTTCCCTCTCCATCTTCTTTGGAGATTTTTTTCCTTGTCTATGATTTTCTGCAGTTGAAATATGGTATTCCCAAGTGTGTTTTCCACCCTGCTTGGTGTTTGTCCTTCATTTGGAAAGTTCTCAGCCATTATTACTTCATATATTTCTTCTGTTCCTTTCTCTCTCTATTCTCATTCTGTAATTCCCATTACATATACATTTCATCTTTTGTAATTATCCCACAGTTCTTTGGGTCTTCTCTTCTTTTTCATTCTTCTTTCTCTTTGCATCATACTCTTGAAAGTTTTTACTGACATTTCTTCAAGCTCACGGATAGTTTCCTTGGTCATGTCCAGTCTACTGATAAGCATTTCCTTTGATTCTTTTTTAGTTCCCCTCTCTCTGTTACATTACCCATGAATCTTGTGTTTTATTTTTGTTTGTCTGTTTGTCTTTTTGTTTAGAACCCTTGGCATATCAATCATAGTTGCTTCTGAGCTCTCAGTCTGGTTATTCTACCATTTCTAACATACATGAATCTGGTTCTAGTGATTGTGCTGTTTCTTCAGACTGTGCTTTTGATCCTTTATTGTGACTTGAAATTGTTTGATTTAAGTTGGACATGAAGTACTCACCAGCCGGGAGTTAGTTAGTCTGTGTTTCCTTTGGCAGTAGCTGTGGTGTCGGAGGCTGAAGTTTTTATCCTTTCCCGACCCCTCCCGACCCCTTCCTACCTACCTACCTACCTACCTACTTATGTCTCTGATGTTGTATTTGGGTTTCTCTGGGAACTTGTACTTAAATAAGATCTGACATGTGCAGTTTTTCAGTTGTATTCACCTGTTATTTTATAGGATCCCCATTGCTGTGATGGTGAAGGGGGGTGGGAAGGATTCATTCTAAAGTTCTGTCATTAGGTCTCACTCAGTCTGTTATAGAGCTGGTGCCCCTCAGCTCTGACTTTTGTAAGTGCTTTTCAGTTCGCCTTCCCTGCTTTGATGAGACGGGGGATTGGGTTGGGTATTTCTTTCTTCTAAGTAAGTTAGGCTCTGGTAAGACAGTTTCTTTTGAGGGCAACCTTGTTAAGAATAGCAGAATGCTCTGGTGTATTTCAAAATGGCTGTTTTTTTCCTTCTCCCTGTTGGAAGCATTGAGAGAATCTTTCTCCATCTTTACTGTGAGAACCTGGTAGGGCTCCTGGAGGTAAAATTAAAATGTGGGGGACTCCCCCCCCTTAAACTGGGCCTCCCTGGAGTTTTTAACTCTCAGATTTGTTCACACTTAGCCTCTAATTTGTCAACTGTAGTTTAAATTTTCCTACCTGAGTGCTAGTCCACACTGGAGAGTTCTGTAAGTTGTGATTCTCTGTATTTGCCTGCTTGTCTTTACATATTTGGGGGTGGCAGTTTGCTCTGTGACCTCAGCTCTCTGCTGGGTACAAGAGGAGGCATTGACTTTTTAGTTTCTTGAGGATTTTACTTCTTAGGATGGAATAATGCCTTCCAGGTTCCCTATATGCTGAAACAGATACCAGAAGCCTCCATTTTTTCCTGTTTTTACAACGTATTTTCTCCCCCTTTTCCATGATGTCCCTTTCTTTCGTGCCCTAACAGCTCTGACTTTTCCTCTCTGTCTTCCTTTTTATCTCTTCATCTGGAAGATCGCTGCTGGCCCTCTTTTCACACTGTACCACCCTTTTCTAGTAACCCCTCTCCTTCTACAGCTCTAATTAACACCTGAGCAATGAAAACTCAGTCTTAACTGAGTGTCTGACATCTTATGGGCACTTCACAGTCCGTGTCTTCAGAACTGAATTTATTTTCCGTGACTCTTCTTTCTCCCACAACTACACCCCACCCTCCTTTCTTCTCCCACAAACATACCTGTTGGGTTGGTGGCTCCAGGAATGCAGGAGGAACAATAGAAATGACCGCTGTGCCGCCATCTTCCAGCCCCCTTCCCCCTCTTCCTCAACCCTTGACTATCCCACCAAAAGGATGTATGGCCAGGTCATGCCTCCATAGGTAACCCGATATCTATGCAGGAAACAGAAGTATCAGGACCCTCCACCCCATACCCTCCGATCACCAAATACCCTACCATATATGGATGTGAGCCCATGCCCTGCCTTGGCCTGATAAAGACCCCCGCCGACTCCCTCCCAGTGCGACTTCCCCGACTCCGCTTTCCAGAGTCACGGAACCTCGCTTGAGGGTGCCCACCTCCTCCCGGCGTGACTTTCCTGGCTCCCCTTCTCCTGAGCCCTGAAACTTCACTGGAGATGCCTTTAATAAATCTTGCCTTGTGCCTATCTCATCTGGTGTCGTGTTTATCTCACCTATAAAACCTTACAATACCCATCCTCCCTTCTTTTTACCTGCTTAGCGCTCTGATTAAATGACTCTGCCACCCCAACCATTTGGCTCAAGCCAGAAACCTGTGTATTGTTCTAGACCATTCTTCCTTACACAGTCCTGCAACATTTCATCTCAAAGAGAAACAACTTCATACCTGCCTCCTCATCCTTGATCCCACTGCCTTTGCTTATGTTCAGACCCTAGTTTACTGTCTGTTCTCCCTGTCTCTCCTGCATTCCTCCCTCCACACTGTCAGCCTTGCAGTGTTCCAGAAAGCATCAGATTGCTTCTCTGTTGCCTACAAAAGCAGTCTTCCATGTCTCCCGCTCTGTGAACAATCCACTGAGATTGTGGATATACTGCATTAGAAATTTTGCTCAGATTTATTTTTATTTCAACTTGTAAAAATGTATCCTTTTTTTTTGCTTTTAAAATGTAGTAGAATATAATTTATAAATATATATATAAATATATATATAATATACATATATATTAAGTTTAATAGTTAAAAATTCTTTTAATGATTTGGCTGCATAATGAAGAAGTTGATAGACCACATGCCTACAATGTGAAATCCCAATCCCTCAGGTTTATGTGTGAGGCCCTCTGTTCTCTGGACCCTGCCCACATGTGTCTAGACTCCCCTCCCTCTCTTTTCCCGCTGATCCCCTCCATCATGAACTGGCTCATATTTAGCCACTGGTTTAGGAGTTTCCAGGCTGTTTCATGACTTCACACTGTTGCTTCTCCCTGGAATACCCTTATTACTACTTCTCCCTGCCCTTAATCCTTATCCCCACCCCACCCAGCAGACTCCTGTTTCTGAATTCCTTTCTGACCCCTTCCTGTTTCTACCCTCTCTTCCATAAGGGAAGTCATCATACCCATACCTCTTGCTGTCCTGCTCTCTGTGTCCTTCCCTCAGTCCTCTGGCTGTGTCTCTAGTGCCAGCTCTGCTGCTACTCCAGGAGGAGACCAGAATTGTCTGTCCACCTCTCTGCCTCCTTCACGGTGAACTCCTCAGAGAGACACGCCCCTCGTTCCTTACCTCCAGGAAGCAGTAGGCTTCTTCAGAGCCTGCACGAGTATATGGATCCCTGAGCGAAGACACTGAACTGCTGACAAGTATCTTTCACTAGTGAGATTCTGTTTTTATGAAAAGTTGATCAGGAATTAAGTTGTAAACTTGTGGATTTCGGTAGTCAAAATTTCTTTTGTGGTGTAATTTATCATGCTCACTAAATCCAGTCATCCATGTAGTAATAAGCATATGTTTGTCTATGTTTTGCATCAAAGTTTATATGTATTTTGTTTTTATTTTAATTAATTAATGTTTCTTGAAGTATAGTTGGCACACAATATTATGGTAGTTTGCGGCATCCATCATAGTGATATGACAAGTTTATGTGTAATGCTGTGCTCGTCGCAAGTGTGGCTACCTTCTGGCACCCTAAGTATATATTTTGTTAATTCCAGAGAGTAGAAATAGAATAAGCACCTACAATTACTCTAGAGCCATTCTTTCTACTGTGGTCATAAAGTTTGGCCTGACCTAGTGACTCAGAAGTGACCGTTCACATCACATATTCTGGATGTGGTTTTGGCTTATGTTGGAAGAGGGCATAAAAAGCCATTTTTGAATGAAGAATAATTAACCGTGCCAGTACGTTATGCTTTATTTAAGGTATTTAACTGTAAAACAGATGAGTTAAGATCGGATTGTCAATGTTTCAGAGACTTTTTCCATTAACAAATATTTTACTAGAGGTAAGATTTAAATTCACTTAGTATGCTTCAGGACTTGAGTTTGTTTACTATTTATGTGATATAAGACATTTTTTTTAAGAAAACAACATACTTCATATTTCATTATTGCTCAAATATCTCATTATTGGTCAGATTCTGTCTGTAGGTATGGATAAAGGAATGTGTGTGATGTGGGTAATTGAGATAGACGGGTTGTTTAAGTCAGCACAAATAAATAACTTGCGAAGGATGAAGTTTAGGGAATGGTGTGTCTACCTTAATTACTCATTACTGATACTACTCTTATACTAAGAATTACTACTTACCACTCTTACTGCTCAGAATAATTAGATTGCCTTTCTTCTGAAAATCCCTCAAAAGATAGAGATGTACCTTTTTGTTTTCAATCCTTTGTTTTACCTACCATGATCCTAAATTTTAAATGAATAAATTGAAATAAACAAAAATGCTATTGAACCTCTCTTCTTTCTTTAGGTATAATATTGAGCCCAGTTTATATTGCCCATTTTTCTCCCTTGGAGCATGCATGGAAGGCCTAAATATTTTGTTTACCAAACTGTTAGGAATTACGTTGTATGCAGAGCAGCCTGCGAAAGGAGAGGTGTGGTGTGAAGATGTTCGCAAACTGGTAAGCATTCAGTGAGTGTAGAGTTGCACTCCTTTATCTCTAGGGTTTGGTAATCAAGTTAATAGCAGTTTTATCCTTAAGGCAGCTTTGCCATGATGGGAGCGTGGCTCACCTTACTTCTGTTTCCTGGAGAGTCCAAGTCATTGCTTCTGACTTAAAAAAAACTCATTTTTCTCTAAAATCAACTGATAGAAACATATACTAACAGAGTGAATTCTCTGAAAAAAATTTTTTTTAGGGACTTGACAGAAAGTTGAATCTTTGTATGTTGACAAATTCTGGTTAAAGAGAAATTTGTCATTACTTTTCATATTCCTGCAGTGCTCAGTGTCCCTTTTGGTTAATTCCAGAATTTATTACATCTGTCACTTTTCTTTTCTTTTTTTTTTTTAACCACCTTCCCATCTTGTAGGAGCTTATATTTTATAATATATTGATTTATATCCCGTGTTGTGTGACCTCAAGCCTGGCGTCCACCCCTTCTCCTATTAGGACCCACTTTATTTGAGATATCAATATGTTCATTTTTTCTTGATAAGATTATGAGGATTTATGGACTTACCATCACAAAGGCTCTGTGTTGCTGTGACTCTGTTTTCCCTTCTGCCTATATGCATACCACACTATTTCAAGGGAAGGAAGATCTCTGATGGTCTCCTGGCTGTGTTCTGTGAGAGTGGAATAGGCATGGTGATAGAATTGAAGGGTAGAGTGGGAGCACGCTTTATCTTATCACCGCACTGATTACCTGATAATCTGTGCCTTGTGTACTTCACAAAGTGGTGGAGACTGATGGAGTGCAGAGATAAACTGGTGAGAGTGAAAGGACAGAAGGCAAGTGATGAAAAGCTTTCCCCATTAGAGTATGAGCCCACCAGGCTTCCCCCACTAGAGTTCGAGCCCGCCAGGCTTCTGCCGCTGTGGGGTGTGGGCCCCATGTGTGTGGGGCAGCACTCTGCCAGTTTGGTTAACTGCTTTGCCAGTTGGGTTCACTGCTTTGCCAGTTTGGTTCACGGCTGGTATCTGAATGCCTTGATAAATTCCAAACACCTACCTGGTGCTTAAGAGATACTTGTTGAACTAACGAATATATGCCTGCACGAAGTTGTAGTGCATAAAGCTGAGGTTCTCTGTGGCAGAATCCTCAAGTTGTGACAAGACAAAGGAGGCAAGCTGGAGGCCAGCTGTTGAGCTCTCCGTGAGCCGTGTGTCTTGTATAGGCCCAGTTTGAGGGAAGAGCACAAATAACATTACTGTTCTTCAGCTGAAGCCAGAAGCAACCTTCTGTTAAATCTGAATTCAGGGGTTAGCGTTTGGGGGCATATATCTACATTTAGATCTAAATTAAGTCAAGCCAGCCTTGTTTCCAGGTGTGTGTGGGAGGTCTGTGAACAGTCTGAAGAGCTGGGTTTGGTCTGCGTGTTGTGAGGCACTGGCAATCGGGACAAAGGTCTCAAACAAGAAGGGTCGCCTCTCCTGGACAGAATCCCTAAATCAAATTCTTCTGAGAGATGAGGGGACAATAGATAATTTATTTTTAGATCATGTGGGATGTAGAAAGTAATGAAATGTCTGTAGTTATGGCTATGGATATTTTATATTTAGATTCTTGTCAGGGATGTGTTTCCACTTTGAGAGTTTCTGATGGCTTCATTCATCACTCAATGCAATTTTTTTCTAGGCTGTGGTTCATGAATCTGAAGGATTGTTGGGGTACATTTACTGTGATTTCTTCCAGAGAGCAGACAAACCACATCAGGTGATGCTTTATGTGACTTTATGTTTCCATAAAAGTTACTTTATGTGGCTCAGTGTTTCCAGGACTCAGTTTCAATTTCCCCATCCAAACAATGAGAGAGCTGCCTCAATGGGTTATTGTGAAGAATAAGTGATACAATGATGTGAATCTCAGCCTGTTAGAGAAAATTACTCCAATTTTCCCCCTTTGTGATAGAGTTCATTGCTTCTGAGCGATAAAGACAATAGATATGAGATGTGGAAGGGATACAGTAAACATTAGCATCCCTCCCCTGAGTAGCTCAGCGTCTGTCCCCTTCCTACTTGCTTGTGTACAGTTATGAGTTAGAGCATGTGGATCTAAGCTGGTATAACATCACCTCAGTACATATTTATGGAGTGAATGAATGAATGAGTCAACACAAGCGCAAGGTGGTACTGGTGTTTTAAAAAAACTTAAAAATTCTAGCAAAATAAAAAATATTAGGAAAAAATGTCTATAACAAAATAAATAGAAGAATGGAATTAAGGTAAATTTGAACTGAGATGTCTTGGTGTAACTTTATATTCATTGAAACTGTTTCTTATTCTTCAGATCACCTAATATGCTCTTCTCTGGTTATGGTTTCTGATTCTTCCAGGATTGTCATTTTACAATCCGTGGAGGCAGATTAAAGGAAGATGGAGACTATCAGCTCCCAGTTGTAGTTCTTATGCTGAATCTTCCCCATTCCTCAAGGAATTCACCAACTTTATTAACTCCTGGAATGATGGAAAATCTCTTCCATGAAATGGGACATGCCATGCATTCTATGCTGGGTCGTACTCGTTACCAACATGTCACTGGTGAGTCAAAAGAGGGGACTTCTGTTTAACAACCATCTTCTAAAAACTTGTGTTTTATTTTAAACTGGAGCAAAAGGCACTTTATTTAGAAAAATCTGATCATTTAACATTGTCAGGTGGTTATTTTTTGTAGGTTGCCTCACCTTGTCCTTCTAGTTGTTATTCAACCAGATCATTTGACATCTTTCTGCTTCCTTGCTAACGGTTCTGGCTGAGGACTGTCTCACTTGTCTTCTGAGTTTGTACTTTCACATTTTATCTTATTTCGTATGGATTCGAAGTTTTTGGCTATATGTGTTGGAATAAATATGTGTCTCCTTAGTACCTAGCATAGAGTTAGTGAGTAAGTGAAAGGATATTGCCTCTTTTTCTCCAAAATCAGTTAGAATACATATGAAAGCATGTTGAAAAAATATTTTCCTAAGCTTTCCCCCTGTATAAGATGACAGTTTTTCATGCTGGTGTGTGGCCATAGTTGATGATATTATATGCAGACTTTCTTCTTTGTTGTCTCATCTTTGAATCTTAAGCTCACTATCCTATATGGTCAGCTCTAGATCACCTGCTAAATTGCTTTCATTTAGTTATTTGTTAACTAACTTTGTTTACGTAATATTTTGGGGGAGAAGAAGATACTTAAAAAGACTATAGATGAGCTGGACAGAATCATAAAATGTCACCAAAAAGTTCTTACAGGATTTGTCGCTTTAAGTTATTTTAAGTTTCAAATACAGCTTTTTTTGCATTGGCTTTGCTATAAGAAGCAAACAATGGTTTTTAAAAAGGTACTTTTAAAACAAATGAAGGGTATGGATGAAGAAGAAGTGGTATCTCTTTATACTATGGAACAGTACTGAGCCATAAAGAATGAAATCTTGCCATTTGCAACAACATAGATGGAGCTAGAGGGTAATATGCTAAGTGAAATAAGTCAGACAGAGAAAGACAAAAGGCAGATGATTTCACTTAATTGTGGAATCTAAAAAACAAATGAACAAACAGACAAAAAGAAACCTAACAGATTTTTAAATACAGAGAACAAACTGGTGGTTGCCAGAGGGGAGGGCATGGGAGGATGGGCGACATAGGAGAAGGGGATTAAAAGGTGTTAACTTCCAGTTATAAAATAAATAAGTCAAGGAGATGAAAAGTATAGCATAGGGAATAGAACAAACAAACAAACAAAAGTGAAGGATAAAAGCATTTGGTGGGAGAATTTGGTAAATTAATACAAATGGTATATTAATTGTAAGAATGTTTTAATTTGTGTCTCATGTATAACCCAGAATAGCCAAGGATGGATTTGTTTGTAGAGGGTTTGAGCCATTGCTTTACAAGGTGTTTTATCCAGCTGTGCAAATATTTTGTTTTACTTTTGATATATAGGAAAATATATGGGATTATAATAAACTTTTCTGCAAATATGTGCAATAATTTTATAGAAGTAAAATATTGATTTAATGAATTTAATCTTATCATAGTTCATCAGAAGTGCAAATAAAAGTTTTAAAAGAGTACATAAAAAGTAAGATAAATATTGTTGATTTGATTCATGCCAACTCTTTTTCTTTCCCCCCCGATTTTAGGGACCAGGTGCCCTACTGACTTTGCTGAGGTTCCGTCTATTCTGATGGAGTACTTTGCAAATGACTATCGAGTGGTTACCCAGTTTGCCAGACATTATCAGACCGGGCAGGTAGGGGAGCTCTACAGTGGTGCCGTCCTCTGCGCGATGGCGGTCAGCTTTCCTGGACTGCTGCGTAACATGCAGCTCCTCAGAACTGTCACCCTCTCTCAGCGCCAGAATCCTCCCACCCTATTTTATTTTTTTGCCAACCAGTATGATCACTGTGTTGAGAGATAGCTGTTCTTTATTTTATGCTATGTCCTCACCCTGTTAGTTCTCACAACCATCCCCTGAGGAAAGTGCTCTGTTCCTGTTTTCCAGAAGCGGAAACAAGCGGACTCTGTAGAACAGGCTTTCAAACCAGCCTCGCTTCAGAAAAGCAGTGGTCTTCCCTCTTTCATTTATGCTTCTGAGTATTTGTTCTCTTGGTTTAAATTTTTCCAGTGTTTTGTAAAGCTGAATGGCCTGGCCATATTTTCCCATCATGGCTTGCACAAGAGGTCTGAAAATTCCTTGGCTTCAGGGTTTCAATTTCAATATTGGATTTAAAATGGAAGTTTAAAGAGTTTAAAATTTTATAAAGCAGGAAGACAATGAGAGATTGCTTGTAACGAGTTGACCATAACCATGACTATCAGTGTAGTGCAGTGTACTGTCCACATGTACTTTATGAAAGATCTTCTTTCCCTTCTGAGAGAACTCCGATTATATAATATCACATAGGTTAGTGTTTCCCCCCTTAGACTCTATCTCCTTGAGCGCAGGTGTGAAATTATAGTCATCTTTGGATCCTCAGCACTTAGAATCCTGCAGTACCTAAGAAGTACTAAAAAGAAATTATAAATGAAGGAATGAATGGAATCAGAAGAAGTGCCAAACCCACCTTTATGTACGACCCTTTTTCTAATGTGATTTGGTCATTTCTGATTTTGGGGCCTTGATTTCATCTAACTGTTCTTGTCAACTGTAGAATAACAGAGGAGTTTCTGGCTAACTAATCTGACTGGGTCTTCATCATAATCTATCTCCATTATTAAGGTGACAGAATTGAGAAACTGGTGATCCACTGGCCATGTGTCCATTAACCCACAGAGATAACGGGGCCAATAATGGAAACATGAGCCATCAAATAATAGCACAGGCTGCCCATGGGTTCACATTTTGGGGGGACCTGACTAAGTCCCTCCTTTGGTGCTTGCTCCCCTGTCCCCCTGCGCCTGTTGTAGGGGAGGAGAGCACACTGCACGTTGGGTCAGAGCTACACACACAACGCACAGGACCATAAAGGAGAGCCGTGAACTTTGCCGGGGGTGCCGAGAGAGGGTATGTGCGGGAAGTGCTGGAGGAGCCAGGTCTGGAAAAAATATGTAAAGGGGGCAGTTTGCCAGTTGGCTCTCAGCAGCCCCTTTCCATCTCATTAAAATATATTTATTGAGAACACGGAGGACATACATAGTTCCTTCGGTCAGGAAGTAGTTACTGAGTTTTTATTATGTACCAGGCACTGTTCTCAGCATCTGAGAAATAGCCAGGAGTAAGTGAGACAGTGTTCTAACACTCAAGGTCTTTAAATCTCAGGGGAACTAAGAGCTGAAGACAAGGTTATTCCAGTCCAAAGGAAAAGGCTGTGAAGTCATGGAAAAATCTCAGACCATGGCAAGATGCTGGTAGTGGTAAGAGCAGAAGGAGGAGAAAGGGGAGACAAAAAAAGACACTGGAATGTTCTGGTTTCTAGGGTTTGCTCCCAGTCTCTTCAGTCCTCTTGCGCCTACACACTTTTTAATCCTAGCTCATGTACTAGACCACTTTTTTGTGACTTGACTAGTTTTTCTTGGCAGTGTTTACACTGAGCTTTGCTATGACACTTCCTCTTGGGAGTTGTGTCTGGTCCTCTTGGCTCTCCGACAACTCTGCCCCAACCCATTTTCTCATTAGCCTTTGGCAGACAGCTTCCTTGGGTTCCATCTTTGAACTCCTGTCCTCGCTCAGCTCTGAGCAGGGCTTAAGTGAGGGCTTGCAAATATGTAGTGAAGTGATGGTGAGGGCCAGAATGAAGGCAATGGCCGTGGGGGGCCTGGAGAAACAGAGTTCAGGAGCTATTGGAGACTTCATTGGAAGGATTTGAGGCTAGTTGAATAAGAGAGGTGAGAGAGGGGAATCAAAGATGGAGGCTCCATGAAGAGCGAATTCTGGAAGAGGTCCAAGTTTGAGGAGGGAAGACGCAGTTCTTATTTGGCTGTATCCCTGGGGCTGTTAGTAATACAACTCTGAAATCCAGAATCAAATAGAACCTGCAGTGTGTGGCGGCAGTTGGCATGGAGTTGGCAGTTAAAGTGTGGCCCGTGAGAGAATAGCAGGAGGCATCTGGAGAACCCGCATCACAAGAAAGGGGCTGTCTGAGGAGCTTGGATTTCTAAGGGGATCTAACACTGAGGAGAACACACAGAGGTCAGAGTTACTACAGGAGTGCACCCTGAGCCTCTCAGAGTCATACTTAAATCAAAAAGTGAAATCTTGGCCTGAAATTCGCCACAGCTATTAAAGTCAGTTTTAAAAATGTTATCTATTTACAGAACAATCAGAGGAGCAAAGAAAGGCAAGAGCCACTGCTTGCAGGATAGTGTAATGTCCCAAAAAAGGACAGTTGTTATTTTATTATGGCATTCTTCCATAAGAAGAGCCATTGTTGAACACGAGAGTTTTAAGAAAACAATATTAAGTCCAAAAATACACTTCACACTAAAGGAAACAGGAAAGAAACAGTAAGCTGCTTTGAATTAATTCAAGTTTCAGGCTCACAAGGCATGTCCAGTGGGCTAAAGGGCCTTACAGACACAGTCTCTAAAGAATTTAAAATAATTTTGTGATTCCTATGGAGAACAGAAAGTGCCAGGAGGCAAGGAACGTGTGAATGCCTTGAGTTTCACAAAGGGCTTGCCTCTTCTTGTCACTAATTAAGATACCAAGTGGCTAGGTGACTTCA
The DNA here is from genome assembly GCF_010015895.1 of Lontra canadensis. Lineage (NCBI taxonomy): Eukaryota > Metazoa > Chordata > Mammalia > Carnivora > Mustelidae > Lontra > Lontra canadensis. Next base: position 4,632,317 of record NW_022631097.1, on the reverse strand, counting down.
TTTTAAGGGCAGTTCTAGCCTTAAGGACAAGGAGTTAATTCCCTAAAATCCAAGGCTTTGTAAATAAATGACATTAAAGCTCGTAAGAAGAATAACAGGGTTACATCTTCATGCTTCATTTCCTATTCCACTACATATATTAGGAAAGAATTTTTGTTTTACCGTCATCTGGTGTATTCCAGAGAACTGTCTGAGTAAGGATAATGTATCAGTGACTTATTAACACCTACAAGTATTTTATCTGAACTGGAGCATGGCATAGCCAATGAATTCCTTGTGGTCGAGGAATGAGAAGTATGCTTATCAGATTTGCAGAGGCCGTACAGCTGTCAGAGATAACAAATGCCAGAGGTGCTCATTCCAGATTCAAAACTGTCTTGACAAGCGACAACATCAAAGTTGAAGCAGAGTTTCTTGTCAATTAATCTTAAAATTAATAACACGAGTGGAGGAGGAGTACAGACTTGGTAGCAGCTCATGTGAAAAATTCCCAGGTTTTTGGACACGGTAGACTGAACCCGAATCTATAGTCTGATGGGGTTTCCCCACTGATCTCCTTCTGGCTCAGGCTACGTTAGGGACCTGTGCCCTCTGAGGAACTGAAGGTTACTGTCGCTTTTCTCTTCTCAGTGCTCCTTCCTTCCCACCTTGCGCCTAAACCCTTTCCAGTTGCTCCCAGTAAGTGGAAAATTATCTGCCGGTGGCCCCACACTTCTGGAAGCATGGTTCTTATTCTCCCTTAAACACTCTAAGGTGCAACTTATTTTTAGCTGTACTAAAAATAATGTAAAAGTTACCATCTGAACCATGTTCTAGTGTGCCAGTCAGTGGTACGAGGTACATTCTTAATTTTTGCTCCTGTCCCCACCATTCATCTCTAGAACTCTCTTCATCTTCCAAAACTGAAGTTCTGTCCCTGTTAAACAACTCCCCAGATCTTCTCCTCTGGCTTCTGGCAACCACCTGTCTACCTTCTGTCTCTATGAACTTGACTACTCCAGGTACCTCATATCAGTGGAATCCTGCAGTATTTGTAACTTAGCATAATGTTTTTAAGGCTCATCATGTTGTAGACTCTGTCAGAGTTTCCTTCTTTTTAAAGGCTGAATAACATTCCATTGTATGTATAGATCATACTGTGTGTGTCTCTTCATGCATTGATGGATACTTGGGTTGCTTCTGCCTTTTGACTATTGTAAATAATGCTTCTAGGAACATGGTTTTACAAATGCCTGCTTGAGTCTCTGTTTTCAGTTCTTTTGCATATATACCAAGAACTGAGATTGCTGGCTCTTGTAGAAATTCTATTTCAAATATTTTGTAGAGCCACTACGGAGTTCTCCCCAGTGGCTATATATTTTACATTCCTACTTTGTGCACTGTTGAGCACAAGGTTCCCATTTTCCACATCCTCGTCAACACTTGTCATTTTCTGATATTTTGATAGTAGCCATCCTAATAGGTGTGAGGTGGTGTCTCATTGTGGTTTTGATTTTCATTTGCCTAATGACTAGTGATGTTGAAGATCTTTTTATGAACTTCTTGACCATTTGGATATCTTCAAAGAAGTGTCAGTTCAAGTCTTTCACTCATACTAAAATTCAGTTGTCTACTTTTTTGGTTGGGGTTTGTAGGAGTTCTTTATGTATTCTTAATGTTACTCCCTGATCAGATATATGATTTGAAAGTATTTTCTCCCATTCTATGGGTTGCCTTTTCAGTCTGTTGATTGTGTCCTTCAATGTACAGTTTTTAATTTTGATATAGTCCAGTTAATCTGCTTTTTCTTTTGTTGGCTATGCTTTTGGTGTCATATCCATGAAATCATTGCCAGGTGTGATGTTATGAAGCTTTTCCCGTATGCTTTTTTCTAAGAGTTTTATAGTTTTAGAGTCTTATGTTTAGGTCTTTGATTCATTTTGAGTTAATCTTAGTAGATGATGCAACTTTTTCCCCTCTTATTTTAGTAATTTTGAAACATCTCTTGTTAGTTATCTATTTATTTAATGGCCCCCCTCCCCATCTATTATAAAATCACAGGTACATTTTTTTTCTTTTTGAACAATCATTTCGTTCCTGGATTCAAGGAAATAAGATAGTCTTAGCCACTACCCCAAAGTTAAAAATGCTAAGCATTTCCATAATGTAGTCTAAAAGCCTGATGCTTGACTCTCATCCCTATTTATCCATATGAGGAAACTAGGCTGTCTCTGATTTTCAGATTATTTGGAGTACCCAGAGTTTTTCTCATTGTTATTATACAGGCAGGGATGCAGATCAAATACCAATATCACACCACCCTATTTCCCTTCAGCAGTATCTGTCTCTGTCCCTTTTTGTCCATAGTTTCCAACCAATAATCTCTAAACCCCCTTACTCCCCACCATCCCCCCACACACTTGCATTGTTCCCATTTTTTCCTATAATACCCCCTCTGCATATTATATGGAGCAGGCGGCAAACTCAGTGTATTTCAATTGTACTTGAGTATTTTTGTTCATTGTGGGATTCCATGTTCGGTAGTAACATTTTTGAGCTAGAAAACATTCTGAGGAGTGGCCTGCTGCACTGGTATAAAATTAGAAACCATCTCATATTAGGAATGGTGTAAGACTAGAAAAAAGAAACTGCAGCATGTTGTATAATATCTGAAGGATGCCATGTCAGAGTAGAAAATGTAAATGTTCTATGTCATTCCAGAAAAAAACCAATGGTACTGGTAAAATAGTGGATGGGGATTATAATGGAGCTGGTTTCCGTTCAGTAGATTCTTCTCATGAGTGATTAGAAAGGAAAAGCCTCTGAAAGTAATAAACTTTTAATTTAATACTTAATGTTGCAAAATAACATTTGTAGAATGAGCAGCTGTGAAACCGCCATCCAACTTAAAAAGTAAAACATTACCATATGCTCCTGTCTGGAAGGACAGCCCTGAATTCTCACTAATTTTTGCTTTAAAATATTTTTTTGCCACATGAGTTATTTATTCTTAAGCAGTATGGTGTTTAGTTTTGTTTTTGAGCTGTGCAAAAGTGGTATTACACTGTTTGTAATCTGCGATTTGCTTTCTCCAGTTAAATGCCTGAAGTTCCTCAGGAGTGCCCTGTAGCTCCAGTGTATTTACTTTCAATTCAGTATAACATCTCATCATTTCTGAGGTCATTCTTCTGTCGCTGGGCACATGGCTTCTTTCAGGTTCTTGCTAGTTCACACAATTCTGCTGTGAGCAATTTTATACCTTGTATTTTCATGTGGAAGCCTACAGTTGCTGGGTTTATAGGGGATGTCTGTTTTTAAGTTTATGTGATAATGCCAAATTGCTTTTCAAAATACTTGTACTTATTTGCCCTCCTCCCAACAATGGTTGCCATCACACCACAGCCTCATCCACATCTGATATTGTCAGAGTCTCAGTTCTGCCAATTTTGTAGTTAAGAAATGCAATGCTCTTGTGGTCTTCATTGGCAACAGTGTTCCATGGCTACTTTGAAAGTTGAACAGCTTTTCATGGTTTGTTTGTTTGTTTGTTTTGCTTTTCATGTTTTTATTGTTTGTTTTTGTTTGCCGTCATACATTTTTCTATGTGATGGTTTACGTTTGTCTTATTGATTTCTCCCCCTTCTTGATATGATAGAACAATAACCCTGTGTTTCTCAGTTTATGGCTTGTCTTTTCACTTTCTTTAGGGTATCTTTTGATGGACTTAATTCCTTCATTTTAATATTGTTGAATTGAACAATCTTTTCTTTATAGTTAGTACTTTTTAGATCTTATTTGAGACATATTTGTTTCCTTGAAAGCCATAAAGATATTCTTCTGTTTTCTTCTGAAAATTTTAGTGCTTTTTCTTTATTTTTAGGTCTTTATAATCAAATTATAAATCTGTCTGTATTTAGTATAAGATGGACTCCAATTTCCTTTCTTCTCTGTGGATAGCTATCGTCCCAGCACCATTTGTTCTTGCTCCAAAGATCCATCATGAAGCATGTACTCACTATATGCAATGATCTGTTTATGGGATTTTTCTTTTATTTCATTGTTTATATTGTCTGCCCTGATACCATGCTGTTTTATTTTTTTTAAAGATTTTATTTATTAGACAGAGAGAAACACAGTGAGGGAAGGAACACAAGCAGGGGGAGTGGGAAAGGGAGAAGCAGGCTTCCTGCTGAGCAGGGAGCCTGATGCGGGGTTTGATCCCAGGACCCCGGGATCATGACCTGAGCCAAAGGCTGCTGCTTAACAACTGAGCCACCCAGGCGCCCCCCATGCTGTTTTATTATGGCAGCTTCACCAAAGCTTTCCCCATTTGCTCTTCAGAAATTTCTTGTCTATTCTTGGGTTTTTGTGTTTATTCATATACATTTAGAACTAACTTACCTATATAAAAAAATGAGAAGAGTTGGTTCGATTATTAAATCTATGGATCAATTTGGAGAGAACTGGTATCTCTCCATATTGATCTTCCAGTGCATGACTCTGATGTTTCTCCATTTGTTAGGTGCTTTAAGTCTTTTAGTAAAATTAAAATTTTTTTTTCCTAAGGCGCAACTTTTGCTGCACTTAATCTTAGATGCCCTAACTTTTGATACTATTATAAATAGTATATTTTTAAAATTATATTTCTAATTGTTGCTAGTGTTTAAAGGAACTATTTATCCTTTTTTCATATATAGATTTCATTTCCAGACACTTTGCTAAACTTTCTTTTTATTTTGCGTAACTTTTCAGTAGAACTTGTAACCTTTTTTAACCTGTTACTTCTGCAAACAGAACAATTTTATTTTTCCTTTTCAACTCCTTTATCTTTTTATTTCTCTTTCTTGCCTTGTTTCACTTACCAGAATCTTCAGGACAGTGTTGAATTGAAGCTTTTATATGGGCATTATTGTCTTTATCCTGGTTTCTAAAGGAAATGTTTTCACTGTTTTACCACAAAGATATTTGCTGTAGATTTGGTGGAAATCTCAGGAAAAGGAAATTCCCTCCTATTTCTGGTTCCTTTTTTTTTTTTTTTTAAATCACTAGTGGGTATTGCATTTTATCAGATTGTATGTGTGTGTGTGTGTGCGTGTGTGCGCGCGCATCTTCTCAGGTAATTGGGCTGTTCTTTTAATTTAATGTAGTGAACACTGATGTTAATGTTAAGCCATTTTTGCACTGCAGGATTAAGTAGGCTTAGTCCTGAATTATTATTATTTTTAACACAGTGCTAGCTTCAGTTTGCTAATGTTTTTATACAGAGGACTTTTGCATCTGTATTTATGAGAGAGTGACTTGTGAATTTTCTTTGTCCTCTTGTTCTTTGCTTTGTTAGTATTAAGAATATGCCATTTCGTAAAATGAGTTTCCTAATGTTCCTTTTTTCCCCTTTCTGTTCCTTAGAAGTGCTTTTATACAATTGTAATAATCTGTTTCTTGAAACTTTGTCAGAATTCATCTATAAAATCATTCAGGGTCTATTATTTTCTCTGTGGGAAGATTTTTTAAACGACTGATTTCTTAGTTCCAGGAGTCTTTGGGCCTTCTTTTCTAAGCTTTACTAAGTTGTAATTTTCTAGAAATTTACCCAATTAATCCAAGTTTTCAAGGTTATTGGCATAAGCCAATTTACAGCATTCTTTTATCCTTCAAATCCTGCTAAATGTGTAGTTATATCCTTTTCATTCCTAATATCATCCTCTCATTTTTTCTCTCTTAATCTAGGCCAAGGTTTGTCTTTTTAGTATTTTCAAAGAACTTAGGCACATTTTATTTATCCTCTATATTGTTCATTTTAGTTCACTTAGTTTCTGTTTCTGTTTTTATTATTATTCTCTCCTTCCTCCTATGTTTGTATCCCTCAATTAAGCTAGCTGGACACTAAACTAATTCAGTTTCAGTATTACCTAATATATCTGTTTGAAGTTTAATGCTATAATTTTAAATTGTACCGATGCGTGCTTTAGCTGCATGCCATGCTTTTCATAGAAAATATTTCTAATGTTGCTAATTTCCATTGTAATTTTCCCTTTGACCACCGAGTTGTTAGAAATACAGCTTAAAAGTTTTAAACTGTGCAGAGGACTTATTTATGTTTTTCTTATTAATAGCTAAGTAGTCTACCCAGTATTGGTTCTTTGTAGGTTGTTGGTATTTTATGGCTTCATGAGCCGCCAGTTTTTTGGGAATGTTGTTTTTGTGCTTCATTTCAGTACATTGTGTATTTTCTAATCGTTGGGTCTGGGGTTGCATACGAATCTGTTGTTAAGTCAATCTTGTAATTGTGTTCAGATTTTTAAATTTTTTTGAACTAGCAAAAAGCTGTGAGAGGTGGAAATCTTCCAGGATGATGGATAGATAATTTTTCACCTTAGTTTTACCTAATTTTTTTTTAAATTAGGACTTTATTTAGTTTTTGGTTCCCAGCAACACTGAGGAGATGGTGCAAAAATTTCCCATATACCCCCTGCCCCCACACAGGTGCAGCCTCCCCCATTACCAACATCCCCCAGCAGGGTGGTGCGTTTGTTACAGTTGATGACCCTGCACCAACATATCCTCATCACCCCAAGTCCATAGTTTACATTAGGGTTCACCCTTGGCATCATACGTCCTGTGAGTCTAGACAAATATATAATGGCAGGTATCCATCATGATGGCCTCATACCCAGTATTTTCACTGCCTTACACATTTTTCTCTCTTTTTTAACTCCATGTATTTTGAGTAAATTTTTTTTAGAGGCATAAACAGAGTTCTTCTCTTAATCTTTATAATGGTTCATCTTAAAGTCTATTTTTTCTGATAATTTTGCAACCTAGTTGTGTCCTATGAAGGACAGCTGGCTGGCTCACTCAGCAGAGCATGTGACTCTTGGTCTTGGGGTTGTGAGTTCAAGCTCCATGTTGGGGATAGAGATGACTTAAAGATAAGGTCTTTACAAGAAAGAAAAATATGGGGGGGGGGCACCTGGATGGCTGGCTGTTGAACATCTGGCTTTGGCTTAAGTCATGATCTCAGGGTCCTGGGATCGAGCCCTGCGTTGGTCTCTCCACTCTGAGGGGAGTCTCTTTGTCCTTCCACCCCTCGGCTTGCTTGTGTTTTCTCTCTCTCTCTCTCAAATGAATACCTAAAATCTTTTTAAAAAAGAAAAATATAGTCATTTGATTTTTGAGAGAACCTACAGTTTTTGTACAATTTTGTCCATTAGCCACCACTAAAATGCTTGTTGCTCTAGTTATCTTTCTCACAAAATATTTATCAAACAACAAATAATAGGAATGAATATTTATTATTTTATATGTTTTTCTGATTTAATCCTATCTAGCAATGAAGTAGGTACATGGTTATCTACGGTTTATAGAAACTGACTTATGTTAAGCAATTTGCCCATAGGTCACAAAGTAGTAACATGGGGGTTGGTCTTTTAGTTTCTATTTGTGATTTATTAATAGATCTATTAGTTTCACATCACAGCTTCCATAAAGTTCTGTCAGTTGCTCAAATCAATATTACAACATGTGGGGGTTTTCTCTTTCTAGATTTTACTCTGGTAGGAAATGGTTTATAGTTTACAATATGTCTCAAAAAAATCACAAACCTATTTCCACTGTGTTATTTTTAGAACAGTAGAATTCTAGTGCTTTCATTTTAGAACTGTTCTGTGCTGCGTCATTATCAGATTTAGTTTGTTCCCCTGGTTTGTGAAAGTCAGCCCAAGGCTAAAATTGTTTAACATTTATTTCCAAGGAGACAGATAGGCTTGTAATAAATCTTCTCCTGTCACTCTCTCTCAGGAGATATGAACAAGGATTGAAGGTAAAAATTATAGAGCGACTGGAACTAGATTAGTTTTGGCAGGTTTAAGTTGTTTTGAAACTTTTCTTATTTTCAGCTTTAATGCTTCTCAATTATGTCTAGACAAGAACATTGAACTGGGAGGTGGAGATGGGTCTGACCTTGGCTCCCCCACCACACACAGTTGACCTCCGATCTATCACTGAACTTGCCTGAGACTTTTCTGCTCTTTCATATAAAATAAAGATGCAAATTTAGAAGTTGAAAATTAATGCCTCCATACTTACCTCAAAAACTGTAGTTTTTATATGTATGTAATGTATGCAAACTGTGAGCACGGTCTTACTGGAGTTTTTTTTTTTTATCACACCTTAACTGAGTTAAACATAAAAACATGTTTCACTGGAAATACTTCTGTCTGTTTCTCTGAACCATCAGTGAGTCTGTGATAACATGTAAGCATTTCTAAAGGTTCTTTTTTCTCATTTCGTCTTAGTTTGTCAGAAAACACCACTATAAGTCATAGAAGTTAAAAGCAATCTTATTTTCTGTGGATTTAGATCTGACATTTGTTTCTCTTTGGGACGAGGCAGCTTTTCCATTATATTGATTATGTGCCATCTGGATTATGGGATAATAGCAAAACAGACTAGTTGATACATGCTGAATCCAGTTGTTTTCCCATTATAGACACGCGCAGAGATTTAGTGCTTGGGGTGGTATGGGATCAAGCTGCCGACTTGTAGCCTGGATGGCTTTGATGCTCGGCTTTCTGCCTCTGAAGGCTTTTCTTGTTCTGGATGACCATGTCTCAACAAGTTTATGTCATTAGATCCATCGTGTTCCCAAAGGATATCAGCGGTGGGGGTTCTTTGCTTTGGAAAGAGTTGAATTTATTACCAGAGAATGTCTTAGCTTTTAATATTTATGCAGCTTTTACCATAATAAATTTTCTAAATGGCCATAAGTAAGATATTTTATCACAGTGACTTGGTTCTGGAAGAATTTGATGCCAAAACTTTTAACAAGACATGATTTAAATTAAACTGGTGTGATTGTGAAGTGATAGAAAATGTCTGGCAAATGCATGAGGTTACATGCTTACAAGTTGAGCTCATGGGGAAACATTCAGAGAATTCAAGTAATGCCAAGTTCCCTAAAACATTTGCATTTTTTGATGATATTCTGAAACCTTCCAAAAATGTTGTGCCTTTTTTTTAATATAACAGAAAAACTATTATTATTTTTAACGGTTTTGTTCCTGTGTTTGGTCAGCCCATGGCGTAGCTTGTGTCTATCCCAAGAATCCAGTAAACACTTCCTTCCTTGGGGAGGCAGTATCCATAGGCTCTGTACAGCTAGCCGCGTTTGACTCACATGAAGCTCTCAAGGAAGTTAGTTGTTAACGGGACAGTGATGTAACCTAGTGTCTAGCCAAAACACTTTTAAGAAGGAAGGGGGGGGGGTGCCATTATTAATTATTCTGAACTAGTCCCTAACCTGGGACTGCCAGGCCCACCTGCATGTGTGGTCCCCCTCGCCATGACAGCCCTTAACGAGACAGATGTGTTAGATGCAGGGACTCGAAGTTCATCCAGCTTAATCCTTTTCACAAGGTGACTGACTGTTACCACAATGAATCTTTATATGAATTTTTTGCAGTGGTATTTTTTGATCCTCATTTTACAGTTGAGAAAACATGATACCAAGAGACTTGCCTGCCATCCCAAAGCAAGTGAGTGGTCATAGAAAACCCAAGCTAAAAAAAAAAAAGAAAGAAAGAAAGAAAGAAAACCCAAGCTGCCTGACCTCAGACGCAGTCCTCTGTCTTTCTTGTGGTGCTCCCTTCCTACAGTTCTACCTGTAAAATCAGGATGATTTAATTTTGCTCACCTTTGTTGTTCGAGCACTTGTGATGCTTATGTTTTTCTAAGCCCAAATATCTCAAACTTTACTGTGCATGAAATCACCTGGGGATCTGGTTAAAATGTAGATTCTGACTCAGTGGGTATGGAGCACCCAGGATTTTATATTTCTGAGAATTTCCCAGATGATGCTGAGACTGCTGGGTTTTACTTGTTTTAGACTCCGTGTAGTTGGGTAATTATTATCCTTATTATCATATTTTAATTATAAGCAGGGAATCAGACTTTACTTTCTTGATAGAAGAAAGAATCAATTTTGTGGTCTTTTGTTTTGTCTTTTTGGCCACAGTTGTGTTCTGGCACTTAAAAAAAAAGAAGAATTGCGTGCTGGGAACGGGTTCTAGTACAGCCGTGTGCTTTGGGTGCGCAGAGAAGGATGGGGCTTCTGGTCCCTTGGGTGTTTTCAAGGGACCTTTCACACCACAATGGCTATGCCTCAGAGTCGGTTGGGGCTCCAGAAACTTAAACCGAAACCACCAGATGCAGCAATAGTGCATAAGATAGCATGAATAAATGAACAAAATACTAGTAATAGGAACCACTACTCTGTGCAGAGCAGAACCATGGCGTGGGACAGTGGTCTACCAGCCTCTGAGACTGAGGCTGGGACCCTGTAGTTTACAGAGCTGCCGAAAAGGGAGGGGACCCGAGAGGGTTGCCTCATATTGGATTATTAAAATAAATTAGGTCACGGTAGTTAATTATTGGCATATCATATTCCCATTGTAGAAACAACTCTACCTTTTTCCTATTTAGCAATGTGGGGTGAAACCACAGTGTCTTTCTATATTTTATAGCTAGGGTGAATCTTTGAAATACCACCACTCTAATAATACAGGAGATACAATTAATTGTTAGAGTAATTGTCTTTCAGACGCTTTAGGTAATTGCTGCCTTATAATTTCCTCCATTGCTCTATCCATACCTCTTTTGTGGTTCTTGAGGCATTTTCCCTCGCATTGTTCAGTTTCAACATACATTCCTTTTTCTGTCCATGGCAACAGGAGTAGGAAGGAATCATTGTTATATTAACCAGAGGCTTGGTCGCGCCCCTTGCACACAGTGGGGTGCTTCGCGAAGATGAGCCCAGCGGGCCTCCCTGACAAACCTACTTGCCTCCAATCGGCAGAGCCTGGGCTCAGTGCACAAAGGAGTGAGCCAGCATCAAACCAAGGCTATTTCAGACCCAGCAGCCTTCTATAGAGACAGAAACCTGCTCTGCCCTCCCCCCCACGAAACTACAGGTTTGTAAAAGAAACTCAGGCTAGGGCATACATTATCTGACATATAAAGTTCATTCAGTAAATATTACTTTGGAAATAAATCTGCATTCGTGTTCTCACACTTTGTTCAAAATAGTCTGCCCTTGGTGAGGGATCCAGATTGCTTCAGAAAACTGTGTCTGAACAGCTCCATACTGAGATCATTTATAAGGTTGCAGACTGCTAAGTTTTGTTAAGGGTATAACTAGAGGCACTATTGTATTTAACTGAGATGGCCCTTTGAAAACAATATTGATAACTAGGACATACCCGAAAAAGAACAAAATGGAAATTTGCCTCTTTTTGCTGTAGAAAAAGAATTTTGCCAGGAACAAATGTGGGATGTGGGGCTGTCATTATTTGGCATTTCCAGTGTAGACTCAAGTTGTGTGAGGCTGGCCTGTCTTCTGTCTGCAGCCTGGCAGAGAACAGCAGGTGACTAGAGCGGAGAAGCCAGAGGAACTTTGGGACATGCTATTGCACTGAGGAGACTAGAGAAAAGTGTCCTTTTGGAACTCAGCCTGTTTGTTTCCTGACCGTAAAGGAAAGCATGTTAGCTTATTCTCTTTCGTTCGCTCCATCAGCTCTCATGGGTTAGAAAAGACTGCTCTGGCCAAGGCACTGAACAGGTGGGGCCAAGGAAGCAGCTGGGGCATCCTGGAGACCCGTTTCCAGAAAACCTGGGGAGTCTGCTGGCCTCTGGAGAGGAGAGTGCCAAGATGGGATTTAAAGAGCTGAAAAGAAGCTTTCTGAAGAAAGTGGGTAAATTTAGGGTCAGAGAGAAATACAAAGATTAGTGAGAATAATACAATTGTATTTGAACATTTTTAAAAAGAAATTTTATTCATAATAATTTTTCTTGTATTTACAGTTCACCTTTAATTTCCTTAGCAAATTATTTCTTAATTAGTGTCCTATATATTGAATCACTTGATTCTATAAAGATATATTATGGTGTGGAAGCATGTTTTGTGCTTAAATAACTTTGGGAAATAAGTGTAGAAATTAATTAATGTTTCTGCACTTCAGAAGGTAGGACTACTCATAACTTTAAATATCCTAACTTGATCTGGGTATTTCCAGGAAAGAAATTAATTTTGGGGAATTTCATGGAATAACCTGATCTGCTTTTATTGCTGTATCTTCTACCACAAGGCAGGGCCCCCCCTCAGGAAACAGGGGCATGGGAGTCAGCCAGCAGCCAATGGAGGCCAAGTTACTTCAGACCCAGCTGGGTTCCACAGATATAGAATGAGGAATGTAGAGGAGTCTCTCTCACTTATTTGATTATTTAACCCGTTATTAATGACACACTTACAGATCTCTTCAGGAAATACACAGTAGTGTCTGTGGAGTACTTTGAATGAAAAACTTTATTTTTTGTCTACCTGTTTTCTTTTCAGTGGAAAGTTCACTTTCTACAAAATATATGCTACACAGGGATTCATTGTTCTCTGTCTCCAGCTTTGGGATTGCATACTTCGGAATTGAGTGTATTCTGGATTTTAGAAAAGTAAAATGGTTTATATATTGTATATTTTGAATTTAAAAAACTAGTGGGTTCTGACAGAGTACCTTGTAGTCAAAGGAGTTCATGTTTCTGCATATTTTCCAAGTGGGATTAACACTTCGCAGACGTCACTTTTGTTCAAGCCACGTTTTGCCATTTGTGAAAATCTTTCAGTTCAGACCTTTCTGGATTATGGAATCCCAGATAAAGGAACTAGATCTGTATTCATAGCAGTTTGAACAGGCACCTCATTGAGTTTCTCTCTCTGACTAGAGCTTAATTTGTGACCCAGCTGTGAAGATGAATGGAAGCATGAGACACGTATGTTTATGTGTCTAACTTCCATTCTGACCTCATTTTATTTTCCCGCCTTCATTTTCCTATCTCTACTTTAATCATCTATTAATTGCATGCCAATTAATATTGACTAGAAATTTTATTATTACCACTAATCCTTTTTTTGGGAAGAACTTGTATTTTTTTTTAAAGATTTATTTATTTATTTGAGAGAGAGAGAGAGTGAGCAAGCATGCTGGGGGGGGGAGGGGCAGACGGAGAGGAGAGAGAAACTCAAGCAGACCCTGCGCTGAGGACAGAGCCCCACATGGGGCTCAGTCTCATGACCCTGAGATCAGGACCTGAGCCCAAATCAAGAATCTGTGCTCAACCAACTGTGCCACCCGGGCACCTCCCCACTTAGGGTATTGATAAAACAAATTTTGCGAAGAGTTACTTTCACCATCAAGCCATAGTATAGTTGAATTGTAAGACTGAATTTGGAGGGGTACATAAATAAATGAAAATAAATTTAAAAGCCTGAAGTTACACAGCTACAACAGACAGCACAGATTTTACTCTTGGGAAGCAGGTATCGAAATTGTCATTCTTTTGAGGGCAAGAGATGATGGTTTCTTTCTTCTTCCCATGGTTCCTAGAATGGTACCTTATACTAAGGATTTATTGAGTGAATGCGTGAATAATTGGTGCTTTTAGTATACATTGAGATAATGTATTTGTGTATTTCACCATTTCATTCCTTTGAAAGCATATGAATGTGAATTACATGCATATCTAACCCTCATTCACTGTTGACTACTCGTCTTATTTAAATATGAGGTAAGAAAACTAACAAATGAATTGAAAATGTATAAAGATTGCATGTGTGCACAGCCTTGCCAGCACAGTTTGATCATTTTGGTCAACCAAAAGGAGATAGTGCTTTATATCTCTGGCACTTTATTCTTTAAGCCTATAGGAGCTGAGATAATGAAAAGCGTCTTCTCTTCCTCCCATTGGTAATTTAAAAATAATAATGACAGGGTCTCCTAGAATGTAAGTTCCTTGAGAACTGGGATTTTTATCAGTTTTATTCACTTATATATCAACTTTGCCTGTCACATGATAGGCAGTGAATAAATATTTGTTGAGTGAACTATCTTATGGCTAAAGCACACTAACTCTCCTAGATGCCTGCTTGATGGTATGAAAATCAACTCTCCTAGCACAACTGCCAGTGCACTGTGGGTTTCTTCATGATAATCTTTAATAATGTCTGATTCCTGACTTAATGGAGAGTGGTTCACTCTTTACAAAGCTTTTCTGCCTTTCTTTTTCCTTTGGAAGCTAAAAGCCTAAGTAGTTGTACAGATGAAAGTCTGAACCATTGGGCATGTGGAAAACTGGAAAGAGTACTGCTCTCAAGTTAACTACAGGAAAACGATAAAACCCTAACTTTTCTTGAGCTTCTAAGAACATTGAGGTCCTAGGCCCATGAGATTGTCCGAGTGGCAAAGCATGTCGGAAGCCCTGGTTGCCATGCAGAAGGGGAAAGATAAATTAGAGAACATTTTAATAAATTGTCGGAGGCCAAGTGTGGGCTGCCCTATCAGTCTGGCATAGCTGCGGTGTTTGCACTCACCTGGAGGCTCTTTTCTGTCAGCCTTCACCAGGTACGAAGGAGAAGTCCTGGTCGCAGGGTGGGAGACTGCATGCGGCCCTCCCCAGTGTTGCCGGCCTATAGGAGGTGATTGGCTGCTACACAGGAACAGCACAAAACCCAGCCTCCTTGCTCAGAAGTAAAGGAATCCCTAGAGTCAGACTCAGGGACTTTAACTACCAACTAGAATAAATCAAAGTAACTATCAGATGGGGATTTAAATAACTCTGTTAAAGGAAAAGGTGGACAACATACTCGAGCAGTTGAAGCAAAAGATGGAAACTATGAGAGACACTCAAATGGAAATGCAGGAAGTAATGCCATGGTATCATAGAAGAAGAATTCCTTTGAGGGGCTCATCAGTACACTTGACACAGCTGAAGAAAGAATGTGAGCTCAGTGTACTTGAAGGCAGGTCAGTGGAAATTACCCAAACTGAAATACAAAGAGGGAGAAAAAAGTAGGGTCAGGGGCAGAGCAGAGCAAGTGTCCAAGAACTTTGGGGCAAATGGAGTTGCACAAAGAAGAAGAGAGAGGTAATAAGGCAGAAGAACTGTTTGAAGGCATAATGGCTGAGAATTTGCCAAAAATCATGAAAATCCAGCCAGAGATCCAAGATGCTTCGAGAACCCCAAGCAGGATAAATAACAAAAGAACACACTCATAGTCCAAGATAAAGAGAAAACCCTGAAGACAGCCAGAGGGCAGGGGAGTGGAGGAGGAGAGTGGGGGAGCGTCAAGCAGAGACACAGAGCATCGGATAGAATTCACAGCTGACTTGTAGTCATAAACTGAAAGTTCGAAATATCAAGATCCAAAGCATGAGATACATTTGATTAAAATGTCACCAGAAAGGGAACATTTTCTAAGTAAGAACTGAACTCTGCAGATGAAGAACTGACTCACTTTTGATAACCAATTCTACCTAAAATGAGAGAAAAATCTTTTCAGGTGTGAGTTAATAGCTAAGTTTTGTGGCAGGTATTGAACTATGGAAGACAGAATAATAACATGTTAGTTGATGTAATTGTTCTAAAAACCTTAAAATAACCACCATGATGGAGAAAGGATCCTCTTCTAAAGCTGGACCATTTGAGGAGGCACATGTATTTCATTATGCTTATTTGGCTATTATGCAAATGAAGAGAACTATAAATAGGAAACTTTGAAAGTACATTTCCTTATTAAGAGCTTGATTGTTAGGTGCTATGTAGAACTGTTGAGCTATAATTTCTGTCTCCTAAGAATTTATAAATCTAAAACAGACCATATTTGCTGAATATGTAGCTAAAACAGTAATATGTAAGTAAAGTTTGTCAAAGTCAATGATTATTGTATTACACAGGGAAACTCTAATAGTAAATTATAGTAGCTACCATTTACTCAGCATCTACTCTGTTGAACCTGACATAGTATGTTTTAAAAATACATTCTGGTCAATTCTCATCTAATTCTGCAAAAAAATAATACATTTTGTCAATGAGGAAAGTGTGTCTTGGAGAAGTTCAGTACATTGCCTGACATTATGCCGCCAAATTGGTAAGTGGCAGAGTTAGGATTCAGACTTGGTTTAGTCTGGCTCCAAAACCTGTTCTCTTTCCTTTACATGCCAGTGAAGCATAATAATGGAAGTTCACAGTCAGAAGGATGTTGGTTTAAGGCTCTCAGTTCTCCTTTGAAGGGTCCAAGAAGAAGGTTCCTGGAAGGAATGGTATTTCTGGATTTATGGGATGATATGAAGTAGCCATTTCAGCAGGCAGAAGTTAAGGATCCTGGAAACAGCCTGAAAGGCCCAAGACAGCTGTCCAGCTGTGTCATTTCTTATGCCATCATTCTTCACCCTAGTCAATTTGAATTTTATTCTTGATTTACAACATTCTTAGTCTGCAAGTAGGATTCCTCTTAATCTTGAATGAATATGGCGGTGTCCAGATCCCAAGGAGAACTGAGAATGACATGCCATGTCAGGATAGGCGCTTTAGTGAAGTGTTTTGTACTGTGGAAGTTATGAAGATTGAAATAGTCTGATAAAAAAATGCTGATGATATGGTGAAAGAGTTATTACTTCTGATGCCATGAACTTTGATGAATTTTCAATTTAATGTAATGAAAAATAATTCCAATATTGTTTGAGGTTCAGGTGTTTTAAATACATTTCCACTTATATATAGTTATGTGTGTGTGTGTGTGTGTGTGTATATATATATATATATATATATATATAAGCGTATATATATACTTATATATATATTACCTGTCAGTTTGGATATATTCATTTTCTGCTTCTTCAGTATATCAAATGTGAGAGTCTTCATGTTAGGAGACAATAATGTGAAACAGCTGTGCTACTGGCTAGATAGATCCACTTGTGGAATGACAGCAAAAATTGAATTTTTTTCAAAATGGGTTGTCATACCTCTGGTTGGTAAAGTGATATCTACAGAAAAAAATCTTAACCAGGAAACATTTTTCTAATTTGAAATTTAAGATTTAACTTCTAAATATTTTTATTAAAAAACTCTCATGTAACTTGAAAATTAGTTTTTATGGTATTTAAGTTTTCACCTTATTTTTGTTAAAAAAAAGGGATATACTTTTCAAGAGAATAATATAAATATATAAAGGCATACTTCATTTTACTATACTTTGCTTCATTGGGATTTGCAGTTACTACATTTTTTACTGACTGAAGTTTTGTAGTAACGTTGTACCAGGCAAGTGTGTTGGTGCCTTATTTCCAACTGTTTGTTCACTTTATGTTTCTGTGCCACATTTTGATAATTTTTGCAATATTTCAAAGTTTCATTTTACTGCATTTGTTACGGTGAGCTGTGGTCAGTGATTACGACTCACTGAAAGCTTAGATTATGGTTAGCATTTTTTAGCAATGAAGTATTTTTAAATTAAGATATATACATTGTTTATTTAGACATAATGCTATTGCACACTGAATAGACTATGGTGTAAATATAACTTTATATGCCCTGGGAGACCAAACAATTCATTGGACTCTATTGTGATACTCGCTTTGTTGAGGTTGTCTGCAAACCAGATCTGCAATGTCTCTAAGTTCTGCTTGTAACTGTTCCAACAGCTGAAATGCATTTGTTAATTTCAGTTGACTAAGAGCCAAATCAGATTTTTATTTATTTTTATTTTTTTTTAGTTTTTATTCAAATTTCAGGCCATTAACATACAGTGCAATATTAGTTTCAGGTGTATAACATAGTGATTCAGCACTTCCTTACAACATCTGGTGCTCATCACACGTATACTCATTAATCCCCCAAACTAGATTTTTTTTTAAAAAAGATTTTATTTATTTATTTGACAGAGTTCACACGTAGTCATAGAGGCAGGCAGACTTTGCTTTGAACTAGTCTACCAAGATTGTACTTACCTTCTATATGTTTCTGTATATTTTCGGTAAACGCTCCTTGAATTTACTACAGTATATATAGTAGGCCTTGAATACATAATTTTTAGGAGGTTTTTTTTGTACTTACCCATTTATTTTGAAATAATTAGATTCATGGGAAGTTGCAGAAAATAACACAGAGGTCCCATGTCACCTTTACCAGCAGTGGTACTCATTTCCCCCAGTAGTAATTTTTTCTATAACTTAGAATGTGTTTCCTTTTATTACATAATTTTTGATGAACTGAGTTTTTAGCTGTCTCTGTTCTTATGTGCTGTCTTTCTTTACATCTTTTGTTTTATTGTAAACCGGACAAGGAAAGAATTAAGCTCCATTAAATTTGTCCCTTTAATGTTTGCCATTTCTGTGTGGGTTTGAATCTGAGGTTGCGCCCTCACAATGAGTAAGCTACTTCTGAATGGAAAGGGGTTATGTTGGGTTTAGCTCTTAGATCCATTACTTGGCATTTCCATATGATTGTCTACAGAGCAGAAGTAGTAAACCTTTCAAAGATGCCTGACCACTGCTGTGGGCCCTGGGGGCTGCTTGTTTCCCGCTAAGCAGGGGCACCTTCCTAACCTCACCGTCTCCCACTGCTGATCTGACCTTCCTCCTCACCCACTTGCTGTTCCCTCATCTGCCTCATCCTCAGTTCTGCCCATACGCCAGGCCAGACAGGGATCCCAGGGTTCTCCCAGGGCTGATGATTCTGCACTTCTCGGTGGACCACTCTCCACAACTTTGTCTAACCTCTTTAGGCCTGGGAATCCATCTCCTCCCACAGCTTCCTGCCTGATGGTCCATCCATGGGAGGCCGACGCTTGAGTCTCCTCTCTCTTGGGGTCTGTGCCCCTTCTCCTCCTGCCTGTTCAGGAACCTTGCGTTCCTGATTCAGGAATCATTGTCTCTTCTGTCTACATCTCTGCAGTCTTTGTCCCTGTAGGGTTCATTGGCATCAGCATTTCTTAAGCTTGCTTGTACATTTTCTAAGCTCAGACAGGACTTCTCCCTCCCCCTCTTTCCTTCTGTGGTACTGCCCTTACCCTCTGCACCTCTGTGGCACACTCCCGGAAACAGTGCTGTGTTCTGGGTCTCACCTCCCACTCGGTTCCAGCCCTCTCCCATGGCACCCCTGCCCCTGGCACTCTGGCTGTGGCTTGTATTACTGATGTGCGTCACTGGTGCACTAACTATAGCCACCTGGGTTTTTTCCTAACCCACTTCTGCCTTCCTCCTCTCCAGTGTCTACATGGCAGCCAAAAGAACCTTTTAAAAACACAGATCGGACCTTATGACTTCTTTGCTTAGAACTCCCCAGTGGCGTACCGTGAGGCAGAGTCTGAGGGTGGAGACCAGTGTCCCTGCTTTGCTCCTACCTGGCTCTCCAGCTTGCTGGAACCCTGCTTTCCTGCCTGTAGCTCCCTCTCCACCTGCAAGGACCCTCTTCTTTTCTGCCTCCACACACGGCGTTTCTTCTGCCTGGGATGCTTCTTTCTCCCTGCAGCCCATCCCTTTTTCCCTAATGCCTGTTCATTGTGTGAATTTCACGTCTACATGAGTTCCTCAGTTACGCCTTTTTAGGTCGTGGCTCTCTTACCGACCCGCACTGCTTTTCTGTCTTAGTGCTTATGATAGTTGTTAACTCTTGTTAAAATTGTGCTTACATGGGGGATGCCAGCCTAGGAAGTTCATGGGACCAGGACCCTGTCTCTTGGCCATTTTCTGTCCCTGAGACCTAATACAGTGCTCACCCACAGTGTTTTTCATTGTTGGAAAATGAGAAAACGACATCCTTCCACATACCTTTTTTTTTTTTTTTAAATGAAAACAGAACTATTAAAGTTTTGCGAGGCATGAATAATCCAAGTATAGCACAAGTCATATCAGCTGAAGATATAATATAAAGTGAGGTTTAAGGAAATTGAACATTCTGATAGAGGCATTTAGCATTTATGACTTAACTAAATATTGACTTTTAAAAATTCTGAGGAAATTTTTGTTTTATACAAGATGGCTGCCCCTGGTGTGAGAAAGCCCCAGGCCTTTCCACCTGTGTCAGAATCTACACTGTATAACCTCCTTCAATCCATGTCTTAATTCCTTAAAATTTCCTTTTTTGCCTGGTATGCCTTTCTTCTAGCCAAACAGGAAGAAGAGAGAATAGGCTTTGTTGTCTGAGCCTTTATCATGTACTGCTGCAGCCTTTCACTTAAGCGTTTCTTAAACGATCATTCTAGTGTTCATTCGTTCCTTCTCGAAATATTTATGGAGTGTCTGCTGTGGGCTGGGCACTCTGAGGCGATATGTGTAAATATGGCAGTTCCCAGTCCCCTGTCCAGCGGACAGCTCACGGTGGTCATTTGTGGGTGGTTAATTTACACAGCGGTAGTGCTAGGAACCTGTCCCAGGTGTCTTCTAGAATGGGTATCCCTGTAGAGGGGCTTTTAGCTTCATTTAGATTATACATAGAATTGTATAAAGTGGTAGCTGTCTTCAATAAACATCAATATTAATGAAATTAAAGTAGAGTAAGGTGACTCAAGTGCTTCCTTGACTACATTATTAGTGCATTTCTAAGCGAATATGTGATGTTATGTGATTAGGCCTAATTAGTCTCGAGGAGGAAGCCTTATTAAATCAGATAGGGTCATTATACTGAGTTTCCAAGCTCTGCAGTTCTTTCAGGTTGGAGAAAAAAAGAGTGTGCAATTCATTATCATGGTTATTTGTTAGGATATCAGTTCAGCTTTAATACTGGCCGACACCACGGATTATCATCTATTTCTCCACACTTGACTCCTTTATTCCTATCAGCCATTATTAGATGCATTTAAAAGTCAACAGAGCACTTGAACAGGCTTTCACTGGTAACAAAGAACAGAAAAAGCAATCACTTTTACTAAGTTTTTTTTTTCTTTTCTAAAGTTTTAAACAGATTTTAAAAGATCTATGCCACTTAGTTCCCTGTAGTGCTGTATTTTTCACATATGGACCCTAATTTGACAGGCACCGTAACTAAATTCAGTTATTCATTTACTTGTTTGTTGTCGTTTTTAACTTTCCTACCCCATAAGCACACAGTGCGACTTATTAAACAACTTACTCACATATATATTCTTTTGTTTTTCAAGTCGCTGCCCAAAAATATGGTGTCTCGACTTTGTGAATCGAAAAAGGTGTGTGCTGCCTCCGATATGCAACTTCAGGTATGTATGTACCTTTGTTCTGAAGTTTTTCAGAGCGATTATTCAAAATAAATATGGAACTTTAGATTCTTGCCAGTGCTGCACATTTATTATAATAATTATAATAAATAAGACATCTTTCAAGACATCTTTCTAAGACATCTTTCATCTGAGTTCAAAGAACTTGACCCAAACCGACTCATTCAGTCCTCACACTATCCTTGTGAAGTGGATGTTAAATAAGGTTATTTCCCATTTTCAGTCGGGAAGATCAAAGCTTGGGAAAGGCATGTGACTTCTAAATCATACATTTCAGCAACCATGTTATATTTTATGTCCCTTTGTATCTTTTTAAAATTTTGTAGTTTTGACGTGAAGTTTAAATAATAACGACTGTTAGTTTTAGATAATATTCAAAGCCAGTTTTCTAGGTTTCCAGATACAGACTAGAAAGATCTTAGGAACCATCTGGATGTCAGGTCTACATGATACCAGATGTTTCGGTTACTTGTAATTACTGAGATTGTTTATGGAATCTTTACTCTTCATCAGGTCTTGAGAATTCTGTAAACACAGCCCAAACACCCGTCTTTCATCTTAGGCAATATTCATTTTATAATGATCCAGCTACCTATTTAAAAGTGTGGGCTCCATTTAATTGCTCTATGGTTTTGTAAAATTCAGCCCTTATGAACTCTGTTTATGCTGTACCTTAAAATATATATTTGAAGAAAAGGTACACTATAGAAAAACTATGAATTTATATTTGATTCATATTAATGTCTCTGCATATCAATATAATTTTAGAAAGACCTCTGAATTATTTAAAAAAATAGCATTTCTCAGCAAAAGTCTTTCGATTTGCTGATATCTATAGTAGAAGTCCTACCTTTTAAAAACCTGGGTTGTGGCTTTCTTTTTGAATATTTGTTCTGAAGATTTTCTTTTAAAATGGAAAACCAACCTTTCCTTCCTGCCCCCTCCCCCAAACGAATAACCCCCTGAGAGACAGAGAGGAAGAGAAAGGAGAGGGAGGCAGATTCTTGCCAGAGCAGCTCCCCATGCCAGCTTTCCTATTCCACAATAGCCCCCTTGTACAGTGCAGACAAATAAGGGTGGAAAGGAAATGAATTGTTCCAGGTTTCTAAGGGGGTATATGCAATGTTCTTAAAAGGGCAATTTTTTTCCCTCTTGTGCATTGTTTTAAAAATAAGCTCCTGTTTTTCTGTTGCTATAAGGCTATTGGTCTCCCTGGGTAGGCAAATAGGCTCATCACTTTAGAATTGTTTGTTTTATCAGCAAATAAGCATGAAACACATGCACATTTCATTTATTTTGCTCTGTTTTTATCATTAAAAAAAAAAGTCAGTCCATGTTTATGCCTTTCATTTGTGGAAGGCATAACTATAGGAATGAAACTTTTAAATTCCGATTCGTTTATAGATTGGCAAACAAAAAACAAAAAAAAAACAAAGCACCTTAGTGGAAGTTAGAATTTAAGTTGCAGTTCCTAATAACTTACTCTCTTAGAATATAGACAAGATGCGGATGGGTAATTTTGGCTCCTCTGATTACTTTATGCATTGTTACTCATTATAGAATATAGAATTGAAAGAGCTGTATTTAGCTATATGTTTAGATTACCAGTTAGAGTAAAGCAATATTTATATTTAGGAAATGTCTGTATTTTTCTAGGGAAGGTTCAAACTTGACTTATAATTTAGAACCATAATTCTATATCTAGATGAAGCCAAGAGCTAGAGGTCATTTAAATTTTTTCTTTTATCCAAACTAATCCTCTGTTCTTTTAAGTCAACAGCTGCACATTCTCTACAAATTCCATTTTTAAATCAGAAAGATACATATCAGAAACATAATTGCATGTCAGAATTTTTCCTTTAAAATAAAGCAAATTTTCTACTTCCTTGCTTCAGGTGAACTCCAAACAGTGTTAATACTCAAGCCAAATGTTCCAGTGAAAAAGCCCTTTATCTTTACTTCAAATTTGCTCTGTAAAATTTAGTTTTCAGAACTTCATAAGCAACAGATTTCATGTTCAAACTAATGCTTTATTCTTCTATCACGTTTCAATGCCCTGTGTCCTCTCCTCAGAGGTGAGTGATCATTTCTCTCCTGGTCACCTCCATAAGGCAGAACTACCCATGTACAGCAGCTGCTTCCCTGGTATCTCCCGACACCGGGTGTGGGGGCCGGTTTGGCCCTAGCTCCAGACTTGGCAACAGCTGCACCAGAATTCTTAGTAACATCTGTACTTGCCAGATGAAAGATTGCTATTCCTTTACTTCACCTTACCCCATCTATTTCACGTTCTGTCCCTTCTCACAAAACTGGGATTTGGACCATTTCACTGCCCTCATTTAAGATATGGCAGGATTCAAGGAAGAGATCAAACAGGATTTATGAGATCCAGAAGGTCACAAGTTGTAACTTCATTTTTTTTCATATTTCCAACCATATATTTTATGTATATCTATAGGTATCTATGGGCCAAATTCCAGTTTTGTGGTCACAAATTTAATTTACTCCATTGTACATGAAGAGTACCTTATAGATAGTGTCCAAAATTTTTTTAATATCCTTCATCATAAAACGGTCGAAAGCTTTCCTTTTCATCATCAGTGTGGTCTTAAATGTGATACAAATATGTCTCAAGCCATATACACTTGAATTTGTAAATGTTTTCAGTTGGTATGTGTAATTATTATTCTGGTATGCTTATAATGTCTTTGGCCCACCACGTCTTAGATGGAAGGATGGACCGCCAAGACTAAGTGGACATTTTCATCTGTCTAGGTCTTTTATGCCACTCTGGATCAGATCTACCATGGGAAGCACCCCCTGCGGACATCAACCACAGACATTCTCAGGGAAACACAGGAGAAATTTTATGGCTTGCCATACGTTCCAAATACTGTGAGTCTTGCATTTTGATCCTGTTGTGTGCCATTGAATGGTCCAGCTAGTATCTCTATCAGAGTGAGTAGGTCATGGTCACCTTCCCCTTGCAGAATTTGAAATCCCTACATGTAGGTCAAGGTTTCCAACAGACAAATGCTGGAAATTGCCTGGCCCATTTAGTATCTCTAACCATCCATTTACATGTGCTTATTTTCTTCCTGTTAGCAGTGTGTTTCTGGATTCCTGGAAAGGTGGTGGGTGAAAATGGTCATTGGAGTTAGTCTGTATTCTTTTTTGTTATTTTCCTATAATGGAAAAGATGGTTAGTGGTGTAAGATGAATGTGATGATCAGCCCCTAATCATTTTCATTGCAAAAGAAATTGACATTTATTGAGTACTTATTTGTATCAGGGATTATAATATAAGTTTTGCATATCCTATCTCACTTAGTATGGCCAGATTGGAAAGTGGGAGCATTATTTAGTGCTAGATGCCAGACTCCATCTACTTGCTTTGCATGAGAACCTCGAATTTCACTCTCAAACCTGTAAATTAGATAATATCTCCATATTTGGGGCTCATAGTGAGGCTCATACGCATTACCCGTCTTCTCTAAGATCATTTAGGTTGCGTTGGGGTTCATGAAATCATGCTGTTCCATTGCCCCAACGTTGCTGGGGGGAGGCTGGGTGTGGCAGAGAGAGTGTTGGCTGGTGCAGTTAGCAATGCGACTGACACTTACTTAGGACTCTGAGTTGCAGCTGGTCGAAACCCAACTCCTATTTCTTGAGCTGAAAAGGGAATTTATTGAGTCTCATAACTGGAAGGTGCAAGGGTGTATTTGGTTTCAGGTAAGTTGGATCTAGTTAGTTCTTACACAACATTTCGTTCGAAATGTTTTTCTTTCTTTCCATTTCTCGGGTCTGTCTTTTTTGGGATTCATTTCGTTCTCAGGCAGGCAGCCCTGATGAGGTGTTGCGGTAGCTACTGGTAGGGTCCGGTTTGTATTTTTCCAGCTTAGCCAGTTTGATAGAGAATGAATTTGAAGATACTTTGTAAACTGTAAAACACTGAGTAAAGGCTTGCCAGTTAAGGCTAATTGTCTAGTGGATCTTCAGGTTCTGATACTCAGACGTACATGGGAACAATTCACATTGACTAGACAAAGTAACAGTGCATTTTGTCTTTATAATACTTCATATGAGTAGTTTTGGTTGTCTTAGAAGCTTAATCATGTGCCCCAAATATGTAATGCTAGTCATGCTACATACCTATTTTTGACCTTATATGTAATTTATTGTTCTAAGGCCGTGTATTACTGAGCTGTGGATTTTCTATATTAGTGAAAATTTGTGGTAATGAGAATAAGCTAACTATTCCTTTTGAGAAAATATACAGGTTTATCTCTTTGCTGGTATTGTCTCCTTTGTTTATTGTCAGTAGCCGTAGCCCTTTGAGTACATTGTTTTAACTGGTCTTTAGAAGAAGCATAGCTACATTTAGAGAAGAAAGACTCTTTTTTTTTTTTTAAAGATTTTATTTATTTATTTGTCAGAGAGAGAGAGCGCGCGCATAAGCAGGCAGAGTGGCAGACAGAGGTAGAGAGAGAAGTAGGCTCCCCACTGAGCAAGGAGTCTGATGCAGGACTTCATCCCAGGACCCTAGGATCATGGCCTGAGCTGAAGGCAGTGGTTTAAGTGACTGAGCTACCCAGGTGTCTTGAAGAAAGACTCTTTTAAGGCTTGTTGTCGTCGTCATCATCGTCTTCTTCTTCTTCTGTTTTTTGTTTTTTTTTTTCAAAGAAACAGAGCTTGTTTAGGTTTGCATAAGTATTCTATTCTTCCTACTTAGAAACTTCTGCATTTTCTCATTCAATTCATCACCAAGCTTATAACAAACATTTCCATAAAAATAAAGAATAAGTTGAGGATGCTCATTGGAATTCTTCAGTGCAGCATTCATCAGGGCAGGAAAAGAAAAAATATAAGCGTTAGAAAGGAAGTAACAAAACTGTCATTATTTGCAGATGATTGGTTGTTTGTTGAGAAAATCCTAAGTATGTATAGGTAAATTAGTGACATTAATGAGAAGTTAGAAACTTTTTGGATAAACAATGTATAAAAATTAATATTCTATCTCTATTTATCATCAACAAACTGAAAAACAATTTTAAAGATACCATTGTGGAAATAAAAAGAGTATGAGATACCTACTAAAAAAAAATCTTAAAAATAAGAACAAGTATAATTAAGATGTCTATACTACCCAAAGCAATCTATGGATTTAATGCAATCCCTCTCAAAATACCACAGCAGTTTTTCACAGAGCTAAAAAAGAAATCCTAAAATTTGTATGGAACTATAAAAGACCCCAAATAGCCAAAGCAATCCTGAAAAAGAAAGCAAACATGGAGGCATCACAATTTCAGACTTCAAGTTATATTACAAAGGTGTAGTCATGAAGACAGTATGGTACTGGCACGAACACAGACACATAGATCAGTGGAACAGAATAGAAAACCCAGAAATGAATCCACAGCTCTATGGTCAACTAATCTTCAACAAAGCAGGAAAGAATATCCAGTGGAAAGAAGACAGTCTCTTCAATAAATGGTGTTGGGAAAACTGGACAGCCACATGCAGAAGAATGAAATTGGACCACTTTCTTATACCATATACAAAAATAAATTAAAAATGGATAGAAGACCTAAATGTGAGATAGGAAACCATCACAATCCTAGAGGAGAACACACACAGCCATTGAAACTTCTTACTAGACATGTCTCCTGAGGCAAGGGAAACAAAAGTAAAAATAAGCTATTGGGACTTCATCAAAATAAAAAGTTCCTACACAGTGAAGGAAATAATCAACAAAACTAAAAGGTAACCTATGGAATGGAAGGAGATATTTGCAAATGGCATACCTGATAAAAGGTTAGTATCCAAAATTTAAAGAACTTATAATGTTCAACATCCAAAAAACAAATAATCCAGTAAAAAAAAATGGGCAGAAGACATGAATAGATATTTTCCAAAGAAGACATCCAGATGACAGACACATGAAAAGATTCACAACATCACTCATCAGGGAAATACAAATTAAAATTACAATGAGTTGGCAACTCATTTAGTCAGAATGGCTAAAATGAACAACTAAGGAAACAACAGGTGTTGGCAAGGATGTGGAGAATGGGGAATATTTTATTTTTTATTTTTTAAAAAAGATTTTATTTATTTATTTAACAGAGAGAGAAATCACAAGTAGGCAGAGAGGCAGGCAGAGGGGGAGGGGGAAGCAGGTCCCCTGCTGAGCAGAGAGCCCTATGCAGGGCTCAATCCCAGGGCCCTGAGATCATGACCTGAGCCGAAGGCAGAGGCTTAACCCACTGAGCCTCCCAGGCGCCCAGAAAGGAGAACATTTTTCTTGTTTTTTGTTTGTTTGTTTTTCTTCCAATTTTATTGAGATATAATTAACAAGTAACATTATGTTAGTTTAAGATGTACAACATAAAGTGGTTTGGCATATGTTGATATTGCCAAATAATGACCACCAGTAAGTTTAGTTAACACCACACACAGTTACAAATTTTTCTTTTTGTGAGCACATTTAAGATCTACTCTCTCAGCAACTTTCATATACACAAAAGAGTATTGTTAACCATGGTCACCATGCTGTACATGACATGCCCAGGACTGATTTTTTTTTAAATTAACCTATAATGTATTATTAGCCCCAGGGGTACAGGTCTGTGAATCGTCAGGCTTACACACTTCACAGCACTCACTATAGCACATACCTTCCCCAATGTCCATAACTCAACCACCCTCTCCCTATCCTCAGTTTGTTTTGTGAGATTGAGAGTCTCTTATGGTTGAAAGGGGAACCTTTTAATTCTGTTGGTAGGAATGTAGACTGGTATAGCCACTGGGGAAAACAGTGTGGAGGTTCCTCAAAAAGTTAAATATAGAACTACCCTATGATCCAGCAATTATACGACTAGGTATTTACCCAAAGGATACAAAAGTACTGATTTGAAGGGATATATGCACTCCCATGTTCATAGCAACAATATCAACAATAGCCAAATTATGGAAAGAGATGAATGTCCATCAACTGATGAATGGATAAAGAAGCTGTGGTGTGTGTGTGTGTGTACAAAAGTACACTACAAACACACACACACACACACACACACACACACACACACACAATGGAATATTACTCAGCCATCAAAAAGAATGAAATCTTGCCATTTGCAACAATGTGGATAGAGCTGGAGGGTATAATGCTAAGTGAAATAAGTCGGTCACAGAAAGACAAAATACCATAGGATCTCACTTATATGTAGAATTTATGAAACAAAACAGATGAACACAGTGGGAGAAAGAAAAGAGTCAAACCAAGAAACAGACTCTTAACTATACAGAAGAAACTGAAGATTACTGGGGGGGAAGAAGGTGGGGAAATAGGTTAATTGATGGTGGGGAGTAAGGAGTGCACTCGCTGTGATGAGCATGGGGTATTGTATGTAAGTACTGAATCACCATATTGTACATCTGAAGCTAATATTACACTGTAGGTTAACTAACTGGAATTTAAATAAAAGCGTGAAAAAAAATCTAAAATAAAAAGTGTATTGTCTTTGTTTTCAAAATCCTAAATAAATGAGGAACTGAACCATATTTATAGATGAGATTTAATACCAAAAAGATATTAATTTTTTTCTCCAATTAATGTGTTATTCTCCAATTAATTTAATGCAATTCTATTGGTTTGTTTGTTTGAGCCTGTACAGTTTTATATGGATGGGCAATGGCCCAAGAATAGCAAGGGCAGTTTTGAAGAATAGCAGCAAGTTGGTAGACTTGCCCACTTGGGATTAGTGTCCAAATTAAGCAGTAGGAGCTGAGGTAGTGGGACGGTGTGGGACAGACAAATAGAACAGAGCCAGTGGAACAGAGCCAGGAGCCCAAATGTGGCTTCGACACATGTATGGACTCCTGAGCCTAAACGGTGGCTGTGTAGATCTGTGGGCCAAGAAGAGACTAGTCTTTTTTAAAAATGGTGCTGTAAGGATTGATCATCCATATGGATAAGACGAAACTTGTATCTTGGTCTCATTCTGCACACAAATATAAAGTGGGTTGAAGACCCAAATGTAAAAAAAAAAAGTAAAAAAAGTAAAGCTTTAAATTTTTAGAAGATAATACAAAAGGATGTCTTTCTGATTGCACTGTTTTACTTACTCAGACTATTTTATATCTTATTTACAGTGTAAAAGGCATTAATCATAAGACAAGACTGATAAATTCAACTATATGGAAATTTGAATCTTCTGTTTATCAAAGAAATGTAAAAAATAGTGAAAGGAAAGCTACAGACTGGAAGTAGGTATTTTCAACACCTATAACTGGGATATTTTCTTTAGTTAGTTATTTACTTTCATTATGGTAAAAAAAAAAAACCCACATAGCATAAAATATACCATCCTGAAAGGAGTATTTTTGAAGTTCTTTGAATGGGCAAAAGGCATAGATGTGCAGTACGACATATAAAATGACCTCCATATTCATCAATGACTGCTAATTCAAACCACATTAGGATAGCCGCCTATTCTCATCCATCTGGCAAAAAAATAAGACAGTTGACTATACCCAGTGTCGACAAGGGTGTGGAGTCACAGGAGCTCTTACGTCTCCGGGTAGGTGTGCACATTTGGTATGGCCTCTTTGGAAAACAGTTGGACATTATCAGTAACACTGAAGATGGACATTCCCTATGACCCAGCAACACAACTTATATATCCAACCTAGTGTTGTCTTGTTAAGAATAGGAAGGTCTGGGCATCTGGGTGGCTCAGTGTAAGGTTAAGCCTCTGCCTTTGGCTCAGGTCATGATCTCAGGGTCCTGGGATCGAGCCCTGCATCGGGCTCTCTGCTCAGCAGGGAGCCTGTTTCCCCCTCTCTCTCTGCCTGCCTCTCTGCCTACTTGTGATCTCTCTCTCTGTCAAACAAATAAATTAATTAATTAATTTTAAAAAAAGAATAGGAAGGTTTATAACAGCACTGTTTGTACACAGAAAAAAAGGAAGAGGTAGAATTCTGGAAAGAACCCAAGTGTCTGTCAATGGAAAATGGGTAAATACTTTGTGTCATATTTATCAACTGGAATACTATTTAGTGGAAATTGGGGGATATGGGCACAATTGAATTTAACAGGCACAATGTCAAGTAAAAAAAACCACCGTATACATTTATAATAAAATTCAAAACAATGCAAAACTAAGTTCAGTATCGTAAGTAAATACATAAGCAATAAAACTATGAGGAAAAGCAAAGGAATAGTAAGCACAAAGTTCAGATGGTATATACCTCTGGAGCAATGAGTAGGATCATAGAAGTCTTAGAAGTGTCTTATTTCTTAAATTTATTAGTGGGTATAACGTTGATAGTTTCATCATTCTCCCTGCCTTAGTAGTATGTAGTAGGAAAAGAGTATGTAGAAGATATTTTGAAATGTTAAGAGGTTATTTTGGCTGCAACATAAGAATGGATTTAGGGAGGCCAGTTGGGAAGTTACTCAGGGGCCAGGATAGAGTTGGTGGTTTGAACTAGGAAAGTGGCCATGGAGAAGGTAAGACTGAAGTAGATGGGACAACTGTAGAAGGCAGAATGTTTAAACATTCTGGTGGTAAGCTGGACATGGACATGGAGAAAATGGAGAATGGAGAATGGAGAATGACTGCGGGTTTATCATGAGTATCGACCAGGGAGGGGGGCTTCAGAGCATCCCACCTTACCGACCGAAAGAGTGACAATTTTCCTATAACTTATCTCCAGAAAGTGTTTCTCTCAAAATAATCCTTTTATTCCCTCAAATGAAACCATGAGAAAAGGAGAAAATAATTTAAACAACAACCTACGGGGCATCTGGGTGGCTCAGTCGTTCAGCGTCTGCCTTCTCAGGTCATGATCCCAGCATCCTGGGATCGAGCCCCACATCGGGCTTCCTGCTCAGCAGGGACCTGCTTCCTCCTCTCCAGCTGCCCATACTTGCATTCCCTCTCTCACTATCTCTCTCTGTCATAAATAAATAAAAATCTTAAAAAAAAAATAACCTATTCATAATGTTGATGAGTATTCACAATGTTGATAGAGCCTGCACAAATTATGTGTATGTAATGTGGTCTGAACTTTTAGATGGTGATTATGAATGTGTCCACGTTAACGTCTCCCTAAGTGCATTAATAGCTCATCTTGGGAATAAAGTATCCCATCAGTTATGTTTGAGAGGGACTCGTTTAAATAACGTGAAATGGGCTCCTCTACTGCGGGGCTCCTCAGCATCTGCAGTGAGCTAATGAACACTACGAGTCTCTCGTGCTGTGTTCCCAAGCTTGCTGACCATGAAAGTCTTCCTGGTTCATTTCTAGGCATTAGCCCCGAGTAGGTCATATTTTAGCAAACTCTGCAGTTATATGCAACTCTTTGACAGGGGAAGCTCCATTAATATTCTGCAATGAATAATGGCTGCTCGTTTTTCAAGTGAATAAATGGCCTTATTATGTCAGCAATTTGGTAATATTTATGAGAGAGTGAAAGTAGTTTGTATAATATAGGGACAGATTTAATTTGTGATTTTCTTGCTATTTTAGCAGTAGTTTGCTAGGAACCCAAAAAGCTCTTGCTTGGTTGTAGAGGACAACTTTACAGCAGGAACCAACAGTCTGGTCTTATACTGTTAGCACTTTCATTCTATTCAGAGCATAAAGTTTTGTTTACATATTAACGACCATCTCTTCTCAGAATATTTTGTTTCTAGATGATTAGGTATCTCCCCCATTATTAATTCAGAGAGTAGAAAATGCTTTGTTTTTATTTTTATAATACTCCAGTACTCTGGAGCAGTTGAGAGACAGTTGTGTCTAGGAGAGTCTGGGGCAAAACCTGCTCTAGCCTTATGACCCTTCCGTTCTGTCCTCCTGAGTATTTTTCAAGTTCAAAGCATGAACAATTGACTCTGCTGATAGACTGCAGTTTCCCAAGATGTGTTAATGACTCACTGTGTGTCACCTGTTTGAACTAACTTTGTAGATTTGTGAACTTTGCTGGTCAAACTGCATCTCACATGGAGCTCTCCCAGGAGTAACAGTATTCTCTGAACGGATCTGCTGCCAGTGAGACCTTCTTGGTCCTTTACCCACCTCATGTTGAAAACAGTCATGTGGGGGCACCTGCGGGGCTCAGTCTGTTAAGTGTCTGATTCTTGGTTTTGGCTCAGGTCATGATCTCATGGTCCTGGGATCGAGCCCCGAGTCTGGCTCCCCACTCAGTGGGGAGCTTGCTTGAAGATTCTCTTCCTTTGCCCCTCCCCCACTCATGTGTACACACTCTCTCTTAAATAAATAAATCTTAGAAAAAGGAAAAAAGAAAACACTGATATGTGCAGAACAAGAAAGTCCTGAGGACCTGTCCTTATTTCATGAAAATATCATAATAATATGTCTGAGAAGACTGTCTCTCTTGTGCATTTTAATTTAAAATTTCCTGTCTTGATTAAAGCTAAAGTAAAAGAATACTTTAAGAAAGCACTTTACTGGGATTGAATGACATGTTGATATCTGGTCATTATTCGTGTGAGAACAAACACCAACAAAGAATGTGAAAAGGAGGGCATGTTTCTTGTGAATATTATTCCTTCCACGTTGAAAAGCTCCAGTTTTTTAAATCCAGTGACACATTCATGAAAGCCCAGTATGACACTGAGTACAAGTAGCAAATGAGTTGTACTTTGCTTGAGGCAGGGGAGACGGGAATGGGTATGATCTCCACGCATTGCTTGCCTGTGCATCTTTCTGGGTGGGCATGTGCTGCAGGCTTCTCGGGGAACATACCTCATTGGCTTCCACATGCTCAAGATACATCATTTCAAAAAGGCCTCTGCCCCTGGAGATTGATTCCTATTGAGACTTATGTCTATAATGTCTAATTATATGGAAGAGATTTATATAATTCACATTAAGTGTAATTATCTATAGCAGACCTTCTCATTATGGTAGCTGGAAGTTGTGTTAAATTTAGTCAGACATATCAAAGAGAAAATACCCTTTTGTGATGTAGCATAAAAAAAACCATTTCCAAATCCCAATTTACATCCCTATCTCTAATTCAGTTATGTTACTTATATTATTATAGATAGCATTTGTAAATTATTTTTAATAATTGATATATTTATAATATATATTTTTATTAAGTGCCTACTGAATGCCATACACTGCCTAGGAGATGCGGATATAGTGCGGATGAAACAGACCAAAATCCTTCCCTCGTGGAGCTTGTATTAGCAATGGCTTATTTGGGGGTATGTATACATAATTATCATTTTGTCTGGCTGTCTGTCAAACATTTCATTATTAAGCAAAATATTCTTTGAACCCTACAAATTGCTTTGTGAGCAGATGGCCTG
This sequence comes from Lontra canadensis, assembly GCF_010015895.1. NCBI lineage: Eukaryota > Metazoa > Chordata > Mammalia > Carnivora > Mustelidae > Lontra > Lontra canadensis. The sequence continues at coordinate 4,598,919 of NW_022631097.1, read as the reverse complement.
AACATAAAAGCTGAAAGATTGAGATATTTTGAAGCATAAAACAGCTAATACAAAGGATATGTTGAGACCCTCATTTTTTTCCAAAGGGGAGGGGCTTTGTACCTGAAATATTCATGAGAATAAGGGGGGCCTTTGTTTTTCCATCTGGTTCCAACAGTCCTTCCTCAACCTTGCTGATGTGGTGTCTCTGATTAGTAAGAATTTGTGTAGGTGTAAATCTGGCCAACCACCTGGAGGTCAGGCAAAAATTAACAGGTGGCTAGGAAGAGTAGAGGAGTGGTTTAGGGCTTGGATGGGCCAGCAGGGCCCTGGGGATGTGGTGTTTGATAAGTTGGGAGGTGAGAAGAGAAGGAGTGGGGAATGAATGATGTGAAGGAGGACCAGGGTGACATTGAGTGGAACATGGAATACAGGAGGGGTATTTATGGCATGAGGGGTGCAAAGATGTTGAGTACAGTTTAAAGTGACAGTAGAATATCCAAGTGGAGATGCCTGTGAGCAGCAGTTGGATCAATGGGTTTGAAGCCCAGAAAACAGATCAAGGTTGGAGCTATATAGATTTGAAAGACCATCACCCCAGAGAGAGAGAGAGAGAGCGAGAGAGAGAGAGAGAGATTGGACTATAAGCTATGGTCATGGGCAGCATTGAGCAGGGAGAATTTGCTGAGTAAGATGAAGGGTAATTTAGGAGATGACTTGGGAATATTTCAGCAATGGGCACACAGTGAATCAGCTAATGTGGTTGGAGAAAATCTAATTGGAGTAGGTTTTTTTTCAAGTACCAGCAAAAACCAGAATTTAAAAATACTATTTTCTGTCTCTGCTACTGCACTTACAACAGCATAACGCTCTGCTCTTTTTTTTGATTCCAGGGTTATGTTGACTGCCTGGTAGCTTGGAATATTGTTTGTAGAACATTTATTTTGGATGTGTGTTCTGAGTTCCCAAATAACAGACTAATAAATGAACTTTTAGCATACAACTTATATGTAATTTTGGGGCTTCCCATCTTGAAATTGCTCAATTTTTAAAGCAGATTCTGAAGCTGACTTTGGTGGTGTCATGATAATATGTGCAAAGGAAAGTAACCTCTAATTTACCAGTTGGGAGATGGAGTGCAACCAGTGTAAAACCCAGTTGTTTATATTGTGTGCTCATCCCAGATTAACTTTCAACCAGACCTCTTCACCATGTGGAAGGCTAGAAGTAGGGAGATGAAATCAATATAATGGAAGAGGGCAGAGAGATTTTGGAAGCACTTTTGCCTTATTTATCTTTCTATATGGAGTTTTGCGTTATTTTAAGTCTGAAAAAGAAGAAAGACAAAAACACCCACTATGAGAAAATAGACTTGCTACACACAGTTTGGGTGTGAAGACTTCGATTTATTGCTATTAGGGTTTATTTTCTTTCCTGTTTACTTGATAGCCAATTTTGAAGGGCTTCTTTCTTCAAAATATGTAAGTGAGTGTATTAGGGTATCTGTATAGAAATTCTTGTAGATATCTGACATATGTGCATTCAGATAGATTAAAAGCACAAAGTTTTAAGTATTTTTTAAAGTTTTAAGTATTTCAAAGTTTTTCATTAGGGATTTCATGACTTTAAAATTATTTTACAGCTTATTGATTTTATATGGAGCTAAGTGTTGGTGATTTTATGTTAAAAGCTTGAATTAAAAAAAAATGGTAAAACATGAAGATAAATAATTAGCCATTAAGTGATTTCTACCATCTAGGTTAAAATGGCAATCAGATTTTTTCCACTTACTTCTAAGGTAAGCCTGATAAGAGAAACTGATCATGTCCCATAGGAGTCTTTATAAAGAAGTCTGAGGTCTGCCTTTGACCTTTGCTATTCTTAACATCACACTTGCTCCGATGCTGGTGTAAAGAATGGCAGAAAGGTCTCTTTTTTTAATGTGAAAAAAAATGCTATCTATTAAATGATCGAATTAGAGCCCCTGGGTGGTTAAAAAGTTCATTACTCTCTCTCTAGAGAATCTGACCTAAATCATTTAATAAAAATCTTCATTGCTCCTATTTCATTTTTTTTTTTTTCCTTCCTGGGGAAGAAGTTCTATTTGCCTCCCGTTCTTCCATGCTAGCTCTTGTACAAATGGAAAAACTCTTCCGCGAGGTGAAGGTACTGCTCACGTTGCACGAATTTGGAGTATTTGGTGTTGCTAAGCAAATGTTAGATTAAACAAAACAATATTTATTTTTTGCTTTCTCTTAAATACAAAGACCATATGGTGCATATCCGAAAAAAACCTAAGTAGTTAATTGCATGTTAAATTCCTTTCCTCTTTGGCTGCATAAACAACTGAGAAAATATTTACCTTCTCTGTCATGCTAGATTTATTTACGACTTTGTAACTAAAACACAGAAGTGTTATAAATTGAAACTTTAATCTCATGATTGACTCATTTTCTAAAAATTTATATGGTTTCAGTTTGTGGGACAGCTGCAACTCTAGATCTCACTGATTCAAAACAGGAGGAAATTATAGGACTACCCTAGTTGTTTTTGTAATAGAGTCTTTTAAGCCAAGTCACCGGCTTTCATTTTTGTCTTGGTTTTCATGAATAGAGCTACACTTTTTTTTTCCCCTGCAAATTTACATAGGTTAAATATAATGAAATAAAAATCCAGGATATTAATTTTTTTTCTGTACCAGGTAAACTAGTATATATATATTTTTAAATTTTTCAGAAAGTTTATTGTCACTGTGCATGGTGATAATAAAAATAAGGCAATTTTCAGCCAGGTAAACTGTATATTTTAAACGATGCACATGTGTCTCTTAGATTTTAAGATGTAAACCATTTCAGAAAGCTGCTTCTCTAGTGATTCTCTAAGGTAAATCATATTCTCAACCACCATGAATGTGAGCTGTGAGCAGGATGCAGGGACCTCGCTATTATTCATGGAGTGACAGTACCCAGAGGGGCTTGTTACAATGTCTTCTTATCTCCATGCCTTTGTGACTGACAGGGAGGCCAAGGGCAACATCAGTAATGTAAGGAAGCCTCCTGTTGAGTGATACTAATTTTACATTTTAATTATATTTTGAGTAAGAATATGCGCACATGCCTGAAAATCATAAGATATAAAAGGCTCCCAGTGTAATGTCTCTGCTGTACTCTAGCCCCTTGGGCCTTGGCCCCTTTCCATAGGGGTACCCAGTGTTAACTGTTGTCTCTCACATACTGACCTGAAGTTGAAATCACTTCTGTTAGATGTAAAGATACATCAGATCTGCAGTCTTGGTAACAAGCTTCCTGGCTCTCTTCCTGCCTTCTCTCCCCAGGTGAGCTGACTCTACACTGGGCAGTTACAATTCTCTTTCCCTTTCTCATATCCCCACTGCTGTCAATAAGACCTTTCTGGAATACAAATTTGGTTATGACCCCCTCCCCTTAAAGCCCTTTGGTTCCTTCCATGGCTCTTAAGCTAAAGGCCAAATACCTGTGGGGCCCATGGGTTCCTGTGTGGTTGGTGACTCCAGCTTTGTCCAGCTGAGCACACCCTCCTTTGTTTGACACCAGGTTCTTGGCACTTACTTCCCTCTGCCTGGAGTGCTCTCTCCTTTCTTCTCACTTTACCTCTGCTGGAAATGGCACTCTCCCAGGCCTAGCCAGTTCCTCTGTTGCACACTGTCACAGAGCCAAGGTCTCTCCCTTCATATCGATCATCCCATATCATAATTTCTTGACGTCATTTAACTATTTTCTGTATTCCCAATGGGAGTGAAATTTACATAGCTGCAGGCTCCATTTCTGATTTGTTCATGATTTCTTCAGGTTACTTATTATGCATGGTAGGTGCCCAACAAATATTTATAGAAGGTTGTTTTTTTTTTTTACTTGAGGTATAACTTACATAATACACACAAATTTAATATATGGCTCCATGAAATTTTATATATGTAACTGCAGATCAAGATACACACCATTTCTAGTACCTCAGGAGACGCCTGTAACCTGTCAGTCAATATACCTTCCCCACAAGGTAACCAATAGTTTTGCCCATTTCTGACCTGAGTGCCATCATATGGTATGTACTCTCTTGAGTCTCACTTGTTTCATACGAATCATGTCTGTGAGTGAGAACTCATCCATCTTGTTGTGTGTGTCCGTAATCCATCTTTTCCACTGCTTTGAAGTATTCCATTTTTAATATGCTACACCTTACTTATGTATTCCACTGTCCACTGACAGACATTTGTGCTAGTTCCCTTTTGGGGTTATTATGAATAAAGTTCCTATGAATATTCATGTATACATCTTCTGGTAGGTATAAACATTTATTTTTGTTGAATATATACCCAGGAGTAAAATGGGGTATACTTTAGTTTTATTGCAGCTCTTGCCATACAGTTTGTCTTTTTTTTTTTTTTTCAAAATAGTTCTCCTGAGTTTGCATACCAACAGGCAGTGTTTGAGTGCCCCATATCCTGCCCAGTTTGCTCCATATCCTGTCCAATACTTGGTATTGTCAGTCCTTTAAATTTTAGCCATCCTGGGAGCATTGAACCATAGCTCATTGGTTTTAATTTGTACCTTTCTCATGACTAATAAGACTGGGCACTTCTTCATATGTTTATAGGCCACTTGAATGTCCTTTTTGTATAAGGATTTTTGGCTCTAATGAGGATGAAATAAGCCATCCAAGGGCTTTAGGTAGAATCTGTAGTATGAGAGAGGGAGAGGAGTCAAGAGTGATTACAAGGGTTTTGGCCTGAACTGCCAAAGGATAGCATTTACATTAACATCAAGAAGACTGGAAGGCTAGGTCCTGGTGTGTGTGTGTGTGTGTGTGTGTGTGTGTGTGTGTGTGTGTAAATAAGTTTAAGAAATACTAAGTGTAAGATACCACTAGTCAAACAAGAGAAGATGTCATGTAGGCAGGTGGATATACAAGTCCACAGTTCAGGAGAACAGTGTGTGCTGGAGATCGGGATTTGCAGTTATCCACACAGATTGTATCAAAGCCAAGGGACTGGGTGAGATCACCCTTTAGAGTGAGTTTAAATGGAAAAAAGTTATGTATAAAAGATGAGCCCTGGCTATTACTTAGAGGGATGGAAAATGAGGAAGAAACGATAAGGGAGAATGGGAGACAGAAACCAATGAGGCTGGAGGGGAAGAGTGAGAGCACACTGTCCTGGAAACCAGTGGTCTCACTTGGAGATTATGGCAGTTGGATGAGGAGCTCAAAATTGATCATACTGGAGAAATTGGGAGTTGAAGAGTAGGGTGTAGACAATGAGACACGTGTTCACATTAGTTAGCAAAATGGAAGGATGGTATTTTTTATTTGTTCCTGATACTCTAGGTAGGGGCAGAGCCGGTATGCCCATTCAGTCTGGAAAGCTTCTCCAAAGTTAGGAAAGCTTCCTAGCTTTAACTTTGGAGTTATTTTATAGGGATAGAATAGAATGAAGATTCATGTACATATTGCCTAACTTAATACTTATTTACTGTCATGAAATAAACTCCAGATAGATTAGACACTTGAATAGGAAAAAAAAGCCATTAAAAAAATAATCTCCTTTCATTTAGAGAAGGGTTGTAGGTTAAAAAGAAATGGAGGAAATCACAGATGAGATTACAGATTAATAGATTTGATCACAAAGGTTAGACTTTCTCACAGAAAGCATGAATAAAATTCACAGATAAGCATATGGGTTTTCAAAAATTATAACATGCAAATGGTTTACATCGTTGCTGCATAAAGAGTGCATACAAATATAAAAAGGAAAGGGGAATAACAACAACAAAATCTCAATACTCCCCCAAAGAAAAACAGACAAAGAAGATAAAAGTCAGTTACAAAAGAGGACAATGCAAATGATTAGTATATATAGGAAAAATGGTTTGACTTTCCTGGCTTGCAAAAATATGCAAGTGGAAATAACAGCAAAATGACACATTCACTTGTCATATGTCTTTTATTAAAAGACAACCTCTGGTGACCATATTGATACATTGGTGTAGATATTTTTGTATGTGTTCAAAGGAGGAGAAATTGGTTTGGTGGGAGGGATCGAGAGCGTGAAAGCTTACATACCTCTTAAGCCAGTAATGTAGCATTGAGGAATTTATTCTAAAAGTATACATAGAACGCCCCCCCCAAAAAAAAGCTCTATACTAGGTAATCACCACGTTTACAAAAAATTAGAGTCCAACATTCAAGGAACAGGTAAGCCAACTCTATTGTACCCTGCGCTTGTCATTAGGCCTGTTCACTACCGTTCTGCTGCCATCTCTGGCATGTGGTGGACTTGCACATCCTTGCTACATGGAGTTCGTTGTCCTGTGCCTTGACTTGGCCAGAGAAATAGAGAGGAAGTGATAGGTCTGGTGGCTAGGCTGCAGCCTTTAAGAGCCACTGTGCTCTTGTCCATATTTCCTTCCCCTTGGCCTAGCAACCAGTGACCTTCTAGGTGGTAGAGACCCTGAAAGCCCAGGTATGTACATGCAGCTGACATGAGAAGAGTGTTGACCTGAAAGAGATGTATCATCTGCTCAAGGAACCAATCTTGGCCGTTTGAAGCCCCTGACATGTTAGGATTCATGTTGTTATAATCATAACTTAGTATAGCCCGACTCATGTAGTACATACAATGAAATAGTATACCACCATTAATGTTTATAACAAATTCTTAAAATGAGGTTAGTGAAAAACATGTTAAAATTGTAAATGGTGTGATTTTGTCTTTTTTTTTTTTTTTAAAGATTTTATTTATTTATTTGACAGAGAGAGATCACATGCAGGCAGAGAGTGGGAGGAAGAAGGCCCCCTGCTGAGCAGAGAGCCCGATGCGGGGCTCGATCCCAGGACTTTGAGATCATGACCTGAGCCGAAGGCAGCGGCTTAACCCACGGAGCCACCCAGGCGCCCCGTGATTTTGTCTTTTGAAAACAGACTGAAGGGAGCTTTAACATTAACAAATGCCTATCATAATCAAGGATTAGGGGTGAGTTTCATTTTTTTAAAAATTTGTTTATTTATTTTAGAGAGAGAGAGAAGCAGACTCTCCACCAAGTACAGAGCTGACAAGGGGCTTGATCCCATGATCCAGAAGATCATGACCCAAGCTGAAACCAAGTCAGAGGCTCAAGTGACTGAGCCACCCAGGACCCCTCATTTTCTTTTTTATATTCTTCGTCTCAATTTTTCTATAATGAGCATGTATTCCTTGTAATTGGAAGGGCAGACATGCATACAAACACACATAGCTTTAGTTGGCTTCCAGTGACACAGGGATTCAGGTCTTTCTGTGCCATCAAAGACGTAAGGTCATATGACAATGACGTAAGGTCATTGAAATGACCGTAGTTGCTTGGCCTTTCTAATTCTGGGAGCCCAACTGAGATGAAGGAACAGGGCTGAGCTTAGATTAGCTTCAGAGTAGAAGCTCTCCCTCCCCATGGCTTTAGTTCTGGATACAAAGTGTACTGCCCCAGAGCCTAAATACTTTCCCTCTCCTTTTTAAGTGATCTTAGAGGCTGAGAATGCAAGCTCTCTTGCTTCAGAAAAGGCACATCCTCAAAGAGAGAGCTTTCTAGGTGCTACCCAACTCCACGACACTGAGTGGTTTTCCATCGCCCAGCACTGTGCCCGTATACATGGTCGAGAACATACAACAGAGAGAAAGTATGTTCTTTGCCTGGAAAACATGTACAGATATGTTAATAAATGGAAATGAATGGATTTCTTTGAAACTGAGTATGTAATGGGATTCTCTTACTTTCCCAAATCACCTTGAAGTCTCAGATGTCTTTACTAGGATTAAACTCAATCCTCCACGAAATGTAGTTTAGACTTTGTTCATTCTTGTTCATCAGACATTTTCCAAGGACCTTCATTCCTGGTGCCAGGCACAATGAGCTGATACCACATGCAGAACAGACCATAGATGCTTGACTCGCAGCTCTGTGCCAAGCTGAGGCCTCCCCTCATCCACTGTATTTCCCCAGGCCCCTCTGATACTCACACTCCCTCCTCCTGCTCTGAAACTATGCCCCTGAACCCTATATCCTAGTCCTTACTCTCGTTCAAGGTTCTGAACCCAATTTTCAAGGTTATAGGAGGACTACAGATAATTTGTGGATGCATATATCTTATACATTTGACCACTTTAGCCTTAAAATAAATTCCTAGGGATGGGATTGCTTGGCTAGAAGATTCGTATACAGTTTATGTTCCAGCACATGTTGCAAAGTTGAAATCCAGATAGCTTTCCCTTGATGACCCCGATTACGGATTTGATTTTAATTTATGCCAAGCTTATAAGACCACAAATACAGTAACTTATTTCTGCTTGCAATTCTTTTATTACTAGTGAAACCAACGGCTTCCCCTGTGGCATTTTACCATCTTTGTGGAGGATAGAAGTTGAATTTTGCTTGTTTTTATCATTTTCTCATCTCTATATTGATCTTTTTGTTACTGATTTTTATAGGGTTGCCAGCCTTTCATTCTTTCTGTTGTAAATATTTCCTCCATTTTGTTATCTTTCAGCTTTTATGATTTTTTTTTAACATTTAGGTTTTATTTTTTTAGTTTGCTTGATGGTGGTAAATGTTTTTAGTTAAATCTGTCACACTTTTCTTTCAGTTTCCTGTCAGGCTTAAAGAGATCTTGCTGGTCTAACCTTATTTAAATTTTTTGACCATATTTTCTTCTCATACTCTTGTGGTTTTGTTTTTCACTTTCCAATCTTTGGCTGTTTAAGTTCATGGTGGTGTAAGGTTATGACATTTGGAACCAGCTTAAGCTTTTCTGATCGGTTTCTGAGTAACCCATTTTCCCCTACTGATTTGAAAAATCCTCCTCTATGCAATTGTAAAGTTTCACTGAACAAGGTTTATTTCTGGCCTTTCCATTTTGGGGGTTCTTCCCAGACTGGATAATCATTTGTGGAAGGTTTATTGTTGATTGTTGGTTATTTTTTAATAGACATGCCTTTGTTCCACTATTCCATTTACCTATCTATCCCTGTCACACTGTCATATATTTATAACATTCTTACCAGAAGTCTCTCATATGTCTTATTAAATGTATTCCTATTTTAAGATAATTTTCTTTTGCTTTTGTGAGCAGATATTATATATTATTTCCTCCTCCCGCATTTTTCTAGCTAGTTACCATTGGTATATAGAAAGTTACTTATTTTAGTTTGTTGCTTTTGTGGTTGACACTCTTGATGCTCTGGATGAACAACTTAATATTTTCGATACTTAGTCACCAAATTTTAGGGCCTTTCCAGATATGTTTATACATATAAATACTTATATATAGAGAGAGATATATATATTACATATCTCACAACACATATAAATAATATTCTGCTGCCCCTTTCCAATCTTTGTGGTCCACATGTCCTTGACTAGTTCAGTAGCTTAAACTTTAAAAATAATGCTAAATATAGTAGGGAAGTTGAGCATACGTGTTTGATTTATGATTTTAATGAAAAAAATTTAAATTCCTTAAGTTCAATATAGTTAACATACAGTGTATTATTAGTTTCAGGTGTAGAATGTAGTGATTCATCAGTTGCATATAACACCCATTGCTTATTACATCACGTGCCTTCCTTAATGCCCATCACCCAGTTACTCCATCCCCCCAACCAGCAAACCCTGTTTGTTTCCAATGGTTAAGAGTCTCTCATGCTTTGTCTCCTTCCCTGATTGATTGTTTTATTTTTCTCTCCCTTCCTCTGTGCTTCTCTGTTTTGTTTCTTAAATTCCACATATGAGTGAAATCATATGATAATTTTCTTTCTCTGGTTGACTTATTTCACTTAGTGTAATACCCTATAGCTCTATTCAAGTCACTGTAAATGGCAAGATTTTTTTGTTTTGGTGGCTGAGTAATATTCCATTGTATGTATATACCACATCTTCTTTATCTGTTCATCACTTGATGGACATCTGGGCTCTTTCCATAATTTGGCTATTGAGGACATTGTTACTATAAACATTGGGGTGTATGTACCCCTTCGAATCACTATGTTTGTATCCTTTAGATAAATACCTAGTAATGCACTTGTATTTCTAACTTTTTGAAGAACCTCCAGTTTTTATTCCCACCAACAGGATAGGAAGGATCCCTGTTCTCCACGTCCTCACCAACATCTATTGTTTCCTGACTTGTTAATTTTAGTGACTCTGACTGGTGTGAGGTGATATCTCATTGTGGTTTTGATTTGTATTTCCCTGATGCCAACTGATGTGGAGCATTTTTTCATGTGTCTATTGGCCATTTGTATGTCTTCTTTGAAGAAATGTCTGTTCATGTCTTCTGCCCATTTCTTGATTGGATTATTTGTTTTGGGGGGTGTTGAGTTTGATAAGTTCTTTTTAGATTTTGGATACTAACCATAATCTGATATGTCATTTGCAAATATCTTCTCCCACTCCATAGGTTGCTTTTAGTTTTGTTGACTGTTTTCTTTGCTGTGCAGAAGCCTTTTATTTTGATGAAGTCCCAATAGTTGCTGTTTGCTTTTGTTTCTCTTGCCTTTGGAGACATGTCTAGCAAGAAGTTGCAGTGGCCTAGGTTGAAATGTTTTGCGTTTGAGCTATGATTTGAAAGAGGACTAGAGTGTGTTTTGGAGAGAAAAGAACCTTGCAGGGAAAAGGGTCACATATTCAGATTACAAAGAGAGAAGTAAGAAAGTTCTATGGGGAAATAGGATGTAAAAGCCAAAGTTTTGTGTGGAGGAATGACAACTGGAGCCAAGATGACTTCTCTATGGAGGGTGAGGTTGGCTCTGTGTGGTAGAGAGTGAAGGGATAAGATGAGGGTACAGAGCTTCAGAATCAAATGGCCTAGACTGAGTCTTGAGCATCAGATCTTCATCCATAAGATGGCAATATCGAACTTAGTATGCTTATTGTAGATTGAAAGAAATAATATTTGTCAAAAGCACTTAGCCCAGTGCCTGGCACATAGTAAACGCAAAACAAATGTTAAGCATTATTATTGTCTGTATAATAAACACTTACTGAAAGGGGGAATTGTTTTTGAGTGTAGTTGACACAGAGTGTTACATTAGTTTCAGGTGTATAACACAGTGATTGAACAAGTTTATACATTATTCTCTGCTCACCACAAGTGTAGCTCCCATCAATCACCAGGCAACACTATTACAATACCATTCACTATATTCCCTTTGTTGGTTTGTTTACTCAAAAGGAGGAATTTCAATGATAAAAAATGGCATATGGGGAAGAAAATCTCATCACTTGCATGTGGATGGGTAATAGTGGGAAAAGTAAATTAATACATTAAAATAGACGGGGTCTCTCATGTGTGCCACGTTCTTTTGTCAGTGACTTTTGAGGATGATCTCTGTTCCTGAAAGATAGCCGGAGGTCCCTGTAGTAATACGCAGCAAGTGAGGGGCCTGAGCACCATGATGGTGGATCTGCGCCCTTCTAACTGCCTTCCGTGACCATATGTGGTCATTAATGTATGAGAATAGCTCATCTTGGTGTCTTTTACACATCTTTACATATTTAATAATTACAAACCAAGCACCCAGTTAGTTGCTTTCTTTAACATGCATTATCTTCAGATCCTTAACTTAGGGATGGTACAATCATTCTTTTCACATGTGTATATTTTTCTGTGTCTCAGGGAAGCTTTGAAATACTTGCTGATTTATGGAGAGTGAAAAGTGAACCAAACTTTCTCTGAATACTTAGGAAAACTCGGACTCTTAAAAGCCAAAATCAAACAATATTTGAGATGATTTATACAATTTCAGCAATAACTTTTTTCCACTTAAGCCAAAGTACAGTCTAAACAACCCTTTCCTGGTGCTAAGTCCTTTAAATGAAAGCAGTGGAGGTCTATAAATCAAGTGATAGTTTACATTTATTTCATAGCCACTCTTTGCAGCCTGTTTTCCCTTTTAAAACTTAGTGTATCCTCTAAAATGTTCAGCCAGTCCTATATTGAAATTAAATTCAAGTGAATAAAGCAATGTATAAAAAGATTTTGGAGAATAATATATGGCCACAGTGTGGTTTAGAAAAGCACAGTGTTGAAAAAAAGTGGAGTAATCCTAGATGCGGCTAAGCTGGCTCATTTGAAATAAGAGAATTCAGCCGTAAGCTGGTTTTTCTCCATCATGAGTAAGGAGCATAGTCATAGTGGTGGAGTAATCTCAAATTAGCCCACTGGCATTGATCCTAAGAATCCACAGAACACTTTAATCCCAATTATTTTTAACAACCTCTTATTTTGGATTAAAACTTGGTAATACTCATTCAACGTTTTCATAAGTTGCAAAAATACAGTTCTCCTGGACCCGTCAGCCAGGTTTCCCAGTGACAGTGTCCCACACAACCAGAACACATTGTGGAGTCCAAGAAACAAGCACTGGCACCACCTATTAACTTCGTGTTCTAAATTCTGTCTACATCAATCACCTCTGAAGTTGATGGTCTTTTATTTTTCAGAGTGGGACATCTCAGAGTGGTTAGCTGAAAGTGGTTCATAATTTTGACCTATAGCCTAAGAGTTCTTTTGTTCTGTGTCAGTGATAGCAAGATTTCACAAATATCATCGACACAGTACCGAAAGCAGAATCGGTTGAGACTGGCACATCATTCCAGAGCCTGCATTCTGATTATATATAATGTTAGAAAAACAAAAATATCTCAAAGTACTCAATGTAGAGAGCCACAGAGGTGGTTTATCTAGACATAATCTATTTCCCTGCAGGTAAAAAATCCAGTATACGCTATGAGATCACCCATCTTAAGCTTTTTCATCTGTTGTCATATCCTTGGCTTCTCTCTCTACCTAGGGTAGTGCTGGTTTTATTATCTGTGTCCTTGAACGATTAACCCATTGACTTTCAAGCGTTTGACAAAGCCCACAGTAAGAAATGCATTATATTATGATCTGTTACACAAATATATGTCTGTATGTTTAGGTGTATGTGTTTATATATGAAACTGAAACAAAAGTACCACTGACTAAAAATTACTCTAACTATGTGCATTGTGTTCCATTATTTTCTATTCTGCATTTTCGTTTATTAAATGCTGGTCACAACCTATTACATTGATTTCACAAACCACTAATAAATAATGGCTCCACAGTTTGAAAAACACCATGTTAATTTATTGTGACCCTCTTTTTTTTTTTTTGCTTATTCTACCCTTCTTTCCAAGTCAACCATAAAACCTTTTTCAGATAGCGATATATTTTTTAACTTTTTATTTTATTATTTTTTTTTATTTTTAAAGATTTTTATTTATTTGACAGAGAGACAGAGAGAGATCACAAGTAGGCAGAGAGACAGGCAGAGAGAGAGGCGAAGCAGGCTCCCCGCCAAGCAGACAGCCTGATGTGGGACTCGATCCCAGGACCCTGAGATCATGACCTGAGCTGAAGGCAGAGGCTTAACCCACTGAGCCACCCAGGTGCCCTACAACTTCTATTTAATCCCAATGCCACCATTTCTCCTTATATGGATTAATTCATTTGACAGGCCTTGTCTTTTGGGAAAGATGGATATAGACGTATAGAAGTCAGCATGAAAAATGAGGTAGTGTGGTGCTGTGAGAGCTCTTTTCAGGCAAGGAGGTGTTTAATTGTGTCTCATGGCATCAGAAATCACATTTTATCTGTGCTTAGTCACCTCTTTTTTTTTTTTTTAAAGATTTTATTTATTTATTTGAGAGAAAGGGTGCGCGTGGCGCAGGGGAGGGGAGGGGAGGGGCAGAGGAAGAAGCAGACTCCCCACTGAGCGGGGAGCCTGACAACACACTGGCCTCAATGCCAGGACCCACCCTGAAAAATAAGAGACCATCAACTTCAGAGGTAATCAAAACGAGCAAGTATAGGACAAAGAAGTAATTCAGAACACGGACTTACCAGGGTGGTGCCAGCGCTAGTTTCCTGGACTCCACCATGTGTTCTGTTTATCTGGGATTTTTTTCACTGGGGAACGTGGCTGAAGGGTCCAGGAGAACTATGTTTGCAGCTTATGAATATGTTGAATGACTATTGCCAAGTTTTAAATCCAAACCAACTGAGCCACCCAGGTGCCTCTGTGCTTAGTCACCTCTAAGTCAGGTTTTACCCCATCTAAGGTGGTGTGGAGTGGGGTGGGGGGAAGAGGGACAAGGGAGGTATGATAAAGGGTGGTTAGGGAATATGCTTGTCTAGGGTTGCCTGACAATAGGGAGCTTGGTATGGAAAGAGGGGTTATTGTCTGGGTGTTGGAAATGAAAATAGGATTAAACAGTCAAGAGTCCTTTGTGTCTGCACAGAGGCTTATACATGATCCTGGAGGGAATGGGGAGACCCTGGAGGTTTAAAGTTTGTAAGCAGAGTAGTGACACAAGCAGGTATACGCTGCAGCGGAAAGGGAAGATTTTAATGTGGAGACGGGTTGGAGGGTAAAAATATTGAAGGCAGGGAAGAAAGGGTCTATCCCAGTAATAAATGCAAAGAAATATAAAAATAGAGTGGATTTTACAAGATGCTTAAAAAATCCATTTTTATTTGTAAAAATGTTCCACTTGATCATTTTGATAATATTTTATTGTCTCCTATGTCAGGAACACATTCACAGATTTTTTTTTTTTTTTTTTTAGTATGTTTTACCCAGTATTTTAGTTGTTTCATTAGGGACAGTTGGTTGAAGTGTCGGACCCACACTGCTGTAGACCTGAAGCCCCTAAGGCCACTTCCTCCCTCCCTCCCTCCCTCCATCCTTCCCTCCCTCCCTCCCTTCCTTCCTTCCTTCCCTCTGGGATTCCTATTCGGCTTTGGCTCTATGCTCTATTCTGGGACATCACTTAGATTTTTTTTTCTTCCTCCTGTCTTCACTATTATCTTAGTTTTAGTGTTGTTTTTTGCTTTTCACAATTATGTTTTTATTTCCCATAGCTGCTGGTGCTTCTTTCTTTTCCACGGTGTCTTGATCTTGTTTAATGAATGTTGATTCTTTTAGTATATGTATATATGTATGTGTGTGTATATATATATATACACACACACACACACACACATACACACACACACATGCCCATAGCTCCTGCTTTGAAGGCCTTACAATCTAGTCAGAAGATGATAAGGATGTAATAAATCTGGGCATTGATGGTAGGCATGGGCATAAGGGAAGAAATAGAAGAAATATATTGAGGTAAAATTTTCAGGACCCAAGGAGCAATTGAATGTAACTGGGGATAAGGAATCATAAGTCAGTGCTGATCCTCAACCTGATAAAGAGCATCTAGGAAAAACCCGCAGTTAATACCATATTCAGTGCTGAAAGATTGAAAGCTTTCTCCTAAGATAGGAATAGAACAATATTGTCTGCTATTTCTGCTTTTATTAAATGCCATACTAAATACCATACTAGCCAGAGCAATTAGGCAAGAAAAAGGGGTAAGAGGCATTCAGATTGGAAAGGAGAAAGTAAAATTATCTCTATTGCAAATGAAATGATCTTGTGTTTAGAAAGTCCTAGGGAATCCATGAAAAACAAAGTTAATAAATGGGTCCAACAAGGTTGCAGAATGTAAGACTAATAACAAAGCTCAATTGTATTTCTATGCTCTAGCAATAAACAGTCCAAAAATTAAATTAGAATAGTTCCATTTATAATAGCATCAAACAGAATAAAGTACTTAGGAATAAACTTAATGAAAAAGTCGAACACTTGTGTACTGAAAACCATAAAACATTATTGAAAGAAATTAAAGAAGCCCTGAGGAAATGAACAGATGTCTCATGTTCATAGACTGGAAGGCTTGTTAAGATGGCACTACTTCCCAAATTGACCTACAGAGTCAATACAGTCATGAAATCTCAGCTGTTTTGTTTTTGCCAAAATTGACAAGCTAATCATAAAATTGATATTGAAACACAGGGGACCCAGAATAGCCAAAACAATCTTAAAAAAGAAAAAAAAAGGGCAGAGGCTCATACTTCCCAATTTCAAAACTTACTACAAAATCTATAGTAAGATTGTGGAATTCTAAGAATGACATCACCAAAATGTCCACACAGGAGACCCCAGTCTCCATTCCCTTCCAAAGCTCAATCATTAGGTAGCTACCTACACAGAGAAATAGATCTGGGAGAGCCCTGGAGTCCACTTAAGAAACTCTGGCAACGCAGTAGAATAAAAAGACCTGAGAACAACAACCACGTAAGCAGAGAAGGAAGACAGCTGAATTTTGCCTGCATCATCTCATCCCCTGAGCTGCCATTGCTCAGCACCACGAGGGAACTTCCCACTGGAAAGAATCCACCTTGCCTGAAAAGGAAGAGCACTGTACATGATATTGTAGTTTTCCTACTCTTTTTACCATCTTTTTGTGAATATTTTTTTGAAGACACAGTGCTGGGCCCAAGATACAAAGAGGTACATGATATTCTCCCCACTTGCACAGGACTGTATTCGTAGCTGAATACAGTATGAATACATAAAGGAATTTTTACTCCTACTGGGATGGAAATCAGAGAAGAGATAGGCAATGATAAGTATTAGCAAAGACATGGAGAAATCAGAACCCTGTACACTTTCAGTGGGAATATAAAATGGTGTGACGCTTTGGAAAACAGTTTGGTAGTTCCCCAGAGAGTTAAACAGATTTACCATGTGACTGAGCAATTCCACTTTTAGCTATATATGCAATAGAACTGAAAACACATGTCCACCCAAAATTGGTGCGCAAGTGGTAATAGCACCATTATTCATAATAGCCCCAACGTGGAAACAATCTGAATGTCCTTCTGTTGCCATTGGATGAAGGGATAAACAAGAGTTGTATATCGCTACAAAGAAATATTATTTGACCACAAAAGGAATTAAACACTGCTGTGCTACAACATGAATAACCCTTAAAAATGTTATGCTACTTGAAGGAAGCCACACATGAAAGACTGTCTATTGTCTGATTCCATGTATGTAGAATGTCCAGAATAGGCAAATCTGTAGGTACGGAAAGTAGATTGGTAATCATCAGGGGCTGGGAGGGAGGAGGGAATGTAGAGTGGCTGCTAACGGGCAAGGGATTTCTCTTGGGGATGATGAAAATATTCTGGAATGAGTGGTGATGGTTGCACAGCTTTGAAGATACTAAAGATCACTGGACTGTGTTTAAAAGGATGGATTTTATGGCATGTGGATTTTACCTGAATTTTTAAGAGAAGAGTGAATGCTGACATCATTTAGCCTTGGGGCAGGGAAAGGCTGTGAAGGTGACACTGGCCGGTTTCTTCTCCTTCTGGTAAGGGAGGACACCGAACTGACCAGCTGGCCTCAGGCATGTGCTCTGGCTACGTTGTGTGGAGTAAGGTTTAACTTAGTAACCTGTAGATTTAGAAGGAACTAGAAGGCTGTCAGTTCATTTCAGCCCTAGACAAGCCATCACTTACGGCTGATCCTTTTGAAGGTTACACCTTGAACTTTCAAACTTAAAAGAGATGTAAGCAGGGGAGGGTCGTTATGTAGCTCTTATTATTATAACATTATAAGATATTGATTGATACTATTGGTTGATACTATTTTTATACAAAGTTAAAATAATACTTAGGTGCTGCTTTTTTTATGGTAACTGCAAATATTTACTCATGGTTTGTCAATTCTTTTTATCTGACACTGTTTTTGAGCGGCAGTAATATGTACTATTTGTCATTACCCATGTTTTCCATATGTTTCAACCATAACTCTGGCGGTTTCTTTTTTTTTTTTTTTTGGTAAGAAATTGCTAAAAGCTGTTCATCAGGAATTTTGGAAGTTCTTCAGACAGGATCATCAGAGAGGATTGATGACATGTTGATAGAAGGCAGGCAACCCTCATAATTTCAGCGGATCAGTCACATATTTTATTTCTGCTGGTTATTCTGTACAAAATACAGGTAGTAACATGACCTACAGAAGACATACTGTCACAGGCCCTGAGTGGTCCTTCAGAATGTGCCATCACTTCATAAACTTCTGGAGTGCCTTCACAGGATTGCATGGGGTTGGGGAGGTGGTCAGCATGGGTACCTGGAGGTCAAGGTGTTCCCCAGGTTTACCCACTCACTTGCATCTTGCCAAGAGTGTAACCCTCAGGGAGCCACATTTCCTCATGCACCTGTCTAGCTGTGTGTATCGTAGGCAACATAAAGGAAAGTTCATAAGGTGTACTTTCATATGATCTGGACGGATCTTTCACCATGAGAATTAGAAAATAGGTTTGGAAAGCAGCAGTCACTCAGATCCAGGAAGCTGAGGAAATATTACTTGGAGTTATTAGGTTAATAGGTGAGAGCCGGTGAGATGACAGTTTTACTGTGGAGATACCAGATTTCACAAATTTCAGGGATGAAATAATAGGACTTTTGGAGCATTGTCTGCCTAAGAATTGTAAATTCTTTGGTGTTAACTATAGCCATTCGTTCAATCCTATGAGGAATTAATAAAAGTGATAATCTTTTCTTTTTTTTTTTTTTTAGTGACAGTCTTATCACTTATCACAGAAATTTAGAAGTGCGTGGGTGTGTGTGGTTAGTAAATTAACTTTTTTTTTGCCTATTTCTTGACATTATTAAGATTTTAGTGATTATTGAAACAAGAAAGAAAGAGAATTTGGCTTACTGATGTTAGTTGTATCTAAATTAAAGTGGTTGATTTTAGTTTTCCTACTCTTTTTATCATCTTTTTGTGAATATTTTTTTGAAGACGCAGTGCTGGGCCCAAGATACAAAGAGGTACATGATATTCTCCCCACTTGCACAGGACTGTATTCGTAGCTGACAAACTGAGCCGTCCATGAAGGCCAACACTTTTTGCTTAGTTTCTCTCATTTAACCCACGAAGCGATCCTCAGAGGTAGGTGTGATCATGGTCACATGCTCAAGATGAGGATGTGGGGAGGTCCCAGCATCAGAGGATGTTCGTACAGCTGGTCCGTGCCAAGCCCGGAATCACATGGCACTTATCATGTGACACACTATTTCGTGTCGGTCTCTGCAGTAGGCAGTGGGGGCAGTGTCCACCAGTGCTCCCCCCAGTACCTGACATGCTGGAAGCGTTCAGCAAATTTTGAAAAGATGGATGGTTTTTGAGCCTCTGTGCTTAGCGGTTGTACGTCGTGTGCCAGGCAAGGAGGACAGGAAGGTGGGCAGCTGTGAGGAGTGTAGGCAGGTCCTTGCTGCTAGTGCAGGTTCCAGGGGCTGGAGGGGGTCAGGGAAGGAAACACAGCCTCTCTAGCTTTCTCTTCGAAGACTTGAAAAGCACAATAAAAACTCATTTGTAACTGGGATTGTATTTTGGAAACATTAAACGAGTGTTTTGTTTGTTTGTTTGTTTTTATCTTTCACCTCCATGAATCATTTTCCCCTTTGCCACTCCACTATAGTGGTCCCAGGTGCTGACCGATGACGCGAACACGGACAGGGTCAGGTGTGCTCACGGAGGGGAGGCGGGGGTGCAAAGTGGCTGCAGCCGAGCATATGGGTCCAACATCAGGGAGATCTGCAGCCCCAGAGGGATTGGGGTGAGGCTGAGGTCACAGGCAGGGGAACCAGGCCCCGGCCAAGCACCAGAGATGATTGCGGAAGCTCAAGCAAAACCCTCTGTGATGGGAGCTCCGATGAGCAGGGACTCAGGGGATAAGTAGGCCCTTCCTGCCACGAGGGCTCAGCTACTAGGGGCAGGAGGGCAGCAGTAAAACTAAGCCATGGCCTTCATTCTCAGCCTCCTGACTGCACCCCCAGTGAGCACTGAGTGAGACGGTGTTCCTTTTTTAACCTCAGAAAAGGCAGGGGTCAGGAAAGGATCATTTGAGCAGAAACTGAAAAAAGTGAGGGAATTGAGCCATTCCTCTCTGGGGAAAGAGTCTGAGGCACAAAGTAAGGACAAAGACGGTGTTGTCTGATGAGCCTAAAAGCAGAGGGAGGAAGAAAAAGTGATAGGACATGAAATCTAACAGCTAAGCGTTCTAAGGAAGAGATTCCAGGGTTCTTCTTACCTGTTTAATGCAAGAAGTCGATAAGCCCATGTTTGACATTGAATTGTTCCATTTGTCCTTCCCCCTTTTGTGTTGCACCTTTCTTTATCTTATAGGCTAGGAATGTTGTCTGCCTGCTCCGGGCTAGGTTGGAGGTGGTTATGAACCTATAAATAAGCCGGTCCCTTGGAGGAGTGAAGGAAGAGTCTAGTGGCGGCTCACACAGCCCGATTATGTCCAGCTTTGGTTTTCTTTTTAAACATTCCTCTGGCTATTCAAAGTCTTTTCTGATTCCATACAAATTTCAGGATTATTTATTCCAGCTGTGTGAAGAATGGTGATGGTATTTTGATAGGGATTGCATTGAATGTATAGATTGCTCTCAGTAGCCTAGACATTTTAACAGTATTTATTCTTCTAATCCATGAGCATGGAATGTTTTTCCATTTCTTTGTGTCTTCCTCAATTTCTTTCATAAGTGTTCTCTAGCTTTTAGAGTACAGATGCTTTACTTCTTTCATTAGGTTTATTCCCAGGTATCTTACGGTTTTTGGTGCAGTTGTAAATGGGATCAGTTTCTTATTTTCTCTTTCTTCTGTCTCATTGTTAGTGTATAGAAATGCAACTTATTTCTGTGCATTAATTTTATATCCTGCCACTTTGCTGAATTCCTGTATGACTTCTAGCAGTTTTGGGGTGGAATTATGGGTTTTCCATATAAAGTATCATATCATCTGTGAAGAGTGAGAGGTTGACTTCTTTGCCAATACGAATGACTTTTATTTATTTTTGTTATCTGATTGCTGAGGCTAGGGCCTCTAATACCGTGTTGAACAGCATGGTAAGAGTGGGCATCCCTGTTGTGTTCCTGACATTAAAGGAAAAACTGACTGACAGAAGGAAAAACTCTGTTTTTCCGCATTGAGAATAATATTCTTTTTGTAGATGGCTTTTATGATATTGAAGTATGTTCCCTCTATCCCTATACTGTGGAGAGTTTTAATTAAGAAAGGATGCTGTATTTTGTCAGATGCTTTTTCTGCACCAATTGAGTGGATCATATAGTAGGTTTCCTTTCGCATTGACTGATTTGAGAATGTTGAACCAACCTTGCAGCCCAGGAATAAATCCCACTTGGTCGTGGTGAATAATCCTTTTAATGTACTGTTGGATCCTATTGGCTAGTATCTTGGTGAGTATTTTGGCATCCATGTTCATCAGCGATATTGGTCTGTAAACCTCCTTTTTTGGGGGGTCTTTGTCTGGTTTTGGGATCAAGGTAATGCTGGCCTCATAGAATGAGTTTGAAAGTTTTCCTTCCTTTCCTGTTTTTTGTTTGTTTTTTTTTGTTTGTTTGTTTGTTTTTTTGTTTTGTTTTTTTTTTTTTTGTTTTTTTAAACAGCTTAAGAAGAATAGGTATTAGTTCTTTAAATGTTTGGTAGAATTCAGATGGGAAGCCATCAGGCCCTGGACTTCTTTTTGGGAATGTCCTTTGGGAGATTTTTGATTACTGCTTCAATTTCCTTGCTTGTTATGGGTCTGTTCACAGGTTTTCTCTTCCTTCCTGTTTCAGTTTTGGTAGTATACATGTTTCCAGGAGTGTGTCCTTTTCTTCCAGATTGCCTAATTTTTTGGCATACTTGCTTATAATGTGTTCTTAAAATTTTATTTCCTTGGTGTTGGTTGTTATCTCTCCTCTTTCATTCATGATTTTATTAATTTGGGTCCTTTCTCTTTTCTTCTTGATAAGTCTGGCTAGGGGTTTATTGATCTTATTAAATCTTTCAAAGAACTGGCTTCTAGTTCCATCGATCTCTTCTACAGTTCTTCTGGTTTCTATTTCATTGACTTCTGCTCTAATCTTTTTTATTTCTCTTCTCCTGTTTCGTGTAGACTTTATTTTCTGTTCTTTTTCTAGCTCCTTTAGGTGTAAGGTTAGCTTGTGTATTTGAGACTTCTCTCATTTTTTGAAAAAGTCTTGTATTGCTCTTAGGACCACCTTTGGTGTATCCCAAAGGTTTTAAACAGTTGTGTTTTCATTTTCATTTGTTTCCATAAGTTTTTAAAATTCTTTTTAATTTCCTGGTTGATTCATTTATTCTTTAGTTGGATGCTCTTTAACCTCCAAGTGTTTGAGTTCCTTCCAAACTTCCTCTTGTAATTGAGTTCAAATTTCAAAGCACTGTGGTCTGAAAATATGCAGGGAATAATCCCAATCTTTTGATACTGGTTGAAGAGTGATTTGTGACCCAGGATGTGATCTAGTCTGTAGAAAGTTCCATGTGCACTTGAGAAGAATGTGTATTCTGTTGCTTTAGGATGGAAGGTTCCATATACATCTGCGAAGTCCATCTGGTCCAGTGTGTCATTCAGAACTCTTGCTTCCTTGTTCATCTTCTGCTTAGATGACCTTTCCATTGCCATGAGTGGGGTGTTGAAGTTGCCTAATATTATTGTATTATTATCAATGTGTTTCTTTAATTTGGTTATTAATTGCTTATGTAACTGGCTGCTCCCAAGTTAGGAGCATAAGTATGTATAATTGTTAGATCTTCTTGTTGGATAAACCCTTTAAGTATGATATAGTGTGCCTCTTCATCCCTTACTACAGTCTTTCATTTAAAATCTAATTTTTCTGATATGAAGATTCCTACCCCAGCTTTCTTTTGATGTCCATTGGCATGATAAATGGTTCTCCATGACCTCATTTTCAATCTGGAAGTCTCTTTAGGTCTAAAATGGGTCTCTTGTAGATAGCATATGGATGGGTCTTGCTTTTCTTTATCCAATCTGATACCTTTTGTCTTTTGATTGGAGCATTTAGCCCATTTACATTCAGAGGAACTATTGACAGATATGAATTTAGCGCCATTGTATTACCTCTAAAGTCCATTTTTCTGTAGATTGTCTCTGTTTTCTTTCTGGTCTTTGTTACTTTTGGGCTCTCTCTTCACTTACAGGATCCCCTTTAAAATTTTTGCAGGGCTGCTTTAGTGATTACAAATTCTTTTAGTTTCTCTTTGTCCTGGATGCTCTTTATCTCTCCTTCCAATCTGAATGACAGCCTTCCTGGATAAAACATTCTTGGCTGCATGTTTTTCTCATTTAGTGCTCTGATTGTATCATTCTAGCCCTTTCTGGCCTTCCAGGTCTCTGTATATAGCTCTTTTGCCAGTTTAATGTTTCTACCATCATAGGTTAAGGTGCTCTTCCCTCAAGCTGTTTACAGGATTTTCTCTGTATCTCTGAAACTTGCAAGCTTCACCAGTATGTCAGGGTGTTGATCTATTTTTATTGAGTTTGGGGGGTGTTCTCTCTACCTCTTGGACTTGAATGCCTGTTTTTTTTCTCCTACTGAGGGAATTTCTCAGCTATAGTTTGCTTGCGTATACCTTCTGTCCCTCTCTCTCTTCTTCCTTTGGGACCCCAATAATTTTAATATTGCTTCACTTTATAGTATAGCTGATTTCTTGAAGCCTCCCCTCATGGTCCATTAGTTGTTTTTCTCTCTCTTTCTCAGCTTCCTTACTTTCCATCATCATGTCTTCTGAGTCAGTGACTCTCTCTTCTGCCTTATTTATCCTAGCTGTTAGAGCATCCAATTTAGACTGCATCTCAGTTAAAGAATTTTAATTTCAGCTTTATTAGGTTTATTTTTGCACTAAGAGATTCTCTAGTATATTTTATGCTTTTTTAAAGCCCAGATAATAACTTTATAATTATTATCCTCCATTCCAGCTCTGATATTTTACTTATATCCATATTGATTAGATCTGTGACAAAGAATATTACCTCTCATATTTCCTTTGTCGTGAATTCCACCTTCTAGTCATTTTGCCCAGAGAAGAATGAATGAACAAGAGAACAGAATAAAAAATATCAACCAAGGGTGCCTGGGTGGCTCAACGGGTTAAAGCCTCTGCCTTCAGCTCAGGTCATGATCCCGGGGTTCTGGGATCAAGCCCCACACTGGGCTCCATGCTCAGCGGGGAGCCTGCTTCCTCCTCTCTCTCTGCCTGCTTCTCTGCCTACTTGTAATCTCTGTCAAATAAATAAATAAAATATTTAAAAAATAATCTTTAAAAACATTTAAAAAGTTAAAAAAAAAGCAACCAAAACTCAAGTGAAAAACACCCTAAAAAAATTTGAAAACAACAAAAACCAAAAAAAAAAAAAAAAAAAAAAAAAAAAAAAAGGGAAAAAAGAGAGAATATAATCTCCCCAGTGGACAAAACAGGATCCACATGGTCCTAGGTATATTTTGGTCTGTTTGTTAGAAAACATTGAATCCCAAAATTATAAAGAAAGCAAAACTTAGGTATATACAAAAATAAAATTGAAAACAGTGAAAGGAAGCCAAAAATGAAGAGTGTATCTATAAAATGTAAAAATGAAAGTTTAAAAAAAGACTTAAAAACAAAGAGTTGATAAAGTAAGAAACTAGTTGAAAAGGAAAAAAAGTAAAAAAGAAAAGAAAAATTTTAAACTGAAATGTTAAACATTCATGAGAAAAAAACCCCTCAAATTCTATATACTGTTTTCCCCTATTGCTGGAGTTTTGCATTTATGTGTTTGGTAAACTTGGTATTCCCTTGATGTTCCAGCTGGTCTTCTGGGGGAGGGGCCTGCTGTGCTGATTTTTAGGTGTCTTTGCCTTGGTAGAGTTGCATTGCCCCTTGCCAGGGGACTGGGCTCAGAGTAAGCTGCTTCACTTTCTTCTGTATAGCTTTTGTTCCCTGAAGACTTTCTGTGCCAGTGCTTCAGAGGATGAAAATAAAAATGACCAAGCCCCAACTCCAGCCCTGGAGCTGAAAGTTCACAGCCCTCTCTCTTCAGTGAACCCTCAGGGAAAAGCGATCTTCTACTTTGTTTGTGTCAAACTCTGCAGACGCCCGCAGTGTACACCCACACTTATCCTCCCGGGCGAGGGAAGAGGGTCGCAGCAGGCCTGCCAGTTGTAGGGCACCTGCCCGGGGAGTGGTCTTCCAGTTGTGCCTCAGTTTGTGGTTTATAGCAAACCAAACTGAGAGCCCACTCCCACCTTGCTGACCATACCAGATTCCCTGCCATAGTGCTTGGACATTTTGCTGGCTCTGGCACCCCCATTTTCTGTGACCCAAGGGAATCCAGAGACCACATTGTCCCACCTAGGATTCTGCCCTCTTTGCCACCTGAGCACCATTCACGCAGGGATGTTTTTCACTGGGCCAGATTCCTTAAAGTTCCAATTTTGCAGTCTGGGGCTATATCACTTTCTGGTAGCTGACTTTTTTTTTTTTTTTAAGATTTTTATTTATTTATTTGACAAAGAAATCACAAGTAGGCGTGGGGGGGGTGGAAAAGGCTCCCCGCCGAGCAGAGAGCCCGATGCCGTGCTCGATCCCAGGACCCTGAGATCATGACCTGAGCTGAAGGCAGAGGCCCGCTGAGCCACCCAGGCACCCCTGGTAGCTGACTTTTGGAGGCTCCCTCTCCCTGCCATTTATCCTCCCATATATCCCCTCCAATACACTTCTCTGCAACTCCTACCTTGCAAAAAATGGTCACTTTTTTCTATTTGTAGAATCCCAGCAATTCTTTGCCTGCATCTCAGATTGTATTTACAGTTGTTCAGAATGATTGGTAGTTATCTAGCTAAATTCAGAGGACCAGATGAAAGGAGGATGCCTACTCTTCTGCCTTCTTGCCTCCCTCCCTACAACGCCATACTGTTTTGGTTACTATAGCTTTGTAATATAGTTTGAAATTAGGAAGGCTGTTGTCTCCAGCTTTGTTTGCTCTTCTTTCCCAAAATTGCTTTGGCTGTTGCGGGTCTTTTGTGGTTTCATACAAATTTTACGATTTTTTTTTCTAATTGTATGGAAAAATGCCATTAGAATTTTGATAGGGGACTGCATTGAATCTATAGATGGCTTTGGGTAGTATGGTTATTTTAGCAATATTAATTCTTCTAATCCATGAACATGAAATACCTTCCCATTTGTGTCTTCTTCAGTAGCTTTCAGTGTATAGATCTTTCATTTCAATGGTTAAATTTATTCCCAAATATTTTATTCTTTTTGATACAATTGTGAATGAGATTGTTTTCTTAATTTCTCTTTCTGAGAGTTCATTGTTGGTATACAAATATAACTGATTTTTATACATTGATTTTATGTCCTGCAACTTACTGAATTGTTTATTAGCCTAACACAGTTTTTTTGTGTGGAATTTTTAGGGTTTTCTTTAATGTACTATCGTGTCACTGTAGAGACAGTTTTACTTCTTTTCTGATTTGTATGCCTTTTATTTCATTTTCTTGCATAATTGCTCTGGCTATAACTTCTAGTATTACAGTGATAAAAATTTCGAGAATGGACATTTTTGTCTACTTCCTTAACTGAGAGGAAAAAGTTTCACTGTTTTCATCATTGAGTATGAAATTAGCTGAGGTTTGGCATGGCATGAGGTTTGTCATATGTGGCCTTTAATGGGTTGAGGTACATTTTCTCTGTACCCAGTTTGTTGAGAGTTTTTATCATGATTGGATGTAGAATTTTGTCTGATGCTTTTCCTGCATCAATTGAAATGATGGTATGATTTTTATCTACTCTTTTGTTAATGTGATGTATCACAATGATTGATTTGGGGGTATTGAACAATGCTTACATCTCTGGAATAAATCCCACTTGGTTATGGCTTATGATCCTTTTTTTTTTTTTTTTTAAAGATTTTATTTATTTATTTGACAGAGTGATCACAAATAGGTAGAGAGGAAAGCAGAGAGAGAGAAGGGGAAGCAAGCTCCCTGCTGAGCAGAGAGCCTGATGTGGGGCTCGATCCCAGGACCCTGAGATCATGACCTGAGCTGAAGGCAGAGGCTTTAACCCACTGAGCCACCCAGGCGCCTTGCTTATGATCCTTTTGATGTACTATTTAATTCAGTTTGCTGTTATTTTATTGAGGATTTTTACGTCTGTATTCATCAAGGATATTGGCCTGTAATTTTCTTATAGTATCCTTGTCTGGTTTTTGTATCATCACAATGCTGGGCTCCCAAAATGAGTTTGGAAATGGTCCCTCCTCTGCTTTTTGCTTTGCTTTGTTTTCAAAGACTTTGGGAAAGATTGGTATAGTTTTTATTTTTTTATTTTTTTTAATTTAACATTTGGTGGAATTCACCTGTGAAGCCTTCTGGTTTTGGACTTGTGTTTGTTAGGAGGTTTTTAATTCCTGATTTAATCACCTTACTAGTAATTAGTTTGTTCAGATTTCTCTTTCTTTCTTTCTTTCTTTCTTTCTTTCTTTCTTTCTTTCTTTCTTTCTTTTGTGTAATAGAAATGGTTTTTAATATAATAAAATGTTTTTTTATTATATTTACAGTGGAATGACTGAAGATTAGAGAGTTAACACATCTTTCCAAGTCATTTAGTTGGTTCAGTTTAGTATTTTGAGCCACATTGCTTCTTACTCTTTGTAAGAAAAATATTCTTTGTTTTTGACTTGTTTCTATCACCTATTTTTTAGTTTTTTAAAAATTTTTATTTATTTTTTAAATTTCTTTCCAGTGTTCCAGAATTCAGTGTTTATGCACCACACCCAGTGCTCCATGCAATACATGCCCTCCATAATACCCACCACCAGGCTCACCCAACCTCCCACCCCCAGCCCCTCCTGTGGACTCTGAAAAACAATATGAGGGTTCCTATTTTTTCTTGATTCAGTCTTGGTAGATCGTATATTTCTAGGAATGCATCCATTTTTTTCTAGGTTGTCCAATTTGTTGCTGTATAATTATTTATAGTCTCTATGATCCTTTATATTTCTGTGTGGTATCAGTTGTAATATTTTCTTTTATTATTAATATTATCTTATCCTCTCACTTCTGCTCTTGGTATATCTGGATATGGTTCATCAATTTTGTTTCTTAAAAAAAACAAAAAAAAACCTGCTGCAGGGGTGCCTGGGTGGCTCATTTGGTTGGGTGGCCAACTCTTGATTTTGTCTTAAGTTATCATCTTAGGGTCCTGGGATTGAGCCCCACATCAGGCTCTGTGCTCAGCAGGGAGTCTGCTTAAGAATTCTTACTCTCCTTCCTCTGCCCTCCCTCTTAATAAATAAATAAATAATAAATAAATAAATATATCTTTAAAAACTATTCATTTTATTGTTATTTTCTGTTGTCTTTTAGTCACTATTTCATCTATTTCCACTCCAATATTTGTTATTTCCTTCCTTCTGCTAACTTTGGGCTTAATTGTTTCCTTTTTTTTTCTAGTTCTGTAAAAGTTAGGTTGATTTTTTTTTATTTTTATTAAAAAAATTTTTTTTTACATTTTTGCTATCTTGCACCTTAAATCTGCTTTTGCAGCATCCCATAGATTTTGATATATTGCATCTTTGTTTTTGTTTGTTTCAAGATATTTTTTGATATTGCCTTTTGGTTTCTTCTTTGACCCATTAGTTGTTCAGAAGTGTGTTGCTGAATTTCCACATATTTGTGCATTTTTAAGCTTTCCTCCTGTTATTAACATCTAGTTTCATGCCACTGTAGTCAGAGAAGGTACTTGGTATGATTTCAGTCTTCTTAAATTTGGTAAGACATTTTCATGACCTGTGCTGGAGAATGTTCTGTTTGTACTTGAGAAGAGCATGTAGTCTGCTGTTGTTGGATGGAATGATCTGCATATGTCTGTTAGGACCATTTGATCAAAAGAATGGTTCTAATGTTTCCCTGTTGACTTTCTGTCTGGATGATCTAGCCATTGTTGAAAGTCAGGTATTGAAGTTTGCTGCTATTATAGTTTGATTGTCTGTTTTACTCTTCAGATCTGTTAGCATTTGCTTGACATATTTAGGTGCTCTTACATTGGGAGCACATATATTTACAGCTGTTCTATCTTCTTGATGAATTGTCTCTGTTACTGTTTTGTCTTAAAAAGTTATTTTTTCTGTTGTAAGTATAGCTATCCTTGTTCTCTTTTGCTTCCCATTTGCATGGAATATATTTTTCCATCCCTGCACATTGAGCCTTTGTGTGTCCTTAAAGCTGAGGTGAGTCTTTTGCAGCAACTTATAGTTGGGTCTTTAAAAAAAAAAAAAAATCCAGGGGTGCCTGGGTGGCTCAGTCACTAAGTGTCTGCCTTCTGCTCAGGTCGTGATCCCAGGGTTCTGGGATCGAGCCCTGAGTCGGGCTCCTTGCTCCTTGCTCCTTGCTTCTCTCTCTCCCACTCCCCCTGCTTATGTTCCCTCTTTCGCTGTGTCTCTCTCTGTCAGATAAATTTTAAAAATCTTAAAAAAAAAAATCCAGCCAGCCACTCCATGTCTTTTAATTGGAGAATTTAGTCCATTTACATTTAGAGTAATTATTGTTAGGTATGGTTCCCTCGGCTGTTTTGTCAATTGTTTTCTGTTTGTTTTAGTATCCTGCTTATTTTGGTGGATGTATTAACACCAGAGCTGTGCTTGATTCTGTCCTGTTCTTACAGGGGTCCCTCTTGGTCCCCTGGGTGGCCTCCTGATTGCAGAAGCCCTCATGTTCTCTGGCAGTTCTCATTATCTGAGCATGGGTTCCTTTAGAATGGAGAGGAACCTCCTCCTTGTGCGATGGTCCAAACAAGGGGAAAGCAGGGTTAAGGAGATTCCATTAGGAAGAAAAAAGCCAGCATCTCTTGATTCCAGTTCCACGCTTGTTATTTTTTGATTTATTATCTTCTTTAGTTAGATTAATATCACTATCCATGTTTCATCTAATAAGCACTTTAACAACATAAACATTTGAATCAGCTACACGTTTGCTCTGCTAATAAATTAGCTCTCACGGGCACAATCCAGTATTTCCAGGGCTTTTGTTTTTTTGAAGTGTTTTTTTTTTTTTTCAATATCCATATGTAAAGAAAACTGATAATTGAGATTTATATACTAAAGTAGTGTATTCTTTATTAATATTTTTTGCATCGATTATGATATGACTGACATTACTATTAGTTGCCTGAAGAGATTTGGTCAGTTTGTTAAGAATGATTTTTTTCGGGGCACCTGGGTGGCTCAGAGGGTTAAGCCTTTGCCTTCAGCTCAGGTCATGATCTCAGGGTCCTGGGATCGAGCCCCACATTGGGTCCTCTGCTCGGCGGGGAGCCTGCTTCCCCCTCTCTCTGCCTGCTTGTGATCTCTCTGTCAAATAAATAAAAAATCTTAAAAAAAAAAAAGATGATTTTTTTCTTCTAACATTGGGTCTTCTGAAAATAGGCCATAATTCTACCATTAGCATAGAAAATGTCTCCCAGTTATCATTGGGTTTTGTGTTATAAACACACAAATATGGCACAGAAGTCTGTTTCAGGGTTAGAAAATTATCTTAATGGCACTTTGGGAAATTATTCAAGCTTGAATGGTTATGTGGAGAAGGATTTATGTAATGTGGATAAATATTTTTATGTAGAACAGTCTTAACATTTTAACTTACTGTTATTATTATACTTAGGTTTAGTATTAATATACACAAGCCAGATTTCCCCTGGCTGTCAGCTGTAGACCACTCATAGGTCCCAGAGGCCTCCCCCAAGTCCAGCAGTGTTAACATTTTAACTTATTATAACACTTAATTTTATTATCACGTTTATAAGTTCTTTCCTTTTTAGCCATAAAAATAGCTACATGGTGTGTTTTTGATGTATTTAAGCTGGTATGATAGAAATTAAGGTCTAAGTCATGGGTCTCAAATATAAACACACAAATCATGCATAAGGATATGTTCTGAGGGTCCAGAATTTAAAATCAGGGTGATTATATTTTTCCCATTCGTGGAAAGCTGTAGGTCACATAATTTAATTCGATACTTCATGATATGCAGTATGGAGTAGGAAGAGACCATGGGCTTTGATTTTAGAAGGATACCTGACTATGAACTCTGTCTCCACACATGTGACCTGTGTGCTCATCAGTTGGAAAAACAAATGCAATGACTTAAATGAGATACAGTTCACTTCCTTCTGCCTGACAAGGCAAGGGTGTGCAGATGGGACTGGCGGACTGGTTGGCTCCTCAACATGTGGCTTTGATCTGCATCCAAGGTGGTGCCAGCTTTCACTGCTCAAGGCTAGCAGAGAGGGGGAAAGAGGAGGGGGATGAGGAGCGTCCTTTTGAAGTACAGGGTTGTACACATCACCTCCACTTACCTTGCCTGCGAGAACATAGCTTAGCCACTCGAGGAAGCCTGGGAAGTATAGTCTCTGTCAGAGCAATGGCAGCCTTGCTCAGATGTGCTTGGGAAAGGGTATGATTCCCTTCCTAAGAGGAAGAAGAAAATAAGGAGGAGCTGCTTAACAATCTTGGCCAGGAGCCTTGACCAAATTACTCTTTCTTGATTCTTTTTGTAAAATGTTAAACTGTTTATAAAAATTTACAAAATATCTATTGACTGTTATCCTCAAAAGATTTTGATGAAGAGACATTTAATAAATATAAATATCCCTTCCATATTTTCTGGGGCTCATTTCTCTTATTACTTCTGGGTACAACTCTTAGTTTTTGAAATAAATAATCATATACATTCTCTTGCTGTGTAACAAATTACCACAAATTTACTGGCTTAAACCAGTAGCCTTCTCGGTTTTTGTATGTCAGGAGGCAGAGCCCAGCATAGCCCAGCATATTCCATGCTCAGGGAGTCACACACTGCAGCCAAGGTGTCAGCCAACTGCAGTCTCGTCTGGGGCCTGACTGCCTCATCTGGATCATTGGCAGAGTTCCTGTCTTTGCAGCTATGGGATCCAGGGTCCCGACTTCTTGCTGTCAGCTATAGGACTGTGTCCGAGAGGCCACTCCCACATCTTAAATCCTTCCTCCCGGATCTGAGAGGATTCACCTGGCTTCCTACCAGGTGGACTTCTCCAACATGGCTGCCAACTTTTTAGGCCACCAGGAGGGTTTCTAGAATGAGTCTGCTAACCAGACGAGACATTGTGTATAGCACAACTAATCATGAAGGTGACATTTCATTGCTGTTGCCATATTCTCTTAGTGAGAAGCAAGGCACAGGTCCTGCCCACACTCAAGGTGAGTGATTTCACAGAGGCATGAATGAGATCATGGGGCCACGTGGAAGTTTGTCAAGCACAATAGCTGTGTTTCATTTAAAATCACTTTGTATTACAAATGGTGAATTCCTGTTTGCCACTATCATTTCTCAGGTTTTGGTAAAGTGTCGATGGGGACTCTGTTTTTTATCAAATTAGAAATACCAGTCCATACTGAATCATGGAAAATATTTATGTACACATGTATTGGGAGAGAGAGAATATAAACATGAGAAGGGAGATGGAAAAATATCTTCTTCTGCTTTCCATTGTGGCTGAACACTGTTGGATGCCACAGATTTGGTATCATAAGAGGTACTCCACAAACCGACAGTATTGTGTGTAGAGAATATAAAAAGTCAAAATGGTCTATCTATAAAGACTAGCTCAGGAATTTGCTTCTTTGTCTCTTGCTGTCTTTTAGTTACCCTAATTATGACAGGTACACATTGAACAGTAGGCCTTTCTGAGCTTACATGGTATTTCTGGGCTCATTGTTTGTTTAGATTCTACAGAGCTTGAAAGAAATTGAAGTCACTACCCTAGGAAGTATGATACAGATTGTATACATAGTTCAGATGTGGAGATCTGGTGTCAAAATTAGCCTCAAAAGTTTTGTATCATCTATCAAATAATATAGTAAAAATGTAGTTTAAAAAAAAAACAACATTAGTAATAATCAGCATAAGATCCAAAATTTGCTTTTAACTCTGTAATATCCTCTTGTTTGTGATATGGATATTATTCCTGGCCTCCTTACTGCAGTCAAAGGCTAATTTTTCAGTAACATTGAGCATCATCCTGAAAGAATCCTACAGTGTCTGTCCATCCATCCATCCATCCATCCATCCATCCATCTGTCCAACAGACAGCTGTTGAATTCCCTTTGTAGTCCCCATACCGTGCTAAGTCTAGACATAGGCACAGTATTATGGTCTTTGGTCTTAAGGAAATTTCATTTCATATGACACACACCAAAGAAGTAGTGGGTGTCATTCCTGTTCTCATCCAATTTATAATGTCACTGATAAGATTATTTTAAAATAAATTTTAGTTAAATGCATTTATACACATATAGCTAGAGATGAAGAAATGATGTGCTATTTGAGAGTATAATTAAGAGAAATGATCAGTTCAATCACTGAACCCTTAGCATGTAGTTTATGAGTGCTTACTCCGCAATGGCTCCTCTTCTAGGTCTGAACCTGAAATAGATGTTAGGTAACCGGCTCCTTTTCTGCCTTTCTGTTCCTGGCCCTGTCTCTCATTTGGATGGAGGAAAATCACACGGTGAGGAAGGGGCTACAGCGAATAGAATCTTCAGAGGGCCTCACCTTCCCTGAGTTCTAAAGCAAGTGATAGTTTGCACAGGCTTCCTAGAACACTCTTCTCCTGCTCCACGTTCTTGTCTGTGGGATCACTGGGGTCATCTGACCAAGAAGTCTGTGATAGCCATGCCTTAAGATATGTCAGGGTTGGAAGATCTACACTTCCTGTCAGAATAAAAGAAAAACTACAAAGGATTCGTGTCCTTTGTTTTAAGACCAGATCTGCACATTACACTTCAAAGGAAGGGTGAACATGTCTGTCCATCCAATAGTGTCCCTTGGGAAGAAAAAATCTTCGACTTCAAAGGAAGAGCATGTCATCATTCCTGAGCTTCAAATGAAATGCTGTCTTTTCCTTTTCCTGACGAACGAGTGAAATTATAACAAAGACTTCCTATTAGGTTGAATCAGAAGGAATTCAGCTATTTGTGGTTACAGAGCAGTGGAACTGTAGGTCTTCATCCGCCATAAACTCACAAACCACTGATGGAAGTGTCAGGTGGGCGTAATTTATCTAGCGTGTCTTGAGGTAGGAAAGGGTGTAGTACTGAACTCAAACCTGTAATTACAGAACAAGACACAACGAGTGTGCCCTGTGACAGAATATCTGTATCCAGGCAGGCATGTTGCTATAAGGCAGACGCCGTGGCAGCTCAGGAAATTGAGCATTGCACAAAGCCTGATGTCTCTTTCTACACTTCTGAAAGGTCTTATTTTTATTACTCTGTTTATGTGGGACTTAGTTATGAACTGATGACACGAGCGAACTTAGAAATTTCATAGCTCGAATCAAATGCCTCTTTTGAGGTAGGCCTGCTTTCGAGGCAACACAAAACTGCATTCAGTGGGAATCTAAACAGAATTACACTCTGCTCTGTACTGCAGAGGCTACCGCACTAGTTATGGCAGATCACCAAGAAGGTCTCAAAGACAGGACCCCTTCAACTGTGTACTTCCTGACTGGAAACGTCCACCTTGAGAGGGGATGACAGCATCAGTAGCGTAAGAACCACTATCAGTGGAGCATCAGACTAAAACAGCAGGCCATATTCCATGACAAAAGATATTGTTGTAGCCCAGTGGCTTTATACGAGAAAGATTACCAGTGGTCCATTAAGATGTCGGCCTAACCCCCAAATTGACATACATCCCCTTTTCTAATAAGACAGAGTATACAGAACCATTGTATCTGTTGTAAGTGAATTCTGAAAGACCCAACCCTTTGACTAAAAATTTAGTTACTCAAAGTTTATCATAATGGAATTTGACCCTAGATGGTCCTTGACTATTGGCCTTCAATTTAAATAGTGCTTGCATAGGAAAAAGGACGGGAAAGAAAGTCTGTCTCTACTTTCCATGCCCCTCTCCCCCCATGCCCGCTGAGGGTACGTGTTAGCTGGAGAGTGTGCAGACACATTCTCCCATCTGGAGCAAGATCACTGTTAAGCTTCTGGGGCCTCAGCTCTAATGCCCCCCATGTGTTCTTGGTGCTGGCACCTAGGCCTGGGGCCAATGAGGAAGGATCCAGGTCTGGTTACTGTAACAGACCCCAGATAACAGCCTTGTCAGTGCACCCACCCTGTGCTGGTGGTGGTGATGTGGAGTTGGAAACCACGTTCCCGGCTTGCGGCTTCCCACAGGTGGGATCTCACTATCACAGATGGCCCAGCATGGTATGGCACGGGAGCAAGGGGCACATCTCTTTCCTTTCAGAACATGACTCACAAGGCGCTCACTTACTTCCAAGTGTAGCCATTTTGGAAAAACAGGGAAAGTGGATGTGGAGGGTGATTGATCTCTCTTCCCTGATAGCCTCCTGTTCAAAATCAGTTTCAGTGCTCCAGCATACCTTCCTTCCCCCCGCCCACCCTTGCAACTTTCCATTTATTTGTGCTATTCCTTTTTTTTAGTTTTTTTTAAATTGAAGTATGGTCGACACAACACACAATGCTGCATTAGCTACCTCTTTTATAACAGCTCCTTTGCCCAATCCAGACAAAATATTAGTCTTAATATGTTAGACATACGCAGAGAGTGAACCAGCACTGTGATCTCATTATTAGAGTCCCTGGGTAGTAGATATAAGACTTAGACAGATTGCGTTCTAAAACTTGCCACACACTGTGATCAAAGAACCATCTTTTTAAAAAAAAAAATATTTGCTCTTAATCAGGTAGAATTTGCTTATATAGTTAATAGGTTTATGGTGAGGATTACACCTTATATTTTGTTTTCCAGGGAATTAAAATATTTGTTAGAGAATGATTATCTTCATTTAAAAAAATAGGTTTCTAGCTTATTCTGGTGATCATTTCAAAATATATACAAATATTGAATCATTATATATGCCTGTAACTATTGTAACATATCAATTATACCTTCATTGAAAAAGTGAAAAAATTAAATTATGGGTGAAAGAATAATATATCCATCTGTCATTATGAATAAAACTCAGTTTTTTTGTTTACATTCTTTTGAAAAACTTAGGCTTCAATTTTTTTTCTCAAACAATGTTAATGTTATCTAAAGCACACATCAGAAGACAGTGGATTATTGCATATTTGTTTTAGAAAAGTAAAAAATATTTAGGTCATAAATATGTCTTTTGAGGACCGCTTTTGTAATTCTAGCTTTTTTTGTAGCAGTGTTAGACCGTGAATAGGCTGTGGTAAATTTATGCGTTGGCAGTATAACCTTCTTCCTACCAACCATCAGAATGTAGATGTTTCAGCTTTTAGGTACCAAGAAAAAACAGTATTTGTAGGACAAGAATTTTCCAGTGGAAGGGTATTCTTCCATGAAAATTCACATGGTCTTTCTTACAATAACTACATTATTGTCCTCAGGGAAAAAAAAAAAAGAAAAGAAAAAGAAAGAAAAAAAAAGAAAAACAAGAAATGGATGTACTCAGTGCCAGACCCATAATTCCCTCTCCTCGTTTTGATGACCAGGCATTCCAAGCAGGCTACAACAGATGTGAAAGTCCGTCCCTGCTCTATGACCTTCACCCCTCCTGCTGAGTGTGGGCTGTCTTCTTCTCACTGTGTCTGTCACAGAGATGAATCCCAGCAGTGATGAACTTGGAAACAATTAGGTGTGGCAGGCTTGGTTTCTTCAAGGCCCCTCTCTTTGGCTGGCAGATGACTGCCTTCTTACTGTGCTCTCACATGACCTTTCCTTTGGGCCCAAACCCAGTGTCTCTCCCTTCTTACAAGGATCTGGTCCTACTGGATTAGGGCCCACCCTAACTGCTTCAGTTTAGCCTGACCACCCTTTTCAAGACCCTGTCTCCAGTACAGTCACCTTCTGAGGTATGGGGGTTAGGGCTCCAACATATGAACTTTGGTGGGGAGCACACCAGTGCATAACAGAGTATAAAATGTGGAAAAATATTAACATCATGAGTGATGGGGCCCTCTATAAAATTTAAATTAAAACCTTTGTGGATTTCCTTATGTGCTTCTGTTGTATTCTCATACACAATATCTGAAAATACAAAGACTTCATATTTCCTGTGCTGTGTTTCTCTTTTGGCAGGCCTGGCAGCTTCGATTCAGCCACCTTGTGGGCTATGGTGCCAAGTACTACTCTTACCTGATGTCCAGGGCAGTAGCTTCCATGGTTTGGAAGGAGTGTTTTCAACAAGACCCCTTTAACAGGTAATGAGGGGCAGGAATTCTCCTCCAACGCCAGTAACCCCCCACCCCACTACATCTGAAGCCTGGCTGAGAACCTCAGCCACTTGCCACCTAGCCCACCCCACACCTTCTGACTGGGCCTCCCTCCCACTTCCGGAGACACAGCCTGACTCCGAACCTCTGCCTTGCTCTCTAGTGCTGCGCAGCTGCCGCACGCTGGTGATGGTGTGGCGCCCTCCCGCCATGGCCGTGGGGACCCTTTGTGTGAGAGCTCTTTGCTTCTCCAAAGTGGCCCTAGACTGCTCTGCTTCCACCCCTCCCCAGTGGGTTTCCTTAGTTGTTCCAGCCTCTCTTATTGTCTGTACCTGCTGCTGGGTCCTCCCTATTCTTTTGGACAGGCTTCCTTATTTTCAGCACAAGCTTCCAAGGATTCACTCCTGGGGAACAGCACCTGATTTCCTTTTTATTGCCCAACAAAGGACGTGCTACTGTTGTTCATTTGGGAGCAGCACCATTGGAAACTTTGATTATCAATGCTAGTGTGTTCTGGAAGGTTCCCCCCTACCTGACTTTGGAACACTTTCTTCCCATGTAAGACAGTGGCAGTCAGAAGATGGAGAGCTGCTCCCCCGACCATTCCTCCACAGCTCCCTTCGTGGGGTCCACTGACCACCACTTAGCGTTGGTAGCTGCAGAACCCCTGCCCCACATCGCCCCCCACTGCTTGCCTCCTAGGTGCCCTCCCGAGCAGCCCTGCTCACCATTTCCATCACCACGATGGGTAGTAGTTCAGACAGCACAATCCACAGCTGCCACGAACATGATTGTGTGGTGACTCTCGGCCCTGTCCAGAGCGCATTTCATCTAGTTAGCCGGTGACCGTGTGAGCCTTTAATGGTTCTGCGAGGAAATTGGTTGGTTGATTTCAGCTAGGGATGTAGGAAGCTCTCCCCCTTCCTTACAGTGGAGGCAGCCATGCACAGTGGTGGGCTGGAGAAGGAGAGAGAGCGGGTCTGGGATGGGCAGCCCTGCATCCCCAGGATCTCAGTAAGCTCCACCCCACAGGAAAAGCACAGGATTGCCCCACTGCCCCTTGAGTGGGCCTCCTCGTGATTCTCACAGGCTTCCCTCCAACACCAGGAAGCTCAGGGAAGTCGAGTTCTGGTCTCATAGAGTCCTTAGAAGGAGCTTCCTTTGAAAGCAAACCACTAATTATGATCTGGTCTAATACTCATTTAAAGCATCTTATCTGCTCACCACACAAATAAATACATCTCCAAATACCTCTCAGGCAGCCATGGGTGATGCTGTATCTTCACTGCTTTTATGTGGTTTAAAATTAATGGCCCCTTGGATTTTTAGAGTGCCCTAAAGTTTCCAAAGGGCACGTTTGTTATATCAATGGCAGCCTTCAGAGCAGGTACTTCTTGTGAGAGGAAACTGAGGCTCCGAGGGGACAAGCGGTTTGCCCAAGGCTTCCCAGCGAACAGACTGGAGTGAGATTATAAGGCAGGTCTGCTAATTCATAGCCCCTTCTCCCTCCCTGTCTCCTGCCGAGCCCCCAGCTTTTTATGCGGTTGGATGTAGGTTTGGATTTTCTTAGCATTTAATAATCACATTCAGTTCCAAAGCCTTTTGAACTTGAATCTGATGTAATAGAATTTTTAAATGTTTTACAGCTTGGTACCCACATGTTATTTTGTCTTCCGCCCTTTACACACTGCAGACATTTGGTCTGCTTTTCAGATTTTATTATTTTCAAAGGACCTAAAGCCAAAATTGACTATAATAAATCAGTTTGGGGGATTATGATTCTTTACTGGAGATTTCTTTAAACTAGGCAAAATATTATCTTGTTTAAAGGAGCTGCACTTTACTAGAAAACCATATACTATTAAATACATATATTTCCAAGCATTTATATCTTGTTTATATGTGCATTCTTGCCTAGACATGTAGTTTGCCCTACTTTTATAGACGTGTAAAAGTAAGCTAGTAAAAATATTCACTGGACTAGAAAATTTCTAACCTATGTCAAAAGATCCTTTTTGATCCCGCTTCTGAAGAATCCCCAGACTGGAAGTCTCACCAGAAAGCCAGGCAGCGCAGACCTGAGGCACACCAAGAACCAGAGGCCCGAGAGCAGGAGTCCGCCTAAGGGGAGGGAGCTGCAGACTGGGGCTGGCAGGAGATCTGGCCCCCCAGGCCGGGGGTCATGTGGGGCCTCTCAGCTGCCCTGTCCCTTCCCTGGGTGGGCCCAGCCTTCTGTCCATGATTCCTAATTCATGACACACTTGGCCTTGGCACCCACACAGTGTTTGATCTCAACATATTTTTGACACTGTAATACATCAAAAGTTCTGATTAAAAACCATGTTCCCAACATTGCCCATACATAAAGATGCTCCAGAAATAGTGCGATGAAAACAGCATCATTTATGTAACTTATTTCATCATGGTGTATAGTCATCTATCATAAAAGGAATTGCATTTTCCATAAAATACAAAAATAGCACTAAATTGCTTGTGTCCAGGTGCTGTTAAGTTGGAGAATTTCTGTCTGCAAAAATTCTTCCAAATCTGCCTGCAGGTGTTGTAATAGACAATATTCCCTATAGAACCCAGCAGACAAAGAGCATCCGAGGTCAGGAGTCAGTTTCCTATTCCGTCATTTACCCTTAGCTGAGCTCTGCCTCTCCAGGTGTAATTAAACCTCTCCTGCCAGCTTTGTCTCCTCCACTTTGATTTCACAGTGTTGTTTTTCTGTGGAAATCTCAGTGGAAATAAACCCCAAATCTCACTTTAAGATCTCACCCAAAGGTGATGGACAATGGGATAGCTTTTACTTATTATATCCTACCGAAACTAAATAATCCTTTCTTCGAAGAGAGATTGTTTGCTATGACATGAAAAGCTGAAAATTCAGTTCTCCTTTTATAGTAAATATTTCACACGTGGTTTTACTTAATCAGAATAATTTAAAAATTGGAATTAGAGTTTTAGAAGTGAGAAAATGGAGGGCAGGATTGTCTCATGGTGGCAGTTTTTCTGAATAAGATGTCAGTGTGGCTTCATTTTGAGAAACTAGGACAAGTGTGAGCTGGGGCTGTAACAGAGTGTCCTCTCTCCCCCGCAGGGCGGCAGGGGAGCGCTATCGCAGGGAGATGCTAGCACACGGCGGGGGCAAGGAGCCCATGCTCATGGTGCAAGGTAAAACAAAACAAGGATTGGTAACTTCTCCGTGATCCCCCCACCTTTTTTTTTTTTTTTTAAAGGTTTTATGGGTTATATGTATGTTTTTAATTATTGAAGTATGATTGACCTACAATGTTGTATTAGTTTCAGGTGTACAGCTTAGCGATTGGACAGGTCTGTATGTTACGCCATGCTCACCACTGTAAGCGTAGCTACCGTCTGTCACCAAACACTGTTATTACAATATTACTGACTATATTCCCAATGCTAAGCTTCTCAGCTCCGTGACTTATTTTATAACCGACAGTTGGTACCCTCCATCTATTTTGCCCATACTCTCACTGACCTTCTGTTTTTTGGGTTTTATGTTTTAGTATTGGTTCTTTGAATTATGTTTTTGTATTATCTATGATGAAAGCTGTTCATATTCAAGTGTCTACATTTTTCCCTTTAGAGATGAGGCTTCCACTGTGTACTTTGTTCTGAGCATCTATTTATTATATCCCAAACAACAATTTAATTTTTAGTTATTACCATTTCTTCAGATGCTGGCATAAAACTTCAAGGTTTTAACTTTTAAAATGTTGCTAACACTCTAATAGAAAGTTTGTAAATTTGTCATAAATTACCAGAAAATTTGCTTTTTAGATTTTAACAGGTCTCAGTGCATTTCTTTAGCCTAAAGAACTCATTTATTTCTTTCTCCAAAAGTTTAGCTAGACCTTTTCTAGAAATCCCAAGGCAGTGGGCTGGACTTTTTACCCAATGAAAAATGAGAACCTAATTAAGTCTTCTCTTTCAGGTACCACAATGCTAGTTTTCCTATGTGATGTGGAGCGTTAATTTTTTCATTTAAGTATTTTCACTGAA
This sequence comes from Lontra canadensis, assembly GCF_010015895.1. Taxonomy (NCBI): domain Eukaryota; kingdom Metazoa; phylum Chordata; class Mammalia; order Carnivora; family Mustelidae; genus Lontra; species Lontra canadensis. Next base: position 4,557,841 of record NW_022631097.1, on the reverse strand, counting down.
AATTTAATTATAAATGGAAGTGGCCATCATGATTTTGCACAAAATGTTCTCAGAAATATTTTAAGGAAGATGTGAATATCCCTGGATATTCTCAATATATCAGCAGTTATATCTTCAGCTGACCCCTCTAAGTAGCTGACAAAAATTGCTTTTAGGGGACAGATCTGGTGTTGGAGAAGTAGGATAGTAATTGGTCTGACATAAATGTTTCCTTGCCTACATCTGTTGCATCTAATACCTATGGCCCGTTCTCACAGAGCTCCTTCCCTCCAGCTGTTCCTTTACTCAACATGCCCACGTTGAGGGCTCCTAGGCTCCTGGCACTGTTGTGGCCCCGTGCTGTGCTGAGGGCAGGAATGAAGGACACATGGACAAACACCCCTTTCTTGTGGAACTTGTATTTGGTCAACTTGGCCCGGAGTGTGCGCTCTTCCTGGCACAATCTACCCAGCACCGTAGTGTGTTTAAGAAAACAAATCAGCCGGCCCAGAGAGCCCACAATTTCATGTAGCCTGGCCCAACCAAGAGGACAGAAGTCCCCCACAACAACACTTTGGTCTCCCGGCAGTACACTGTGCCTCCGAGTTGTCCTCCTGAGATGCAGAAGGCCTGGCGGTAGTGCTTCAGTTTCCACTTGCACCTTAATGGCCCATCCTGAACTCTGCTACAGCCGGGGAAGGGTTTTACATGGTTTACACGCTTGATTAGTTTAATCTCCTAGCACCCTTTGAGGTAGGAAGGGTCACTATTCCCATTTTCCAGATGCTGCAACAGGTCAGGTCCTTGACTCATGTTACAGGCAGTGGGTAAATCAGTCAGGATTTGAACCTGTGACTTCTGGCCGCAGAGACTGTGCTCTTCAGCAGTCTGTGCTGTTTCACGTGTTTGCAGAACAGGACACTGGGGTAAGAATCTCTTATGGACCCACGTAAAAGGAAAATTCCTCAGCTCATAATAATAAACCACTGAGAGTACACATCGTGTGTTTCTCAGCTGATAGTTTCTGGTCCCTCACAGAAAGCCCACTGTGAGTCAAGAAGGGGTACTTCACTTTGCTTCCTCCTGTAGGTTTTCTGTTACGTATTCTCTCCCAGTAGCCATGCTTAGCTTTTCATCTTTGAGACCAGGATCTAAACACTGTCTGCACAGAAATATTAGCTTACATATGGCTCCCTCAAAAGAAAAAAAAAATTAAATCCTTTTCTATGTTTGTCCTTTGGCTGGTGTATTTTTCTACTCACTTCCAAGAATGTTGTAACAAACCTCTTTAAAAATTCCATTCTTTATATGTAAACATCATTGTGTTAAGAAACTTAATATTTTCCACACTGAAATTTGCACACTTGGGAGAGAAAAACAAGACTGTGGTTCAAACCAGAGATGATAAAGCATTCAGATTCCAATTAACACCAACAATAGAATGGTTCTGCTTTTAAACTTTAATATTTTTCTTAATGTTGTTCTGTCAGATTTCATTAATTCACATGATTTGTTACATGTCAGAGATGAATGGGGGACGTGCAGAGAAGTTTATGACTGTTGTCACTTTATAGGGCTGGATTTGTAAGACAAGACCAGCAGTGGCTTCTCATTTTCTCTTAGGCAGCCAGCCTTACCCCCAAATAGGAATGTCTTAGGGGATGGCTCATAGCCAAACACTGGGGTCTCCTGAAGAGTAGTAATTGGTGAAATTACTAAGAGTTGTGATATAAAAACCTAAGCAATCTAGTAGGTGTTATTCTTGTATGAAAATGTAATTTTTTATAGGTGTTTATATATGTTACTTAGGTGCCTACTACATAAATGCAAGGAGTTACAGAGTTATATTAAGTACCAAAAGATAAAGAAAGAATACCTCCCTTCAGACTATGTGCCTCCTTGACCAAACGACAACTTTATTAATCTCCTACTTTAAGACTTAACGTTTCAAATGAACTCCAGGCTATTCCTTAGAGTCAGAATACCTCTGCCTTGTACTCATGCTCTTTGAACGATACATATTCAAAGAAATCAAACACACCATGCTATTGATCTTTGAATAATAAAGACGACACAGGTGACCTGTGTTTAGAATGAATCGACATTAGCTCTGAGTCCCTTGATCTTTTCTGGTCCCTCCAACAGATGAGCCTCCTTGTGGGCAGAACCTGGTCTGAGGGAAGTGCTGGAGAACATGGCATTCCTCTTCCTTTTCTCCTGCTGTCCGCTCCACGTTCCTTAGTAAAGTTTCCTGCCACACAGCCTCGTCTATGTGCTGACTCTGGCTCTGCACCAAGGGGACCCCACAGGGCAATCCAAGCCACAGTGAGAGGCTGTGTCTTTGCCCTCAACACTCTAAACACCATTTGAAAACAATGCAGTGGTTACATAGTCGTTCAAACAGCATCCCCCTTCTGGGAGAAGAAGACAGGTCACATGGTACAGCTACCCAGTAGTAGTTCGGCTACTTCTTGAGAAAGTCCCTCACCCTCCCTCAGGGAGAGAAGGTGTGATTGGACGTCACAACTTGACTTCCTTCTAACGAGCTTGTCCTCAGCTCCTTTCTGGGTCCACGTGGGGGGGAAGGGGGCACGTGGGTGTTGCCCAAGTGATGGAACAGATGCAGTAGAAGGAGCGTTACAGATGGAAGTTCGGTCCTTATCTACTTTTAAACATATTCATGGCCCATGTAAAGATATAGGTTATAAGCACAATATTCATTTACCCCCTCCTCAGCAATTTGGCAATACTTGACCAAAACCAGCTTTCTTCATTGCCAAGAATTCTGGGGTGAGGTAGAGCTCTCTGTATTTCATTGCCCTCATGGAGGTTTTCTGCTCTTCATTTTATACACCTCCCGCCAGGGTGTTTTAGTTTATATTAAGTATCACATTTCTGAGTCATAAAAGAACTTAAAGTTTTGCTTAAAAGAAACAATGGTGTTATGGTATTTTCATTCATTTTGCTATTTTTTAAAGTCTATACTAGGATACTTTTAAGTGTGCCGTGGTGGACATGATCCAAAGTCCGGCTTCTGTTACAATTGTTTCAGAAAATGTATGGTTTTCTAGAAGACAAACATGCAGTAAGGTTTGTGAGTGGCAAGGGAGTAATATTTGCACCCACAGGGAAGCAGAGTTGTTTCTTATGACACCAAATACAAGAGTGGAATGATGTGACTATTGGCGAAAGAAGTTAGATGATTTCAGCAGTTTGTGAATGACAGACCTTACTCACATAGGTCTTTCTTTGTAAACTATCTTCTTGTGTTGTAGGCCCTGTCAGAGTTTGGGTAAATGGCCCTTGTTGGGTTTTTAGGTTCAGATTTATCTTTTAGATAATCAGAACAAAACTAACATTTTGAGAAACTACTCTATGCCAGGGGCCTTCTGCTTTGCTACCTAATTTAGTCCCCTGTACCTAGGCCATATGGTCCCCGTTTTCATGGATAATGAAACTTAGTCAATGTTCATTCTCTTTCTTTGCTGCCTCTCCTCCTGACTCCCATGTCTTCCTCAGCTGATCTCTCAATTCTGTCTTGAGATCAAGCTGATCTTTAGAACATGGGAGATGTCAGAGACATGAGCCTTCAGGCCTTCGTGAGCCCCCAAAGCCTGCGGTTTATTGTTTTTAATGCCACATCTAACTAGTGACAGAGAGGCCTGCCTGCCATCCACTGATCAGCAATAAAATTTTCCTTAATCTGTTTTTGTAGGAGCTCCTTTAGACTTTTGTGGTAAAGCTATCAACTTAGTTTATAATCATTTTTAGTCATGGTGGTTTGAAGAGAAGGATTCTCACCACAGCCAAACAAGCTAGATGCCCAGTGAAGTTTCATGTTTCTGCCTCTGGTTATAGCATTCCTTGTGCTCTACCCTTCAACCTTTGCACAAAGAATTTTATGGGGGAAAGGAAAGGTTAAAGTCCATGACTTTCACATTCCAGGAGGTTGTTTCCAACTCTAAACAACTTCACTTCTGTGTTTGTTTCCAGAAAAGACACTCTCAGCTTCATTTTTATGTCTCTGAGGCCAAAAGCAGTATGCAAGTAGAAATACAAAGTAATAACTTGACTGAGTTTTTAAAAAGACCAAACATCAGATAAGACTAAAAGAAATAGTAGATAAATGAGTTCATTCTCAGTGGAACTCCCTTCAGTTTGTTTTTCTGTGTTGCCAAACTGACTCATGAAACCAAAGTCTAGAAGCCCACAGGACCTTACCTTAAGCTGATTAAAATCATAATACCTTACATTTCTGCAGAGCTTTATGGTTTTCAAAACACATTCATTTTTGCTATAATTATCCTGTATCATCTGGTCTAACTTATTATGTGTTATTTTTCTCCAAGAAATAAACCAGAGGATCGTGGTTTATATTCCAAGAGATCATCCCTGTTGAACCTCAGGGACATTAATATCAACAGTGATAACTACTTTTTTTTTTTTTTTAATAACTACTGTTTTCTTTAAAAACATTCTGGGTCCTGGTTGCAGTGAGCACACCTAGCACTCGGCTCTTGCTTTCACACCATTTCGCCATTAAAAGGAACCAGAGCTCTTTGGATGGTTGATTCTAGGGCTGAGTGTAATAGTGTGAGCCAGGAGCACCTGGAAATAAGAAACACACATGAGGATGGGTGTGTATGTCAAAGGGAGACAAATGCCCACTAAAAGAGTTCCCAGTGGTCAAAGCCATAACAATTTGCACAACCAAATAAGGCAGTTATTGGAATATAGCACAAAGTATAAAATTTATGTCTGTGAGTCCATACTGATATAAATTATTGAACGAATAAATAAATAAATGGGGAAATAAACAAATCAATCCCCCATGCAGAAGAATTTCAAATAATTTGTACCGGTAGTCCTCCCTCAAGGAAGTGGAGCGTAACTCCCCACCTCTTAAGTGTGGGCTGTGCAGAGTGACTTCCTTCCAAAGGAATCCAATACGGAAGGGGGTGGGGAACGGTTACAGTTATTTTTGTAGAGAAGCTGAGAAATACTTCCTCAGTCAGGTGTTCAAGGTCAGCCTCAGCTGTGAAGCCATGGTGGTAGGATATACCCATGATAGGACATGCTGAAAAGGGGACTTCACCTCTGTGGTCTTCCCTCCCAAACCCATAACCCAAACTGAGGGACATAGTGCAAAGTACCTGAACAGTACACCTCAAAACTGTCAAGTTCAGGGAGTCAGAGAAATGTTCAAGGTCCAGAGAAACCTAAGGAAGTGTGACAGACAGGTACATGCTGAGTGGTGTCCTGGATGGGACCTTAGAGCTGAACAAGGACGTTAGATAAAAACTAAGGAAATGTGAATAAAGTATGACTTTAATTATCAGTAATATTGGTTTCTGTTGTGACAAATTGGTTAACCAATGAATACTGGTTAACTAGTTGTGACTTGTGTGCCCAACCAAGGGAAGCTATTAACACCAGAGGAGATGGATGGACTGACGGGGTGTGCTGCATGGGAACTCTCTGTCCTCACTGTTCTTCAGTAAATATAAAACTATCTTTTAAATTGTCAGTATTAAAACAAAAAAAGCGTCTCTGGTAAGATTTTTGGTAATGACACTGCCATCTGTGGTTTGCCTCCTTGCCCCACCCCCCAACTCCGTTTGCTACATTTCCACGCATTTATTCTGAGGGCCATGAGAATGCACGGAGAATATTTCCAAGGCAGGTAGTGTCAAGATCAGATTGATGGTTTATAGTATCCACTGCCTGCTGAGGAGGGACTGTGGTAAGCCTGGTTTGAATAGGCTCCTTGCTCCTTGCAGTAATCTGGGTGAGAGATGAGGGCGACCAGCCCAGGAGAGTAGGCAGTTGGGATGAAAAGAGGTTTTCTGATCGAAGACTGTTTATGAAGGAAGAGCAGCTGAGCTTGGAATTGATTCTGCGTGGAAGTGAGTAAGCGGGAGGGATGTCAAAGATGACTCCCCAGTCCCTCCTTTTGTGGTGGGAGAGGTGGTCATGCTCTAGAGTGCCTTGGGGACCTACTGATCAGAGCCGTGGAGCAGTGGCTGACTAAAGTGTGATATATTAGGAAGGGTAGGAGAGAAACCTAGAACCAACAACAAGTGGGTTCATTGCCCTAAAACAGATCAGCCCCCATATGGAATTCAGCTCAAGAAGCTCCTGAGTCAAGGGGTTTCGATTCCAGAGTTACTGAAGTGACCTGGTACTAATACCAGGTACTGGTACTGATACTGGTACTGATTAGCTTCCGGAAGCCCTTCTTCCCAGACAGTGGGAATGATGGGAGCCCACTTTGTCACAAGGCAGATTCGTTCCACTTTGCGATAGCTCTCATTGACAGGATGACACAAGTATTAAAATGGACTCAAAAGGGGCGCCTGGGTGGCTCAGTGGGTCGAGCCTCTGCCTTCGGCTCAGGTCATGCTCCCAGGGTCCTGGGATCGAGCCCCACATCAGGCTTCTGCTCAGCAGGGAGCCTGCTTCCCCCTCTCTCTCTGCCTGCTGATCTCCCTACCTGTGATCTCTCTCTCACTTTGTCAAATAAATAAATAAAAATCTTAAAAAAAAATGGACTCAAAATATCCTGTCTGCTTGAAAAGATTGAGGTCTTGTTGAAGCAGTGTCTTTAGGTAATGACAGTTGATACTTTTACTTATTTATTTTTTAAATAAGCTGGTTACTAACCTAATAGGCCAAACGGGCTTTACTGTTGGTGTTATTTGTACAGTACGATCATGATAGCAGGCAAGGAGCAGGAAGTCTTGTCTGTCGGCAGAAGTACAGCTGATGTTTAAAAGTAAGAAAGCTACATAAACTGTCATTGTTCAACACCAGCTTGATTGATTTTCCCAATTGTCACAAAGCATATGCAGTGACTTCAAGAGAAAAGGCAGTTTCCACTGGTTAATGGCACGACACATTGGTTGTAGTTATTTCTTGTGGTTTTAAAACATGACGTTAATGTTTAATCGTGTCATCTGGTTAATCCCGGAATCTTGCCACCTGTGGCGCAAAGCTGGCAGGCCTAACCCTGTATGAGAATTATAAATGCATGCAGGCTTTGGATGGTTATTCCTGAGTTTGTCCGCTTTTTGAAAGTGCTGTTTTGCTTCTTACTTTTCTAATTAAGTGGGATTTTCAAGGGTGAGATAAGCACAGAACAGCTTCTGCCTGACTTAGCCGACATCTGTGCCCCCTGGGCGTGGAGGGGCTCCGGTAAATAAATACCAGAACTTGCTCACAGAAGTGCCCTGTGGCATATGAGGGCCCACCCTGCAGGGTATTTTACATTTGTGACTTGTGAGGCAGCCCCTCAATTATTTTAAATATTAAAAGATAAGATGACTTAAAACTACTAGCCTGCCAAGCAGAACTGTGCTGTTGGAGGTAAATCAGATGACTTTGGTTGGGTTGCTCAGATGTTAAGAAATATAGATCATCTTTATTTCCGTCTTATTGTCAGGCCTTCCCTGGCACCTGTAGCTCCTTACTCTGCTTTGTTTTGTTTTTTTCCTAGCACATATTTACTTCCTGACATAATGGAAGCTGTATTGTTTCATTTATTGGCCTGTGGTCTGTGCTCTCCAAGAAATTGTAAGCTCGGGACAGGAGGGGCCCTGTTCTGTGTACCGCCTTGTGCGCAGTGCCTGCAACAGGCGGTCAGTAAACATATGTTAAATGAGCGAGTACGTAAATATGAAATACACTTAAAAGGTGAAATATTTCTTGTGCCATAAAAAACTGGTGATTATTGGAAGAGGTTTTTATTCCCCTTGTCTGAGAAGTTTTCTATCACATCAATACATCCAAGGGTTTCGTGGGCCCAAATATTTTTGCAAAGCTCTTTTCTAATGTAAAAGAAAATATATATACAGTGAACGTGTTCTGCTTGTCACCTGCTTGTTCTGTGTCTCCCCTCTTCTCTGATTTCGTGGCATCGTGTCTGGTCCTCCTGCCTCTCGTTCTAGCTTCTCCACCGCACCCACACTGGGACCCCAGCTTCTCTGGCCTCCATCCGTTTCTGATCAAAGAGGCTTCATCAGCAGGTAGAAGGGTGCCACGGCTCATAAGTGAACACCGTGCATTTCGCTACCCAACATATTTGTGTTCTTGGTGGAGCTTTTCCTCTAAACAACACCTGTATTTACTACACTGTACGTAACCAGTGTTCTACAAGGTAGAATAAAATGGATCATTCCTGTGTTTCAGAATTCCTATAATGCAAGGCCATGTCAGTGTGGTGAATGAATAGTTACTTAAGAAACAGGCGTTAGAGTGGAAAATGCTTTCCCTGCTGTGGGAGGTCAGAGATCAGTTCTGCAACTTGATTCATGGCAATAAGTAGTGCGCTTTGTTAAAGGAGGTGAGTCAACTCTTGGGGCTTCATTAAAGTAGGATCAACTCTAAGTAAAACTCTCCCTGGGGTCAGGTGGTTCCTGAGGCCTTGACCTTCGACACCACCTCCCTCTGACATCTCTTCCTCCTGTCAGCTGCCTTTCGTGTGTTGGCTTCTGGGACCATTTGCTTCTAGCCACACCACCTTTGCCTAAGACTGAAGGAGATGTCCTGAATTCTGTCTTTTGTTCAGACGTAACACCTTAATATCCTTAGGTTAGGGACTGATAAATAATGTGATGGAATAAAAAAGGCATTGTTAGCTGTTGATGATGTTAATTCATTTAAGCTTAGTGTATGTTTATTGAATGCTACTAACCGGGCATTTCAGGGACACAGAAATAAGAAGGAATAATGTAGAGCTCCCACATTTATGTGAGGGGTATAGCGTCCAGTCAGATTTACAAAAGGGAGCCCCCTCTGGGAGGTAGAATTGCAGAAAGGTACCCACTTGGTGGCTTGCAGCCTCCACTGGAACACAGGCTGGGGGCCTGCAAGGTTCCTGGGTTTCAGCTACTCCTGCCCCCCAGCCAGCCACCTGCATACTGGGCACTGACAAGCAGGTGAGGCCGCCTGGAGGGGGATGTGATGACAGTATGGACCTAAGTAAATATGACAGGATGTTGACCCTCCACAAAGCTCTCTATGTTAATGGGCACCACATCTGGGAATCTGCAGCCTGATTTCCTCAGATGCTCTAATCAAAACATACCCAGTCTAATCCCAGCGACAAGTATTATTCAGTAATGATCAGAGACACGCGTCCTTGGAAGAGCCACTCAGAGGCTCTTTGCTTCTAAAATACAAGGTCAGTATTTCAATGATACAGATAAACAAAAGAGAAAAGTTGTGGGTCTTACAAGTGGAATGCCTTGATGGAAAGAGTGGTAGGTTTTTTTGTTTTTGTTTGTTTTTGTTTTTGTTATAACTTCTAAATAAATAACCTTTGGAGGATTGGAAATAAGTAATTCCTGTGCTCAAGCACATCAAACAGATAACTGCATATGATCATACTAGACATCGATGTGCTTTTGTATAATTTTTACAGTGTGGGGTGATAGAAACTACATGGCATATTGATTTCTTTACACCAGTAAAAGGAAGTCAGCCTTTATCAGGAAATGACAGATTTTTTCTTCTGTAAAACTTAATCCAGAAGCATCTACTGTCCCTGGATATTTTTTTTCTATTTCATTGTCAGTGTTCCACTGACTAAATTCAACAACATAATTTTTGCTAGTAAAGAGGAAGAAAAGCCTGTGGAGAAGTAACTTTTAAATGGAATTTTAACTTTTTTTTTTTTTTTTAGAATTTTCACTTTTAACCTGTCAGTGTGTATTCCGTGTGTGTGTATGTATACACATACATATACCTAGATGGTACTTTTCATTTCAGTACAATGCCTTGCTTGCGAGTAAGTATTGCTTATCAAACTACTGGCTGGAAGGGGAGGGTCAAGAACCCCTTTAGACAAAAGGCCATGGCACTGCGTGTTCACCAGTGCTCAGAGTAGAGCACTCTTATTAAACCCTGGGTGCCACAAGTTCCTGCCCAAATGATTTCAGGTAGCGTGCAGGAAAGAGATTCGTTTTGCAAAAAAGGTCAAGAGACAATGACATAACGGAAGTCACAACGGAAGTGTGTTAGATGCGGGGGCTCCTGGGTTGCTCAGCTGGTTAAGCCTCTACCTTCTGCCCGGGTCATGATCCCAGGGTCCTGGGATGGAGCCCAGCATTGGGCTCTCTGCTCAGCAGGGAGCCTGCTTCTCCCTCTGCCCCACCCCCTGCTTGTGCACACACCTGCTCATTCTCTCTCTCTGTGTCAAATAAATAAATAAAATCTTTCAAAGAAAAAGTGTGTTAGATGTGGACACAGTATCTGTAAGGCACATTGCAACATTAATGTGCACTTCACACCAGGGGAAGTAAAGCCTAGAGAAACTGAGTAACTTTGTGTGCCAAGCTTTTAAATGGCCTTGTCAGGATTTGACCCAGGCCCTCATAACTTCAAAGCCCTTGGGGTGCCCACTGCCTCTGCCAGCTCACAACGTTCCTCCCCTGCCCTCTTGGAACTGTGGACTCTTGATACAGTTTTTTGTGGCTGTTTACTTTTGGTGAGAGTTGTCCACTTTGGTCATCTTCTCTAAATACCAGGAAGCTGTCATTTTCTACTTGCCGTGTAAATGTCATGGAGCCCTCTCCATTTGTGTAGTCATCTGAGATAATGTCTCAGAGTTTGGCTTTATTTGAGATGTGAGAGCCTTTTTGTTCTTAAGTAAATAACTTGTAGTGGACTCATTCCAAGAAGGACACCAGCAATTCAATTTTCAGATTCTATCTACTGTAACTACGTTCTAAAGGAACACAGATAATATTCTTCCAGGTCTTTTTGATTGCTTAATGGAAATGTTATAAAACCTTCTTTAAAGATGGTCATTACAGATGGTGTTCTTAACATGCAGTTACAAATGTTTGCTGTTGGTAGGGGGCTAAAAACAAGTTAGAAAAGCAGATGGTGTTTCCCCAAAGCTCTTGATCTAGATTCTTAGCTTGATACCCGGAGGCATCAAGCTTCAAGTGCAGAGCAAATTAGAAGCCTTAAGTTTTCTGGGCGAGACTGGGTGCTGAGGGACACGGTGCCTTTCCATCTAGGGAGCATACCAATAAAAGGCAAAATAATAGTAGTAGTTCTAGAGGTTTAGAGCAGATTTTAATGGAACAGTTGAAACTGGCATTTGCTAACCTACTCTTGTTTGAAATGTTGCCAGAGAGCGTAGAGACAGGAAAACGTCTCTTGATTTAACTGGATCGTTTCCTGAAAGATCACTTTACGAGATATCTTCCAATGTTTATTTGAGGCTTTTCAACTATCTGTAAGAGAAACTTCTTCCTTTTGACTATTATGTAACATTACTAATAACGAAACTAGACCAAGGAACGATCAAGTCAAAACCCAATTTTCTTTTGCTTAATTGTTCATCTTGACAATTTTTTTTAAATAGAATAATCCCTTCTTAATCTCAGAGTGTTCACCTCTCAAATATTTGAATAACATTATTGAGTTCTTTTTCTACCTCATCACACAAGGTAGAGGATGTCAGGTAACACGTGTTGTTTTTTAATCTTTCTCCTTATAGAACTAAAGGTATGTTTAGTTTGATTGAGCCATAGGGTCAGGAGGACGGCTAAACTCCACTTACGTTTTCCCTTCAAGCAGTTTAAAGGAAACAGATTTAAAAAATTCTCGAAATCTTAAATCACACCCTCTAAATAATTGGAATTCTGGTCCCTCGTTCCCCGCTGTCTTCCGTGCCGTACACATGCTTTTTTCATTTTAGCATAGGAATTTTGTGAAAACACCACAGTAGCCTCGCATACTGATTTTCCTGAGATAACTAGTACTTTATTTTGGCTATTAAGCAGTTATGACTAATTTCTACTGCTTTTATATATCTGGAGCTGAGTGGCGGGGCGCAAGTAACCGCAGCAACAAGAAGCATGAGAGCGGTGACAGTAAACTACTTCTAGAAACACCCATGCAGTATGTTTGCTGTCCCAGGTGCTGTGCTGATCTCGCCGCTTTGACAGCTCTGCAGGGTCCTGCGGCGCCCGAGTCCTTTACTGCCCAGGGTCACACCAGAGCAACGGGTGGAACCATGACTCACCTTTAGGGTGCTCTGGTTGTCTCTTAAACTTTTCAGCTTATACCAGGAAGCTTTGGTTTGGCTTTAGAAATGGTTGTGCTCATCTTCCGCGTATTTTCCTGCTTGTTCTTTTACAATGTTTGGCGTCTGAATTGCTTGTTACAAATACACCGATGCTCAAGGAAGATATGTTGGGTTCCCAGGCAAGCTGTCCCGGGGAAGGATGTTGGCGTATGCTAACTAGCGTTGATAAGGTGTCAGCTGACTTACATGTATGAAGTGGTTCTGCAGCAAAACCAGATTTGTTGAATGAGAGCTTGTGCATACCCAGCAAGATGGGGGACTTTACAACACACTCATTGGCAGCAACCTTCTTTTCTTGGATGGCATAGCAGGAACAAATGAAGAAAGCATGTCATGGAACCAGACTTAGAATTTAGTGGCTCCAGGATTATGACATAGTTTCAACAATAGAGGTAAATGGCAACGGGGAATAATAGCCAAGTCAATAGAATCCCTAATCTTTGGCTTGTTTGGATATTTACTCAACGTGGCCTCTGAAATAGCTGAGAGCTTTGTGGAAGAAAGAGATGGAAGAGGAGGGAGCACCTGTGTTCTCAAGGCTCAGACTTCCCTTTTGTAAAAGCACTGATTTTTGAAGAGGGTGTGTCCGTGTTTAATGTGTGGGTGTGTTTGTTTAAGGAAGACATGGAGCTTCAAAAGGCAAAATGTTTTGTAACCCAGAAGTGTAATTCTAAATGGAATTATACATCTGACGACGAAGTTAAAATAAACCAATTTGTAAACAGATCACGTATGTGGGGCTCAACTGGCTGGGTCAGCTTCTGTCCTGCAGGAAGGTCAGATGCTCAATCCAGTTGGCGGCCCCAGAGACAGAACCTCCTCTCTAACCAGAGACAGATAGTAACCCAGCCTAGGGGGCAATCGGGGTTTTTTCAGTTCAAAGGAAGAAAGGAATTTCACTTTCTGGCTGATACTCCGATTTTCCCAGGAACTGATCGTAGATAGTGGGAATCCACCTTTAGAAAAAGGTGTGGGTAAACCACAGCCTTGTAGCAGAGAAAAACTTCAAAGTGGAGAAGGTGAGCAATACAGTTGCCCTAGGCTTGGGAGAGACAAATCTGGAATGAGAGTTCTGATCTCGTAAAATTCACTTTTAGACTTTTCAAGCTGCCAGGCCAGCCTTTGTACTCTAATTCTTCACCGGGCTGAGCTGCGTTTGGCACATATAATTATTTCAGTGCACAAAAAAAAATAGCTATTTACTCTTATGATGGGTTTTGAGAGCTGGTAATGGTGTTGGGAATATACAGACGTGCCTTTTCACTCATTCCTAGATCTGGAGAGAGAATCTGCCCTTTGGCATATCCCCCGTTAACCTGGAGGTTAGTAGAGCTAGCTGACTATCTGGGCAAAGCAAAGGCTCTATCTTGGTGCTTTGGGACCTCTTCCTCATTGTTTTTTATAATTGTGGTGAAGAATCTATGATATAAAATGTACCATTTCAACCATTCTTAAATATGTGTTTCGTGGCCTTCACAATTCACAGGTATTCACAGTTCTGGGTAACCATCACCACTGTCCACTTCCAGAACTTTCCCATCATCCCAGTGATCTCTTCTTGATAAACCTTTTCTCACGGCTACTAATAAGGGAGAAAAATAGATCGATTTTAGTTGCATCTTTTGTTTCCTTCTTTTATTTATTTTTTATTATGTTCAGTTAGCCACTGTACAGTACAGCATTAGTTTCTAATGTAGCATTCAGTGATGCATTCATTATGTATAACACCCAGGGCTCATCACAACATATGCCCTCCTCATTCCCCATCACCCTGCTAAAAAGCAGATGGCAAAAAGTAGAAAAAAGTAAAGCAAACTGATTCATTAGTTGGATAATTAGCTTATGATTGTGCGTTCAATGATCATATCCTAAAGACTTAACCGTAGACCAATGTTTTGGAATTCGACTTGTGCAAATAAATAAATAAGTAAATAAACAACCTTATCCTTTAACTCACTGAACTGGGAAGTAGGTTTTCATAAGCCTTTGGATCTGATTGTTACTACTATCAGTTATGGAACATTTTCTGTCTTAAATGTGCTATCTTTGTTAATTCTTACAGCAGTCTAGCAAAGTAGATGACACTATGCCGATTTTATGATCTTCAAACATTAGATTACACTCTAACACTTCACCTTCATTCGGATTGCTCTTAGCAGAAGCGAGGTATAGGAAGTGAAGTAATTGGCTAAGGTCCCTTAGGCAGTTGGTTATCTCAGGTAACCAGTCACCAAACCCTTGCTCTAACCATCAGTACCATATAGTACCTTGTTGAGAGGCATCTCAAGTTCTGTTTAGAAAAGGAAGAATTTACCTTTCCTCTCCATTCCCCCTTGGCACCCCTTCAAAGGAAAACTTTTGTGTAGTCAGAAAAGGAGAATTACACTGAAATTTAAGTTCTAAAATGCTATGCCAAACCAGATAGTGTTCCATTCAGCCTAAAACCCTAACCTACACATTGCCCCCAAGGCTGTTTCTTGAACCACATGGTAGTGACTCTGGCTGGTTTTGGTGGAGCAGGCTCTGGTCCCAGTAGGGGGTCCCCAGGACATTTCTTTTTGGGAGTCTGTAGCTTTTCTTGGTCCACCAGTCTGACCCGCTAAACAACTGACACCTGTAGGTCCTAATTACACACTTGACTGATAGAATTTAAACCAAGTACCAGTGTCTGGAAATGTACGATTATGTTTGGCTTTTAGCGTTGGATTTAACAGAACTGCTGAGATATTTGTCCGTGGCCATTTTGGGTTCTGAACACCAGCCAGTCCCATAGTTAGCAGGCCTGTATCCACCTGGGACCCAAATATGCAACACCCAGGCCTCAGCTCTCCTGGGCAGTTCTGGACACACATTCAATACACGAACTTTCGTTGTACCTTTGAAACCCACAAATGTAAGGGTGATTTTTTTCCCCCTTGATTCTTCAAGGAAAGAACCAGCTTCAGGAGGACCAAAAAACTACTGAGACAAGCCCACCCCGCTTCTTAGCAGACCTCCCATCACACTTTCTACCACATCTGGCCGAGATGGTGAGGCAGAGGAATAAGTTGGGTTTCCTCTTTGTCCAGGAAAAGACCCTTCTTTTTTCCCCAGTGAACTTGGAGAGAGGAAATCCAACATAAAGCTTGCTGTCTATCACTCAAATTTTATGAATCTGAGGAAAGACAGAGTCATTCAAATGAAAAAAAAAAAAAAATTACCTGTTTAAGCTCTGGGTCTAGAAACTTGATCCTTAATCAAACAAAAAAAAATCAGTGTCCCCAGGCGTCACTAAATCCCTTTTAATAACTTGTGAACTGATCTTTTTTTATCAACGGAGAATCTTCTTGAAAAAAAAAACAACAGAACCAAGTCAGGCTTACCAAAGTAGAATGTTTTGGAACAATATGGAGGTGGCCACAGAATCAAAGGGAGAATCAAAGGGAGAAGTCCCAGCAGGGCCCAGAAAGAGCAGTTTCCCACATCTTGGGAGAAGGAACCGATAGAGTCTTCAGGTTGCTGGTGCCATGTTGGGCCCCTAACTCAATCACTCCCTCCTTTGAACAATTCTGTACCTTATATACATCTTTCTTCTACATTAACATTATGTATTTCCATGGTTTTCTCCCCAAATAATGGGCTGGTCAAAAACAGATATAATGTCCCGCTCATATATATGCCTTGTGTCTTTAGCACACAGTGCTTGGCACACAGGTACTCAGAACATTAAATTTTTGTAAATGTTTGAGCAGACATTCTTTTTTTTTTTAATTTTTTTAAAAGATCTTTATTTGAGAGAGAGAGCACGCGTGCACAAGCAGAAGGGAGGGGCAGAGGCAGAGAGAGAAGCAGGCTCCCCACTGAGCAAGGAGCCCAATGAGGGGCTGGATCGCAGGACCCTGAGATCATGACGTGAGCCAAAGGCAGACTCTTAACCCACTGAGCCATCCAGTTGCCCAGACTTTCCATCTTAAATGGAGTAGGACATGGCTATGGTTCTGCTCACTGCCATGGTGCATGGAGCTCGGCAGCCGGGGGTGGGGTGGGGGGCCGGGAGGGTGGGGGAAGGGCATCCTTTCTGAACCTCTTAAAGGAGGGAGCTTGCCAAGTCTGTGGGGAGTCGACCTCAGCAACATCCAGCACTCCTCCATATGAACCATCCTATGATGACTCCCATTTTCCCAGAATTCATGACATTCTTGCTGACCACTGGCTCCTGTAGTGACTTCCTGGTCTTTTTCCTGAGAAAGAGCCCCAGCTGGGCCCTCTGAGCCCCTAGCGACTGAGGTCTGTTTACAGTTTTCAAGCGCAGAACAGAATTGCTACACAAAAGAAGCCTCTGCAGTGTGTTCCCAGCCGTCCTCACAAGAGCGTCAACAATCCATAAACACAAAGCCCTGTTTCCCAGGGAGTTGCTCATAAGCAAAATACACTCTGCTTCCTTTTCCACAATAAAAACCCTGCCGCCAGCCCCTGAAGCACACCTCCCGTCTGGAGACCGACCTCTCGCACAAGGCCAGTCACGGTGTCTCGCTCCTCCCACAGCTCCGTGCCTTATGGCAGCTTCCCTCCTGGCCTCCTCCACCGCCCAGAGATTTTCAGACTATTTTCATGCCAAATCCACTTGATCCTTTTAGGTGCTTTTCCAGCCAGCTGTGGCCTCTCTCTTGAGGCTTGGTAATCATAACTTTGAGCAGCGTCCCAAACAAATCCTGCTTTTGTTTCCTAAGATTGTTTCCCATTTCACTTGAGAAACAAATATTTTTTAGTTTAGTTACATAGAAAACTCATACATCTTTCTTGCCCCATACTTTTCAAGTTATGGTTGCCCATGGAGAGAAACCCGATCTCATTCTCCACTTCAGTCAGTTTCCACATGTCCATCTGGGCTGTGGTTCTCACACTTCATCAGGGTCCCTGACTGCCGAGCCCACTCCCAGTTCCTGATTCCTTAGGCCTGGGGGTCCAGACCCAACATTTGTATTTCCTGCGATACCAGAAATGGGTATCATGGTGATACCCATGATGTTCATCGGAGAACTGCACTCTTAGAACATATATTTCTATAAAACAGATTTTGGTCATTTTTATATATAATATATATACTGTATCTTCCTAATACATAATTAGGTCATCTTTTTGCCTACCTTCAATTGCCTTTAGGCACTCTGGTCCACAGTGAGTGAGGGAGGAAGGGAAAGAAAAAAAAAAACCCTTACAGAGATTTTATTTCTAGTTACTTCACCCTTTTTTGCTTTCACTAAACTTTGGTCCCATTCAGCCACAGTTTTCTTGGCTTGGGCATCCTTCCTTGGTGTTCAGCAATATAGGAAGTGGACCCGAAAAGGAGATGTAATGATTCTACTTCTCTTCCGAGGCTCAAAATAATCCTAATGTTTTGGGGGCGCCCAGGTGGCTCAGTCGGTTAAGCGTCTGCCTTCGGCTCCGGTCATACTCCCAAGGTCTTGGGATGGAGGCCCGCATTGAACTCCCTGCTCTGTGGGAAGCCTCCTCCTCCCTCTCCAATCCCCTTGCTTGTGTTCCCTCTCTCGCTGTGTCTCTCTCTGTTAAATAAATAAATAAAATTAAAAAAAATTTTTAAATGTTTTTAAGTGCCCTAGTCATTTCCTGTAGTGCTTGGTAAAAGGGGCCAGAACAGGAGTCCATCTCTGCCAGGTTGTCTCAGAGGCTTAATCACACCACCAACCAGGTGTTCTGTCATGTTCTCAACGAACTGTATTAGTTGCACATGCAGACGGGCACTCAAGAGGTTAAACAGTTCCTGCCAAGAATGCGTTGATATTTAAATGGTGGTCTGGTTAGATTATGGATTCCACACCACAGACTAGCAGGGCGTGAATGTGCAGCTTTGAACACATACACAACTCCTCCTGGAGCTGGCAAAATCCATTCTTGGTAAAAGCTTAGAAATAGGCGTCGTTGGGAGCCCCTCAAATGTGTAAGGGCTTCTGTTTGCAAGGGGTTACCACAGACACTTGGAGGCCACCCAGGAAACCTTAAGTGCAGAACTCCCGCTACTTTTTTTCTGCCCATATCATGCCTGCAGCTGCAGTGGCAGCCGAGCATGGCCAAGCCTCATGCCCAGAGAGGAAGAGCCATTTTCCTGGTCCCAGCCTCTTTAGCAGAGCTCACTCCCCGTGTTCTCTGTGCTCTACCTCCATGCGTAGTTCAGCCCTTGTGACTGTGGGCAAAGTGTCCTCAATAGCACCAAAAACACCTGCTCTGTCTTCAAGGCAGGAGGGGGACAGTTAATAAGCTGTATCCATATAGCCATGGGTGACATCAGGAAGCTATCAGACCCTCCCCTGGCCCCCAGAATATCTCCACACAGGTGGGTTTTGTCATATCCGGGATGCTGATGTTGAGAGATGCATCTTCTCAGAATGTTTTGCAAAATTCCAGGGCCTGAGGCAATATAATATATATCACGGTTTCTGGGAACATGGGCTGTGGCACCAAACCTTCCAGGGTTCAGCAAAAACTAAGAGTTGTGTGACCACCCCCCGCTTCACTCTGTTTTCTTACTTGTGAAATAGGTTTTTCACAAGTGTGTTTTAGCACAGTGCCTGGCACACAGTGATTGCTCAGCAGGTAACTGCCATTGTCACTTTTTTCCCCATAAATCCTTTCTAGACCGGCTGTTGGGGGTCCTCCTGTTCAGTATCTTTAGCTTTACTTATTTCCAGCTCTGTGCCAATAGGGCAGTAGAAAGAAGAGCACATAGCACGATTTGGAAACCCTTATTGCTTCAGGAGTCAGTCTTGGAAACCTTTTGATATCATAATTTATTTTAGTCAGGCCCAGCATAATTGCCCTCGTACTTGAAGGTTATGAAACATGCCAGTTTGAGCAGAGCAGTGGAGATGAAAGTGTTCTGGCTTGTACCAACTTTTATTAGCCCATTTGCCTCTCAGGTAAAATGAGGAGAAAAATAAATTAAATCATCATTCTTCAACTACTCATTATGTATCCTCTCTTCCTCTAGGACGAGTAGATGAAGTTCAACTACCTCTTCTCCTTTTTATGAACGAATATGTACAATGTCTGTCCTAATGCAGTTTTGTCTTTCTTACATTGCTGTCAACACTTCTTGTAGTTGTGCAATTTCAGTCCTTTTGGCAACATCAGTCTGTCTTTCCACCCCCACCCCCAAGTTAGGTGACTTCCACAGTGAAATATGTTTGTAAATTCCACCCACTTCTGGACTTAACAGCCCCCAAGCTGGCTCCCAGGGGTTCCCAAGAAACTGCAGGTCCAATCATCACCCTTTAAGATCAAGACTTGAAGACAAAAGGGACATCTTTGTCAGCTTCTTAAAAAAGATCAGAATTCCTGGAATTTTTTTGACGGTGCACACGTATAAAAGCTAATTTCAGTATTTCTGACTTGGGAAACTGCCTGAAAACACTGCATTTTTCTTTTAATTCTCTGTGTAGAAGTTAGTTCATGTTGACACTTGCAGAACATTTAAATCTAATTAAAGCAAGGATACCATGACAATATGCCAAGAGAAGTCTTGCCTCGGGAGCTATTCTTTACCCCTTTGGGTCTTGATTTCCTCTTTTGGGGACCTTCATTTTTCACGGTCACATGATGTCCAAAATTACCAAACCATTTACTGCTGACCAGATTGGACTTAAAAATACCAGGAGCTTTTGCTGCAGTCATGATTGCTGTTCTCTGAGATGAGGGCATGTTGAGGATGGCATATTGGAGAAGGACGTGTGCTAGTTAGGTCTGTGTCCCAAGAAGGACAGAGCAAGGTCATATTTATGTTGGCAGTTTGTCGAGTTAAAATGAACCACTTCAAAGGGGTAGGAGGCCATGCTTAACTGAACCGGTTGGCTCTGAATAGATGGGTCTTACCTTCTGACAGTTCCAGGCATTTAATTATAAACGACCAGTCATTTAATTATAGAATGTTTCACATACTAAAGGGAAGAAAAGGGTGTAATAGGTTAACACAGTTGATTGAAAGCCATGTTTAAATGTTTTCCCTACAACTGTTCCTTAAGAACATTAAGAAACTTGGTGTGCAGGAAATGCATGAAACCTGATTTATTAATCAGATTGCTTCTACTTACGCAATAACCTACACCTAAAGATCCAATGGGAAATGTGCTGCACTAGCAGTCATCAAAGACTGAACATTTCTATCCTAGTGACACAGCTGGATCAGAGGAAAGACCTTCTTTCACCCATACAGATTATTTTACTATAAAAAGAAAATTGTGTTTCAAACTTCCGTATAGTAAATAAAGACAAAGCAATGACATAGTCTTTCAGTAACTGCTCCTTATTTCTCAGATATTTCCTGAACGGTGATATTAGAATTTGAACTTGAATGAGGGTGAAGATATTTCAGTCCACAGTTGAAATTACAATCACGATATTCTTATTGTTCTTAACTACTCCAGGTCTGGTTAGTGGCTTACAAATGTGCTTGGATTTTGTTTTTGTGCTTGGATTCTGCTGTTTTTATGTCCACCACACAAGCCAGTCCTTGGGCAGTTTCCCACGTAGTCCCTCTTACCGCTGGGAATGACCGTGTTTGTGTGTCCCGTCCTGGGCCTGCCCCTGAGCTCTCTGTTCTCACTGCTGACTGAGGCCTGGTGGCCTGTACGTGGAGCACCCCCAGGCACCTAAATGTAACAAGCTATTGGTTTTCCTCCAGCCCTCTGGCTCAGTTACCTTCCCATTCTGGTCACTCTAGTTCCAACCCTTAGAGTCTTCGAAAAACATGTCTCCCAGAGCCTCCTCCAGCCTTCCTCCAGCAGCCCCAGACCATTTCATGTTCGGTTTATATTCTGCCTTCTCCTGCTTCAGTACCTTCCTGAGTGGTCCTCTCCATCTAGGAGAGGTCCTGGGAGGGCTGTAATTTGAACCCAGATCTTCTCTATCCTTCAGGTTTCTACTGAGATCCCAACTCTCCCCAAAGCCTTCTGAATCTCTCATCAGAATTCATCTTACACCTCTCTTTTCCCACTGATGGCACTTTGTACACTGTTAACACCCACAGTTGATTTTTTCCCCAAATGTTTTATGCTGAACATTTTCAGAGATTCAGGAAAGTTGAATGAATAGTACAGTAAACACTCATATGTTTGCCATTTAGATTCTACAATAACATTTTGTTGTCTTATCACACCTCCAGCCATCCATTCCTCTGTCAGTCCATGAATCCACTCTGTACATATTATATATGTATATATATATGTATGTATATATATGTAATTTTTCAAAGCATGTGTCAGATGGCAGTACATTTTACTCTAGACATTTTTAATATGCTTATTTCTTTTCCTTTTCAGATAAAATTTATATACAGTGAAATGCATAAATCTTTAATGTACCATTTAATGAATTCTGATGCAAATATGCACCTTAATACCAGTCACTATGCAGGTATAGAATATTACCATCACATCAGAAAGTTGGCTTGCGTCCCTTCTCAGTAGACTGTCATCTCCACTCCTGAGAGCATCCACGGTTCTGATGTTTTTTCAGCACAGATTAGTTGGGCCCACTTTTGGGTTTCCTATAGATGAAATCAAACAGGAGGTACTCCTTTGTGTAAGCCTTTTGAGATTCACCCAGGTTGTTGCACATATCAGTGGGTTGTTCCTTTTTGTCGCTGATATTCCATTTTCCAAATATACCGTGTATGTTTATCTATATTCTGTTGATGGAAACTTGTGTTGTTTCCAGTTTAGGGTTGTAAAGTCCTTTTTTGTTTTGTTTTGTTTCGCTTTTCTCAGGTCAATACCTAGGAGGAAGTTGTGGGGTCATAGGGTAGCTGTGTGCTTCATTTTATGAGAAACCACTAGATCGTTTTCCAAAGTGGTTATACCATTTCACCCTTCCACCACTCTGTGTGACAATGCAGGTTGGCCCACAACCTTCCCTATATTTGGCCTTTGTAATTTTAGCCACTCTGGTGGGTGTGTGGTGGTGTTTCATTGTGGTTTCAGTTTTCTTTCCCCAGATGACAATGATATTGTATCTTCTTAGTGCCTGTTGTGTTTACTTGGTTGTCTTCTTTTGTGAAAGGTCTACTGGAATCTTTTGTCCATTTTAAATTTTTTAAAATTCTTTTTATGTTCAGTTGAAAGAGTCCTTTATTTTGGATACCAGTCCAGCGTGAGATATATATTATGTTGAGTATTTTCTCCCTTTCTGCCATTTACCTATTTATTTTCTTTTAAAGAATTGAAGTTTCTGATTTTGATGAAATCTAATATTGCAATTTTTTTTCTTTTATGGTTATTACTTTCTCGTCCTAAGAAACCTTTGCCTACCTCAAAGTCACAAAGGTATTTTCTTTGACACACTTCATAATTTTAGCTTTTACAGTTAGGCATATTATGACTTAGTCTGTTCATCTTTGACCGACCTGGACTGATCCTTTATACACAGCAAATACTCAAGATATATTATATGGAACTGCATTAAAGATGGAGATAGAAAGAGGACTCTGGCAATCTTTTAATGTCTCTGTGTTAGAATGAGTTTTATGGGATCCACCCCCAGATTAAATGCCAATGTATAAAGCCCTGTCCAACCCTTGAGTTAGGATTATCTGCCAAGAATACAGGTCAAGGCAAGAGGTTGATTGCTTGAATATTCGGCTTCTTTAGAGTAAAGAGTAGAGATAGATTTAGCTTTTTACTGAACTGTGAATATATGCTAGACACGATGCCTCCTTGTTTTCTACTACATCTTCTTGTTTTATCTTGATAGCCACCTTGCATGTTATATGAGGAAATCTGAGTACTGGAGTTTTTAAGTGATTTCCTTATTACCCATTTAGAAAGTTGCAAAGCTAGGAGTTCTCCAAAATAGGAAAATCTGGAGGAAAGCCAACACCTTGATTCTGATACAAGATTTCTGCAAAAGAATAACATTTGATTGATTTTAAAGTATATGGAACTTGATAATAAAACTTGATGAATAACTAAACATATTAAGTTCTGAACCAATGCACTCAAAGGTAACTAAAAATTCAGCCTTCTAACATCACTCTAAGTATATAGAAATATCTGCAATAGAAAAACTCGGGAAATGAATTTGCTCATAAATCTCATGTTAATTGTTGACTAGATAGTAAAAATATATTAAAATAATAAATAGCCACAGGGTCCACCCACTGCCCAAGAATTTTTTTTCACTCATGATTTTTTGTATTGTTTACATGGGCAGTTCTTACAAGGTCTCATTTCAAAAAGCCAGAATATTGCCCTCATGTACAGTGTCTTTGTCCCTCTTTATTGTCTGCAGGTGGATGTGCTGGCTGATCTTTTCTTTGTTTGCAGGTATGCTTCAGAAGTGTCCTTCTATTGATGACTTTGTAAGTGCCCTTGTTTCCGACTTGGATCTGGACTTCGAAACTTTTCTCATGGATTCTGAATGATGGAAGCACCTTGGCTCTTTCAGACCGAGGTTGTGTAGATATGAATTTTGTTGTAAATGCTACAGCTGTGAACACTCATTTCTGATTTCAGTATTCACTTCTGTAATGACTTCTGAAAACCCTTAAACTGATGGAACTTGGAATAAATAATTTGTTTTAATGATGCTGGCTTTTAGCCTGTTTGGCAGGTTTTTGAACATAATGGAAATCTACTCAGTGAGCTAATAAAAACTAGAGCCTAGTGTTCTTAAATTCAAGGTATGGGCACTTCCTTAAGCCAACCAGTCTCCTGTTGAACTTTTCCCCTTGCATTGATCTCTAATTGGATAATTTGGGACTTAATTAAAAGCAAACTTATTTTAGTTTGAAATAGTCTTCAGGAGAGTTACACAATATAGTTCTTTTGAACGATGACCATTGGAAAATGTGCTTGGAGTAAGTACGGTTTCCAGAGTGCTTGTAGTTGACTGCACTGGGTTGCTCTGAGTGCTTAGGCTCCACAGATGGACTCAGAACAGAGAGGACTTGAACTCATGCTTTTCTGGCTTGATTACAAATGTACAAAGATAAGTGCAATTACCAAGGGATGTGCCAAGATCCAGCATAAAGGAGGAAAGGGGAATTCAGACCGGGTCGGACTTTATCCTGAACCCATCTGCTTTACATTCTTGCATATTGTATCACTGCGTGTTAATAATAGGAAAGAAATTCTTCAGTGGGGTTTTCCCACCATCAAAGTCACGAATTTAATTATAGACTTCAGCTTAAAATGACATCTGCTAACAGTCTCTTCGGCTTCTCCTTAATGGCCAAAGATGGTGCAAAAGGGCCAGATTTGAAATCCCTGCAACTAGGACACATGTCCAGCCAATGCATGAGATCTGGAGGAATTTCTACAAGCCCAGAAACAGATGAGACCAGATGAAGAAATGTCAGTGACGCTGGCGTGCAGGATCCCCCTGGATGCAAGGGGGACAGACCTTTCATCCTGTCCCCACTTCCTGCTGGCACTGAGAAACCCGAAGCAAGTACTGGCCACAGAGCCAAGCAGCTGGCCCACCACCTGGGCAGTACTTCCCCCTCAGCCACAGGGCTGCCATTTATCCCTCTTCCAGCTGCTCCCCATTTGAATTTCTCAATCTGGGAACACTCTTGGAAACGGCATCTCCCAGAGAATACTTGGGCAGGAAGTAGGGCAAGCTTGGTGGTAGAGCCCCCTCTAAGGGAGGGCAAGGCTTGGGGGGATGATGGCAGCAGGAAGAGCCCCCATACTAGTGCCCAGGGAGGAATGTAGCACTGTCTGTGCTCCACCTCATTCGTTCAGTCTCTGAGCCGAGGCAAAGCTGCATGGCGCAATGCTAACTCTGTTCCGGGAACGGACTTGAAGAAATTGACATCAACCAGCCAGTCCGTCATAAGTACGTCTGAAAAGGTTCTCTGACCAGCTCGCAGGCGCACCAACAGTGAGAAACCTCTGGGTCTTTACCAGTCCCTTTTCAGCTGGAGGTGAAGGAGGAGAAAAATCCGTGGAGAGCCTATGTGCAAACATTCTTCAGAAAAAAGGAAAGGGAAAGATCACCTGGAAGATAATAACCTGGAAAATTCTTTGTTAAAGGAAGTAAAGCACATCGTAGAAGACCTCTCTGGTATTCTTAGTGAGAGATGAGAAAACACCCTATTGATGAAGCCATAGAAGAAAGGGTGAGCAGAATAAGCTAAAAAAAGAAGATAGGTGGACTAAGGAAGGGAGAAATGCAAAGAAACAGAAACATCAGTCTAGTGGCTTAAAGAATTATCCAAGCAGAGGAGAGCAAAGTTGTTGAGATCAAACTTGAGAAACATCTCAGGATGCAGGTCAAAGGGATGCGTGAGAGCCGCCTCCTCTGGGTGATAGAATTCCTGAGGATGAAGGTGGATCAAAGACAATCATAGAAAATGGATTCTTGTGTCCTCCTGTATTCCCGGTACTCGAAACAGCATCTAGCACATTGTAGGTGCTCTGCTGAGTACATGCTATCCAGTGAATTTAAAGAAACTTTCAAGAGAGAAAAAAACAAGTGTGCAGTTTAAAAGGGAATGTTTGATGGTTGCCCAGTAGCGTGAATGTACTAATGCCACTGAACTGCACCCTTAAAAATGCTTATAGTAAATGGTACTTAATGTATATTTTATAACAATTTTTAGAAAGAAAAAAAGAAACCTGCATTCCAGACCAAAACAAAGACGACAGTGAAAAGAGACCCTTGCCCAGACACGATCTGCCTTTTCTTTTGAGAGGTTAATTATAAATATCATTAATTTTATAAGCCAACCTATTTCAGATTGGACTTTGCAGAACGCTTCCTGGGAATTGGTACTTAGTGTTCTGTGAGCTCAAAAGGGTCCTGTTGTGAATTACATTTGGGAAATGTGAATGTTGAAGGTTAGCAATCCTACAATTACAGAACATTTCTAGCATTTGCATTTAGGCACCAATATTTCCCAAACCTTTGATTATAGGACCCCCACCCCCTTTTCTGGAGTACCTATCAATGACATTTTTCACAAAAGTGGGAAGTAACTGCTAAAACCATACAGCCGGAAATAATAGGCTTACACATAAAGGAACAAAAATTATGGTATTCCAAGCAATTGTGTATCTCCATTAAATGCTGCAAGACAATGAAAAAATGTAGTATTGAGAAGTAAAGGTTGAGATACAAAATGGCATTCTCAGATATACAAGGGCTCAGGAAACATCCCAGCTTTGTACCTTTCTTTAAAAATGACTAAAAGAAAAAGTAATTTAGACCAAGCATCAAAGGAAAGGAAATCTCTACGGAGCTTCTAAGAATGCAGAGGGGTCATTGCCTCTTTTCACAATAACAGCTGGATAAATCATAATAGCAAATTATTTTACTCTGAATGCTTTTCCTTATGATGGGAATAAGCCCATAAGTGCACAGCAGTTCCTCTAGGAAAAATTCTCTCCTGTAGTTATGATATACCACCAGTTTGCAAAAATCCAATTAAAGTATTTACGAATATAGAAACACTAAAAGAACTATAGGATAATGACTAAAGTGTTAATGTGGTTATTTTTAGTGTTGGGATATTGGCTTTTTATTTTTCTCTATTCTTCTTCTAGTTCCAAACTTTTTAAAGTAGGCAGTATGCTAATTTTAATAATTTAAAATTTACAAAAAATTTAATATTCACAACAGAGCCAAATTTAAAGCATTTTCCCAACTCGGAAGAAATGCTTGGCTAATGGAAGCAAATTCAGAAAATGTCTCTGGAACATACAGGGAGCAATTTGTATAGTCATAAATTGTATTAATACCCAAGATTTAGTCTGATTTGGGAGAAGTGACTGAGAGAAAATATTAATAACAGTAGTGCTCGACATGTATGTGGCACTTTTCAGTTTAAAAAGAACCGTGTTGGGGCGCCTGGGTGGCTCAGTAGGTTAAAGCCTCTGCCTTCGGCTTAGGTCATGATCCCAGAGTTTTGAGATTGAGCCCCGCATTGGGCTCTCTGCTCAGCAGGGACCCTGCTTCCTCCTCTCTCTCTACCTGCCTCTTTGCCTACTTGTGATCTCTGTCTGTCAAATAAATAAAATCTTCTAAAAAAATAAATAAAATAAAATAAAAAGAACCGTATCCTGAGTTGCCTCACGTGGTGCTCATCACCTAGGAGGTAACAGGCAGATCTCATAACTATGTTACTAGCGAGGCAGGCAGGCTTGGTGACTTGTCCAGTGTCACAGAGCTGGTTGCTGGCAGGTGCAGGACTAGAGGGAGTTCTTTGGCTCCTCGTCCACTGCCTTTCCCACTTTACACAAGTCTTCAGGGGAACATGCTTATTTTCTGCAGACTCTTGGATACATACATAGACACCAAAAGAGTGCTGTATGGTCATATGACCCAAACAGACCACAGAACATTTTATCATACACTGTCTTTCTGCTTGAGGAGGCCAATGTCCATGGACAGTTAGAAGATGAAATAGAATATGATGTAATGTTAAAACATCAGACCCAGAAAGACAAGGACTTGCCTTGGGGTAGATTGGGATAGAATGGTGAGGAAAGACAGAGATGTTCTGGAATATTCATTGATAGAACTTGGTATTAAACTGTGTGGTGGTGGCAGGGAGAAATGAGGTAAATATTCCATCCATGTGCTCATCTAATCATGACTCAAACTTGATTTTAGATTTAAAATGTGGGCAAAACAACTGGGCACAAGCAGTGGTGGGCCTTTAGTGACCGTTCATAAGTTGATATATTACTTAATCTTCATCTTTTGAGTAAGATCATCCAGCAACTGTGAGCGTCCTCCAGTCACATTGCTCTGTGTTATCCACACACACAAGAAAGATCATGAAAAATTGTGTCAGGTGCCTTTCTGAGCTTTGGAGGCATCAGCATAGTCCTCCCTTGGTCTGTGGTTAATTGTACTTCCACACGCACTGTGTTCCTATTTTTAAACATTTTATTCCTACAGCAATTCTTTGGGGTGGATGAAGTGATCCCCAGTAGAGTGACACTTGGGAGACACCTTATAAAACCCAACTCTGAGCTCGTGGAGTTATGTGGATGGTGTAAAATGTGGATGGTGAGTCTTAATTCCCAAAAGAGTACCAGTTAGGGAATCCTACCAGAGGGACAGGTCTTAAGCAAAATCTTATAATAGATGGTAGCAATGGATTGGAAAAGTAACTCAAAGGAGAGTTCATGTGGTATCAATACAGTTAATTCACCTTAGCAAAGCATGGGGCTCTAATTTGCCCCATATTCAAAACCAGATTTCAGCTTTCTTTGTAATATGAAATAACAAAGGATTCCAGAATAGAAAATGTATCTAATACAGAAAAGACCCAGAAAACATAAATAGATTTACTGCTTAAATATAAAATACATTTGACCTAGAAATTTCCCCAAGTAGCAGGCAGAGCATTCTCTGCTATACATGTTCCCATTCATGATGCAAACACAGAGCATCAAGGTGCCATGTGGGCTGTCAAGGGACATGCTGTTTTTAGAACCTTTGTTCTGAAATTCTGGCTGTTTCTCAAGCTGTCTATGTTACCTGTATATCTTAAAGACACATCAAAACCGACCTCCAAAATCAAACTCATCTTCTTTCCCAAATAATCCGTGTGAGTCACTGTTTTTGTTGGTAGCATTCCATTCTTTCCAGTTACTGAGTAGAAACCCTACCAGAAGGGTTTTTCCCTCCTCTCTGGGCCTCATCCTTGAAGTTTGCACTTCATTCCCTGTTGCGCTTGACCCATTCCTTAGGTATCTGTCTTAGTAAGGCCCAGAACATTTCTGACTCAGCTTAGCTGCCTGTGACAAATCTCAAGTGCCAGATAGGTATCAGAACATCAGCAAAAGCCTCCAGTGTGGTTGGGCATAAAGTAATAAGCATTCAAAGACATGAAAAGGAAGAGCAGGTACAGGAAATACTGTGCAAACAGGCTTGAACCACAGAAGGAATGGAAGGTTGGAACCTGATCCTTCTGGAAACATCTTAAAAATCCATCAGATATAGTTATTAACAGTGATGAGACTTATGGAAATTTCTCTGTTTGCTCCTATCCCTGCTTTAAAAAGAATCTACAAAGTGAGGAAATGTGAAGTGTTTTTTTTTTTAATTTATGAAAAGAGTAAATTTAAAAAAACACCAAGAAAACCATTTCTTCAGCAAAGAAATCCCAAACATGGCTGTACGTTTGCCTTAGAATATGTGTAGAAACCTCTTTGACCCATTGTTCTTGTTAACTTTTACTCCAGCATCCTTTACATGGCTAGCTGCAGAAAAGGCATCACTCACTAGGAGGGAGTGCTCAGTGGCGATCCAGGTCTGTGTTTAACTCTGAAATACAGGTCCTATGCTAATCTGTAGGTATTTAGTAGGAAGAAGAAGTCTCAAGAAAGTGAATGTCCTGGACATTTGGGGGAAATTGTCTTTATGGCTTTTTATGTTGACTTGGCATTGAGTGCAAAGTTATTTGTGTTCTCTCTTAACAGTCGAGTGGGAGGAAGCTGTTGGCAAAGAGCTTGGACCCAGGAGTAAGGGTTCCTGGGTAAGGTGGGAGCAGATAGAAAGCATCCACTCTTGGAAAGGAGAGCAAACTCTGTCCAACCTTTCTACCTGTGTTGTGAGGTCATGCTGCTCTGAAGAGCTCCATTCTGAGCTTTTTAACCCAAAGAAATGTTTGAAGGTTGATCAATTAAAATTTATTAAATTTAATAAAAATACATTAAATTTAGTACCAAATTGTGTTTCTGTCGCTTCAGGTAATGCTTTTCACATTTAGTCTTTCATAATTGCTTATGCCTAGCAACTAGAAGGATTTCCTATTTTTAGAAAAAACGGCAGATGGGGTGCCTGGGTGGTTCAGTGGTTTAAGCCTCTTCCTTCAGCTCACGTCATGATCCCAGGGTCCTGGGATCGAGCCCCACATGGGGCTCTCTGCTTAGTGGGGAGCCTACTTCCCCCGCCCCCGCCTGCCTCTCTGCCTACTTGTGATCTCTGTCTGTCAAATAAATAAATACAATCTTTAAAAAAGAAAGAAAGAAAGAAAGAAAAAGAGGCAGGGCAAGAAGAAGGCCTGGTTGTCCTACTTTTTCTTGCTTCGAGAAGTGATGACCCCTGACAGGACAGCATGCCAGGGACCTGTTGGCTGACACAACCCTCCAGCGGCCACAGTTGAACCAGGGTTGTCTTCCAGCGAAGGCATCCCGAGTTACACAGAGTTTAATAGGAACGAAGTACAGGAGTAAGTGCTCTGCCCCAATCCAAAGGGCAGCCAGCAAGTGGTGAGCAGTGCCAGGTATCACGTGCATCCTAAGCCTGGAAACTCTCCTCTTCACCAGAATGATGACATCTTCTGAAGTTTACGGAACCTCACTCAAAGATGTGGACACACATGGATCAGAAGAGGCGAGACCTGCATGATCAGTTTGCTACAGCCGGAGAAAAAGCATGTGGATTGAGAGCGAAGGTCATAAATGTGCTCAAAGAGACAATGAAAGACAAGCAGTGTGAACAACTCCGTAGCACAATGTGTTTCTAGTAGTCCGCAGACCGTTCATGAAATAAGCCAGTTCCATAGCACAGACGGCTCTTTACTGGCAGGCTTGTCCCTCACTGTGTGTTCTCAAAGTCCCTTTGCATTTTAGGTTGGAGATTTAAAAAAAATAATAACCAGGACACATGCTATGGTATGAACATTTGTGTCCTCCCGAAATTCATACATCGAATGTGATACCATGATCTTGGACCTCTAGCCTCTAGAACCATGAGGAGTGAATTTCTGTTGTTGCTGAGTCACGTAGTCTGTGGTATTTTGTTATAGCGCCTGCGTGGACTAAGACAACAGTGGCAATCAATTTTCCACAGTACTTTCAGAGCGATGAGTCGCGAATTTAAGGAGGATTGCGTGGAGTCAATCTTCAGGACGAAGGGGAACACTCACCACTTTTGGCCAGCAGGTCTTTGGTTTGATCATCAAACATCAGGTTCAAATATTTAACCAGCCCTATAGTTCCTGAGAGGTCAAAGTCCAGGGGAATGTATTCCCGACAACATTAAGTAGACTCCTTAAGTGAGAGCAACATTAATGTCCTGCTGGGGATGAGGGACAAAACCCTACAGTCCCTACATCACATACAGTAGCTGAGCTCTTGAGAATCACTTTGAAGGAACATGTAAAAACATGCATGATAGGAAGTGTGACATGTGTAGTATGTTTGTCTCATTCAAGCCTGCCCATGTATGGTTTCTCAGTGCAGTTGGTATTCATTCAAAATGAATTATGTACCACTTGTTAAGCACTGCTGGGTGCTATAAATACAAAATGAATAAAATCTGAATTCTGGGGGTGCCTGGCTGGCTCAGTGGGTTAAAGCCTCTGCCTTCAGCTCAGGTCATGATCTCAGGGTCCTGGGATCGAGTCCCGCATCGGGTTCTCTGCTCTCTCTCCTCTTTTCTCTCTCTCTCTGCCTGCTCTCTGCCTATTTGTGATCTCTGTCTGTCAAATAAATAAATAAAATCTTTTAAAAAAAATCTGAATTCTGCCCTCAAGTTGCTAATAGTGTGGTCTCTAGGCACTAAAGAACCAAGGGACATCTGGTGTGTTGTTTCAAGTCAGACGAGGATACGAAGGGCAAGTAGGTCTTCAGGAAGCTCTTGCGGGAAGGGTTGGGTAAGAACAAGAAGATGGAAAGGAACGCTCAGCAAGTCACACGCAGATGGATCTCCCTACATCTGCTTCGAAGTTAGAAAGTCCATTCCCGGGAAATGAATGAACAAAGGATTCCAGAACAGACAAGTGATTGCTGCCTGAAAGAACCAGAGAAACTCAAAACTAGACAGATGATTTTATACTCACGTCCCCCACAAACTAGAAGTTGCTGGGTTTAAGAGGGTTTTAAGTAGTGTTCATAGTTTACAAACTTTGAAAGCCATTTGGGTTTCAAATGGTCATGATTAAGTAGCTTTCGTTTGTGACAAGTGTAGGTTGTAAGATGC
Source organism: Lontra canadensis (assembly GCF_010015895.1). Classification (NCBI taxonomy): domain Eukaryota; kingdom Metazoa; phylum Chordata; class Mammalia; order Carnivora; family Mustelidae; genus Lontra; species Lontra canadensis. The sequence continues at coordinate 4,525,830 of NW_022631097.1, read as the reverse complement.
TTCATCCTTGTCCCCACACCACCGTGGTCTGACCCCCTTCCTTCCAGAACCTCTTGAGAGGCCTCCTTGGCCTCAGGTTCCTCTCTGCAGTCTGGCCCCCCAGCGAGACAGTGTTCTCTGGGGTGGTTTTTTGAATTGCCATGCCTACCTTATCTTCATTCTCACATTCTCTCCTTTTTCTGCAGCTCTTGACCCTGTGGACAGACCCATCCTTTATAAACCCCTTGTGGCACATCTTCTGCTGTTCCTTTAGGTCAGTGTTCCTGGCTGTGGCAGGGGTCTACAGCTTGTTCCTCCCACCTTCCAGCGAGGATGCACATTGTGCCCTGGGTTCAGGGAAGAAAGCAGAACCCCCTAAAAGGATCTCAAGCAGGAAAGGATTCATTCAGGGTACTAGTTGCATCTTAGCTCTGGTTATTGCAACAGAGTACCACAGACTGGGGGGCTTAAACAACAGAAATTTATTTCTCACAGTTCTGAAGGCCAGAAGTCAGAGATCAGGGTGCCAGTCGGGTCTAGTTCTGGTTCTGGTGAGCGCTCTTTTCCCAGTTGCCCAGAGGTACCTTTTCCCTGTGTCTTCACATGGCAGAGAGCAAGCTAGTTTGGCCTCTTCTTTTGAAGACATTAATCCCTCATGGGGGCTCCGCTGTCATGACCCAATTACCTCCCAAGAGCCCCACCACCAAATGCCATCATCTTGGGATTGGGGCTTCAACATGTGATTTGGGGGGACACAGACATTCAGTCCAAAAGTCCAAAAGTGCGTCCCCTCCGTGGTACCTCATTTGCACACAGAACAAAAGCACTAGTTTTCAGATACCCAGCCTTTCTACATGAGAAAGTCTTCCCTCTTCCTCGAAGCCATCATTACATGTAGCTTTAAATGCCCCACTTCTGTTAAAAGCAGTACTGTCTTCTCAGTCACTGAATTTCTGAACCAAGAACTCGCCGCGATCTTCCTCTCCCCCCATCAGGTCCATCCCTGAAGATCCCCCCTCTGCTCCATGCTCCAACCCTCTCCTCCCACTTCCCCAGGCCTCCCTCCGACTCAGCCCTATTTGCTGTCCCCCAACCTGGTGCCATCATGGCTCAATCCACTGCTCATCTCAGTGGCTAGTGGAGGCCCCCCTAAAACATGTTGCTCACCACGTCATGTTGCTACCAAACAAACCTTACATGGAGGCCCTGTCAAACATTTGAAAGCAATGCCAAATTTAGCATGAAACTGACAGCTGCCCCCATTCTGGGCCCTGTGGACCTCCCGTCTCACCTTGCAAGTGCCTTTTTTATGCAGCTGCTTCTCCCTGGAATGTCCTTCTTTTTGTTCCACATGCCCAAATCCTACACTTACATCAGGTTTCAACTCGGATGCCACTTGCCTGAGACCATAAGCAGGTTTCTCTCCTTTGATCCTGACTTAAGGTATATAATTAAATCTTTTTAAGAGCTCTTGTGCCTTCTACTTGATAATGTATTTTTTGTGAACATGTCTATTACCCCTGCTACTAGACTGTTAATTCCCAAAGGTGAAAGACTGCACATTAGTTGTTTTGGAGTAAGTTTCTTAGTCTCTTTTTTTTTTTTTAAGAAAAAAATTTTTAAAAGATTTTATTTATTTGTCAGAGAGAGAGAAAGAGAGCACAGGCCGACAGAGGTAGAGGAAGAAGCAGGCTTCTAGCTGAGCAAGTAACCTGATGTGGGACTCGATCCCAGGATCCCGGGACCACGACCTGAACTGAAGGCAGATGCTTAACCGACTAAGCCACCCAGGTGTCCCTCTCACAGCCTCTTGCATGTTGTAGTAGCTCAGTCTTTAGTTAATGGGTAATTCAGCAGCAATGGCCACAATCGCCAAACTGTGGCAAGAGCCAAGATGCCCTTCAACAGACGAATGGATAAAGAAGATATGGTCCATATATACAATGGAGTATTATGCCTCCATCAGAAAGGATGAACTCCCAACTTTTCTATCAACATAGACGGGACTGGAGGAGATTATGCTGAGTGAAATAAGTCAAGCAGAGAAAGTCAATTATTATATGCCTTCACTTACTTGTGGAGCATAAGAATAACACAGAGGACATTAGGAGAAAGAAAGGAAAAGTGAGTTGGGGGAAATCGGAGGGGGAGACAAAACATGAGAGACTGTGGACTCTGAGAAACAAACTGAGGGTTTTGGAAGGGAGGGGTGGGGGGATGGGAGAGCCTGGTGGTAGGTATTAAGGAGGGCACGTATTGCATGGATCACTGGTGTAGTGAAAAGAAGAAAAAAGAAAGAAAATACATATATAAACATCAAAACATTGTGTGATGGAAAAAAAGGCTAATTCATATTTTATGGAGTTCTGTGCAATCTATGTATGACTCTGCTTTTTCTCCTAAACTATGAAAGGGAAGAGCCTGAAGAGGCAGAGTTGAGGGAACTGAAGGGGAATGAGGTCTGAGCAATTCCTTTGTTTCCAGCACCCAGCAGTGAGCGACACAAGGCTTTGCAAATTGTTGAACTGGTCAAAACATGAGGAGAGGGAAGAGAAGGGTTTCCAGGGTGGGGATAGTGATGGTGTCCAGTGCTGCAGAGGGTCAGGGGCATGCCGGGCCATAGGTCCTATTAAATTGGGGAGCTAAGGGAATGGTGAGTGGAGAGAGAAAACAGATGAAGTTAAGGATAACAGATGAAGAAATGGAAGCAATGAATGTGGATATTCTGTCAAGAAACCTGGTCAGGATAATGGGAAGAAGAGCAACGGGATGGCATACAATGCCCATCAGATCCCACGATCACCTACCTGCCTCTAAGAAGCATAGAGATGGATCAGTCTATATTGTCCCCAGAGGAACGTGAAGAGTGTCAAATGAGGTAATACTCTCCCCTCACCCATCAGAGGGCTTTGCAGTCACGTAGCTGGCTTGCTGTGTTCGGGTTCATGGACCACATTCTCAAGATAGACACTGTGATGGCTAATTTTATGTGTCATCTTGGCTGGGCCATGGAGCTCTGATGGGTGGTCAAACATCATTGTGGATGTTTCTGAGAGGGTGATTTTCCATGAGGTCAATGTTTACACTGGTGGACTTAGGTAAAGCAGATTGCCCTCCCTAATGTGGGTGGTCCTCATCCAATCAGCCAAAGCCTTGAATAGAACAAACAACGAAACTCCCCAGAGCAAGGACAAATTCAGCCACAGACTGTCTTTGGACTTCTTCTGCAACATCAGCTCTCCTGGGTCCCCAGTCTGCCCACCCACCCTGCAGATCTGGACTTGCCAGCCTCAGTTAGTATGTGAGCCAATTTCTTACAATCAATCAGTCAATCTCTGGCTCTCTCTCTCTCTCTCCCCACCCTGCAATGTATATTTATTAGTTCTGTTTCCCTAGAGAACCCTGACTAATTCAATGTTAACAGAGCAGTTCTCATCCAAGGATGAGAGTCAAATGGAACGTCTATTAGTCACAATAAATGAGGAGCAGGGAAAAGAACTGGACAAAGCCTGGAGAAAAGACAAGATGGCCTTCTGCAGACATTTTTGAAGCTGCCACATGGGAGGAGGGATCAGACTCACCTACAATCCCCCGAAGGGCAACACTATCAGGGACCTAAAACCAGAGACTATCTAGATTTGACTCAGTATAAGGGCTATCTTGCTAATACCTTGAGCTGCTAACAATGACATAGGGATTCTGATAATTGGGCCCCTCCACCACCAGAAATGTTTGAGTGGAAGCTGATAAGCATCTAGCAGGAATGCTTCAGAAGGGAGTCCTGCATGGGGAGGAAGCTTAGATTAGCTTGTGTGCCTCCTCACTTTATGGCTTGACAAGCAAGACCGTCATGTTTACAACCTCATCTCTTCACTTCCCAATTATGAGACCCATGTCTCTGGAAGGGGAAAGACTACAAATTTTTAGGATACAGTGCAAATGCTTCTCTAAATTTTGTTGGTTGTTTCTTCCTGAAATGACTCATGGGTACCAGACCCTGCCAAGAATACCTAAGAGACTTACCCGCATCCCTGTGATATCTGTAATTTACCCATTCCTCCTCCTCTAGCTTCAGATACATCTTCTCTATCTTCAAAATGTCTGTCTCCTCTGCCAACCAGCCTGGAATATTCCTGTACGTCTTTCAAAGTCTCAGCTGGAGCACTAATTGCTCTGGGAAGTTTCTCATGACTACTCCAGACAAAGAGACATGTGTTCTCCCACACTCCAGTGCATTTTATATATATCTCAGTTATATGTAGTAACATATAAATTTGCCTTAGCCCCTCATCTGGCTCTTGATTGATAAAGCCTAAACTCACTGAGGGATTTATATTCAAGTGGCCTGGAAGGAAAAGGGATGGAGGGAGTACCTGAGGGGCAGAGGCAGCCAGAATGGGGGAGCAGAAGGTGAAAGTAATGTTCTTGGGGGAATTTCCTTCAGGACATAGAGCTGGGGGCCAACTTTGCTGATCATGAGGGGATCAGGCAGCTGGATGAATATTAAGGCTGGCCTGGGAATAATTGGACATGACTCCTGTGTCTCATTGCAGCCTGGAAGCCAAAGAGCCTGCAAGAGCTTCAAGAGTGAGAGCAGAGTGCATCATGTTGGCATAAACGTGTTGATGATACCCATTTGTGATATATGCAAGACTCTTACCATGTCCTCATTTTCCTTCTCATCTCAATCTGTTCTGCTACAATATGCGTTTTTCATCACACAAATTAGCTCATACTTGCCTGGAAAATAGGCGAGTGATAAAAAGTAATGTGGATGTTGGATGGGTTCATGGGAGATCTTTTTCTAAGCAAGGCAATCCAAAATAATGGGAGCTGACTTGTGAACAGCAGCAGAAAAGGAGAAAGCCCTCTGCTTTGTGAAGGAGCCTTTTAGCTTTATAGGAAGAACATAAAATCAAGTGCCTGAATGTAAGGACCCCTCCTTCTTCTGGCTTGTGTCAGGTCATACCCAGTCCTGTGCTCCATGCGCCCCAGGCCAGCACTGTGCCTGGTTATTTGTGTGCTTTGTGATCATGCACTGAGATGGACTCTTTTGGCTGTGCAAGGGATCTCCTGAGGGACTTATCATTCACATGTTCATTATGTTCGTGGTCACTTCCTGGCCTTTGAATTTCTGTCCTATCCTATTGTTCTCATAAGCCCTGTTATTTGGTGGGATTCTTAAAAATTTTAAAATCTCTCTTCAAAATCAATTTTTCAGGTTGTGTGTGTTTTTTAAAATCATGTAAATCATATTAAACTTATGTTTAACTCACATTGCTTTTGTGTGTGTGTCTTCTTTTCTCTCTTGATTAGTCCCACAAAAAGTTTGTCGATCTCATTCATCTTCCAAGAACAAACCGTTGGCGTTGTTGATCCTTTCTCTTTTTTGTGTTTGTTTTCTTTTTATTAATTTTTGAACTATTTATTATTCTTCCTGACTTTCATCATGTTTATTTTGCTTGTTCTTTTCTCGTTTCTTGGGCGGATGCCTAGCTTATTAAATTTTAATTTTCCACCTTTTGTCTTTCCTAAAATGCCCATTTAAGGCTATAAACCTTCTTCTAAGTACTTTCTAAGTTACATTCCAAAGGTTTTCACATGTAGTATTTTCATTATCGTGATTACTCAGTTTAAAATATAGCCTAATGTGGTCTAAGAGGTGAGTCTTTCTTACATTTAGTCAGAACACATATTCTGTACTATTTCAATCTTTTGAAATGTATTGAGACCTGCTTAATTATCCTGTATTTGGTCAACATAGTAAGCATGTTATATGTGCTTGAAAAGAATGTGTTTTTACTAGTTATTAGGTGCAATGACCATTTTCTTGAACTTTTGTCTGCTTACTCTACCATTTACTAAAAGATGTGTTAAAAATCTCTTGCCATAATTGTGGATTTATCTATTTACCATTGTAATGTGATCAATTTTTGCTTTATAGATTTGAGGTCATATTGCTAACATCAAATTCAGGCTAGTTATATCTTCCTGGCATTTAATTTTTTTCGTCATTATGATGTAGTTATCTCTAGTTATACTTTTTCGTTTAAAATTTATTTTGCCTGATTTATTATGCTCCTAGTTTTCTTTCTTTCTTTTTTAAAGAAGATTTTCTTTATTTTTTTGAGAGAGAGAGAGCAAGCATGAGTGGGGGAAGGGGCAGAAGGAGAGGGAGAAGCAGACTCCCTGCTGAGAAGGGAGTCTGACTTGGGTCTTGATCCCAGGACTCTGAGATCATGACCTGAGCTGAAGGCAGACACTTGACAGACTGAGCCACCCAGGCAGCCCTCAGAGTTTTCTTTTGATTAACACTTGCATGTTATATTTTCCATTCTTTTACTATATCCTTAAATGTTTGGTGTGTCTTTTATACATGATATATTGTTTCTTATTCTGATATTCTTTGTCTTTTACCTGGATCACCTAGTTTGTTTATGTTTCATGTAAAATACTAATTCATTGCTGTTAAATCAATTATCTTATTATGTGATTTGCTTGTTTCACCTATTTTATGTTCTCTTTTTTCTCCTTTCGTGCATTCTTCTATGGACATCTATTATTACTACATTGTTTACTATTCCATTTTTTAATGATTTTTCTATTAGTTTGGAAACTTTATGTTCTTTGTTTTATATATATATCTATAATTTTTATTATTCCTATAGTTAGTATTCATTGAGATTCAAATGTATGTTTACCATCTTGATTGCTATTTATTCTTTCCTGTACCTCTCACTTTCACTGTGTGATGGATGATGACCTTCAGAATTTCTTTCAATATGGATCTGTTCAAGAGTCTCTTCATTTGTCTATGAAGTCTTTATTTTTATTTCATTCATTATTTTTTCAAAAGTTTCATCATGAGAATGTCTCATTTCATTTTAAGAGCATAATTTCATGGGATAGAGACTTCCGTTGGTGGCTCCCTCATCATGCTCTACAAACTGTGCCACCGCCTTCTGGCTTCACTCTTGCTATCAGAAAGTCAGTAGTTCATTGCAGTCTTGCTCCTTTGAGGGTTATCTGTTTTTATTACCTCCTGCCCTGGCTCTTTTTAAAACTTTTCTCTTTGTTATTTTTTAGTTTCACTATGATGTATCTAGCTGCAGATTTGCTTATCTTATTGATTATTTATTAGTTAGCCTGCTTGGAATTTATTGATTCTTAGATATGAGATTTATCTATTTTTTCATGTTTTAGAAAATTTTGAGTCATTGTGTCTTCAAATATTATGCTAGCCAGTGTCCTTGTGGGACTCCAGTGAAATGTATATTAGACTTCTCATTGTATCCTCTGTGTTTCTTACCTTCCCTTCTCTTTTTTCATCCTTTGTCCTTCATTCTAGAAAGCTTCTGCCTGGTCTATCTTTCAATTTACTAATTCTATCTTCAGCTATGTTTAATCTGCTAAATCTATCCAAGTTCTGAATTGCTATATGTTTTCAGTTCTGGAATTTGTTTCTGGTTTCTTTTTCAAATTGGCTGTGGCATTGTTAATAGCTTCCAGTTTTCTTCTGAACATTTCAGATTTAACTCTTCTTCAACATGGTAAACACAGTTTCTTTACAGTTGTATCTGATAATTCCAAAATCTATTGTTTCTCTGGGTCTTGTTTATGTATGCCTGTTGCTTTCATTGAGTACTAGAGACTGTATTTACAAAATTACTTCTAGAAATAACTTGATGCCATCTTTCTCTAGAGAGTACACAAAGCACTAGTAATCTGGATCATATGCTTCTAATTTTAGGACTAGTGGCTTTTCTGGGCAACACAGATGACTCAAAACTGCTAAAATCCATATAGGAGCTGTTTTATTTCTATTTAACCCTTCCTCCCTTCAGCAACCAGTCCTAAAGCAGGGAAGAATGTTACCTGTACTCCTGGTTTACCCTTACTCCTTGGAATGGCCCTGCAGCCCTGTCAGAAGTGCAGTTCAAATGCACAGCTGTCTTTTCCAGATTCAAAAACATTTTCATAGCAAAATATGCTGAGTGCTGAAGCTTACCCCTTTAAATTCCTAAACTCTCCCAGATCTCAACCAGTTTCCTATTAGATGGTTTGCTCTTGGAAGCTTTGAAGATTTTTAAGGAATATTTCATTTATTTTTTTTAAATTGTCTTCTGTGGGAAGGTTGGCCCAACCTAATGCCTAATCCACCACCATCAGAAATGGGCAAGTATGTCCCTCAAAGAGCTAAATATAGAATCACCATATTACCTAGCAATTCCACTCTTAAGTATATACCCAAAGAATTGAAAACAGGAATTAGAATTGATATTTGTACACCAACATTCATTGCAGCATAATTCATAATAGCCAAAAGATGGAAATAGCCCAACTGTCCATCAACTGGTGAATGGATAAAAAGAAAATGTAGTATACCCATATCATGAACTGTCGTTCAGCCATAAAAAGGAAAGAAGTTCGGACACATGCTGTAACATGCAACATTACACTAAGTGAAAGAAGCCAGGCATAAAATGACAAATATCATATAATTACACTTATATGAAATATCTAGAGTAGGCAAATTCATAGAGACAGAAATCAGACTAGAAGTTACCTGGAGCTGAGAGGGAGGTAATAGGATTATTTCTTAATAGAGTTTCTATATCAGGTGATGATGAGTTTTTTTCAGAAGATAGTGATAATGGTTGCAAAGTTATGTGCATGTAACTTATGCCACTGAATGATACACTTAACAATGGTTAACATGACAAATTTTGTTATAAATATTTTATTGTAATATTTAGAAGTTAATAATGTAATATACCAAAACGATTTCATTGTACACTTTATATGGGTGAATTTTATGGCATGTGAATTATATCTCAGTAAAACTGTTTTTGGAAAATAAATCTATAATTACACTTATCAATATTTATCACCCCACAACAAACTGAAGCCAGGATATGTATCCTTTTGTCTTTATTTACCCAGTGACTAATAGTTGTAGGCTATGTGGTACCATACTGATGATTAACAAGCTCTTGCTAAATTATCTTTTGCCATGACAGTTTTCTTCCTGAATCTGGTAAATATGTTTACCTCCTTTCTTTACTCTTATGGGTGATGGGATTCAAAAGGTAAGGTTTGATCGGATGTGCAATTGTTTCTATATGTTTTCCTGATTGATGAAACATTTCTGTTTTGTTAGGAAAGTTTACCTTCTTGAAAGTAGCTAGTGCATTTGAATGCTCATAATTCTCATTATCCCTCACTTTTCTTCTAAATTTCTATATAACCACTTTTTGTGTAGTTTTTACATCTTCAAAGGTAGATTACATATTGTCACATAGAGAAAGTTAGAGTGAAGATTGATTTTCACTTGCTATACAAAATTACTGTCAATTTATCTACTTTCTACATGAGTTTTAGAAGCATGAACATTTTCTTTATTTTCTTGACTGAAAATGACAGAATGCAAACTTGAACTTCTTGAGTGAAATGGTTTCTTATAAGAATGATTTGAAGTTGTCTCACAGTACCCAAAGGCTGCCAACAGTGGTTAAGATGCTTTGGGTTGCAAACAACATAAATCTAGAATCAAATTGGGTTAAACCACAAGGAGAAAAACTGTCATGTCACATGGTTTTAGGTGATCAGATGAAAAGCATCACCAAAACTTCATCTTCACCTGAGATATTGGCCACTTCAGCCCTCACTGTTGAAGGGCTACAGGTTGGGACATTCAGAGCTATACCTGTTTAGTCTCCTTATAAAGAGGATCTTGGGCCCCTATAAGTTAAAAAGAAGAAGTGTTTTCTGGGAGTTTCTTTACATTTCTCTTCCATTTTTGACTGATTTTTCTCCAAGGGTATCAAAGGGTTTGGAGTGGGATTTAGAAAATCCATGCTTAGGAAATGGAGCCAGTTCAGGTCCTTTGGAGAAGCAGATGGTGAGACAGGATTAGATGTACAGGAGATTTAATAAGGGAAATGCCTGTGAAAGATAAATAGGAGGTAGCAGAAGTACTCAGAATTATGCAGGGAAAGCCTTTAGACATCGATGCAGGTCTGACACCCAAGAAAGGAGAAGGGTGGGAAAGGGGTATCAGGCAAGAAGAGTTAACTCAGCAGAACTCAGAGACAGCTTTGGGCAGGCCAATGGGGAGTCCCCAAGTCAAAATTGCTCATCAGAGGGGTCCTACATTCCACAGAAGTTATCCAGCATTCATATGGAAATGTAAAGGACTCTGAATAGCCAAAACCATCTTGAAAAAGAAGCAAGTCAGAGGCCTTACTGACTTCCCCATTTCAAAACCTACCAGAAAGCTAAGTAATCAAAACAGTGTTGTACTTACATAAGGACATACATCCAGACAAATTGAGAGTCCAGAGATAAAGCTTTACATTTATGGTCAGCTGATTTTTGAGTGCTAATTTCCTTCTAATAGGAGAAGGAATACTCTTTTCAACAAATGGTTCAGGAATAGCTCGATTTCCCCATACAAAAGATTGAAATTGGACCTCCACTTCACACTATACCAAAATTTACTCAAAATTGGTTATAGGCTTGACTGTAAGAGCTAAAACCATAAACATAGGTGTCTATTTTTATGACTTGGGTTAAGTAATGGTTTCTTAGATATGACACCAAAAGGACTAGTGACAAAATAAAAAAACCAATAAATTGGACTGCATCAAAGTTTTAAACTTTTCAATTTTGCTGCAAATGACACCAACAAGAGAGCCAAAAGACAACCCACAGAATGGAAGAAAACATTTGCAAATCCTACCTCTGATAGGGGACTGATATATAAAGAAGTTTTATAACTCAGTAATAAAAGGACAAGTCAGCCAATTACAAACTGGCAAAGAATCCGAATAGATATTTCTCCAGAGAGGATCTACAATTAACCAGTAGGCACATGAAAAGATACTCCCCATCATTAACCAACAGAGAAATGCAAACAAAACAACAATAACATACCACTTCAGACCCGCAAGGATGGCTAGAATGAAAAAGACAGTAACCAGTGCTATGGGGATGTGGAGAAACTGGAACTCTCATATTGCTGATGGGACGGTAAAACGGTGCAGCTGCTTTGAAAAACAATTTGGTAGTTACTCAAAAATTTAAATACAGAGTTATTATATGACTCAGCAATTTCACCCCTAGGTGTATACCCAAGAAATATAATAGGAATATACTGATTATATGAGACATATTTGATATTTATAGGAATATATATGAATATAACCCATTCATATGTGTATGTAAAATCTGTCCATCCCAAAATTTATACATGAATGTTCATAGAAATATTAGTCATAGTAGCCAAAAAGTAGAAACCACCTAGTTCATCAACTGATAAGTGGATAAACAAAAGTGATATATATACACACAGTAGAATATTATTTGGCAGCAAAAGGAAAAAATAAAGTATCGTTACATGTTACAGTGTGGACAAGCCTTGACAATATTATGCTAAGTCTAAGAAAGACCACAAATTTTGTGATTCCAAACATATAAAATGTCCAGAATAGACAAACATAGAGAGACAGTAAGCAGCTTAGTGATTGCCTAGGGAAGGAAATGGGGAGTGAGTGATAATGGGTGTGGGGTTTCACTTGGGGATGATGAAAATGTTCTAGAATTAATGGTGATGGTTGCACAACTCTGTGAATATACTAAAAACCACTGACATGTATACTTTAAATAAATGAATTTTGTGGATATATGAATTATACCTCAATTAAGCTGCTAAAAATAGCAACAGAAATGGCCTGGCACTAGTACCCTCACATGCTCAGTCACTGAGGGGAGGACCCCAGGGGAAGCAGAGCCTACCAACACTGCTGGACCCAACGGCTTAGCAGCTGGTGCTGTCAGTCAACTCTAATCCCCACTGCAGACTCTCTTGAAGAAGATCTAAACAGTACATTTCCACAGTTCCCACAGAAACCACGAACAATCACATTAAATTTGCATGAAATTATTTTCAGAGGAAGCGCTGTTCTATTGCAATGAATCCTTCAGCCTCACATTTCATTCATTTAATGAACATTAATTCTGTGTGTCCTGCTATGAATCAGATGCTATGCTGGGAGCTGGGGAAAATCTCCTGGTCACAACTCCTTAGGATTTTATCTTCTGCCTTCCAGTTTCTCCTCCTATTCACACACACACACACACACACACACACACTCACAGTTACGATGACCTGCTAACTTTTAAATGGAAATGGCTTTTTACAGTTTACATTGTGTTTCATGAACATTAGCTTACCTGATCCTCACTCAAACACTTCATAGTTATCATTATTAACCAAGGATATACTTACAGAATTTAAATTTGTGCAAGACCAAAAAGCCAATGAAATGTAACTACCAGGAACCTGGGTGACTCAGTCAGTTAAGTGTCTGACTCTTGATTTCGGCTCAGGTCATGATCTCTGGATGGTGAGATCGAGCCCTACGTCGGGGTCTAGGCTCAGTGTGAAGCCTGCTTGAGATTCTCTCTCTCCCTCTGCCTCTTCCCCTCCCCACGCTTGTACTTGCTCTCTCTCTCTGTGTCCAAATAAATAAAATTAAAAAAAAAAAGATTTTATTTATTTATTTGGACACAGAGAGAGAGAAAGCCAATGAGAGAAGGAACACAAGCAGGGGGAGTGGGAGAGGGAGAAGCAGGATTCCCAGCGAGCGGGGAGCCTGATGAGGGGCTCGATCCTAAGACACTGGGATCATGACCTGAGCTGAAGGCAGGTGCTTAACGACTGAGCCACCCAGGTTCCCCAAATCTTTTTTTTTTTTTTTAAGTAATTACCAAACTCCCAATTCTGTTCTTTCCCAAAGAGCTATCTGTGTTCTGTGGTTTTCACTCCAGGGCAGGTCCCTCCCACCCCAGCCGCAGTAGGCAGAATCCTCAGCAGCTGCTGGCTCCTGTCCTACAGATTAGTAAACACCTGTTTCATGATGGCTCGACCACACCTCTGGGTTGATTCTGATTGGACCTGTCATGGTCATGTGTTCAGCCCTGAGCCAGGCACTGGAGCTGGAGGGGCACTCTGCTGTGTTGGTCATGTGAGGATCCATAGAGTTTGGGTCACAGGTGTGCCTGGGGAGGTGGAAGAGGGCCAGTCAATCGGAAGCATGGTATGAGCAAGAAGAAAGCAATCACACTGAGGGAGATGGTCACGGTAGGGCCCACCATTAGCAAAAGGATCCTGGACAGATGAAAACACTAGCAGAACTGCCATAGGAGAGGAATTATGACATGGTGGCTCTGTGGGGTAGTGAATGCTGTGAGGTGCTGTGTGCAGCCAGAAGCCAGAGGCGACCAGAACGGACGATTGTCCAGCTGTAGATGCTCTTCTATAGGGTCGAGATAAAGATGTTGACCCCTCGAGTCTGGGAGTGGAGGAGTCCTGAGGTACAGGATTCCACACACATCTGTCCCATTTACTTACAAGATCGCTAGTTCCCCAGGCACAGGTGCTTCCCATTGTGTGAGAAGGGACACAGGCTGAGGGGCGGGACTCTTCCATGATGGAACAGTCAAATCTTACTTGCCTAACCTCTGACCTTGGAATCGAAGGATAGAGAGGGCCTTCCCGAGTTCATTCAGGCCACCATAGCCGCAAACTGCCCCTGCAAGAAAGATGGACATGGATGGCCACCTGCAAGGAAGAGGATCTGCCTTTCTTCACTCCAGGAGGATAGCATCTCTTGCCACTGAAAAGAGCTCATAACACTCCTGACTTCCAGTTCCCCCTGCATTTCTTCACCCTTGACAGAAGACCCAGCTGTCACTGTTTCTCCTGTCACCACCCTTAAGGAACTGGGAACTTAATTAAAATGTCATTTATCCTTCCACTCAGCAATTCATTGGTTAAACATCAACTGAGCACCAAGTTATGAGCTGAGTGCCCTGCCAGGTGCTATGGCCACAGAGACGGTTAAGATATGGTCCCTGCCCAAAGGAGCTCGAAGTTGAGTGGAAAAGAGATAAGTAAGTGATTATCATACACAGTGAGGTAACAGAACTGACCTGGCATAGGATGGACGAGGGCTGGGAGGACAGAGAGGGGCGCCATGATGCTAGGGAGCTGGGAGGAGCACCAGGAGGGCTTCAGAGGCGATTACAATTAGCGGGGTAAGTTGTTAAATAGAGATTTTATTCTTATTTTAAAAATTGACACAACTTTGAGTAAAAAAGCTGGAGAACACAGAATGAGCAAGAAGAAAATAACCACAAAACGTTGGCATCCCTTCAGTTTTCTCAGCAACAAACTACATCTTGTTTCGTAACCGGCTTTTTTTGCTTTAAAATATGATCATTGGAATCATAAATATTTCTCTATACCAGTTTTCATAGCTACTTAGTTTTACTGAAAGTTTCTGAGGGTCTTTGAGAGAGGTCCGTAAGGAGCACCCATCTTTTGTAGCCCAATCCATTGAGACTGGTTTTCCACAGCATGTGGAGAACCAAAAACTCACCCCCATTCCTAATTAAAGCTAAATCAGGAGGCATAGCTCACCAAGAGAAACAAATTGGGCTTGTGGACTCTGTCCCTCTGTTCATACATGGGAAGAACCCACCTCAGGGAAAGCTTCAAGCAGACAACCTGTTGGGCCTCCAGCTCCCACACTGGCCCTGGGGGAGAGTGATGAAGAAGGGAACAGCTTCTCCAAGTACAGGGTGTTTGATACCTCTATTCAGTGCCCATAACTCACTAACCACTCTGACTCTCTGGGAAAGAAGCCGGGAGGATTGAGGAAAAGCTCACAAAACTAGAGGGTAGGGAAGAAGCATTTCCTTCAGACAATAGAACATCCTCCTACTCATTTTGCACATTTAGGTTGTTGCCAAACAACACTGAAATTAAATACCTTTCTCATTAATCTTTGTGAACATTTATGGTGATTTCCTTAAGAGAAAGTCCTAGAAACACAATTCCTGGGCCCAACAGTATCAATGTGCTTGATGCTTTTAGTGCATTTTGCCACATTTCCTTCTAGAAAGTTCCTATCCGTACACATTACCCCTAGCAGTAAAGTTGCTCCTCAAACAACATCGGTTTGAACTGTGCAGATGCACTTACATGCAAAGTGTTTTCAACAACTAATGTACAGAACTGTAAATGTATTTTCTCTTAAGATTTTCTTTATATTTTCTAGCTCGCTTTATTGTACGAATACAGTATATAAAACATATCCTGGTTATATGTTAATTGTGTTATCGGTGAGGCTTCTGGTCAACAGGAGGTTACTAGTAGTTAAGCTTTGGGGAATCAAAGTTATATGTGGATTTTCAACTGCACGGAGGGGGTCAGCACCCCCTCGCCCTTGTGTTGTTCAAGTGTCAACTGTATTTGAGAACAGGTTTTCTTAACGTGCACCCACGCTGGATTAGTCCTTTCATGCTGACCTTTGTGAATTTGTTGGGCAAAACTTCTTGCAGCCTCAGTGCCACCTGAGTTTTGAGCGGTCTTAATGAAAGAATTTTCCTGGAGGACAAGAGGATAGAAAGTGTGAGAGGCACTTCTTGAATAGATTAGACAATGTTTCCAGAGGCATAGAGCCCTAAAATTGCCCCTATCCTTACACTTGGGTACATAGATCTTGTTTTCCAACCCTGGGTGAATCATAGCAAAGTTGAGAGAGGATGATTCTGGGAAAATACAATTCCTTAATAGTCTGGGATTTGGGGCAGGAGATGCCTAAGTGTTGTCACATAATATGAGACTAAATAGCCTTTACTTTTTAAATGCAAATAATGTGGACATTGTTTGGCCCAATAGTGGGCAATGAATGAATAGTAACCCTTCCGGAACCATCTCATAGTCATCTAGGGTGGGGGGGGGGGAGGTGGAACAAGCAGACAGGAACCTCCCATCTCTCTCCCATCTTTGGTGTCTCCCATCTTTGTGTCCCAGGATTTCTGACCAGACTACCGCATTCTGGTACTGGAGTTCTGGTCACTCGCCTGAGTCACCTGGGTTTCTAGCAGCTGGTGGTCAGCCATCAGCCTGTTGCGCACCTCTCCACCCCCTGTATCCCTCACACCTGGGCCTGATGCTGATGTTCTCAGGATTCTTCAGGGTGTGCTTCCACACCCATGTGAGCTCTTGCCAAGTAAGTGAGCTCTTCCTCGTCCCCACCCTCACCAGTAAAGACCAGGCAGGGAAGGGAGTGCCCAGCCGTTCTCCCTGCCCCCTTTGTTTGACTTTGGTTCCCCACCTACAACGCGCCTTTGTCATCAGACAGACATCTTCGAAAAGGCCTTGCATTCCACCTCCAGTCGCCCATGGGAGTCACCGCCTCACGGGAGGCAGGCCCAGACCCACCCTCAGGCACTGAGTCCATTATTCTGGGCACACCTCTTTCTGAGAGCTGCTTGGATCAGAGTTGTAGAAGTCCTTTTGTTTCTTTCTGAAAATTAGGAAAACGAGATAGGAAACCAGCATACAAGGGTCCCTCTGGAACACCAGCAGCCATCCAAAGAGGGTAGAAGGTCAAAGCAGCTAAGGTGTAGGGACACCCTCCAAACAGAGAGGTGCAAAGCCAGACATTAACCAGCCTTGGTCTCTGGGACAGGGACTCCCTGAGCTGTTGGATATCATTTGTTGTCATCTGACCAGTGCTCCCTCTCCATCAGCAGTGCACGTGGGGGTGTGCGTGTGCACGTGGGGGTATGTGAGAGAGAGATAGAGAGACAGAGAGAGGGATGTCCTGCTCACAGCTGAGGATCTTCCTAAATGCCATGGGCCACGTTTTCATCTCTCACTAAAGGAAATCTCTGCCACAAATAGCCCTAAAATTTGTTTACTTACACATTTAATGATTTACACAGTTAATAAATTTGGCTTATAAAACTTAGCAGCTGGCACAAGCACATGTTTAAAACACTTGTACCCCACAGAGCGTAAAGAGATCACCTACTAAAGAGTGAGGACTTCAGATCCGCCCCCCGCCTCCCTGCCAAGAAGGCAGGGCTCTCCACATGGTGTTTATCTGAGGTGGGTCTTAGGCTGGTCAGGAGTCCCTCCAAACCTGACGCAGCAGAAGGCCTGGGCCACACGGACACCGGCTGCTTTCTTTCAACATGTACGGGAGCTGACCGTTGACTGGCTCCCCGTGTGCAGCCCCCTGGGAAATGCCGGAGAGGCAACCACTACCCCTCAGCAAGGAGGGAAGACTTGGACCAGAACAAGGCCCGTGCCAGGCAGAAGGGAGGTGCCCGCTGAGAGGAGCACAGCGGAATAAGGTGTTAGGGCAGGCAAGCTCCTGGCCGGTTACATGTGGTACATGGGAGGGAGCAGGTGCCCTTGTCCTTGTCCTTCCTCCGAGAACCAGACGTATCCCTTTAAACCAGGAATGAACCACAACCCTGTCCAGTGTGTCTCCTAGCACAGCTGCCCCCGCTCACTTGCTTTCTTCTTGTTGACAGGCTTCTTCTCCCCCGTTTCCACACTTGCTGCTCACTCTGCCTAGAATATTTGTCCTCCCCAGCGCTCCCTAGGCAGTGCTCGTCCCCTGGGTCTCAGAGATCGTCCCAGAATGCCCCTGCGAGGGCTCTGACATGCTCTTGCCAGCCCTAACTGTTTTCCTTCAGTTATCAGAATCAGAACTGATCACGTGATTTATTCGACTATTCCTATGGTCTCTTCCTCTCCAAGGGCAGAGACGTCATCGGTCTGAGTCCCTGTTGCATCTCTGTATTTAGAAAAGAACCTAACTCACCATGATTACTCAAAAGCTGTTTGTTCAGTAAAGGAATGATGATTTCTAAACATTCCTTTCAGTAAAGGAATGATCGCCTACGATCTAAAATGAAATCGCTCCATGAAAGGAGATAGATTTGCAGGGACTGTGGTGCAGCTGAACCGAAGGGATGGGGTCTCAGAGGGTCCATGGAGCACTTAAATTCACATGTAAAATTTTGGGACGCCTGGGTGGCCTCTGCCTTCGGCTCAGGTCATGATCCCAGAGTCCTGGGATCGAGTTCCGCATCGGGTTCTCTGCTCAGCGGGGAGCCTGCTTCCCCCCCCCCCCGCCCCCGCCGCGCTTCCTTGTGATCTCTCTCTGTCAAATAAATAAATCTTTAAAAAAATGCAATTTTGTATATATGTGCATATTTCTGGTCTGAGAATCCACAGTTCCCAATTCCCAAAGGGATCTGTGTTCCTCTGCCTTCCCCCAAACAGGGGAGAAAACTCTGCTGGGTTCCAGTACTCCTATGGGTCTGAGTCTGCATGGAGGGGGGCTCTAGAGGGAGAGAACAGGGGCTAGGGTGGGGCTGTTTCTGGGAATTTCTCGGAGTCCGTGTTTCTCAGACAGAGCCTTGTGACTCCCAGGAGTTCCACCTTTGGGGTCACCATGGGAATGGGGAATTGACAATCTTGGGGGACAGACTTTACACTTTGGGCCTCCATCTAAAATTGCATTTAGGGAATGTTTTTCACTGCTGTGGAAAAAGGGGGGAGGTAAAATGCACGAAAGCCCATCTTACAAGTACTTAAATCTCAGGTCGGCTTATTGGGAGAGAATTTAAGGAAGAATCTGTTTCCCCAAGTATTTGTTTCAACTCAGCTGTTCCAAAATCTGGAGAAATGGAGCCTGAGATGATCCCCATGGTGCAGAAGCTTCTGTCCACTCTGGAAGGGGTGCAGGGAAGAGCCCTTTGAGATATGCCTTGGGTTTTACAAAGCTCTACTCCAACCCCTCCAAGAACACATCCTCATAGGATGACTTCAGTGACCCTAGAGGGCCTGATCTTCTAGGTGTCCCCTGCCCTGTGTCAGCCCACGTCACAGAATAGGCCAGGAGAAGGAAGGAGTAAAGCCAGGAAGCCATGGGAGTCTCCAGGCACTGGTTACCGTGAGTGAGGAGGTCCCCCCGGGAAATGCTTTATTCACTGGCTATTGCTCACCATGTCTTCCAATCCCATTACCGGCAGGTCACATCACCCCAAAAGACCAACCAGCACCTTCCCCAAGGAAGCAACTTATCTCTTGGTGCCATAAACCAAAAAGGGCAAGGACAAGTTTCCTGCCTGGAAAAGGAAATCGGAAACTGGAATGAGTAGCCTGCATACGCTATTGGAATTTATGGGATTATGAGTCCTTCTGGCATGATTTTGTTTTGTCTCTGGACAACTGCATAGCCTGTGTTGTTGGCCTCCATTCCTAGACAGGGCACAGAGGGAGCTGTGTCTGTTGGTCAGGCTCTGCATTTCCTGAGCTTTCTGCTGTCAGTACTACATTTCCCCCCTCACCCCCGGACAGTGGAAAAGCTCCATCCGGTCTAACCAGAGAAGAGGGGGAAGGGCAGAGCCTCCCAGACTCCACAGGGCACACACTATCCCCATCCCTCTGTTCGTTACAGTTTCTGTCATCAGATGACTGTCCTCCCACAGGGAACAAAAGTCAGACTGTGTCCATGTTCTGTTACTTTCAAGCTAATTGGAGGCAAGAGTATTTGGAATACGAGAGAAATGTGCTGATCAAATAATACATAAATGATATGAAAATTTTATTGCAAACAGCCATCACATCATATATCTTATATTTAGTATGGCTTTTATCCATATTTCATTTTCCCAAAATTGATGTTTTGCTTTCAAATAAGTGAAGCGCCAGTTTGAAAAGAAGATTTCGCCAAGTTTACTTTTTACTGATTCTGTGCCAGTTATATTCTCGAAGCACAGTATCCGTCACCAAAAATTATTTTGACTCCACTGGAATTGAAGGAGATGTTGAACTGGTCTGAATCAAGTTGAAGCAGGATTTTTCACACACGCACGTTGACAAACGCATTTTTACTTATAAGATGTTCTTTCCAAGAACATTAATGTGTCACAGACACTGCCTCACGGAATTTGGAAAGAACGCTCCTTTCCCAATGTGGTAACATTCTGATTTGAACTATTACTTCATTCAAAAAGGGACGAGGCTTTTCATGGTCAGTAAAACACAGAGGACTTTGTGTACAAAATGGTGAATAATAATAATAATAAACGGATTTTCCTGATACCAGATGTTTCCCACAGACACAATCAGCATTCCAAAGCAAATTTATTAACCATAAATATGTTGACAGGTCTTTAGATAATTCAACTGTAAACCCCATAATAAAAATATAACAACCGTTTTTTCCCTCATAGAGATTTGGGGTGAAATTAAATAAAATATTCTCCACTTAAGGTAGTCACTTTTCAAAGAATAAAGTTGCCCAATATTCCCTACTTTAAGAGGAATGTTGTGGGATAGGGGAAAAAAGAAAGGTAAGAAAAAACCACCTTTTCTGAACCACACGTTTGTAAACAGACATCATTCCGGTGTGGGGCTGTCTGAGGGGCAGTGGGGAACTACATACCTTCCTACATGCAGCCCACGAAGTCAGGGGCCAGCCTGGATGCCTACGCGCATGCGCCAGCCAGGGTGTGGGGCAGAGAAGGAGTAAGGTGACGGCAGGGGCGGGGGTGGGGTTGAAGGCA
Organism: Lontra canadensis; assembly: GCF_010015895.1. Taxonomy (NCBI): domain Eukaryota; kingdom Metazoa; phylum Chordata; class Mammalia; order Carnivora; family Mustelidae; genus Lontra; species Lontra canadensis. The sequence continues at coordinate 4,505,406 of NW_022631097.1, read as the reverse complement.
GTGGCCGGCAGTGGGCCTGTCTGGGCCTAGAAGGCAGACAAGAATACCCTGGAGCATCACACTCGAGGCCACTCAGGAGTTGCTACACGTACACATTTCCCCTATTTTCTCAAGTTGTTTCCTAGCTACAAAGCACAAAAGGCAAATTAAGAAGTTGAACATGACACACCTGGTTCAAAAATGACACACCTGGCCACCCACTTTATGCCTCCCTCCCCTAGCTCTGCATCTGGGGCATCTCACTTGTTTGTTAAACTGAAGTAAAATAAACGACAAAAATACAGACAAAAACACAGCACTGGAAGAGAACACTGATGGGTTCAGGGTGTTCAATTGTGCCACTTTAAAAATTGTGGTTAAAGTATACGTAACGTAAAAATTTGCCATTTTAAGCATTTTTCGGTGTACAGGTCCGTGGCATTAAGTACATCGCCACCACCCAAACCGAGTTTCCTGACTGATTAAACCAGAACTTTCCAGCCCCTGGAAACCACCATTCTGCTCTCCGCCTTTATGGATTTTCCTTTCTAAGTAGCTCCTGTAAGAGGACTCATATAGCATTTGTCCTTTTAGGCCATGAACTCATTTTGGGAGCTCCCTAGATTCCACATTTAGGGAGAAGGGAGGAGACACAACAAATGGCTGCAGGTGTCGAAGGGCGCCTGGGTTTAAGATAAAACCTATTTTTCCTCCCTACCTCCCTACCATGATCTGTCATGCCCTGAAGAAAAGCCTGAGATAATTATCAAAAGCTTGAATTTACTTTTTATTGTCTCACTTTCATGTTATTCATCTCATAAGTAAGAACTTTTGTATCTTGTTACTAGATCATTATTAAACATTTTCATACATTCATACTTTCATTTTAAATAAAACCACTCGTGAGCTAACACTTTCGAAAACCTTTCTGTGAGGAAATGCTCATATACTTTCTCATGGTGGGACAAATCTAGGTGTGGATGTTATTCTAATGTGTATTTAACTCTTACGAACTGTAAGAACACACATCAGGGTACTTGAGGAGAGATGGAAACTTTCCTTGTGGGATGAGCCATCCGAATGAACCAGGGGAGGAGACGGGAGCTGGGGGCCAGGGCTGGAGTATGTGGTTCTTTGCAGCGCTCAGAACAAGACAGGTGCCTTCCTCTCCCCTGCAAATAATGTAAGAGTCAGGCAGGACTGAGAGATTTGGTTTAAGGCGAGGGGCTGAGTTGGCCTCTGGAAGCTGATGGCAGCAGATGAGGGAGAAAGTCCAAGTAAGGCGTGTGCCACCTCCAGTTCTACTGAGGTGTCCAGACCAGACAGAAGTCATGCCCAAGGAGCTGAGCAATCCTTACAACCAGCCTTACTGGGTTTCTGACACCCCACTGAGACTGGAGAGGATGGGATGACAGAGAAACCAGGTGATAGGAACAGACAGACAGGAGGCCCAAGTCCCGGGGTGTGTGGGGGAGGGATACTGGAGAAGACCAGAGCCCAGGGGAACAATAGAGTATTCCCCCAGCTCTGAACATGGTAGGACAATTCCAGGCCAGGATTTGCTTGTGTAGCAACATTCTGGCTCCTTGCTAAACCCTGTTATTGTGAAATTGTCCTCCTCCACATATGGTTTTGTCACAACTGGCAATGCTATCGATTTTTAATTTATTTTAGTTTCTAGGTAACTCTTTCAAAAGCCCTGTTGGCTTGTCAAAAACAAAAGAGGTGGTTTTTGCCATTGCAAGTTTGTAGAGAAAGTGGTTCAGGGCCCCTTTGCAGCCAAGCAGGGCTGTGCTGATGACAGTGGCCCCTGGATATTCTGGTGAGAGGACAAGGGAGATGAGTGGCTGGTTCCTGCCTAAACTTTGCAAAAGAAAATGACCACCTAGTCATAATATTGTAGGGGTTCCTGGAACTCTTGAATTGTTTGAAATATTTGAGGTCATGTGGTCAGTCTCCCAACCAAGGCAGAGCTAGCAATCTATTGATGCCCAAACGCACCCAGGACCCAGACCTCGGGGTGACAATTTTCTGAAATTTTAAGCAATCAGGTATATTTTCCATTTTGGTCATGGTTTTTAAATGTGGCTATTGTGTATGTTATGCCAATCTTGCAGAAGCATTCTGAAATGCACCATGGAGAGTGTGAGCCTGACTTCCTTGGAAGTCATGAATGAGTTACGATGATTATGAATTAATCATGGTTATTACTGGAAGAGTTCATCATAGCTCACATATATCTTGTGGTAATAGCCATAGTGTTTTATAGGCACTGTAAATGTCTTAAGAAAGTGTTACTAGAAAGTATATGTACACAGATGTGAAACATACACATCACTCATTTCACAGATTCAGTGAAATGCTGATTTAATCTACTACTGCTCGTGTGTGTGTATGTGTGTGTGTGTGTGTGTGTGTGTGTAAGTCTTCCTGGTAGCTCAGAGGCAGGGCTTCTGAATCGCCTGAGGACCCTGCTGCAGAAAAGCTACATTATGTAAATGGTAAGTAATTATCACTTGTTATCAATTTGATCACTTGGGGAATCTGCAGAATTTCTTACAATATGCTATTAAATTCTTTACAGATATCTCCTACTACGTGGAACACTCTCCTGAGGATAAAGATAATATCTTTGTATCCCCTTAAACAGCGTCCTATCCCCAGTGAGCAGTCAATAAAATTTTGTTGAATGAATGTTGGGGAAATTTTTACTTACCTTCAGACAAAAGCACCATGAGAACTTTAGGGCGTTGCTCATTATTGCATATGTACTTCCTAGAACAATGCTTTGCCCATATTATCCTAGGCAAATGACAGGGATAGATAAGCTAGGTATCAAGAAAAATAGATAAATTCTAAAATACTAAGACCAGGGGTCCCTGGATGGCTCATTTGGTTAAAGCATCCGACTCTTGATACCAGTTCAGGTCTTGATCTCAGTGTCGTGAGTTCAAGCCCCATGTTGTGCTCCACACCGGGTATGGAGCCTACTCAAAAAATAAAATAAAATAAATTACTAAGAACAAAAGACCATGAGGTCTAAAAAAATGGGAGAAAAGAGGAATATGACATCTATCTAATTAATTGACTTATATCAATGCTTAAAATGTATCATTTCTGGAAACAGAACCACACTGGGCTTTGAGTATATCAACTCAACTTTATTGTGGAAGAAAAGAAAGAATAACCAATAAACAAACAAGAAAGCTAGATCTCACACTCCGAGGCCACATGACAGAACAGACACAGGTTTAGAGTTTGGTAAGTCTGGGCAAATTCTTGAATCAACCTTTTACTAGCCACCACCTTGGATGGTTTCAGCCTCCTTATATAGAAAACTAGGGTTGTAATGCCTACCTTCACAGGTAGAGAAAGTGCCTGGTACATCAATTCTCAGTAATTCCTGTCCTGATCCAGGGGGAGGGATAGCTTGAAGAAAATTCTGTAGATAAAATATTCAAAGATGAGTTGAAGCAATGATGGCAAGCTTATTGATTGGTCTTCCCGAGCTACCTTGATATTTGGATGAAAATCCAGACCACCCAAATTGATAGCCAAAACTTTAGCAGAGTTCGGCATGAATATTATGAAGTTAATAATTCTGACAATTTAGCTTAGCCCCAAAAGACCTCTATTCAGGTCACGAATAGAGAATGCAGGAGGACCTGCTTTGGTACTTTCTAAGCACTAAGGATACAACAGTGAGCAAAACTGTCAAAACAGTCTACTCGCATGACACATTCTGGTAGGACATGACAGAAAATAAAATCAACAAGCAACAACTTCTATGGGAAAATTGGGAAGGGAGTATGGGAGCTGGGGAAGTATACGATTTAAAATTGGGTGATCAGAGGCAGCTTCATTGGGATAGTGACTTATAAGAGGACCATGAATGAGCCAGGAGATGTCTGTGGGAACAGCAGAGGGAACAGCCTGTGCCAAGGCTCTGTGGTAGAAATGAGCCTGACTTTTTGAAGGCTGTAGATGTCTATCCTAAAGCCTTAAACTTTGCCAAAGACTAACAATATATTTTAAAGGACAAAAACCCCAAAGTTTTCCTTTACACTATTGTCTGACATTCTGCTGAACTGATAACATGGCACCTATTTGCAAACTGGTTCATGGGCCCAGAAAGGTACCATAACATAAACTCAGACCACTATGCTCCTCTTTCTTCTATGTTTTATTTGGAAAAAAACCAGATGTTTTCTAAACGCTTTAAAAATATAAACTTACTTAATACTTTTAATAATCCCGAGGCACTCTTGTTGTGCCCATTTTATAGGGGGATAAACTGAGGCCCAGAGAGCTTAGATCACTTGTCTCAGATCACAGAGCTAATTAACATCAGAGCTGTGATCTGAATGCAGTCTGTCCAGCTTTAGAGTCCATCCCCTTCACCTGCTGGGGACACCTGCAGAGCCTGAGCCGGCTCAGACCAACTCCAAGGGGCCAGCTGTGGGCATCTTTTCCCAGTGCCACCTCTGGTGGCACCACCTTGGTAATATGAAATCGGCCACGGAGGGAGCGTTTACGCCACAGAGATCAGCACATGCCGCAAACCAGGGACTCAACGCGAGGAACTAGTTATTAGGCACCTACTAGCACACACTGGCCCCTCCAACATCTGCGTCCCCCACTGGGCTTCCATTCCCCCTTGACGCTTCCCCTGACTTTACCCCATCAGGCCCCAGTTCCTCCAGTCTTGCCCCGGCACTGGCCCTTGTTGCATCACACCATCTCCCTCACTGACCACGTGAGCCCCTGGATTAGAAGGCACTGTCTGACCAGTCACGGTGTCCCCAGCACTTAGAAGAGCATCGGGCATAACAGGTCCTCAGCGAAGAGCTGCTGGCAGGTGACCAGCTGACATGAAGCTCCCGGCACTGAGTGAGGCAGACGGTAACTGCTCAACACACGAGCTGTGTGAATGTGCTGAGGAGTGTCTTTGGGTCGTCTGGACTCTCATGGAGTAGAGATTGGTCGCACCAATCTGGGGACTTGTAGACCAATTCTGGTCTGTGAAGAAGCCATGGTGTCCCCACCACCCTCAGGAGACCCGGGCCCCCTACACTGGCTCAAGGCTGAGGGGAGGGCCAGCTGGGCAGGAGTCACGTGGTCAAATATTTATCAAAGGCCTTCGATGTGCACACTCACTGTTCCAGCAAGGACAGAGCCAACCACTCCCTTTCAAGTGGCATCTGGCAGGACTTGAGCCTGTCACTGGTTAGTGGGAATGTGTGGGCAGAGGGAAGGCTACTGTGGAAATCCAGGATCAAATTTCCCGATCTTTGAGCACTTTCTTCTGAACTCTTTCCACCGGGGTAGCTGCGGCAGTCAGAGGAGGGGTCCTTCTCAGCAGTCAGAGGAGGGATCCTTCTCGGTTGCCACCCTCCCCTGGAGGTGCCGGGAGAGCCAGCGTTTTGCCTGTGGTCGCCAACTTGAAACTTAGTCATTCAGACAGCTCCTGCCCTTCTGGAGATGCTTCTCCAAACCTCAGCATTTTAAGAGGCCTCAAGCATTTCCAAGCAACCCCTGATAAAGTAGCTTATAATTTTTATGAAGCCCATGTGGAAAGCGGTGCAGGAGAGTTGTGAGGGAGCTCACGTTGCTGGTGCGAGAGGTTATGTAGGACTTCATTAGCCTGGGGCTGCTTCTTACTTAGGGACCACCTGGAGCCTCAGCGGGATTTGGGCTGCAGCCATCCTGGGCCTCTGGGGAGAACCTGAGAAGGCCTCTGTCCTTCCCCAGGCCTCGCTGATGTCTGCTGCCTCTTCTTGTGCTCAGAACACTGGGCTCATCTTCATGGCCCATGGTGAAGTGGCCTCGTGGCCCATGATGAAATGCCCGTGGGATGGGCTCCCCAAGGTTCAGAAGGCTGACAGAGGACAAGGCTAAGGTTTCTGAGGCAGTCCAGGAAGCATTTGGTTTGCAGCCAGGATGTGGAATGGGGTGGGGGAGAGAGGGTGCCTGGAGGTGGCAGAGGCTGGCCACGCCTCTCTCATGTCCCCATCATTAGCCCTTATGGTGGAGGGACCCAGTTCTGTGCTGGCGTGTCCGGCTGTGACTGGGGACCTAGGTGTGCTTCAGCCTGATGGCTCTGATAGTTTTAAGAGGCCACGATGGCCCTCGGAATGCTGAGCCCAGCTTCAACCCAGTCCTCTCTGGGCTCCAGGGACCCTAGAAAGGTGGCCCCCCCACCCAAACTACGATGGCCAAATAAACCGAGATAGCCTGTTCTTGCTTGCTAGGCTCCGAAATACTGGAAACTGGGCTACAGCACATAGCTGAGGCCTCAGGCTGGATGAAGCTGCCTCTTTCCAAGGCTTTCCCCAAATCTCAGCCAGTGAGGTGAGTGGAAGAGAGGAGGCCCCATGCCTGCTGGAAAGCAGAGGAGAGACAGAGTTGGCCCTGCCCACCCAGGGGTCACCACCTAGAACAGGGCCTGGGAGGAAGGTGAAGGGCTCTGAACAGACAACACCCTGCTTCCCAGTACATATGGACCAGCAGAGACCCACCCCCACCTGCTTTCCTGCTCCTTCGTGCAAGAGCTGGGGTGGGTGGGGAGCATGCCCCCACCCACCCCAGCAGCAGGACCCTTTGATCCCTTACTTGCAGAAATGTAGCTCTTGGGGAAGGGCTGTATACATTTTTAAGAAGCGTGGATGATGGATTATAAATTAATTTAAAAATCAGTCTCCTCTTCATCATCTAAAAGATCTACTGAGATTTCCCCTGAGTGTAGGAATCGGGTTATTCTTCTCTCAGCCCTCCCACATCTTCCCTCCACAGCCCACCCCCTCTCCCCGGGAAGGGCCCTTTTACTGTAAATTTCCAGGACTAGAGCTTGAGAGGATAACTGGCTGCTGGAGCATTTCGTCCCGGGGCAGGACCCCTTCAGCATTCAGATGTCAACTGTTTTTGGTTTTGACTGTTAATTTTATGATCTTTGGTAACCTACTTTTGCTGCCCCAGCATTATGCACTTTTTGGAGCCAAATGATTAGACTCTAACATTTTTTTGTTTGTTCTTTCAGCCGCAAATAAATGCATGTTTAAGCGATAGCTTCCTACAGCTCTTGAGTTATGCAATAGAAAAATACCAACGTGTTTTAATTTTAGTTCTGTAGGTCATGTAATTGGAACATGACTTCAAAAATCATGGAAAAAACATAATCTATTCTTAAATCTATAAATGAGAAGTAGAAAGCTATTTCTCCTCTGATTCTCTGAAAGAGCCGAGGGTGGGGGGTGGCCTGTGTCTTCTGGGGGTGCCTTCAGGGGCCCCAACTTCCCTATCAGTGTCCCACCTTCCAGCTCTTCAGCCTCTGGCTTGCTGTCTCCCTGCCCCACTCCAATATACCATATTTTTCTAAGTTCTTCGAATCCATGACGGAAAAGACACTCAGATTTAACAAGTACATCCTTTGTGCCAGACACAGTCACACGTTGAATCCTCAGTACAACCCTGAAGCATAGGCACTCTTTCTCATTCTTATTTTATGGATGGGGAAACTGAGGCACGGAGATGTTAAGTCGCCACAGAGCTTCAAATCCAGACGGAGTGAATCGGCATCTGTGCTGTTCCTCGCCACGTTCTATACTTCATGGCTCATGCCTTCCGCCTGGCTGTGGCCTTCAGTGGCCTCGCCCTTCCGGTCAGCGATCAGAGACTTGACTTCCATTTCCCCCACATCCACATCCCCACGAGGTTCCCGCTATTCGTTTTTGTGCTGTAAGGGTCTAGTGAAGCGCCAGACCCCTGAGGCTCAGTAAATGTGTGCCAGAAGCGTGAAAGACTGATGTGTGTCACACAGCTGACCAAGGCCCCAGGCGATGGTTTCCTGCTGGCCATGGTTCCCAGGCCTTCCACCAAGGCCGGCAGGGCTGCCCTCCCGTGGGGCTCTCCGCCGAGGCTGCCTGTGCCCTCCCAGCCCCCAGCTGCCCCAGGAGCCTCCTGCCCCCTCTGCCACACTCTTGGTTTGTTATCTCCTCTGTCCTCCATTGTCTTTAGCTCCTCTCTTGGTTTTTGTGAAAACATAGGCAGAAAATAGGTCATGAGAAAGGATGGAAAGACCAGGCCTGGCAGAGGCCCACGAAGTGAGAAATCATCATCAGCAGGCAGCCTCTCACAGAAGTCAGGGTCTTGGTGAGTAAAGGTGGAACAGGCAGCTCGGCCTTGAGAATTTTACCCTTTGATGGTGTCATGGTTTTGGTTTTCTGGAAAGGCTGGTAGAAAATCCCCGGCGCCTCTCCCATGAGCACACCCAAGGCTCCTTGGGGCTCTGTCGCATGCTGTGGGGCAGACGCCATCATGAGTTGTGATGCTACTGGGCCTCCACATGCTCAGAAAAGCCACTCCTGCCAAGAGTCCATGGCCTCCGGCTCTCTCCAGGGCTATCTGTCTCCCAGTCCCCTCTAGCCACCTCGGGTAGTGGGCCTTCCCCACCCTCAGCAGGACTGTACCCACCGTTCCCCTGCCCCCCGCTTGGCCCTCATGGCTCTCACTCACCCCAAGCAAAGCTTCGGGTCAGTCTCCTCCCAAACCCATCCCTCCCACTCCTTGCCCTTTGCGGTTGCTCGCCTTCCAATTCCCTCCATCTCATCGAAATCTCTCTGCTGTCTGAGGGCCCTGGATGTGGTCTCTGAGGGCTCAGGGAATGGTCTCTCCCTTCCTTGGTCCATGACCTGATACCTCAACTATGCAGCTCAGAATTACTTGTGTTTCGCGTGGTTGTTTCAGCCATATCACATTACCAGCTCACATATAATTTGTTGGCCTTTTTCATTCCCCTGAGGTCTCCTTCAATGTTTGTATTTTCCAAATACTTTATCTCCTTGCCATTAATAACTATGTGTGGGATTCTCATCCTTCTTAGTGTGAGAGCTTGCATTTTTCCCACATTGGACCGCCTTTTATTTGCTGCCCTTAATTATCGCCTCTTGCTATTGGTGTCCTATTCTCATCCTTGAGTGGGAGGCTTATTTTGTTTCAGTTAACGGGCAGTCACACGCCCCCCCAACCCTGTCTTCTTGCCAGAGAGGCAACGTCAAAGAGAATTAACTTTACCACAGAGCCGATGGCATGTGGCCTTCTCCTGCCTCACAGAGTGTCACTTACTCAGTGACTCTGGCCAACCAGGGCCCATTATGGCAGTTGATGGAAAGACTCAGAGATATGATCTGTGAGGAAAGCATGAAATAACAGGGAGATAGATCCAATGACCTAAGTGTTCTTGTTGGGGAGGCATTATTCTATCAAGGATGGAGATCAGCTCTATTTTCCATTTTACATAATGTAAATGGGGTTCATACTAGAATAAGGGATTGCATTTAGATTTGAGAAAATCTTTGCAATAATTAATCCTGAAGCATGGGATAGAGGGGGACAAAGAAAGGGTTCTTCGGGGCAGGAGTTGGGGGTGAGTAAAATCCCTTCCTGCATCATCTTTAAAAATAAAATGGGGATTGTGTACCCTGAAGGGCTCCAGCCTAACTAACTCTGGTAAAATAGGATCCTTAATACATGTAGACTCTATCAACATCTTCTGGCTTTGATCCCAGCCCTTTGGACATTGTTCTCCATGATAGTCTTTCCTTCTGCTCTGTGTTAACCATTTATCTCCGTATCTGTAGGGTTATTTTGGGTTAGCAACATGCTATAAATCTCAAACAAGCAGGTTTACAACAGGCACTCTTGATCCTGCGAGCTCATCTCAACTCCATGAATCTCATGTCAGACTTCGAGAATGGTTTCCAACTCGGATCTCATACCCCACCTTGAACCGATAGCTTCAGAATCGACCATCTTGGCAGTCAGGGACTCCGGGAGGGGGCTTGGCTGTGGGACAACGTGAACTGGGTTCCTGCTCAGCTGACCCTTCTTGACGATGCTACCCAGTTGCCTTCTATCCGTGTTGGTTGTGGCGGGAAAGGGGTGAAAGCAGTGTTTAAAGCAGATTAAGTGGGGAATGAATATATGGGTGGTTTATGGGGATGATAACGTGAGACAGAAATGATCCCGAGGCAGTGGTTTTCCCTCTCTGAGTCACACTTTTCCCATACTGATATATTTATATTCAAGATTACATTATATAAGGTTCTTTTCAGCTCTCACTCTACAGGCCCAAGTTGGCAAGGCAAAACAATTCACCCCAACCCTGCCCAGACCAAGGCTTATGGAATTGAGTGGATTTTCATAGAATTGTGTGGATTTGTCAAAATCCTAAACTTTCCCTAAAGTGTGATTTTTTCCAGCCTTTACAATGTTGCAGGAAGAATGAACTAAGGCAAAGTTTGAGGAAGAGCTCAGAGTCCAGGGTTCTCTTGGCCAGGTTTGGAGAGCCCCCCGATTTCTTCCTACCACCATGGCTCCCCACAACAAAGATCATCGGAGCCCCTTTGTAAAACACAAGAAGTAAAGACAAGCCAACTTGTCTCCAAAAATGGACATAACCATAAATCCACAACCAGAGAGAAGGAGTCACCAGTTGGCTTTCTCAAGATAACCTGGACCTCAGACCCCAGAGCATCACACGTGCCACCTGATGCTTAATTGAAAGCCATCTTTGATGCTTTTGCTCTACTTAGGCATATGGTTTTCTCTGATTAGGTTGTATTGGGAATTCCCAAGGAGGTTTCCTCATCATCTTCAAGTTATAGTGATTCAAGCTGCTTCAAACACAGTGAAACCAGAGGCAGTGGGCAGGGGCTCACTCAGCTCACACAACAGGGCTTTCAGAGACCAGGTCTTCACTGGCATGACGGACACTCTGAAATGAGGGCCTCGGGCAGGGCCAATGCAGGGAAAGGAGAGGCAAGAAGAGGAAGCCATGTTTTAGCTCACAGCAAAACACCCCCTTCACTTCACCTCTGTCCTATCTTCCCTCCCACCTCCCCTTGTCTGCTCATGCCCCTAACCTTGCCATTCAAATGAAAACATTGCAGTCTAGGCCCAGGGGTGGGGAGGAAGGGTCCCAATGGTTCCCTTGTTAAAAAGTGACTGACGGATTTAAGAGGGTGACCACAAGCTGGGCAGGGAACCAGACAGGCACCCTTCTGAACGCAGGGTCCCAGATGATTCTTGGCTGGTACAACCTCGATGCCGGCCCAGGTCCTGGAACATCATCAAAACAGCTGCGTGGCCCAGAAGAGGCCAAGGCAGGTTTGTCAACCCGCAGGCACAGGCTCACTCTGGATGATGATGCCTCTCGTGCGTACAGAGTTCCCCACCTCGAGGCTTGGGTACAGGTGCATGGCTGGCTCCCTGCCTTCTCCTCCCCCTTGGAGCCTCCATCGGTCACACCAGCCTCCTCGAAGGGCCTTTGCTGGGATGAGAAAATACAGCAGTGTCTGAGATGGGATGTGCTGCAAGTAGAAATCGACATCTCGGCCAGCAGAGGTGGAGAGCGGGAGGGTGAGGGGGCACACGTGGCCAGCTGCTTGGGTGGCCTTCCCCGGAATGTGAGCCGCGGGCCCCCACAGAGGCCACAACAAAGGAGAGATTCTTCCTCTTGCCACCTCATGCCAAGATGACTGGTATCAGCTGCATACCCCAGCTGACTTGCTGAAAAGAATCAGTACAATGGTGAGTTTAATAGCTTCCATGGGGCCAAAGGGCTCCCAGGCCTTCCTGAATCCAGGCAGCTCCACGGTGCCGGGGGTCTGGAGTGATGGGTCATTAGGGAAAGGTGTCTGTGGGCAGTGTGGGTGACTTCCAAGGTACACATGCTTTGGTCACTATATCTGAATAAGTGCTCCATGGTCCAACACCCTCCTACTGGGAGAGGGGTCTGCGTCCCCGCAGGATGGGAATCCTGCAGGTGACAAGGAGAGTTCTTGCCCAACTGACCCCATGTGTCGTTCAAACCACACAATGACATGTTTGCATGGACAGGCACTCATAAGTGTACCTTTGGGCCTGGATATTCATTTTGAGCATTAAGTTGCAATTGAAAAGGGGAGTATGTGGATAGTCAGCTTGTAATTTTTTTTGCTTTTTTAAAAAATTGTGTTATGTTAGTCACTATACGATGCATCATTAGTTTTTGATGTAGTGTTCCAAGATTCATTGTTTATACACCACACCCAGTGCTCCATGCGATCCGTGCCCTCCTTAGTACTCACCACCAGGCCAGCCCATCACCCCACCCCTTCCTCTCTAAAACCTGCAGTTTGTTTCTTGGAATCCACAGTCTTTCATGGTTCGTCTCCCCCTCTGATTCCACCCCCTTCACTTTTCCTTTCCTTCTAATGTCCCCCACGTTATTCCTCACGCTCCACAAGTAAGTCAGCTTATAAAGAGCTTATTAGGAAAGATGCCCAAACCTGGATTCCTGTCCTTGTTCCCTAAGGTTTCCACTCTTCACTCATTTTCCCTACTAAATCCTCCTCTACCCCTTCTGGATGTATAGGAAACAGAAAAAAACATATAACATACATCCATGTAGGGGCACCTGGGTGGCTCAGTCTGTTAAGTGGCTGCCTTTTCCCATGACCTCAGGGTCCTGCTCAGCAAGGAGTCTGCTACTTCCTCTCTTTCTGGCCCTCCCCTCTAATTGTGCTCTCTCTCTCTCTCTCTCTCTCTCTCAAATGAATATATAAAAAATCATTTTTTTTTAATCCATCTACATAATCACACCTGAGATTACATAAATGTTGGCTTTTGTCCATAGTTGCTTCTTGGGTCTTTAACAAACAAATTAAAATTTCACCATTCCCCACGACCACCCCCAACCCTTTCCCTCCCTCTTTCTGGAGAGAGAAATATACCTACTATCTTGACAGCTGATTCTTTTCTTTTTCTCATCAATCAAGCTACCCCAACCCTTGTTTGATTATAGGCCTTGAAAGGACCTTCTCCCTGCATGTGGTTTGGCTTATCCATTTGTATCTGGTGACTTTTGTGATAGAATAGTTTTAAATTCGAATGTATAGTTGCCCTTTGAGCAACATGGGTCTGAACTACACGGGTCCACTTACACACGGGTGTCTTTCAACAAATTATATGTGCAGGATGTAAATGTACTTTTTCTCCATTATGATTTTCCTGGTAACATTTTCTTTTCTCTAGCTTGGTGTATTATAATAATATGGTATATAACACATATAACATACTGTTTATGTAATCGGTAAACCGTACAGTATCAGTAGTTATGTTTTGGGGAGTCATAACTTATATGGGGAGTTTTGACTCTTCAGGCCTTGAGGGGGGGTGCCCTGAACCTCTGTTGTCCAAGGGTCCATTGCAGTCACATTTGTCCATCTTCTCCTTTACAGTTTGTGTTTCTATGTCTTATTAAAGACATCTTTCCCCACCCAAGGCCAAAATGGATTTTAGCGTAAACATTTAGACTTCGGCTTTGAACATTCAGGTCTTTGATTTACATGGGGTTTATTTTTGTGCATGGCATGAGCTAGATCTTCAACTTTCTTTCAGATTTTTCTACAGATAACCGACTGTCCTGACCCCCTGTGACCTGCGGCATCACGTGTCATATGTCACATTCTCAGGTACTAGTGCCTGGTTTCTGCGGCTCACAACACTGACATAATTCCCTTCTCTTTACAGTATTTTCATCATATTCAACTTCAGAAATGTCTGGGCTATTCTTGACTCTTTGCGGCTCCAAAAAAAGTTTAGAATCAGCACAATCAAGTTCAATTAAAAAACTATCAGTGGGGATGCCTGGGTGGCTCAGTTGGTTTAGCGGCTGTCTTCGGCTCAGGTCGTGATCCCAGCGTCCCGGGATCCAGTCCTACATGGGGCTCCTTGCTCGGCAGGGAGCCTGCTTCTCCCTCTGCCTCTGCCTGCCTCTCTGTCTTCCTGTGCTCGCTTGCTCTCTCTCCCTCTCTCTCTCTGATAAAAACAAAAACACTATCAGTGTTTTGATAGACACCTCATTGAATTTATTGTGCGAAATGTGTTAAAAACTCCCACTGTTAAGGTCAATTAAACAATTTCTCTGTGTAATTCTGTTCATATTTTATATCTTGTCCATATTTTATTTGCCCAATTATACATTTGAGCCTATGCCATTAGGTTCCTACATAGCTATATTTCCTCTTGCTTTTTTTCTGATTATACAATGGTCCTCTTTTATAACTCTAATAAATTTCTCTTTTGCCTCAAAGTTCACTTGATCTTGTATTGATATCACTGTCTTTAGAGCAGTGTTTACCTGGATAATTTTTCCTGTCTGCTTACCTGCTTTTTCTCCACTCTTCTGTTACATGTATGTTTCTTTTCTTCTTCGTTTTTTTTTTTTTTTTTTTTTTTTAAATGTTGGGCTTGAACTCTTGACCCTGAGATTAAGACCTGAGCTGAGATCAAGGGTCAGATGCTTAACTAACTAAGCCACTCGGGCACCCCATGTATGTTTCTTTTAAATGAAAAAACCCATAGCCCGATTTTGTTTTTTAATTCAATTTGTTAGTCTTTGCATTTTATTTTTGAGTTTAAACAATTTACACTAATTGTGGTCCCTGAGACTTTAATAATGTGATTCTGTGCTTCCTATTTACCATCTTTGTTTGTTTGTTTACTTATTTGACAGACAGATCACAAGTAGGCAGAGAAGCAGGCAGAGAGAGAGGAGGAAGCAGGCTTCCTGCTGAGCAGGGAGCCTGATATGGGGCTCGATCCCATGACCCTGGGATCATGACCTGAGCCAAAGGCAGAGGCTTAACCCACTGAGCCACCCAGGTGCCCCTACACTTAAATTTTAAAACTGCATACTTGCCTTAGAGTCTAGTGTGAATATTTTGAATAACATGGAGATCTTAGCAGCCATAACTCTGATTCCTTCCACCATCCTTCAAGTTATACTGTTATGGACTTCAGTTTCACTTCTCTTTCTTTATTCAAAACTTGATTGAGATCTAGTTGACAAGAATAATAGCGACATATTTAAAGTGTAAAATTTGATATATTTTAAAACACTTACACACTCCCCAAACTCAAGAGAATAAACACTCATTTTGTTTTCAACCCCTCTCCCAGCCGTAGCTATCATCGCTGTAAAGTTTTTCCGGCGAGATAAACATAACACCAGGCAAAGTGGGTGCAAGGCAGGATTTATTAAAGGCATCTCCAGTGAAGTTTCAGGGCTCAGGAGAAGGGGAGCCAGGAAAGTTACGCCGGGAGGAGGTGGGCACCCTCTGGTGAGGTTCCGCGACTCTGGAAAGCAGAATGGCGGAAGTCGCGCCCAAGGCAGGGAGAAGGGGGCTTTTAAGGGGCCTCAAGGGGAGTTCAGGGGTCTTTTGGCAAGTTTCCCTTATTTGGATATTTCGCCTGCTCGTCGGGGTCCCATTGGTCCACTGGAGCCTGGGGCGGGGGTCTCAGATTCCCACTTGTCAGGGTCCCATTGGTCCACGGGAGCCCAGAGCGGTGGTGGGGGTGGGGGTGTTTCAGATTCCTGCTTGGGTCTTTGTTCTCCTGTCTAAGCTCAGGTTTTGTGGTGGGAACTTTCGCCATCTTAAGTAGCCCTTTCTTTCTGCCAGTCCAACAATTGAGATCTTATAATTCATTTGCCCCGATATTTATTTTTATTATTATTTTTTATTTGCCCACCATTGTTTCTTTTGCTTTATTCTTTCCATCCAGGTTCATTTCTTCTTCTTCTTCTTCTTCCCCTTCTTCTTCTTCTTCTTCTTCTTCTTCTTCTTCTTCTTCTTCTTCTTCTTCTTCTTTTCCCCTAAAGTAAGCTCTATACCTAATGTAGGGCTCAAACTCATGACCCTGAGATTAAGAGTCTCATACTCTACCAACTGAGCCAGCCAGGCACCCCTCCCTTCTTCTTGAATAAAAATCTTTAGTTTCTCAGCAAGACTCCAATAGTGGCAAATTCTGTTTCTGTCTTAAGATTTCTTCATTTGGGGCGCCTGGGGGCTCAGTGGGTTAAGCCGCTGCCTTCGGCTCAGGTCATGATCTCGGAGTCCTGGGATCGAGCCCCGCATCGGGCTCTCTGCTCAGCAGGGAGCCTGCTTCCTCCTCTCTCTCTGCCTGCCTCTCTGCCTGCTTGTGATCTCTCTGTCAAATAAATAAATAAAATCTTTAAAAAAAAAAAAAGATTTCTTCATTTGACGCTTGCATTTAAACGAAATTTTAATCTGGATACAGAATTTGAGGTTGAGGGTTTTTAGCCTCTTGAAAATACTGGTCCAAAGCCACATAACCTTTACTGTCGTAGAGTCCCTGGGCTCAGGCTGCTCCCATGCCTTTGCAGACAGCTGTTTTTCCATTTTCCTTAAAGATGTTCCCTGTCTTTTATGGCATGTAGGCTCATGGGTATTTGTTATTGCTGATGAATGATAAGATGTGTGGGGTTCCAAACAAATATTTTTTGTGGGTCCTTATCTGTATAAATCACTTGCATCAACAAAATCAGCATGTCAGCATCATTTTGGCAGCTCGATCACATGTGATGCCAAGAAAGATGTTCTGCTTTGACAAATGTCTGTCCCGACAAATGGGACGGATCCAACTCATGAGGCTGCCACCCCGGGTCTAGGATCTGGCCCTAGGAGTGCCAGGACAGTCCACAGGGACATGATCCGATGTCTGTGGGAGCATCCTACACCAGATGGAGAGTCAGAGAGTGCCTTGTAGAGTAGAGAGAAGACCATGGTTCACGAGCCTTGCTCCAGGCTCTGGGCAACTTGCCTGAACATTACCAGCTCTGCTCAGCCCTTGCCTTTGGAGGGGAATGCAAAAAACTGTGGGGAAGGCACTCCAAAGCTTGTGGCTCCCTGAGGTACAGGACCCATGGCAGGGTGCTTGCTTGCCTGGGTCTAAGGGTGGTACTATAGATGTATGCACTTGGTTCTGGAGCATGGTCTCTGAATATTTTCTCTCCCTGATCTTCTAAGTTCTTTCTTTCTAGAACTCCTATTAGGTATATATATATGAAACTTTCTCATTTTATTTTTCATGGATTCTATCAAATATCTCTTCCATTTCCTCAGATCCTGTTTCCAGTCCACTCGTTTCCTTTTCAGTTTTCTTCTGCTTTTCTAAGCATCTATTGAATTTTAAATTTTAATGATTACATTTTTCATTTTTAGAAGTTGTATTTATTTTCCAAATCTGCTTATTTTTCTTTTATACAATTCTATTGCCTTCTTAAGTATCTTTAATCATATAACAAAACTTATTGCAGATTGTGGCTCGATGGCGGTGAGTTCTGTGCGATGCAGTTTGGCCCTTTGTCATGTCTGCTGGTTCTTGCTCATGGTGGCTGGTTTTCTTTTGTGAGATAAATTTTGGTGGCTGACAGATCAGGTGGGCTTGGTGTTTGTCTTTCTTAGGTTGTCCTTTCTCGTCCCTTGTCCCCTCGGCCCTTTCTTCAGAGGCTTCTCTGTCCCTGCAAACAGACTTGTGTAGATATTGGCATGGGCAGAGCCTCAGCTTGGGGTGAGGCTGGTGCCACCCCCATTCCTGGCATTTCCTGGTAACTGGTTTTCCCCAAGCCAGTCTTCATTCCCCGGGGGAATATAGGGAACTGGCTTTACTGAATGGTGACTGGTAGAATCCCAGCTCCCACAGAGCATTTAGATCATGGCAATCTCCCTGGGCCACACGCTGGTACCTGTTTCTGCTCTCACCTCTGTTGCCTCTGCCTATGACTCTTGCTGCTTCCTCCACACCTGCTGACCTGGCGTCTGCCACGCACCCAAAGGCAGTGGCCTTCTGTTGCTGGGACCTGCCTCCAGGATGCTAGGTACTGGGTGGTTCCCCTGGGAAGCTCCGCCCACTTCCTCGCACAGCCTCTCCCCCGGCCATCTTCACTTTCACACTCTTCGTTTCTGCATTCAGGGCTAGAGAGGCCTTTCATCCTCATGGTGGCCAAGGGGAGTTTCTTGAAGCAGTGTTGGGAAACCATCACAGACTTCAGGATGTAGCATCCCCTGTCACCCTTCCACCATGACTCCACCCTGACACACACCTTGTGGAGAGAATGAGGCCAGGCTCCAAACCAGAGCCTTACCTTATTCTTTCTATTTCTGTATTACTCCCCTGCCTTCAGATTACTCTGTATTACTACGAGTGGCTTCTGAAGCTCCTTCCCAAACCTCACAGCCCCAGATATACAAGCGTTCTTGTTGGAAGTGGCAGGGAAGAGGTGGGTGCACCTGAGGTAAAGACTCGGATAAGACTGAATCAGCCATCAGAGTTCAAGGGACAAGCAAGTGCAGATACCCAGGTGCGGAAAAGAAGGCGGCCAGTGGGAGAGCAGCATGAGATGACAGAGGGGTGGGCAAAGATGGGATCAGGATGGGCTTTGAAGGCCAAGATAAAGGGTTTGAAATTTATCCTAAGAACCGTAGGGCTTCCAGGCTTCTGAGAGTCATTATGCAGTAAATATACTTATTTATGTTCATATACAATAAATGGACATTCATAAAAAGTAATATTTTATTTAATCAATTAATATTTATACTTAAGTTCACACTTAACAAGTAATTTGATTTAAATTATTAATGTCTACTTATTAATAATTACTGATATTAATATTTATTATTTTATTAATAATTAGTTATTTAAATGGATGCATAATAATTAAGAATAAATGTCTATGTACAATAGTAATCATGGGTAAATAAATACCCATTATGTGCCAAACGCTATTCCAGGCTAGAAATGTAAAGTTGGAAAGACAAAATGCCTTGCTTGTGAGAAATGAGATGTGTGAGACTGCCTAGTGAGAAGAAAGACATGCGCACAAATGATCATGAAATAATATAACAATTGCTAAAATAAAGGCAGAACAATGAAATCCCTAGGGGAAAGATATTTTAAGCTGTGCAAAGAACTTAGGGACAACATTAGGCAGGGATTCACTGATGATTTGAGATTGAAGTTTGAATTCCCCAGGGAGACAAGGAGGTGTTGGGCACAGTGTGAAGGCCTGAGAGCAGAGTCAGTGTGTTGGGAGCCCAACCACCTCAGTGAGCCCAGAGCTCAGACTCGGGCATGGGGTGGGGTGAGAGACTGAGATGGAACAGGAGACTGAGGGACATGAAGCTGAGTTGGTGACCTGGGACCAGGTCATGAAGAGCCTTAACTGTCCTGCTGAGGAGCCAGGGCTTGACATCGTGAGACTGGAGAGGCACAGGAGGTTAGGGAAGGAGAGATGGAATTATATCAGTCATTAGAAAGGCTATGGGCCATGATGGTGTGGTCCTCATATTTCATCTACTAGCTGAAACGGTAGAAATTTAGGATGGAATTCAACCTGGAAGAAGATCAGTGGAATTGCAGCCAAGAGACCAAGGATGAAGTTGAGATTCTCCAGATCCTTGTATCTCCATTTCCAAATGAAAAGGTGAGTAGTCCTGTGTTTAGAGCAGCGCCATGTTCCCCAGCCGGGTGTCTCTCTCACTCCCCGGGCAGCCTCCTGGAAACTCTGGGGGTCCACTGAGCCAAGCTGCTAGACCAGGCAGTTGCTAAGTAAGGTTCCTTCTAGCTCTCTGTTAGGGTTTTAAAGTGGAGCAAGGAGGCTTTGCTCTGTCTTACAATCCTATGCCTTCATTCTGCACAAATATGGCCACCAAGAGGGCAGTCTTCTTATTTTGCTTCAATAGGAAAATTCGGCTCTGAATTGCATCGCACAGCAGAAAGATCATGGCTTTCCGAGTCAGAAATTCAGTGTTCAAATCCCAGCTCTGCCACTTACTGGCTAAAAACTTTTTCAGAACATGCTTTCTACAACTTTCTATCATTTACTGATTTCAGTGCTGGTTATTTGGTCTCCTTGAATCTTCATTTCTGCATCTGTAAGTTGAAGCTAATAACACCGCTCATAGGACAGATGTGAGAATCCGATGAAATAATGGCATTAAAGTGCTCAGGAAGAGAGGAATTGTTTTCAAATGTTACATATTATCATCAGTAGATCCCCAAGCAAATAATCTGGTTTTGAGTTTATTCATCACTTCTGACAGAAATGTCCAGTGTACAAG
Organism: Lontra canadensis; assembly: GCF_010015895.1. Lineage (NCBI taxonomy): Eukaryota > Metazoa > Chordata > Mammalia > Carnivora > Mustelidae > Lontra > Lontra canadensis. The sequence goes on along the minus strand of NW_022631097.1, from coordinate 4,485,466 downwards.
GTCTAGCTGTCAAGTATTGGGATTTTTAAAAAAACAAACAAGCCTTGAATATCTATTAACTTCAAAGATGTCCCTTGGTTGGGCAATTTGTTATTCTGATAACGTCACTGGTACTTAAGACTTCTTTGAAATGTGTCTTTTGAAGCGGTCTCCAAAGTTGGTGTACCCTTGGTGATGGTAACTCTTTATTCATTGGATTGAATTTTGGTAAAAATCCCATAATTATATGCAGAGAGCTAGAGATTGTGAATATAGGAGCAGGGCAAGCTAGATAAAATGTGTTTAAAAATGAGGAATACCTTGTATGCCATAAGCACGTTTTCTTGTGCGGCAGATTCCACTGTACTTCTTAACGTATGAATTTTCTAAAACTGAGCCTCCTGCTCTCCACTCACAAAATCAAGCATTTGTTTAAAGAAGCATAGGAAATCGGCCACTGAATTTGTTAGCTTCAGAAATGGCATGCTGCACCTTTAGGCCAATGAGAGAAAGGTCCTGGAGATGCCCTTCCTGGGACCCCAAATCCCAAAGTGAGAGAGGGATGCAGAACCTGTGTTTAGAATGAAAACAGAGCGGTCCCCCTGGAGTGATTTATCAGATTATGTAGGTGCGGTTGGCTTTTAGGGACGGGAGAAGTTTCGTTTGCCGGGACTTTGCTTTGGGTCTTGGGGAACAAGTTTCTACTGGATTCATGAAAATGACACTTGAGAAGTGTAGAAGACAGAGGCTTTTTCTCTGACTCTGTCTCTGAGTCACTGAAGACCTCAGGCTCTTCCTGGGCATCACACTCTTTACAGCAAAGTAATCCTACTTCCTGGACTGCTGAAGGGACAGACTCACTCAAAGGACTCTGGAGCTCTCAGCCAGGTGAAATCCTACTACAGCCTACTTTGCATGTCTCGTAACTAATGACAGTTGTGAATTTTAATGCAAAGCCTCCCCTCAGATAAAATCATTTTGACCATTCTTCTAGAATAGAACCAATGGCTTTTCTTCTTTTATTCTCCCTGAACTAATATCTAGTCATCACGTCAAAGCCACCTAGAGCCAGGCCTTTCCCTTAATGTGGAATGTCCACTGTGGTGAGAGGCCAAGTCCACAGAGCAAAGAAGAATGGAGAGTGGAGGATGGAGACCTCAATCTGAGAGCTACTATGGGAGGAAAGAGAAGGAGTGGGAGCACAAAGTGGATGGCGTCTGAAGAGAAAGATGAGAAGTCACAGTGGTTTCTGTTGGACAGATGAAGGACTTCTAGATTACGTGATTTGGGCTTTTAAGAAAGCCTCGAGCTCCATGATGGGCCACCTGGGTGGCTCAGGCAATTAAGCGTCCAACTCTTGATTTTGGCTCAGGTCATGATCTTGGGGTTGTGGGATCCAGCTCCACCTTGGGTGAGGGGGAGCTAGAGATTCTCTCTCTCCCTCTCCTTTTGCCCCTCCTCCTCCCCTTGGTCCGTCTTGTAGAATAATAAATAAATAAGTACATAAATAAATAAAAAGAAAGAAAGACAAGCCTTGAGCCCCATGAGAGTCTGCTGCTCTGCCTGACAGAGAACACTTCACTCATGTTGACATGTCACCAGTTTGGTCACTGGTAACTATTTAGCTGGTGGGGCGGGGTTGAGTGATTAGTTAGTCCTTATATTAGTCAGGGTTTTCCAGAGAAACAGAACCAACAGGGTGTGTGTGTGTGTGTGTGTGTGTGTGTCTAAAGAGATTTATTTTAAGGAATTAGTTCCGAAGATTTGGGGGGCTAACAAGTCTAAAATCCACAAATCAGACCAGCAGGCTGGAGACCCAGCGGAGAGTTGATGTTGCAACTTGAATCTGAAGGCAGAAAGGAGGCAAAAGTCCCTCTTCCTCCAGGAGTCTCACTCTAGTCTCTCAATGCCTTCAACTGATTGGACAAAGCCTACCACATTATGGAGAATTCTCTGATCTACTCAAAGTCTACTGATTTCAATGTCATTAAAAAAATGCCTTCTTGGCAACATCTAGATTATCTGAAGAGGCATCAGTTGGAACCTGGCCTTTGGTAAATTCCTCATCACACTGAAATTCAAGAAAGGACATCTGCAGAGGTACCTTGTCCTCAGGTTTGATGGCCAGCCTTGGGGATTCCCTGGGCAGATATATTAACTGCGGAGATTCCTCCAGGGAAGACATTCTATAGTCAGACAGGACTTGAACGCAGCCCTGGGCTGCCTCTCCTCATTTCATTTTGTGTACTGCTCTGTGCATCCAGCCAGGGGCTGTCAGACAACGGGAGAGGCAGCCTCCACATTTGCTGGAAAGCTAGAAACCAAGATTTTAGGTCTTGGTGGTGAGGAACATGAGGGAAAGAAGAAAGCAATGACTGAAAGAGGAGAAATTTTCTTTTTACAAGTGCTAAACCTGATTTGCCCCTCCCCCCACCCACATTAGCACTATACTGCCTTAATCTAGCCTTTGGAAAACACTGTACATCCTGCTGACTCCTGAGATCCAGGCTAAGCTCTAGCGACATTAACATGAACACCTCATTCTATGGAAAGATGCCAACTCTTCATCATATGATGGCAACGGCCACTGCCTGTTTGATCTGGGCCCCCAAAGAACACATGGGTGAACTCCCTCAATGCTGAGAACAGGATTCGGGGAGGATCTGGGGTTCTCTGCGTGGCTCCTCTCTCAAATGTGTGCTTGGGCTCCATCTCGAGCTGGCCACTTTGTTGACCTCTCAGTAGACTTACTTGTGGTCGAAGTATCCAAAGAGATGTGGCCTGCAGGTTTGTGTCCCAGCAGGTGTGCCCAGTGCCGGGGAACAGATGGGCCACAGGCACAGACACCATGGCACCTCGTGGAAGTGACATAAGGTAAAGAAGCAGGAAACGGGACAGGCACAGGCCTCCAAGAGTGGCGGCCACCCAAACCCAGAGGCCAACCTCCTTCCTGGGGGAGGCTGCTCAGCCACGCAAGGAACAAACGGCGAAGCAGCAGCGTCTCTAAGACAAGGGCAAGGAGCTGAGAAAAAAGGGATCGGGCAAGATGTTTGTTGCCAGGTGAAGGTGGCTGGCTAAGACTGAGAAATGGCGGGCGTCGGGGTGACAAACACATTTCACCCTAGAAGTTCACTGGGATGTGATGACAGGGGTGCCTGGAGCTCAGGGTCAAGCAGGAACAGGAGTCTGAGCCACAGGTTGGAAACAGAAAGGCCATGCGTGGTCGGTGGGTGATGCTGTCCTCAGGCTCTAGGAGGGCGTGGCTGCACAAGTGGGTATAGATTCATCATCGTTGACTTATATCTTCTCGGGGACTTGGCCAGAGTGTTGATTTGATGTTAGCAGGGGGCTCAGCCAAGTCCTGAACCCAGATACCATGTTCAGCGCTATTCTCCTCAAAATCAGGAGGAGCAAGGTGACCTCGATGACAGGAGAAAGATCTCAGGCTCAGTATTTCTTAACCAGGGACTCACTGTCCACCCCACCCTCCCACGCCCCCATCACTGTGGCCACGTCCTCTCAATGACTGGGGTTATTTTGAGTCTGGAAAGAGGTCTGCCTTGCCTAGTTTGATGACTTCCAAGCTTCTGAAAGACCAGAGATTTTCAAGGTTTTATGCCATGTCACTCATTTGTTGGAAGGGAAGTAAATTCCCTACAGAGTCAAGTTCAAGAGGGCCCAGGGCAGAGAACACCAGGCACCTGTCAAGCTGGCTCTCAGGTCTCAGTAGCTTCCCCCTTGCTCCCTACCCTCCCACCACACCGCACTTCTCTGTGCTCCCAGAGCAAGCTGGCTTTCTCCATGTGCCAGGTCCTTCCACCCATCCCTGGAGGGGGAACGCGGACTCCTTCCTGGCTTACCTGGAACCTCCCCCAGCTGTCCTGCGGCTCTGACCTTTCTCGGGATGTCACTGCTCCCCCCGCCTCCGAAGAATTCGCACTTATGTCTTTCCAGCAAAGTCCTATTTTATAAATATTTGCAAGGGTTCTCTCCCTCGTATTTTCTTGTTTGCTTTAACCCTGGCATTGCATTTGCAACGGAGTATATACTCTATGCTAGTACTGTATACACGTGTATTGTGAATGAATGGATAGTTGGATGGATGGCTGGATGAGTGGGAAAAAGAAGGAAGGGAGGGAGGGAGGATGGGCATAGGAAAATGCTCTTCTCAGAATGAGGCTTCCAAGAGGGACTAAATTTGTGTTTAGAGCTTCAAGGGAAATAATTCGTATCTGATGACACCGAGCCAGTCATACGTGCCCAGCTGAGGGGAGCCTGCCTCCCTAACCTGCGGTTAAAGGACTGCCAGTGGACTGTTGAGTAGATCTTCTGTTGACTGTAACAGTCAACCCAGGTAAGGAAACTCCCTCTGCAGAGTTCTGCTGGCTCAGTTCAACAAACAAAACGGACAGAACACAGCTATTTCTATCTTCAGTAGGACTAGTTAATGCCATTAGAAATTAAGATAAAAAGACAAAATCCTGTCTTTATGGACTAATAACTGAAACCTGCTTCCCAAGACCACCCACGGTTGCAGAGAAAATGGTTTTTAAAATTCAAGTCTTCTGGAGAGGCTAATTTGAAAGCAGCCATAAATCACACTAATTCCAATGCCACTGCTGGTTTTTGGACAGACGGGACTCTGATCTGCTTGATCTCTACAGGAGAAACCCTGTGACCTTCCTCTGGCAGAAATGTGACCTCACCGCCATTACTGCGCGCTGCTGACTTGATTCTAATTACGTGACTAGAATCACATACCGGGTCATACTGAAATTTCTTAGACATTATAGAAGGTTTTGGAAATTCTCAGGCTGTTGGCTTAGTTTCGAGATGACTGAATGATAAATTTAAGCTGCAGGTACATAGCTCGTTGGGTGTCAAATACTTTTTAAGAAAATCAGACAGTACCTCCTCAGGTTAAAAGGAGACAAATAGACAAATAGAGAATGACAAGTAACCAACTGCAAAGAGACTTTCAGAATAGTGGTAATAATGAAAATAAGTTGTTTATGTGATTATAGGGTACTTTAGCTCTCCTGTTAGAACCTTGCAAGCTCTGAGTTACTTTTTCAGAGAGAGGATGGTACCCACAAGCCCAGCCAGACTGCACACACATGGGACAATTATACTTGAGCCAAGGAGCTGGGGTGTGAGTGGTGTGGAAGGAGGAAAGAATCTAATGTTCTCCCTTCAGGGAATTCATAGTGTCATTTAACACAGCAGACTGACTGAGAGAATACGGTGCACTTTAAAATAGCTCAGTTTTTTTCCAGGAATTTTAAAGTCCTCTCTCAAAATCTAATAATAGCTTTAAAAGCTTTACTGGAGGGAAGGAAGGTCAAAAGGTGGGAAGGAAAGAAGAAACTCTTCCAGGGACCCGTGTTGCTCTGTGGGAGTCAGTCCACTCCTCTGAGAACACCCTACTGACCTCTGGAAAGAATGAACATCAAACCTCCCCACCTTTCGTTCTTTCCCTCTTTACGTCATAAAATGAAGGAGGAAAAAGAAGAGACGATAATAAAATCTTGATGCCAACGCTTCTCAAAGAACTCAGAGCATTCTTCAGTAGCTTGACAGGCCTGAGAAATAGAACCAGCTCACAGCAAAGGATTTCAAATTCCCCTCGTGACGTTTGAAGGGCCGGAAGGGTTCAACCGGAAGGACCAGAACTTAACAAGGTCCCCACCTGGAGAGCCAGGGAGGAAGACAAGTCAGTATTCCCATCACCAATCATTTCTGTACTGGACATGTCAATACGAATACCAGATAACAATTTTATTCACATATAAAAAAGGGTATTACAAAACTATTTGTATAAGAAAAAGAAAATTTACAAATTTATAAATTCCAGTATGCAAAATAGTAACGATGAACTCTGAATCGATTCGAGCTGGCGACCTGCAAGCAAGGAGGGACTCTTGTCCTTTTCTTCTAATTTTTTTTTTTTTTTAAACTAGCCCGGACAATAGAGCTTAACTAGGTAATAGCAATATTAACATGTTATCTAAAGTAGAAAAATCTATATTTGAAAAATATATTCCATATACACAAAATGAGAAAACCCATGCCTTTCCATGGTCATTCCCCAAATCCTTGTCTCATTCTTGTTGGTGGGTTTCTGCAACTTCCGAAGTCACACCGATTCTCACTCCTAGGCCCGACGATGATTTCCTGGTCCCGGAAAGTTCGTGTAAGCGTTGTACTCAACCATGGGAAATGCAGATTGGGCTTTCCCTCTCAAGGGTTTATACAGAGTACAGAATCTAACATTATTGTATGTTTCTGCAGCAGGCAGTGGTACAACGTCTTCATCTTGATAAAACAGCCCGGGATTTTTCCAGTGCTCTATCAGATGAAATCAACTTTCAACCCTAAGCATTTCCTTACTGATCCAAAGTGATGTTTTAGGGTTTGGGGCCAGTCTCATGCCCATCCATCTAGCTTTCTCCGGCAATTATTTGTCTTTGAAGTCGAAGAGAGTTTCTACATGTGGAAAATATATTTAGGCCACCAGAAGGAGCACAACCCTGGCTGACTTTGATCATCCCTCTGTCAAAACAAAACGATCAGATTGCAAACAATGGCATATACATATGTGAATTACAGTGAAGCCACTCAAGGCAACTCTAGTGTGCGTTTTCATAGACATCTTGTGGTCAAATCCCAAATATTTTCCTAAAGGCGGCTCTCATAAGAGCTGGCAAGTTATCCAAGTTGAAAAACCATTGGTTAATGCTAAGAAAGGAAAAGAAAAGAGGGCATGAGATGGACACAAAAGATTGTGGGTCACCCTGAGACTACTCTAATTGCTTATTTTGGTTCAGGGAACTGAGGTCCTGAGGAGAACTGAGCCCAGCAAGCTAATCCACACATGTCAGAGCCTAAGACTGCCTATAGGGGAGAGAAACCGGTCCCGCCATGAGGAAGGGACTCATTAGATTTGCCTCATGTCTTACAGAGAGAGAAAAGCATAGTCTAATAAGTGAGAAGAGAAAAATGGCCCAAGAAAGACAGAATTTTTCCAAGTTCAGTTTAATGTTAAGTAAAAGGCACTGATCTGGGTGGCAGTGAGTGGAGGGATTGTGAAACCAAGTTTTTTAGTGACACCAACAAGGTCATGTTTGATTTCTTTTTTAAGTGCAAATGTGACAGAGCTAATAGTAATCGGTTGAAAGACAAAGGCCAGAGCTGATCATGGAGGTTCAAGGAGGAAAAAGGTAAATCCTACTCTGGTTATTCCTCTCCAGGACACCAAGATTAAGAACAAATGAGCCATCCCCGTGTTCGTGACTGAACTGGGTTTGTGTCTGTCTTAGCTGTAGAGAAAGTTCTAGTGCGTAAACACTAGGGATGGGACACCTGACACCACGCTTAAATCCAGCATCACTGGCTAGGGTAGGAGAGACCTGTGCTAAGGAAGTGGGCACCATGGGAGTGCCACTTGGTCAGACCCCGTGAAGGCAGTGAGGAGCTGTTCACCTATAGGCCACTTACCAATTGGGCGTTTTCTTCTCCTTCTAGTATGTAGTGTCTCCTAGGGATGACTCATGTGTTGCATTTCAGTAGGAGGGGAACCAGACAGGTGGTACTTTCTAAAGCCTTTAGTATAAGATACAGTGCATGAAAGCAAAAACAAAAACAAACTCACAGGTAGAGAGAACAGGGGGGTGGTCTTCAGAGGCAGGAGGTGAGGGGGAGGTGGATGAAAAGAAAGCATTATCTTTATAAATCATCACTCTTCTCTAAGAGAGGAATTCTGGATCTTCTAAGCTCAGTCACAGGGACAGAAGTAGCAAATGCTCCCATGTCAACTGATTTTCACAGAAATATGTTAAGCATTGTATACAAGTCTCTAGGATATGTGTGCTAAGTGGTTTTTAATGCAGTGTGGTGGGGTGGGGGGCTCTTTCACCATCACTCCCCCAGCTCAGGCCCCTCTCCCTACTAGCTTCAGCAGGGGTTCACGAGTCAGTGACTAAGGTTACAAGTGTTGATTCTGGAAAAGACTTGCTATCCTCTTACTCCTAGTTCCTAGATATTAACTTCATCTAACAAAGCCCTGACTGAGGCAGTCAGCATGAAGTCAATTCTAATTGCCTGAGCTAATCAGATGATGAAAAAGTGAGCCTCACCAAACACAAACACTCATTTTTGAACCACTCTACAGAAAAACTAAAGTAACTGCTTGGACACTGACTTTTAGTAAGCTAATCGGCTATACGAAATTATTTCTGGAAAGAAAGTGTAAATGAAAACTTATACTCTGGATCTTCAGTTTGGTAAAACCACATTCGCCATGAAAATAAGCATGAGTGCATTTCTGTTTCTTGTTATATGCTCATAATCTCGTAGGCTGCAAACTTGAGCCATCAGCCTTTGAAGTTACGCTTTGTGGCATAGAAGCTTCTTGTTTAGGAAAAATGCAGAGTATCGTGAGTGTCTGGAGTCTTTTCTTGTTATTCCTTGAGGTTTCAGCTTACAGCTGGTCTGGCTCAGAAGCAACTGGTTGAAAGGCTTAAAATGCCATCAGTTTGGTTCAGATTTATTTTTTTCCCCCAGAAGCCATGCAGGGTCCAGACTGGGCTCAGTCCGTAAGCCTAAGCAGAGGGGTGAGTGCACACTGGGTTCCATCCATATTCTTCTACTGTAGAAAGAAGCAAGTCCTTTAAGCTTCCTAAAACAGCAACAGAAAGGAAAGCTTGAAAAACAAGACCTTACACACGAAAGCTGCTGGGCTATCATTGTTAAAAATTATTGTAAATAACTTTTACTAGTAGCACACATGACTTGAATAACATATGGACCAGCAGCTCCTTAATGACATTTGAATATCCAGGTATGTACGTACTCCGAAAATAAAATAAAGATTTTATAACTACTCACTATCACTCAGTATTTGCAAATGACACTGCAGAGACAATAATGTGTGACCCACAGGAAAAAAAATGTATTAACGAATGATTCTTTTGCTCATTTTTGACCCCATTCAAACACTTAAAGCTTGTTTCTATGTTGTACTCTTTTGAAGCATTTGTAGGTAAAGCTGTTAGGATCCTTTTGGTCTCTTCTTTGAAAGGACAAAGATGATTAGTGAATAGTGACACTCTCATTCTTTGTATTTAAAACTTTTGCTAGCCCACTGGAGAAAGTTTAGAGATGGTTTAGAAATGATTTCCCTTCTAATGATTTTCCTGGAAGGCTCACACTCTCCCTAGGGCAAATATCCTTGGCCAAGTGGTGTCCTTCAATCTGTCCCTTATCACAGAAGGGCAGCGACCTGACTTCTGAAAACATCAGCCAAAGGCACATTACTGTGAGTGACTAAAACCTTCATTTTAAGCAGTAATCTTTCATTCACTTATTTACCACTAATCTGACATCAGTGACATATCTGGTAAGTTTACAGGAAAAGATTTTTTTCCCTAGGTAGAAGAAGAGAGTCTAGAAATAGAAGCTTCTGAAAGAACTCTCAATAATCTAAAATAGTTTCATCAAATATGTTGATCAGTTGGTATGACCATAATTACCACATTAACACTACTGTGGGAGAAAAATGGTACTCATTTTGCCAACATGGAAAGAAACAAAGATTTTAAAAGACTGAGCAACTAGACCCCAGGTCATCTCATATCTTTCCTACCATTCTTTCTGTTATTTCATGTATGTAGAATTTGTAGAAATTACATTTCCAATGATGGTTAAAAACATCACCAAAAAAACCCTTTTCTGTAAGTAAACAGACTGGTCTCATTCTCCCAAGTACCTTAGTGAATGATGTCCCAAATATCTTAGTTCTCTTGCTTTCTGGGGAGGTGTGTATAGGGGAAATTTGATTAGAACTGAGTCATTCAGACTAAACAAGGTTCTCACACCTCTTTTATCCTGCACCATAACTATCATCATCAGATTCTGGGTGGTCTTAAACAGCCCACAAGAAAACTACAGTGTAAAAATACGGTTTCTGGAAACAAACGCCTCGTGCATTAGCAATGTGACCCTGTAAGACAAAAGTGCCATTGTGCATTTTGCAATATAGATGTGTATCAGATCATCACACTGCACACCTTAGCTCACACAATGGCAAATGTCGATTGTTATCTCAATAAAGCTGGATAGAAGGTGGGAATTAAGGTTAAAAAACTGAAAATATGAGTGAATGCCTAGGTAGGATTTTCAAGTTCCTTTGAAAATAAATAGAAATAAATCACTAAAGGTGGGGGGGGCACTATAATGGCTCAAGCTGCCCTTATGCATTTCTCAAACAGAAGTGTTGTGCTTTCCTGAATTATGAATGAACACACAGCCCAAGCTAAGTGAACACAAACTCAAGGAGCCAAAAGTCCTTTGGTTCATAATACCAAGCTGCTGAAAGCAAATTATTTGTGAGAAGTAAGTATGTTTCCTACATTGGAGAAGCAACCTGTTAAGAGGAAGTCTGAATTGCCTTTTGGAATCCAACTTTTTTTTTTTTTAAATAGAACTGTTGAGCTACCTACTTGGCCAACCCTTGAAACAAAGAAGAGAATCAATCTCCCAAAGATGTACAATTGTATCTCTCCTACTTGCTTTCAAAGATTAAGGTTCCCTCACTAAATATCACACACTCAGTAAAGGCAACCAAAGACACAGTGCTTTTCAGAACCTGGATAAGATTATCTCAAAATAGGCTCATGATATTATTTGTTGTTTTTAACTATAGGGGGAAACTGAAATGATTCATTTTTTAAAATATTCCTTTCCTGAATTCAGAATGCCTCATTTATATTTACCAAATTATCTAATAATTATAAGACAACACATCTTAGAAAGTTATTAAGACTTTCACTAATACATTACATTGTATAACTTGAATATAACATTTTCTCATTCATTTTACATGTAATTATAACTTTCTTTTCATAATAACCTGAGTTGAAAGTATCTTTATGTAGATCATGATTACCTTGACAACTGTCTTTGACAAGAAGTTAATGCTGTTATATATAGCAATCTTCTACACTAAATGATTTTACATTTCATACAGCTGTAATAATAATGCTTCCTCCCATGCCCACCTCACCAACAACACAAACAGAAAAAGGTAGAGAATGAGTTGGTTCTGATATGACTTGGCATTGAGATGTTTCACTCCTTAGTCGTAGAATTTACATCACGAACCTGGGGACAAGCTACACAATTAAGATGAGGGGTAATTCTACTTGCTGACGGTACTCTGCAAAGCTGTAGGTAGTCACTGGGAACACAATTCCAGCTACTCTAACAACATTTGTGTAGGTAGGGCAAGTTTCTGATCAAAACCAATTGACTTGGTATCAAAGAAACTTCTGCATCTTGTAATGAAACAGTGTCTCAGATGAATTTTAAGAGTCTCCCAAGAATTGTGTTTTAGAGTACTTGGCAAGGCATCTGACTGGGAAGTTGGGGTCAGCTGCTGAAGGGGCAGGATTTCTGCATCCTGTTCTCTGCCTCTTTCACTGTTCTCAGGGCCTGTTACCTCCTCCTCCAGGCAGCTGCACGTGGCACTCGGCCCTCGAGGCTTGTGGGCCATGGTATGTTCTTGACAACTACACACAACTCAGCTAACTCTTATCTTTTCTTAGTCTTATCATGGAAGTTATAAAAATTACGTGATGGCTCAAAAGAACAAGGTCAGTAAAGACTCACTCTCCACTAGAGAGGTATGTATTTTAATTGTATTTTATTAAAGATTTTATTTATTTATTTGGGGGAAAGGGAGAGAGAGAGAAAACAAGCATGAGTGGGGGGACAGGCAGAAGCAGAGGGAGGAGCAAACTCCCTGCTGAGCAGGGAACCTGACTTGACTTGGGGCTGGATTCCAGGACCCTGAGATCATGATCTGAGCCGAAGGTAGACGCTTTACCGAATAAGCCACCCAGGCACCCCTGTGTTTTACATTTCAAATGCCTTAGTTGTTTGCTTTTCTTCCCTTATATCTTCTTCATTTCTTTTATTTTGAGAAAAACGAAATTATTTTTCTCCAAAGCCAACAAATGCTTTCTGCATAGCATTCCCTGTAAATTTTCTAAATTTTGCAGTTCGGAGAAAAAGTATCGCAGATTTCGATCAACCTATAACCTACGTGCTATTCTTGAAAGGCACACTTCTCCATTCATACCTCGACTTCAGACTGCATCTGACATCATAAGACCAGGATACAGGACCTCATGGGAAATCGAGGCCCCTCTCGAGAGCAGACACAGCACGGGCAGAGCGCCTCCCCAGGACCTGGGGCTCCTGAGCTGGTTTGCTCACGAGCAGTGAGAGCAAGGGTGGGTGTGCAGGTAGGACCTTGTGGCACCTGGGAGCCTCACTCTTGCTGTGACTCGGCCCTTTTATACTAAAGGCTGGTCATTTTTCCCCCAAAGAATGTATTCCAACAGTATATGTTCTTATATTAGGGAGATGCTTGTAGACATTAGGTCAAATTCAGGACCAGCCACATCCTCACAGGAAGGGGATAGCAGGGTTGGTGCCCAGGCTTCCCTGATGCTTCTCTGCCTCTAGCCTTGTAGCATGCTTGAAAGCCCCTGCTCCCTGTAGCCACCATCTCCTTGCAAACCTGAATTTAAACCCTTCTTTCTAGAAGGTACTTCTGCAGTATGTGGACCTGGATCACAACCAACAATCAATTTCTAACAACACTGGTCAGTTTTGAAAACAACAGGAACAGAGAGGGGAAAAGAGAAGCTTCAGGAGATCTAAACTGCCATTAGCTTGATGGTGAATGAAGTGCATGTAAGTCTCGGGCAGAAACCATCATTGGGTGGAAAACGAAGGTGAGGAACTGTTTACAAGATGTTCTTGTGACTCTCTCTCTCGATCAGGAACGGGGCTAGGGGGTGCTACGCTAATACTTGGATTTATAAGGAGTAAAAGAAAGCAGCTGCTCATTATAAACTTACAGAGTACCTGGTAGTTACAGGGGAAAAAAAAGACTCTTGAAATTTAATTTACAATATATTCTCCATTCATATAAGAATAAGAAGTTATGAACGATGGAAAAAACCTTCTCATCAGATCCTCCCATATTCTCTGGTGAGAGGAGTTCCATTCCCCATGAGTCAGTGCTGGGTCCTTCTTGAGTGTAGTCACTGACTTACCTGGAGGGACGTCGGCGTGGTCAGGCTGACAATGTCACCACTCTCCTGACACAACTGGCTTCTGGCGGTCAGTGTATCCTGAGTTAGCACTGGTTCCGTCAGTGAGTGGTTACGTCTAGAGGGACCCGTAGCTTCTGTACAGTTTTCAGAATGAACTGGAACAGCTCCACCAACCAAATCCTGACTACTGTTGGAATCCAAGGAGGAAGAGCTTTCGTTTTCTGGATTGAGAGAATGAGTATCTTCTCCAGTGAGTTCAGGATAAGAATCACAAAGAGAGATGTCGTCGCCACACACGGGATTTTGCATCAGAGGCCAGGCGTCTGAAAACTCGCCACAGATGGACCTTGAAAGGGACCCGAAGAATATGGGCGTGGTCTCCCCCACTGGACCTGGGTGTCTGAACACACAATCAAAAGACTCTCAAGTCATCTACGGGGAGGAAAAACACCACTACAAAGCCACACCCAGCTCTGCTTTTAAATTTTCGAGATGAAACAGCAATGGATTACATCTGAATTCTAGTGCTTCCTTTGTTATAAACTTCCTTCCATACGGTATGTTTAATTATTCTGCTTACTTTCAAACTGAATTTTGTACCTGCTTCTAACCAGTGTAGTTATACTTAACTCAATGTCTAAAACAGGCAGTTTCCTGGGTCTTAACTGAGTTTCTTCATAGCGCTTCTAAAATTCTGTGAGTAAATGACATGTTACAAATTATTTACAGGTGACAGAAGTGTCACAAATCATGAATATGAAGTAAAACCAAAATTAATGGAGTGTAAAGTGTAAAGAATGTCTCACTGGGCATCAGTAACCCCGAGAGACTCACGTGTCTCTTGTCAAGGATTTGTCCCCCTCCGATGTCCAGAATGCCATCAATAATATTTTTCAAATGACGTCTCATAGTTTGACATGAAAATTGTTAAGTTGGTAGAAGGCACATTTGGACAAGGGGATGTGATGTTATATGGACTAAAAATCCCGAGTTACCTCTCCTGAAGAGTGTCCTTGGAATGCACCCTACAGCCAAGAGTCACCCGGTCCACGCTGCCAGCCTCGTCACAGCACAGAGACGGAATCAAGTGAACAGGCCCTAGGGAAGCCAGCAGAGGTGTGAAGCACAAGGCTGTCTTCTGGGAACTTTCTCGTTAATACTGGCTCAACATTGCTGGAGGAAATCCAGCTAGTCCCCTTTGGGTGACTTTTTGGGGGAAAGGAAATCTGAGGTTTAATTCTCTCTCTCTTTTGTTATATTATGAAAATAATAAAGGGCCTATACGAAGTACCTAGAGTAGTCAAAGCTGTAAAGACTGAAAGAACTGTGGGTGCCAGGGCTGGGGAAAGTGGGATGTGGGGGGCGGCATCGCAGATTGCTGGGGACAGAGTTTCAGTTGGGGAGCTGAAGGGCTCTGCAGATGGGGGTCCGTGACGGCCGCGCACCGGTGTAAATGGGCTCAGGGCCGCTGAACAGCACCCTTAAACAGCGTTAAGATGACAAATTTTATGTTATGTGTATTTTACCACAGTAAAAATAATGAGAGGTGACAGCACGGCCTGTGAGAGAGTGTGTCAAATGAGACTCCCTGAACTGCTGAGGAGACGGCAGAAAGCGGAGCAGAGTCCTGCCGAGTGGGCTAGTGGTACAGAACACGAACAGAGACGCGTTCAAACCCTTGAACACAACACACGCACATACACGTGCGTGCGCGCACACACACCACACACAGGTATTAATGTTTTCCTGCTAGTAATGGAACATAAGGAATAATTAGAGGTGTGCACACAGCACAGCTTTGCAAACCATTTTGTTCACTGAGGCAGCATCGATTTTTGGTTACAAAAATAATATAAGTGTACAGAAGAAAAAAAATTAAAGGAGAGGGATTAAGTTAAGAAATTCAAAATTAAATATGACCCAACCCTATAAACTGGAAATGAACACAAATGTCGACGTTTGGTGAGCTCTTTATATACATACATATATAATTCTGATTATACACAAACACATACTAAAGCACGCAACGATAAAGACACACATCTGGAGAGAGATGTGAAAAAATTCTCTATTTACATATCCATGTATATGTTTGTGGATCTAAAGTTTGCATGTGAAATGATTTCACTCTTATAAAAAGGAAAAACATAGTGAAATTATTGGCCTTTTCAAAAATGAATGTTAAACATCGACATGCAATTGCCAGCAGGATGGATACTCACACACCTTTGCCTAAATGTCTCTCAGCTCAGGCCCCACGTTGTGTTGCGTAAATATATGCTATTGTGAGCTTGGAGACCTCGTCTGGACACACGGCCGATCCTCAGCAAGCCCGTGTCATGCTCACGTGAGCCGTTTCAAAATTAGTTAAAAGCCAGGGGCACCTGGGTGGCTCAGTTGTTAAGCATCTGCCTTCGGCTCAGGTCACGATCCCAGGGTCCTGGGATCGAGCCTCACATCAGGATCCCTGCTCGGCGGGAGGCCTGCTCCTCCTTCTCCCACTTCCCCTGCTTGTATTCCCTCTCTTGCTGACTCTCTCCCTCTATCAAATAAATAAATAAATTCTTCAAAAAAAATTATTTAAAAGCCAAAGACACTGTCTTTCTTTTTAGAAATGGCTGTTTCTAGGGCTCAAGCAACCAAGAGCAAGATGAGCCTACAAGTTTTTTGTGTGCCTAAGATGAAGAAAGTGCTAAAAGAATAATCAGGACATGTCAAAATGACACATGAGCCAGGCTGAAGGGATCTGCCCTGGGCCAGCCTAGGAAAATGTGAGCACCAAGATAAACGATGATGGCAAAGGAACAGAAGCTGTGGAAGAGGGTCCATGAGTCCACGCTAATTCAAGCAAATAAATAAGAGGGGAAGAAGAAGTTCTTTCTTGCCATAGGAAGCCAACTGATAAATGTGGACAAAAGGATGGAATTACAAAACTAGCATTTGTCACCATCATGGTAATGACTGATTTAGGTAAGAACCACCAGAAGATGCTAAACTCTTGGGTGAAAGTTTGGAGAGTAACATGATATTTACACAGTCTCGAAGAGTCTCTTGCGAAGTATTTCTTAATTACAAAGGAAAAAACAATCATGTTACAGCAGCGAAACTTGGCAGATGCCTCCTTAACGAAGGGAACCAAACTGACCCGACTAGGAAGGGGACAGCTGCACACGCTGTGCCTCTTGATGTGGGACACTGGGAAGGACACAGCATCACCCCTGCAGGATTTCTGTTTCTAGTTATACAGAAACATCAGACAAACCCAACCTGAGGGTTACTCTACAGAATTACTGGTCTGTGCTTGTCAACAACAATAATGTCATGAAACACAAAGAAAGATGAAGGACCTATGCCAGATTAAAAAAAGTCAAGAGAGATGCCTGGGTAGCTCAGTCGGTTAAGCGTCTGCCTTTGGCTCAGGTCATGATCCCAGAGTCCTGGGATCGAGCCCCACATCGGGCTCTCTGCTCAGCAGGGAGACTGCTTCTCCCTCTCCTGCTGTTCTCCCTGCTTATGCTCATACTCTCGCTCTCTCTCAAATAAATAAAATCTTTAAAAAAAAATAAGGTAAAGAGATTTGACAACTAAATCCAATAATGTTATCTGGGATTTTCTTTTAAAGACATTTTAAATTTAACTTAATTTTTAGTTATTTATTTTTTAAAAATTTATTTATTTATTTGACAGAGAGTGGGAGGGAGGGATCACAAGCAGGGGGAGGGGCAGAGGGAGAAGCAGACTCCCCACTGAGCAGGGATACCCCGCAACCCCCGAAGTGGGAGTCAATCCCAGGTCCCTGAGATTATGACCTGAGCTGAAGGCAGACACTTAACAGACTGAGCCACCCAGGCCTCCCTCTTTTTTCTTTTTTTTAAAATATTATTTATTTATTTATTTGACAGAGAGAGAGAGATCACAAGTAGGGAGAGAGGCAGGCAGAGAGAGGGGGGAAGCAGGCTCCCCACTTAGCAGAGAGCCTGATCTGGGGCTCGATCCCAGGACCCTGAGATCACGACCTGAGCCAAAGGCAGAGGTTTAACCCACTGAGTCACCCAGGTGCCCCAGGCCTCCCTCTTTTAAGGACATTTTTGCGACAACTCAAAAAATCTGAATATGCTCTGTAGATTATACAATAGCTTTGATTTAATGCTGATTTTCCGATTTTCATAACCATGCTGTTCTGTAAGAGAATGTTCTTGTTCTTAAGAAACGAACACCATAGTATTAAGGAGTAAAGGGATATCATCTCTGCAACTGATTTTTACGTGGACATGAGGTCAGTGTGTATAAATACATATATCTTTACCATACTTAGAAAAATGATAAAGCAGATGTGGAAACGAGATAAAATGTTAATATTTGGGAAATCTGGGTGAAGAGAGTGAGAGAATTCTTTGTGCTATTGTTCCAACATTTTTGTAAGTCTTAAATGATGTCAAAGTAAAAAGTTCGCAGGGTGAAGGCGCTGCCACGGAGTAGGAAACCACGGAAGTGGCAAGCTCTACGGAGCGCGGGGAGCAGGCAGATTCTTTCCAGGCTCCGTGTGCTGCTCTGTTAAGAGGACGAGCACCAAGGCCATCTGCCCATTTAATCCTTCCTCTCAGACAGAAGTTACGGGGAGGCAGAGTTTGCCCGATGCTGCATTTTATTATATAGAGTTCAGGTCTCAGGAAACGATTCCTGTGCCCTCTGACCCTAGTGTTCCAGTTCAGTGTCTGGGAACCCAGCTCTGGGGGTGCTTGGAGGTTCACCCAGTTACCGTCCATACTGTCTAGAAGTCTAGTCCCTACGTAGGCAAAGGCAAAAATAGATTCACACGCACCACAGAAGGACCTACAGTTTGCTCCCGACCCATTCCTAAAACAGAAGACAATAACGAGCTGTAGCAAAATCAGTCCGCTAAAAACGTCTTCCTCCACATACAGAACATCAGCTCAGAAAGTGGAATCCTGTAATTTCTTGGGAGGAAAGACAGCACAGCTCCAAGAGTGTCAGTCAATCTAAGTGGGAAACACTCAGCTTAGAGTGGCTGGAAGAGAAAAAATGGCCCTGCCAGCATTGCTTCAAAGGGCTCTGAGCACGTGAACCAGGCAGGCAGGGATGGATGTCCAGGAAGGGCACTGCCAGATTCTGCTTTGCAGAGGAGGGGAGGGGTCCTCACAACAGGGGCTGAGAGGGCGGTGTAAGTGTGGGAGCCTTGTGTTGATGAAAATAAATAAGTGGCAGGAAAAGTATTATCTGTGCCCGTTTTTTGCCCTGGTGAGAAACCAAGTTCCATTTGCATGACTTCCCTAAACTTCCTTTTCTGTCAGTAGTCCCCGGGGGCAACTGAGGTTCGTGGAAACCCCTGCCATAGCGCTCCCTCTCTGCTCTTCTTTAAGGAATCCAAAAAGACATTTAGAAGACCCATCAAAGTTCAGCTTGAATCCACCAGACAAGACAGGATACATGCTCCTACTCTACAAAGGGATTTTAATCAGTCAATAGACCCAAAACAATAAAGGCAAACTTGCTTTAAAAAGTTGCCCAACAATTCTAGAATTTTAACGAGATGCTTCTTTTCTTCTCACTACTTAAGAGGCTCAAAACACCCAAACCATGAGGGCACAAAGTATCCTTTAACAAGATTAGCTTTAACTAGAAAACTAAGCAGAGCAACCGAGCTGTGGGCAAACAGGGACAATTCTTTGCAACGTATGTGTCCCTAGATTCCCCTAATGGCCCCTTGCCCCGCTACACTTACCACAGGTCTGGGCGGAGTCCTGGTGGCACTGACAACATGCTCTGGGAGCAGATTTGTTGAGCCGAGGTCTGTCAAAACATGACAGTTCAGAACCGTTGTACTGAATGTCTTGCGCTCTCAGTGACCCTACGGGGGGCGAGAATTCTGTCAGCGAAGATCACTGCCTCTGTTAAGGAGCCCATGACCACCACAAGGCAGATAGGTACCCTTCTAGCTCTTAATATTTCTGAAGAAAAAGATGACTCTCATACACATTTAAAAATACGTCTTCTTAAGCAGAGGCCCAACTAGGAATGAATCTGTTAAAAGCTCAAATTACAGGATACTTCTGTTGCCAGAACTTGGAAGGCTTTTCCTTTTTGCCTAGTGGCACTGGACCCTGAGGCCTTTTCAGGGTCCTTGTAAAGCGGTGCCTCTGGGGGACCAGGTGACTGGGAGCTGCGTCTCCGTGTGCACTTTGTCCCTTTGGATAGCTCCTGACTATTGTCTTGGTCAAGGCCTCGTGGAACCTCCAGTGACAATGATGGTAAACACTCTTCACCCACATGCTAAGGAACGGAAAGAGCTCCACACTCACAGCTGGGCTTTTTCTCCATAAACTGCCTCTTACAGTAGATGACACAGAGGATGAGCAGGGCCAGAAGGACCGTGGCCAGGGCACTGCAGATGACGGCCGCCAGGGCTGTGTCCCGCGGGCTGGAGGCCGTGGACGGGATCTTCACGAGGTTGACCTTGCTGGTACCTGGAAACCGCAAGAATGGGGTCAGCAGGCTCTCAACCACCCAAGAGACTCAGATGCTTACCCCCAACTTGGTGGCCACCTTTATTATTTGAGTAAGACTCCAGAAGACAAGAAAAGGTATTTTAAGAAGGCTCAGTGCTCCCTCCTCTTAGATTTCTTTAATACCACACCTTCACTTGCACCCCAAAATGTGTGGATTAGCCACGCTTCCTTTCCCACAACAAAGACTGTGTGTGGACACACAACCTTCACCACACTGTGTTGCCAGAATGTGCTTTTAAGGCCCATTAGACCAGAGCTGCTGGCGAGCTGGAATCCCTCAACTTTCTCTGTCTCCCAGTGCTTGACATGCCTTTGGCACATCAAAGGTATGTAATATTTGCTATTTAATTGGAATGAGATCACCTACATTTTCAAACACATTGAATTAAGGGTTGCGTTGCGGGGGGGAAGCTTTAGGGAAAAATAAGGAGTGGGATCATTCACAGCCTAATAGTAACCCCCAATTTCTGAGACAGTGAACATTTTTTTAATGTCTGGCTGTTGAATGACTGAACAACATCTATGAATCATGAAAATATGATAGCAGGAGTGATCACCTGGGAATATCGAGTCTTGGTATTTCTAGGCTCAATGATTCTGGGGCCACACTTAAATCGAAATCTGAAGCAGCCTCTATCAATGGGCAAACTGACAAGAAGATCTACAAACACAGGCACAGCTGTACAAACACTGACAAATCAATAACCGAAGAGGAATTTGTATCCTGCGCAAGGGAAATAGTGGACTACACCCCAGGGTCATGGATTTGGGAGAGGAGACTCTTATCTCTTTGGATCAAATGGTGCAGCTGTGGAAACCTGCCACCTTGCTTATGTTGGTGACAAAGGTGACGGACTTCAGAGCAAGGTAAGCTGAAACTCTTCGTCAAATGACCCAGCTCCACACAACACAGAGCTTCAGCAAGAGCTCTCGTCAGAACGAGACGCAGTACATGATGTGAGCCGAAGATCGCAAAGTTCCTAACCCTGGTTTAGCTCTCGAGTTGAGCTCATCAATTCACATAGCATTGGATATTCAGGAAAACCCTACTGAGAATCAGGATTTCGGGTTAAAGTGGAATCACGAAGAGAATCCTTTACATTCTTGTTGAAGTTCTTTGTAAGTATGTTAGCTTATTTGCCTTCATGTGAAAGGAAATGTTCCTGCTTTATAAAGCTGCTAAAATGCCCCTGATGAGGATTTTGAATCTGGTGTTTGTGATTCAGGATTTATCTTCCCTAAGCTAATCGTAAAAGTCTTAGGAATAAATGTCTTTCCACGGCAGGGTGCTAATACTGTAATCTCAAGGATATCGAGTTGCCATAATAACATTGATTTTTTTTTTAAAGTGCACTCAGTAAGCGCCTTCTGTATACATTTCCCTGGAAGTAGCATCTCAGGATGAACAAGAAAAATACAGTAGTTTTACCTCTCAACGTTTGACACCTGCATAAAAAAAAGGTGTCTTGTGAACCCATCCACCCTCTCAGGGAGGTCCCCATGGGAAGCAGGGCTCTAGAAACCCCATTCTCGATTTTTGTTTATATGTACAAGTAAATGCAACCATTACAGCAAACAATTTATTTTCTAGGAAATGGTCTCATCCTCTGTAGGTTCAATCATCACATACGACAATGTAGACATTTATGTGGACATTATGGGAGATTGGGCTGCCTATCATTTGGTTTAAGAACAACTCCAGAAACTTATTCACAAGAGTTTCTGCTAAAAACCTGTTTTCTCATAATTTTTTCTGATTTGGGTAGTAAAAAAGGGGGGATGGGGCAGAGGAGGTTGGTGCCAATTTATGAAGTAGCTTCTAGTCTATTAAGTTCTGGTTAATTGAGGTGTTGCCGAGAATTTCTCAGAAAAAGATGTATCTACCACAAACTGAAAAGTATTGTTTTGCTGACCTGTGCTCACTGCAATGATGCTGAGATTAAAGATTCTTTCCACCCACATGCCTCGACTGAATTCCCTGTCCATAGTTGACCAAGCGTATTGAATGCCCGCAAGGAATTTTACTCATACTTTATTAGGATTCTGATAGGAGTTCTGAAGAACTGGGAACAGGAATGTCCACAGTCTTTGGAAAGTTTTAACTTTTCTGGAATACAAAGGCATCTCTTACCCTAATGAAATTATTAAATTCCACTATAATCTTAGCACTACCCTCTGGCAAAGTTACTTCAGAGAGAGAATTGTTTTCTTAGCTTAAATTTTGTATTACATTAAATAAGTGCAATTTTATATTATACATTTCCTTAGGAGGTCAGCTCAGCAGAACAATTATATCCTGAGTATCTACTCTGGATAAGGCATCCTAAGAGGCATTAAGTAAGTTGAATGAGAATCTGAACAGAATAGGAAGAGAAAAGAGAGGTCGCCAACAAAGTCTGGCAAGTGTTTTTATTCACGTTCACTTTTACCCTCTTTGGAGTGACCAGTGCAAAATATCCCAATTGCAGAGATACTCTCCTTATATCTCAACCCCTAAGCAGCTTCAGAATGTAGCTGGAGAGACGCGTGTAGTAGAGAGATCTGTATTACTGGACTCTGATAAATCATGGAAAAGTCCTCAGAAGATGCAAATTAGGAACTCAGTGTGCAGGCCACAGACTTGACTGAAATGGGCTTCAGCTGACTTCTGGGTGCTTTTAGAGCCCTGGACACTGCTGATATACCTCTAGGGATTTCACTCTCTTTGCAACCCGGCAGAGCTGTGAAAATGCACTGATGGGCCTCCTTGTATAGATGAGGAAACCAAGACTTGGGGTAGTTTGCTCAAGGCTACACAGCAAAGCAAGACAGCTGGAGATCTGAAACCAGGCTTTGGGACCCTTTCCGGTGGACCACACTGGTTCGTGGGTGCATGTAGCTTATAAGTGAGTAAACCTTTCTACAGGGAAAGAGGAGCCAAATGTGGTTCGTGTCTGCATGCAGGCCATGCTCATTTCTGCAGGGGGAAACTAGCCTGGACACAGAGAGATCTGGGGACTTTCTCAACAGCAGGCTGGCTCAGTGTGCATGAAGCCAGTTCCGCACGAGGGCCCCTGGCCTGAGAGAACATTTCAGGCCACTCGGCCTCAGCGTGGCTCTCAGAGTTGCACGTTGATGGCAGGCACATGGAGCAATGCCCGAGTGTCAGTGAGGTGGGGAGGAGAGGCATGTTTATAGAGGCCACTGAGTCTGGGATGGGTCAGAAGCATCAGGCTCCCGCGTGCGCTCTATGAGGTTTCATTGGTAATTCCATAGCTCTGCTTTCTACTGATCTCCCGGCATGTTTAACCTGCCAACTTCCTAGCAGTCTGTTCAAAAAACCTGCTAAACAGAAGATTCTTCTTCCCAGAGTATTGTCCTGACCAAGGGCCCCCCCTTGGATTGGGAGGGAGGAAACTAGGTCTCCCAATTATAGCTCTCAACGATTTCTGCCCTGGCCACGGACAAGACTTTCCCCCTCTCTGAAGCTTGGTTTCCTCAATGACAAGATTAAATAGTGGGCCATCATGCAGACACCAAATCCGCCATCAGTGAGGATGGAGACTCAGTGAAAGTGTCCCTGCGGCTGGATGAGCTCCTATGGAGCTAGCTTCCAGGCACATAGGACACGTTGGCTATTAAGAAAGTCTCGTGAACTATCTGTGGCCTGGCTGATTTCTTCTTACCAAAATGACCATGACCTTCACATTAAAGAATAAGATTAAGTAGGATGCTGTATTTCATGACTCTGAAATTTTTGTTTCCAGTCTGTTTCCCTGAACTCGAGATTCGTCTACCCAACAGCTTATTGAACCTCTCCACTTGGCGGGGGGAGGCATCTTAAACTCAGAAACGAGTCCAAAAGATGACCTCGACAACCCCGACCTCCTCACTTCCTTCTGCAATCCCTCCCTCCCTCCCCCCAGACCTCTCCTGCCCAGCACAGCCTGTCGGCGGGGCTCATCCCGGGCTGCACACATCGTTCCTTCAGCGGCCCTTCTGCAAACATCGCCTACTTAGCAAGGCTTCTCCACCAGTCTTTTAAACCTGCAGTCTCTGACCTGTGCTTCTTACCCCCTTCCCTGCTGCCTTTTCCTTCCGAGTACTTACTGCCATCCGGCACTTTATGTCTTTAACTTCTTTGGTTCGTTTTCATTCTCCCCTCCAATGGAGGTTAAAAAAAAAACAAAACTTGTCCTGCATTCCCCAACACACCTGATGGGCTTGTGTTTAAGCTGGGCCCAGCCAGAGGCCATATTTTCCTGCTTCCTTTGCAGCTAGGCATGATGTTATGTCGAAGTTAGAGTCAATAGGGAATAGGAGGGGTGAACGGAAGTGATGGGTATAGTTTCTGTCCTCTCCGATCTGGGGACAGATTGCTTGCTCCAGCCATCCCTTTCACTGTGGGCTCTAAGCAGAAAATGGCTGGATGATGCTCAGATCTCATAGATGAAGATATCCAAAGGCTCGTAAAGTGCTGGGCACAAGCCCCTGGCCTCTGCATGACATCCTGCAGTGGACCTGCTCCCCCATGCAGGCCTGCAGAATGCAGACGGGAACATCTCTCTTAGTTATGTGGCCATCTTTTGGGGTCTCCTTGTAACAGTAACTTATCAATTCACCTAAGCAGTTTCACCTCCCACCAAAATCCAGCTTCCATAAGGGCAGGGATTTTTGTCAGTTTCGTCCGCTACCAGTGTTATAACACCTACAAGTGTTCTTGGCACATACTTGGTGCCCATATGTATATGATCAATGATGGGATGAATGGATGTTTGCAAAAGAGACTGGAAAACTTGAAGTACCCAGAGGTTTACTTAACAGGGACCTCTCTAATTAATAGGGTGAGATTTTGCCAATAATGTGTTTTCCGCATCTGCTTCCACCCTTGGCTACACAGTTGATGGCAGTGCAGATGGCAACAGCTGGTAGCAAATAACAGTTCCCGTGGCATGTTTTTTATGTGATGTTAAGGTGACCACAGGTGGAAGAGCAAGGGTTGCTCCAATTTATCAACACACAGATCTTGAAGATTATTGAATATAACCACAGAATGAATATGAAACAAAACCCTCACCTTCTCTAGTCAATTTTAATTAGCACTTCATGGACTCATCATGAAGGGATCTTATTTTAGTTATTATATGCCAAATGTAATCTTAGTTAACAATCCATACATCGTGAGGACTAATTTATAGGGAATGACCAAAGAGGCTAGAAAAGGGGAGGCCAACCACATCTTCCAGTGAAAGCCTCTTTGGTATCATTTTTGGAAGCTGATTACTAGCTGAATTGGATAAAGGGGATGATTAAGCATTCCTATCATTTTATCAAATCAGGTATGCTAATCTTATATTTTTACTGAGTGTCTCCCCCTAAAACTAGGTAGAAGTATGGAGAAAATGACATGAGCATCTGGAGAACTCTTAATGACAGGAATCTGTGATTATTTTTTGGAGACACTTAACCCAGATTATCACAACACCATCGCAGTTTCCATAGGCCAAACACTTACAGAGGGCCAGACCCTTAGTTACTCACTTTTGAAATGTCATAGCAATCCTTTACAGTGAGGGTTTTGTCCATGAAGAAGGCTGTACATACATATATATATATTTTATTTCAAACAAATATTGGGTGGTTGGATCTAGATTTGAGCCTCGTTTGTATGACTCTAAAATTCATGGGTATTTTTGTTTGTTTGTTGTGTGTGTGTGTGTGTGTGTGTGTTTTGTAAATTATGTTATGTTTTTCCCAACTATTTAGAGCAAAATATTTACTACAGTGTGGAGGCGCCTCGGTAGCTCAGTGGGTTAAAGCCTCTGCTTTCAGCTCAGGTCATGATCCCAGGGTCCTGGGATCAAGCCCCGCATTGGGCTCTCTGCTCAGCGGGGAGCCTGCTTCTCTCTCTCTCTCTCTCTGCCTGCCTCTCTGCCTACTGTGGTCTCTCTCTCTGTCAAATAAATAAATAAAATCTTAAAAAAAAAAAATAAAGCCTCTTCCTTCGGCTCAGGTCATGATCCCAGGGTCCTGGGATCGAGCCCCACATCGGGCTCTCTGCTCAGCAGGAAGCCTGCTTCCCTTCCTCTCTCTCTCTCTCCCTCTCTGCCTGCCTCTCTGCCTACATGTGATCTCTCTCTCTGTGTCAAATAAATAAATAAAATCTTTAAAAAAATGTACTAGTGTGAAGGATTCTTGGCTGAAATTTTGTACAGACTAATAAATTCTAGGTAATCAACTAAAATATACAATATAATGTGACCTAATTTTTAAAAAGATTTTATTTATTTATTTGAGAGGTGGAGAGATAGTGAGAGAGAGCATGAGGGGGCAGGGGAGAGGGAGAAGCAGGCTCCCCACTGAGCAGGGAGCCTGAGACAATGAGATGCAGGGATGGATCCCAGGACACTTAGATCATGACCTGAGCCTAAGGTAGTCGCTTAACACACTGAGCCACCCAGGCGCCCCTAACATGACCTAATTTAAAAACACAAATCTAACTTCACAAATTCAAACTGTCTTATCTCCAAGATTAAAGAGGCTATTGTATTTTTTTGCAGTGAAAAATAATGTATGGACTTTTTAAACGTTATTTTTAAGGTCTCTAGGATATAATTAGATGAGTATAAAATAAATATAGTGGGGAAGAACAAGCTGTAAGCGAACTATGTTTTCTAAGCTTCTGTTTTCAAGATTTCAATGATGGCTTGCGTTTTCATCAGCTAGTTTAACACATGCAAATAATATATCCGGTTTCCTGCCCTAGGACATGTCACTCTGACGGAATTGGAAGTGTGAGCACTGATGACCGCGTTCTGGCACAGGCAACTCAATTAAAAATTAGTTCTGAAATAGAAACATACACTTCAGACATTTCCCAATAAATTTCACTGAAATATTTTATCTTTGATTTTTAAATTTCTTTCAAGTAAACTCTAATTCAATCTATTGCTTTCTGTGTTCTTCTACCACCACCAAGGAAAATCCCATATCAAATACAGGTTTAACAAAATAAAACCTGATGAATCTATTTCTAGTAATGTTCTTTAATAAAAAAGAAATATTAACAAAGAGCTCTTTGCAATGTTAACTGAGGCAAGGATACAGTTCTGGAGTGTAAGCTTTATCTTGTTAATCTAAACTGGCTAAACAAAAATATCTATGTTAACACTCATATGAACTCCAGATGTACCACAAAAGAGTCTGTCACTAAACAAAATAGTTGAATTTTTTTAATCCACTTTATACCAATCATTGGTATAACATGGATAAATGTAAACAGTGAGCCTTCATTATTTTTTTTTTTTTCATTTTAGACTTTGGTCTTAGAACTATGTGGTTTTTTGCTTTTTGTTTTTTTAGTAACCAATAGAAATATTACTCCAAAATGACTTTTTTCTGTGTGTTTCCATATATATTTAAACTGGACTGATTTTTTTTTTAATTGTGGTAAAATATACATAACAGTTAACCACTAGTGACACTGAGTATATCATGTGCAACCATCATCACTAATTCTAGAACATTTTCATCACCTCAAAAGGAAACCCCATACCCATTAAGCAGTCAGTCTCCATTCTCCTTTCTCTCTACTTCCAGGCAAGCACTAATCTGCTTTCTGTCTCTATGGATCTGTCTATTCTAAATATTTCATATAAAGGAATCATACAATATTAGGTGGCCTTTTGTGGCAATATTATGTGACTCTTATCATTTGACATAGTGTTTTCATGGTTCAACCATTTTGTAGCATGTATAGGAACTTCATTCCTTTTACAGCTGAATTACATTCCATGGCATGGATATACCACTTTTGTTTATCCATTCATCAGCTGATGGACATTTGGGGTATCTCCACTTTTTGGCTATTGTGAATAATGCTGCTATGAAGATTCACAGATAAGCCTTTCTCATATATTTTAAAACTTTTTACAAAGACATATTGTTTCATATGCTATCAAAAGATACATTATTATTACACCAACAAACATTAAGTTAATTAATAATTCAGGAAATAGAAGTATTTCCTGAGCAAGAACTAAGAGGAGAGTGGAGGAAGATGATGTTTGAGAACCCGTTCAACGTCAGTTCATGTAGGGATTTAGAAACTGTAGTGAGGAGTTTGGATTCTTTTCTAAGAATAATAGGATATCGTCAACGATAGCAGAACACACGATCTTCTCAAGTGCATGTGGAATGTTATCCACGATAGACCATATGTGATGTCACAAAACAAGTTTCAAAAATTTTTAAAAACTGAAATCATGCAAAGTAACTTTTCCAAGCACAGTGGAATGAACCTAGAAATCACTAACAGAAAGAAAACTGGGAATTTCACAAATATGAAGAAATTCAACAGTGTACTCTTAAATAATCAATGGGTCAAGGAAGAAATTGCAGAAGAAATTAGAAAATCCTTTGAGATGAATGAAACAAAAACAAAACCACAACATAACAAAACCTATGGGAAGCAGCAAAAGCGATGCTTAGAGGAAAATTTATGGTATTAAAATGTCTACGTTAAAAAAGAAGCTCTCATGTGAATAACTTAAACGTCAGCTTTCAAAGACATTAGAAAAAGAAGAGCAAATTAACCGAAAAGCTAGGTGGGAGGAAATCATAAGGATTAGAGATAAACAAAATAGAGAATAGGAAAAACAAGAGAGAGAGTCAACAAGACCAAAAGTTGATTCTTTGAAAAGATTGGCAAAATTAATAAAACCTCAGATTGACTAAAAAAAGGAGAAATATATAAATTATTAAAATCTGAAATGAAAGAGAGTATGTTGCTATTGACTTTACAGAAGTAAAAAGGATTGTATGAGAATACCAACTGTACACCAACACACTGGATAAACCAGATGAAATGGACAATTCTTAGAAATACACAAACCAACAAAAACAAAACAGAAGAAATAGAAAATCAGAAAAGAACTATTAGAAGACAAGGAAACAGAATCAGTCATCAAAAACCTCCCAGCAAAGAAAGAGGACCAAATGGCCCCACTGGTGAAGCTTACCTAGAATAAATATAAATATATATATATGTATTTATTTATTTTAAATATTTTATTTACTTATTCCACAGAGAGAGAGAATGAGTGCATGCATTAGGTGGTGGGAGGGGCAGAGAGAGAGGGAGAGGCAGACTCCCAACTAAGCAGGGAACCAGACTCCAGGCTCCATCCCAGGACCTTGAGATTATGACCTGAGCTGAAGGCAGATACCTAACCAACTGAGCCACCCAGGTGCCCTGAATTCTGCCAATATTTAAAGAATTCACATCACTCCTTCTCAAACTCCTCCAAAACACTGAAGACAGAACACCTCCAAATTTTCTAGGAGGCCAGTGTTACCATGATACTAAAGCTAGATAAAAGGCACTACAAAGAAAGAAAACTACAGATCAAGAGCCCTTACAAAGACAGACATGACACCCTCAACAAAATAACAGCAAATCAATTTCAGTAGCATGTTAAAGGGTTATATACCATGACCAGATGGGATTTATCCCAGGAAGGCACTGATGATTAATCATACAAAAATCAGTCAATGTAATATACAAAAATGAAATGAAAGGGAGAAAAGAAAACCATGATCATCTCAATTTTACACTAAGAAAGCACTTGACAAAATCCAACACCCTTTCATGATAAAAATACTGAATAAATTAGGAAAACAAGGAACTTCCTCAACATGATAAAGGTTATATGAAAAACTCACAGCTAACATCATATTCAATGGTAAAAAACCAAACACTTTTCCCCTAACATCAGGAAGAACACAAGGAAATCTGCTTTTACCACTTCTACTCAACATAGTAGTAGAAGTCCTTGCCAGAGTAGTTAGGCAAGGATAAGAAATAAAATGCATCCAAACTGAGAAGGAAGAAACAAAACTTTCCTTGCACATAGATGACTTGATCTTATACATAGAAACCCCTACAGATTCTACAAAGAAACTATTAGGACTAAAATCCAAAAATGAAATTAAGAAAATAATTCCATTTATAAAATCATAAAAAAAGATTAAGATACTTAAGAATAAATCTAACTAAGGAGGTAAAAACTTGTACCCTGGAAATTGCAAAACATTGTTGAAAGATAGAAGACCAAAATAAATGGAAAGACATCCCATGTTCATAGATTAGAATACTTAAGGTGACAATACAACCCAAAGTGACACACGTAAGTTGCCTGGCTGGCTCAGTCAACAGAGAAAGCAAATCTTGATTTCGGGGTTGTGAGTTTAAGCCTCACATTGGGCATAGAGCTTACTTAAAAAGAGTACAGATTTAAATAAAAAATCCATTAAAAATAAACAAAGTAATATGCATAACTCAATGCAATCTCTATCAGAATCTCAAGGGCTTTTTCTTTTTCAAGGAATGAAAAAAAAAATCCTAAGATTCACATTAAACAAGGAACCCTAAATAACAAAAAAAAATCTTGAAAAAGAGCAAATTTGGAGGACTCACACTTCCCAAATTCCAAACTTGCTATAAATGCTATAGTAATCAGAAAAATATGGTACTGACAAAAGGATAGGCATACAGACCAATGGGATATGATTGAGAGTTCATAAATAAACCCATACAACTATGGTCAACTGATTTTTGACAAGGGTACCAAGACCATTCAATAGGGGAAAGAACAGTCTTTTCAACAAACGCTGGTGGGAAAACTGGATACCCTCATGCAAAAGAGTATCATATTAAAAGATCAAAAAAAAAAAAGAATCAAAGACCTAAATTAAAGAGTGAAAGCTATAAAATTCTTAGAAGAAAGCATAGGGGAAAATCTTGGATTTGGCAATGGTTCCTTAAACATATACCAAAAGCACAGGTGACAAAAGAAAAAACAGATAAATTGGGCTTTATCAAAATCAAAAACTTTTGTGCTTCAAAGGACACCATCAAGGACACTGACAACCCATGAAATGTTAGCAAATATTTGCAAACTATATATCTGAGGACGTTTAATATTCAGAATATATAAAGAACTCCTACAAGCCAACAACAAAAAGGCAAGCAATCCAAAATGGGCAAAGTACTTCAATAGACATTTCTCCAAAGAAGGTATACAAATGGCCAATAAACACAAGACACTCAAATTTACTAGTCATCAGGGAATGCAAATAAAAACCACAATGAGCTACAACTTCACATTTACTAGGATGATGAGGAGGAGGAGGAGAAGGAGGAGGATAAAGCAGAAAATAAGTATTGGTAAAGATGTGTACACTGCTGGTGGGAATGTAAGTGATACAGTGACTGGAGGATATAGTCCAGCAGTTCCTCCAAAAATTAAACACTGAATTACTATACAACCTTACACTTTTACTCCTAGGTTCATACTCAAAAGAATAGAAAACAGGGACTCAAACAGGTACGTCTGTGCCAATGTTCATAGCAATATTATCCACAGTGGCTAAAAGGTGGAAACAACCCAGTCATCTATTAACAGATGATTGGATAACACACAGGTGGTATACACATGAAATGGAATGAAATGAAGACATGAAATGAAAATGTGATACATATTATGGCATAAACAAATCTTAAAAACATTATGCTAAGTGAAATAAGCCAGATGCAAAAGGACACATATTGCTATAACTCCTCTTATCTGAAATATCTAGAACAGGTGAGTTGATGGAGTCAGAAAGCAGATCAGACATTACAAAGGGGCGGAGATGGGAGGAGAACAGGGAGGATTGTCAGAGTTTCTGTTGGAGGGATGAAGGGTTATGGAAGTAGATGGTGGTAAGGGTTGCGTTGTGGATGTAGTTAATGCTACTATCCATTTAATAATGGCAAGTTTCATTACCATAAAAAAAGAACAGGAAGTGACTGGAGGGTTTGGGGTGTAGAAGGTGACAAGCTCTAGCATTAGAAAGATGACCGCCTGCAGAGGGGAAGAGAGAAGGACATCTGGTGGGAAGGACAGCAGTGGTTCAGATGATGGTGATGATGATGATGGTAGATTGAGTTAAACTTATATAACCAGGGACATGCTGTCGACTGGCTGTATTTGAGAAATACTTATTGTAAGAGCAACTGGATATACTGAATGTGAGTTAGACGCGAGGAGAGATGTAATCGAGAAGGATGCCTAGGTTTCTGTAAACCACGGGGAAAATTATGGTGCCATTTCTTAGTTTTTTGGGAGAGTGAAAACGTGAGGGATGGTGGGGAATGGTGAGGAGGTGAGGAATAAAAAAAATTCTGTTTTGAAATGTTAAGTTTGAGATACCTGTTATCTACCCATGTGGAGCTCTTGAGTTGGCAGGAGGGCTGAGCAAGACAGAAGGGAGCAAGACTTCTGAGCAAGACAGAAGGGAGATAGTAACTGGAGATACAAATTTGAACATCATGAGTGCGCAGACAATACCCAAAGCCAAAGGACTGTTAAAATCCCGTCTGTATATAATACAGATAAAGACGAAGACCTAGCACAGAAACCAGGTACACTCTGAAATTAGGAAATCTGATGAAAGAGGAGGAGCTAGCCTCTGAAATCAGAAGAAAACAATGGTGTCAAAGTAGCCTGGGAAAGATGCATTTCTAGAAGGAAGTAGTAAACCAAAGTTTAATGGGATGAATTCTTCTGATTTTTAAATATCTAGGTTACATCATGATATTTTATTTTGGGGACTAATGACAGAAATCAAATTTTAACATTCTGGCAGAAGTGAAATAGATTTGTGATTTAAAAAAAAATTAGTGACCTTGGCCACTATAGCCACTTATTCATTTACTGCTGAATGAATTTTTGAATTAAGATGAAACCAAGCTATGATTTTAAAATATGATGTCACAAAGTAAAATTACAGGCACAAAGCTCAGTGCAAGTTTATAATAAATAGTAATCATGACTTAAGCAAGATGCCATTACTTACGCTGAATTATCTGAGCCGAATGCAGATGCTTAACCATCTGAGCCAGTCAGGCACCCCATTTAGATGCATTTCTTACAAGAGAAAAAGCTACTGCTGCTTTTATGTAAAGTATCTCAGAGTCTTACCAACATGATCTAACTGGTAATATCAAGCAATGTCACAGAACAATAAGCAATGGCAATTAACTTATTTAAATTTAAAAAGTATCATTTTTCAAATGAATGATAGAAGGATCAGACTAGGATATGTATCTTTTTCCTAAGGAATCGTTCTGACTTTACTTGTGAAGCATCAGCCAAATACTATGTTTTTAGCCTGACATCTGTTTACCAGCATCTGAGACTAGTAGGCATGGGGCAGAGTATCATCCCACACTTGTGTCTAGGACAGGCAGTTGTATGCACGCAAACCAAAGTTTCATCATGTCAGGCCAGTTTCAAACATGCTCTGAGTGCTGAGTTTCCAAGGTAGTGCCTGCCCTAAGTATTTTTACTGATTTTCTTTTTTGAAGAGAGCACATCAAAAATAGCACAAGTTTGCAAGTCCCTTTCCTTTGTTGAGCCATGTTGTAACTAACATCTACTGATAAATACAGAACTTCTGAGCTTGATTCCTTCTTATAACTTCCCTTCATGGCACTGAACTAATTAATTACCAGGGTTTTTTTTTTTTTTTTTTTTTTGTAATATAAATGTGAGAGAATCAAGGCAGAGTCCCAAAGTGGCCTCAAGCTTGCTTTCTTTTAATGTTAATACAGATGATTCACAAATATGGCTGTGTTATAAACAGGACGCACCCCTAAGAAGTAAACTTTTATATCTTTATTTCCCATCTGGCCAAGTTGTACCTAAGGGCCACAGAATATAAAGAAAATGGAATGTGAAAGCTGAAAGAATAACCTTGGAACCCAAAAAAATCCACCTGTATGAAATCTAGTATATTGCAATGGCACCGACAGGCTCTCCGACTGTGGTATCACGGGATGGAGGCTATTCTGTTGGGAGCAGTGCAGAAGAGGTGACCCTGAGAGCTCCCATGGAGGATCGCTGAGCCTTCTCCTCACCTGCCAACTCTGACTTGATCAGTTTCTGTCTTCCTCTGGGCCGCCTGCCCATCACTGTATTATTGGCATTGTCAGCCTGTTACCATGTTTGTTAGGAGGAAACCACAAAGAAAATGTGAAATACCCTTCTTGGGGGAGCAGGGAAGGAGGGAGAAAATATATCCATTCTTAAATTTAAAGCACTAAGGAGTGCTTTATATGCTTTATATGCTCACAAGGATATACTCATATCCTTGTGAGAAGTCATTTAAATAGTAATTTCCCTTAGATTATCAACAAACATTACTCTCTCGTATAAGACACTTAAAAATATATGGTTATAGTCAATATTCTAAAGTGATTTCAGTTACTCCATTATTATTTTTTAAATTATAGAAGGAAAGGTCCAAATATTGCAATTAAAACATCAGTTATATGAATATCGAAGCCTTTTACTGCCTTCTGGAAAGCTTTCACCAAAACACTGCACCATAGAACAGTTTTGTTATTAGAAAAGTATAAAGTTCTTTAAACAATAGGTCTATCAGTTATCAGTTCTTATGTGCAACTTTGTCTCTGCTTATAGAAAATCTTCACTAAAGTCAGTGGTTTTAAAACATCTCTTGG
Organism: Lontra canadensis; assembly: GCF_010015895.1. NCBI lineage: Eukaryota > Metazoa > Chordata > Mammalia > Carnivora > Mustelidae > Lontra > Lontra canadensis. Next base: position 4,451,288 of record NW_022631097.1, on the reverse strand, counting down.
GGAGTAAAGAAAGGCTATCAATTGTTAATATTTTGGTATTGACAGAACACTGTTATTAATCAAAGGGTGAAAGATAAGAATGCAGTACCACTATTTTTGTTATATAGAACAGTTGCTTTTAATTAACCTACTGATGAAGCAGAAAATGGTACCAATGATTATCCAGATAAATTAATATACATAATAACAAACTGAATGAGCAGATTCTAGCAGTAAACTGCTTGAATATTCAAGAGCCTATTAAAGTTGCGTTTACATGAACCTGAATTTACTAAGTGAGAACTAAAATAGCAAACACACAGACGCTAAAGGTCTGATCTCCTGTTTTTACTGGGAATCTGCTGGTAGGTGCTCCTAGAGCTGGAAGCATTTCTTGTTGACCAATTTAAGCACTTTGCTTCTGAAGGACCATGGATTAAACCTTTAAAAAGGACTGAGACAGAAGCCTCCCTATGTCAAACATATATATCAGCACGTCTTCACCCTTTCTTCCTTCTGTCCTTTTCTGACTTTAAAACTTACTGTAAACACTGCACATTCTAATGGTAGCAAACAGTCTGGGGTTGAATCCCTACTTTGCCATTTACCAGCAGCCTTACAACCAGCAACGACAGCTGTTTGCCTCAGTTTCTTTACTGGTAAAATCAGGATATAATGAGATCCAACTGACAGGATTTTTGTGAGAACTAGATGAAATAGTGTACTTGATTGGCATAGTACCTCATACACAGTAAGATTTCTCTTAAGTGTTAGCCACACTTTTCCCATTATTATTCAGAATCAGACACTGTATTGTAATTATATGATGTCAGAATCTGGATTGTCTTTTAACCCCATTGAAACCATCTACGTCATAGGCCGTGGACTAAATCGACAGAATGAGCTACTTGTAACAGCGTGTGCATGCCTGTGTCCTCATAACACATCCCTAAAGCACTGGAAAGTTCAGAAGGAAAATTAACAATAAAAACATACCAAAATAGTCCCTCCAGAAGTTTAGATGCATTTCTTTTTCTTTTCTTTTTTTTTTTTTTTTTTTTTTTAGATTTATTTATTCATTTGACAGAGGTACAGAAACAGAAAACACAAGCAGGGGGAGAGGGAGATGAAGAGGGAGAAGCAGACTCTGCACTGAGTAGGGAGCCCAATATGGGGCTCGATCCCAAGACTCTGGGGTCATGACCTGAGCCAAATGCAGATGCTTAACCATCTGAGCCAGCCAGGCGCCCCATTTAGATGCATTTCTTACAAGAGAAAAAGCTACTGCTGCTTTTATGTAAGTATCTCAGAGTCTTACCAACATGATCTAACTGGTAACATTAAGCAATGTCACAGAACAATAAGCAACGATTAACAAAATACCTAAACCTCAAGGAATGTTGTGACTGAAATGGTAAAACCATTATAAGAAAATTCTTTGGTAAGCAAATAAGAAAAATTTTAGTTATCTATCAGTTACAGCGACAGCTCTAGTGATACAAGGTCGGACACACCAGCCAAGAGTTTAAAGCCACCCTGTAGTTCATGGTCCCACTTGAAGGACATGGAAGATGAGGTCTAGGGCCGGCACTTCCTATTCCTTAAATGTATGTGTAGAGAGTGCTGCATGGATTCTGATCTTTATCTTACCTGGAATAAAGTTGAAATGTTCCCCTTTCAACTGAGACCATTATTTTCCATTGCAAACCTCTCCCAACTAAATACACTAACTAATACAACTAACACTGATAGTTCCACAACTGAGTCCAATTTTAGTAGATTTCCAAATTTTTTCAAAGGCTTATATTAAGTATGACTGGTATAGACATTTGGAGAGAAGGGACTAAAACACTACGATTCTTCTTTCTTCCTAGTTCCTTGAGCACTTAGACCATGATCTGAACTTCTTATCTACATGGTGACAAACAGAAACATGAACAAGCCCTAGGCAAGACCAACGTTACATACTTAAATCATGCAAAAAAGGGGTAATGAAGGAAAAGCTATGGATATAAATGATGTCTGCAAGGAAGGCACAGAGGAGAAATCTCTGTTTTCTCATGTATACTATCATGTGTCTCGTTCTCCTGCCCATATTTAAATGGTCTTCCCTTACTGCCAAATTACGGCGGAAAAAAAGACCGGTTGCTTGGACAAGGTAATTTGACTCTATTTATTCCTGAAGGTGGGCTGGTGACAATCAAATGGACATGCTGGACATTTTGGATTGCCAGCATAGGAAGGGAAGTACTTGCATCCAAGTGAAGTAAAGGGAAGAGATGGTAAAGAGAAAGACTCCTAGGAGGCCATCTGGCCCAGCGGAGTACTCGCAAGCAAACAGATGCACTGACCAATGGAAAGTTCTAGCCCATGTTGTCCATATTTTCATCCTAGGCCTCTTCTCTCTCCTCCAGTTGCCTTTTTATTTTTACCTGGGGAGTCAAACTCCCCCTCCACGTTGGTGCTTTGTAGTCGTCAAGGAAGTTCCCGGTAGCATTAAGCGGCAATAAGCGGATAGTGTGAAATTAAATAGAGATTTGGCAGTTTCGAATTCTCATCAACACAACCTGATGCATTTTCTGACCTGAATTGCTAACCTGTGTGTTTATAAAAACTGATTTTGAAAAACAAGGCAGAAGTCACCAAGCCTGCACTTGGTGTGTGTAGACATGGGCTTGGTTCTGCTTTCAACCAAGACCATTATTTTCCATTGCAAACCTCTTCCAACTACATACACGGCCTCTCACAGCATGTTTTATCAGTCTGGGGGCAGCCAAGCTCCTCTCTCCTTTGTGGCAGCACCACCCAAACCCTCCCCCCTGCTCCAGGGGTCACCATGCCAATGGATTAGATGGTGTTGATGTCTATAACCCACACTGAAAAGGAAGTTGATAGTACTTAATTCAAGTACAAAGCATTACCATGCCAATACAGTTTCCTTTTGTTTCTAAGCCAAAACCCACAGTGCCAGCTTTCATTCTGATGGCTCTAATAATTACTTTGTATTGAAATTGCTAGAAAAATAGTGACTTTAGACTCTTCTTTCACATCAGCACTGTATACTGCTTTGAAAATCATCTCCCCGAATACTTGAATACTTGGATTTTTCTCCTCTTCTTCCCTTCAACCACTACCTGGTTCTCAAATGATCACCTCCTCCTCAGCTGCACACCAAGGCCTCCTAACCAGCCTGCATCCTGCCAGGCCGGGCAGTGCAGACCACTGGGTGGCCACAGAAGCCTGTTTTGTTTGGACCAAACAAGGTGGGCTGGGGAGAAGCCGAAGCAATGAGGACTAAGTGTGGACCCAGAGCCATCATCTTCCATGGTTTGCTCCCCAGCACTGGTGGGGAGATAGCAGGTGAAGGGGAGGACTGGTCAACCGAGGGTGTGTCTGTGGCAGAGCTCTTACCCCATCACTGTTGACTCTGTTATCAACCATGAGTGGCAGAGACTTTAAAAAAAAATTTCTTTAAATTTGGCTTTGAATTTTTTAAAAAAGATTTTATTTATTTAAGGCGGCGGGGGCAGGGAAGGACAGAAGCAGAAGCAGATTCCTGGCGACATGGGACTAGATCCCAGGGCCCTTGAGATTATGACCGAGCTGAGGGCAGCTGCTTAACTGACTGAGCCCCCAGGTGCCCCTTGGTTTTGGATTTTATTAATTAGTCCAAAATGTGAATGTTTCTACCTGGAAAATGAAAATTAGCTGTATTTATAAGGCATTAAACTGAACAGCTGTATTTCTTCTCAACAGGACAAAACAGAATTATAGATGAAGAAGACAGTTTCTACTCTTTAAGATACACATGTTATGCAATGCACTATCAGAAATGCAAAGGTGAAATTAATGGGACCTGGGCTATATAGGCACTCAGCAGCCCGGTGACAGGACTAGAGCAAGTGTGATGTGGGGCTAAGCAGACGAACGGGTCAGGAGTGTTGCTAAGAGAGGTGCTGGGGTGGTCAGTGAGGGATTCAAGCTGGCAACAGATAAGACAGACATCTGTGAAGGCCTAGGAGGCAGGAAGAGAGTTATCTGAAGGGCCGGAGGTCAGGGGGGGATCCTGAAGCTCATCATGACGGGAAGAAGCATCCTCGGAGAAAATCCCAGGTGGTGAGCCTGTGACGGGAGGCTGATGTCACAGTAGCCGAGACTTGGTAAATTACTTCACTAGACTCTGTTTCTATTCTCAATCTTGCTTCCAGATCACTTGGCCTAGAGGTGTGTTGCCCACCAGGACTGTATAGGACAAATACTACCATGCATGTCTTTGAGGGATAGCCAGGGAAAGAATAGGAGCAGAGAAGGCAGTTATCACAGGAGAGCAGCTGGCTGGTCAGGGAGGAGAGCAACAGTCCCTTATTGGCCACATTTTGATCCCCAGGGCTGACTCAAGACTTTTACCTCTCTGTGCTGTTTCGAGAAAGTCTGTGATGCCAAGAGCAAGCTCATTACTTTAAATTTCTCTTCAGTGCTGGGTACATTATAAGCATAACTATTTGGTACCTTAATTATGATAAACACCATAATTAACACTGAAAAAATTATAAGCCACAAAATGGCAGCAAATTGTCTATAGTATTTCTCTACACATATGATAAAGTGAACCATTTTTTCCTGCTTTCAAGGATGTTTTTCTTCTTTTTATTATCCCACAGTCCTATAAGGTCTTGCTGTGTTTATGTGACCGATGAAACAATGAAGCTTTGAAACTTCGACACCAAGAAACAGAAAAGGACACCATAAAAGAAACACATTATTATGGCCTTGAACATCTGTGCTGAAGGATACACAAGCTCAAAAATAGTTTTGCTTCAACTGGGACTGACACACAGGGTTGCCATCTGGGAACTGGAATGAAGATATGAAATTGGGCCCTTGCCCTCCCTCTTCGTTGAGTGGACTGCTTAACCCTTAGAGAGCCAGGCTCCATTCAGGCGCCTGGACTCCATGTCCTTGTTAAAGCATGGCCTTGTTCGTTCTTCCTCCAAGTGGAGAAGGCGGTGTCGAGATAGGCACGCTTTCACCCAAGGACTCTGCATCCTATAATTGTCAGGTTCCCTGTTATTAGTAAAGTAGATAATTTTTATTTACCTCACTGCGGCATTTAAAGAAGTAATCTCCTGTGAAATTATCCCAAGATGATGAAACTCAAAATTATTTCTGCCCATTAACTTCCAACTAGGAAAAAAAAAGGCATATATGTTTATGCACAGCCTCACATGGCTAGATCTCCACTGAAAAGGAAATCTGGATTCAGATCATGTTTCTTGCTATCTCCTAGTCCAGCAGAATTGATATGCCACTAATTTATTTAAAATTCTACAGTTGACGTAACTCATCATAAAGGACACAACTCTGGGTGCAGTTGGAAAGAGCCCACTTTTCTGGAGGCTTAGAACAATGAAGCAGATTAGGGAATTCAGCCAACACCTCATTTCCTTTTAAAATCACTAGAATCTTCATTTGACATATGAAAAACCTGGGTCCCAGAAAATTTAAATTATTGAGTTGAGAGTTATTGCTAGGACCAGGACTCAGAATCACATCCTCTTGTCATGTCACAGAGAAAGTGACATGAGCTAACATGTGAGAAACGTCACGTGGATACTGATCTCCATCCGTCCTGGGATGATCGAAGCGGATAGTTCCGTGAGAGTGTCCTTTCAGTGTTAATTAGTATTGGAAGTTAGAGAGAAACTCCCCCAATTTTATTGCTCAGATCTTCATCTGTGTCCCTAGGCCCTAAGGTAATAGAAAACAGTTGTGATGAACTAAAATCTTATGGCACTGATATAAAATCTTCAGTTAGCCTCTTCCAAATTTGTAGCTTCCCCAAGTTTAGGGAAAAAAAATGTCAAACATTATTCCTCTGTGATTTTGTTTGGCATCACACAGAGCAAGCAAACTATAACAAATATTATATTGTTAATATAACTAATCATTAAATTAACTAAATGTATTTAAATTAAATTGATTAAATTAAATACATTAATAATGAAATCTTAGAGAAAAGGGTGGAAAGCCTATTCCTCAAAGTGCATCTATTTGTTGTATCAGCTAAAAATACTGTGTTTAACTAGTCTCCTTACTCCTTTCCTTGCTCCCCTGAGATCTATTTTGAATAGCAGCCAGACGGACTTCTTAAAAGTGAAGTCAGGCAGTGTCATTCCTGTAGCAAGACTGCGGTCCTTACAATGGCCTACCAGCTTTGCTTAATCTATGCCCTCTCCCCAAGTCCAACCGCCCCACTCACTGAGCTCCAGCTCTGCCAAGTGTGCTGCTGGCTCTGCCCCAACATGTGGAGCTCAGCTCACTCCCTTTTCTTCTCCTTCAGAGTCCTGCCGTAGGATCACTTTATTTAGGCATTTTGTGACTACCTTATTTTAAAAAATATCCTTTCTCTGGAGCATCAGAATGCCCATTCCTTGAACACTGAGAATTTCATTTGTGTTTTTGACTGCGGGGTCCCTAGCAACCACATCAATGTTCAGAGAAGGCATTCAACGCATTTGTCAATGTACATGTGGACAGACTGATCCACAGGTAAACTACAACATTGCAGAAATGTCTTTATGATAATTCCATTGTATCTATACTAGCACTGGGAAGTCAAAAAGTACTCCCTGACATGCTTCCTGAGCTAAACAGCCTAACACCAAAAAGTGATTTTTCTTATTTTAAAGAAAGGTATGCTTCCTATAACCACTGGAAAGCTTTCCAGAAATGATTAGTTTTCAATGACTTTTTTTTTAAGTTTGATACTGAAGACTTAGCTCATTTAAAGACAAAATTCAACATTTCATTTCATAACTCTTGGGTCTCCTGACAGAAAATAAAACGTTCAGAAAACACTACTATATACATGCATACTATTTTTAAAATGCAAGAGAACAAAAAGATGCCTAAACCATATCTTCCATGACAGCTGGTAAGTAAGATAAAGAGAACCATTATGAGGTTACTCCAAAGTCATCAGTTAACAGGACTTCCCTTCTGAGAGAAATGACAGCAGTGTTTCACATCTTTACTAGAGAGGTAATTACACAGGTGTATAGATCTATCAAAACTCACTGAATTATATGCATCTTCTTGTATGTGATTTGCATATCAATAAGTTAAAAAAATTATTTGCAACAGTTAAAAAAAGAAGCCTGCCCTCCTTTTAATTATAATTGTGTAAGTATCAAAAGATATTTCTTGAATGTTTAAGAAAATCGCTACATGATTCATAATATAGAATTCTCATGAATACTTAAAATAATTTCTCTGAGATAAACAAAATAATTTAAAAAGCAGTTAAAATGATATTTTAAATCCCTAAGGTGGAATATTATCTTTAAAAACACAATTCCTGTTTAATAAAGGACTTCAAGCTTTCAGTTTTTATCTTCTACCACCTTTTGAAACATTTGAGTTTTTTAAACTTTCTCCAAGGAGGAAGACTCAATTACATTTCATTTATAGTTTCAATTTTTTTCTTAATTTTAAAATTGTTTTAGGGGCCCCTGGGTGGCTCAGTGGGTTAAAGTCTCTGCCTTCAGCTCAGGTCATGATTCTGGGGTCCTGGGATAGAGCCCCACATTGGGCTCCCTGTTACTCAGGGAGCCTGCTTCCTCCTCTCTCTCTACCTGCCTCTCTGCCTACTTGTGATCTCTGTCTGTCAAATAAATAAATAAAATCTTAAAAAATCTTACAGGAATAAGAGAGGTCCTTCCGAGTTCACCTGGAGAGGTGAGTACTGAACTTGGCATGTCTGTGCTATCAGGTGGACCAGGGTTCGAATCCTATCTCCTCTTCTCTGTGCTGTCTGGCTGTGAAGTAAAGGCATTAGACAAGCATACCACAGAGAATTCCTGCAAACTCAGGCTGATAAATGCAGAGGAAATGTCTATCCCCTTCAGAATTTTAGATTTATGATCTTAAACTCTCCTGGTGCTTCTCTTCTTTGTCCTCAAAATGACAAGCCCTAAATTAAATCCCCTTCCTTACATAGTTGATATGGGAAGTAGCCAGGCATTCACTCTTGTTCAAAAACTAAAAGGTCTCCATCCATTGGTGAAGGCAACATATTCCAGTCCCTTCTAGAATGTGAGCCCACAGGGGACCAAATCCTGGTCTCCTGGCACCATGTGAACCCTTATATACTACCTCACAAGAGTAAATGTCCTGCCGGGGGAAGGGAGGGCATTTGGAGCCTAAACGCTGAGTATTTTCACCATAGTTTGGCGTAAACTGTTAGGACGCTTTCTCCGCATTTATTTATATGTTAAGCATTTAATGGATGCACACACAAATCACTGTTCCATTTGCAAAAGTCCATAACTTCGTGAAACAGGCCTGTTGGATTTTATATTTTTTAAATAAACTGTACTTAATCTAACTTCCATGTAATTTAGTGATGGCCTTTAACAAACCATAACCTGTTTCTTCATGAGTAAATATTTAAACCGGCTCACTGACTTTAAATGTTTCAGAGAGACTGAAGATAAAGGGCAGAGAAGTCAGATTTATAGCTGACGGGGTAATAATCAACAACTACCGTTCTGGGGGCGGGATCAAAGCCTGTGGACACAGCTTGTGACACTCTGTCTCCCTGACGTCACAGGCACACAAGCCCTTCTCCAGAGCATCTCCACATTCAAGGGATACCGTCACCTGACCAAGTCAAGGTATTTAAATTTTCCTTTCCTTTTCTTTTTTTTTTCACCTTGGAACAGTTAGTAGCTTACAAATATTTAGCACTTTCATATTGGGGCAAAAGGACAAATACAGAGTTAAACATTTTTTTTTAAAGAAGCTTTGATTTCTAGAACTGGCATGAAACTAGGGCTAAGATAAATATTTGAAAGAGCGACATCATTGTACGAAGCAGTAGCATTTATAGCACCCTTTCCCTCTAAAGAGGTCAACACATTTAAACTGCCCAGCTCTTTTCCCCATATCCTTGAGAAAGGAGTCTGCCATAACACATTTTAACCTCTCCGTAGATGACCATTGTTTGCCTCTCAGTAAGCAAATAAGCTGAAAGAAGGATTAACCATGTTCTACAACAATCAGTCTAAAACAATTACAATGGCTTGCTGCTTTCTTAAAAATATTTCAACAGGGACGCCTCAGCGCCTCAGTCAGTTAAGCATTTGCCTTCAGCTCAGGTCATAATCCCGGGGTCCTGGGATGGAGCCCTGCTTTGGGCTCCCTGCTCAGTAGGGCGTCTGCTTCTCCCTCTGCCCCTCCCCCCACCGTGCTCCCTCTCTCTCAAAAATAAATAAGTAAATAAAAATTCAAAAGAAGAGATTTCAACAAACGTAATTTGACTGTCTTCCAACCCCTTTTGCAGGGTCCAGAAAGAATAATGAGAAGTAGGATTACTGGATCCAGTGGTATTCAGGACAAAACCTCAGGGGTCAGTACTTGGGATGCATAGCTCTGTTTGCGTTACACTAACTGGCACCAAATCTCAGCAGGTTTGGAGCTCCTGTGGGGGATTTGTGCGTGTTTGGGACTCCGCTCGGCTGGACCGCAGGCTACCCTTCTGCTTCTTGCCCTCTCCATCTCTGTCTCTGCTAGCTCCTTCCCTTCCTTCTTCCCTCCACTGTGGCTCCTTCTATTGGCACAGCAATGCTTCTGACAAAAAATAAATGGATTCTGGGAGAGAGTTGAAAAGGTGGTCCCCTTGGCAGGGAGCTCTCCTGCTGGGGTTCTATGGGAAGACTGGCTGATACCTGTTCCTTTGGTTTCCACATAAGCAACATTTAACCACTGCTATTAAAGATTGTTTTCCAATATAATAATGAAATTGCATCCTACTGACCAGAAAGAAGGGAGATGTTAGGGAAAAGCAGGGAACTGTGGAGAGTGCAAGAAGAGAAGACCGGTAGTCCCTTAAACCAACAAATCAGTGAGGGTATAGCAGAGGCAACCCATTCCCCCATCAGAGGGGAAGGCTGGCTCTGTAATCCATCAGCCACAAGCCAGGGACTGTTTCGTCTGTGCTGAGTTCTCTCTTTATCTCATTGTCTTCCTATCCCCTACCCTGAAAGTTCTGTTTAGCAGGAAAGAGCTAAACTTCACAAGACTCCTCTTGGAGAAGTTCCCCTTCTCTGCTGCGTTCTGGACTTGCTCAGGGTACCTGGAGGCACCTGTCTGTTTCTGCAACAATCCCCAAGGCCAGGTTCCATCCACACAACCTGTGGCAACCGTCCCCTGGCCGGACACTTAAGACCAAGGACTACTTGAAAACCCTCAATGAAGGGAACCCTTCATCAGCATTTCGTGGCCATATGGCCCCATCCCACAGAGGTCCCAGTGACTACCCTGGGAAGTCAGGCCACTAAGTATTAAGTGTGCTCGTCATAAGAACTCCAGTGCAGAAACGATAAACACCCATAGATGGAATAAAAATCACATCATGTTTCCAGAGCAAATGCCAAATACTCCCAGAGTATATGCATCTCTTCCATATCCTCTCCCATGGCCGTTTCCTCTGATCAGTTTCAGTAAGTGTGTAAGTGCCCCAGGATGCGGGGTACTGGTTGCTGCGAGAATGCCAGGAACTGGGTGTTTAACCTCACCAGTCTATTGACTAAAACATTCAGGCCACAGCTGAAGCCTGCTTGTAATTCACCAAAGGCAAGGTCTCCCCCTCTGCCTCCTTCCTCTGCTTTTAGAGAAAACCTGAAGACTCATATTGGTACTGATTTCAAAACACCCCCAATGTATTTCCTTTAAATGTGTTGTATTTTCTTTAAAAGACGTGTTTACCGGGCACACTTAAAATAACCTTGCAATAATTGCACATCGAATATTAATCCCTTTGGACACATACACTGTGAGCACCACTCACTAATGCAGAGACAGGGAAGGCTTCCTCCTACATAGAGATGTGAACAACAGCAACATGGGTAGCAGAGCAGCCTTAAAATCCAACGGGAGCCCAAATACCGGCATGGTACTTTCATCAGTAAGATCATGAAAATAGTACTTAAGTAGTGGATGAAAAAAATTACACCGCAAGTGGAAAAAGGATACAAAGTAGCATGTGCAGCATAATTACATCCATTTGCCAAAAATCAGCAGCAGAGACAGAAAAGGGATGAAAGAAAACCACCAAGATGCAGGTTTTTGTTTTGTAAGCTCTAATGTGGGAAATGCTTTGCCTATGGTAATCTCCCTTCTTTTTTTCTATGAAACTTTAAGAATTATCTTTAATGAGCAAATATTTCTTTTAAAAGTTTATTTTGATGTTACTTTTATCTGTTACTTAGAAGGTAGTTTCAGTTTCCTTTGGAAAAGAATCCTTTTTAAATGTCATTTATTACTTATCGGTACAGAGACCTGCTGTTCTTTGAGACTAGTAAGCCATGCAGAATTCCTAAATAGTTCCAGGCCAACAGAGCTCCTGCTTTTCTCTTCCCCCTTCATCCCCCCTACAGCGACTTATCTGGTCACTTATCTCTTCAGAATCACGTGGCTTGTTTTACAAAGCCCCTAAGAACAAAGCAAACATCTAGGTTAAACACACTTAAATAAAGCTGTACTCAGATGAAAAACCGCTTTGAATTTTTTCAAAACTATTTGTTCCAACCAGGGTATTTGTTCCAAATTAAGTAAACATTGCTAAAAGAAATCATACAAAATCTGCATTTCTTATCAGGCCCAGGGCAGGATATAGTGCTTCTAAAATTTCTTGTGTGTTTTTCTCGATTTCCCCTTAACGCTCTAAATGAGTGCACATTTTCAGGAGGTGAAGATAAAGTGATGAGGAACAGAGCCTGGGGCAGGGATTTTTATGTAAAGGGTGCCTTTCATTGATCTGCAGTCTACAGTGATGTCACTAATCAGCTCTGTTCTCCATGCCCAACCAGTCAGTCTCACAAATTAACGCTATTGGTGACCTGACTAAGAGGTTATGAGTGGACAATCAATTACAATCACACATCCATCATTATTTTGAGGGGAGGGAAGCTTTAAGCTCATTTTGGTTGGGCAGGCAAACCTTAGGTGTTAGGTGGTAGGATAGGGAGGAAAGAGACCAGCTTAAGCAGGATTTCTTCAGCCTGGTACTCAAGCCATTCAAGCAATCAAACACAAAAATCTACTGCAGCCCCATTCCAGGTATCCTTCATCGCCCACCTGCCAGAGGGGGTGAAGGACAGTAAGACAAAGATCAAAGCCAGCTGTGTCATGAGATCCTCCCCGTGTGGAACAAGTCCCAATCTCCATATCCTCCAAAGAGCACACCTGGCTTGGGAAGGGGGTAGGTGGGAATGGAGGAGATGCAGGGCAGATCAGTCACCATTTAGAAGAAAGCAGGCTGGCATGAAGGTAGTCATTACTGAGCTAACCCTGGGGCCAGTATGTTTCTGGATAGGATTTCATTTAGTTCTACTCAAAATCTGCATGAGATAATACTCCATGCTCATGAGTTGGAAGAATTAACATTGTTAAAATGTCCGTACTACCCAAAGCAATGCAACGATTTAATGAAGTCCCTATCAAAATTCTAATGGCTTTTTTTTTTTTTTTTCCCACAGAAATAGGACAAACCTTCCTAAAATTTGTATGGAACTACAAAAGCCCATGAGTGGACAAAGTAATCTTGGGAACAAAAGAATGAAGCTGAAGGTAAGTAACATCCTTCCTAATTTCAAACTATATTATAAAGCTATAGTAATCAAAACGGTATGGTATTGGCATGAAAAGAGACACATGATCAGTGGGACAGAATAGAGAACCCAGAAATAAACCCACATGTAGAGGGTCAGTTGATTTACAACAAATGAGCCAAAAATAGGCAATGAGGAGAGGACAGTCTCTTCAATGAACAGTGTTGGGAAAACTGGAGAGCCACATGCAGAGGAATGAAACTGAACCACTTTCTTACACCAGACACAAAGATCAACTCAAAATAGATTAAAGACTTGAATGTAAGGCCTGAAACCATAAAACTCCTAGAAAAGAAAATAGTGGTAAACTCTTTGACATTGATTCTTGGTGATGATTTTTTTGGATCTAACCCCAAAAGCAATGTCAACAAAAGCAAAAATAAACAAGTAGGACCTACATCAAACTATCAAACTAAAAAACTTCTGCACAACAAAGTAAACCATTGACAAAATGAAAAAGCAACCCACTGAACAGGAGAAGATATTTACAAGTCATATATCTGAGAAGGGGTTAATATCCAAAATATATAAAGAACTTATACAACTCAATAGCAAAAAAGAAATCTGATTAAAAAATGGGCAGAGGGTCTGAATAGACATTTTTCCAAAAAATACATACAGATGGCCAACAGGTACATGAAACGCTCAACATCACTTGTCATCAGGGAAATGCAAATCAAAACCACAATGAGCTATCACCTCACACCTGTTAGAATGGCTATTATCAAAAAGACAAGAAATAAGAAATGCTGGTGAGGATGTGGAGAAAAGGGAACTCTTGTCTACTGTTGGTGGGAGTATAAATTGGTACAGCTACTGTGGAAAACAGTAGGAGTTTCCTCAAAAAAATAAAAAGGAGACTATCATACAGCTCAGCAATTCCGCCTCTGGGTGTTTACCTGAAGAGAATGAAAACATTAACTCAAAAAGATCTATGCATCTCATGTTCACTGCAGCATTATTTAGGATAGCCAAGATGTGGAATAACTTAAGTGTCCATCAATGGATGAATGGATAAAGAAAATGTGATATGTGGCCCCTTAGAGAGCTGACAGAAATATGGGAAGTTTTCAATTCTTGTGTTTCTGTTAAGTCATTACTTTGGTTTATTTCAGGTATTACAGAAATATAAGAAAATGTATTTACGTTTATTTAAAATTATTCTTGTGTTATCAAAATGACAATTATTTTCAAGACTTGTTTGTAACTTGCTACAAGCTGCACATTTAGGGCATAATTTACATATGTTTAGGGCAGAATCAGAGGTGGCCTGAGTCATTCCTGTAGCAGAAGTGCCTACAGACGTCATATGAGAGGCAAACAATGCCTCTCAATGCCTGGTAGCACCAAGAGTCCAAATGAAGTTCATTAATGACCACAAACTTCATTTGGACTCTTGGTAGTACCAGGACACCCACTATTTTCTCGAATCGACTTCCCTCCCACACTCTGTAATGAGAATCTCAAAGGCCTGTGCTTTTCTAGCCTCTGAGTTCCTTGGCTCCTGCCTGACTTGGCAGAACACAATGCCTCCTACTTCACACACATACTAGCCAAGATTATGAGTCCCTCACCCCCTGCCACCAAATGCAGAAGGCCATGTTCATTACCCCACTCCCCTCTTTCACTGGTTATAGCAGGGAGCACTCCCTCCTTCCAGAGAAGGCCAACCCAACAAGTGTGCTTTGGGATCCTTTTCCAGAAAAGGACTGATAATTCTACTGTTCTCTCATACATTCAGCCTCTCTCAGCTGGACACTTTCCTTCAACCTGCAAACAAGCAAATGTGTCTCTCACTTCAGGAATGAAATAAAACAAAACCCCTCCATTGTCTGCATATTCCCACATCACCTTCACAGGCAAACTTCTAGACAGTTGTCCATAATCATCTCTATTCCTCCCCTTACATTAGCTTGTCATTGCATTATAATCTGGCTTTGTTCCCATTACTCACTCAGATGGTGCTTGTCAATGTCACCATAGCCCTCCAGGGTGTTAAATGCAAAGGAAATTTCCAGGGTCAACTGACTTGACTTGTACAGGAAAGGACGTTCTCATACTGTCCTGGCTTCCTCTGACTTCCCTGGCCCTCAGTTTGGTCTCCTTTTCTGGCTCATCCTCCCCTAACGGACCCTTCAGATCACAGCTTGGAAGTCATGGTTCTGGAAAGTCTTCCCTAACGTTTCCACGTCATTATCCACCGCTGATCCCTCCAGGCACAGGACCGGCCAATCACACTTTTGCATCTATGTGGGTAGTATCTAAATACTGTTTAATTTGGAGCACTTATTTGACAACACCCCCACTATGCCGTAAGCTCCAAGAAGAAAAGAATTGAGGTCTAGTTGTCCATCATTGTGTGCCTGGCCCCCAAGAGGCACTCAAATATTTGTTCAACAGTTAAATGAAAAAGGCTCTGTCTCACAGGACGATGGTATTTTACTTGGCCAATCAGATTCTCTCCTTCAGAAGCATGACTGGGAAGTACAGATCAGTCCCTTGGAAGCATGAGAGGAAAAGAGGCGACATAAACAGAGTCCCACAGGCTGAGAAAACATCAGTGGTGCTGACCAGAGCCCAGGGTAGAACTCAGAGCCTCCTGCGGCATGGGGTTATAGCCCCCAGACTCCAGGGCTGCCTCAGGTCCCATGTAAGAGCTGCCCCCAAGTTCAGGGAAGTTCCAACCTCTCATTACTACATATATCCTTGAAGCAAACCCCATTACTTTTTTTTTTTTTTTTTTAGATTTTATTTAGGGCGCCTGGATGGTTCAGTTGGTTAAATGTCTGCTTTCCACTCGGGTCGTGATGTCGCGGTCCTGGGATTGAGTCCTACATGAGGGTCGTGATGTCGCGGTCCTGGGATTGAGTCCTACATGAGGCTGCCTGCTTCTCCCTCTGCCTCTGCCCCTTCCCCCTGCTCATGAGAGTGCTCTCTCTCTCTCTCTTTCTTGCTCATTCTCTCACTTGGTCTCAAATGAATAAATAAAAAATCTTTTAAAAAAAGATTTAAAAAAGTAAAGATTTATTTGAGAGAGACAGAGAGCACAAGCA
This sequence comes from Lontra canadensis, assembly GCF_010015895.1. Lineage (NCBI taxonomy): Eukaryota > Metazoa > Chordata > Mammalia > Carnivora > Mustelidae > Lontra > Lontra canadensis. Next base: position 4,435,585 of record NW_022631097.1, on the reverse strand, counting down.
GTGGTGGGGGGTAGGCAAAGGGAGAGGGAGAATCAGACTCCCCACTGAGCAGGGAGCCTGACATGGCACCCGATTCCAGGACCTCGAGATTATCGCCTGAGGAAGACAACTGAGCCACCCAGGTGCCCCAAATCCCATTACTCGAGGCAACTTGATGGGCGTCACTTTCTTACAGCTGAGTCTAAAGAAAACGGGAACTCCTTAGCAGGGAAAAATCCATGGAGAAGTAGTTCTTTGTGAATGAGTTGAAATACTCAAAGTAGGAGAAATGAAAACATAAGACGCCTTACATAATTCCCCCAAAAGATTTCAAGATCACTTTTGAGGAGATTAGTTGTGCACTGGAATTATTCCTAAGACCTGTGCCAAAGGCAGCAAACTTTCCTTTACAGAGATAAGGATTAACACTTACTAAAGACCCCAGACTGTTGTCTCATGATTTGAAAGACTATTACTTTGTGCACTGCATTTCTGACTTACAAAAATAATTTGTTTTTCTTTGCTTTCTAAAGAGTTTCATATATGGAGAAATAGATCTATATGTATAAATTAAACTAGTTAATTTTCTTTTCAAACTGTAACTTACTCAGGGCTTTACAAGACATTGGAAATTAAATGTGAAAACTATGTTTAAAGTCTAATTTATGACGTCCGAGCTTAGCCAGATCCCTAAAGGCAAAAATTCCAATGCCTCAGACTTACGACCAGATCATATTAAATTTAAACTGAGTAAATTAAAGAGGAAAAAAAAATAATCCTAGTACTTTCCAACTCTACACTGGGCAATAGCAGTTACTTTACTGAATCTTTTAATAGTAGTTTGGGATGAAGTGCATGATCTTACTTTGCCTTCTGGACAAAATGATGGCCGAATGGACCCACCAGGCAAGCCCAGGTCACTGCCCTGTTTTAACTGGCAAGCGGACATGTCCTTTTATAGACTGTGTAGCATAAAAGATCTCCTCTAAGTTTGATTTTTAGAGTTTTTGTTTAAATGATGACTATTAAACAGGGTGCCTGGGTGGCTCAGTTGGGTAAGTGTCCGCCTTTGTCTCAGGTCATGATTCCAGGGTCCTGGGATCGGAGTCGCAGTGGGGCTCCTTGCTCAGCTGGGAGTTTGCATCTCCTTCTCCCTCTGCCTGAGGCTCCCTCTGCTTGTGCTTTCTCTCTCTCTCAAATAAATAAATACAATCTTTTTAAAAGAAGATGCATTTCTTTAAAAAAAATAATATGAAAGCAAACAAAAAGTCAACATGTAGTAGACTACACCAGCCAATAGCGGACAGATTAGACAGTTTGATTTTTCTTAGGGAGACAACAGAGTGACACAAACACAATGTTTGGCATTAGACAGACCTGGGTCTGAATTGTGTCTCTGCCATTTCCCAGCCAACAGGGGAGAGTTCATAACCTTTCTGGACCTGGAACCCTCACTGACAAATGTAAGCTGATGATAGGACAGTGAGAAAATTAAGTGAAACAACAGTTTACCTACTATGACTGATACATAACATTTGATACCGCATTAGTTAAATGCACTGAATTAATTGGCAAATGCTTGCATCTTATAAAAAAGAGGGTCACCATACATTTTTGTAATACTTAGAAAGAATCCTTTTTTTTTTTTTTTGGTTTGTTTTTTGCCCTTTTACTGTATCAAATGAAGAGAAAGTAATGCATTTTGGTAAAGGACATAATAATATGGACTGCAAATTCCATGACATTCTTGGAAACACAAGTACTGTGTGGCTTTATCAATAATGCACTAACTTTCAGTTCATTCAGACGGGGCCTTTGTCACAGAAAGAAGCAAGAAGATATCAAAACAAAATATCCCATCGGTATTATCAATGCTGCCCAGAAAGGCAGGACCAACCCATGGACAGGATGAAACACCTTGCCTCACCCTTCCTGGTGGACCTGTGTACTGGGTATCTGTGTACTAGAAGCATAGCTCACTAAAGCTCTGCTTAGTAAAGACAAGCCCTGAGCACAGTTGGGGAGCCCACCGGCTGATTGTGTTCCCTGCCCATCACCTGTGAGTTTCCACAGGCCAGGTCTGTAGCTGGGATTAAGAAAAGTGAGGAGTTCCTCCCCTTCTTATTCAAACATCAATGCACATTGATAGCTTGTAACAAATCTCTTTTATGTGGAAGGAAAAAATACAATCAAAATGATTATTGTTAAATACAATGAAGAAAAGGCAAAATTTTCTTATTTACAGCTGAAGTCCCACCGTGCAATGGGTTTTCTCTTCCTGTTTATTTGTTAAAGAGAAAAATGAAGGAGTGAAGGAAATGAGCCAGTATTTAAATGCATTAGTTAGGGCAGGTGATTCGTGGAGAGGAATGTCTCTAACCACCACGTGACAGCACGGGACTAAGAAGGGAAAAAACAGGAATTCACGGGCCTGAGGCAAAGACATTATTGCCTTAGGATGTGGATCACCTAGTTAATTGGAGTCGCCTAAATTTTATATCAGAATGAAAGATAAAAGTTTGAATAAAACGAACAGCAGCAAAATTTCTGTATTTCACTCTGAGATTCAAATCAAGGGACACAGTTTGCTGACTGAGGCACCCAACAAAAGGGCTTTATATCCTGCTGGAGGCTTTGATAAAAGAAGGCAAGCTAAAAGCCCCACAGTGGAGAGAGATTTTGCTCCATTTGCTAACTGCAGAAAGGTTTCTAAAAAAAGGCCAAGAGCCCTTCTGCAGTGTTTGTATGGCGTTCACTCACAGTGTGGCTCGTAAGGAGGAGGAGGGTCTCCACAAGGTACGCACTCCATGTCTTGAAAACCAACAAGTTTTGTCTTCCTATAAAATCTAGAAGAGAAAAATGCCCCTTGTTAGCTCTTTCTACTAAGCTCAAAGTTGTGGCAAACAGATTCATGATAAATTATCAGTCGTCTCCATTACTGGTTTTATTAAAAAAAACAAAAACAAAAACAAAAACACAGCAACTCAAAGGCTTAAATACAACAGTATCTTAGACACAGCCTGAAAGGCAGGGACCATTCAAGAAATAATCAATTCCACTGAACATAACACCATAAGTTCTACTTAGCCACACTATAGTGAGGTGCTGGTGCCGGAGAGTAGGAGATCAGTGGCCTTTGGCATTTCTATTGTCATTTAAATGACAATACCCCTCCTAAATCAAGTGCCAGTTTTTAAACATTTGAAATTCAGAGACCAAAAAAACCCCAGCAAACTATAAAAGCAATGGAAGAATTAGGTAGATGCTTATACAGTCTTCATAAGGGGATATCTTTCTAGACATGACAAGAAACCCAGCAGCCAGAATGGAAATTAATGGTTTTCACCACACACTCACACACTCACATACACACATAAACACAAACGCGCACGCGCGCGCGCACACACACACACACACACACACAATAGTAAAGCCATCTGAAGAGTAAAAATAAATAAAGCATCATCAGCTCAGTTATTGGGAAAATTAAACTGAAAAATATTTCTAATCATAATATCGTAACTTCAGTCTGTAGTAGAAACCTTAATCATAATGGTAAAGGTGAACACTGCAATTGAAAAACAGGCAAAGCACATTAATTCCCCAAAGAAGAACATTTCATAATTTTAAAGCTTCGTAGTTAAAACTAGAATACATATTGCAATTAAATTTTTCAAAATTTAACACTGAAATGTTCAGTCTCATTAAACTAATGAGTAAAGGCAAGCTGCAATGAAAAGATCCCATTTTACTTAGAAAACTGGGAAAGTGGTGGTGTGAGCAGAGACAAAATAAGCATGTGTTTCTATGCCAGGGACATTATAAATTGCTACTTGTGGGAGGACAATGTAGCAATATGCCATCAGAACGCAATAAAAATTGTTTATATATCCTTTGACCAGTAACTTCATTATTTTGAAGTATATCCTAAAGAAACAATCAAGTGGGTGAAGCTGTATGTGTAACAATGCACTCACAGCATTGTTTATAAAAGGGAAAAAGCCAGTCCAGCACAATTTCAATATACAACAGCAGATAATGACTAACCATGGTAGTTCCAAGGCAATGGAATACAAAAATGGCCTTTAAGAAACAATGATGTAGATCTCCCATATGTATTTTTTTAACTCACGAAATAACAATAAGTAAAAAAAAAAAAAGAAAGGTGAGTAATATGATTATATATTGTACAAGCACATACTTTGGTATAGAGATCCCTTCAGATTTTTTACCAAAGCAGCTAAAATAATTTACATATATATATTTGCATTGAAAAAAATTGGAAGGGTATTATATACCAAATATTAACAGTGATTATTTCTAAATGTATTTCCAAGTCTATTTTTCTATGACAAAATGGTGATATGGAGAATAAATTTGCAGACCAAGTCTATAGAGGGCAGGATAGGTGCAATTTGGATTTCGTAATAGCAAATCTGTATGTTTTATGGTTGAAGCAAAATTTGCATTTAAAACTAGGTAAGTTATATCAAATGCCCAGATACATTCAATATTTGCTTAGCCTTCCTTTTTCATACTTCCTGATACTGAAACATATCACGAAGCTATAATAATCAATGTAGCATGTGATATACAATACAGTGTACAATATACAATACAGTATAATAAACAGTTACAGCTATAATAATCAATATTGGCATAAAGACAGACATGTAGACCAATGGAAAAAATTCTTACATATATGGTCATATGATCTTCAAAAAGAGTACCAAGACCACTACATGGGGCTGGGCAGTCTCTTTAACAGATGGTGCTGGGAAAACTGAATATCTACATGCAAAAGAATGAAGTTGGAACTTTATTTAACATCATATACAAAAACTAATTCAAAATGAACTAAATACCTAAACATAAGGCTCAAAACTATAAAACTCCTAAAAGATCAAGAAAAACTTCATGACATTGAATTTGGCAATGATTTCTTGGATATGACACCAAAAGGCAATCGAAAGGCATATGTGAGACAGGCAACAAAAGGAAAGATACATTGGGCTACGTAAAACTTAAAACTTTTATGCATCAAAAGATACAATCAACGTATAGTTATCCCCAAACTCATCAAGTTGTATACATAGTTTTACATGTCAATTATAGTAAAGTGGTTAAAAAAAAAGTTAAGTAGCATCAAAAAAGTACTAACTGATAATAAAATAATAATTTTTTTCCAGGATTAAAAAAAAGGATACAATCAATAGAGTGAAAAATGAACCTACAGTAGGGGAGAAAATATTTGCAAATCAGGAATCTGATGAGGAATTAATATCTAAAACATATAAAGAAACCCTACAACTCAAAAACAAAAATCAAATAACCTGATTAAAAAATGGGCAAAGGACATAAATAGATATTTTTCCAAAGATGATACATAAATGGCCAGTAAGCACATGAAAAGATGGCCAACAGCCAACACCCCTCATCATTAGGAAAATGCAAATCAAAACCACAATGAAGTATCACCTTATACCCATCAGGATGACTATTAAAAACAACCAAACCAAAACAATCAGAAAATAAGAAGTGTTAGGGGAGGATATGGAGAGAAATTAAAACCACCATGCACTGTTCATGGGAATGGAAAATGGTACAGAGAACCATTTTCTGTGGAGAACAGTATGGTGGTTCCTCAAAAAATTAAAAATACAACTACCGGATGACCCAGCAATTCCACTCCTCAGCTGTATCCCACAGAACTGAAGGCGGAGTGTGGAAGAGGTATTTGTACATCCATGTTCCTAGCCACATAGTTCGCAATAGTCAAAAGGTGAATGCAGCCCAAATGTCCATGGAGAAATGTACTTTCACATCCTACAGCATGAGCATGGATGAACCTTGAGGACATGTTAAGTGAAACAAACCAGTCACAAAAGACAAGTATTACAGGATTCCACTCAGAGTATGCGTGTAATCAAATTCAGATAAGCAGAAAGTCGAATGGTGGTTACCAGGAGCTGAGGGGAGGAGGAAAAGGCAACTTATCATTCAATGGGTATAGAATCTCAGTTTGGGAAGATGAAAATGTTCTGGAGATCTGCTCACAACAATGTGAATGTACTTAACATTCTGAACTGTACTCTTAAAAATGGTCAAGATGGTTAATTTTATGTTACATGTTTTTTACAACGAAAACACATGAAAAATTAAAATAAGGTAAAAACCATAGGGCAATGTAAGAGAGCTTTCTTATTAAAGATGTATTTCTTACTTAACTGTATAATATATGCAAACTAATATTATTTATCCTTTCAGCCAGAGAATTTGTCAGATAATAAGTAATTGAACATTGACACAGTCCAAAATAGTTTTATACATAAAATCTCATTCTATATAAATATAATCAGAACAAAGAGTGAAACAAAAAATGTAATAACCAACATCTTCTGTATCAACTATTGATACAGACATACATACTTTAAAACTTTTGGGGAAACACACATGGATGTTTAACATTTTTAAAATAAGGAAATCTAGTGACAGAACAGTCTTGAGGTCTGAGATTTCCCTGACAATTGAATAAAATACATTTGCCAAAAATATATAGATTAAAATATGGGTTTGAGCCATCAAGGAAATGAGGTTAGAAGGTGAGCAAATTACATCATGTTTTGAATGATCGTTAAATACAAAATAGAAATAGCCTGAAATCTTAACTGGAGAGGAAGTTGAGTGGGCACACTGATTCACGAGGATCCCGTGTGTGTAACCACTGCTCATAAGGAGAGATAGATGATGCTTGGACTTTACTCTGAGGACAGCTATCTGCAGCTACACAGAGATTATACAAAAGCATTTAGAATCTGCTCTTCTAGCTTCTTTGTGACAATGGCTTGATGGCAGAATCTAAGATTTTTTTAAACTTAATTTTAAAATTTAATTTAATTTATGTAATTAAATTTAATTTTTTAATGAAAAAAATTTTTTAACAAAATTTTCAAGACCATCAACTGACTCCTTTTTTCCTGTTTTGTACAAAGTGAGATTAAATCAGAACCCTAAAACACAGTACATTTACTAAATTATAAATTATATAGTAACCATCATAGACATTGATTTTTTTTAATTTTTGGAAGAGTTGCCTCAAAATTATCCTCCAATTTGAAGATGAAGTTACAGAAATTAGAATTTTAACATATAATTGAAAGTATTAAATGCATAAATAAATGTATCAAGCTTGAAAGATTATTTTATTTTTTCTTGCTTAGACTGCCGTGGTTTTGGGGACACAGAAACATTTCTAACTCTGCTTTCTGACCAAGTGAGAAAGAACACAAGTTTTAAAAAATAAAATAAAAGGGATTATGGACATATACAGGTGTCTGGCTAAACAGCCTTTAGTTGAACTTCAGCTTTTACTCTGGGTGTTCAGATAGCTAATGGAAAAAAAACAAAAGGAAATCATATTGGATTTTACTTAATCATGCTTTGATGAAAGGCAACATGTAAATACCTCTTTTAGATGTATTTACTAATACATTTGTATTTATTTATTTAGAAACTCTAAAGTTTCTCCAACACTTAATTTGGAGAGGAATTTTTAATTGAACTCAATCCAAATAACACCAGTTTGCCTAATGAACACCATGTGGAAAAGTGCCCTTTTAAGATATGCCTGGTTATAGGAGCCCCTGGGTGGCTCAGTCAGTTAAGCGTCCGCCTTCTGCTCAGGTCATGATTCCAGGGTCCTAGGATCGAGTCCCACATATGGCTCCTTACTCAGCAGGGAGCCTGCTTCTCCCTTTCCCTCTGCTGCTCCCCCTGCTTGTGTGCTCTCTCTCTTTGACAAATAAATTAAAACTTAAAAAAAAAAATTAGCTATCATTGTTACTAGAAAGAACTGGCAGGGGCTGGCTTATTCTTTTGGGCTGGGACCCAGGTCCCCTTAGCAGAGAAAGGATGGGAACATGGCAGGCAGAGGAGAAGGCTGGAAGCCCACTGCAAAAACCAAAACAAAACAGTCATGTAAAGCTTTCACTGGCTCCCGGGAACATTAACTGGTGATGAGGTCCCATATGTATTTGTGCTTACTGTGGGTCAGGCATTCTGCTTGGCACTCTGCATGCATTATAGTCTCCATCATTCCGCCAGTTCTGCAGGTTGGTATTATTAGATGATCATTTGTAGGTGAGAAGAATGGGTGTCAGAGAAATTGAGGTATTGGCATAAAGTCATTGGACATATTTGGAAACAAGGAGACTCTCCAATCACTCAGATTGAGGGCACAGAGGACAAACTATTCCCACGCAGTACTGCCACTGGGAAAAAGGCCACTGCTGTCCCACTGGGGCTGAGCCTCCAGGCAGCAGAAAACTCTCATCAGGTGAGGCTGAGCCTTCAGAAGGCAGGTGTAGCACTAGAAATGAAAATGCCACCCTCTGCCTGATGTTGGCATCACTTTTCTGGGAACAATATGCAATTTGCTTATTTTCTTTCTGCCTCAATTTTCCTGTCTATAAAATGGATTTCAACTATTTGCCTTCTTCACACAGATATAGTGAAGCTGGGCAAGCACTTTAAAATACTCTGGATAGCCTGGGTAAAAGCCACTATATAACTATTGCCTGGCTCGTACATTCATGCTGGCTTAGGAAGGATGTAATTTTAAACTAATCATATAAATAAACTATGAAATATCATTCAAATGTCTACTCACTTATATATGACTTTCCCACATCTAAGCATTTACTTAAAGAATGAGCAAACACTGCAGCTAAAGGCGTGGGCTCAGGTGACAATGAATGAGGTTAAGCATGAGGAAACACTTTTGGTGGGAGGTCATGGGGAGAGCATGCCCTCACTCACACTCCAGCCGCATAACCGTGTGAGTTCCCTCTTTGTAAAACCAGATCCCCTGGGCCTGTGCTTTTCCTCACTCTCTCTGCCTCTGAATCTCACATGGACTTCCTCTTCTCCCTGCCCTACAGAGGAGGAGATGGACACTGACATGCTTTTAGCAGAACTGTAGAGTAGGAACAGCAGAGATGGGCCAAGTGTTTGGTTAGTGTTCCTCAATTACATCTGCATTAGGTCGGAACTCTGGGTACTGATATTCACAGGTATCAGCATCACCTGAGATTATAGACCATTCCTTTTTTTAAAGTAGCAGATTAATTGAGATCTAATCACATATATTACAATCCATCCATGTAAAGCATACAATTAAATGGCCTTTGGTGTATTCACAGAGCTGTGCAACCATCAGAACAATCAGTTTTAGACAATTTATCACACCAAAAAAGAAACTCTGTACCCTTAAGCAGTCACCCCTGACTCTTCCCAGCAACCCCCCCCAACACACACACACCAACCACCAGCCCCAGGTAACCACTCATTTACTTTTTGTCTCTATAGATCGCCCATTCTGGACATCGCATACAAATGAAATCATGTAATACGTCTTTTGTGATTGGCTTCTTTCACTTAGCATAATGTTTTCTAGGTTCAGCCATTTTGTTGCATGAATGAGTGATTCATCCCCTTTTAACACCAAATAATATTCTCTTGTTTGAATATCCTCCAATTTGTCAACCAATTTATCAGTAGATGGATATCTGGGTTCTTCCCACTTTTTGACCATTAGGCATAATGCTGCTATGAATATTTGTGTACCCATTTTTGTGTGGCCAGGTTTCTAACTAACTGTCTTGGTTATATACCTAAAAGTAGAATTGCTTGGTCACACTGTAACTCTATTTTAACTCTTTGAGGAACTGCCAAACTGCCAAACTCTGAAGTAGCTGCACCATTTTCTACTACTAATGATGGATGATGGTTCCAGTTTCTCCACATCCTCACCAACCCTTGTCATTGTCTTTGTGGTGACAGCCATCCTAGTTGGCTTGAAGTATGTGGTTTTAATTTGCATTTCCCTGATGGCTAATGACACTGAGCATCTTTTCATGTGCTTATTTGCCGTCTGTGTATCTTCTTTGGAGAAATGTCTACTCAGATCCTTTGTCCATATTTTAATTGTGATATTGGCCTTTTCATTATTGAGTTATAAGAGTTTTATACAGTCTAGATAAGATAGTCCCCTATCACATATATGATTTATATATTGTTTCTCTAATTCTGTGGGTTGTCTTTTCGTTTTCTTGATGATATCCTTTGAAACACAAAAGATTTTAATTTGGTGAAGTGTGAGGGTTATTTTTTCTTTTATTCCCTGTGCCTTTGGTTTTAAACCATTACATTTCATACCTGCTCAGGCGCTGAGTCATAGCATAGGGTCACAGTTGGCCCATGAGGCTATTTTGTACCCTCTTTCTGCCCTTCCGGCCCACAGGTTTGTCTTCCCCTCTGCCCTCAACAAGAGCCCCAGAGCTAGCACTCACCATTCCGACAGCGGGGCTGTGATCGGTGGGGGTGCTCTGGCTGTCTAGTTAGACACCTGCCTCTGTGGTGACTGAGAGCCCGGATTCCCACGTTAGGGTCCCTGAACTCCGGGGTCCTGTCTACGTTGGGGCCTGTCTCTCGGTTCCCTGTGTCGACAGGGCTCTTCCCCCACATACCTACTCAGCAAACTGCCTCAACTCTGAGTCTTGCTCAGAGCTCAGGTAACGCGGTCACCCTCCCAGACGCTGCTGTTTGCCTAAGCATCACCGCACGAGCCTAGCCTCATCTGCCTTATCTACTCTAGGTTCTCCTTCTTTCACAGAAATCATCCTCTGCTACCTTTCTGGAATGTACGGCTTCATTATTTACCATTTAGAGCTTTCTAAAACCCTTCTTAGGATATAATCTGCACGTGGGTAGGGTTCCCAGCCTCTTTACCTCAGGGACACCTGACTTCTGCTACAGCAATACCTCCTAGCTGCTTCACAAATTGAGGTGGAAATGAGTGAATGGCTGTGATTTGCATTTCTCTGATCGCTAACCAGGTTGAACATGGCCATAGGATCACAGGCCGCACGTGTTCGCTCTTTTGTGAACAGCCCCGTCTCCTCTGTTGTCCATTTGTCCACGTTTTCTTTTTCATCGATTTATAGGGAACTCTGTAGATTCTCGTGACACTAATACTTCGTTAGTGCATGTATTCATTTTATTTATAACCAGCACCCGTCACGGGCTCACAGCCCGCGGTGAGCGCAGAGGAAGTCACGGCCACCCCACAGATGCGCTTGGGTTCCTGTGGGTGTGCCTTCACCTTTGGGACGGAACCAGGGAAAGGCGCGTTTGAAAAATCATTCCATAATCATGAGGGAAAGACATCGCCCGACCTACCCTGGCAAGCAGTCCCCGCAGACGGCGTCGCTGGTGACCGAACAGTTTGCCTTCTGGAAGCGGTTCACCACGGCGCACTCCAGGCACGGCTTGCATTTCTGAAAGCCCCAGTCCTCCTTGAACCTGTGCGGCCGGCATGTCATGCACTGGGCATCCTCCCCGTAGCCAAAGCCGCATTCCTGCAGGGATTAACAGGCAACAGAACGCTATTCAGACGTGGCAAGCGTGAAAAAGACGGCTGGGATAAAAGGAAGACCTGGTCTAATAATTACTGAGTGCTGGCCTTCCTGGATACAAAGGCGGCTCTTTCAGCAAGTTCAAATGTGTCTCCCACTGCTAATAATCTCTCTTACTAGGATAAGTATACTTAGTCATCCACTTTATTCAAGAAGCCGTGAGCATTTGAATAAGAAAGGTTCTCCGGGTCCCCCACTGCTGCATTATTGCTAGCTTATGGCAGAATTATGGCACTTTCTTCTTTTCTAATTAAGCCAGTCATGGGCATGTTCAGAAACTGAAGTCAGGGAAATATCCAGGCACTTACTCACTTATCGAGGCAGAAAATAAATACTTTGCTATCAAGAGTGATATTTTAGAAACGAGGCTAACTGTAAGAAATTGCCTAAGCTGAGAAATTTAGAGGTCTATCCAGTAGAGAGCATCTTGACGTGTTAGCTGTATGTTATTGTGTGATGGCAGGGGGATTCTGACATATTTCTTAAAGGAACACTAAATTCTCGTGTGGATTAAACTGTGTGATACTACAGGCCGCAGGCTTCTCTAGATTTGAACGTCAGCACACAATATTGCTTACCATGGATGGGCAAAACAGATGGTTCTTTGATGCATGTATGATCATTTCCACAAGGCCCATAACCAAATAAATCACAGCTTATCATATAATGTAAATACAATGCAACCATATGACTGACGTTGATATGGGTTTATGGTAGCTTTAAAAAAGTTATTAATACAGAATTAGAAGTATGATCCCATCACATTTATATTAATATAAAAATATTAATAATTAGTACTAACATTTATTGGGTGCTTACTCTGTGCTGGGAACTTCATACACATCTCATTAAGTCATACGTCTTCCAAATGAGGGAAGCAGGATCATTATTCCCATTTCATGAATGTGGGTGTGGAGCTTCCCAGAAGGTATGTACCATGGTTAAGGTACCTTAGGTACCTAAGGTACGTACCTTAACCAAGGTATATAGCTAATGTTAGAATCAGGATTTGAACCCACACTGTTTAATTCTGGAGTCAGATTCTATATCCCCGACACTATAGAATCCATCTGGTACTTCCTCTCTCCACGTGGAGAGCACACTGAGGAAGCCCACAAACACAGCTCAGTGCAGCAGAGGGAGGAAGGACTCCAACAAAATCTCTTGGTTTCCTCACCCGTACCCTTCAGATGCAGAATACAAACCCCCGTTAGTTCAAAATTCCCATTGGCCTGTCGAATTTATATACATAAAGTTCTTTATCCATACTTATATGCAGAGTCAACTAAGGCAGTACTTATTCATCAAAAATTAAACCAAAACCAACACAATGGATAGTATTCTCTGTACTCAACAAACTACTGACTAAAAGAGATTCATAATAATACTGCAATTCAGTTTTACTAATTAATTCGTATACATCTTGGAGGAGCAATACCTGCTGTCCTCATTTCCAGCCAGCCTTTCAAATGTGTACCCTGAACACACACAGCAAAGAGAGGGGGAGGAAAAAAAAGCAGAAGGTCGCCAACCTTCTGAATCCCGAGCGCTCCAACTAGACAAACTTCTAAACCAAGGCACAGACAGAAGAAGGAAAAAAAAATTGAAGAATTGATTCACGAATAGAATTTCCTTCAAATTGTTAACAGGGATTATCTCTGGGGGGTGGGGAGTGATATCCTGAGATGTTTTGAATTTTGATAATTCTGCGATCATTTAATTTTTGCCAAACAGCATCTATTACTCTGGTAATTAAGAAAACACCAAAGATACATATTCAGAAAGCATTGCCTGGGGTGTGGAGTAGGTCTCTGCGGGGAGGTCCCTGCCACTTTGAGTGCTCTGTACACAGGTGATGTGGTCATGCACTGGGGCAGAGGGTGTTCTTGCTAAGCTCTTGAAAGAGCTGAGTGCATCCAAAAACTCTCCATCAGTGACACAGGAGCCACCCTCTCACAATTTTCCAGAATCAAAGTGTGGTACATGTGACATTTGGAAGGGGGATTGGGATCTCATTGTCCACAAGCTCAGCATCTCCACGTCAAAAGTTCATGCAAGAGTAAAGTTTCAAAATCATACTTTGATCCAAGCAACTTGGATATGCAAGTTACAACGCAACAAAGAAATGGAGGAAACGGGAAGTGAGCAGAAGAGAAAACAAAGGGAAAGAGAAATGAGAACGAGAAGAAGGTGTATTTACTGGGAATAAATGTCTGAAATCCTGTTTTTCAAGTGAGGCTGACATAAGAGAAAAAGTATGTCTTCCTATGATGACATATGATAACCAGAGACACATGAGTTTGAGGGCCAATTCTTCCTCTTGTCCACTAAGCTATTTTGGGAATTCTCTGACCCTCAGTATCTCCATCTCTGAGATGGCAACAGTACATGTATGCTCCACAGGGTTGTTTTGAGGAATAAATAGGAAATATCTATTTATTTATTTATATGATATATATTATATAATTATATATGTGTGTGTGTGTGTATATATGTAAAAGTTGTAACCTATAAATCAAGCATAGGGGGACATTCACCAAATAAATGATACCTTTTTAGATTCTCTACAACCCAACAAACCAACTTTCCCGATTCAAGTATAATAAAGCCTTACTGGGGAACAAAAGGATCTTTAGACTCCAATTTTTTCTGGGTTACTTGAAATGACAATTTACATCTAAATTATTTTTATAGAATGTCTTTTGAAAAAGGTACATAAAATACAATTTAGCCATAGCCGCTTGAATCAACTACTGTGTTGTGTTGTAATACAAGAAAGTAGGAAGCCCCCATGTCTATATAGGCAGTTTTGCTCTTGTAATGCCCCTGACAGGCAGTCAACTCTCATTCCTTGCTCCTGCCGCATAGCACTGTCTCTGACATTTCACTTCCTCTCTCCATTCCTGAGAAACTAGATGAATATCTGAGCGGACATGGACTTGAAGGAATTGACAGACTCATCTCTTTTGAAAATTAAGGGATGCGCGAAGGGTTGGGAAGATCTTTGTGCTTTGCTTATTTTTTGATTCCTGACTGTATTTTGGAGTTTGTGTTGCACATACATGAGGACAGATTTGACCACTGTGTTTTTGCCCACATCCCATTGTGTGTCATTTACATGTCACTATACTTCATAGACTGAGGATTTCATGAAAAAGTTTTTGGGGGTTCACTCTATGTTCAAATCATGTATAGGAAAAACAACAGGGGCACCTAGGGGGACTTAGGTCATGATCCCAGGATCCTGGGATTGAACCTGCATCAGGCTCCTGCTCAGCAGGGAGCCTGCTTCTCCCTCCTGCTCTGCTCCTCCCCCCACTCCTGTGAGCATATGCTTGCTCTCTCTCTCTCTGAAATAAATAAAAATCTTAAAAAACAATTAAAAAAAAAAAAAAAAAGAAAAGAAAAGACAACAAAGCCAGGCACCAAATGCATCATATTTTGCCTTCATTGTCTGGATATTACTTACTGTTTCTGCTTAGAGTTTATATGTTTTAGTGGTAACAACACTAAGTTCAGAGTAAATACATGTGAGAGGTTGAGATAAGGCTGTGTGTCCATTACAAGCACAAAATAATACCTAAATGTATTAAACAGGTACTGTGACCCATATAGTCTCCTGGGAATTATCATATAGAGACTGATTATTTGGGGGAATTTAGTTTAAAATACATTGTCTCTACAGTACTTGTCATTTTTAAAAAAGATAATATCAAAACAACAACTTAATATTATTTTTAGGCTTTTAAAAAATGCTTGCAGTTCATGATAGTCTAAGAAATTTATGAAGTGATCATTCTGGATGTAGAGAAGATATTTCCAAGGAATTACATGACAGCACACTGTCCATAGCGGCAACCTCGTTTAGAGCGACTGTCATGTTTCTAAAGCGCCATCAACACAGAGATGCTGTAATTATTTGAAGTCCAGGTTATAATGTAAACAGCATATAAACATTAAATTACCCCCAATATAAATGTCTACTTTGATGTTTTTATTTCATTCAATAAAACTAGGTGGTTAAAATGCCTTGAAACCTTCCCCGTAAAGTTCAGTAAGAACTACCAAGAGCAAAAGCGGGAACGCTGAACAGCTCCAAGGGCAGGCAGCACCACAGCCTCCTGGCCAGGGCAGCGCTAGTGCACATGCGTCGAAATCGTGCCTCTGTAAACTCGGGTCCACCCCCAATGGCCGGCAGGCAATGCTTTCTGATCCCTTTTCTTTTTATCACTTTTTACACTGAAAAACTACTAGCACACACAAGATTTTCATAAACAATCAAACAGTACCCCTTCCTTCCCATCCCTGGTCTCTTCACTTCCTATTCCTTCCACAGAGGCAAACATTGCTACCAGGTTTTGGGAAACCCTCCCAGAAATATCCTAATACCGTGTGTGTATCTTTTTTTTTTTTTTTTTTTTTTTTTAAGATTTTATTTATTTACTTGAGAGAGAATGGGAGAGAGAGAGAGCATGAGAGTGAGGGAGGCCCAAGGAAGAAGCAGACTGCCCACTGAGCAGGAAGGCAGTTACTTCACCAAGTATTCCCTACCCAATGCATTTTGGAGAGTGCTACCTATCAGCATATACAGAGTACGCCATTGTGTGGTTACAGCTGAATTTGTTCTACGGAGCCTGGTCATCACTGCATCCCAAGAGCAGGAGGCAGGGGGCAACCACAGATGTCTGTTGAAGTAAGTTGGCATTTATCACGTGATCTAATCTTGCATCTAATGGAAACAGTATGGAATATTTTGGGTTTTCCCCCCATTACTTTTGCATATAAAGGGGGCAATTTCCCTAGGCAAATGGTTTCCCACAGCAGGCTAGTATACTACCATTGGGAATAAAAGAAATGGTAGGAATGGATTTTTGGTGAGATAAAACAAAGAGTACTTAAAGAAGAGGGTTAGCTGGCCATGCTGACTGTGGTTAGGTTTACCTCATTTCTGACCAAACTTCACAGGCTCCTGTGAGCTACTTTCTCAATTAGGCCCCAGCCTTGGGCCTTGTCCTCAAGAACCCAGTTGTCCAAGAATCCCGTGTAGTTGGTTAAGCCAGAATCCCCTACCCTCCTATCTGCTCACCCTCAATCTCTGATCAGATTTCCTCCTGCCCCTCTATCCTCTGATCCCATTGGCCTGCCTTCAGTAAGAATCCTGTTAGGTCCATTTTAGCTAGAATCCCCCCTGCCCCAATGTTTTCTCTTAGGAATTTTCCATCCACTGGCCCCCCTACTCCGCTCCTTGGCTAAAATCCCCACTTCTCCATGTTGTATTTGGAATTGAGCCCAGTTCTATACTGAGGCCTCTCTTCCCCCAATGCAATAGTCCCTGAGTGAAATCTGTTTTTACTGCTTTCACCTCTGTCCCACTCTGGTTCTCTGACACTTTCCAGGTTACACACACTATAGCTCTCCCTCTCATCATTTCGTTAGAAGGACTGGACATATATGTTTGGTAAGGGGGCATACATGGGAGGAGACTGGGATGGGAATGGGGGTGTTAGGCAGTCCTTGGCCTGGGCATCAGACTTAGAAATGTGTTTTGTTTTTATGCAATGTGGTGTGCCATTAATATCAATGGTAGAGATGCATTAGGCTTTAAAATAATCCTGGAGTCTTTGTTTTTGAAATTATGACCTGGTACCTTAAAACCTTAAAAGAAATGCTTACAACTTCCCTGAATTCCTAAAGAAGCCTTTTTATTAATAAGCTTCAAGATGCAAACATATACACATGAGTAAAATAATAACCCAATTTTTTTTTAAAGCATTGCCATAGGATTCCAAGTGATTTCCCAAAATCCTACAATAAGCAAACAATCCCCAATATCCAACGCCTCCCTCCGCCACTCTTTCCCCAAAGCCTATCAGGGCACCTGGTACTTATAAAGATTCTTTGCTTGACCAAACTTCAGCCTGGCTTCTTAACCTTCTTCCAGACCCACCCATGCACTTCCTTATAAAATCCGGCTTTTGCAAGTCCTCTGCTAAGTCAGCTTAACCAGAACTACTCACCCTAATATCTGCTCGGGTTCCCCATGCTCCACCTGAAGTCTCATGGAGCCTTGCAGTCCAATCACCCTGGTTTGTCTTTAGCAAAGAATTATTAGGTTGGCTTCAGCCAGGACCCCTCTAAGCCCTAAGTAATTTTTCACCCACTGACCCCTGCTCCCTGACTCTAAATTCCCATGAGCTCATGTTGTATCCAGATGGAGGCCAGTGGTTTCCCCCACCATAAAATCCCCTTGCAGTGGTTCCCCCACCCCCGTGACCCAGCGAATAAAGCCTGCCTTGCCATCCTTATCAACAAGGGCCACTGAATATTTTTTCTTTAACAATACATACCAGGCTGGTGAGTAACGCATAATGTTTGCCGGCTAAACAAATGGATGAACAAATAGCGTTGAAAGCAGTATTTCCTGAAGTTGTTGTTGTTTTCTTATTGGTATCATTATTACTTTATTCCAAGGAACAAAAGCCTATAGGGGTCACACCAGTGTGCCGATTAGTAAGGCCAGATGACTCTTGTGGGCTGGTGGAGGTAGGCAGGGGGTGGGAGATGAGGGTGGGGGTCTGTGTGGGGTGGGGGTGGAAGCTGTGAGTGGCCTTTCTTATCTTGGTTCCAAGGCAAGAGAGGGCTGCGTCCAGCTGGGCCATTTCCACCCAAGCTGGCCACAGCAGTAGCCCTGACACTCTGCCCAGTATTTTTCAAGCCACATTTGGTGGCTTTCCAAGGGCAAACTGACTCAAAGTCAACAGTCCTCAGATCCCCTTCTCTCTAATCTCCCTCTGCAAATTCAGCACTTAGCAGAAACACAAGCGGATCCCATCTACGTGTTCTAGGAGCCGTTCCCCAGACCACAGGGGAGATCCTCACAGACCATCATTGTCCAGGAAACACATTTGGAGCCCTTGGGTCTAAAGCACTATTTATTTGTACAGCCAATAAGTTATTAACTCTGGTTCTTTGAGCTTTAAAAGCTCCAATTTGGACAGAGAAGAGGTTATTTGTGGAGAAAATCTAGCACAAGCAAATGGAAATGACAAATTAGATTTATGTAGCTGGTGTTTAGAAATCACCTTTTTAATTTCCTTTAATAAAACAACACCAAAGACATAGCCCCCCCCCCACAACCAACTTCCAGTTTATGAAAATCTGTAATTGAGTTTTTTAAAGAAAAATTACAAGCTAGAGCTTGCTAATATCTGCCAAACATCACTGGGCCCGATTAGGTATAATTAAACATCAATAAAGTGAGCAACACTATAATTAAATGGCATAAATGAATCTTTTTCATGCTTGCAAATTATATTAATTTTATATGTGCCCGTGTGACTTTCTTCATAGGGATGAAAACAGCTTACCAAAAAGCAGACATCTTTAAAAATGGGAAACCAGACATACATCCTTGTGGAGGAAAGTGTGTTGTTGTTTACGAGAATTAATTTCTTCACATTAGCTAAAGTCATCCCAATAATTGGTTAGAAAAGCTGACTTTGAAAACTGTGCCAGAGACTTGAAGACTGTTTCAAGTGGTTCATGCAAAAACTAGTTTCCTGGTTTACTGCTGGGAGGTGATCATGTTAAAAGCACATTGTTGGCATTAATACTCGGTGAGAAGGAGGGGCTGTGGCTGGGCAGATTCTAGACAGTAAGAATTAAAAGGCTAATGTGGTCACTTCAGGGAAACAAAAGTCATCCTCCCCCACGCATTGCAATGCTGTTTATTTTCACCAGCTGAAGGGCTGGCTGTGTAACACTCCTGTGCACATTTGTGGCTCCAAATGCCCAGAGTGTACCAGTCGTGGAGCTATGTAAACAGCACTTATTTTTTGCCTCGAACACAGGAAAAAGACATTAACAATTCTCTTTCTCATAAACTTTCCAAACCTAAATCCTGTATTGGAAGAGAGAGAAACTAGCTATGGCTCAGCAGGAGAAAATCCTCAAAACTGAGCCTAGATGGCTCAGTGGTTTGTCCTATATTTTCCCAAAGATACACGAAGACAACCCATTAAGTTGAATGGCCAAAAAGAACCCGACTGAAAAGACAGGGTGCTTGGGGCTTTCAGGGAAACAACTGGAAACCAAAAGCGCTCATGCCATGAGACAGCTCAGATGGCAGGGAGGGGACACAGAGAATGCTACCCGGTGTGAGGAACCACAGCAATGGTGCCCACGTGGCTGGGCCAAACATGAGTGCTGGAGGAAGAAAAGCAGATGGATGTTTGGAAACCAGTGGCCAGGCTAAGGGTGGCATAGCCAAGGAAGGAGAGGAAGTAGCCTGGCCAGGAAGGCAGCTCCTGGAATGCGCAAGCATCAGGTCAAAGGATTTAGATATCTCCCTGTGTTAGAAGTTGGTCCCTAGCCAGAATTTCTGAAGGGAAGTTCATCATTCTAGATCTGCACCGTCCATTACAACAGCCACACCTTCAAGTGGCAACACATAAATTTAATTCATTAAAATGCAAAATCTAGTGGTTCAGTGACACAAGCCACCTTTCAAGTATTCGATAACACATTTCAAGCAGCTTGTAACTCCCATCTTGGCCAGCACAGATACAGACCGTTCCATCACTACAGAAAGTTCTACTGGACAGCACTGTACATGAGCACTATGCAAAATGAGAAAAAAATTATTACCCCATGTGGCTTCTTCCAGCACTTACTAATGGTGACAATGGACAGATCAACTAACCATCTCTGTGTCTGTTTCTCCATCTATAAAACAGGAGAAGTTATACCCCCTACTTAAGACTTACATTAAAAGGACTCCATTATTTAATATACAAATATCACATAGAAACTGGCTTATTATAACAAACGTTGGCTAATTATCTATTTTGATTGCATGATATATATTACAAAATAACAACTGAAGAGATGTTTGAGAGATAGTGCATCTTTGTTAAGAGACATCTTTTAGATACACATAACCCAAAGTATCTAGGGTAAAAGGTTAAAATAAGGAATCATTTAAAAAATGGCCAATGAAGGGAAGCGTCTCAGTTTAAACAAGCAACAATGGTTATTATTGAGCGTGGAGCTTCTGTGCAGACTTCTTACTATCTAACGATGGAAAGGAAGTGAAAAGAGGTCAGAGGAACCGCTGATCACACATGACAGGTGTGCCCAAGTGTACACCGTCTCCAGGAATGCTATTCTGGGAACCTCCCCCAAACCCGACTACATGTTTGAAATGGCAGAGACCTAACAATGGGAAAGTAAGCCCAGACAACTTTAGAAAAAAAATAGAATTGAATGCCTTCCAAAGAAAATAATCATTAGGAGTAATAAAACCACAGATGGAAATTTTAACTCTACCTGCTTACCCAAAGCATTTCCAGGCTTTAGTTTTAAGACACAGATAACATGTTTGTAATGCAAAGAACCTCATGTCCCGGCATTTGTTATTTTGGGTTGAGAGACATGATATTAGAAAATGGATAATAAGTTTTAAGTTATGTTTATTATAGCAAAACAAGTAACTTAATGATGTTAGAATGAAGGTTATTTGAAAGCTCTCACGTCTGGTGAAAATGGTTAATAACTCACTTTAAAATATTTACTATTTATTGTGCATTCAGAATTTCAAGAACCACAGGTAACCAAAATTTTAAGCTTTGGTTAAAAAGTAAGGACTCCTGAATTCAGTCATTTCATTATGAATAAACAGGCATCCCCCTTCCAAATTTTGTTTAGTGTAACAAGTAAAAAGCAATTCAATTATTTATAAATATCTGACTATGTTTTTTTAAAAGCTTGGTCTTAGCCAAAAAAGTAAACTTTCCTTTAATTTGTAAACCATGGATGTCATAATTAATCAGTTGAATTGATTTGCTAATTTTAAGTGATTTATCTGATTTTAATATATTCAGAACTTAGTTTTTTGTTTTTTTATCCTCTGAAAGATATATGTTCTTGCTAAAGACTTAATCAAGGCAGCTTGGAAAGAAGAAACTGCAAATCAGGAATAGATAGTTTAGAAATTTCTAGCCCCAAAGTAATCATTTATTAAAAACTCAAGTTCTTTGCCTTAATTAGTTAATCATATATATATGTGTGTGGGTATATATATATATATATGGTTTTCATATGTTTAATATGTCCAATCATATCAATGGAGTATATGTTTGAATTCCTTTGCTATCTTTAGGGTATGAGCAAGGCTAAGTTACTAATTTCATTTACTAGGAGCTAAAACCAAGATAAAAGACTTGGCAAAATATTTAATTTATAACATAAACACACACACACACAGAAAGTCATTACCTTTTATATTACAAGATTTAAGTGGCACTTCTTTTGCCCTCAAAACTCTCTGAGGTTGACTGATTTGTTCGCTCTTTTAGCGAAGGTGTTCTCTGTGGCTGTGCCATGTCCACCTTGAGGTGGACACTGCAGGCCATGCAGGAACATGGCATTTATATTTGTAACATTTATGCATCCAAGTGGGTCTTACCCTAATTTTTCAGTGACATCATTACCTTGACTTTTATTCTCTTGCATGCAATTTGGCCTGATCTTTTTTTTCTAGTGAAGAAAATGATAATAAATATTGAAACAGAAATATTAATACATAAAATTAGTAATAAAGGCAGAATTATTCAGATTGTTTCCCTTTGGTTGCTTCCAGTGTCATAGAGGCAAACATCTGTTTCAGTACTTGGGGAAAATTACTACCTAGAGAAAAATAATTCTTCTGGAAATCCACGGAAAAGTGTGAAATAGGAAAACTGTTATCAGATAATCTTAGGTGATGCATTCTTAAAAAAAATATTAGGGGCAATAGGATATTCATCCTATTTTTTAAATTAAAAAGCTTTTTAAAACAAAATTTTTTGATTAAAAAAAAAGCTTAGCTATAAATACTAACTAAAAAAAGATACTAGAGCTTATAGGACTCTCATCTTCTGACCTGATTCTCCAGAATCAGGCTATATTCTCTAGATCCAAAGTATGAAGGAGAAGGAGCAGCTTCTTGAAAATGATTTACTCATCTCTCAGAATCTGTGATATATCACTCAGATTTTCACCGAGATTTGGGGAAAGAACTTTTGAGAGGTAGCAACTTCATTGTCTATTTTCCTCTTGGGCATTGTCGCATATTTCACTACTCTGTTCACTGATCCTAGATCTACAAGTCTGCTCTAAAGAATCCTTTTACACCCAACACCACAAAACCTACGTCTGAAAATGCACCTTACTACAATCAGTAGGAGCTGAAAAACACTGGCTGAGATGCTATAGCTAACACTCAAGGTAACACAGGGTTTGAAGGTCAGCCAATTTCAATCCAAATGGAAAACTCAGGATACTAA
Organism: Lontra canadensis; assembly: GCF_010015895.1. Taxonomy (NCBI): domain Eukaryota; kingdom Metazoa; phylum Chordata; class Mammalia; order Carnivora; family Mustelidae; genus Lontra; species Lontra canadensis. Next base: position 4,412,808 of record NW_022631097.1, on the reverse strand, counting down.
ATGGCCCCACTTACTGAACACAACCAACAGAGAAAAGCCATCCACCAGGAATTACTTGCAGAATGCAGAATGCTTTGTTTCCTGCTGTTTGTGGATCATTGATGCAAAAATCTATGAATGACAAGACTCAACTTTAAATAATGGCAGTCTCTAGGAGAAAAGGACTTCTCTTTTAAAAGTCACTTTAAGTAAAAAGAAAAATCTTTTGTTCCTTTTCTAACAGGCAGACTTTGATGCTTTATTTAGAACAAAATGATATATCCATTATCCACAAGTTACATCTTCAAAAGGTCAGAAAATAAAGCAAATGGATGTATAGCTCTGAACACATTCACAAAAAAGAAAGGTCTGAGAATATTCAAGACCCTCAAATATGCCCTCCTAAAACACACCACTTCTTAACAAATAGTGGGTAAGATGAATATATTTAAAATGCTCCTGGGAATACCATGTGCCCAGCATGGCGACTAATAATAGTGCTTGCATTGTCAAAGAATGCATGTAACCCCGGTTTGGAAAGGTACTGCCACCATGGAGTTTGGTTATGAGAGAGGCTACTCATTTTAAGAGAAGGAAGGTCCAGTAGAAGAAAGTAGCATTAGCATTTTCTCTTATCACTGCTTATTTTTAATTCTTTAGTAGATTCTTATAAATTAATTCAAATACACCTTAATGATCCATTCTTTTGGGGTGCCTGGGTGGCTCAGTGGGTTAAAGCCTCTGCCTTCAGCTCAGGTCATGATCCCAGGGTCCTGGCATGGAGCCCCACATCAGGCTCTCTGCTAGGCAGGAAGCCTGCTTCCTCCTCTCTCTCTCTCTCTCTGCCTACTTGTGATCTCTATCTGTCAAATAAATAAATAAAATCTTAAAAAAATAATTCCATTCTTTCAATGAAATATGATAAACATGAATTACACAAAACAACAAATTCTAATTATTAGAACCTACACCTTTTAGCTCAGTAAGACATAATCAAAGGTACTGGGGAGAAAATTGTGTGATCTTTGGCTAAAGTAACATAATGAGCCAAGAATCTTCACTAGCAATGAACTAGTGAAGTACATTCTTTTTTAGCCAAAAAGAATGTACTTTAAAAACCCAGATCTAGGGTGCCTAGGTGGCTCAGTCCATTAAGTGTCTGCCTTCGGCTCAGCTCATGATCCCAGGGCCCTGGGTCAAGCCCCACATCAGGCTCCCTGCTCAATAAGGAACCTGCTTTTCCCTCTTCCTCTGCCCCTCCCACCTGCTCATGCTCTCTCTCCCTCTCACTCCCTCTCTCAAATAAATAAATAAAATCTTAAAAACAAAAACAAAAAAAAAAACAAGCACAGATCTGCAACTTCACCATGCACCCGATATTTACCTTAGACAACTCCATGCCTGGCCCACATTGCTTGCAGAGAACACAATTTCCAGACCGATCCCTGAATTCTTGTTGTCGACAGTCTCCTGTTTCACAAATCACTTTACATGTCTGAAAAAAAAAGTTTCACAAAACAGCATTTTTAAAGAAAGTTAATTACATTTTTTTACAAGAAAGGAACAACATCATCAGTATTTATTATTCACTCTATCAATGACTGTTAGCTTAAATTCAGGGTGAAGCCAATTTAATTTGCATTTTAGGAAGAAAAATGACTTTCTGAATAAGTCAGTGGAGCAAATAAATCAATAAGCCTGATTCTCTTCTGTATTTTCTGAATGAGGGCTCCTTTTCTTTCTTTCTTTTTTTTTTTTTTTTAAATTCAGGGCTATCTTCTTCTGATACTTTTCTGAGAGTCTAAGGTAGAAAATAACTCAGGACCTGTTCTCTTTTCTAAGTAAGAAGCACTGGTGAACAACCTATTGGTCTGTAGAATGACTGTTACACCAGGGGCACAGGGAATTGTTTCTGATGATTGTAATAATAAGTAATTATTCAGTACAAACTACCTCCATCTTGAAGCAGGAGTGCCTGTAATGAAGTCCTGCAAACTAACTAAATAATATCAAAGTCTGAACCTCTCCAGCAGGCAGGAGGGAGAAGTCGGGGTGGGGTTCAGGAGTAGAAAAAAATCTGGGGCTAAAGGCCTAATAATCTCTTCCTGCCTCTCTTAACTCCCCTTGACACCCATCCTAAGGAGTCTGATTTTATTTTCGAGAGGTAGGAGATTCCATTCAGCCACAGAGAGACTGTAATCTCTTTGAGAAATAAATTCCACTACCTCCATTCTAGACGGTTCATATGGATGTGGAACAGCCTCAGTTGAAAGAAAGGAAAATTTCCCTCCTCTCCTTGACTCTCTCCCCTTCTCTCCCAGACTCCAATGTGACTCCAACTCCTCTTGCTTTGTCTTTCAAGAAGACTTTAGGTACTCTCTCTAATAATTCAGTAATTCATTTTATGTTTGCAGATAATGATCTTATCTCCAGATTAAATAAATTTCAATTCTTACACCTGCATAGATCTTTCGAGTTAAGTTTTCAAACATTAAAATTCTCCATCTGTCTTTAATGCTTTTTGGAACCAAAAAGGATATAAATAACCATATAAAAAGAATAGCTCTTTTAAAAATCGATTCTAATTTCTTCACAACCCATGCAAATCATGGGCTCCAAAAAGAATGTGGTCTCATTAGGGCCTAGGGTGTGTTATGGAGACATATACCCATACACCCAAGGGAGCACCATTGTCATGGGGCTCTGAGTAATGGTGTGATTTTTTTTACTTCATCTAAATGTAAATAAAATAATTTCAAACAATTGCTATAAATGTCAAGACTGAGCAACAATCTTTTATTAATGACCTGCAGCATCGATAAACTACAATTTGAAAGAAAAATTCAAAAGATGGGATTAGAAATAGAAAATAGTTTCGGTGCTACTAAGATGACCCTTCCACCACATTCTTACGAAAGTAAAGACTTGACTCACCAAATAGACCAGTAGAACTGCGATGGTGCGAAATGCTTTCTCTTGTTCCAGGAGCACTTTTAAAGCCATGGCTCTTATTACATGTATTTATTGTTGAAGAAGTTTTCTAAAAGACAAGAAGATGTACTTAACCATGATGACGTTGGTCACTGTGTTCTGTACTCACTCAGAAAGTTTACAGTTAACCTATATACTAGAGGTCACACTATTTATGTTTTAAAGGAGATCACTTGGTAAAAGAGACATGGACAAGTAATAGGTAAGCCTTTCACAATGTAGGTTATGTTAGGAGACTGGAAGCTCTGTATCCCTACACATATGCAAAACTCCTATGGGCTCTGAACTCCTAGGGTACACCTAACTTTATTTTCTTCTTTCTTCTTTCTTCTCCTTCTCCTTCTCCTTCTCCTTCTCCTTCTCCTTCTCCTTCTTCTTTTTTTTAAAGATCTTACTTTTTAAAGTAATCTCTACACCCAATGCAGGGTTCAAACTCACAACCCGGAGATCAAGAGTGGCATGCTCCCCCAACTGAGCCAGCCAGATGCCCCTACACATGCCTTTATTTTCTACCCAAGTCTCTAGAGTGTTCAACCACTCTACCCAGTAGAGAGTTATATTCGAACAGGGACTGTATAAACCTTCCATGTGGATGCGTTTTGTCAGCGCCAAGAAGTCAAGAATGGTGATAAAATAGCAATGAATATGTGCCAAACACTATGGGCCAGGGATTCTCCAGCTTATTAATGGACTCATTTACCTTCACAAGTAGATATTATCCTTTTCTATCCTAATCTCCATTTTGGAGATGGGGAAACAGACTCAGAGAGGGCTGAGCCCCTTTTTCAAAACTAACCATAAGAGACTGTGGACTCTGAGAAACGAACTGAGAGTTTTAGAGGGGCGGGAGTTGGGGGGATGGTTGAGCCTGGTGGTCGGTGTTAAGGAGGGAATGGATTACATGGAACACTGGGTGTGGTGCATTAACAATGAAGCTTGGAACACTGAAAAAATAAAACAAAACAAAACAAAAAAGATACACTAGTAAGAGGCAGAGAAGGATTCACACCCAGGGTGGGTTGGCTCCAGTGTCCCTGAGTCGTATATACCCTGTAACACAATCTGCTCTGTTTCATAAAGACATTACACTTGGGTCTTGGGCCTCCAGCTCCACTAAGAACCAGATACAGCTAATGTCTGGCATTTGTGAGTTCTTCCTCCAGCCAGAACAGTCAAAATAATCTATGAGCAGAAAAATGAGCAATTATTTTAAAACATCTAAAAATTATTTACAAATGATGAACTTGGAGGCATTCACTTTTCAAGAAAAGGTAAACCAAACCTTATCTTTGCGATAATGACGTAAAATGTGGAAACAAACATGGTTGTCTTTTTTTTTTCAGATCCACACAATGTTCAGAGAAGAGATTAATTTGGGGAAAAAAAAATGGGGGAGGGGGAGACTCAGCTGGTGGCTCCATCTACTCGGTAGAGAAACAAGGGCTCAGTTTCTCTTCAAAGTGGAATCTTCCAAAACTAACAGAGACCAAGAGCAGACAGTGTGACTACTTAGAAAGAAACCAGAGCAGAGAACCAGAACTGTGGGCCAAAGACCTTAAGAAAAACAATAGCAATTAACAACAAAGGAAGCTCAGCTGTCAGGCTGCTGTCTCTCTGTTGGCCAAGCAGCCAGCCCTGGGGTGAGCCTGAACACAGTCTGGAGACGGACAACCCCAGAAGGCTATTCCAGCTGCTTGAATAGCTCCAATTATTGCACAATGAAAAAATCACTCTTTATGTTTGTTGAATGAATGATCCATTTTGACTGAATTCAAAAGTTTTTTGGCTTTTCCAGCTCCTTGGTCATAGCTTCTTTTGCTTATCTCGAAATGACCCAGCCATTACCCAACCAGGCAGCTTCCTGCTTGTGCAGGCACAGGACTGGGATGAGAAGATAAAATCACATTCCCTGAAAGGTGTGTTTTGGGCTATCTCTTTCTTGACACAGTCCTAATTTTTTAAAATGTGCTGATTTTTTAAAAGAAAAACATAAAATCTGTTGGATTGAGCTAATAGGGAAATGAGGGTATAAATACCAAAGCATTTACACAAAATATGAGAAAAAAGAGATCGATAGAGTCAGTGCATACCACAATCAAGCATCTAGTTTGGATGGACCATTACACTGGAACTCTGTACTAATTATTGTGAAGGCACACAAATACTGTAGCATCTTCTTGTAAAGGCAATCACTACCATGCACATCAAGTTAGAAGTTATGGCAATATGATTTTGACTTTAGAAGATACACCTGTTTTATGTAAAAAAATAAATAAGTCAAAATACCATCAGCAGTTAGGTTCATATTGGGGAATTCTGGATGAATTTTTTTCCCCTCTTCTTCCTAAAAGTTCTTTCTAGTGTAAGTACTTCATTAATAACGGGAAAAAAAAAAAAAAAAACATGTGTCATGTTCTTGGAGCAAAAAGGCAAATTACATAGTCCTCCTTGAAAAATCTATAAATTATGGAGCACCTGGGTGGCTCAGATAATTAAGCAGGTATCTGCCTTCACTCAGGTCATGATCTCCAGGATTGTGGGATAGAGCCCCATGTCGGGTACCCTGTTCAGGTGGGGTGTCTGCTTCTTCCTCTCCCTCCCCCCCGTTTGTGCTCTCTCTCTCTCTCAAATGAATAAGTAAAAATAAAAAAGAAGGTCTATAAATTAAAAGCAGTCATGAGATAAAAACCACATAAACACTATTACAAGAAAAAAGAAAATTGAAGTACTATGATTTTTGCATCAGAAGGAGATTTCTTTTAGATGATAGGGCACAAAAATTCTGAATGGAACTATATCCTATGTGCTGACTTGTCTTATTCTCTCCACACAAAATGCTAAGTTGAATAGTTTGAGTGGGTTTATCTTGGCAAATTACCCTTGAAAGTCCTTAGCCTGGCACCTGTCCGCTTTATAACCTCACCTGCTAGCGTCCCCCACTCTTGTCGTCCCTGGTCACTGCTCTCACACCCATCCAGCACTGCCATAGCCCAATGTCCACATTTCTCCTGAACACCTGTGGTCTTGCCCCCTTGAACAGACTGTAACCTTGGTCTGAGAACCTTTCTCACTAAATCCCTCCAAGAAACTACTCAGTTTTCACTCTGCCGAGATGGTGTTCACGACTAAGCACACTAAAGCGATTTGCTTCCCATGGCCTGATCGGCCTTTCTGCATTCACGCACGGCATCAATCACATGGCATAACAATTATGATTACTGGTATACCAGTTTCACTCACCAGACTGTATGTTCCTTTAAAATAAGGACACCGCCATATTACTCTTTGTATTCCCAGTGTGTAGCTTAGTACCTGGCTCATATAGGCACATAAAAGTTTGCTGAATTAATTAAGTGAATAAAGATGCACATAAAAATAAAGAGTATATTGTGGAAAACAAGTGACATTTGGTTGCACATAACTGATTTAAGTCTTCTGTAGTAAATAAGAATAAATATTCTATCTCAGATATGTCCTATTACCATGTCATATCTATAAGGCATTAAGTGCACTGGACTAGAAGACAGGATTGAATGATATGGTGATGTATTTTTTAAAAATCCTAATACACTTTTTTAAAAATGTGAGTTTTTGTTTCAAAAGATTTTATCCATTTATTTGATAGACAGAGATCACAAGTAGGCAGAGAAGCAGACAGAGAGAAAGAGGGGGAAAGCAGACTCCCCGCTGAGCAGAAAGCCTGATGCGGGGCTCGATCCCGGACTCTGGGATCATGACCTGAGCCAAAGGCAGAGGCTTTAACCCACTGAGTCACCCAGGCACCCCAAAATGTGAGTTTTTAACAGAAGATTTCTTACTCTGGAGCTAGAGATAAAAAATGCACCACTGGAATATGTCACTTCTCTTTCCTGTGACTTCTCTCCTAGCCTGGGTTTTTTATACCAAGAGGCTGGGAAAGAATTTAGCCTGGGTAGATTGTCCTGACAGCAGCTGGGATGATCTCAAGTCCAAGTTCAAATACTTTTCTGCATGTAAACCGAGTATGGGTAAAAAGAGCCTGGCTCTTTGGGGAAACTCTTAGGGGGAAATGGTGACTAAAACACCTGGGTTTTCAGCCCCATTTCTTAGCAAGTTCACTCTGAAACTACATATCTGTTGAGATAAAGATAGAACCTATCTCACAATGCTGGTGTGAGGATTACCTGAGATAATGTATATCAAGCGCTTAGCCCAATGCCTAGAACACTTAACGGATGACTGGGGCCGATGTGGTTCCTGTGGCAGTTGCACTGAGAATGCCACCTACTGGCGTGTGACCTTGGCCAAGTGACTTAACCTAGTCTCAGTTTCCTCATCTCTACATTGGGCATAGTGATAATACCTGCTTTCTGAAATGGCTGTGAGGAATTGGTGAGTTTAATAGCACTTACAAAGCATGGCTAACAGGGTGAACTGACCCAAACTGTTTCTGGGACATAATCAGTGCTACATAAGTGCTGGCAATAATTATTATTGTAGTTAATGACATTGGTACTGAAAATCAAATGATCCAATGTATGTGATGGTCTTTGAAGACTGTAACTTGTTAGGCCAACAGGAGACATTACGCAGACGGTCACAGTCCAGTGGCCACTAACATTTTAAGACCTCTGGACCTACTGGTATGCAGAAAACATTCAAAGATGAAGAATCCATTCAAAGATGAAGAATCAATTCAAAGCCTGAACTGAGCATTTTTATGTTGAGTACTACGTTAAGGTTTTATTAAAAAAAAAAAAAAAGTATAATTTTTTTCTTTACTACCACACTCTAGAGTAGATATTTATTTCTATCCCATTTGAGAGAACACTGAGGGTCAAAGGACACGTAATAGAAACGGTGAAAACCAAATAAAATCCATGTCTAGTAACTCCAAAATGGGGTGCTCAGGCACTCCGCAAGGTTGACTTAGGGTCGTATCATCCTAGGCTGCAGCATCCAATGGCCCATGGCACAGGAGGACGACGGGAACAAAAATGATCGACAGAAGCAAAACTACATTACAAAATAATACATTTAGTGATTTATCCATTTATTCAACACACTTTGATTAAGTGGTTATTAGGTGCTTGAAAGGAGGCAATATCAAGCAGGGCAGGGCGCTACAAAGGTGTACTTCCGGGTAGCTCACAGCTTAGCTGGGGCAGTAGCATCTCCTTGAGTACAGCCCAGCAAGGGGTTATTTAGAAACAACAATTTAGCTGGCGGGGTGTCATACCTGTGACCTTGCATTTCCTGGAAGAAAATGAAATAACCTTGTGAAATGCTTCGGTATTCATAAAAAGAAGAAAACTTTCATGAAATAACAAGTGTGTAAGCAATATTTAAAATAAAAATAAGAAAATAAAAGGGTATTTATTGAACTTGCTTTTTAACTTCTGAGGATTCAGGATTTGGCCCAGATAGAAAAATGTTTTTATATGCTTCAGCATTCTGTTTATTTGGAGATGACTTATCAACCATGAAACACAAGACATACAGATTATTGGGATTACGGGTTTCCACAGTTTGCAAAAAAAAAAAAAAAATCCGGACCAGATATCATCTACTAGCAATCCAGCAACCATTTTTTGCAGCACGTGTGCAAGAGAAACTGGCTCTAGCCAAGCAGTAAGGAAAAGAAAAGGAAAGGAAAGAAAAGGACTCCTGTCTTCTAGGAGTTTGGAACTTCTGCCTCACTGACTGCTTTTCCACGGTATCAAACGGAGTGGCAGTCTTGGGAGAAACAGGCAAGCAAAAAAGAAGACACAGGAGCCCGAAGCGTGGAGCTGGCAAACATTCTGTTCAGCTGCACAGAAAGTGGCTGCTCAGTCTGCTCATTCGAATGGCTGGTAACGAATATGAGTGTCCTGACTGGCCAGCCTCTAAAGGGGATAAATCCAACAGGTGCTGAAATGCACTCCCCTTCTTCTTCCTTGTGGAAATCAGGAAACCCTGTGCTGGTGTATCAACAGAAAGGAGGCGGGGTCTCAGGCAGCCTTCCCAGGAGCCCCCTAGGGAGGAGCATCTGTAGGCACCACTTTTTATTGGCTGGGCAGACCACTGGATCCCAAGCCACAGTGGTTGTTTCAACCTACAGTGTATCTAATTGCTGCCCCCTCTTTTGCCTTGGGACCTACCTATAGGTACTGTGACTGACTATATCTACCATGCCTGCCGCACAATCTGTCAGTGTTCTTCTGGGATCTTCCTAAATCTCGCATGACACTTGTCCTTTGTGTTTCCATTGCACCCTGGGCTCATCTCTACCTTGCAGCATAATTACCTAGTTACTTCACTCTATTTGCTGGCCATGTGTTGCATTATTTTCTTCAGTCACTGCAGTGGTTAATTTTTTTAAAATACGTTTTCAATATAAAATTAAATAATTTTCCTGAAAAATTAGAAAAATCTGGTTCCACATCGAGGCAACATGAGTTAGAGCTGAGCATCGGTTGTCCCTTACACAGAACAAGTACTTTCTAGTGTCCCAGTCTCCACCATTCCCTAAGGACACACTGAGCTCCCTCCCTTCACTCCAGCACCAACCAACCACTTATGGTTTGAGGACTCAATGACAAGAATAGTGATTTTGTTCTAGAACTGTAGCTCACCCACAATATTCATTGAATGAATGAAGAACTTCACTAATTAGGGATGATATTTTAGCTCTTAGGATTGTTATAAGGGCTAAAGCAATATATGTGAAAAATATGTGCAACTATACTTGAGATTGAAATATAAATTAGTAAACTGAACAATTCAGTTCAGGACACCACTTCTTGAATACAGTGCTATAATATTAACAAAGCTCACTCGAGAATCTGTTATTTATTTTTCTAACTTTAACAATTAACCTACCTTCCTTCCTTCCTTCTTTTTTTTTTTTTAAGTAGGCTACACACCCAGCATGGAGCCCAACAGAGGGCTTGAACTCACAACCCTGAAATCAAGACCTGAGCTGCAATCAAGAGTTGGTTTCTTAACCGACTGAGTCACCCAAGCACCCCCTAATTCAGTAACCTTTCTGAGAATGATCTTTATTTTTTATCTTACAAATGACCAAAATAGATAAATTTCAGAATAATTCAAATAATCTGGATAGTTTTTCCAGAATAAATGAATTTCTTTATTTTTTCATCCTTTAAAGTTATTTGATTTATTATCTAACATACAGTGTATGCAATACATAACAGTTTTCATCTCATAAAACTGTATCACCATTATGTAATAAAGCTACATTCAACTCATACATTTTTCCAATATGCAATAAACTGAAATTTTTTTTTAAATCAACATTAAAGTAAACTGGCAGGCTTACAATTTATAAAATCAGTATTGAAATAAAGCCAATGCTATACATACAGTCTTTTACATTTTAATGGTGGAACATAATCATGAATGGCTTAGAAATAATGTCAGTGCCATACGCTGAGAGAATAAAAAATCAGTTAGAAATTTAGGGTACAGCTATTTCCAAACAGGACAACAAGCCCTGGCCTCTAGCCTGCCTCTATCTTAGCCTTCAATTTCATTATGTTCTGAAAATCATTCCTCCTACATCATAGAGCTGGCAGCCTCTTTTGTAGCCTAGGAAGCTCACAAAGGCATGTGGTAATAAGCACATACATATTGTTGTTGGCTGGGGAATGAGAAAGATTTCCCTTTTACAAATCATGAAATATTTTCTACTAAAAAACTCAACAAGCTTTACAATGTTCTGTTGCCAAACACAATATCTTCAATTCCCCCAAAGTTCAAAAACATTAGGGACCACTCACTGTCAGGCTTCTCTCTCTCTCTCTCTCTCTCTATATATATATATATATGTATTTTTTTTTTTTTCCCCTAAACAGATCTTAACATAGGATAGGGTTTTTGGAGACTAATTCTTTTTGTTTCTCTAGGTTGTAGACTCTATCATCTTTGTGTTCAGAAAATCACTGTCAGTATTCTCAAAATGTAGCATATTGTAACCTAGGCAATTCATAAATCTGCCCCCCCATTCATAAATGTTTCTCTATCTCAAAAGACAAGTAGAACAACTGTAGCATCAAGGACTGCAGGGACCTCCAATGCCGACACAGTGTATCTTAAGAGAACTGTGCATAACCATTTCTAAAACACAGCTGTTTCAATTTTTATTTTAGAAGTCTGGATCAAATCCAAAACCTCTCTTTGAAACATCTGAAGTACTCTTTTCCAGTGTAAGTAGTGTCCATTCCTTCAGATCTCCTCATATTAGACCTATCCAAGTGCACTGAAGAGTGGCTACATAATATTTAATCTTTAGATATACAAGTTCCTCTGTTTTATCTAATTGCTGAGGGGTCCTTGTTCTCTTTTTAAAACCCAGGTTTTAAAATTTCAGTGTAAAATGTACATATTCTGTGATGGGTGGATTAAAAGATAGCCCAATACTGTTTAAACATCTTACTTTTCAATGTAAACATTTTAGCTGGATAAAATAGGATGAATGAACTCACTGCTTAACCCGTAAATCATGAAAAGAAATTGTGTTCATACTGCTTTACTGTTCTTTTTTCTTCAGCTAGAAAGTTACTTTAAAAAGGCAATGAACATTTAATAATCAGCTGCCATGAGATAAATGTACTTCACTGTTGAACTGTCCTGGCTCTCTTATCACATAAGCAGCTGTCTATTTATTTGGAGTGTACATTTATTCAAGGTGGGTATTCTCATTCAACCTGTGGTGAACATAGATAGGGCATGTTAACCTTTTCCCGCATTTTGAATGCTTGACTTTAAATACTGACTCATCAGATTTAAAAGGACTTGCTTTTTCTTCCTACATTCAAGATGCCTGAAGTTTTTTTGTTTGTGTTGTATTAATGTCTGAATAATGGAAATAGTCACAGGGGGTTGGGTTAAGTTTCAGTTCAAAGATCTAAATAGGTGAAAAAGGAGAATCAAATTCTCACTTATGTTTCAAAAGTTTCCAACATGCCCTCGAGTCATGTACTAGAGCTATAACTGGTAAATTAAACTAACATATTAAGGACAGCATATGACAATTACATGTCTCCATTCATTTTCTATTCATATGTGTGTGCAGGTAAGCGTAAACTAAAACTGATGATCATCTGAGGTAAAAAAAAATTCATTTTCTGTTGTTTTGAAAAGCCTCTTATAGCTACTTATATACTAGCAGTGCTCATTATTCAAGTTTCTAGATAGGAAAGGTACTTTACCATTGCAACTTCAAGTACGTAAAAAGTCTTCACATGTTCTTAACCTCAAATTCAAGATGCAGCCTGGGGCTCAGAGTCAAAAGACACTCTTCATCAAAGGGCAAATAACTTCCATCAACATCCCAGAAAATACTAACACTTACTAAGGAAAAAATTCTCAAGTCAATAAAGTCATGTGGTCTCAGTAATAACATAGATGTCATAAGACAGTTTCATGGATTTAAAAAATAAAGAACATACAGAGCTCATGATAACATTCTATGTACTGATGTCCAGGTAATATTTTCGCAATGAAATTGCATGTCTGTGTTTTGTAGTATTTTCAGAATGACTTGATAAATATCACCCAAAGATACCCACATTCTTTTTAAGTACCCACATTTCTGTGAGTAATAATTAATGTCAAACACTTTCTTCCACAGTGGGACTCAATTCTCACCCCCTCTAAGTTACTGATCTTTAAATCAGAGAGTAAAGAGTGCTTGAAATATTTGTAAATTACATGAAAGTAGCTTTGGCAAAAATGCCTAAGGTAAAACTGCACAACAGAGAATATATTGAGTAAATCCTGAACTAGTGCAATATAATCCTCCCTTTTGAAGAGAAGTATCTGATCATGAAATAACAGCATATTAAAATCTTCTGTTTGCATTAAGTCATGTTTAACAATAACGGTTTCCTGTTTATGTGAAGAAATTGTCTTCTAGTAAAGGAAAACCCTCAATGGAGTAAAAATCACACCTTCATAAATATTTTCAGCTAGTTGTTTCAAGAATTACTGAACAAGTCTTATGGTTTTGTTTGCAAATTGAGTCCTTTTATAAAAATGCAAAATGTGACAGGATTTCCTAAATGTATGTTTGATGAATAGTTGGCTACCATCAAAACAGATCATCCTTGAATTTTAATCCTTCCAAATTACATCTTCAAGAGTATATTAGTAAATTTCTATTCCATGAAATGGCATCAGAACCTAGACAAGGACTGTGAGCACTGACCTTTCTCTCACATGTATTACATGCTCTACCCATCACTGTATTAACAGATAGTGCTGATACCTGCGAAACGTTATTTTTCCACGGAATGCTCTGTTTGTGGACTACTTATAAGCGCTGGGAGCGTTCTCGTTGCACCTCCCCAGCTACAGCGGGTAGGCGGTCCAGGCCTGCACACGGTTCCTCCGGAGCAGCGGGAGTCCCCGTAGGGACTCCGCGCAGCTGCGAGGTGCCCAGCACAGACCCTGCAGCGCCCCCGTTCCGCGCCCGGGTTAAGCCTCACGCAGATTTATTTACATACTCATGGACCTTTGGTTTTCTATTTACAAGATCCCTGCCTGGAAAGACGAAGTCCCATCACTCCCATCGTGGACTGAGACCGGGAGGCTTTTACCCTCCGCGTCGCTCCCGCCGTGGCTTCCTTGGTTCCAGCATCTCCGGTGCCTTCTTCCCAGGCAAGACCTCCTGCCCTGGCTGTCACCCCTGCCCCGGGAGTCGCCTTCTCCCGGCTCGGCCCGTCCGCCCCCTCTCCTCTGCACTGGAGCAGCCCTCGCCAGCGAACCTCCCGTTCGGCAGCCGCGTCTTCCCGGGCTGCCATTCCTCGGGGAATCCACCCGGGGCGAGGACTAGGGACCGCCGCGCAGCCCCTGGCCGAGCGGGGCACCTACCTTCTCTGTCACCTGGGACGCTCCGCCGCCCGCGCTCCCCGTCCTAACCTTCAGGTCCAAGCCGGACTCGCTGCCAAAGGGGCGCACGAAGAAGGCCGGGTGCAGCGTACCGGGAAGACTACTGGGTCCGGGGTCCTCTCACCGCCCGCACGCCGAGCGCTTCCCCGCGCCGCGGGCTCAGCGCTCCTCGGTAGCCCGGCAACGGCCGCCGCCGCCCGCGCCCCGCCCACCTAGGGCCACGCCCACTTCTGGTCCCGCCCCCGGCGCTGGGCAGCCTCGGCTCGGCTCCGCCAGGTTTTCCCTGCAGAGATCTGAGGCGCGGGTGGCGCGCCCCCTGCGGCTGCGGGAGCTGGTGAATGAGTCCCGCAGGCCTACAAGGGCCACAGGGTTGGGGCGGGGGGAACGAAGAAATGGGAACACCAAGATCAGCAAGCGCTTGGCTATGTTAGGAGAACTGCCTGCAGCGAAGGGAGATCCTTCCTTTCCACCCTGGACGTATTTTTCCCAGGACTTTTGTACCTTTCCTTTGCCTGATTACATTCTACCCAGCACCGGCTTTTGAGTAGGTGGAAAAGCCCCCCCCCCCCCGAAAACGATGTGGCACGTTTACTCTGGCTGATCAAAAACACTAGTTCATCAATAACCTTCTCATTCATTCATTGATGTATTTTTTTTCCAGCAGATACTCAATCAAGGCACACACCCCCTCCCCCCACCCCAGGACAAAAACCTCTAGTGGTCAGTGAAGGTGAATCTTTGTACGAGCCAGTGTCCACCTCTTCCACACCAGCACTAGCCCAATCCAACCCATAGGGTCGCTCAATATGCTCAAAGTCCTGGCCATGCGGGGGAGCACAGAGTACAGGCTCCATACCTCTACAATTGCTTTGTGCAAAGTGTTGAAACTTACAAACTTTAGTTTGTGCATTTATGAAATGGAGCTAACGGTGCCCAGTTTGCAGATTTGTTGGAAGGAGTAAAAGAATCATATGTATAAAAAAAAATATTTTTCAGCAGTAGAATGCTATAGAAATGTAAGCAATTATTGTTTCAACTGTCCAGTGAGTAAACCAAAGGCTAAATTTCCTTCAACACAGGATACTGTGCATGACTCTGGTACAAAGAGGCACCCACTTTTTGTGTGTTGGTTTTGTTTTCCTGACACAACTGCACCACTCTTTGGATGGAACGATAGCCTATGTTTCCTTACCATACCTCAAAGCCCAGAGTAGCTCCTCAATAAATATTTGTTGAATGAATAAATGAAAAGTTGTTCTAATTAATTTCTGATAGCCGGTCTTGTGATCTTGAGAACGCCATAGTGATAGACCAGGTTCTTGTGAAACACACGTTAAAAGTATGATCCTTTCCAAGTGTCACACCTCAAGGCTATCTACTTCAAATCTAACCCAGCCAGAACATAAACCTCAATAACAATTTCTTTATAAACAATTTACAAATACTATGCACTATCTTATTTGAACCTCGAGGTAAGTCTCCCATCCTTAGATTGAGAAGTGGTTTAACACCATCCATGGTTGAGTTCAATTTGCTCTCTGATGAAAAGAGGGAGGGAGAGGTGAGGTGGGTAGGTGGGGCTTCCCATCAACTTTATCAAACCATCCCTCAGGCAAAACCCACTCCCTTTGAGAGGAGTTCTGACAAGTACAGCTTTCTCCATCCTGCAGAATGTCCCCCCAATACTTGGGCAGTTCTAGCCTAGCATCAGGGGCTGCTGCCCAGCTAGCCTGTTCCTTCATTAAAGCACACACAGAGGAGTCTGCCACATCAATCGGGAAAGAGGAAGAGAGTTTCCCTAGCCCGTCTGTGCTGTCCCCTAGTACTACCACATGTTCTGCGCTAATATGCTTGTCATTATATTGAAGTTATCTGTTCATCTGAGCTCCTTTCCTCACCTAGACTTCAATTATCTGAAGGCACGTCTTATTTTCTTGCAAACTCGGAGTCTAGGACATAGGGCACTCAGTGTCTTTGTTAAGCTGGATTATTTTTTCTTCCTTTGTAAGGTGTCACTACACTCACCCTTTCTTCCCCTCTTTCTCTTGGTCCCACTACTTCCACCATGGTACAGGCACCCCCTACCTTTCACCTGAATATTGCCACAGTTGGCTAATCTTTCTCCTTGCTGGTCTGTCCAGCAGTCCTTCTTTCTCTGGCCTTTCATCACTGGTACTGGCCAATAAAAAGATTTATAAGAGGCGCCTCATCATAAAGAATGGCTTTCATACTCTTTAAATTAGCATTCAAAGACTGCCCTGGTTGGGCTCCGCCCACATTTTCAGTCTTATCTTTCTCTCCTCTAGACCACACACTTTATATTCTGGCCAAACTGGTCTGCATGCCTGGCCTCAAATGTGCCCTGAACTTCCCCTTCCCTTTGCTTTCTGAACTTATTCTCCATAGTCACCTATTTCCCTTACTGTGCTGACTCCTTACTTACTTACCTTACTCCTATTTCAAAACCAGCTCAAAAGTCACAACTCTCATGGGTCCATCCAAGATTTGTGGACTTCTTACTACCATGATAGCACTTGCCACACCTCCCTCGTGTCCTAAGTGTCTGTGACTTAGCTTTCTTCCTTAAGGAGTTAAAAATTCTTTCAGAGAAAGGGTATATTTTGTTCAAACTTGTATTTCTGATAATATCAAACATCCAAGCAAATGTTCAATAAATGTTTTCTCAGTGGAATTTAATCTGCCAGCTCAGGAAATACCTCTTTGATTTCAGCCAAGGGCTCTTTTATTCCCTGGCCTCCTTTTGTACTTAGAGACAGTAAGACATTATTTGGTCCATTAGTTCTTGCATCATTTCTTGTGTATTTGATTGATCTGCCTGGTTAGCCTATTGGTTGGCTACAGAGAGAGAGACATTATTTTTAACATACATGGACCTGTGCATCAGATTATCTGGTCTCAGATGCCAATTTGCCATTCACTAGTTGCATATCCTTGGAAAAGGAACTTAACCTTCAATTTCCACTTTTTTTTCATCTGCGAAATGTGTTGTTCCTTTGGTGGTTATTAAATAAAATAAAGTATTTAAAGCACTTAGCGCTATGTCCAGTACATAGTTAATGCTCACTAAATGGCAGCCATTATTAGCAGGAGGACATCTTCTATAGGGTACCCAATGCCTACTAGCATCAGTAAATAGATGACCATTGAAATGATATTTGACAATGGGGACAAAGAGCATTGAACCCCTGCACTCTGGTTATTGTATGCATCTTATTCTCTAAAAAAGAGGATGGTTAAGTTAAATAAATATTCCCCACTTTACCACACTCAGATACTCTCTTCCAGTATCTGAATGAGAACCCAGAGCCACAACTGAGTGTCAGCAGAAGTACAAAAAGAACAATGTGATTCCTGCACCCAATCAGAATGAGGCTGATGCTAAGACTCAGGGCTGCAAGCATTCTTCTCCCTTTAAAACACCGAATATCAGTAACGGGTTAAAGTTTTTTTAGGAAAAGCCAAATTGTCATGAGGATCTTCATAGTACTGTTGTTTTTAAGATTATGTTAAGGGCTGGTTTCCAGAAGCCAGTTTTAGCACTATCTAGGCTGATACAAAGTGTATTTGTTTAGGATATTCACCAGCTCCCCCAAACTGAACTAACTGACTTCTTCTAAAAATAGTTTCAGTGGTGCCTGGGTGGCTCAGTTGGTTAGGCAACTGCCTTTGGCTCTGGTCATGATCCCAGGGTCCTAGGATCGAGCCCTGTGTCAGGCAGGGAGCCTGCTTCTCCCTCTCCCTGCTACTCTGCCTGCTTGTGCTCTTTCTCTCTCTGTCAAATAAATAAAATAAAATAAATAAATAAAAATAGTTTCAATGATAAGTCATCAGCTCAGTAGAAGCAAAGTTCAAGGAAAATTATTTGACTTTCTAATCATTTCTAGTGTAAATCACTATTCTTTGGGAAATGTAACACAATGCAAGCTAAGCAAGAATATTGAATTCTGTCAGTTCACAGTGCCTGATGCATGGTAGGTACTTATTAAAATTTGTTGAATGAACTAATAAATGCGAATGAACATCTCAAAGATTAATCAGGTTTGTCAAATATAGTTAAGAAAATAAGGGAAAAAATAATCAAGATGCTATCCCAACACCCACTGTGGCCAATTCTAGACTATCAGTGTAGGGTTGGGCCCAGACATTGAATGACTCGCTCAAGGTCACACACTAAGTTAATAATAAAGCTGGAATAATCCAGGCTCCCTAATCTTAATAAAATCTTACTATACCACTAGTGCATAAACCAATAAACATGAAAAGGCCAAAGGGTTTATTTATTTAGTTTATGTAATGTCAAACTTCTGACATTTATAGAACAAAGTTGTTATAAGTTATAGCACTTGCTATATGATCTTCATGAGTTTATGACACCCCCATTGGCTAGACTTTTCATGTTTCTAATGGGAGAAGAAATGGACCCTTGATTTCCCTCCTCTCTTTCCTATAAATATGGCAGACTTCTCTGTGTGTGCCTTAATGAAGGAACAGCTTAGCTGGGCAGCACCCCCTGTTGCTAGGCTAGGGCTGCCCAAGTACTGGGGACATTTAAGAGGATGGAGAAAGCTGTACTTGTCAGAACACCTCTTGCAGCGAGTGGTTTATGTGAAGGAATGGTTTGATAAAGTCGATGGAAAGCTCTACCTCCCCACCTCACCTCTCCCTCCTCCTTTTCATCAAAGAGCAGATTGAACTCACCACGGATGGTGTTGAACCACCTCTTAATCTAAGGACGGGAGACTTGATAACTTCTGAGGGGTCATTCCAGCAAGTGGGTGGGTTGAGGAACAACCCCAGAGCCAAAGCTGAATGCCTTATAATGGTAGAGGGGAAATTAAGCACAGTTACCAAGGAGCCTCCTTCTGCCCTCGTTTTCATTGCCCATTTGTGTTGATTGGGCTTACAAAATTATAAAGATCATTCTTTCAAGGGGCACCAAATTATTAATTTTTTCAGGATGCCTTGGTCTGACTCTGCCATCATAGAGAAGAGAGTCTGGCCAAGCCAATGTCTAATGCTTGAGTTCTGTCTAGTTGTGAAGCAGAAGAAGAATAATTTCTGTCTTGAGATCCTTTATAGCTATAGATTCTAGGCTAGGTGATGGAAAACTCTATAAAAATTTCTAATAACTCTCATAAAATATATCAAAAGAAAGAAAAAATACAGAACCCTCTTTTTGGTCAAAATTTTGGTTCTAATGTTTGCTAACAGTCGAGTTGGGCTCTATATAATTCTTGTAATGGAAAAAATTAACTACCCCTAGAACAAAAGAAACCAAGATTTGAAATCAGATGTAGTCTAGTGCTGCCACTTAATTAGCTTCATGATCTTGCATATGGTATTTAACTTCTCTGAGACTCACTTTTCTCATCTGTATAATGGGAATGCAAACAGTGATTGTAAATTTAAATGAGATCATGTTTTAAGAAACATGGTGAGAGTTCCTGACATACAAATACTCAGTAAGCATTAGTGAATTAATTAATTATTAGTGAGTTCATAAATATTAGTGAATGTTACCAAATAATAATCTGTAAAGCTTCAGATGAAACTTTTATGAGGACGATAAGACATGAGGGACAGCTATTTGGTCTCAAGAACAACGTCTATGTTCAAAATTTATAGTCCATAAATAAATCAAATCTATTCACAAGAAATCCCCCCCACCCCGGGAAAAGAGAAACAAAAGAAAACAAATCCCAAATCTAAACTAAATGATCAAATTCCTAAGCATGAAAATGTTTTTCACCCCAGGAAAAAAAAGTTAATGGAACTCTTAACATGATCAAATGTAGTATGGAACACATATCATGTAAGAACCATATTAAATTCGTGAAGTGAAATCTCACAAAAATCCCACTGGGAATCTCCCTCAATGAATAACAACTTTTAATTAACTATTAGACTTCTCTGGGACCCTACTGACATCTTCTAAGAAAATATGTATTCCTTGAAAACACACAAAGATGGCCTAGATAATGCCAAACTTGTATATACATGTATACCCAGGCAGAAACACACAAAGTTCTGTATTTCCATGTTGCATTGATACATTAATTTTTGGTAAAAAAAAATTATTTTAAATGTTCTGGTACATTATATGTAACAGTAATTGTGTTCAGACTGCTTAGAGATACAGAAGCAAAAGGAACAGTTGGAAAATAACCAGACTAATCCAGTTAACTGACATATCTACTGTGGAAACGAAAAAATATATATATTTTGTATATATATACACTCCAGTAGGAACTGGCCACCTTTATCTTTTGAAATGATATTGTTCCCTGTTCAGCTACACAGTGCATTGGTTTCATTGTTCAGTTTTTAGAAAACAGACTATGTGCGGTGAACAAGAAAGAACATTAGATTAGGACTTGAAAAACCAGCTATGTGACCTTGGTTCAGGTAGTCTAGTTAACTTTTCTCTAATCTCAGTTTTCTCATCTGTAAAATGGCTCTAAAAATTCTACCCAGCTTCTTTCATAATGGTAGAGTCAACTCCCTCCTTTCACACATGAGAAAAACGAGTAGTGAAGTGACTTTCTTAAGGTCACATAGCGACTCTGTGACAGAATCGGGACTAGAAATAAGTCTTTTGAAGACTTGGACCTTCTACAGTAACAAAGCTACCATTGAAGCAATAGATAGGAGAGTACTTTGAAAGATGTGACAGAAGGGTTTCCTTCATGGAAGTAGTATGGAGTATAGCAACTTAAGTCACAATCAAGATCATCACGAGGCAATTAATTCAGAAATGCTTTTTGAGGCTGTACCTGTACATTCAGTAATAGCCATCTTTCTTTTAAAATCAAGTACAATCTGTTTCATTTCTCAACCAAGACAGAAGAAGTAAAGAATTAACTGAATTAATTCAGACACTGAAGTGGATTTTCAAGGACTTGACTTGCCCAAGCTCGTTTTCTACAAAGCTTAAATTAATCAGATAATTGCTAATTCTCCCTTTTGTTTTGTGCTGAGGAGAGTCTGTAGCTGTTAAAATGAACCTAGTAGCAGAATAAACAATCATTTACAATTTTCCTAAGTCCCAAATCTAAACTAAGTGATCAAATTCCTAAGCATGTTGTTTCTTCAGGCATCTTCTCCCCTCATTACTTTAAAAACTTAATTTTCTTTATTGAAATGTGAACATTAATACTGCTTTTGTGATTTAAAGAGGATTTTTTAAGCAAACAAATGAAAGAATCAACCTAAACTGATACCTCAGGATATTTTGAACATGCTTTGTTACACTGTCAGTAGAACAAAAATTAAATGCCTCTCCTGGCATGACTAAAAACAACAGTTAAATCTTTTAGATTAAATTCTTACTGACACATTTCTAAAATATAGTCAGCTTAGAACGGTTTTAAATAATCTCCACTTAACAGCTATCAAAGTTTTAAAATTAAGCAAACAGTGCTAATTACCCTCCTTCTAATATCTGGAGGAAAGCTTAGAATGTAATTAAATTAATTGGCTCTGAAAAATTAATTACATTTGAAATGAGGCTCATTAGACCTTTCCTTTTTCATCAGAATTTCAGACTAAAGGATAACTAGTCTTATCACTTATAATTTCTTTGTGGTTCAGTTAGCATAAAATAGACCATTGTGATGATAATTATTCTACCCAAATAAACTTAAGATTAGAACATTAAAGTGAACTAATGTGAACATGGAGCTCTTACTTTTCCACTGTATTAAATTCTTGCATCTCAGTGTGTGTGTGTGATCATTGAGTCAACAAAAAAAAAAAAAAAAAGAAAGAAAGAAAAAAGAAAAACCCAAACAGTGAACTTTCAAATTCCGCACCATGATGTATATTTTGGTTTTGCCAAGTTGAGTATAAACTAAAATGAAAATGTGACTAAAAACTATATGTAGCATAGTAACTATTGATTACTCAGATAGTTTTCATAAAGAGTTGGCAAATTTTAACTTACAACAGCTGTCACTATAAATTTAAAGTAAATGTTACTTTAGGAACATTAACGTCGGGAATGTTCCTGTAAATAAGGCTTGTGCTATTCCCAAAGGTTACAGAAAAATCACTAGCGAATTTTTTTTAACCAAACTTGGCATCACTTTATGCTCCCTGTTTTAAAATTCTTCAGTTTTACACATAAAAGGCTTTAATCATACTTGAATGCCTTTTCAGTAATTCCCTTGAGGATGCAAACTGCATAAGGAAATGTATTTGATAGGTTTACATCTTGGAGGTGGGAGAATAAATAAACTAAAGGAACAGTATTGCCAGCGATGCACTATACTCTTTTATATAAGAAAACAAGGAAAGCATTGGCAGCCAGTAAAGTTCCACTGTCTGTTTACTAAATAAAGTAACCTGTAAATACTTAGAGCAATTATAGCTTACAGATCTCGGGCTCTGAAGGCGGGTTGTGTGCTAAAGTTAGCACTCAGCTTTCTCCTGCTTGAACAACTCATTTCCAAGTACAATTTGCATGACAGATTGCAAACCCTCTTGTATGAACTATTCAAATGGCTTTGAGAATTATATTTCCTCTGACACATGCATACAACATCATGCAGCAGTCGAGTAGAGAAATGCCTGCTTTTAATTGATTAAACCCGTCTTTTTCTTAGAACACACGGGAAAAGTGAAGTGAAAGCTCCACAAAACATAAAATGCTGTACCTGCAACGTGCTGAACTCTTTCCAGTACTCACCCTTTCCGCAACTTAGTTTCTCGTTGGCAGCGCTTCTATGCCAAATGCTTCCACCGTCCCAAAAATGAATGTCAGCACAAGCCCAGACGAAACTTCAAATCCAGGAAAATAAAATTAACCATGCAGATCAAAGGCAGAGGAGCAGGGAGATGAAATGCCCGTAATCTGATCGGTGATCAGTTGCAGAACATCAAAGGCAGAGCTGAGTTTATATATATGCACGGATATCAAGAAAGTTTGCTTTCGGCAGGTAGTCACCCTCCCGCCTCCTAGTCCACAAATTCTTTTGTTTAACACGGATCACGTTATTTTCCTCTCTCTCTCTCTCTCTCTCTTCTTTTCCTCTTCCCCTTTGCAACCAGGCAAGACCGGTGGCTCTCCCAAGCCTGGGCTGAGTGGCTGGATCTGTAGCTTTCTCGGTTCCCAAGCTGTGTTGTGGATTGTGTGTTGGAAGCTTTGCCTAGTGCCAGCGGGTTCTGCTTTATCCCTTTCATCTCGCTGAACTGCAGATCCCATGACATCATTCAGCGCCGTGGGACTGGTAGGAGAGCTATAATTCAGCCTGTGGGGGAGTACAGCTCCAGAGAAGCCAGAGTCTGCCTGATTTCTAATCACGTTAGGCTATTGTGCCTCACGCAGTACAGTTTCTGTTATCTGTTTCCCAGTTGGAAAAGACAGCGATTGCTGGAGCGTGATAAGATCCCAGATCCATCTGGGTTCCAAATGACAGCATTTAATTGCCTCTTCGTTGATAAGAATCACAATTTTTCACAAAGACTGGGTGTCATATATTCAGAGTAGTTAAATATCACTGCAAGACCATTCCAGAAAACACCCAGGGGCTCTGACACACGGAGAGGGTAAATACTTTGAAAATGTGTCTTTGTTTTAAGACGTGACACATCTTTAAGGATTTAAAGTAAGCTGTCTTTTCCTTGAAACTTAAATTATTAGAAGTGACTGTCAATTAAAAAGCGGTGTATTCAATTAAGGTAATTATTCAGCGGATAACCAACAATTAATCAGTGCCACCCTTTCACTAAGCCTTTGGGCAGACACTTACTCTGACTCTTGGTCTTCGTCAGGGATTCTGAAAATTAGATTTTAAAACAATGTGTAGTTTGTAGATAGGTATAATTCAGTAACACCTGTTGAGCATTTTTAATTTCACAATAGAAAAGAATTAGGTAGAGGAAGTCACTGTGCTAGCCCCAAAGCTTTGTGTGCCTTTAGGACTGTTTCTCACAAATCCATAGTTTGCACTCTTAACTCATGAAACATCCCCATATTAGTCTAATTCTCCATAATTTAAAATCAAGGCTATTGCACAGTATTTAGAATTTTTTCACTTGGTCTTTTACACTGGTAGATTTAATACTATAAGTTTATTTTATTTTTAGTACTTATCAAAATAGAAGATAATCAGAAATTTCATCTTCATTACAATCCAGGATTCAGTGCACTTCTGAATTCCAGACCACTCTTACGTGGAGCGAAGGGAAATTTTCTATTTCGTAATGGAAATTTGCCAACTTTTGGAAGGACAGTTAAAAAACATATTTGAAAAACCTAGAAAACAGTAGAATTTCATCTTTCTTTTTTTTTTAAGATTTTATTTATTTATTTGACAGACAGAGATCACAAGTAGGCAAAGAGGCAGGCAGAGAGAGAGAGAGAGGGAAGCAGGCTCCCTGCTGAGCAGAGAGCCTGATGCGGGACTCGATCCCAGGACCCTGAGATCATGACCCGAGCCGAGGGCAGCGGCTTAAACCACTGAGCCACCCAGGTGCCCCGAATTTCATCTTTCTTTATATAACTTCCCTCCCTAATTAGTTTTGTCTAAATTTCCCCCAAAGTGTTTGTAATATACCCTCTAAATCTCCAAGGAATTTTAATAGCAAAATACTGGTTTGAACAGTTAATGAGCTCGATATATATAACGTGGGAATGGTCACGTTTATTTCTCAGCATCTCTTTTATAATTTTTCTACCTTATACATCATTTCTCTAAGAGGCACAGAGCTCAGATAGTGTTTGAAGTGCAGGTGTGATTCTTTATGACTTCTGGAAAGTAGAGCAGGAAAAATCCTCTGGTATCTGGACTTCACATAACGTTTCCAGGGCTCCTTTGAATACAACAAAAATATTTAAAAGTACAAAATATTTCCAAAGAGGCATGTGCCCATTTCTTCCTGGAGGTCGTCCAGCCATGCGACCAGCATGAAATCCGTATTCCATCACACAACACTCAAGAACAGTGTCTCTGATGGTTGACGACACAACTGAGTGCTCTGTAAGGTTCTTTGCACCAGCAAGTAATCCTAGAGTCTTAACAGAGTTCAGCACCAATGGAAATAGGTGAGGGATTGAATTAGGATTCTTGCCCTTTCACTGGAAGCTTACAGGAGGCATTTGAAAGCAGGGACTCACTTGAAAACCAGTCAAGTGATCCTTGATTTATACGAATCTCACCAAGGAAGATGGGTTGTTCAAAATACATCTAGAGATGCAGTATCATCTCCAATGGAAGAGTTTATTCACCAAGTCACTGAAAATTACTATGAATTGGTCCTCTTGTGGCCCCAAACCCTCCCGCTCACCCCACGTGTGAGATGAAAGGGGAATGAGGTTAGGGCCCCATCTGTCGCCAGGAGCAGAGTGTGGCTAAAGGCTCTCCCTCCTCCAATGAGGAGTGACCTCTTGACCCGGGGCTCATTAGTGCTGTGCTTCAGCCCACGGAGCTCCCTTCATTGTGGAGATGTGACCTGGACCATTGTTATTCCCCAAGGGCACCGTGAAGGGGAGCTACTGCAAAGCTTTTTTCTTTCCCTCCAAGAAACTTAGATCAGTGAAATGAAATCGGATGCCCTGGTGATGAGAAATATGTCACTACACTCTACTTAATTATCTGTTTCAATAACACCAGGTCACAACATCTTATCATGACCCCTGGTGCCACATCACTTATCAATGGCTTCTTTTACTCTCTCCTCCAAATGGCGTGTCAGCCCCCGTGCTGTGTTAAAGGCGCCGGGACAGCAAGCTGATCCCCAGTGAGGAGCCTGATGCTGGATTTCACTGTACCGAAAACTGAGGAAGCTTCTATTTGTCCTATCAAAGAAGGGCACGTCTCCCCGAGA
Organism: Lontra canadensis; assembly: GCF_010015895.1. Taxonomy (NCBI): domain Eukaryota; kingdom Metazoa; phylum Chordata; class Mammalia; order Carnivora; family Mustelidae; genus Lontra; species Lontra canadensis. The sequence continues at coordinate 4,387,119 of NW_022631097.1, read as the reverse complement.
TTCTTAAGGGGGCGCCTCACGTACCCCACTATTAACGCTGAGTGTTAGCCTCTTTCCAACGGCTGAAACATGCTTTCTCTGTTTCGCTACCTTGACGGACGAATCGCATCCATCCCTACAATCCTGACATACGGGTTCAGGTAATACAACTCCCCCCACCCCCCATCCCTTTTCTAAGTTCTTGGAGTTACCTGGAGATCTTTTATTTTTTAAATTTTTATTATTTTTTAAAATTTCTCTTCAGTGTTCCAGAATTCATTGTTTATGCACGACACCCTGTGCTCCATGCAATACGTGCCCTCCAAAATACCCACCACCAGGCTCCCCCAACCTCCCACGCCCCGCCCCTCCAAAACCCTCAGACTGTTTCTCAGAGTCCACAGTCTCTCATGGTTTGTTTCCTCCTTCAATTTCCCCCAACCCACTTCTTTTCTAATGCCTTCTTTTCTCGACTTTTTGTTTAGATACATCCTGGCTTATATCAGCTAACATAGCTGTATGTACATAAACGGGGAGGAGCCACCATAGAACTTGTTCCATTTACATACTTTGCGAGCTGTGTGAAGTAGCTCGATGCTACGGGAAGAGCATGCGCACTGGAGCCAGAAGGGCCTAGGTTTAATCTTTTTATCTGTAACTTAATAACAGCTTGAACAATTCGGGCAAGAGACAAAGCTTCATTTTCCTGTACTGCAAGAAGATGACAGCATCTATAGTCTTGGTGTTGTTGAGACAAGCTTATGCAAAGCAGATCAAGCAATCCCACCGGAGTAGTATCCAGAGGAAAGAAGATCAAAGAATGAACAGCTTCGTGCACCCATGTTCGCTGCCGCATTATTCACTACAGGCAAGACAGGGAAATAAGCTAAATGTCTATCCACAGATAAGCGGATAAAGAAAATGTGGTGTGTATATATGTAAAATACTCCATTGTGTGGCATATATATCCAGATATGTGTGTGTCTGTGTGTGTGTGTGTGTGTGTGTGTGTGTGTGTGTGTATCTCCACACAATGGAGATTTATTCAGCCTTAAAAAAAGAAGGAAGCGCTGACATTTTTGACAGCGTCTGGGAAGCTGGAGGATATACAATAAGTGAAGCAAGCCATACACAGAAGGATAGATATTGCATGATTTCACTTATACATGGAATCTTAAAAAACAAACAAACAACAACAACAACAACCTAAAAAAAACCCAAAAGCAAAACAAAAACAAAAAGCCCCATCGAACTCATAGTAACAGAGAATAGGATGGTGTTAACCAGAGCCTGGGGTGTGGGGGAAAAGGGGCAATTGAAACAAAGAATAGTGGTTACCAGGGGCTTAGGGGAGAGGGTCATTGGAAGTTATTGTTTAACAGGGACAAATATTCAGTATTGAAAGATGAAAAGAGATCTGGAGATGGATAGTGGTGGTGCGTGCACAAAAATATAAATGTATTTAGTACCACTGAAGTGTACACTTAAAAATGGTAAAGATAGTAAATTTAATGTTATGTGTATTCTACCAAAATTTTTAAGATGGAGAAAAATTGAAAAATCAAGCAGAAAAGACTCAACAGGAAAGCCAAGTTTCATTTTCTTTCTCCATAAGAATTAAAGAGCAATAGTGAAACACCAACACTTACTTGGGAAATCAAACTCAAATTTGAGTTGGGCTCAATATTCCAAAGGAGCAGGGCAAAATATCGCATGGGTCCTTGGTCCAGTTAATCTGATTTTGAGGTAACCCAGATGTCCTCAAGTCTTCAGAAGCCAAGGACCATGCTTATATTATCTGATTACCCTCTCCATGACCTTAAAAAGAAATGTTTCAAGCCATAATGGGTTGAATTGCAGCCCCTAAATTCATATGTTGGAATCCTACCCCCCAGTACCTCAGAATGTGACCTCCCTTAGAGGTAGGGTCTTTATAGAAGTAATCACCTTAAAATGAGGTCATTATGGTGGACTGTAATCCTATATGACTGGTTTCTTCATAAAAGTCTGTAATTTAGTTACAGAGACACACAGATGGAAGATGACGTGAATAGACCCAGAGAGAAAATGACCATCTACAAGCCAAGGAGAGAGGCCTGGGACAGATTCTCCCTCACAGTCTTCAGTTGGCACCAACCCTGCCAACATCTTGATTTCAAACTTCTTGCCTCCAGACTATAACTGTCAATTTCCGTTGTTTAAGCTCCCCAGTCTATAATAGGTACTTTGTTACCATAGCCCTAGGAAACTAATACAGAGCCCACCCAAAATTTCAAAAGGCTTATATTCTCATCAGAAAGCCTCCAACCCACTTCCTAAAAATCTCTCTCAGCTCCTGTGGATACCCTCTGCTCTGGCTAGATCACTTCCTCTCCTGTGGGGAAAAAGTTTCTTTCTTCTCCAAAATGTCAGTTCAGGGGTACTCTTAAGTGAAGCAAAATACTGTTGAAAGTAAATAAAGAGGAATTAAAGCATACATTTCAGCTATTAGATATAAAGCTTTTATGAACATCTGTACAAAATTCTTTGAGTGGTTATAAATTTTTATTTCTCTGAGGTAAATACCTTGTAGTAGAAATTTTGGGTTATATGGCATATATTTAACATTACAAGAAACTGCCAAATTGTTTCCCCAAATAGTTATATCATTTTATGTTCCCATCAGCGATGTATGAGATTCCCATTTGCTCTACATCCTTGACTACACTTGTTATTGTTAATCTTTAGAATTTTAACCATTCAAATGGAGTCTGGTGGTGCCTCATGATGGTGTTAATTTGCAATTTGTTGATGCCAGTGCTTAACTTCATATATATATATGTGTGTGTGTGTGTGTGTGTGTGTGTGTGTGTGTATACATGCTTCATTTTATGGAATAGTTTTAGACTGACAGAAAAATTAAATAGCTCGTACAGAGATGTCCCATTTAACCCCTACGCTTCTTAACAGTTTCCCCTATTATTTGCATCTTGCCTCAGAGTGGCATATTTGTAATTAATGAATCAATGTTGATCCATTATCATTAACCAAAGTCCTCAGCTTACACTAAAGTACATTCTTTGTGTTGTGCCATTCTATAGATTTTAACGAATGCATAATATCATGTATATATCAGTACAGTATCATACAGCATAGTTTCACTGCCCTAAAAATCCTCAGTCTTGGGGCGCCTGGGTGGCTCAGTGGGTTAAAGCCTCTGCCTTTGGTCTAGGTCATGATCCCAGGGTCCTGGGATCGAGTCCCACATCTGGCTCTCTGCTCAGCAGGGAGCCTGCTTCCCTTCCTCTCTCTCTGCCTGCCTCTCTGCCTACTTGTGGTCTCTGTCTGTCAAATAAATAAATACAATCTTAAAAAAAATAAAAATCCTCAGTCCTCCACCTAATCACCCTGCCCTGTCCTGAATTCCTAGCAATCACTGACCTGTTTAATGTCTCCATAGTTTTTCCTCTTGCAGACAGTCATACAATAGAAATCATATAGTATGCAGGCTCTCAGATTGGCTTCTTTCACTTGGTAATATGCATTTAAAGTTCCTTCTCATCTTTTCCTGACTTAATAGCTCATTTCTTGTTATTGCTGAATAATATTCCATTGTATGGATGTGCCACAGTTTCTTTATCTATTTGCTTAGGGAAGAGTACCTTCCAAAGATCTTCCAAGGTTTGGCAATTGTGAAAAATGTTGCTAACCATCTTTGTGTAGGTATTCGTGTGGATATAAGTTTTCAACTCACTTGAATATAGAAGTGCCTAGGAGTGTGGCTGCTGGATCACATGGTGAGACAATGGTTAGATTTTTTTAAAGAAATTGCCTGTCTTCCAGAAACAACATGTGTTGGAGAGGATGTGGAGAAAGGGGAACCCTCTTCCACTGTTGGTGGGAATGCAAGTTGGTGCAGCCACTTTGGAGAACAGTGTGGAGATTCCTTAAGAAATTAAAAATAGAGCTTCCCTAGACCCCAAAATTGCACTGCTGCGTATTTACCCCAAAGATACAGATGTAGTGAAAAGAAGGGCCATCTGTACCCCAATGTTTATAGCAGCAATGGCCACGGTCGCCAAACTGTGCAAAGAACCAAGATGCCCTTCAACAGACGAATGGATAAGGAAGATGTGGTCCATATAAACTATGGAGTATTATGCCTCCATCAGAAAGGATGAATACCCAACTTTTGTGGCAACATGGACGGGACTGGAAGAGATTATGCTGAGTGAAATAAGTCAAGCAGAGAGAGTCAATTATCATATGGTTTCACTTATTTGTGGAGCATAACAAATAACATGGAGGACAAGGGGAGATGGAGAGGAGAAGGGAGTTGAGGGAAATAGGAAGGGGAGGTGAACCATGAGAGTCTATGGACTCTGAAAAACAATCTGAGGGTTTTGAAGGGGCGGGGGGGTGGGAGGTTGGGGGAACCAGGTGGTGGGTATTAGGGAGGGCACGGATTGCATGGAGCACTGGGTGTGGTGCAAAAACAATGAATACTGTTACACTGAAAAGAAATAAAAAACTAAAAAAAAAAAAAAGAAATTGTCTGTCTTCCAAAGTTACTGCATCATTTTACGTTCTTACTGACAATGAGTAAGAGTCTCAATTGCTATGCACCCTTGTCAAGGCATTGTCAGGGTTTTTTTGTTGTTGTTGTTTTATTTTGTTTTGGATTTTAGCCATTATGTATAACAGTATCTCATTGTTCTAATTTGCAATCACCTAATGACATATGACATTGAACATCTTCTTATATGTTTACTTCTTATTTGTATATCTTCTCTGGTGAGGTGCCTATTCACATCTTTTGCAAATTTCAAATTGGGGAGTAAGTTTTCTTATTGTTGACTTTTAAACGTTCTTTGTATATTCCGAGTACAAGTCCCGTATCAGATATGTGCTCTGTGAATGCTGTCTCCTAGTCCGTGGCTTACCTTTGTATTCTATTAACAATATTTTTACAGAGCATACATTTTTAGTTTTAATAAAATTCACCTTATCAATTTTTTCTTTAATGCTAATTATGCTTTTAGTATTGTATCTAAAACTCATCATCAAACCCAAGGTCTCTTCTTATCTTTCCTTCTGGAAGTTTTATAGTTTTGTGATTTACATTTAGGTCTGTGACCCATTTTGAGTTCATTTTTATGAAAGGTACAAAGTCTGTGTCTGGATTCATGGTTTTGCACATGACTGTTCAGTTGTTCTAGCAGCATTCACTGAATTATCTTTGTTCCTTTGTCAAAGATCAGTTGACTACATACATGTAGGTTTATTTCTGGGATATTTTGTCTGTTTCATTGGTGAATTTATCTCATCTTATGCTAATACCACATTGTCTTGATTATTATAGCTTTGTAGGATATATGGAAGTCAGATAAAACCAGTTCTCTGACATTTTTCTTCAGTATTGTGTTGGCAATTCTCAGTCTTTTGATTTTCCATATAAACTTTAGAATTGGTTTGCTGATATTCACAGAATAACTTGGTGGAATTTTACTTGAGATTGTGTTGAATCTATAGATCACAGTGGGAAAAACTGACATCTTAGCAATAGTGAGTCTTCCTATTTGAGAACATGGAACAGCTCTCCACTTGTTTAGATCTTCTTGGATTTCTTTTGTCAGAATTTTGTAGGTTTCCTCATATAGATCTTGTATATTTTAAGAATTATACCTAAGATTTATACCTAAGTCTTGTATATTTTAAGATTTATACCCAAGTCCTGTATGTTTTAAGATTTATACCTAAGTTCATTGTAAGAATGTAAATGTAAACAACCTTGCTGTTATCACTTACCAGTTTTAGAATTTTTTGGGTCAGTTCCTTGGGGATCTGTGAGCAAAGAAAATTTAATTTCTTCTCAATCTGTTTATTATTTGTAAAAGTATATCACACACTCCAGGGCAACCGCTAAGAACAAATCTAAATCCGTTTTTATATAATACTATAATGTTTCATGGGTAGTATAATGTATCTTATAACTGAGCAGTCCCAATTACTCTTTCTCATCTCTTATAACATTGTTGTCATTTATTTCATTTATCCATAGGCCACAATCACCCAACACATTGTTGCTATTATTGCTCAGAACAGTTATTTATTAGCTCAACAAAATGTAGGAAAATAAAAAATTTTATTATATGTTCATTTACTCACTCTTCCTTTCTGTAGGTCTAAGGTTTTATATGATTTTCCTTTTCTGTGAAGAGCTTCTTTTAACATTTCTTTCAAGACAACAAATTCCTTGTGTTTTCATTTGTCTGAGAGAGTTTATTTCTTCTTCAGAAATGGATTTCTTATATCCTTTTGAAGGATAATTTTGCCAGATAAAGAATTCTAGGTTGGTAAGGATTTTTTTTTTCTTTCCACTCTTTAAATATTTCACTCCACTCTCTTTATGTTTTTGTGGTTTCTTATGAGAAGTCTGATATAATTCTTATCTTTACTTTTAAATAGGCAAAGTGCTTTTATTATTTAGGTATGTATGTATTTATTTATTTACCTTCAGACTTCTTTTGAGATTTTTTTCTTTGCCATTGCTTTTCTATAGTTTAATAGTTTAATGCCTCCCTGTAGAATTTTGAATGTTTACCCTGGTCGATATTCTCTAAGTTTCCTAGGTTTATAGTCTGGTGTTTGTCATGAATTTTGAAAAATTCTCAGCTATTATTATTTTAAATATTTCTTGTATTCCTTCTCTCTTTCTTCTTCTGCCAGCATTCCCATTACTTGCATGTTGCTCCTTTAGTAATTGTCCCACAGATTTTTTTTAAATTATTTTTTCTTCTTTGTATTTTAGCTTGGGAAGTTTCTATTGACATTTTTTTCCAAACTCACTGATTTTTTTACCTCACTGTGTCTAATCTATCAGAGGGACCATCAAAGGCATTCTTCACCTCTGTTAGAGTATTTTTAATTTCTAACATTTCTCTTTTATTCTTTCTTAGAATTTGTATTTCTTGGCTTACATTACCCGTCTGTACTTGCATGTAGTCTACTTTTTTTTTTTTCATTTGAGCCATTACTATGTTAATTGTAGTTGCTTTAAATACTCTGTGTGATAATTCTAAAATTTATATCACATATCAGTCGGGTAAGTCTCTGGTAAAGTAGTTTCCTCTGCAGGGCAGGCTTTTGTTGTGGAGAATGTTCTGGGCATATTTGTAAATGGCTACTTTCCCCCACACTCTGACTAAAACACAAGGGTTTTTTCTCTGATCATCACTGTAAGAACATGATGAACTTCCTGGAGGTAATATTTAAGAAAGTATGTTGGTTTTACGAAGATTGGGCCCCCCAGAATTTCTTACAAGTCTACACTCAGTCTCCAAGAACACATCAAAATTATTATTTAAGTGTTCCTGATAGTAATTGGCTCCTGCATCTTCTGCTTCTGGTAAGCAGATCTCTGTTTAATTCTTGATATTTCCTCATCTATCCAGATATTGAGGTGGCAGTTTGCCCTGTGACCTCAGTTCCCTGATGGATCTAGAAAAGTCATTGGTTTTAAGTTTTTTCTTGTTATAAGGATAGGAATCATGACTTCTAACCTCTTCACATGTAGGAGCTAAAATCAGAAGTGACTTGAATTCTATTGTGTTTAATAGTAATCATTATTATCTAAATATTCTGGATGCCTGGCTGATTCAGTTTGTAGAGCATGTGACTCTTAATCTTGGAGTCATGAGTTCAAGGCCCACAATAGGCATAGAGCTTACTTAAAAAAAAAAAGAAAAGTCCATAATTTTGGTTTTGAGTTTTTTCTTTGAACCATCTGTGGTTTAAAAAAGAATTTCATCATTTCCAAGTAGTTAATACTTATTTTGATTCTCTTTATATTGAAAATGTATGCTTAGATACTATGAATTATGTTGTTTCCATTTTTATTAGTTTCTCATCTAATTAAAGAGGTGCATTCTCTGTTATCAGAGCAATGAAGTTAATTGCGCTGATACTAGTACCTAATTCTCAAAGTCTTATATCTGTTTTACATTGGGTGCTATAGCACTGGTAGTTTTAATTCTTAAATGTTCCTCATATAAAGTTGGAAATTATAAATGTTTATCCATAACTAAAAAACAATAGAACAGCTAGTGATTTAATAATCTGTCAAATTCAAGATGCTACAAGGTAGTGGTTCATTAACAGTGAATCTGATAATGGTTCTGATTCTGATAAAACAACAACAAATTAATTCAGCAGATACATATAGACACATGGACCATCAGTGATCAAAATGGTTCTTTATTCACAATGAAGTTGCTTCAAACCACCCAACTGCAGCCTTGCTCCCTTCTGTTCTTCAATTTAAGAGATTGAGTGTTTTAGAGATTACAATACCATTCTTATCTGCCCTACTACCCTCCAAATACTTCTCTGAGGTCAGGTTAGCTTTCAGATCAGCTATCAAACTTGTATTTTACAATTAAAATTACAATTTCATTTTCTGCATATTCAGAATTCATACTGATTAGTACACCAGACTAATTATGAGTCTTGGTTCCCAGGAGCTCAACAATACTAACAAAGAATGCAAATGTAATGGTGATAAAATGACAAAAGACATACTAAGAAATTTCTTGGGAATGACAACACAGAAGACAGAAGGACTAGGGAGATATTTGGCTTCATCAGAAAGTACAATGTTAGATAAACACAGGCTCGTCCTAGGGTGTACTTTAAGAAATGCTGATCTATAATCAAAATATTTAATGATGCAAACATTTGTGAAATTGTGAGAGCTTCTACCACACAATTGAGGGCATAAAAAACACAGAACAGTTATAATTCTTGATAAAATCAGAAAAGGACAAAATTTGGGTGGAAAAGGTAGAATTGAGTTGTCCTGCTAAATAGAATTGCAAAGAAGAGTGGTAGAGTGACGATGACTCATTTACTTTCAGACAGTAGAAATATGTTAAGAGCCTATTTGGGAACATAGTTTATACTACATTTGTGAAACACAATTTCTAGGTCCAGATTAGTTTTTTTTTTATTATGTTCAATTTAATTGTGTGAGAAATCCTATTCAGCTTAGCATACCCAGTTTAATATAAAATTACCTTTGAAAAACTTTTTTTTGAATGAATAAAGAAATATTTATTTTAAAAATTCAATATCTTTTGTCTGTGTTTCTCAAAGAGTGATTTGCAAGGTACCTGCATCAGAATCACTGGGATGCTTATTATTATTTTTTTTTATAAACATATATTTTTTTTCCCCAGGGGTACAGGTCTGTGAATCGCCAGGTTTACACACTTCCCCGCACTCATCATAGCACATACCATCCCCAATGTCCATAATAACCCCACCCCTCCAACCCCCCACCCCCCCAGCAACTCTCATTTTTTTTTGTGAGATTAAGAGTCACTTATGGTTTATCTCCCTCCCAATCCCATCTTGCTTCATTTACTCTTCTCCTATCCCCTTAACCCCCAAGTTGCATCTCCTCTCCCTCATATCAGGGAGATCATATAATAGTTGTCTTTCTCCGATTGACTTATTTTGCTAAGCATGATACCCTCTAGTTCCACCCACGTCGTCGCAAATGGCAAGATTTCATTTCTTTTGATGGCTGCATAGTATTCCATTGTGTGTATATACCACATCTTCTTTATCCATTCATCTGTTGATGGACATCTAGGTTCTTTCCATAGTTTGGCTATTGTAGACATTGCTGCTATAAACATTCGGATGCATGTGCCCCTTTGGATCACTACATTTGTATCTTTAGGGTAAATACCCAGCAGTGCAATTGCTGGGTCATAGGGTAGTTCTATTTTCAACATTTTGAGGAACCTCCATGCTGTTTTCCAGAGTGGTTGCACCAGCTTGCGTTCCCACCAACAGCGTAGGAGGGTTCCCCTTTCTCCGCATCCTTGCCAGCATCTGTCATTTCCTGACTTGTTAATTTTAGCCATTCTGACTGGTGTGAGGTGATATCTCATTGTGGTTTTGATTTGTATTTCCTGGATGCCGAGTGATATGGAACACTTTTTCATGTGTCTGTTGGCCATCTGGATGTCTTCTTTGCAGAAATGTCTGTTCATGTCTTCTGCCCATTTCTTGATTGGATTATTTGTTCTTTGGGTGTTGAGTTTGCTAAGTTCTTTATAGATTCTGGACACTAGCCCTTTATCTGATATGTCGTTTGCAAATATCTTCTCCCATTCTGTCAGTTGTCTTTTGGTTTTGTGAACTGTTTCCTTTGCTGTGCAAAAGCTTTTGATCTTGATAAAACCCCAATAGTTCATTTTTGCCCTTGCTTCCCTTGCCTCTGGCGATGTTCCTAGGAAGATGTTGCTGTGGCTGAGGTCAAAGAGGTTGCTGCCTGTGTTCTCCTCAAGGATTCTGATGGATTCCTTTCTCACATTGAGGTCCTTCATCCATTTTGAGTCTATTTTCGTGTGTGGTGTAAGGAAATGATCCAATTTCATTTTCCTGCATGTGGCTGTCCAATTTTCCCAACACCATTTATTGAAGAGGCTGTCTTTTTTCCATTGGACATTCTTTCCTGCTTTGTCGAAGATTAGTTGACCATAGAATTGAGGGTCTATTTCTGGGCTCTCTATTCTGTTCCATTGATCTATGTGTCTGTTTTTGTGCCAGTACCATGCTGTCTTGATGATGACAGCTTTGTAGTAGAGCTTGAAGTCCGGAATTGTGATGCCACCAACTTTGGCTTTCTTTTTCAATATTCCTTTGGCTATTCGAGGTCTTTTCTGGTTCCATATAAATTTTAGGATTATTTGTTCCATTTCTTTGAAAAAAATGGATGGTACTTTGATAGGAATTGCATTAAATGTGTAGATTGCTTTAGGTAGCATAGACATTTTCACAGTATTTATTCTTCCAATCCAGAAGCATGGAACATTTTTCCATTTCTTTGTGTCTTCCTCAATTTCTTTCATGAGTACTTTATAGTTTTCTGTGTATAGATTCTTATTCTCTTTGGTTAGGTTTATTCCTAGGTATCTTATAGTTTTGGGTGCAATTGTAAATGGGATTGACTCCTTAATTTCTCTTTCTTCTGTCTTGTTGTTGGTGTAGAGAAATGCAACTGATTTCTGTGCATTGATTTTATATCCTGACACTTTACTGAATTCCTGTACCAGTTCTAGCAGTTTTGGAGTGGAGTCTTTTGGCTTTTCCACATATAGTATCATATCATCTGTGAAGAGTGATAGTTTGACTTCTTCTTTGCCAATTTGGATGCCTTTAATTTCTTTTTGTTGTCTGATTGCTGAGGCTAGGACTTCTAGTACTATGTTGAATAGCAGTGGTGATAACGGACATCCCTGCCGTGTTCCTGACCTTAGCGGAAATGCTTTCAGTTTTTCTCCATTGAGAATGATATTTGCGACGGGTGTTTCATAGATGGCTTTGATAATATTGACGTATGTGCCCTCTATCCCTACACTTTGAAGAGTTTTGATCAGGAAGGGATGCTGTACTTTGTCAAATGCTTTTTCAGCATCTATGGAGAGTATCATATGGTTC